>NC_086447.1:572694602-573894602 GCF_028390025.1 Pseudophryne corroboree | reverse complement strand
CTTAGTGATAACTGTAAGTTTGTTTAATGTGACTTGTTCACGGACTTGGGAATCCCTCTTTACGTGGTACAAAGGGTCTGATTAAGGTTGAACAGTGGTGTCTGGTACCT
This sequence comes from Pseudophryne corroboree, assembly GCF_028390025.1. Taxonomy (NCBI): domain Eukaryota; kingdom Metazoa; phylum Chordata; class Amphibia; order Anura; family Myobatrachidae; genus Pseudophryne; species Pseudophryne corroboree. The sequence goes on along the minus strand of NC_086447.1, from coordinate 573,894,492 downwards.
AACCGAAGAGTATTTTAATAGCAATAATCCGGTGTTGGTTAGGTAAAGATTAATCGCTCCTACGTGTAGTTATGGCCATTAGTAGTTTCTGGACATTTCATATATTTGCAGTTCATTATCCATGTGGCGGGAATCCGGCGATTCCCTCCCACCTGAGCAGTTTGTAATAGCCACAGCCCACCTGTTCAAATCCACCTATGACCTTTTGTTACAGTGCAGAGAGACATTCCTGTGTCCAATGAACAATAAGATTGTAGGGCCCTTTGTAGTACACTGTATGTTGTGTATATAAGGGTCACTGTCCCCAGACCGGCCAGCCTGTAGTGTATGAACTGTTCACTGTTTTCTTTTCCCTTTTACTTAGTTAAATATTGTTAGTAAAGGTGTTGGAACCTTAGCCAGGTATTGTGTGTTTATTACATTACTGAGGGTAATCGGAGCATCTCAATCGCTCAAACAACTAGCTTACAGACCAAGGTTAAACAGCATTATATCATTACAGTATCTAACACTAAGATTTACAGTATAAGCATACTCTGTGTAAGGTATAAAAGGTTATTATCTGTGTGTACGCTTGCTGTGTGTTCAGTACACCCAGCGCAGCGTGTGTACGTAACTTGCGTACCACGTGCACGTATTCTTACGCAAATAGCGTACAGAGTGCATGGCACGTGCACGAGGTTCAGCGGCCATTACGGCTTCACGGTATAGATTTAATAGCTTGTGTTGTAGAGTATAAGAATCAGCTTTATCAATTGAGGGCTCGTCCGTCCTCCACATATCCGCACTAACGAAAACAAACGCTATCTGCCAGCAAGGGCGGGAAGGCAGTAGTGCTGGCTAGATAAGCGTCTGTTTCGCTACATTGTAGGAGTGCTGGGTGGAATCCGGAACCGGAGGTAAGAACAATACGCTATTATCTTTTAAAACTGTTTATTTCTTTTTTTGCGTACGCACACACGCACGCACGCACACACCTGCATTGTTGCGGCTCACTCTCTTGTTGCCATTAGAAACGTGCTGAGGAAATCTGGTGCTATTTAGTTGAGATTATAAAGGATAATTTTTTTAAGGAAATAATTGTAAAGGACACGCACACAGCATAGCAAATACTGTGTGGTGTACGGTAAGCGATTACAGTTGAACATCGTTTACATTGATAGAAGCGTGTTGGTTGCGTTGCTGTGAGCATATCTGGACTTTGTGCATACGTGTCTCGGGCAACGTGCGAGATTACGTACGCAACACAAAAGCATACGCACGTGGCGTGTTTACGCAGCGGAGCGTACGGATACGCCCACCGAGACTCAAATCACACGATAACATTGTTTTAGTGGGGGGCGGTATAGTATAGCCACCTGATAATAGCACAGGTTTGTTCAGTTTTCCAAAAAGCTTAGTTAAAAAAGAACCTTTTTCCATTGCAATACTCAGGGATTGAACTACTGCATGTATGAAAGGAATTTCTGTACAGAAAGATCAGTGTGTATATGAGTGAGTAGGAGTGAGTGTGGAAATAAAGGTATTATTTTCTGTGAACCCACAAATCGGGATCCCGTCGGAGACCACATCAGGTGAGTGGACACTTGGTGGCGTGGGACTGGCTTGCCCGCGTTAACATTATACAAGGTAAAAGGAGCAAGTAGTATCCGCAGACAAAACGACTGCGAAGGTTTAAGCGCAGCCCGGGGGGTTTTGCGTATTACCCATATAGATTGAGCTCCGGCTGAAGGTTTCGCAGCCTAAACAACTGATTCCGTTGGTCGTACAGCGTATAAATATTAAGTTACTTATGCGCAGTGCGACTGGACCGCACGTAATTGTGTGCATTAGTTTGTTACCTTGATACCCATTAAAATTTACTGTGGGATCATAAACGCTATTTGTACATTCTAACGTGATTTGTGTAGGTTTTTGTTATTTTAAGGGAGTTTCGCTGTTCACTCAGGAAATCTCCAACAACCAATACTTACTGGGGAGGGCAGCATACTCCCACACGCCCCAGTAAATAGAGGTTACAAAAGTTCCCAACGATTGGATTGGCCAATTGGGGCGCAGAGTGAGTGAAGGCACTAGTGGAACTTTCACCGTCGCCTTACCGCGGGCAACTTGGTTTGTTTTGTAAGAATTTGCTGAGACAGCAATATCTGCAAACAATGGGGGCCAGTTGTTCAAAGAAGGGACGTCCAACAAGGGTTCACGTTGGTATTTGTTGGCCCAAAGGGTCAGCACGGTATATAATGTGTGAGAAATACGGATCACACACACAGGTATTTTGCAAAGAATGGGAACGAATGACAGAGGATGATGGGGAGCAGTTTCCCCGGGTAGGCAGTTTGAACCCCGAGGTATTGCAGAATCTAAGAAAAAGGATAGGTCTAATAAAATCTGCAAAGCAGAGGATTAGACATTATGATTGTTTACAGGTATGGCAACAGGAAAGTGAAATACAACAGGAATTAGCTCAGAAAACAAATTCAAATCCTGGTAGGAGTCTGATAGCAACGGCACCACCACCGTATATAGTAGGGGACAAAGTGGCTGCAGAGAATGACATGCGGGTGTACGATAAGGGTGCACTTAACCAATGTAGTAATGATAAGAGTAAAATGAAAGTTAATGCAAATGTTGAGACTAACGCTAACCCATGCAAGTTGTATCCCATTTTAAACTTCCCCCAGGAATACGACCAGGAAGATGAGCCCACTACGATTTCAGCTCTCTCTCTAGCGGCCACCATAAACGATACTTCAGTAGGCATCGCCCAACCAGTAAGATTGGTATCAAAGGCACATAGTTCAGGTACAGGTGAGGTTGTATCTAAAGGTAAGTACGGCACTGTACAATATGCTGAAACTGTTGCACCACCCACTGTAGAATCAACCCAGAGTGAAGTAATTAATATTAATCCTGTTAGAGTGATAGCGGTCCCCAATGGGAAGACCGACACAAATGGGGTCACACCCATCAGGAATATTGCAATGCACTGTCCCTGGTCCCGAGCAGAATTAAGAACAATTTTGTCTGAATTTCCTGATCCCAGAAAAGATTTAGCCGCATGTCAGAGGTTCATTAAGGACCTGGGTAACTCCACTGAACCAAATAACAAAGATTGGGGGACACTACTGAGGGCATGCCTGCCCTCTAGTATTGACCCTGTGAAATTTTTAGCTGACTGTAAATTAGATGAAGAAGTACCCCTTACGGATGAGTATAATCAAGATAATGTAACCAGGATCAATCTGCAGCTGGGAGTATACTTCCCAGCTGTGGTAAAATGGAACAAAATTTTCTCCATCAAACAAATGGAAGGAGAAACTGCCGCTGACTATTTCCACCGGGCACTGGAGGAAATGGCTAAATACACTGGGATCGTGGAAATTGAGGCAAATATACACCATAGAGAGGTAGCGGTGTCCGTCTTGATGGACGGTTTAAAGGAGGTATAAAGGAATATGGTACAAACCACTCAACCTAACTGGAGAGGTATGTCGGTGGCCGCCTTAAGAGAGACTGCTGTTGGGCACGACAGGAACATCACAAGACGCAGGGAGTCACAGAGTGATAAACTGATGGCTATAAGTATCCAAGCCCTTACAACAAGGCCGCCTCAGTCTAAATCTCAGACCCCTGGTGGTAAGCCACATACGGTAAAATGTTACAATTGTAATAGGGAAGATCATTTTGCACGTAACATCACCAGTAATCCACACAATGCATATAAAAACCCTAGACAACGACATGACATACGAGATTGGGATCAAGGACCGCAGAGACGGAGTTATGAGCCACACGCAGGGGAAACAAGAAGGTATCCCCCAATAAGAGACTGGCAAGTCTCTGATAATTCCCATTTACCTCCTTCACAGGTAATAGCTGCCAGCGCAATGCAGGGAGTTCGCCACGCACCATAGGGGTGGGGCCACACCTGTAGTCTGCAGCCAGTGAAATTAATTGCGAGCCTTGGAAGTGAACCCGAGGTCACAATTGATGTAGCTGGTAAATCTCTAAATTTCCTTGTAGATACGGGGGCGGCCAAGTCAGTGATAAATTCGACCGTGGGCATGAGAACCACTGGTAAAACCATTCCAGCCATGGGAGTAACAGGAGTAGTGCAACAATACCCTTTATGCAAACCAACAGAGGTTACGATAGGGCCTTTGCATACCAAGCATTCTTTTCTGCTGGCTGCATCGGCTCCGACTAATCTCTTAGGGAGAGACTTACTGTGCAAAATGGGATGCGTCATATACTGTACTCCTGAAGGTGTGTTCTTGGACATACCCGAAAACCACGCTCAGGAAGCGCAGGATATGCTAGACTCCCCAACAAGATTAATGTCACACACTGTTGTTGTAAATAGGTGTCCGTCCAGGGTAGAAGAAATGATTTCCCAGATACCGGAATCACTTTGGACCAAGGACGGACAAGACACTGGATTGATGGCAAATGTAGCCCCAGTAGTTGTGCAAGTAAAAGATGGTAGGATAGCTCCAAAAATCCCACAATACCCTCTGAAGCCAGAGGTGGAGTTAGGAGTTTACCCTGTAATAGAGCGCTTGCTACAACAGGGCATTCTGGTAAGGACGTCCAGCACTGCCAATAGTCCCATCTTCCCTGTTAAAAAGAGTGGGGGGAGGGGTTACAGATTAGTGCATGATCTAAGAGGGGTCAACAAAATAGTTGAGAGTCAATTCCCCGTAGTGCCAAATCCAGCTGATATCCTTATGCAAATCCCTCCCACTGCCAAATTTTTCACTGTGATTGACCTCTGCTCCGCTTTCTTCTCGGTACCTCTGCACCCTGACAGTCAATACTTATTCGCATTCACATACAGAGGAGTTCAATACACATGGACTCGCTTACCACAAGGTTTCATAGACAGTCCAAGTATCTTCTCACAAGCCCTGCATGATTGTTTACAGTCTTTCCAACCAGAGAGTGGATCAGTATTGATCCAGTACGTGGACGATTTACTACTGTGTTCAGATTCACTGGAAGCGTCCCTGAGAGATACGAAACAACTCCTGTTTCATCTTTCAGACACAGGACATAAAGTTTCCAAAGATAAGTTACAATTATGCCAGGCCCGGGTGAAGTATTTGGGAGACTGTCTGACACAAGGACTGAGACACCTCACCGCTGATAGAATTCAAGCAATTCGTGACATGACTCTGCCACAAACCCAGCAACAGATTAGAACGTTTTTAGGAATGTGTGGGTATTGCCGTAACTGGATCCCAAGTTTTTCCATACTGGCCTTACCTTTACAGGAAATGGTTTCATCAAGTAAACCTGATCAGATTTCGCATACAGACGAATCTGAGATGGCATTTGAGAAACTTAAACAGTGCCTAACGCAGGCACCGGCATTGGGTATGCCAGACTATGGGAAACCCTTTGAGCTGTACGGAACAGAGAGTGCTGGGTGCGCAGCAGGTGTCTTAACCCAGAAGCATGGTGATGCCAGCAGGCCGGTAGCCTACTATAGCGCTCAGCTAGATACGGTAGCGCGATCCCTCCCCACATGCTTGCGAAGCGTTGCAGCAATAGCACTGCTAGTTACAAAAAGCGAAGATGTAGTGCTAGGACACAACCTCACAATTCATACACCACATGCAGTGTCAGCCTTGCTGAATTCTGCCCAAACCAGACACGTCTCATCAGCACGGTTTACTAGATGGGAATTGGCATTAATGGCCCCGGTAAACATCACTATAAAGAGATGCAGCGCACTCAATCCTGCAACATATCTTCCAGGTGTGCCTGGACAGCCACAAAGGGTGGAGGATGAGAGTGATGGTGAAGGCGGATTTAGTACAGGGGATGACATGCATGATTGTATGGAATATTTGACCCAAAATTTCACGGCAAGGCCTGACATCAGTGACAACCCACTGGAAGATGTAGATTTTACTTTCTACACTGACGGTAGTTGTCACAGACAGACGGACTCGGGAGACTTGTGTACTGGATACGCAGTTGTAGATGACCAAGGTACCATAGAAGCAGAACCGCTAGGCCCACCACACTCAGCACAAGTTGCTGAACTGGTTGCCCTAACCAGAGCATGTGAATTGGCTAAGGGCAAGCCAGCCAATATCTACACAGATTCTAGGTACGCATTCGGAGTAGTCCATGATTTCGGAGCCCTATGGCGCCTCAGAAATTTCATGACGGCAGCTGGCACACCCGTAGCGCATGCAGCCCACATCAAAAGACTTCTAACAGCGATACAGGAACCCGACAGAGTGGCTGTTATCAAGTGTAAAGCTCACACATATAGCCAAGACCCGGTATCACTTGGTAACAGCCGAGCAGACGAAGCTGCTAAATCAGCAGCCGGTAACCCCATACAAACATACAGTACACGACTGATGGTATTTAATACTGTAAACACACAAAAATTGTGCGAAATGCAAAATTTGTGTTCCCCGCAGGAAAAGGCAGTTTGGAGGTCAAAAGGATATGGCCAGGAGTCCTCAGGACTCTGGACAGATGGACATGGTAAACCAGTGGCACCCAGAGCATACCTTCCAAGTCTAGCGGAAGCGGCACATGGGCTGACTCATCTAGGCAAAGAAGGAATGTGTAAGCTAGTAAGAGCTTATTGGTGCGCCCCAGGATTTTCTTCCCATGCGGGTAAAAGAGCAATGACATGTCTCACCTGCCTGAGGAAGAATATCGTAAAGGCAATACCGACAGAGCCATCCCATATCCCTCCGACAGATGGCCCTTTCCAGGTAATACAGATTGATTTCATACAATTACCACCTTGTAGAAATTTTAAGTATGTTTTGGTCTGTATTGATGTATTCTCAAATTGGGTCGAAGCATTTCCCGCGGCCACAAATACCGCTGTATTTACTGCAAAGAAAATTGTGCAGGAATTTGTGTGTAGGTACGGTATCCCTAGAATAATTGAAAGTGATAGGGGTACCCATTTCACAGGTGAAGTCTTTCAAACAATGTGTAAGTTGATGGGAATTAATAGTAAGCTGCATACTCCGTACCGCCCCCAGGCGAGCGCGAAGGTGGAAAGAGTTAACAGCACTATTAAAAAATAAATTGAGCAAGGTAATGACTGAAACAGGACTGTTATGGCCCGAAGCTTTGCCAATTGTACTATACAGCATCAGAACCACTCCCAGGTCCCCTCTTAATCTGTCTCCTTTTGAAATTCTGTTTGGTCGACAACCCCATGTTATGATTAACCCCCAGGATGATTTGAAATGTAACAATGAAGTAACCGTAAAGTACTTGGTTAAGATGAGTAAGCAATTGAGGAATCAGAATGATAATCTAAAGTTGGTGATTCCTGATCTGCCAGACAGTAATTGTCATGACATTGAACCTGGGGATTATGTAATGATACAGAATTTTCTACGCTCAGGTTGCCTTATTGACAGATGGGAAGGACCATATCAAGTCTTATTGACCAGCACAACAGCATTGAAGGTTGCCGAGAGAGAGACTTGGGTTCATTCGTCTCATTGTAAAAAGGTCACTGACCCAGAGAGGTCCCGTGATAAAGAACAGACGGTAGAGGTTGTATCACTAGAGTGTCTGTTCAGGGAGGATTGAGACGACACCTGAGCGCCGAGAATAATAAGACCAGAAGCTTGTCGAACCAGATTTCTTTTTCCCATTTGTTATTTTCTCCAGTTCCCACCTCCCTCTTATTTCCTTTCCCCCTTCTTATTTTTCTCCTTTTACTCCTCTAAGATGGACTTGCCCCAAGAGACTGTGATCCGGATTTTCCTGTTGACCATGATGTTGACCAGAGCAGTCTGTTTCGGTGAGAGTACCATGGAGGTCGAGAAAGGATCGGGAATGGGTTCTGATGACCAGGATGCAGGCGTAGATTTCCAAGAACAACATAATCTCCGAGTAAAGGCGAGTATCAGAAAACGATCTGGTAGCATTGACAATAGAAGGAATTGTGAAGGATTGTTAGCTGAAGAGAACTGCATCTGTAGGCACTGTGACAATATAGTTGAGGATGGGTGCATAAAGAAATGTCAGTCCAGTTTTAATGTCCACATGGACCGGCATCCATTGAGTGACTATCACTCCTTAGTGGGTAAAGTGTTAAATCAGACAGACTGTTGGGTATGCTCTCAAGTACCTCAAGGTCATAGCAAATCAGGACTAGTACCATTCCCTTTAACCGTAGGAGAGGTACTTGAGCTAAGTGGTGGGAGGCCGGTGGACAAGAGGTTTAATATCTCTAGTCCTCCTAGTTTGAAGCTCCACCAATATCATGTGGATAGGTACTTAGTATGCTTTAACATTTCCAATCCCCGAAAGCCGGGAAATTGGGAAGTGTCATGGAGTAATCAAACCATGACCTTTTCATACAGAGCCGACAGAATGCCCATAGATACAGAACTTATACGCCAGATAGCCGACCATAGGAAATTCTTTCGGTATAGGTACACCTTAGGAAGTAGGATCATGCGAGTTGGAGAAGTATCACCAGGATACTGTGCACAGATCGTACAAACTGATACGTGTACTAAACAGATGGGAGAATTAGGGTTAGGAGATTTCACATGGAAAATTTGTAACATGGTAATGTCATACTCCGTCCCATATGTTCTCCCCGATGATGCATATTTCATATGCGGGAGGAAGGCGTATAAGTGGCTTGCCCCAAACTCAGAGGGATTGTGCTATATTGGAAAAGTACTGCCTGAGGTAATGACTGTATCCCACACTAAAATGAAAGATATTCACCGTGGTGCCCAAGCTCCTTATACTCACACTCATTACGAGCACATCGTTAAACGGCACCTGATAGAAAGAACAGAGCATTCGGCCTCTGACCTGATCCATGAATCCACCGGGATTCAATTCCTACTCGCGTTAGATATCACTCGTACCGCCAGAGGAGTGATAAATTACAAATATATATCTGCGCTTGCAAATTTATTAGACAATATCACCGAAATGTATGACGACACATTCAGGTACACTGGGAAAGAGTTACAAGCCTACAAAACAGAACTGGTTCAGCATAGGATGATTCTCAATTACCTCACAGCTGTGACAGGCGGGTATTGTGTTACCCTAGCGACTCAATATGGAATAAAGTGCTGCACGTACATTACAAACAGCACGGAGGACCCAGCCGAGGTCATAGACCAAAAGATGGATGACATTTTACAATTAAAATGGGAGTTTCGAAGGAAACACAATCTCACACTCGCTACTGTGGGTAATGAGCTGACCAGTTGGGTGTCATGGTTGAACCCACGAAATTGGTTCTCGGGTTTAGGAGAATGGGCCCAAGATATTATTATGGATGTAGGGAAATTTCTTTTGTGTATTCTGGGGGTCGTCATATTGGTTGGCCTGATATTTAGATGCGTTCGGGTTTTAGCGAAGCGTAAAAGCAGTACCAGGGTGATGAGTTTAAGGAGCGAGGACACTGTACTAACAACAACTAATTTGATTTATGACCCAACGATAGAGACAATGTTGTGATGAAAATGTGATTCCACTGTCCGTTTCTTTCACCCGTTTCTCCTTTGTTTTTCCTCCAAGGTACAAAGACATCCGCTTGGAAGAAGAATTTGACAACCTTTTACACAGACCACTGATGGACAATGCCATAGACCCCCAATATCCCTAGTGACTTTAACTTTTACGAAAGCCCAATACTTTAAAGATTGTAAGTCTATGGACATTGAGAAAGCTTTTTGCTCAGCATTTATAGCAAAAGCATCGGGAGACTACAGTCAACATGTACATCGAGACAAGACACAAGACAAGACCTCAATCGGCAAATGTATATTAAACTCACATAGTTTATGACTGCATTTACCATAATTGCTTCTTATCTTCATTTCTACAACCTTCAGGTAATGACACACATAGTCGATAGGGAATATAGATACAGATATCAGCACTCACATATTCCCCCATTCATGTATCATCAACTAAATGTGCTCCCCCATTTGTTGCAACCAAAAGCCGAAAATAGCTCGGTAAAGTTTGACAGCCCATCCACAGACCCGTAATACGGGATAAGAAGGAATTCAAATGTATACTTCGCAATACCTCGAAGCTTGATTTAAAACACGTACGGCACGATGATACATGACCCCTCAAACATGGATTCATACACACATGCTTCTACTATCTCACTAGGTCATACCTTTTTCCCACCTGCTCCTCTTCTCCCTTACCCAATCATAGAAATGTATTTACATATGACATATATTTTTCTCTTTTTGAACTGTTTTAGGAAGTGGCAGTTATTGATGACTGCCAAAGGGTGGACTGTCAAAGTCAGAAAAATATCATGCTACACGTTGCCATATATTCACCTCATGCGCTTGCCCGCTGCACATGCACTTTCTCTGGCGTGCGTGCACATATTCGCAAATTGCGTGACGGCGCCCCCTCGGCCATGCGCTCGAGCGCGTGGTATGTGCATTTACGGTAGGGTTTGTGTGCGTCTAGCGGGCAACTCAATCATTAAATAATAAAACCAAATAGTATGTTTTATAGATAATGTTCCCCTTAGTGATAACTGTAAGTTTGTTTAATGTGACTTGTTCACGGACTTGGGAATCCCTCTTTACGTGGTACAAAGGGTCTGATTAAGGTTGAACAGTGGTGTCTGGTACCTAACCGAAGAGTATTTTAATAGCAATAATCCGGTGTTGGTTAGGTAAAGATTAATCGCTCCTGCGTGTAGTTATGGCCATTAGTAGTTTCTGGACATTTCATATATTTGCAGTTCATTATCCATGCGGCGGGAATCCGGCGATTCCCTCCCACCTGAGCAGTTTGTAATAGCCACAGCCCACCTGTTCAAATCCACCTATGACCTTTTGTTACAGTGCAGAGAGACATTCCTGTGTCCAATGAACAATAAGATTGTAGGGCCCTTTGTAGTACACTGTATGTTGTGTATATAAGGGTCACTGTCCCCAGACCGGCCAGTACTCTCACTCTTCAACATTTATCTCAGATAATTGGAGGACTGGATTCCGGTTGCGCTTGCGAGTGTTCCCCGTATGGTATGTTACTCTGTGGCCACTTTGTTACCCGTTTAAATGTTAGTCATTCATTCTTATTTGTTGTATTAGTGTTTGCGATCGTTCGCTATTGTGTATATTTCTGTTTAGTTATTCTGTTAGATTTTAATGTTAGCCTGTAGTGTATGAACTGTTCACTGTTTTCTTTTCCCTTTTACTTAGTTAAATATTGTTAGTAAAGGTGTTGGAACCTTAGCCAGGTATTGTGTGTTTATTACATTACTGAGGGTAATCGGAGCATCTCAATCGCTCAAACAACTAGCTTACAGACCAAGGTTAAACAGCATTATATCATTACAGTATCTAACACTAAGATTTACAGTATAAGCATACTCTGTGTAAGGTATAAAAGGTTATTATCTGTGTGTACGCTTGCTGTGTGTTCAGTACACCCAGCGCAGCGTGTGTACGTAACTTGCGTACCACGTGCACGGTATTCTTACGCAAATAGCGTACAGAGTGCGTGGCACGTGCACGAGGTTCAGCGGCCATTACGGCTTCACGGTATAGATTTAATAGCTTGTGTTGTAGAGTATAAGAATCAGCTTTATCAGTCTATATCAATTTAGCTCCAGTAGTCTCCGGTCAAGAGACTGTGTTATGAATAGTTGGTATTTGTATTTGCTATAATTCAGATACTGCGTGCTTCAAATCTGTGTTTCTGGATGGATCATTGTCCCAGCGGGAGGATATAAAAATAACTTGTGAATATAATCCTGGTATATGGTGACTTTATCTCTCCAGATATGTCTGGGACTGTGAACATTTAGTTTATTCAATCATTTCTATCCGTAGGAGGCTGCCTAAAGGAGATAATTGCCAGAAGTAAATACACTAAGTGGAGTAATATGTATGACATCTTGGAATGATACAATTGTTTCACTTGGAATACAGTGTGTCAATTTAATGAAAGTGTATCCACTGTGTATAGCTGTGTTACTATTAGGTACCACTGAAAAACAGTTATGGTCCGTTAATATGCTTTGATGTCTAATTTTTAGATCAGAAGTATTGATTAATTGATTATATGTGAATTAGTGATTCTATAACCTTTTAATAATAATAAAAAAACTCTTTTATTGTGGACAGCGCTTTCAACCTTTTGTCTTTTGATTTTATATAATAACTAATTGGGATTCAACTACCAATATTGAAAGCAGCAGTGCACAATTGGGAAGAGGTGTTTTACATATATCTATTAATATTTGGGAGCTGTACAGCTGACACACATAATAGCTTAGCGCTTTCTAAGTTTGAGGTTGTTTCTAGAGTCCTCCATAACACTGTACGGCAGACAGAGTCCCCCATAACACTGTACGGCAGGCAGAGCCCCCCATAACATAGTACGGCAGGCAGAGCCCCCCATAACACAGTACGGCAGGCAGAGTCCCCCATAACACTGTACGGCAGGCAGAGTCCGCCATAACACTGTACGGCAGGCAGAGTCCCCCATAACACAGTACGGCAGACAGAGTCCCCCATAACACAGTACGGCAGGCAGAGTCCCCCATAACACAGTACGGCAGGCAGAGTCCCCCATAACACAGTAAGAGAGACAGAGCATCCAGCACCCCCCTGTTTGCCCCAGCACTACACCCCCTCTGTCACATAGCATCCAGCACCCCCACAGTGTCAGTAAGCATTTAGCACCTCCCTCTGTGTCCCCCAGAACTGCTCCACCTCTGTGTCACACAGCACAGCCTCTGTCACCACCATTACAGTACCGTCAGATCCCCACCCCTCCTCTCTCCTCCCTCCACAGTGAACCGTGAGTCTCCTGCAGGATGCCCGCTGCTCAGCCTCACAGTAAACTCCGGCGGCTGCAAGGGGGATCGCGGCTGCGAGGGGGGGGGGGATCGGGTGTTAAAGCCCGCGTCTCACACTCCGGCGGCTGCAGGGAAGGGGATCGGGCGTTACAGCCCGCGACTCACACTCTGGCGGTTGTAGTGGGGGGGATCCGGTGTTAAAGCCCGCGGCTCACACTCTGGCGGCTGAGGCAACGGTTGAGGCTAGATCCAAGTGGCCTAAGGGACCTTTTCCATCAGGGGGAGGAGCCACGATACAAGGGGGAGGAGCTACGCCAGCGGTACAGTTGCTCTAGTATCCACGCCACCAACTATTACCTTTAGTAATTAGGTGGCGAGCAAAGCAGAGTCGAGCGAACCCCCTTGCCCGAAGCGTGGCGAGCGAAGCGAGCCCGCGAGGGTACTTTTCGGGTACCTTTTTCGGACGTAGCTCCTCCCCCTGGTGACAGGTCTCCTCCCCTAGGTACATCAGAAGGTCCCTTCTCCCACTCCGATATAGAACCAACCCTGAGGCAACGGGGGAGAGAGAGCACTTTGAATCTGGCGCCGATTGTGCACCATTCACGGCTCCTGAACCGCCAGCTAATGAGAAGCTGCCATTTGGCAGCTTCTCATTGGCTGGCGGTCCACGAGCAGTGATTGGCTCAGGCTTGAAATAGCCGCCCCTACTTCTGATTGGTGCTGCAGTCGGTCCACGAGCCGGGATTGGCTGGCGGCCGCTGCCACCTTTAAAATGCAGCTGGGACCTGATGCTGTGGCCGGGCGGAGGCGGAACTGGTTCCGCCTGCAATTAGAGGTGACGGAACGCAGTTCCGCCCTGTTCCGGCCCACTTTAACCACTGCTAAGGATGTAGGTCCCTCTGAGTTACATTTACAGTACCTTTTTTTATGGTTTGTACCGATTTTTGGCTTTTCAAACTCCCATTGAAAGTATAAGAAAAGGTCACGACCCTTTGACCCGTGACCACGCCCCCTTTCCTAATTTGTACCGATTTTTGTGTGTAAAATGTATGTATTGCCATGATTATTAATCCATAGTTCTCTTAATATTGCATTACAAGAACTGTTTCTTATAAGATTTTTGTTCTTTTGAAGATTGTGTGGTGTGTCTGAAACCTGAGCACACGGGCTGGACCCATTGATAAATATATATAGTAAATAGTGCCAGTACATGCATGACAATGTACCAAATTAATTACTGCAATGTACTGTAGAAAATACACCATAATCCAGTGCAGTATAATGCAATGTATAAAATATAATACAGTGGAACCTGATCTCTAGAGGAGGGTGTGGTCCATCAGGGAGCAGGGCCCACCGAAGATTTCCATATGCAAAGCAGCTGGTGATCACTGAATAGATGCTGTGCGCATGCGCATGGAATCTATTAGTGTAGGGAGTGGAGGCGGGGGCTCCAAAAATGATGAAAGCGGGGGATCACGGCACTAGGCCCCACCCCTACACTTGAGGTCCCATTCCATCTACTCAAGGCCCCACCTCTTTCTGGTCATTTGGAGGTATGGGTTTCCCCTATACTTCTAACCCTGACTGCGATATTAATGAGATAAACCAGCAGCCAGAATATTGGAATGGGTACAAATGTTCTAGGTCTTAAAAGAAAAAACGAGCTCTGTTCAGAAGTAAAATACAGGAAATACTGAGCAAACAATGCAGCTGAACTATCATTGTTTGTCTCCTACATGACTGACTCCATAACCCAATAACTGTATATTGTCTTAATACTGCTTAATACATGTCCCCCTAAAAGTCTCTGGAGGTGCAGGAGAAATATTATTTTCACGTTAGCATTACAATATTTGTTATGTTACATACATATTGTACAATTACTATGAAAATAAAAGGAACCGGAAGATAACGCATGTGACCGCGGGATTGCACAGATTGGGTGTACACATTGAAAGATCCAGCTAATATGTCATTGCGATTGGGCTGGATATTACATATCGGGTCAAGATCACTCTAGTGCAGTGGTCTCCACCCTTAATTGGGGTGTAAGCTACTCGAGAAAAATTAAACCTCCTGATGAGCTACTAAAGTTTTCGGAAAAAAAAGCTGTACTTAAATGGTTGCTGCGCGCTCTCAGTGTTAAGGCTGGACTCGTGGGCAGTGGCGTAGCTATACATTTTGCACCCTCCTTCCAAGAAAGTTTCTGGCGCCCCACCTATTGCTATATTAAAAGTAAAGAATTAGCGCGCGCCGTGGGCGTGCATGCTCCAAAAGGAGGTTGTGGCCTCACTGCAAGGGGCGTGGTATTGCAGGATTATTATTCATTTTCCCTCCTTGTTGTAATGCCCCCTACACATTATGCCACACATGTAATGCCCGTGACACATTATACCACATTATACCACACACAGTAATGCCACTTACACACTATGCCACACACCGTAATGCCCGTTATAGATTATGCCACACATCGCAGTGCTCCTGACACATTATTCCACACACTGTAATACCTGTGACATATTATGCCACACACCGCAATGCCCCTGACACATTATACCACACACTGCAATGCCGTGATACATTATGCCCCACACCGTAATGCCTGACACATCATGCCACCTATTGCAATGCCCGTGATACATTATGCCACAAACTGTAATGCCCACTACACATTATGCCCCACAGTAAGGCTTCTAATTAATTTTAAATTACCTGCTCATTGTCAGAGGTTTCATGCTCATTGCCAGGAGTTTCATGCTCGTTGCCGGGGCTTTTATCCTCTGGGCATCCTACTTGTTGCCAGGGGTGTAATGCTTGTTGCCAGGGGTGTAATGCTCTGCGTGTCATGCTCGCTGTTAGGGGTCTAGTTGCCAGGGGTGTAATGCTCTGCGTGTCATGCTAGTTGCCAGGGGTGTAATGCTCGTTACAGTAACAGGGGTGTAATGTAGAGCTGGATTAAGGCTCTGGGGGTCCCGGGATACTTAAGACAAGGGGACCCTGAGGTCTAAAATGTTATATATATATATATATATATATATACACACGCACACACAGAGCCGACTCTAGGCATAGGTAAACTAGGCAAATGCCTAGGGCATTTGGAATGCATAGGAGCACAAGCAGCTTCTGCTGCTTAAAATTATATGCAGCATGTCTATATTCTGTGTGTGACTGCGGCTTTATCTGCTTAAGAAATGCATTACTAATGTGCGGCATTAGGTGTATAAGGTGTACTACAGTATTTTGTGGCGTAACGTATAGAAAAAGCACTATTGTGTGGTCTAATGTGAATAAAGAGCAATATGGTGTGGTGAACAAGGGGCACTACTGTGAGGAGTAACGTGGTACTACTGTGTGATGTAATGTGAAGAAGAGACTATTTTACATTACATAATGTGAATAAAGTTGCAGTACTGTGTGGCGTAATTTCAATTGGGGGTATTATTGTGTGGCCATGCCCCTTCCCAGCAGGAACACGCACCATTTTTGGGTGCGCACCGAATGTGTGCACTGTTCCTATTTAAAATATAGGGGGTAGGAGCACCAAAATGAGGACTGCTATGGGTGAGGGGTGATGGTGTTGGGAAAGGGGTGTAGGGTCAGAGGCGGAACTAGCATTTGTGCAAGGGGGCACCAGCCAAAATCTTGCCTAGGGCATCATATTGGTTAGGGCCGGTTCTGTATATATATATATATATATATATATATATAACAAGAAGGATGTAGCAGGCACTCACTCATATTTCAGCCACCGGGGTGCCATCCCATGAATACATACACAGAAATAGTCCACTGGTGTAGAATAACCAAATAATTCCCCCAGACAGGGACCAGGCGGCACTCCACGGATTTTTGAAAACAGCAGCTTATTTGTTTAAAGTGCAAAAAAGTGCATCATAGTGAGCATAATTCCATTCCGACGTTTCAACGCCCGTAGGCGTTTTTTTCAAGGTGCTCAAACAAGTGTAAAAAAAACTTGTGTTTTGTGTTTTTATACTTGTTTGAGCACCTTGAAAAAAACGCCTACGGGCGTTGAAACGTCGGAATGGAATTATGCTCACTATGATGCACTTTTTTGCACTTTAAATAAATAAGCTGCTGTTTTCAAAAATCCGTGGAGTGCCGCCTGGTCCCAGTCTGGGGGAATTATTTGGTTATTCTACACCAGTGGACTATTTCTGTGTATATATATATATATATATATATATATAGGACCCAGAGACAACTTCAAATTTAATTGATAAAATAAATATACAATATATTTACAGTTGTGCTCATAAGTTTACATACCCTAGCAGAATTTGTGATTTTCTGGCCATATGTCAGAGAATATGAATGATAACTCACAAACTTTTCTTTCACTCATGGTTAGTGGTTGGGTGAAGCCATTTATTGTCAAACAACTGTGTTTGCTCTTTTTAAATCATAATAACAACAGAAACTACCCAAATGACCTTGATCAAAAGTTTTCATACCCCAGTTCTTAATACCGTGTATTGCCCCCTTTAACATCAATGACAGCTTGAAGTCTTTTGTGGTAGTTGTGGATTAGGCTCTTTATTTTCTCAGATGGTAAAGCTGCACATTCTTCTTGGCAAAAAGCCTCCAGTTCCTGTAAGTTCTTGGGCTGTCTTGCATAAACTGCACGTTTGAGATCTCCCCAGAGTGGCTCAATGATATTGAGGTTAGGAGACTGAGATGGCCACTCCAGAACCTTCACTTTATTCTGCTGTAGCCAATGACAGGTCGACTTGTCCTTGTGTTTTGGATCATTGTCATGTTGGAACGTCCAAGTACGTCCCATGCGCAGCTTCCGGGCTGATGAGTGCAAATTTTCCTCCAGTATTTTCTGATAACATGCTGCATTCATCTTGCCATCAATTTTGACCACGTTTCCAGTGCCTTTGTAGCTCACACATCCCCAAAACATCATCGATCCACCTCTGTGTTTCACAGTAGGAATGGTGTACCTTTCATCATAGGCCTTGTTAACTCCTCTCCAAATGTAACGTTTATGGTTGTAGCCAAAAAGTTCAATTTTGGTGTCATCACTTCAAATGACTTTGGGGGTAATTCTGAGTTGATCGCAGCAGGAACTTTGTTAGCAGTTGGGCAAAACCATGTGCACTGCAGGGGAGGCAGATATAACATGTGCAGAGAGAGTTAGATTTGGGTGGGTTATTTTGTTTCTGTGCAAGGTAAATACTGGCTGCTTTATTTTTACACTGCAATTTGTACACGATTGCAGATTGAACACACCCCACCCAAATCTAACTCTCTCTGCACATGTTATATCTGCCTCCCCTGCAGTGCATATGGTTTTGCCCAACTGCTAACAAAGTTCCTGCTGCGATCAACTGAGAATTACCCCCTTTGTTCCAGAAGTTTTGAGGGTAGTCTCTGTGCTGTTTGGAGTATTGTAAGCGGGATGCTTTGTGGCATTTGCGTAGTAATGGCTTTCTTCTGGCGACTCGACCATGCAGCCCATTTTTCTTCAAATGCCTCCTTATTGTACATCTTGAAACAACCACACCACTTTTTTTCAGAGAGTCCTGTATTTCAGCTGACGTTATTTGTGGATTTTTCTTTGCATCCCGAACAATTTTCCTGGCAGTTGTGGCTGAAATTTTTGTTGGTCTACCTGACCGTGATTTGGTTTCCACAGAATCCCTCATTTTCCACTTCTTAATTAGAGTTTGAACACTGCTGATTGGCATTCTTAATTGTTTGGATATCTTTTTATATCCCTTTCCTGTTTTATACAGTTCAGTTACCTTTTTCTGCAGATCCTTTGACAATTCTATTGCTTTCCCCATGACTCAGAATCCAGACACGTCAGTGCAGCACTGGATGAAAGAAGCAAGGGTCTTTCAGGAGTCCAGAAACTCACTGACCTTTTATACACACACACTGATTACAAGCAAACAGATCACAGGTGAGGATGGTTACCTTTAGTAGCCATTCAAACCCGTTTGTGTCAACTTGTGTGCATGTTATCAGGCCAAAATCTCCAGGGTATGTAAACTTTTGATCAGGGTCATTTGGGTAGTTTCTGTTGTCATTATGATTTAAAAAGAGTAAACACAGTTGTTTGACAATAAATGGCTTTACCCAACCACTAACCATGAGTGAAAGAAAAGTTTGTGAGTTATCATTCATATTCTCTGACAAATGGCCAGAAAATCACAAATTCTGCTAGGGTATGTAAACTTATGAGCACAACTGTGTATATATATATATATATATATATTGTGTGTACAGTATATGTTCCATAGCTTTAAGTTAACATTTAATTGACAATCAATAAAATATTCAACACAGCCTGTCTTACATGTGGCAAGTCGGGATCCCGCCTCTTCTCTGCAGACTGCGCGCCAGCCAGTCGCTGAGTCACAGGCTGCAGCTGCACATACTATGGAAGTGCCCAGAGCGCCAGCCAGAGGCGTAACTAGGGTAGGGTGAGTGGGGCACGTGCCTTGGGCGCCTTGGCAGGCCCAGGAGAGGGGGGCGCCGCCGGCGGCCAGGGCATCATGCCCCACTCGCCCCCGTCACACCGAAATGTGAGGTGAGGAGAGCGCAGCGTCTCTTCCTCCCCGCCGCTGCCAGCACTAGCAGCGCTGCGTGTGTCCGGTCTCCGGAGGTGTTCGCCAATCAGAGCTTGCAGACCGGCTCCTGATTGGCTGCCAGTCCGCGAGCTCTGATTGGCTAGCCAACCAGCGCCACACAGCCGCCGGAGACCTGGAGCGGTGAGGGAAAGGAGAGGCGCTGCGCTCTCCTCCCCTCACATATCAACACAAGCGGTGAGTGACCGGGGGGGGGGAGTATCTGGCACTGAGTGGGGCATGTATCTGGCACTGAGTGGCACGTAACTGGCACAGTGGGGCATGTAACTGGCACAGTGGTGCATGTATCTGGCACAGTGGGGCATGTATCTGGCACTGTGGGGCAATGTGTCTGGCACTGTGGGGCAATGTATCTGGCACTGTGGGGCAATGTATCTGGCACTGTGGGGCATGTAACTGGCACTGTGGGGCATTTAACTGGCACAGTGGGGCATGTAACTGGCACAGTGGGGCATGTATCTGGCACAGTGGGGCAATGTATCTGGCACAGTGGGGCAATGTATCTGGCACTGTGGGGCAATGTATCTGGCACTGTGGGGCAATGTATCTGGCACTATGGGGCATTGTATCTGGCACTGTGGGGCAATGTAACTGGCACTGTGGGCCATTTTCAGTGGCCACACCCCTTCTGGTGTGTGGCCACACCCCTTCTGGTGTGTGGCCCACGCCCATTTTTCACCGCGCGTGCCTTCGGTGCGCGCACATGCTCCTTTTGGTGTTTTTTTTGTGGGGGGGCGCCATTTTCCATCTTGCCCTGGGCTCCAAAAACCCTAGCTACGCCTCTGGCGCCAGCGCTAGGTGCTCCCAGCACTCCCGGGTATCTATAGCACTGTGCTGCATGACAGACGCTAGAGGTCAAACATGACCTCTAGCGTCTGTCTCCTCAGGCTTGCAACGGAGGAGTGCTAGGGACCGGCCGGTGGGAGTCAATTGCGGACTCCCCCCTGAAATCGGGCAGCGGCAGCAGCCAGCACTGGTTGAGCGACCCGGATTGTGGCTGCGAGCTACCCGTCACTCGCGAGCGACGGGTTGGCGACTGCTGCTCTAGTGTGTACCCGGCCTTAGACTCTGGGTGAATCATATTTGAATTCTATTTTACAATTTCCAAGAGACTCCTAAACTTTGAGAGCTCTCTAGTTTTGCTGGGAAAGTAGACCAGCCTCCCAGCTCCCGTTCCCTTGGCGAATATAGTGGACAGTCTGTGGTCTCAAGTAATTTGTGGTGAATCATATTTTTGTCTCGACTTCCACTGCACAATGCCTTACTATCATTATACCTACACAATGCCTCACTATCATTATACCTGTGCTCAAATTATCAATAAAATTCTCAATCACTGCCTAAATACAGTATATATATATATATATATATATATATATATATATATACATATATAATTTCTAACCTTCCAGCATAACCTATACCCAATACAACATGAATTGCACCAGATCCTTCCATTCATTTTACTATTGCAATAGCCCGTACAGTCTTCTGAATTTACTTTATTATTAACTTTTACTCATACAGTATAGCAGAAATATACTTGCCAGCAGATTACAATTGGAATCAAACACTAATACTAAAAAAAGAAAAAAGATGGGATATTTAAAAAAAAAAAAAAAAAGAGGCAGGATGTAACTAGACCTGCAGCTCACCTCCTAATCCCTGTGGGAAGCTCTCCTCACTGACTGGTGCTGAGAAGTGGTATGACTATGGTCTGGGGATGTCCCAGCAGGCTCAATATGGCAGCATACTGCTAATAAAGAAGCTGCCCACGCAGTGGCGTAACTAGAAATTTTTCTCCCCCAAGCCAAAAAATTCTACGGCGCCCCCCCCCCCCCCCCCATAATTGGCACTAGTAAAGGGACAAACATGTGCGCCAAATAGGGGCGTGGTTTTGTTTAAATGGGCGTGGCTTCGCATAAAGAGGCGTGGCATTGCAGGAAAAGACTACCTTATACCCCAGTTTTGCAACCTGCACGCCCAGACGTTAGCCACCACAGGAAAGAAAAATAATCCTGATTCATGCCCCTTCCAAAATTTGTCAGTTTTCCTCCTTATAGTAATGCCCAGTATACATTATGCCACATACTGCAAAGGCCCTCAGACATTATGCCACACACAATAATGCACATGACACAATATGCACACACTGTAATGCCCCCGACACATTATGCCACACACCGTAATGCCTGTGACACATTATGCCACACACCGTAATGCCTGTTTCACATTATGACAGGAATCGCAATGCCCGTTATACATTATGCTACACACTGCAATGCCCCTGATACATTATAGCACATACCACAATGCCCGTGATATAGTATGCCACACACCGCAATGTCCGTGATACATTATGCCACACACCGCAATGTCCGTGATACATTATGACACACACTGCAATGAACCTGAGACATTATACCACATACCACAATGCCCATGATATAGTATACCACACACCGCAATGTCCGTGATACATTATGACACACACCGCAATGTCCGTGATACATTATGACACACACTGCAATGAACCTGAGACATTATACCACATACCACAATGCCCGTGATATAGTATACCATACACCGTAATGCCTGTGACACATACCGCAATGCCAGTTATACCCTATGCCACACACCGCAATGCCCGTTATACATTATGCTACACACTGCAATGCCCCTGATACATTATAACACATACAATGTCTGTGACACATTATGCCACACACCGTAATGCCTGTGACACATTATGCCACACACCGTAATGCCTGTGACACATGATAGGAATCACAATGCCCGTTATACATTATGCTACACACTGCAATGCCCTTGATAGATTATAGCACATACAATGTCTGTGACACATTATGCCACACACCGTAATGCCTGCGACACATTATGCCACACACCGTAATGCCTGTGACACATGACAGGAATCACAATGCCTGTTATACATTATGCTACACACTGCAATGCCCCTGATAGATTATAGCACATACAATGTCTGTGACACATTATGCCACACACCGTAATGCCTGTGACACATGACAGGAATCATAAAGCCCGTTATACATTATGCTACACACTGCAATGCCCCTGATAGATTATAGCACATACAATGTCTGTGACACATTATGCCACACACCGTACTGCCTGCGACACATTATGCCACACACCGTAATGCCTGTGACACATGACAGGAATCACAATGCCCGTTATACATTATGCTACACACTGCAATGCCCCTGATAGATTATAGCACATACAATGTCTGTGACACATTATGCCACACACCGTAATGCCTGTGACACATTATGCCACACACCGTAATGCCTGTGACACATGACAGGAATCACAATGCCCGTTATACATTATGCTACACACTGCAATGCCCCTGATAGATTATAGCACATACAATGTCTGTGACACATTATGCCACACACCGTAATGCCTGTGACACATTATGCCACACACCGTAATGCCTGTGACACATGACAGGAATCATAATGCCCATTATACATTATGCTACACACTGCAATGCCCCTGATAGATTATAGCACATACAATGTCTGTGACACATTATGCCACACACCGTAATGCCTGCGACACATTATGCCACACAACGTAATGCCTGTGACACATGATAGGAATCACAATGCCCGTTATACATTATGCTACACACTGCAATGCCCCTGATAGATTATAGCACATACAATGTCTGTGACACATTATGCCACACACCGTAATGCCTGTGACACATTATGCCACACTCCGTAATGCCTGTGACACATGACAGGAATCACAATGCCCGTTATACATTATGCTACACACTGCAATGCCCCTGATAGATTATAGCACATACAATGCCTGTGACACATTATGCCACACACCGTAATGCCTGCGACACATTATGACACACACTGCAATGACCCTGAGACATTATACCACATACCACAATGCCCGTGATATAGTATACCATACACCGTAATGCCTGTGACACATACCGCAATGCCAGTTATACCCTATGCCACACTGCAATGCCCCTGAGACATTATACCACATACCACAATGCCCGTGATATAGTTTGTCACACACCGTAATGCCTGTGACACATTCTGACACACACCGCAATGTCCGTGATACATTATGCCACACACCGTAATGCCCATTACACATTAAGTCCTACAGTAAGGCTTCTAATTACTTTTAAATTACCTGCTCGTTGCCAGGGGTTTCATGCTCTTGGTTCCATGCACGGTGCCAGGGGTTTTCATGCTCAGGGTGTCATACTCGTTGCCAGGTGTTTCATGCACTCGGTGTCATGCTCGTTGCCAGGGGTTTCATGCACTGGGTGTCAGGCTCGTTGCTAGGGGGTAGTGCTTGTTGCTAGGGCTGTGCTCCCAGTGCTACATATGTCCTCAGTGCCAGATATTCCCCCACGGTGCCAGGTACTCACATGCCCCCAGTGCCAAATATAGCCTCTCCCCCCAGTACCACATATGCCCCCAGTGCCAGATATTCCCCCACAATGCCAGGTGCTCACGTGCCCCCAGTGCCAAATATAGCCCCCCCATGTGCCAGGTACACATAGTGCCATATATGCCCCCTCAGTGCCCCCCCAGAGCCATATATGCCCCCTCAGTGCCATATATGCCCCCTCAGTGCCATATATGCCCCCTCAGTGCCCCCCCAGTGCCATATATGCCCCCTCAGTGCCCCCCAGTGCCATATATGCCCCCTCAGTGCCATATATGCCCCCTCAGTGCCCCCCCAGTGCCATATATGCCCTCAGTGCCATATATGCCCCCTCAGTGCCCCCCGCAGTGCCATATATGCCCCCTCAGTGCCATATATGCCCCCTCTGTGCCCCCCAGTGCCATATATGCCCCCTCAGTGCCCCCCAGTGCCATATATGCCCCCTCAGTGCCTCCCCAGTGCCATATATGCCCCTCAGTGCCTCCCCAGTGCCATATATGCCCCCTCAGTGCCATATATGCCCCCTCAGGCCATATATGCCCCCCCAGTGCCATATATGCATACCTCCAACTGTCCCGATTTTCGCAGGACAGTCCCGTTTTTTGGGGACTGTCCCGCTGTCCCACCCGCGGGCCGCAGTGTCCCGCGAAGGGGGGGCAGTTGGAAGGCTCCTACACTCACTGCTCTGCATAGCTGAGCAGTAATGAATAGACGCTGTGCGCATGCACACAGCGTCTATTCAGCGCAGACAGCGGGAGAGAGGGCATGCCAGCAGCTCACAGAGCGCTGAGCATGCCCCCTCAGTGACGAAAACGGGGCGTGGCCCGCGATCGCGGGTCCTCCCGCGAAGCCACGCCCCCTTTTCATAGGCCACGCCCCCGACACGCCGGAGACTAAGAGGGACACGGGAGAGGCGCGCGCTGTGCCCTCCGTGTCCCTACTTCACAGCGGGGGGCTAGTGACAACAGATTGACATGCGGACGCTCGTCCGCATGTCAATCTGCTCTAAATCAGTGGCGGCGCCCCCGCAGCCCCTCGCCCCCAAGCCACCGCGAGGGCTGCGGGGGCAGTAGTTACGCCACTGTGCCCACGGGGATCAGGCGGTGAGCCATACTTGCCTACTCTTCCAGAAGTTGGAGACGCACAATTTTTCGGGTAGTCCTCCGTACCCCCAGAAGAGTCATACCCCTTTCACACTGCATTCCCGGGTCCAGCCCAGGTCACAGAACACACCGCTGTCTGGACTTGGGATCTTGTCAGGGCTACGCTCTGGGCACTTGGAGATGACACCATCTCAAAGAGATTGAAATGTGGCTCTATGAGTGAATGCATACCTCCCAACATGACCCTCTCCAGGAGGGACAGAATGCTCTGCTCCTGGACTTCCCTCTTAATTTATGATTACCATCACCTGTGCTGAAACACCTATCTTATCCATTAACCCAAGCATGTCCAAACTGCGGCCCTCCAGCTGCTGAGAAACTACATATCCCAGCATGCCCTAACACAGCTTTAGCATTCTCTGACATCAAAACTGTGTCAGGGCATGCTGGGATATGTAGTTCACAACAGCTGGAGGGCCGCAGTTTGGACATGCCTGCTTTAAACTGTTCAACACAGGTGCCGGCAATCATAATTTAGGAGAAATGTCCAGAAGCAGAGCATGTTGTCCCTCCTGGAGAGGATCATGTTGGGAGGTATGGTGAATGGGAAACGGGTTGGGAGAATTGGGGCCTTCACTGGACCTGGGTTAACTCTTTAACACGACCCAGGTTACCCCAGAATGTACCCTATACTTGCCTACCTGACCCTCTTCGTGAGGGAGGAGATGCTCTGTTCCTGGACTTTCCTGGTAATGTATGATTGCCATCACCTGTGGTGAAACACCTTTCTTATCAATTAACTAGCTCACCACAGGTAATGGCAATCATACATTACCAAGAAAGTCCAGGATAGAGATGGGCAAATCGGCTCTTTTCCATGAGCGGCTCTGAACGGTTCAGCTCATTGAAAAGAGACGGTTCTTTTGAACGGCTCATGGCTCACGGCTCACTAATTACATTAATATTGGTATTCGTGCAGCAGCACCCACTTTACCATCCCCTGCCCCTATTCTCCAGACCCGCCCTTTACACATCCTCTCTTAAAAAAAAAGGAAAGCACACATACATATACTTATAATTACACACCTGCAATAAATAACAGACTCCACGTGAGCGGCGATTCACCTGTGTCTGCTCTGTCTATGTGTAACTGTGATGAGATCATTCATGACTCATGAGAAGAAGTGACTCGCTCCCGGCTCCAGGCAGGAATTAGAACAGAGCCGGCGCAGTGAGCGGTTCTTCACATACACTGACTCAGTGAAGGAAGAACCGCCGCTCACTGCGCCGGCTCTGTTCCACTTCCTGCTTGGAGCCGGAAGCGAGTCACTTCTTCTCATGAGTCATGAATCATCTCATTACAGTTACACACAGACAGAGGGAGCTGACACAGGTGAATCGCCGCTAAAGAACCGCCGCTCACTTGAAACGGCTCACCCGGCTCACTTAGTAGAGCCGGCTCAAAAGAGCGGCTCAAGAGTGAGCTACACATCTCTAGTAGAGATGTGCACTTGAAATTTTTCGGGTTTTGGGTTTTGGTTTTGGGTTCGGTTCCGCGGCCGTGTTTTGGGTTCGACCGCGTTTTGGCAAAACCTCACCGAATTTTTTTTGTCGGATTCGGGTGTGTTTTGGATTCGGGTGTTTTTTTCAAAAAACACTAAAAAACAGCTTAAATCATAGAATTTGGGGGTCATTTTGATCCCAAAGTATTATTAACCTCAAAAACCATAATTTCCACTCATTTTCAGTCTATTCTGAACACCTCACACCTCACAATATTATTTTTAGTCCTAAAATTTGCACCGAGGTCGCTGGATGACTAAGCTAAGCGACCCTAGTGGCCGACACAAACACCTGGCCCATCTAGGAGTGGCACTGCAGTGTCACGCAGGATGGCCCTTCCAAAAAACACTCCCCAAACAGCACATGACGCAAAGAAAAAAAGAGGCGCAATGAGGTAGCTGTGTGAGTAAGCTAAGCGACCCTAGTGGCCGACACAAACACCTGGCCCATCTAGGAGTGGCACTGCAGTGTCACGCAGGATGGCCCTTCCAAAAAACACTCCCCAAACAGCACATGACGCAAAGAAAAAAAGAGGCGCAATGAGGTAGCTGTGTGAGTAAGATAAGGGACCCTAGTGGCCGACACAAACACCTGGCCCATCTAGGAGTGGCACTGCAGTGTCACGCAGGATGGCCCTTCAAAAAAATACTCCCCAAACAGCACATGACGCAAAGAAAAATGAAAGAAAAAAGAGGTGCAAGATGGAATTGTCCTTGGGCCCTCCCACCCACCCTTATGTTGTATAAACAGGACATGCACACTTTAACCAACCCATCATTTCAGTGACAGGGTCTGCCACACGACTGTGACTGAAATGACGGGTTGGTTTGGACCCCCACCAAAAAAGAAGCAATTAATCTCTGAAGCTGAACCACTAGCCATGAACATAGGCCAGGGCCTCAGCCGTTCCTTGCCACTCCGTGTGGTAAATGGCATATTGGCAAGTTTACGCTTCTCCTCCGACAATTTTATTTTAGATTTTTGAGTCCTTTTTTTACTAATATTTGGTGTTTTGGATTTTACATGCTCTGTACTATGCCATTGGGCATCGGCCTTGGCAGACGACGTTGCTGGCATTTCATCGTCTCGGCTGTCAAAGTCAGAAAAATATCATGATGCACACTGCCATATTTGCACCTCATATGTGTCCTCACTGCGCATGCGTGCGCTCTCCCGTGCGTGCGCATACCCGCCGTTACGTGCACCCGCAGGCGCACTGTATGCGCATTTACGGTAGAGTTTATGTGCGCCTAGCGTGCGACTCAATCGTTCCATATTTTCACCATATAATGTATTTTGTAGATTATGGTCCCTTTGATAGAATCTGAAAGTTTAGTTAATGTAGCATGTTCATGGACAGAGAGATCCCTCTTTGTTTGATACGAAGGGTCAGACAAGGGTTATACAGTGGTGTTTAGTATCCATCGGAAGAGTATTTAATTAGCAATATTCCGGTGTTGGTTTGAAGCGGATTAATCGCTCGTGCGAATAGTTATGGACATAAGAAGTTTATGGACTTTTACTATATTTGCACTTTATTATCCATGCGGCGGGAAACCTAGTTTCCCACCCACCTGAGCAGTTGGAAATAGTCACAGCCCACCTGTATGAATCAACCTATGACCTTTTGTTATAATGCGAAGAGGAATTCCTGTGTCCAATGAACAATAAAAATATAGGACCATATTATGTGTAGGGTATAAAAGGACAAGCCGACCTGATCCAGCTCTCTATTCTCTTCAACGGTTCTCATTGCTGATAATCGGGAGCTGGATATCCAGAGGCGCATGCGATTGTTTCCCTTGAGCGTAAGTTTTCTCCGCAATCCTATTGTCTTTCTTGTTATTGTGAGC
The DNA here is from genome assembly GCF_028390025.1 of Pseudophryne corroboree. NCBI lineage: Eukaryota > Metazoa > Chordata > Amphibia > Anura > Myobatrachidae > Pseudophryne > Pseudophryne corroboree. Next base: position 573,866,051 of record NC_086447.1, on the reverse strand, counting down.
CACATATCTCTCTCTCTCTCTCTTCTCTTTCTCTCTCGTTTCTCTTATATAGTTATTGTACTAATATTGTATTTCATGTGTAGTTATCTGGTTAGGTAGTCTATGTTATATTGGTAGTGTATGACTTGTATTGTATTATTCTTTTTGAACGTTCATTCATTTCCTTAAAAGGCGTTAGACCCTTAGACCGGTATTGTGTGTTCATTATATTGCAGTGGGTAATAGGAGCGTCTCTATCGCTCAAACAGCTTTAGTGTAAACCCGCTTACACAGTGTTGCATTCTCATCTTATCACTACGCAAGGATTTACAGTATAAGTACATTGTTTATGGTATAGTTATAAAGGTTTAACATTGTGAGCGTCTGCGCCGCTGGTGATCTCCTCGTGGTCCCGAGCGTCCGCTACGCTAATAGCGAACCATTACGTTAGTCGGCAGCCAATAGCGTGCCTGCCTGTGATCTCTTGGCCGTGAGCGAACGTGACGCTTGAGCGTCTCGACTACGGCTAAGCGATTGCTACGCAACGTGCGTACCCTTACGGTATTCCATACGTCAATAGCGTACAGTGTTCTTAGACCTCTTAAAGGGTTTTAAGTAAGACATATATTCTGCTTTAACAATTGGCGGCTCGTCCGTCCTTCACATATCTGCACTAGGTAATTTCAGCAGACATTATCCATCAGCAAAGGGCGGGAGGTCATATTCCTCGTAGTGCTGTCTGGATAAGCGTCTGCTTCGCATAGTAAAGGGTGCTGAAGGAATCCGGAACCGGAGGTAAGAACAACACGCTAGTGTCTTTTAAAACTGTTTATTTCTGTCTTGCGTACGCACGCACGCATATATCTGCATTTCTTTTCATTTGTGTATTTTCATATCACTCTCCTGTTTGCCATTTCACAATTGTTAACGGGCTAAGAAAGATTTGTTGCTATCAGTAGTTAAAAAGTAAAGGTAATACATTTAAGGGGTAATTTGTAAAGCACGCACACAGCTTTGCCTAAGATACAAGGAGAGACTTGTGTGGTGCTCGGTAGATGATCGAGGATCACCTACATTGATAAACGTGTTAATTGTGTTACGGTGGATACCTGCCTTGCGTACACGTGTCTCTAACAAAAGACTGAGACTCGCGCACGCAACCCAAAGGCCGACGCACGCAGCGTATATTACGCAACGGAGCGTCTGGGTACGCCCACGTAACAAATCACACGATAGTGTTATTTTTATTTAGGCGAAAAGGTGGCAACGCGATAAATAGCGCAAGTCAATTTTAGTGTCTGAAATTTAAATTAATAGATCCTTCTCTAAATTTACGACTCATCTGGTCTAAAGGAAAGAAATTTCTGCGCAGAAATAGAAATAGAAACAAAAGTGTACATGTGGTGAGTGAGTGTTTGCATATATAAGTTTATACAATTTTTTGAGGTTGAACCACAAGAAGTCGAGTTCTCGCCGGGTACATACATGTAAGTGACGTGCATGGTGGCTAGGGAGGCATCCCTTGTTAAACATAAAATCTGAGCATTAGAGTATAGCAGACCAGGAGGTCATACTGTAGCACAGACCAGGAGGTCAAGAACAGACCACGAGGTCCAAGGTACAGCAGACAAGGAAGTCCGCTATAAATAGAGAAAAGAGCACAACCCAGGGGGTTGGTGCAGAACCCATATAGGCCATTAAAGCTCATGCTGAAGGAATTCGCAGCCGCAATTTTCGATTCCACTGGTCGCTCCGCACATAAGATTAGTTGCTTATGTGCAGACTGATTGTACCGCACGTAATTGTGTGCATTAGTTAGTAATTTGACCCAGTACCATTTGCGTACGAAAAGGGATCATAAACGCTATTTGTACATTCTGACGTGATTTGTGTAATTTTTTATTTTCTAAAGGGAAGTTCGCTGGTCACTCAGGAATTATCCAACAACCAACAGTTACTGGAAAGGGTTAATGCTCTGCGGATCACACTCACATGTTCCAGTAAACAAAGGTTCATAGGGGCCCTGGGTCGAGTACGCCAGCACTAGGGCAGTGTGTAGGTCGTATTGGTCGGCGTGGGCGAGTGAGTGGGGTACTCGGTAAACCGCCACCGTCGGCCTATCTTGAACATCTTGGTTTTTGTAAGGGTTCGCTGAAGTTAAAGCAACACCTGCAAGTTATGGGGGCCAGTTGTTCAGGTAGGGGGCGATCAACCTCGGTTCGGGTTGATTCAGTAAACCGACCAATCGGGTCGGCAAGGTATGTAATGTGTGAAAAATATGGTTCACACACAGAGGTTTTATGTGATGAATGGGAAAGAATGACTGTAAATGACGGGGAAAAGTTCCCAAGAGTAGGCAGCTTTAGCCCAGATGTGTTACTAAATCTAAGGAGAAGGATATGTCTCATTAAATCAACAAAGAGACGGATCGAACATTATGATTATTTGCAGTTATGGCAACAGGAGGGTTAAATACAGAGAGGATTGGCTCAGGCGGCGGGATCTAACCCTATCAGGAAACTGATAGCCACGGCACCGCCGCCACCATATATATCAGGAGAGAAATTGGTTGCGGAGAATGACGCATCAGGGGGTAACAAACAGGCACTTAGCAACTGTATAAATGTTAAGGATAATGTTAATAAGTTAACTAATGCAAGTATTAACCCGTGCAAGTTGTACCCTGTTCTAAACTTTCCCCAGGAGTGTGATCAAGAGGACGAAGCATCAACAATATCGGCGCTCTCTCTAGCAGCCACCATATCAGAGACAACAGTAGGCACGGCCCAACCCTTAAGATTAGTAACAAAGGCCCCTAGCGGAGGGACAGGTGAGGTCGTATCAACGGGTAAGTACGGCACCTTACACTATGCTGAAACCATTTCACCGCAGGCTGTAGAATCTAATCAGAATGAGGTTATTAAACTTGCTCCCATGAGGGTAATCGCAGTTCCCAATGGGAAAACGGACACCACAGGAGTCACTCCTATCAGAAACATTGCCATGTACAGCCCGTTTTCCCGAATGGAATTAAGAACCATAGTGTCTGAATTCCCTGATCCTAGGAAAGATCTAGTTGCTAGCCAGAAATACATCAGAGACCTAGGGAACACTGTAGAGCCCAATAACAAAGACTGGCAGATATTGCTGAGGGCATGTTTACCCTCCAATGTCGACTCAGCTCAATTTTTAGCTGACTGTGGATTAGACCATGATGTACCCCTTTCAGATGTGTACAATCAAGACAATGTAAAAAGAATAAATTTACAGTTAAAAGAGTATTTTCCAGCAGTAGTTAAGTGGAACAAAATTTTCTCCATTAAACAAAAGGAGTCAGAAACAGCTGCAGAATATTTTCACAGGGCATTACTAGATATGGCTAAATACACAGGCATAGAGGACATTAAAACCAACATAAATCATAGAGAAGTAGCAGTATCTGTGCTAATGGATGGTTTAAAAGAAGCATTAAAGACAAGGGTACAGACCACGCACCCATGTTGGCGAGGTCTGTCGGTGGCTACTTTGAGAGAGGCAGCTGTTGATCACGATCGGAATATCACCAGACACAGGGAGTCACAAAGTGATAAGTTAATGGCCGTAAGTATACAGACCCTGACCACAAGGCAGCCTTTGTATAGATCACCAAACCCTGTGGGTAAGTCAAATGTGGTAACCTGTTATTCCTGTCATAGAGAGGGACACTTTGCACGAGACTGTAAATCGAGAAATACACAAAAGTCTTATCAACCCCCTAGACAACGACACGACACACGACATTGGGATCAGGGTCCGCAGAAACGGAGTTATGAGCCACATGCAGGGGAAACAAAAAGATACCCCCCGAACAGAGACTGGCAAGCCTCTGGTAGTTCCCAGTTAACTCCCTCTCAAGTGGTCGCTGCCAGCGGGATTCAGGGAGGTCACCATACCCAATAGGGGTGTGGCCACACCTGTAATCTGCAGCCAGTAAAAATGATTGCAAGTCTTGGAAGTGAACCCGAAATTGCAATTAATGTAGCTGGTAAATCATTAAACTTTCTTGTAGATACGGGGGCGGCCAAATCAGTGATAAATTCGACAGTGGGCATGAGAACCACTGGTAAGACAATTCCAGCCATGGGAGTAACGGGAGTAGTCCAGCACTACCCTGTTAGCAAACCAGCCGAGGTTACAGTAGGGCCTTTGCACACCAAGCATTCCTTTTTGCTGGCGGCATCGGCACCGACTAATCTCCTGGGAAGAGATTTATTGTGTAAAATGGGGTGCGTCATTTATTGTACTCCTGAGGGTGTATTCTTAGACATACCTGAGAATCACGCTCAGGAAGTACGAGACATGTTAGACTCCCCATCAAAATTAATGTCCCACACTGTTATGTTAAATAGGAATCCATCCCAGGTAGAAGAAATGACATCCCAAATACCAGAGTCACTGTGGACTAAAGATGGACAGGACACTGGATTAATGGCAAACGTAGCTCCAGTAGTTGTGCAAGTAAAAGATGGTAGGATAGCTCCAAAAATCCCACAATACCCTCTGAAGCCAGAGGTGGAGTTAGGAGTTTACCCAGTAATAGAGCGCTTGCTACAACAGGGCATTTTGGTAAGAACATCCAGCACTGCCAATAGTCCCATCTTCCCTGTGAAAAAGAGTGGGGGGAGGGGTTACAGGCTAGTGCAGGATCTAAGGGGGATTAACAAAATAGTTGAGAGTCAGTTCCCCGTAGTGCCAAATCCAGCTGTCATCCTTATGCAGATCCCTCCCACTGCGAAATTTTTCACTGTTATTGACCTCTGCTCCGCTTTCTTTTCGGTACCCCTGCATCCTGACAGCCAATATTTGTTTGCATTTACATACAGAGAAGTCCAATACACATGGACTCGATTACCACAAGGTTTCATAGATAGTCCAAGTATATTTTCCCAGGCTTTGCATGATTGTTTACAGTCTTTCCAACCAGAGAGTGGATCAGTATTGATACAGTATGTGGATGATTTACTACTGTGTTCAGATTCATTGGAAGCGTCCCTGAAGGATACGAAACAGCTCCTGTTTCATCTTTCAGACACAGGACACAAGGTTTCCAAAGACAAGTTGCAATTATGCCAAACTAAAGTAAAATATTTGGGACACTGTCTAACACAAGGACTGAGACACCTGACCGCTGATAGAATTCAAGCAATTAGAGACATGACTCTGCCACAAACCCAGCAACAGATCAGAACGTTTTTAGGAATGTGTGGGTATTGCCGTAACTGGATCCCAGGGTTTTCCATTCTAGCGTTACCTTTGCAGGAGATGGTCTCCTCAAACAAACCTGATCGGATTTCGCATACAGACGAATCCGAGATGGCATTTGAGAGACTTAAACAGTGCCTAACGCAGGCGCCAGCATTAGGTATGCCAGACTATGGGAAACCCTTTGAGCTGTACGGAACAGAAAGTGCTGGTTGCGCGGCAGGCGTCCTAACCCAAAAGCACGGTGATGCCAGCAGGCCGGTAGCATACTACAGCGCTCAGCTAGATACGGTAGCGCGATCCCTCCCCACATGTTTGCGAAGCGTTGCTGCGATAGCATTGCTAGTAACGAAAAGCGAAGATGTAGTGCTAGGTCACAACCTCACAATTCATACACCACATGCAGTGTCAGCCTTGCTAAATTCTGCCCAAACCAGACATGTCTCATCAGCGCGGTTTACAAGATGGGAATTGGCACTAATGGCCCCCGTAAACATCACCATAAGGAGATGCAGTGCATTCAATCCTGCAACATATCTCCCAGGTGTGCCTGGACAGGCACAAAGGGTGGAGGATGAGAGTGGTGGGGAAGGAGGATTTAATACAAAGGATGACACACATGATTGTATGGAATATTTGACCCAAAATTTCACGGCAAGGCCTGACATCAGTGACAACCCACTAGAAGATGTAGACTTTACTTTCTACACTGACGGTAGTTGTCACAGACAGTCAGACTCGGGAGACTTGTGTACTGGATACGCAGTCGTAGATGACCAAGGCACCATAGAAGCAGAACCGCTAGGCCCACCTCACTCAGCCCAGGTTGCTGAACTGGTCGCCCTAACCAGAGCATGTGAATTGGCTAAGGGCAAGTCAGCCAATATCTACACCGATTCTAGATACGCCTTTGGGGTAGTTCATGATTTCGGAGCCCTATGGCGCCTCAGAAATTTCATGACGGCAGCTGGTACACCGATAGCGCATGCAGCTCACATCAAAAGGCTTCTAACAGCGATACAGGAACCCGACAGAGTGGCTGTTATCAAGTGTAAAGCACACACATATAGCCAGGACCCAGTATCACTTGGTAACAGCCGAGCAGATGAAGCTGCTAAGTTAGCAGCCGGTACCCCCAGACAGACAGACACCACACAATTGATGGTATTCAATACCATCAACACACAGAAGTTGTGTGAGATGCAAAATTTGTGTTCCACACAGGAAAAGGCAGTCTGGAAGGCAAAAGGATATGGCCAGGAGTCCTCAGGACTCTGGACAGATGGACAGGGTAAACCAGTGGCCCCCAGAGCATATCTTCCATGTTTAGCTGAGGCAGCACACGGGCTGACTCATCTGGGCAAGGAGGGAATGTGTAAGTTGGTAAGAGCATATTGGTGCGCCCCAGGATTTTCATCTCATGCAGGTAAAAGAGCAATGTCATGCCTTACCTGTTTGAGAAAGAATATCGGAAAGGCAATACCAACAGAACCATCTCATATCCCACCTACAGGCGGCCCTTTCCAGGTAATACAGATTGACTTTATACAATTACCCCCTTGTCGAAATTTGAAATACGTACTTGTTTGTATAGATGTATTCTCAAATTGGGTCGAAGCATTTCCTGCCGCCACAAATACCGCTATGTTTACTGCTAAGAAAATTGTGCAGGAATTTGTATGTAGATATGGTATCCCTAGAATAATCGAAAGTGATAGGGGTACCCATTTTACAGGTGATGTCTTTTAAGGAATGTGTAAGTTGATGGGAATTGATAGCAAGCTGCACACTCCATACCGTCCACAGGCGAGTGCGAAGGTGGAAAGAGTGAACAGCACTATTAAAAATAAACTGAGCAAAGTTATGGCAGAAACAGGATTGACATGGCCAGAAGCTTTACCCATTGTACTATACAGCATCAGAACCACTCCCAGGTCCCCTCTTAATCTGTCTCCCTTTGAAATCTTGTTTGGTCGACAACCGCATGTTATGATTAACCCTCAGGATGATTTGAAGTGTAACAATGAAGTGACTGTAAAATACTTGATTAACATGAGTAAACAGCTAAGGAATCAAAATGATAATTTGAAGTTGGTGATTCCAGATTTACCAGATAGTAATTGTCATGACATTTAACCTGGGGATTATGTAATGATACGGAATTTTCTACGCTCAGGTTGCCTTATTGACAGATGGGAAGGACCATACCAAGTCTTATTGACTAGCACTACAGCATTGAAGGTTGCCGAGAGAGAGACTTGGGTTCATTCGTCCCATTGTAAGAAGGTTGCTGATCCAGAGAGGTCCCGTGATAAAGAACAGACGGTAGAGGAAGTGGTATCACTGGAGCGTCTGTTTCAGGAGGACTGAGGCGGCACCTGAGCTTTGAAAAATCATAAGATCGGAAGCAGTTGTCGATCCCCTGTTCCCTTTTATTGTTTTTCTCCACTTCCCATCCCATCTCCCTCAATTATTTCTTTCCCCCTTCTCATTTTTCTCCATTTCCTCCTATAAGATGGACTTGCCCCAAGAGACTGTGATCCGGATTTTCCTGTTGACCATGATGTTGACCAGAGCAGTCTGTTCCGGCGAGAGTACCATGGAGGTCGAGAGAGGTTCTGGAATGGGTTCTGATGACAGAGATGGAGGCGTAGTTTCCCAAGAACAACATAATCAACAAGCAAAGGCGAGTATCAGAAAGGGGAGGTACTTGAGCTAAGTGGTGGGAGGCCGGTGGACAGGAGGTTTAATATCTCCAGTCCTCCTAGTTTGAAGCTCCACCAATATCATGTGGATAAGTCCCTAATATGTTTTAACATTTCCAATCCCCGAAAGCCGGGAAATTGGGAAGTGTCATGGAGTAACCAAACCATGACCTTTTCATACAGAGCCGACAGAATGCCAACAGATACAGAGCTTATACGCCACATAGCTGGTAGTGGAAAATATTTCCGATATAGGTATACCCTAGGAAGTAGGATTATGAGAGTTGGAGAGGTATCACCAGGATACTGTGCACATATCGTACAAACTGATACGTGTACTAGACAGAAGGGAGAATTAGGGTTATGAGATTTCACATGGAAGATGTGTAATATGGTTATGTCCTACTCCGTCCCATATGTTCTCCCCGATGATGCATATTTCATATGCGGGAGGAAGGCGTATAAGTGGCTTGCCCCAAACTCAGAAGGGTTGTGTTATATTGGAAAAGTACTGCCTGAGGTAATGACTGTATCACATGCCAAAATGAAAGATATACACCGTGTTGCCCAAGCTCCTTATACTCACACTCATTACGAGCACGTAGTTAAACGGCACCTGATAGAAAGAACAGAGCATCCGGCCTCTGACATGATCCATGAATCCACCGGGATTCAGGTTCTACTCGCGTTAGACATCACTCGCACCGCCAGAGGAGTGTTGAATTATAAATACATATCTGCGCTCGCAGATTTGTTAGACAATATCACTGAAATGTATGACGACACTTTTAGGTATACCGGAAGGGAGCTTCAAGCTTATAAAACAGAACTGGTTCAGCATAGAATGGTTCTCAATTATCTCACGGCAGTGACAGGCGGATATTGTGTCACACTGGCAACGCAGTACGGCGTGAAATGCTGCACATATATTACGAATAGTACAGAGGATCCGGTCGAGGTCATAGACCAAAAGATGGATGACATTCTCCAATTAAAGTGGGAATTTCGCAGGAGACACAATCTCACCCTTGCTGCTGTGGGTAATGAGCTGACTGGTTGGGTGTCATGGTTGAACCCGCAAAATTGGTTCTCTGGTTTAGGAGAATGGGCTCAAGGAGTCATAATGGATGTTGGGAAGTTTCTCCTATGTATCTTAGGTGTTGTCATATCGATTGGCTTGATACTTAGATGCGGTCAGGCTTTAATGAAGTGCAAACGTAGTACCAGGGTAATGAGTCTAAGGAGTGAGGAAATTGTAATTCCAATGGATTTGATCTATGACCCAACGGTAAAGACAATGATGTGATGAAAATGCGATTATACGGTCCGTTTCTTTCACCTGTTTTTCCGTTTTCTCCAAGGTAAAAAGACCCACTTGGACGAGGAATTTGATGATCCTGTATACAGACAACAGATGGATTAAAGAAGAAGTTTTGACAACCTTATACACAGATATTTGATGAACTATGCCACAGACCCCCAGTTTCCCTAGAAATTTTAAATTTACGCTAGCCCAACACTTTTGTAAGTCTATGGACATTGACAAAGCTTTTTGCCCGCACTTTCTGGCAAAAGCCCAAAGAAGACTGCATTCAACAGACACCAGACAAGACTTCAACCGACAAATGTTCATTAACCTGACATAGAATACCACTGCATTTACCATAATTGTTTCTTATCTTCATCTCTACAACCTTCAGGTAAAGCACACATATAGGCGATAGGGAATACCGGCACAGATATCAGCATTCACATATTCCCCCATTCATGTATCATCAACTAAAATGTGCTCCCCCATTTTGTTGCAACCAAAAGCCGAAAAGAGCTCGGTAAAGTTTGACAGCCCATCCACAGACCCTTGATACGGGATAAGAAGGAATTCAAATGTATACTTCGCAATACCTCGAAGCTTGATTTAAGACACGTACGGCACGATGATACAAGACCCCCCAAACATGGATTCATACACACATGCTTCTGCTATCTCACTAGCAGGGACGTGCGGTGAGCTAAAAGGCTAAGGAGGCACTAGCTAGCACCAGAGCCAGATTTACACACAAAATATGAGCCAAAGGATACATCTGGGCATTATACACAGGTGCAGGAGTATAAACTCCTGGAAATTTGGTGAGTTTTTATCAGAGATGTGCAGAAAAGATAACCAGGTGAGGCACTGCCTCACCTGCCATAGACTTTTTACTCCAGAGTTTTGTCTATAAAAATGATTAGAATAATGCAAAGAAGATATATCAAACATATTCTTTGTATTTTTCATATACTTTATACAATCAAAACTCTGGTACAAACGTAAGTATGACAGGAAAGGCTCTGCCTCAGCTGCCTCACCCCACCGCACGTCACTGCTCACTAGGTCATACCCTTTTCCTACCTTCTCCTCTCCTCCCCTACCCAACCATAGAAATATTTACATATGACATATATTTTTCTCGTTTTGAAATGTTTTAGAAAGTGGCAGTTATTGGTGACTGCCAAAGGGTGGACTGTCAAAGTCAGAAAAATATCATGATGCACACTGCCATATTTGCACCTCATATGTGTCCTCACTGCGCATGCGTGCGCTCTCCTGTGCGTGCGCATACCCGCCGTTACGTGCACCCGCAGGCGCACTGTATGCGCATTTACGGTAGTTTATGTGCGCCTAGCGTGCGACTCAATCGTTCCATATTTTCACCATATAATGTATTTTGTAGATTATGGTTCCTTTGATAGAATCTGAAAGTTTAGTTAATGTAGCATGTTCATGGACAGAGAGATCCCTCTTTGTTTGATACGAAGGGTCAGACAAGGGTTATACAGTGGTGTTTAGTATCCATCGGAAGAGTATTTAATTAGCAATATTCCGGTGTTGGTTTGAAGCGGATTAATCGCTCGTGCGAATAGTTATGGACATAAGAAGTTTATGGACTTTTACTATATTTGCACTTTATTATCCATGCGGCGGGAAACCTAGTTTCCCACCCACCTGAGCAGTTGGAAATAGTCACAGCCCACCTGTATGAATCAACCTATGACCTTTTGTTATAATGCGAAGAGGAATTCCTGTGTCCAATGAACAATAAGAATATAGGACCATTGTACTGTATTATGTGTAGGGTATAAAAGGACAAGCCGACCTGATCCAGCTCTCTATTCTCTTCAACGGTTCTCATTGCTGATAATCGGGAGCTGGATATCCAGAGGCGCATGCGATTGTTTCCCTTGAGCGTAAGTTTTCTCCGCAATCCTATTGTCTTTCTTGTTATTGTGAGCCACATATCTCTCTCTCTCTCTCTTCTCTTTCTCTCTCGTTTCTCTTATATAGTTATTGTACTAATATTGTATTTCATGTGTAGTTATCTGGTTAGGTAGTCTATGTTATATTGGTAGTGTATGACTTGTATTGTATTATTCTTTTTGAACGTTCATTCATTTCCTTAAAAGGCGTTAGACCCTTAGACCGGTATTGTGTGTTCATTATATTGCAGTGGGTAATAGGAGCGTCTCTATCGCTCAAACAGCTTTAGTGTAAACCCGCTTACACAGTGTTGCATTCTCATCTTATCACTACGCAAGGATTTACAGTATAAGTACATTGTTTATGGTATAGTTATAAAGGTTTAACATTGTGAGCGTCTGCGCTGCTGGTGATCTCCTCGTGGTCCCGAGCGTCCGCTACGCTAATAGCGAACCATTACGTTAGTCGGCAGCCAATTGCGTGCCTGCCTGTGATCTCTTGGCCGTGAGCGAACGTGACGCTTGAGCGTCTCGACTACGGCTAAGCGATTGCTACGCAACGTGCGTACCCTTACGGTATTCCATACGTCAATAGCGTACAGTGTTCTTAGACCTCTTAAAGGGTTTTAAGTAAGACATATATTCTGCTTTAACACGGCCATGACTAGTGGCAGCAGCTTCAGCACGAGGTGGAAGTCGATCTTGATCTTTCCCTATTTTTGGAACCTCAACATTTTTGTTCTCCATATTTTAATAGGCACAACTAAAAGGCACCTCAGGTAAACAATGGAGATGGATGGATACTAGTATACTTATGGATGACGAGCGACTGCCGACACAGAGGTAGCTACAGCCGTGGACTACCGTACTGTGTCTGCTGCTAATATAGACTGGATGACAATGAGATAAAATTAAAATATATATATATATCACACTAGTACTGCAGCCGGACAGGTATATATTATGTAATGACGGACCTGCTGGACACTGTCTGTCAGACTCAGCACTGCAGACTCCTAAAGTAAGCTACTAGTATCAAGAAGATAGAAAAAAAAAAAAACCACGGGTAGGTGGTATACAATTATGGATGGACGAGCGACTGCCGACACAGAGGTAGCTACAGCCGTGGACTACCGTACTGTGTCTGCTGCTAATATAGACTGGATGATAATGAGATAAAATTAAAATATATATATATATCACACTAGTACTGCAGCCGGACAGGTATATATTATGTAATGACGGACCTGCTGGACACTGTCTGTCAGACTCAGCACTGCAGACTCCTAAAGTAAGCTACTAGTATCAAGAAGATAGAAAAAAAAAAAAAACCACGGGTAGGTGGTATACAATTATGGATGGACGAGCGACTGCCGACACAGAGGTAGCTACAGCCGTGGACTACCGTACTGTGTCTGCTGCTAATATAGACTGGATGATAATGAGATAAAATTAAAATATATATATATCACACTAGTACTGCAGCCGGACAGGTATATATTATGTAATGACGGACCTGCTGGACACTGTCTGCAGAATGCATTTATAAAAACACCACACAACGAGTGTTTAACTTTTTCAGGCAGACAATCACAATATACTGGTGGTCAGCAGACAATCACAATACTGGTGGTCAGTGGTCACTGGTCAGTCACACTGGCAGTGGCACTCTGGCAGCAAAAATGTGCACTGTACTTAAAATATGTACTCCTGCTATAACTGCTCCCCAGTCTCCCCCACAATTAAGCTGTGTGAGCAGTGAGCACTCAGCACAGTCAGATAATGATATACAGTATTACATATGATGCAGCACACTGGGCTGAGCACAGATATGGTATGTGACTGTGTCACACTGTGTATCGTTTTTTTTTCAGGCAGAGAACGGATTAATTAAACTGGTGGTCACTGGTCACACTATCAGCAGCAAGTAGTACTCCTCCTAATAATATGCTCCCCAAAATTTGTGTCTCTCTCTAGTACTCTAGTCTAAACGGAGAGGACGCCAGCCACGTCCTCTCCCTATCAATCTCAATGCACGTGTGAAAATGGCGGCGACGCGCGGCTCCTTATATAGAATCCGAGTCTCGCGAGAATCCGACAGCGGGATGATGACGTTCGGGCGCGCTCGGGTTAACCGAGCAAGGCGGGAAGATCCGAGTCGCTCGGCCCCGTGTAAAAAAACCTGAAGTTCGGGCGGGTTCGGATTCCGAGGAACCGAACCCGCTCATCTCTAATCTCTAGTCCAGGAACAGAGCATTTTCTCCCTCATGGAGAGGGTCGTCAGGTAGGCAAGTATGATGTACCACTGTTTTTGCAACGGTGTAAAATGGGTATCAACATGGTCGTTTCTGTGACATCACAATGAAGATTGCAAACAACTCAATAGGTAGAGTTCATAACCATACTCTATATCCCAAAATTAGTCTTCCCTGTGATGTATGTAGTTTTAGCATGTCGGACATTTTATTGTAGCCCAAACGTCATTAAGATTTCCGGAAGTGCACTCACTACAAGAGGGACATCAAAATGCACAATATTAACACTCCTGTATCCAAACGTCTTACATTCTGGTTGGTGGCGCAAACCAACAGCACTTACACGGGGGTGGGTGTGTGACCTGTGATGTTATTGTAAAAGTTTCATTTGTTAGTGTGATGAAGCGGCTGCGGGAAGCGACACGTGCGCTGTTTATTTCTTTCTTTACGTCGAATCTGTTGAACGATAACAGTGTAACTATTACCCTGCCCCCCCCACCCCTCCGGGTTGTTTAATTGGTATCATCCAATGTGGCTGCGGCAGCGTGGACGGAAGAGTACGGTGTACGGGTCTATGCCTTCTCCCTGAGATAGCTCCGAACGCCTGCACGGCATCCCTGTCGCCCCCCTCATAGCACTCAGACCGAGCAGCTAATCATGGTAAGCGGCAGCTCTCCCATGTACGACATGTAACGGGGGCGTAAGTTCACCCCTGTCGTCAGGCAGGCTGAAATGTGGTGCCCGCATAGGGGGAGATTCAATTGTTTGAAAAGTCAGTTGGGTGTCTGTTTTTTCCTATCTAATAGACCGGAAAAAACAAACACCCAACCGAATTTTCAAATCTTTGAATTCCCCCCATAGATGTAGCCACGCTCATCCATCCTGCGACTCGGGCACACGCGCGGGTGATTCTAATTACGCAGAGCTGTGGCTTAGGGTTCCGGTATGAATGGTCACCCATGTTATGGTCGACAGTCATTAGGTCGACATTGACATGGTTGACATGGACACATGAAAATGGTCGACACATGAAAAGGTCGACATGAGTTTTTTAACTTTTTTTGGTGTTGTTTTTTGCGTAAAGTGACTGGGAACCCCAATTAGTGCACCGCTTCGCTCGCCATGCTTCGGGCATGGTGCCTTTGCTTCGCTACCGCTTCGCTCGGCACAGATTACCGTTCCAATCGTAGTCCACGTGGATCGTAAAGTATGGAAAAGTTCCCCAAAAGTAAAAAAAAACTCATGTCGACCTTTTCACGTGTCAACCTTTCATGTGTCGACCATTTTCATGTGTCGACCATGTGTCCATGTTGACTATGTCAATGTCGACCAATAGTGGTCGACCTAATGACTGTCGACCATAACATGGTCGACCATGTGAACGGATACCGTGGCTTAGTATGCTGGCCATGTATTCCTATGAGCATGTGTACATCTGTAGATATAATATATACAGTATATATATTTACACACACACACATGCACTCACAACTAACAGAATTATTAGATAATCTCAGCCAGTTTGCAGGGATCAGAGCCCACAGTGAATTAGCAGGGCTCCAGCTACACTGTTATATCCCTTTTCCACTAGCTAAATTTACCTGGGGTTTTTGCACGGGGGCGCGCATCAACACAGGTTTTTAGTTAGTGGAAACGGCTCAACATGGGTTGCGTGACCCGGGAATCCTACCCAGGAAAGAGCACAGTAATGACCCGGGTAAGTGTGCAGTGGAAATGGTCCGTGTTTTCAGACCCAAGTAGTGCTCTGACACACTGATTGGTGCTTCTGGGGCACAGGAAGATGATGTCATCCCTGGGAGACATGCTTGTCACATGCAGGCACGGTAGTGTCTAGGTTACCTTCATGCAGAGGACTTTTCCCATAACCCCCTGGGTCCATGTCACAATCTATTTGGAATAGTAAAGTGTGGCGAGCGAAGCACCGAACCGTGGTGAACGTCCTGTGCTGCATAGATTTTTTTTTTTTTTTTTTTACCCCAAACGAACGGAGAAAACATTTAGGTACTGCCCTCTCGTTTTGTCACTTCCAGGTCCTGAGCACGAAGGTTACATAGACACAACCATGCAGGCACCGCAGCAGCTTGCAAACAAACGCGGATGCAAGTCGCTGTGCACATCTATTGCAGCAGCTTGCAAACAACACTACGCTGGGCACATGCAGGCATTGAGGCAGCTTTCAAACAAACAGACACTCTGAAGTCACGCTTAGCACATACAGATATTTTTATTGCAGCAGCTTCCAAACAAACAGACACTATACATTGCTGCAATGCTTGCTGTGAGCAGGCCCCACCCCTCCCTTTTGTTCCTTTTCCTGACATCATCTTGATGAGACAGTAAAAAGTAAATTTTTAATGACATCAATAGGCTTTTACAGAGCTTACCTGGGTTAAGCGGAAACAGATCCGACCCGGGAATAGCCCGTGTCGAAGTGCAGTGGAAACGGCGGGGCTGACACGGGTTGTACTCGGGTTAAACAACCTGGATCGGACCCGCTACTCAGGTGGAAAAGGGGTATTATTCAGCCATCTGCAGCATGCAAAATAAGCATTCTCGGGCTGGTCCTATTACATAAACCAGCAGCAGCCGAGTACCAAAAAAAAGTGGGTCCCAGTGACCCCTCACTTTTAAAAATTGGGGTCTTACCTGTGCTTTTCTGGATCCCATCGGAATGAAGGATTTTATTAATCTTATTGTAAAAATATAAAAAAACAGACTTGATTTGGACACTACAAAGTGTTGAAAGGGGGAGGATGGGGTGACAATGTTGCTGGGCTGTGTAGCATACAGGACACTGCACCAGAGGTGTAATTAGACATTTTGGCACCCTAAGGCAGAAAGCGAATTAGTGCTCCCCTTCATAAATTTAGGGCCGTTGCTTCGTGGGGAAGGGGCATGGCCACAAAATAGTGGCAATTCACATTACACCACACAGTAGTGCAGCTTATACCCATTGCACCAGGTAGAACCTCCTATACACACTGCGCCAGGTAGAGCACGTTATACAAATTGCGCCAGATCGAGCACCTTCTACACTTTGCGTCAGGTAGAGCACTTATACACTTTGCGCCAGGCAGAGCACCCCTTCTACACTTTGCGCCAGGCAGAGCACCTACTACAATTTGCGCCACGCAGAGCACGTCATACACATTGCACCAGGTAGAGCACTGAGACATTGCACCAGGTAAAGCATCGAGACACATTGCACCAGTTAGAGCACTGAGACACATTGCACCAGGTATTGCACCGAGACACATTGCACCAGGTATTGCACCGAGACACATTGCACCAGGTATTGCACCGAGACACATTGCACCAGGTATTGCACCGAGACACATTGCACCAGGTATTGCACCGAGACACATTGCACCAGGTATTGCACCGAGACACATTGCACCAGGTATTGCACCGAGACACATTGCACCAGGTATTGCACCGAGACACATTGCACCAGGTATTGCACCGAGACACATTGCACCAGGTATTGCACCGAGACACATTGCACCAGGTATTGCACCGAGACACATTGCACCAGGTATTGCACCGAGACACATTGCACCAGGTATTGCACCGAGACACATTGCACCAGGTATTGCACCGAGACACATTGCACCAGGTATTGCACCGAGACACATTGCACCAGGTTGAGCACCGAGACACATTGCACCAGGTTGAGCACCGAGACACATTGCACCAGGTTGAGCACCGAGACACATTGCACCAGGTTGAGCACCGAGACACATTGCACCAGGTATTGCACCGAGACACATTGCACCAGGTATTGCACCGAGACACATTGCACCAGGTATTGCACCGAGACACATTGCACCAGGTATTGCACCGAGACACATTGCACCAGGATGAGCACCGAGACAATTGCACCAGGTATTGCACCGAGACACATTGCACCAGGTATTGCACCGAGACACATTGCACCAGGTATTGCACCGAGACACATTGCACCAGGTATTGCACCGAGACACATTGCACCAGGTATTGCACCGAGACACATTGCACCAGGTATTGCACCGAGACACATTGCACCAGGTATTGCACCGAGACACATTGCACCAGGTATTGCACCGAGACACATTGCACCAGGTTGAGCACCGAGACACATTGCACCAGGTATTGCACCGAGACACATTGCACCAGGTATTGCACCGAGACACATTGCACCAGGTATTGCACCGAGACACATTGCACCAGGTATTGCACCGAGACACATTGCACCAGGTATTGCACCGAGACACATTGCACCAGGTATTGCACCTAGACACATTGCACCAGGTATTGCACCAGGTTGAGCACTGAGACACATTGCACCAGGTTGAGCACTGAGACACATTGCACCAGGTTGAGCACTGAGACACATTGCACCAGGTTGAGCACTGAGACACATTGCACCAGGTATTGCACAGAGACACATTGCACCAGGTAGAGCACCGAGACACATTGCACCAGGTAGAGCACCGAGACACATTGCACCAGGTAGAGCACCGAGACACATTGCACCAGGTATTGCACCGAGACACATTGCACCAGGTATTGCACCGAGACACATTGCACCAGGTATTGCACCGAGACACATTGCACCAGGTATTGCACCGAGACACATTGCACCAGGTATTGCACCGAGACACATTGCACCAGGTAGAGCACCGAGACACATTGCACCAGGTAGAGCACCGAGACACATTGCACCAGGTTGAGCACCGAGACACATTGCACCAGGTTGAGCACCGAGACACATTGCACCAGGTTGAGCACCGAGACACATTGCACCAGGTTGAGCACCGAGACACATTGCACCGAGACACATTGCACCAGGTATTGCACCGAGACACATTGCACCAGGTATTGCACCGAGACACATTGCACCAGGTATTGCACCGAGACACATTGCACCAGGTATTGCACCGAGACACATTGCACCAGGTATTGCTCCGAGACACATTGCACCAGGTATTGCTCCGAGACACATTGCACCAGGTATTGCTCCGAGACACATTGCACCAGGTATTGCACCGAGACACATTGCACCAGGTATTGCACCGAGACACATTGCACCAGGTATTGCACCGAGACACATTGCACCAGGTATTGCACCGAGACACATTGCACCAGGTATTGCACCGAGACACATTGCACCAGGTATTGCACCGAGACACATTGCACCAGGTATTGCACCGAGACACATTGCACCAGGTATTGCACCGAGACACATTGCACCAGGTATTGCACCGAGACACATTGCACCAGGTATTGCACCGAGACACATTGCACCAGGTATTGCACCGAGACACATTGCACCAGGTATTGCACCGAGACACATTGCACCAGGTATTGCACCGAGACACATTGCACCAGGTATTGCACCGAGACACATTGCACCAGGTATTGCACCGAGACACATTGCACCAGGTATTGCACCGAGACACATTGCACCAGGTATTGCACCGAGACACATTGCACCAGGTTGAGCACCGAGACACATTGCACCAGGTTGAGCACCGAGACACATTGCACCAGGTTGAGCACCGAGACACATTGCACCAGGTTGAGCACCGAGACACATTGCACCAGGTTGAGCACCGAGACACATTGCACCAGGTTGAGCACCGAGACACATTGCACCAGGTTGAGCACCGAGACACATTGCACCAGGTTGAGCACCGAGACACATTGCACCAGGTTGAGCACCGAGACACATTGCACCAGGTTGAGCACCGAGACACATTGCACCAGGTTGAGCACCGAGACACATTGCACCAGGTTGAGCACCGAGACACATTGCACCAGGTTGAGCACCGAGACACATTGCACCAGGTTGAGCACCGAGACACATTGCACCAGGTTGAGCACCGAGACACATTGCACCAGGTTGAGCACGAGACACATTGCACCAGGTTGAGCACCGAGACACATTGCACCAGGTTGAGCACCGAGACACATTGCACCAGGTTGAGCACCGAGACACATTGCACCAGGTATTGCTCCGAGACACATTGCACCAGGTATTGCTCCGAGACACATTGCACCGGGTATTGCACCGAGACACATTGCACCGGGTATTGCACCGAGACACATTGCACCGGGTATTGCACCGAGACACATTGCACCGGGTATTGCACCGAGACACATTGCACCGGGTATTGCACCGAGACACATTGCACCGGGTATTGCACCGAGACACATTGCACCAGGTATTGCACCGAGACACATTGCACCAGGTATTGCACCGAGACACATTGCACCAGGTATTGCACCAGGTATTGCACCGAGACACATTGCACCAGGTATTGCACCAGGTTGAGCACTGAGACACATTGCACCAGGGTAGAGCACTGAGACACATTGCACCAGGGTAGAGCACTGAGACACATTGCACCAGGGTAGAGCACTGAGACACATTGCACCAGGGTAGAGCACTGAGACACATTGCACCAGGGTAGAGCACTGAGACACATTTCAGTAACCTCCTCAGACCTCCGTCCTCCCCCCTGCCACCCAGACAGTGTTGTGGGAACCCCCTACAACAAGCCCATCCACCACCCCATACACAGCCCGCTGCAACCCGGGCACACATGCCGCTGGGGGAAGGGGGGGAAAGACATCGGGCTGGGGGCACAGGGCAGATGCGGAGTGGCACTCACCGTTGTGGAGGACGACGCTGTGCCGGGTGAGTGGGGCCAGTCTCTTGGTGCTGGCGGTGGAGACAGGGTCAGCAAGCAGCGGGGAGGTTGTGGAGCAGTGCCGGGTGAGCGGGGTCAGTCTGCCAGCGCTGCAACACAGATTCATGGTCAGTGCGCAGCGCTGCGATGAGGTGGATTCAAACCGCACCGGACTGGCGGGAGACACCGCAGGCTGTGATTGGCTGCTGCTTCCTGCTGCACGCTGACCCTGTCTCTGCCGCCGCTACAGGAGGTGATTGGCTGAGGAAACAGCCAGTCACCTCCTGTTTCCTCTGACTGGATAGATTGATGCCACCCAGATCGAGATGAGCACGTACTGTGGGACCCACTCATCTTCTAAGCGTGGGTCCTAGGCTGTTTCTGGGTAAAATCCACGCCATAGCGCATTTTTGTGATCACAGCGAGTGTACACTGTCACTTGTTGCAGTGCAGGCTGAGCGGTACACTTTGCACTAGCGTGGAAGCATCCTGATAAAAAATGTAAAGTTACACGCAGACCTTTACTTGCCTATCATTTTCCAGAGGAAAATAGAGTGAAGTGGGAGAACCCTCCACTGGTAGACCCCTCCCTATCTAGATTGTCAAAAAAGACTATCTTACCGGCAGCTAGCGCTACCTCATTAAAGGAACAAACGGATCGCAGGTTGGAAAATACTTTAAAGTCTATTTATTCAGCAGCAGCGGTACTTCTTCGCCCTACCCTGGATAGTATGTGGGTTAACAAGGCTATAGAGGCCTGGGCAGAACAATTGGTGACAGGTTTACAATCTGGTCTCTCTACAGATCAATTGATTACACTGGCAGAACTTATCAAAGAATCTGCCGTATACTTGGGGAACCATCGGATCCAGGATATCTGACTTGGCAATTTCAGTGTGCCATGCGCTCTGGCATAGGCAATGTCATAGGGATGCAGACTCCAAAAAGGAGGTAGAAGCAATACCGTTTAATGGTGAGTTCCTGTTTGGTCAGGAACTGGATACTCTAATCTCCAAGGTCACAGGAGGTAAGTCGACATATCTTCCTTCTGCAGCTCCACCTCCCAGGAACACTTATTCTGGACATTTTTCCGGCCCTTTTGTGTTCCGTCAAAGTTCAGAGGACGTACCAGAGGAGGAGCAACATCTTTCAGAGATGGCTAGCCACGGTCGTGCCACCACCACAACTGCCATACAACCAATCGCTAAACCTGCCACTAAGCCTGCCGCATGACGGGCTCCCGTCCCACCTGGGGAATCCCAGGGTGGGAGCTTGTTTGCTGAATTTCAAACAAATTTGGTTGGAAACCTGCACAGACTCCTGGGTAGGAGACATCATTACGCATGGGTACAAACTTGATTTTCAGTTCAACCCTCCGCCAAGATATTTTACAACGGGTTTACCAGTTTCGCAAGAACAGGGATTTTATTTGTGGTGCCGGAAATCAGACGGCTCGATAAGACCCATTCAGAATTTGAAAGGTCTCAATCCTTTTCTGCGACTATTCAATTTCAAGATGGAGTCCTTGCACTCAGTTGTAACTGGTCTAGAAGCAGGAGACTTTATGGTGTCCATAAACATCAGGGATGCCTACCTCCATATACCGATTTGGCCTCCTCTTCAGAGTTTTCTCCGATTTGCGGCCAAAGGTTTACATTTTCAATTCCAAGCATTACCTTTCGGTCTTTAGCATCTCGAGTTTTCACAAAGGTAATGGCAGTGATGATGGCGCAATTGCGTTCTCAAGGGGTGAACATTGTTCCCTACTTAGACGATCTCCTCCTAAAGGCCCAATCAGAGGAGAAGTTAGTGAACGATATGAGGGTAGCCAAGGATTTTCTCATGAAACACGGATGGATCATAAATGTCCAGAAGTCTCAGTTGCAATCGACACAGCAAATTCAATTCCTGGGGATGATCATGGACACTGTGCTTCAGGAGATAATTCTCCCTCAGGACAAGATTCAGTCCATTCAAGAGTTGGTTCGACTAGTCTTACAGCATCGCAGAGTATCAATTCATCTTTGCATTCGTCTTCTGGGGAAGCTGATAGCAGCTTTCGAAGCGGTACAGTACGGAAGATTCCACTCCAGGCTGTTTCAACTAGATCTCCTTTCCAAATGGTCAGATTCACATCTTTTTCTGCATCAGATGGTTCAGCTACTCCCCAAGACACGTCATTGCTCTGGCTGAACATAACGAATCTGTCCAAAGGCAAGGATTTTGCTCTCAAGGATTGGGTGCTTCTCACAATGGATGCCAGCCTCCGCGGATGGGGAGCGGTGACTCTAGATCATGGGTGGGCAATTATTTCAGCTGGGGGGCCGCTTAACACTTCCAGCGAATATTCGAGGGCCACACACAAAATACTCAAAAAGAGATCCCTTTTTACACATTACGGCAGACAGCGTCCCCTTTTTACACATTACGGCAGACAGCGCCCCCGTTTTTACACATTACGGCAGACAGCGTCCCATTTTTACACATTACGGCAGACAGCGCCCCCGTTTTTACACATTACGGCAGACAGCGTCCCCTTTTTACACATTACGGCAGACGGCGCCCCCGTTTTTACACATTACGGCAGACAGCGCCCCCGTTTTTACACATTACGGCAGACAGCGTCCCGTTTTTACACATTACGGCAGACAGCTCCTCCTTTTTACACATTACGGCAGACAGTCCCTACCCCCTGTCCCCCCCCCCCCTCCCCTAAACCCATATTGTAGTTTTTAACTCCCCTCCCTCCCCACCCCTAAACCTACATGGCAGCTTAAGCAGTGATCCAGGGGCTGGCTGGACAGGGGGTTTACCTGTTTGTCACAGTGGCAGACGATCCCCGCTGTCCGATGATCTGCGCTGCTGCCGGCCGGAGTCACTGCTGATGTGGCCTCTCCTGCTCCCGCTCGCTGCCCGCCGCTTCCTCTCCTCACTGGCTGCCGCTTCTCGGCCGCCGCTCCTGCTCACCGCAGTGCCCGCCCCCGTGCCTCCCAGCGCATGATAACAGAGGAAATCCCTGTCAGCTGCCCTGTGACGTGACCGGGAATTCCTCAGCGGCGCCGCGTCTGAGAGCAGTGCAATGACAAGCGGCATGTCAGGCCGCTTGTCATTGCACTCTGGTGGGGCACAGCAGGCGAGGCGGGATCAGTCCGCGGGCCGCGGGCCGCCTGTTGCCCACCCCTACTCTAGATTGTCAATTCCAGGGACTCTGGACGCCGCAAGAACAAACTCTACCTATCAATATACTGTAACTTCGGGCTGAATACAACGCTTTCCTATTGGCGAGTCATCTCCTACAGAGCCGTGCAATCAGACAACGCCACAGCAGTGGCATACATAAATCGACAAGGGGGGACCTGCAGCAGACCTGCTATGAAGGAGGTCACCAAGATCCTCTTTGGGCAGAGAGATACGCGGTAGCCATATCGGCAGTGTTCATACCAGGAATGGAGTGTTGTATCTGGTTCTTGCTGGACCTGGACTGGCCTAACCCGAGCTCAAATATGTGTCAGAAATCAGAAGTCACAATCGATCGTGGAGAATAATCACGCATGCAATGGAGTGGTTTCAGATGATTCTTTTTAGTGCATCAGTTTGTTACAGTTACAGTATAAAGGCTTTGAGTTACATTGAATTACATTGGTTCCATTACATCACCCAACAAGCCCTCCCATTGGATATTCTGCCTAGCCTAGTCGTTCCAGCGTGGCCCAGACGGCATTGGTTCTCAGACTTGCAGGGTCTCTCGATAGAGTGCCCTCTTCTACTTCATCAACGCCCAGACTTCCTCGTTCAGGGCCCTTGTTTCTACCCAGACCTGGCCAGATCTCTCCTGAAAGCAAAAGGGTTCTCTAAGGCGGTCATTCAAACTATGTTGAAAGCCTGTAAACCAGCTTTGGCTCGGATTTATTACAGGGTCTGGAATTCTTACTTAACCTGGTGTGCGGCTAAAAATTATGATGCATATACTTTCAAAACTTCCAGACTTTTGGCTTTTCTACAACAGGGCCTAGACTTGGGCCTTCGTCTGGCCTCCCTCAAGGTCCATATATCTGCCTTGTCAATGGGGTTTCAGAGAAAAATTGCGTCTCTTCCTGATGTCCACACACTTTCACTCAGGGTGTTCTACGGATTCAGCCTGTGGCTCCATGGGATCTGTCTGTTCTGAATGCCCTACAAGAGTCTCCATTTGAACCTCTTGAGTCTGCGAACATGTTTCTGTTGGCTATTGCCTCTGCTAGGAGGGTGTCGGACTTAGTCGCTTTGTCCTGTCGTCCACCCTTTCTGATATTTCACTGTGACCGGGCAGTTCTGCGAACTCACCCTGGTTATTTGCCTAAGGTGGTATCATCTTTTCACCTTAACCAGGAGATTGTGGTTCCGGCCTTCATCTCTTCTGGTGTGTCCTCCAAAGAAAGATCTTTGGATGTGGTACGGGCTCTCCGTATTTATGTGGAAAGGACTGCCACTATCAGGAGGTCAGAATCCCTTTTTGTACTTTTTGGTTTTCACAAACGTGGCTAGCCTGCGAATAAGCAAACCATGGCCAGATGGATTAGAATGGAGATTGCACAAGCCTATGCACAGGCTGGGCTCCCAGCTCCTGCTGCTATCAAAGCCCATTCTACTTGGTCTGTTGGACCTTCTTGGGTGGCCCGCCGTGGCGCATCTGCTCAACAATTGTGCAAGGCGTCTACGTGGTCCTCAGTGAACACGTTCATCAGGTTCTATGCCTTTGATACTACCGCCTCCCAGGATGCTTCCTTTGGACGCCGGGTTCTTGTACCAGCTACAGTGCGTCCCCTCCCATGAGGAACTGCTTTAGAACATCCCCGTTGTTATTCCCTGTGGAATACCAGTGTACCCCGCTGCAGAAAAGGAGATTTATGGTAGACTTAGTTAAATCTCTTTCTGCGAGGTACACTGGTTTCCACAGGGCGCCCACCCTGACGCACTTAGCTTCTTGGGATTGTATGGCATTAGCCACTAGTCCTTTCTCCTGTCGTGAGAACTGGTTCTATGTGACTAACATCTACCATCTCTTTTACCTGTTACTGCATTGGACTGGTTAACGAAACTGAGCTCCAGTGCCTGAAGGCGGGGTTATAGAGGAGGCGGTGCAATGCATCCTGGGAACAGTGAAAGCTTTAGACTGTTGGTGCCTCGGATCAAGATCCAACTCTACACCCCGATGTTATTCCCTGTGGAAACCAGTGTACCTTGCAGAAAGAGATTTAACAAAGGTAAGTCTACCATAAATCTCCTTTTGTTTAGGCTAAGCCATCGATGGAGGAAAACCATCTGATTCTCTCCCATTGATGGCAAAACCATTCAACATCTGCCTTAAACCATTGATGATTAGGAATCATCGATGGTCGATGGCCATCCCTATTAGTAAGGTTTTATTTGGGAATACAAAGAATGGCAGTTGCTCTAATCAATTTATTGGTACATTACAGGTGCATGAAAGGTAGGAATTTATCTTGTGCTCCCAGTTCACAAGAATATGGCAGCTGGCGCTGACATGATCACTATGCTGGGAGAGGTCATGTGACTTGTTGGCAGCTCCTCTCATTGGTGCTGATGCGGTGGAGTGACGCACAGCAGAGTGTAGGAGGTGGTGAAAGGAGGGCAAGCAGCAGTTCCCCTGACACAGGAGCTCCCAGGGTGCGACCCGTCTCAGGCACCCTGCTGACGCTGTAAGCTCGACCTGTTTATCTGCCCTGGCACCTTTCTAAATGTACATGAACACAGGTTATGCGCGTTCATGTGCCAATAACCCGTGTTCATAGCTGGCTGTCTGAAAGGGGTGTTACTAATATATTTTATTTTCATAACCGTCACCCACGCACTTCCTCTTAAAGAGTTAATTTTACAGGGGGGGTTTATTCAAATGATTTTTTGGACTCCCAGCATAATGGACACCCACCAGACAAATTCAATTATTCCTCTGATCGGGAGCCAATTACATTTTAAGCACCCTAAAAGCTTTGGGTTTGCCGCGCAAAGCCCGACTAAAATATTGACAGCAATATGAAGAGTCCCGTTTACATTTTTTGCACATTTCTGCTTGCCACCACAGGAGGCGGCGAGCAGAAATGCCTGCGCCATCGGTGATCACGCTAAACGTCAGGGCAGTTCAAAAGCTGTTGTCTGGCGCCACCTAGTGGCCGGCGCCTATAAAACTATTGAATCGCCTCCAAGGATGGTTGCAGCTGAGTCCGACTCAGAATCAGCTCCTAAGTGATTAAAGTGACACTTTTTTCTTTGTACTGTACATGTACAGAAATGTTGATGGTGGGTTATTTTCCCCCTGGTGTTCTGTCATGTCATATTGCAGACTTTTATTCCAATGATTCCATAAAGCTTGCCTTGCCTGTACTTTATTATTAGCCAAGTGTCCCTGCAAAATGTGTTAAAATAGTGGCAAATACACATTATGGTAAGAACCTACCGGTGATAACGGTATTTCTCCTAAGTCCACAGGATAACAATGGGATATGATGAAGCGACAGCGGATTTGCACCAATCGGTCAAAGCTTTTTTCGGGCCTCCCAGCATGCAACAGGCATGTCCATATATCCCCGCCTCCTTGCTCAGGCAAATCAGTTGTATTCCAGAGCTCAAGGCAGGAGCATCAAAGATAGCCCTAATCAGGCGATAAGAACACACATGCACACCCTTCCGTACAAGAAGGAAGAGGTTAGTGAGTAAAAGGATCCTCAAATCAGGTGCGTCAGGGTGGGAACCCTGTGGATCCTGTGGACTTAGTAGAAATATCGTTATTAACGGTAAGTTCTTACCATAATGTATATATCTCTCAAGCAGGGTCCACAGGTTATCCACAGGATAACAATGGGATTACCCAAAGCAATTTTGTGGTGGGGGACGCTCCTGATTGGACAGGAGAATCCTTCGCCCGAATTCAGGGTCATGAGGGGCAAAGGTATCCAAGGCATAATGTCTATTGAATGTGTTAATGGAAGACCATGTGGCTGCCTTACATATCTGTTGTGCTGCCCATGATAGACCTACCTTACGAGTAGAGTGAGCAGAGACATTAGCCGGAACAGGGAGATCAGCCTGAGAATATGCTTCTGAAATCGTCATCCGAAGCCATCTTGCCAGTGTCTGCTTATCAGCAGGCCATCCTCTCTTGTGAAATTCTTAGAGAATGAAGAGAGAATCTGATTGCACTGGTTCGATCCACGTAGATCCTTAATGCACGGACCACGTCCAGCGATGCATCTCCCGCAGAAAGGCCCGGTACCTGGAAAGCCGGGACTACAATTTATTAAGGTGGAATTTAGACACCACCGTCGGAATATACCCAGATCTAGTTCTGAGAACTGCTTTATCTGGATAAAAAATCAGAAATGGGGAATTACATGATAATGCCCCTAAATCTGATACTCTTCTAGCTGATGCCATAGCCAGTAGAAAGAGAACTTTAGCTGTCAACCATTTAAGATCCACTTTATTAAGTGGTTCAAACGGGGCAACTTGAAGGGCTTTCAGAACTTAAGTCCCAAGGCACTGTAGGAGGTACAAAAGGAGGTTGAATGCGCAGCATTCCCTGGAAAAAAGTACGCACATCCTGTAAATTGGCAATTTTCTTTTAGAACCATACAGTCAATGCCGACACTTGCATTCTCAAGGAAGCCACCTTCAAACATTTATCCATTCTTGCCTGAAAGAATGCTAAGACCCTGGAAACTCTGAAAGACTTAGGGTCCGTTTTCGGGTGTAGTACGGTCTGCCGGCGGTCGGGCTCCCACGAGCAGCAAACCGGCGCCGGGAGCCCGACCGCCGGCTTACCGACAGTGTGGCGAGCGCAAATGAGCCCCTTGCAGGCTCGCTGCGCTCGCCACGCTGCGGGCACAGTGGCACGCTACGCGCGCCACGCTATTTTATTCTCCCTCCAGGGGGGTCGTGGACCCCCACGAGGGAGAATAAGTGTCGGGATTCCGGCGCCGGTATACTGTGCGCCGAGATCCCGACAGCCGGCATACTGAAGACCACCCTCCATTTTCCGTTCACTGCACCAATGAATATAGGTTTGCCATATTCGGTGATAAATGCGAGCTGAGGAAGGTTTCCTTGCTCTGCGCATAGTTTGAATTACCTGTTGTGAGAATCCTCTTGACTTCAGGGTAGAGGTTTCAAGAGCCACGCTGTCAAAGACAGTCGATCCAGATGTCTGTGATAACAAGGACCCTGCCTTAGTAGATTTGGACGTTGAGGGAGCAGAAGTGGAACATCCATCAAGATCCTCTGCAGATCTGTGTACCAATGTCTTCTGGGCCAAGCCAGAGCTATTAGTATCACGGCACCTTTTCCTTACTTTATCTTTCTCACCACCCTGGGTGATAGGGTGATTGGAGGAAACGCATAAGCCAGATGAAAATTCCATCTCACCGACAGGGCATCCACAAAGATCGCTCTGGGATCCTTTGTTCTTGACCCGTAAGCAAGCACTTTGTTGTTCAGCCGGGACACCATGAGATCTATCTCTGGCAGCCCCCACTTGTCTACTAGAGTCTGAAAGACCTCCGGGTGTAGAGCCAATTCGCTTTCCTGAATGGCATGTCGACTGAGGAAGTCCGCTTCCCAGTTTAGGACTCCTGGAACGAACACTGCGGACAAGGCTGGATGATGAAGTTCTGCCCAATTTAGTATGTGACTTGCCTCCTTCATTGCTTTTCGGCTGCGAGCTCTTCCCTGATGGTTGAGGTACGCTACTGCCGTCGCATTGTCTGAACGGATCTGGACTGGTTTTCCCCGAAGAATGTCCTTTGCCTGAATCAGTGCAATGTATATGGCCCGAAGTTCCAATATATTTATTGACAGGCAACTTTCTTCCTTGGTCCGCTGCCCCTAAAAACACAACCTTCCTGACACTGCTCCCCAGCCCTGGAGACTGGCGTCTGTTGTCAGGATCTCCCAATCTGATATCCAAAAGGGTCTCCCCTTGTCCGGATGGGATGTCTGTAGCCACGAGGCTAATGACCTTCTTACTACTTTTGTAAGAACCATAGTCTGTGCTTTTATCGTTTGATGCAACTGATTCCATTTGGCAAGAATCAGACGCTGCAGAGGCCTCGAGTGGAATTGTGCATACTCCACCATGTCGAATGTTGACACCGTCAAACCCATCACGCACATTGCTGTGTGAATGGATACCTTTTGACTGTGTAACAAGTCCTGAATCATTGGATATCTTGTTCAGAGGTAAATTACTCTCTGAAGACTTGAATCCAGTATAGCCCCCAAGTGAGTCATCCGTTGTGACGTAACCAGAGAAGATTTTGCTCAATTTATGAGCCACCCGTGGTTCTGCAGACACGTTATTGTCTGTTGCAGATGACGTAAAAGCAATTCCTCCGTCCGTGCAAGGATTAAAAGATCGTCGAGGTATGGAAATATTCTTATCCCCTGCTGGCAGAGATAAGCTGCCATTACCACCATAATCTTCGTAAATACTCTGGTAGCTGTGGCTAACCCAAAAGGTAGGGCCTGGAACTGAGAATGCTATTGGAGGGTAGCGAACCTGAGATAGCACTGATGGGACAGTGCTACAGGAACATGTAGGTAAGCATCTTGTATATCCAGGGATACCATATAATCCCCTTGCTCCATGGCCAAAATGATGGAACGTAACGTCTCCATGTGATACCGAGGTACCCAAATGTATTTGTTCAGTACATTGAGATTGAGAATGGGCCGAAATGACCCATTCGGCTTCTGAACTAAAAACAGGTTGGATTAAAAACCCTGTCCTCGTTGTGCAGGAGGAACTGGAATGACTACTCCTGAATGAAGCAATTTCTGAACTGACTCTAACAAAGCCCTGGCCTTCGTCTCTACCTAAGTCGGGCTGGTACAAAAAAAACCTTCGAGGAGGGTGCTTCTTGAAGTCAAAAGCGTAACCTAGAGATTCCGCTTCCTGCACCCAGGCATCTGTTGTAGACTGCTGCCAGATCTGTGCAAACTGAAGAAGTCGGCCCCCCACCCTGGGGTCCCCCATTTGGAGGGCCGCACCATCCGTCTGCTGGCTTCTCTGTTTTCCCAACTGGTCCTCTGGTAGCCCAATTGTTTTTAGTCTTACCAGACTTGTTGTATTGGGGCTGCTTGCCATCACTTTTTCTTTTTAGGTTTTCCTTGAGACCGAAAGGGCTGAAAAGTTGGAACTTTAGGTTTGAAATTGTATGTGGAAGGAAACTTGACCTTCTTGGAGTCTGCTTCTGACTCCAGAATATCTGCCAGTTCTTTACCAAAAAGAATATCTCCAGAAAAAGGCAAAGATTCCAAAACCTTCTTAGATTCTGAATCCGCTTTCCACGTACGTAGCCAAACTGCTCTGCGAGCAGCTATCGTTGAAGCTGATACCCTAAAGGCAATAGTACCAATATCCAATGCTGCTTCTTCCAAGAACATTGCAGCCTGTTTTATATGAGCTATATGGGATTTTTGCTCTCTAGAAGCTATTGAAAAACCCCCCTCTAATGCATCAGCCCAGGCGGCCACTGCCTTTGCCATCCAAGCTGAAGCTATGGCTGGCCTTATGACTGCCCCAGACAGGGAAAAAATGTTTTTTAGAAAACCATCCACTCTCCTATCCGTGACATCATTTCTCTGACGTCCTAGTGGATGCTGGGGACTCCGTAAGGACCATGGGGAATAGCGGCTCCGCAGGAGACTGGGCACAGCTAAGAAAGATTTAGGACTACCTGGTGTGCACTGGCTCCTCCCACTATGACCCTCCTCCAGACTTCAGTTAGAATCCTGTGCCCGGCTGAGCTGGATGCACACTGGGGGCTCTCCTGAGCTCCTAGAGAGAAAGTATATTTTAGTTTTTTTATTTTACAGTGAGATCTGCTGGCAACAGACTCACTGCAGCGAGGGACTAAGGGGAGAAGAAGCGAACCTACCTAACTGGTGGTAGCTTGGGCTTCTTAGGCTACTGGACACCATTAGCTCCAGAGGGATCGACCGCATGGAACCGGCCATTGATGTTCGGTCCCGGAGCCGCGCCGCCGGCCCCCTTACAGAGCCAGAAGCAAGAAGAATCCGGAAAATCGGCGGCAGAAGACATCAGTCTTCACCAAGGTAGCGCACAGCACTGCAGCTGTGCGCCATTGCTCCTCATACACACTTCACACTCCGGTCACTGAGGGTGCAGGGCGCTGGGGGGGGGCGCGCCCTGAGAAGCAATAAATACACCTTGGCTGGCAAATATATCACAATATATAGCCCCAGAGGCTATATATGTGATAAATACCCCTGCCAGAATCCATAAAAAAGCGGGAGAAAAGTCAGCCGAAAAAAGGGCGGAGCTATCTCCCTCAGCACACTGGCGCCATTTCTCCCTCACAGCTCCGCTGGAAGGAAGCTCCCTGGCTCTCCCCTGCAGTCTACACTACAGAAAAGGGTTAAAAAGAGAGGGGGGGGCACTAAATTTAGGCGCAATATACATATAGCAGCTATAAGGGGATATAATTTAGTTAATCCCTGATTTATATAGCGCTCTGGTGTGTGCTGGCATACTCTCTCTCTGTCTCCCCAAAGGGCTTTGTGGGGTCCTGTCTTCTGTCAGAGCATTCCCTGTGTGTGTGCGGTGTGTCGGTACGGCTGTGTCGACATGTTTGATGAGGAGACTTATGTGGAGGAGGAGCAGGTGCCTATAAATGTGTTGTCACCCCCTGCGGGGCAGACACCGGAGTGGATGGACTTGTGGAAGGAATTACGCGAAAGTGTCGACTCCTTACATAAAAAATTTGACGACATGCCGAATGCGGGGCAGCCGGCTTCTCAGCCCGTGCCTGCCTAGAAGTCTCAAAAGTCATCAGGGGCTCTAAAACGCCCGCTACCACAGATGGCAGACACAGATGTCGACACGGATACTGATACCAGTGTCGACGACAAAGAGACTAATGTAATGCCCAATAGGGCCACTCGTTATATGATTGAGGCAATGAAAAATGTTTTACACATTTCTGAGGTGACCCCAGGTACCACAAAAAAGGGTATTATGTTTGGGGAGAAAAAACTACCAGTAGTTTTTTCCCCTTCTGAAGAATTGAATGAAGTGTGTGAACTAGCGTGGGCTTCCCCCGATAAAAAATTGGTAATTTCAAAAAAATTACTAATGGCGTACCCTTTCCCGCCAGAGGATAGGTCACGTTGGGAAACACCCCCTAGGGTGGATAAAGCACTTACGCGCTTATCAAAAAAGGTGGCACTGCCGTCCCAGGATACGGCCGCCCTAAAGGAACCTGCTGACAGAAAGCAGGAGGCTCTCCAGAAAGCTATATATACACACACTGGTATTATACTGAGACCAGCTATTGCCTCAGCATGGATGTGCAGTGCTGCAGCTGCATGGTCAGACTCCCTGTCAGAAAACATTGACACCCTAGACAGGGACACTATATTGCTAAACGTAGAGCATATTAAAGACGCTGTCTTTTACATAAGAGATGCACAGAGGGATATTTGCCGGCTGGCATCAAAAATAAGTGCACTGTCCATTTGTGCCAGGAGAGGGTTATGGACCCGGCAGTGGACAGGTGATGCAGATTCTAAAAGGCACATGGAAGTTTTGCCTTATAAGGGTGAGGAGTTGTTCGGGGATGGTCTTTCAGACTTAGTGTCCACAGCAACAGCTGGGAAGTTAGCATCTTTGCCACATGTCCCCTCACAACCAAAGAGAGCACCGTATTATCAGGTGCAGTCCTTTCGCCCCCAAAAGAGCAGACTGGGTAGAGGCGCGTCCTTTCTGCCCAGAGGCAGAGGTAGGGGAAAAAAGCTGCAGCATACAGCCACTTCCCAGTAACAAAAGTCCTCCCCCGCTTCTTCTGCTAAGTCCGCCGTATGACGCTGGGGCTCAGCAGGCGGAGCCAGGTACGGTGGGGGGCCGTCTCAAAAACTTCAGCAATCAGTGGGCTCGCTCACAGGTAGATCCCTGGATCCTTCAAGTGGTATCTCAGGGGTACAGGCTGGAATTCGAGACACCCCCCCCCCCCCCGCCGTTTCCTCAAATCTGCCTTACCAACGACTCCTTCAGAAAGGGAGGCTGTGTTAGAGGCAATTCACAAGCTGTATTCCCAGCAGGTGATAGTCAAGGTGCCCCTACTTCAACAAGGACGGGGTTACTATTCCACAATGTTTGTGGTACCGAAACCGGACGGTTCGGTGAGACCCATTTTAAATTTGAAATCCTTGAACACATATTTAAGAAAATTCAAGTTCAAGATGGAATCGCTCAGGGCGGTAATTGCAAGCCTGGAAGAGGGAGATTACATGGTATCTCTGGACATCAAGGATGCTTACCTGCATGTCCCCATTTACCATCCTCACCAGGAGTACCTCAGATTTGTGGTACAGGATTGTCATTACCAATTCCAGACGTTGCCGTTCGGCCTGTCCACGGCACCGAGGGTATTTACCAAGGTAATGGCCGAAATGATGATACTCCTTTGGAAAAAGGGAGTTTTAATTATCCCATACTTGGACGATCTCCTGATAAGGGCGAGGTCCAGAGAGCAGTTGTTGGTCGGCGTAGCATTATCTCAGGAGGTGCTACACCAGCACGGTTGGATTCTGAATATTCCAAAGTCTCAGCTGGTTCCGGCGACACGTCTACTGTTCCTGGGGATGATTCTGGACACAGTCCAGAAAAAAGTGTTTCTCCCAGAGGAGAAAGCCAAGGAGCTGTCATCTCTAGTGAGAGGCCTCCTGAAACCAAAACAGGTGTCGGTGCATCATTGCACGCGAGTCCTGGGAAAGATGGTAGCTTCCTACGAAGCGATTCCATTTGTCAGGTTCCATGCCAGAACCTTTCAGTGGGACCTGTTGGACCAATGGTCCGGATCGCATCTTCAAATGCATCGGTTGATAACCCTGTCTCCAAGGACCAGGGTGTCTCTGCTGTGGTGGCTGCAGAGTGCTCATCTCAGAGAGGGCCGCAGATTCGGCATACAGGACTGGGTCCTGGTGACCACGGATGCCAGCCTTCGGGGCTGGGGTGCAGTCACACGGGGAAGAAACTTCCAAGGACTTTGGTCAAGTCAGGAGACTTCCCTACACATAAATGTTCTGGAACTGAGGGCCATTTACAATGCCCTAAGTCAAGCAAAGCCCCTGCTTCAAAACCAGCCGGTTCTGATCCAGTCAGACAACATCACGGCAGTCGCCCATGTAAATCGACAGGGCGGCACAAGAAGCAGGACGGCGATGGCAGAAGCCACAAGGATTCTCCGATGGGCGGAAAATAACGTGTTAGCACTGTCAGCAGTGTTCATTCCGGGAGTGGACAACTGGGAAGCAGACTTCCTCAGCAGGCACGACCTCCACCCGGGAGAGTGGGGACTTCATCCAGAAGTCTTCCAACTGATTGTAAACCGTTGGGAAAAGCCACAGGTGGACATGATGGCGTCCCGCTTAAACAAAAAGCTAGAAAAATATTGCGCCAGGTCAAGAGACCCTCAGGCGATAGCTGTGGACGCTCTAGTGACACCGTGGGTGTACCGGTCGGTTTATGTGTTCCCTCCTCTTCCTCTCATACCCAAGGTACTGAGGATAATAAAGAAAAGAGGAGTAAGAACTATTCTCATTGTTCCAGATTGGCCAAGAAGGTCTTGGTACCCGGAACTTCAAGAATTAATCTCAGAGGACCCATGGCCTCTGCCGCTCAGACAGGACCTGCTGCTGCAGGGGCCCTGTCTGTTCCAAGACTTACCGCGGCTGCGTTTAACGGCATGGCGGTTGAACACCGGATCCTAAAAGAAAAGGGTATTCCGGAGGAAGTCATTCCTACGCTTATTAAAGCTAGAAAAGATGTAACCGTACAACATTATCACCGCATATGGCGAAAATATGTTGCGGGGTGTGAGGCCAGGAAGGCCCCAACGGAGGAATTCCAGCTAGGTCGATTTCTGCACTTCCTACAGTCAGGGGTGACTATGGGCCTAAAACTGGGTTCCATTAAGGTCCAGATTTCGGCTCTGTCGATTTTCTTCCAAAAAGAACTTGCTTCACTGCCTGAAGTTCAGACATTTGTCAAGGGAGTGCTGCATATTCAGCCTCCTTTTGTGCCTCCAGTGGCACCGTGGGACCTCAACGTGGTGTTGGGTTTCCTAAAGTCACATTGGTTTGAGCCACTCAAAACCGTGGATTTAAAATATCTCACGTGGAAAGTGGTAATGCTTTTGGCCTTGGCTTCGGCAAGGCGTGTGTCAGAATTGGCGGCTTTGTCATGTAAAAGCCCCTATTTGATTTTCCATATGGATAGGGCAGAATTGAGGACTCGTCCCCAGTTTCTTCCTAAGGTGGTATCAGCTTTTCACTTGAACCAACCTATTGTGGTGCCTGCGGCTACTAGGGACTTGGAGGACTCCAAGTTACTGGACGTAGTCAGGGCCTTGAAAATTTATGTTTCCAGGACGGCTGAAGTCCGGAAGACTGACTCGCTATTTATCCTGTATGCACCAAACAAGATGGGTGCTCCTGCTTCAAAGCAGACTATTGCTTGCTGGATTTGTAGCACAATTCAGCTTGCGCATTCTGTGGCTGGCCTGCCGCAGCCTAAATCTGTAAAAGCCCATTCCACGAGGAAAGTGGGCTCTTCTTGGGCGGCTGCCCGAGGGGTCTCGGCTTTACAACTTTGCCGAGCTGCTACTTGGTCAGGGGCAAACACGTTTGCAAAATTCTACAAATTTGATACCCTGGCTGAGGAGGACCTTGAGTTCTCTCATTCGGTGCTGCAGAGTCATCCGCACTCTCCCGCCCGTTTGGGAGCTTTGGTATAATCCCCATGGTCCTTACGGAGTCCCCAGCATTCACTAGGACGTCAGAGAAAATAAGATTTTACTCACCGGTAAATCTATTTCTTGTAGTCCGTAGTGGATGCTGGGCGCCTGTCCCAAGTGCGGACTGTCTGCAATACTTGTATATAGTTATTGTTAACTACAAGGGTTATTGTTGAGCCATCTTTTGAGAGGCTCTGTTGTGTTCATACTGTTAACTGGGTATATTATCACGAGTTATACGGTGTGATTGGTGTGGCTGGTATGAGTCTTACCCGGGATTCAAAATCCTTCCTTATTGTGTCAGCTCTTCCGGGCACAGTATCCTTACTGAAGTCTGGAGGAGGGTCATAGTGGGAGGAGCCAGTGCACACCAGGTAGTCCTAAATCTTTCTTAGCTGTGCCCAGTCTCCTGCGGAGCCGCTATTCCCCATGGTCCTTACGGAGTCCCCAGCATCCACTACGGACTACGAGAAATAGATTTACCGGTGAGTAAAATCTTATTTTAATGATGTTGAAGGCAAAGGTAATGTAGATTTTCGCACTAATCAAATTACATGCGTAACTACTTTAGGAGCCACCTCCCTTTTTAAACAATCTCCAGCTGGAAGAGGATAATTGGAATTCCATTTCTTAGGAATTCTAAACTTCTTATTGGGCGTAGCGTCAGCCTCTTCCATAATTTCTGTCAGCTGATCTGACCATGGAAGCACAGTCTTAACTGTTTTGGGATGTTTAAACACAGGTGCCTTGGTTTTTAACAAGGGCTTTGCTGAATCCTCTGAGCATAGAACAGCTTTCATTGCTTTAATTAACTCTGCTATATCCATTGAGCTGAGACCTTCCTCCACCTCTTTGTATGCCGAAGTAGAATTTATTGAGCTTTCATCACCGATGAATCCTCATCTGAATAATGTGTAGCCTGTGAGGGTGAAGATTTACTTACCACCGTCTTATCAGCTTGTTTCTTTTGAGAGGCTACTGCTGGAAGTGATACACCATAGGTGGGGAGCTGCATGAAGGGTAAATAGTGCAACCTATTCCTGGTACAGGAGTTGGAGGAATTATCTGTTCAGCTATACTGGATAAAGTCTGTGCAAACATAGCCCAAGGTGGATCCATCTGCACCTGAATCTGCCTTGTACCCCTGGTGAAAGCTAAAACAATTTGCACACAAACCATCCTGAACCAGATCCTGAGAGGATAACACAGCTTTGCAAGACAAACATGATATGAGTGTTGGTGTTGCTGTGAGTGTATCTTCCTCACCTTTGCCGCTCTTAGACATGATAAATAATCAACACTTCCACAGTGTACTACACAATTTGTGACTGTAATCACTTTAAACTTTTTAAAGTGACATACAATATGACCCTACCCATGCATTGAGGATTGGAATAAACTGACAGAAATATAGTAAAGTCAGCAATCACACTAGCAGTCAGTCACATGTTATGCTCATATTGCTTATTATACTAATGTATATCATCAACTACATTTTAAGTATTTATGAGAAC
The DNA here is from genome assembly GCF_028390025.1 of Pseudophryne corroboree. Classification (NCBI taxonomy): domain Eukaryota; kingdom Metazoa; phylum Chordata; class Amphibia; order Anura; family Myobatrachidae; genus Pseudophryne; species Pseudophryne corroboree. Next base: position 573,828,619 of record NC_086447.1, on the reverse strand, counting down.
ATATTACTGCATCATGTTTAAACAGATCTAACGTATTCAGACGCAATTGCGTAAGAAACAACAGTAAATGTATACAGACTCATATGCAATAGCTACTTATCTAACTATTCGTACTCAAAAGGGTAAATAGAGACTTAGTGCTGTATTACCCGTACTAAGTAGAGTGGAATACAGGGAGACTCACCTCGCTTCCAGGACCGATCAATACGTTAGCTGAGTGGATCCAGACGCTACTAGTGTACACTGCCACTCCATGAGCCTATAGTGAACACAGACGCTCAGTGAACACCGACGCACCAGTCACACAGCCGCCTATGCTGCGACTGGGTCCTCTTCGTGTACAGCGTCTGAGACGGAAGCGGGAAACAGTTCATGGCGGGAGACTCGGAGGAAACTGGTCATGAACCAGGGGGAGGGGCGACCAGGAGAGCGTCTGGCTCCCACTGCAGACATCAACCCTAGGGATCGCGGCCTCATACTATTCCGGGAGCCTCTGATCCCTAAGGCCTTGCGCTGGTGCACCCGTGGTGGCAGCCGCGTCAGCGACTGTTTGTTAGTCTCCTCCCAGAACAGTGCGGCTGTGTACGTATTACTACTAAGCGGAACCGATGCCTTACCTTCTCCTCGTGCTCCGGCCACAGCCTGGTAACGTCTGCTGGACCTGCTAGTATATCTGACACAGATGCCCGGCGAAACAGCACTGTACTCGTTGGTAAGCGTTGTCGCGACCCGGCGGAGAGTTGCTGGAGCGACTCATTCTAAGGTACGTATAAGACGCTGTTTAGAAAGATCACTCAAGAAAAATATTAAGACTATAAAAATAAAATAAGAAAGCTTAGGGCTGCTAAAAACCAGCAGCCCCCTGACCATGGTCCGGCTCCTGCCGCACCAAACAAAAAACTGATTTGCCTGAGCAAGGAGGCGGGGATATATGGACGGGCCCGTTGCATGCTGGGAGGCCGGAAAAGCTTTGACCGATTGGTGCAAATCCGCTGTCGCATCATCATATCCCATTGTTATTCTGTGGATAACCTGTGGACCCTGCAGGAGAAATATAGACTTTACTAGCTATAACCTTCGACATATGGTCCGTTGCACTACCAATTTATAAGTTCTTTATCTTCACACCACTGTGTTTATTCTAAATCTTACTTCTACTAGTACAACCAAACAATCCTGTGTTTTTGTTTTCATATTGTCAGTTTATAATATATTGTACATCATTGTGCACTGATTTCTAGTACTTGATGCACTTTGTATTTTAGCCTCACAGAAAGAAGAAACCTTTTATTGAAAAGAAGAAAGCAGTGACTTTCCACCTGGTACACAGAAGTCAGAGGGATCCCTTAGCAGCTGATGAGACCGCTCCTCAGAGAGTCTTGTTACCTACTGATAAGGTTTTTAGCCTTTGTAGAATATTACAAATACTGTCATTTTATTTTCCTATGGGAAATGTTCACCAATATATGTTTATTGTAAAACTTAATATTGACATATTCATAATGTAGTTAATACATCCAATACTATAGATACAAAGAAAATTAATACAGGATTCTTGGCGCTCTCTCCTTATAGATATATACATCCCATATCGGAAGAAAATGGATACAAGTGGTGAAGCATTATTTTAGTAAATGCACAATATTTAATGAACCACAACATATCCACATATAAAACAAAACATAAAAAAATACACACATAAATTTAAAGTGCAGTGTGTGTGTTCAAAGGTGGCTGGTCCAAAGTGATTGATCAATGGTGACTTTTCTCAAGCAAATCGTATCTCACCAGAATGGATATTTGCGGTGGGCTAGCTTTTGGAAAAGTAGCAGAAGTAGTCCTAGGCTGAATAGCCTAGCACCACCGCACTGGATATACTCAGCATAAGGTTCACCAGCTCCTGACACTCGCTTTAATTCTCCTCCGCACAGCAGCTGCCATCTTTGAACACGCACGCTGCACTTCAAATATTTATGTGTATTTTTTGATGTTTTAATTGTTTTATATGTGGATATGTTGTGGTTCATTAAATATTGTGCATTTACTAAAATAATGCTTCACCACTTGTATCCATTTTCTTCCGATATGGGATGTATAGTATATATCTATAAGGAAAGAGCGCCAAGAATCCCGTATTAATTTTCTTTGTATCTATAATTCTGTGGAAATTGCCCCCCCCCCCATAATATTGGATTCAGGCTGCACTGTCTTTTTTTACTGCGCATTGGGGTTATTACACGTTGTTTCATATTTTCTGTCTTAATACATCCAATACTGTTAAAATTTCTTCAGATAAAAAAAAAATGTTATTAGAGAAGGTTTTCAATACAGAGCATACACAACAGTTTACAAACAAAGCCAATATCATAGTAGTAGTACGTCTGTAGGCTGTAATACAGGGTAACAATACTAGAAGGCATAAAAAGCACAAACGAGGAAAATAGAGGAAAGGAGGGAGAGAAAAAATAGAGGAAAAAAGAAACATAAAATAGGGGAGATGCTGTCGGTCAATAATCTAGGGAAGATGGAGAGAACTGACGCATATATATAACCTGGATTAAACAGTGGGCAGATACTTAGAAAAACAGAAAAGGCTCATATATATGATCTATCCTATGACTTTCAGTACTACCAGGGCTATGTCAGAAGGACTCAACCTCAGCGTTTCAAAGGTTCATAGAAACGGAAAAGTAAAACAGTCACACAATACAAGACAGGGCGTTTCGGGGAGCAATAAAGGGGGAATAATAATCAGACCAAGGTAACCATTTGAGCAGAGGGGATTGAGGAGCTAAGGAATATTTAACACTCATAGTTTCCATTTCAAAATTGCGCTGGATTGACGCTATAATTTTGGACAGATGCGGTGGGTCTGTTCTTTTCCAATATTGAGCAATGGCGGCCCTAGTGGCTATGAGAATATGTCCTATAACATAAGAGTGTTCAGAGGGTACAGAGGGAGGGAAATAATGCAAAAAAACAATCTCAGGACGAGGAGGGAGGAGCACCTTCGTAACCTTTTCAATCAGTCCAAAGACGTCCGTCCAAAGCGGCCTAATAATCGGGCATGTCCAGAATATATGTATTAAGGTACCATCTAATCCACAATGTCTCCAACAGAATTTAGAGGAATCAGGCCAGATCCTATGGAGTTTATCTGGTGTGTGATAAAGGCCATGGATTAGCTTAAACATCATTTCAGTGTGATTAATGCATCGAGACATTTTAAAAATATTCATGAAAATTTTGTTCCATTCATGATCTGCCAGAGGGATATTAAATTCTGCCTCCCAACGCACTTGAATATGGAGCTTCACATCATTGTGCGGAGAAAGGAGAGTAACATACCACTGAGATATACCGCCTTTGTGGTTTATTGAGGAAAACTTAGCCAAGATATATGGAGGGGGGAGTAGGGGAGGAGAGAGGGTCAGGTATGTTCGTCATTATCCAATGTCGAATGCGTAGATATTTATAAAAGTCCTTTGACGGTATCGAGTGTTGGGATTGTAACTGTTGGAAAGTTTTAAGCCCCGAATTATCGTATAGATCCTTGATCAGTCGAATGCCAAGTTCCCGCCAGCTCCGCAAAGAGAGATCTGGGAGTAATTTAGAAACCGCTAAAAGGTACAAATGTGAGGAGGGCACAGGGCAGTCAACCAAATTAGTGACCAATCTGTCCCAGACTTTAAGAGAATTAGTTACACTCCTCATAATTTTAGCAGAAGGGGGTCTATGTGAAGGTTTGACCCAAATTAAATCTGGGAGAGGAAAGTCAGAGCATATATGCCTTTCAATATCTACCCAGGGTTTTACAGAATCTGTCCGAAGCCAGTCCTTCAACTGATCAAGGAGACACGCATGTTGGTAAAGTTCAAGATTAGGGAAAGCAAGACCGCCGCTACCTTTGGATCTAAACAAGCGAGTTCTAGCTATCCTGGGTTTTTTACCCTTCCAAATAAAAGTAGACATAACAGAGTAAAATTTGTTAAGTAGAGCAAGTGGGACTAAATAAGGTATGGCTCTGAACAAATAAAGAATTTTAGGGAGGAGCATCATTTTAACCGAGGAAAGTCGTCCTAACCAAGAAATTTCATAATTCGTCCACTGTTTAGTAAGGGCTTTGAACTGATCTAAGAGAGGAAAGTAGTTACAATCAACCGCGGAATGAGATCTGGAGGGGATCCTGATCCCAAGATACTGAAGGGAAGAGTCTTGCCAGGCGTAATTATATGTAGATTGTAGGGATTGAAGGCTAGCGCCTCTGTTTTAGTCGTGTTGAGTTTGTAGTAGGAGACTTCAGAGTAAGCCTGAAGAATATCGTGAATAGCTGGGAGAGAGGACTCAGGTTTAGTTATAAACAACAGGACATAATCTGCAAAGAGGCAAATCTTGTGATGTGTAGGGCCTATATAAACTCCACTCACAAGGGTAGAAGACCTCATTTTCTCTGCCAGAGGTTCTATTGCTAGAATAAAAATTAGCGGCGACAGTGGGCATCCCTGGCGAGTGCCGTTGGTGATAGGGAAAAAATCAGATAGAAACCCATTACTAAAAACGCGCGCTGAGGGTTGTGTGTATAGACGCAGAACATTTTGGAAGAATTGTCCCGAGAACCCAAACCTGGCAAGGACTTCGGACATGTATAGCCAATGAATCCTGTCGAAAGCTTTCTCCGCGTCAAGAGAGAGCAGTAGTAGGGGCTCCCGAAGTGCGAAGTGGGCTTCTAGAAGAGAGAATACTCTCCTAGTATTATCAGGGGCTTGACGGCCGATAGTGAAACCCACCTGATCTTGATGTATCAAAGTGGGAATCAACGGATTTAGTCTATTTGCAAGCAGTTTGGCATACAGCTTAATATCTGTGTTTAGAAGTGCTATGGGTCTATAATTTGCGCAGAGAGACGGGTTCTTGCCAGGCTTGAGAATTGTGATCACCTGAGCCTCCAACATTTCTCCAGGGAAAGGGTTAGTGGAGGTATCATTGTACAAATTAATAAGAAGTGGGGAAAGTGAATCTTGGAAGGTAATATAAAAGAGATTAATAAACCCATCTGGGCCGGGGGCTTTGTCCTTTTTGAGGGCTTTCAGAGAGGCATGGATTTCATGCTCAGTCCATGGTGTGCACAGTGTGGAGGCATCATCGGGGGAAATAGAAGGTAAATTAATGGAATCCAGGAAAGACCGTATAAGCTGTATGGAAGGTTGAGGGGTGAGGGGGTCATGTTTAAGGTTATATAGTTTCCTATAGTATGAAGCAAATTGGTTTGCAATATCTTTAGGGTTCAGGGACAGTGATCCATCCGGGTTAGTCAAATTTTTAATTCTATTGATAAGATTTTTCCCTCTAAGTTTCCGCGCCATTAGTTCACCAGCCCTATTGCCTAATGTGTAATATCTTTGGTTTAAGTTGGAGACCGCTCTTTGGACATGTGAGAGGTACAGACTATTCAGCTTCCTCTTCGCTTCAGTCAGGGACGTAAGAATGAGATTGTCTGTAGGGGACTGTTTGTTTAGTTTCTAAAGTCGTCACCGCCAACTCATAAGCCAATTGGACTTCCCGGTCACGGCGTGCTATATGAGCCGAAGCATGGATAGCTGCTCCTCTCAATACTGCCTTAAGGGCACACCAATGATTAGAGATAGAAGTATCAGCAGGGCTATTGATATCCAGATAAGAAGACAAGGCCTCTCGTAATATAGAGACTCCGTCCTCATCTTTCAAAATGTAATCTCGCAACCTCCAATTCTGTTAACATTTAACCTATAAAGAGAACATTGTTTTTTCTCTTACGTCCTAGAGGATGCTGGGGTCCACATTAGTACCATGGGGTATAGATGGGTCCACCAGGAGCCATTGGCACTTTAAGAGTTTGAGAGTGTGGGCTGGCTCCTCCCTCTATGCCCCTCCTACCAGACTCAGTTTAGAAAATGTGCCCGGAGGAGCCGGTCACAGCTAGGGGAGCTCTCCAGAGCTTTTCTAGTAAAATGTTATTTTACAGTTTTTTTTATTTTACAGGGAGGCTGCTGGCAACAGCCTCCCTGCAGCGTGGGACTAAGGGAGGAGTAGTGTCCGCCCTGCGGGGTCTGAGCCACTTACTCCGCTGACAGGACACTGAGCTCCTGAGGGGTCAGATCGTTCCCCGCCGCAGGGGATCGCTCGCCCCGGCAGCATGCCGCCACCCCCTTACAGAGCAGAAGAATCGGTGGCGAGTGAGGCACCGACCCCCCTAGCAAGCGGGGGGTCGGTGTGAAGATGGCGGCAGCAGGGGAGGAGCGCAGTATTAACTTCGCTCCGGAAGGCTTAGCGGTACATGGTGAGGGGCGCCCTGAACCAGCGCTACACCCTACACTGGTCCAAAAGCCTGTCGGGGTCCCCGGATCTCAGCCAGCACTCAATCCTCAGGCCAGTATAATCCTATGAAGAGTGGGAAGACAGCGCCATTTTGGGGGCGGAGCTTCTCCTCAGAGCGGACCCAGCGGCGTTCAGCGCCATTTTCCTGCCTGCACAGCGCTGATCAGGAGAAACAGGTCCCTCCACAGCAACTCCTGCTATCTGTAAACGGTAGCAGGGGGTTGTAGAAGGAGGGGGGAGGCTGCAATACGACTGTATTCTATTAAGGTGCACAGTCAGCGCTGAAAAGGGGTCTCCCTTTGGTTAGAAGCGATGTGTGTGGGTTGGCTCCAATCTCTGTCTCTCTTGCCATTCTTGGGGGGGAAACTCTGTCTGCCCTCCCCTGTGTGTGTGTGTGTGTGTGTGTGTGTGTGGAGTGTTTGGTGGTCTCCTTTAGCTATGTCCAGGGACACTGTGTCATATGCTGCGGAGGATATGTCCTCCCAGGATGATCCCATTTCATGTAATCAGGATAGCACTGGTTTAGCACAGATTCCAGCAAGGGAACCGGAGTGGTTTTCCTCTATCAAATCTTGGGTTGCAAGTAATGAATCTGAAACCGAGGTATTACAGAACTCTATGGCAGCATGGCCCGATTCAGGTACCTCACTACCGCTATATACCCCCACAAACGTGCGCTTGTTGATGTCACGCAAGATGACACGGATACCGATTCTGACACCACAGACGGTAATGGGGATGTGTTGCGGGGGTCTGCCTCTCTTGCAAAGGGGGTGCAATTGATGATAGAGGCTATCAGGGATGTGTTGAATATTAATGATACCACTGAGCAGCTTGAGGAGGCTTTTTTCACTGAAAATAAGAAAGCCTCGCTAACCTTTCCTGCGTCAAAGGAATTAAATGCTATATTTGAGAAAGCATGGGAAAACCCTGAGAAAAAATTCCAGATCCCTAAAAGGGTCAAGGTGGCGTTCCCTTTCCCTGAGGAGGATAGAAAAAATGGGGAAACCCGCCAATTGTTGACGCATCTGTGTTCAGACTCTCAAAAAGGGTGGTTTTGCCTGTTCCGGGATTTACCGCCTTAAAAGAGCCGGCTGATCGCAAAATTAATAATGCACTTAAATCAATGTACACCGCTTCAGGGGCCATATTAGGTCCCACTATTGCTAGTGTATGGATTGCAAAAGCTATAGGAAAATGGTCAGGCACCTTACTTCAGGATTTGGATACGATGGATAAGGGTGATGTTGAATTGTTTTTGCATAACATTCACGATTCAGCAGGTTCTATGGTAGAATCCATGAAAGACCTGTGTTCCATGGCTGCGGGAATCTCTTCCATGTCTGTTTCAGCTCGTCAGGGACTGTGGCTGCGCCAGTGGTCGGCCGACGCGGAATCCAGGAAAAGCGTGGAGTCCCTACCCTACACAGGTCAGGCTCTCTTTGGGGAAGCTTTGGATGCGTGGATATCCACGGCTACAGCGGGTAAGTCTCAGTTTCTTCCCTCAGCTGCACCTGCTCCGAAGAAATCCTTTTCTTCATAAGCATCACAGTCCTTTCGGCCTAACAAGCCAAACCGTCCAATATCTTCTTTAGGGGAGTCGAGTTAAATCCAGGAAACCTGCCGCCACAGGTTCCCAGGAACAAAAGCCTATTTCAGGTACGCCAAAGTCCTCCGCATGACAATGGACCGCGCGGCCTAGAGGTGGGGCCAGTGGGAGCGAGACTCGGACAGTTCAGTCACGTCTGGGTATAGTCCGACTTGGATCCCTGGGTGATTAGATATTGTCTCCCAGGGTTACAGGTTGGAATTTCAAAATGTCCCTCCTCACCGTTTTTTCAAATCAGGCTTGCCAGTTCTACTGGCAGACCGAACTGTCCTACAAGAGGCTGTCCAGAAGTTGGTGGAGGCACAGGTCATTGTGCCAGTTCCTCCTCATCTGCAAACCACAGGTTACTATTCAAACTTTTTCGTTGTACCGAAACCGGATGGTTCGGTCAGGCCCATTCTGAACCTAAAATCACTGAACCCCTTTCTAAAGGAGTTCAAGTTCAAAATGGAGTCTCTCTGGGCGGTGATATCAGGTTTGGAAGAGGGAGAATTCCTGGTATCCCTGGATATCAAGGATGCGTACCTCCACATTCCGATTTGGCTGCCGCATCAGGCTTATCTCCGTTTCACATTACTGGACTGTCATTTCCAGTTCCAGGCCCTGCCATTAGGCCTCTCAACAGTACCAAGGGTGTTCACCAAAGTGATGGCAGAGATGATGGTTCTCCTCCGCAAACAAGGGGTGAACATCATACCATATCTGGACGATCTGCTAATAAAGGCATGGTCCAAGGAGAGGCTGTTGCAGTCCATTGTTCTTACAACCCAACTACTCTGACTCCACGGTTGGATTCTGAACCTTCCAAAATCACATTTGGAACCACCCCAGAGGTTGTCCTTTCTGGGGATGATCCTCGACACAGAAGTGCAGAGGCTGTTTCTCCCGCAGGAAATGGAGTTGGTGATACAAACAATGGTCCGGGATGTCCTGAAGCCAGCCCAGTTGTTGGTTCATCAATGCATTTGCCTTTTGGGAAAGATGGTGGCCTCTTACGAGGCTCTCCAGTACAGGAGGTTTCATGCTCGGGCCTTCCAACTGGATCTCCTGGACAAGTGGTCAGGATCTCATCTCCACATGCACCAGAGAATTCGTCTGTCGCCAAAGGCCAAGATTTCACTCCTCCGGTGGCTCCAATTGCCTCACCTTCTAGAGGGCCGCAGGTTCGGGATTCAGGACTGGGTCCTTCTAACCACGGATGCGAGCCTCCGGGGCTGGAGCACAGTCACTCAGGGGGAAACCTTCCAAGGGAGGTGGTCAAGTCTGGAGGCTGGCCTGCCGATCAACCTCCTGGAACTAAGAGCCGTCTACAACGGTCTTCTTCAGGCGGCCCATCTTCTAAAAAATCGGGCCATTCATGTACAGTCGGACAATGTAACGACGGTGGCTTACATAAACCGACAGGGCGGAATGAAGAGCAGAGCTACAATAGCAGAGGTAACAAGAATCATCCTCTGGGCAGAAAGACAAGCGTTGGTGCTCTCAGCAATCTTCATTCCTTGAGTGGACACCTGGGAAGCAGATTTCCTCAGCAGACACGATCTCCATCAAGGGGAGTGGGGTCTCCATCCGGAGGTGTTCAAGGAAATAACAGATCTTTGGGGGTTACCCCAAATAGACATGATGGCTTCTCGTCTCAACAAGAAGCTTCAACGCTATTGTTCCAGGTCGAGGGACCCACAAGCAGTGGCATTTGATGCCCCGGTGTCTCCGTGGGTGTTCCAATCGGTGTACGTGTTTCCACCTCTTCCACTCATTCCAAGAGTTCTAAAGCTTGTAAGGAGAACAAGAGTTCAAGCGATCCTCTTTGCTCCAGACTGGCCAAGGCGGGCTTGGTACGCGGACCTTCTGAATCTCTTGCAGGAAGAGCCGAGGCCTCTTCCTCTTCGGGAGGACCTGCTACAGCAGGGTCCGTTCGCCTATCAAGACTTACCGCGGCTACGTTTGACGGCATGGAAGTTGAGCGCCTGATACTTTCTCGGAAGGGCACTCCGAAGAAGGCCATTCCTACCCTGATGCAGGTTAGGAAAGGGGTAACGTCTAAACATTATCAACGTATTTGGAAGAAATATGTCTCTTGGTTTGAATCCAAGAAATTTCCTGCGGTGGAGTTTCAACTGGGACGTTTTCTCCTCTTCCTGCAAGCAGGTGTGGATATGGGCCTGCGGTTGGGATCTGTGAAGGTCCAGATTTCGTCCCTGTCCATTTTCTTACAGAAACAATTGGCTGTTCTCCCTGAGGTTCAGACCTTTTTTTAAGGGAGTTCTGCACATCCAACCTCCCTTTGTACAGCCTATGGTGCCTTGGGACCTTAACGTGGTGTTGCAGTTTCTCCAGTCGGACTGGTTTAAGCCTCTACAGGAGGTTGAGGTCAAATTTCTTACATGGAAGGCTGTCACGTTGTTGGCCTTAGCTTCTGCTACACGTGTGTCAGAATTGGGGGCTTTGTCCTGTAAAAGCCCTTTCTTGATCTTCCACGAAGATAGAGCTGAGCCCAGAACACGTCAGCAGTTTTTTCCGAAGGTTGTGTCGGCATTTCATATCAACCAACCTATTGTACCAGTGGTTACTGACTCCTCAATTTCATCAAAGTCCTTGGATGTTGTGCAGGCTTTGAAAATCTATTTGAAGAGGACTGCTCGTCACAGGAAATCAGACTCTCTGTTTGTCCTGCATGATCCCAAGAAAATTGGGTGACCTGCTTCAAAGCATGCGTATTCTACGGCAGGATTGCAGTGTCCAAAATCTGTTAAGGCCCACTCTACTCGTAAGGTGGGGTCTTCCTGGGCGGCTGCCTGGGGTGTCTCGGCGTTACAACTTTGCCGAGCGGCAACTTGGTCTGGGTCAAACACGTTTGCTTAGTTCTACAAGTTCGATACTTTGGCCTTTGATGATCTGAAGTTCAGTCAATCAGTTCTGCAGGAGCCTCTGCGCTCTCCCTCCCATTCTGGGAGCTTTGGTACATCCCCATGGTACTAATGTGGACCCCAGCATCCTCTAGGACGTAAGAGAAAATAGGATTTTGGTTACCTACCGGTAAATCCTTTTCTCGTAGTCCGTAGAGGATGCTGGGTTGCCCGCACAGCGCTTCGTTTTCCTGCAACCGTTATATGGTTCAGTGCATCTGTGTTTAGTTATGTACTGCATTGTTACTTGGTAAGTAATGTTTCAGCAGTTGCTGAGTTTTTCAAGCTAGTTAGCTTGATGTGCCTTGTATGTGTGAGCTGGTATGAATCTCGCCACTGTCTGTGTTAAATCCTTCTCTCGAAGATGTCCGTCTCCTCGGGCACAGTTTCTAGACTGAGTCTGGTAGGAGGGGCATAGAGGCAGGAGCCAGCCCACACTCTCAAACCCTTAAAGTGCCAATGGCTCCTGGTGGACCCGTCTATACCCCATGGTACTAATGTGGACCCCAGCATACTCTACGGACTACGAGAAAAGGATTTACCGGGAGGTAACCAAAATCCTATTTTTCTCTGACGTCCTAGTGGATGCTGGGAACTCCGTAAGGACCATGGGGAATAGCGGCTCCGCAGGAGACAGGGCACATCTAAAGAAAGCTTTAGGATCACCTGGTGTGCACTGGCTCCTCCCCCTATGACCCTCCTCCAAGCCTCAGTTAGATTTTCTGTGCCCGACGAGAAGGGTGCACACTAGGGGCTCTCCTGAGCTCTTTGTGAAAGTTTTAGTTTAGGTTTATTATTTTCAGTGAGACCTGCTGGCAACAGGCTCACTGCATCGAGGGACTAAGGGGAGAAGAAGCGAACTCACCTGCGTGCAGAGTGGATTGGGCTTCTTAGGCTACTGGACATTAGCTCCAGAGGGACGATCACAGGTTCAGCCTGGATGGGTCACCGGAGCCGCGCCGCCGGCCCCCTTACAGAGCCAGAAGAGCGAAGAGGTCCGGAAAAATCGGCGGCAGAAGACTTTCCTGTCTTCAGATAAAGGTAGGCGCACAGCACCGCAGCTGTGCGCCATTGCTCTCAGCACACTTCACACTCCGGTCACTGAGGGTGCAGGGCGCTGGGGGGGCAGCGCCCTGAGACGCAATAAATCGATAGAAAACCTTTTATGGCTAAAATAAATGCATCACATATAACTCCTGGGCTATATGGATGCATTTAACCCCTGCCAAAACATACAAGAAAACGGATGATAAGGACGCCGAGAAAGGGGCGGAGCCTATCTCCTCAGCACACTGGCGCCATTTTCCCTCACAGCTCAGTTGGAGGGAAGCTCCCTGGCTCTCCCCTGCAGTCACTACACTACAGAAAGGGGTTAAAAAAGAGAGGGGGGCACAAATTAGGCGCAGTATAAACAATACAGCAGCTATAAAGGGAAAAACACTTATATAAGGTTATCCCTGTATATATATATAGCGCTCTGGTGTGTGCTGGCAAACTCTCCCTCTGTCTCCCCAAAGGGCTAGTGGGGTCCTGTCCTCTATCAGAGCATTCCCTGTGTGTGTGCTGTGTGTCGGTACGTTTGTGTCGACATGTATGAGGAGAAAAATGATGAGGAGACGGAGTAGAGTGTCTGTAATAGTGTTGTCACCCCCTGGGGGGTCGACACCTGAGTGGATGTACTGTTGAAATTGCGTGACAGTGTCAGCTTTGTATAAAAGACAGTGGTTGACATGAGACAGCCGGCTACTCAGCTTGTGCATGTCCAGACGTCTCATACAGGGGCTCTAAAGCGCCCGTTACCTCAGATACAGACGCCGACACGGATACTGACTCCTGTGTCGACGGTGAAGAGACAACCGTGATTTCCAATAGGGCCACACATTGCATGATTGAGGCAATGGAAAAAGTTTACACTCTTCTGATAATATGAATACCACCAAAAAAAGGGGTATTATGTTTGGTGAGGAAAAACTTCCTGTAGTTTTCCTGAATCTGAGAAATAAAATGAGGTGTGTGATGATGCGTGGGTTTCCCCCCGATAACAATTGATAATTTCTAAAAAGTTATTGGCAGTATACCTTTTCCCGCCAGAGGTTAGGGTGCGTTGGGAAACACCCCCTAGGGGGGATAAGGCGCTCACACGCTTGTAAGAACAAGGGCTCTACCCTCTCTGGAGATGGCCGCCCTTAGGGATCCTGCTGATAGAAAGCAGGAGGGTATCCTAAAATGTATTTACACACATACTGGTGTTATACTGCGACCAGCAATCGCCTCAGCCTGGATGTGCAGTGCTGGGTTGGCGTGGTCGGATTCCCTGACTGGAAATTTGATATCCTAGATAAGGACAGTATATTATTGCCTATAGAGCAATTAAAAGATGCATTTCTATATATGCATGATGCACAGCGGAATATTTGCCGACTGGCATCAAGTATAAGTGCGTTGTCCAATTATACCAGTAAAGTGGTCAGGTGATGCGGATTCCAAACGGCATTTGGAAGTATTACCTTAACAAAAAAAGGGGATGTACCCCAGGTCGCCTCTCAAAATAAGACGCCGTATTATCAGGCGCAGTCCTGGTTGGCAAGTGGACAAAAGGGTTCCTCTTTTCTGCTCGTGACAGAGGGAGAGAAAAATGGCTGCAGAGATCAGCCAGTTCCAAGGAACAGAAACTCTTTTCCGCCTCTGCCAAGCCCTCAGTATGACGCTAGGGCTTTACAAGTTCAGGCACAGTGGGGTCCCGTTCTCAATGAATTTCAGTGCGCAGTGGGCTCACTCGCAAGTAGACCCCTGGATCCTTCAGGTAATATTTCAGGGGTACAAATTGGAATTCGAGACGTATCCCCCTCGCCGTTTCCAAAGGTCTGTTTTACCGACGTCTCCCGCTGACAGGGAGGCAGTTTTGGAAACCATTCACAAGCTGTATTCCCAGCAGGTGATAATCAAGATACCCCTCCTGCAACAGGGAACGGGGTATTATTCCACACTATTGTGGTACCGAAGCCAGACGGCTCGGTGAGACCGATTTTAAAATCTAAAATCTAAAATCTTTGAACACTTGCATACAGAGGTTTAAATTCAAAATTGAGTCACTCAGAGCAGTGATTGCAAACCTGGAAGAAGGGGACTACATGATGTCTCGGGACATCAAGGATGCTTACCTTCATGTCAAAATTTACCCTTCTCACCAAGGGTATTTCAGGTTATGGTACAGAACTGTCACTATCAGTTCGGACGCTGCCGTAGGGATGGTCCACGGCACCCCGGGTCTTTACTGAAGTAATGACCGTAATGATGATATTCCTTCGAAGGAAGGGAATTTTAGTTATCCGTTACTTGGACGATTCCCTGATAAGGGTAAGATCCAGGGAACAGTTGGAGATCGGTGTAGCACTATATCAGGTAGTGTTGCGGCAGCACAATTGGATTCTCAATATTCCAGAATCGCAGCTGGTTCCGACGACTTGTCTTCTGTTCCTAGGGATGATCCTGGACACAGTCCAGAAAGAAGGTGTTTCTCCCGGAGGAGAAAGCCAGGGAGTTATCCGAGCTAGTCAGGAACCTCCTAAAACCGAACCAAGTCTCAGTGCATCAATGCACAAGGGTTCTGGGTAAAAATGGTGGCTTCCTACGAAGCAATCCCATTCGGCAGATTCCACGCAAGACTTTCCAGTGGAACCTACTGGACAAATGGTCCGGGTCGCATCTTCAGATGCTTCAGCGGATAACCCTGTCACCGGGGACAAGGGTATCCCTCCTGTGGTGGTTGCAGAGTGCTCATCTTCTAGAGGGCCGCAGATTCGGCATTCGGGACTGGGTCCTGGTGGCCACGGATGCCAGCCTGCGAGGCTGGGGAGCAGTCACACAGGGAAGGAATTTCCAGGGCTTATGGTCAAGCCTGGAGACATCTCTTCATATAAACATTCTGGAACTAAGGGCCATTTACAATGCCCTAAGTCAAGCGAAACCACTGCTTCAGGGTCAGGCGGTATTGATCCAATCGGACAACATCACGTCAGTCGCCCACGTAAACAGACAGGGCGGCACGGGAAGCAGGGGGGCAATGGCAGAAGCTGCAAGGATTCTTCGCTGGGCGGAAGATCATGTGATAGCACTGTCAGCAGTGTTCATTCCGGGAGTGGACAACTGGGAAGCAGACTTCCTCAGCAGACACGATCTACACCCGGGAGAGTGGGGACTTCATCCAGAAGTCTTCCACATGATTGTGAACCGTTGGGAAAAACCAAAGGTGGATATGATGGCGTCCCGCCTCAACAAAAAACTGGACAGGTATTGCGCCAGGTCAAGAGACCCTCAGGCAATAGCTGTGGACGCTCTGGTAACACCGTGGGTGTTCCAGTCAGTGTATGTGTTCCCTCCTCTGCCTCTCATACCAAAAGTACTGAGAATTATACGGCAAAGGGGAGTAAGAACGATACTCGTGGCTCCGGATTGGCCAAGAAGAACTTGGTATCCGGAACTTCAAGAGATGCTCACGGACGAACCGTGGCCTCTACCTCTAAGAAAGGACCTGCTCCAGCAGGGGCCTTGTTTGTTCCAAGACTTACCGCGGCTGCGTTTGACGGCTTGGTGGTTGAACGCCGGATCCTGAAGGAAAAAGGCATTCCAGATGAAGTCATCCCTACCCTGGTCAAGGCCAGGAAGGACGTAACCGCAAAACATTATCACCGCATTTGGCGAAAATATGTTGCGTGGTGGGAGGCCAAGAAGGCCCCTACAGAGGAATTTCAACTGGGTCGTTTCCTCCATTTCCTGCAAACAGGACTGTCTATGGGCCTAAAATTAGGGTCCATTAAGGTTCAATTTTCGGCCCTGTCGATTTTCTTCCAAAAGGAACTGGCTTCAGTGCCTGAAGTTCAGACATTTGTAAAAGGGGTACTGCATATACAGCCTCCTTTTGTGCCTCCAGTGGCACCTTGGGATCTCAATGTTGTGTTGAGTTTCCTAAAGTCACATTGGTTTGAACCACTCACCACTGTGGACTTAAAATATCTCACATGGAAGGTGACGATGCTGTTAGCCCTGGCTTCAGCCAGGCGTGTGTCAGAATTGGCGGCTTTATCATATAAAAGCCCTTATTTAATATTTCATTCTGACAGGGCAGAATTGAGGACTTGTCCTCAATTTCTACCTAAGGTGGTTTCTGCATTTCACATGAAGCAACCTATTGTGGTACCTGCGGCTACTAAGGACTTGGAGGATTCCAAGTTGCTTGACGTGGTCAGGGCCCTGTAAATATATGTTTCCAGGACGGCTGGAGTCAGAAAATCTGACTCGCTGTTTATCCTGTATGCACCCAACAAACTGGGTGCTCCTGCTTCTAAGCAGACGATTGCTCGTTGGATTTGTAGTACAATTCAGCTTGCACATTCTGTGGCAGGCCTGCCACAGCCAAAAATCTTAAAATGCCCACTCCACAAGGAAGGTGGGCTCATCTTGGGCAGCTGCCCGAGGGGTCTCGGCTTTACAACTTTGCCGAGCAGTTACTTGGTCAGGAGCAAATACGTTTGTAAAATTCTACAAATTTGATACCCTGGCTGAGGAGGACCTGGAGTTCTCTCATTCGGTGCTGCAGAGTCATCCGCACTCTCCCGCCCGTTTGGGAGCTTTGGTATAATCCCCATGGTCCTTACGGAGTTCCCAGCATCCACTAGGACGTCAGAGAAAATAAGAATTTACTTACCGATAATTCTATTTCTCGTAGTCCGTAGTGGATGCTGGGCGCCCATCCCAAGTGCGGATTGTCTGCAATACTGGTACATAATTATTGTTACCAAAAAATTCGGGTTATTGTTGTAGTGAGCCATCTTTTATAGAGGCTTCTCTATTATCATGCTGTTAACTGGGTTCAGATCACAAGTTGTACAGTGTGATTGGTGTGGCTGGTATGAGTCTTACCCGGGATTCAAAATCCTTCCTTATTGTGTACGCTCGTCCGGGCACAGTATCCTAACTGAGGCTTGGAGGAGGGTCATAGGGGGAGGAGCCAGTGCACACCAGGTGATCCTAAAGCTTTCTTTAGATGTGCCCTGTCTCCTGCGGAGCCGCTATTCCCCATGGTCCTTACGGAGTTCCCAGCATCCACTACGGACTACGAGAAATAGAATTATCGGTAAGTAAATTCTTATTATTTTTTTTGTACAATGTTTTTGTTTTAATTAATATGTAATTTTTCATTAAAACTTTAATTTGCAATCATTCCATTCACTTAATCCAGAAGTACGATGCTTAAACCCACTATTCGCCAGTAACCTTTATCAAAAGATGTTTATTAATAAACAATTTCACCATTTTTTCTAAAGGGGGGTACACACATAGAGATTTCTCCCAGAGATGTGTGCTGAGCGATGTAACACCGATCGCTCAGCACACATCTCTGGACGCTCCGCACGCAGCGCTGTGTGTACTGAGTGAGGGCAAAAAAACCAAATGTTGAAGTGAGCGACACCCCTACACACGGAGCGATGTGAGCTTGATTTCTAAGCAGATTGCTTAGAAATGAAGCATACGCCGCTATGTGTGTACCCCCCTTAAGTCTTAGCTCATTACACAGTAAATGCAGCATCACTGGTTATGTGAGATAGGGAGGGCAGCCGAGATGACATTGAAATTCTGCATGTCTGTCTAATCATTCTAGACCTTTTTCCTCTCTAATATTGTTGTCTGTTGTGATCCCAGGTAGAGACACAACAAAGGAAAGAGGAGGAGAGGAAGTTTGGGGTTTTCTTTGACGATGACTACAATTACTTGCAGCATCTTAAAGCAGTAGGTTCTGCGGAACTTGTTCCTTCTGATACCCGCCGGGCACAAAGCCGGATTATAGTGACCGAAGATGGGAAAGTAGAGGATGAAGTTGAACGTATCCAAGTAAGACTGTGATAATATTGTTGAGTGTTTCAGGATGGAAATGTAACCTAAAGCTGAATAACAGCCTATCAAAATCATTGTTCATTTGTTAATGTCTTATGCAAAGTAAAATACTAAGTTAAAAAAGTTTAGTAGTGTCAGAGTAGCAGGCACAGACAAATACATGTACTACTAAGGCCATATTACAAGTCAAAAGATCAGAAATAAAGGGCAAGTATAAGCACCAAATATTTGTACTACTATTACAGTATAGTAAGCAACCTGTGGCCAAAAGCGAATAACCGTAGGAAACTATAAGATACTACTGCACTGTAATATTACATTTGGATTTTTTAATGTTTTCTGATTAACATTATTTGAAAGTCTTTGCTAGTAAAACTAGCTAACTTCTGGCGTTCATCAAATGTATACAGAATAACCAGTATAGTGAGCAACTTTCTTAGGACTAAGCAGAAGTGTTTTCAGTCTTAGATTTCATAGCACCATGATATATTATAGTTTCATATTAAAAGTTGTTATACTGAGAAATGTGGCCACAATGTCCACAGATTGTTAACGGTTTAATATCTGTTTTGTGAAAAGATTGGTGTACAATATCATACATACATATATATATATATATATATATATATATATTTATTTTCTTTCTTATATATATTTTATTGAGGTTTAGAACAAACATCGATGTATGATATACAAAGAAGTAAGACATAGCCATATGGAGAAGAATACCAATATGCATTCAAACATATAAGGCATAAGGATTCTTTATATTTAATATAATGTTGCTTTTGCTTGTTACAAAAACATTTTCAGTCACAAATGAACCAGGCCATAATTTACTTTACGTTTGTTTTGCCTAGGCACCTACCATAAACTTGCCATCTTCGGTTTTTGCTTCAGAGTTTGAGGAGGATGTAGGGCTGTTAAACAAGGCTGCCCCTGTTCGAGGTAAGTAATCTTACAGCAGTGACATGCGGTGAGGTCAGAGGCTGGGAAGGCACACATGGGGATGGGTCTGTGTGTCAGGAGCCTGTCTCACCGCCTACTCACTGTATCTCTCATGTCCCTGCACTACACCTATGCAAACACAGGGAGAAAATACATAATAGCCAGGTCATTGTCATCACCCTAGTGGTGGATACTGGCTTCTGAGTGAGGTACCAATTGGGAAGGGTCCTTCTTCCCATTTTTTCCTCCCTGCACTTTTGATGCGTTTCCTGCCCAGGCAGCCCACCAACAGTTGTCCTACATTTTCCTAAAAGGCTGAATGGCCATCTTTAAGATCCTGCCGAGCCGTGTTTCAGTCTGCCTGTGGAGAGTGCTGGGTTTTCTCTCCTGATACCTCACTCAGGGCCAGGTTTCAGTTTTCACCTTTGGGTTTGCTATATGTGAAGCAGTGAATCTATATTTTTTTAATTTACGGTTTCATTTCTCCCTCTCTGCTGCATGTGAGTTGTCTGTGCTAATACTCCATGTAGTTCTATAATACAGTGATTGTACTTATAGAGACCTACTGTTTGTTTATTTCTAGTTATCTTCATTGTTGGATTATGTTGTTTAAAAAATACAGACTCTTCCTAACGAGTGGTTCCAGATTTTCAGATGGTTTCAGATGTTTTTTTTTTATTTCTCATACGTCCTAGAGGATGCTGGGGACGCTTCAAGAACCATGGGGTATAGACGGGATCTGCAGGAGACATGGGCACTTTAAGACTTTTAAGGGGTGTGAACTGGCTCCTCCCTCTATGCTCCTCCTCCAGACTCCAGTTTAGAATCTGTGCCCAGTGAGACTGGATGCACACTGAGGAGCTCTCCTGAGTTTCTCTGAAAAAGACTTTTGTTAGGTTTATTATTTTCAGGGAGACCTGCTGGCAACAGGCTCCCTGCTTTGTGGGACTGAGGGGAGAGAAGCAGACCTACTTCTGTGAGTTTCAAGGCTCTGCCTCTTTGGCTACAGGACACCATTAGCTCCTGAGGGTCTGAACACTAGGTACGCCTAGATGCTCGTTCCCAGAGCCTGCCGTCACCCCCCTTGCAGAGCCAGAAATCAGAAGACAGGTGAGTAGAAGAAGATCAGAAGACTTCAGTGACGGCTTTGAGGTACCGCACAGCGGCCGCGCTGCATGCCATGCTCCCACACACAGCGGCACTACAGGGTGCAGGGCGCGGGGGAGGGGGGGGGGACGCCCTGGGCAGCATTAAATACCTCATATAAGACTGGCAAGGTGGTCTTTAAGTGCCAAGGCACTAAATCCGAACCCCCGCCAGTATAAATATTTAAAAAAATAGCGGGGCTGAAGCGCGCCATTAAGTGGGTGGGGCTTAGCCCCCACAGCTCACATCAGCGCCATTTTCTCTTCACAGAGCTGCAGAGACGCTGGTCCTTCCTCTACACTGCTGTGTCAAGTTGCAGGGTGCAAAGCAGGGGGGGGGGCACAGTTTTTTGGTGCTATATATGTATTTATAAAAGCGCTAACAGGTCTGAGGCTTTGTATAAGAGTTTTCAGAACCGGGATAAGCGCTGGGTTGTGAGCTGGAAAACTCCCTCTGTGTTTCTCTGACAGGCTTTACTGTGGGTCTGTCACCTATATGCCCAGTGTGTCTGTGGGTGTCGGTACACATGTGTCGGCATGTCTGAGGCTGAGTGCTCTTCTCAGGAGGCGGCTGGATTAGGGACAGAAACGGCTGTGGGAGTGACCATGTCGGCACCGCCGACTCCTGATTGGGTAAATGTTTTGAGTGCTTTGAATGCAAATGTGGCTCTATTAAATAAGAGATTGGATAAATCTGAGTCTCAGAACCAGGCATGGAAAAAATCAGTGGAGGATGTTTTGTCACAAGTTCAGACCCCCTCGGGGTCGCAAAAGTGTTCATTTACCCAGATAGCAGAAACAGATACCGACACGTACTGACTCCAGTGTCCACTATAGTGATGCCAGATTATATCCTAAACTGGCTAAGAGCATTCAGTACATGATTGTGGCGATAAAAGACGTGTTACATATCACGGAGGACCCTGCTGTTCCTGATACAAGGGGCTGTATGTATAAGGGAAAGAAACCTGAGGTAACGTTTCCTCCCTCTCATGAACTGAACTCGCTTTTTGAAAAGGTTTGGGAAAATCCTGACAAGAAGTTTCAGATTCCCAAGAGAATTCCGGTGGCATATCCGTTCCCCTCTGGGGATAGGGAAAAGTGGGAGTCACCCCCCACTGTGGACAAGGCTCTGTCACGACTGTCCAAAAAGGTGGCGCTTCCGTTCCCTGACACGGCAGCCCTAAAGGAACCTGCGGATCGTAAGCAGGAAAATACATTGAAATCCATATATGTCACTACAGGTACGCTTCTCAGACCTGCCATTGCTTCGGCGTGGGTGAGTAGCACTATTGAAAAGTGGGCAGATAACTTGTCATCTGAGTTAGATACCCTGGATAGGGATAGTATTCTTTTGACGCTGGGTTATATCAAGGAGGCTGCAGCCTACCTAAAGGATGCTGCGAGAGACATTGGCCTTTTGGGATCAAGGGCCAATGCCATGGCAGTCTCAGCTAGAAGAGCATTGTGGATTCATCAATGGAATGCTGATGCTGACTCTAAGAAGGCTATGGAGTCTCTGCCGTATAAAGGTGGTGTCTTGTTTGGTGTCGGCATTGCTGACCTGGCATCTACGGCTACCGCGGGTAAGTCATAATTTTTACCTTATGTTCCTGCACAACAAAAGAAAACGCACCACTATCAGATGCAGTCCTTTCGGACCAATAAATACAAAAGAGGACGAGGGTCTTCCTTCCTTGCTTCTAGAGGAATAGGAAAGGGAAAAAGGTCACCGGCTGTGGCAGGTTCCCAAGAGCAGAAGTCCTCTCCAGCTTCTGCCAAAGCCACCGCATGACGCTGGGACTCCTCTGTGGGAGTCCGCACCGGTGGGGGCACGTCTCCAACTCTTCAGTCAGTTCTGGGTTCGTTCGGCCCTAGACCCATGGGTGTTAGAAATAGTGTCCCAAGGGTACAAACTGGAGTTTCAAGACGTTCCCCCTCGGCGATTTTTCAAATCAGCCTTACCAGCTTCTCTTCCGGACAGGGAGGTAGTATGCGATGCGATACAAAAGCTGTGTCAAAATCAAGTCATTGTCAAGGTGCCCCCGTCACAACAGGGAGAAGGTTTTTATTCGAGCCTCTTCGTGGTCCCGAAACCGGACGGCTCGGTCAGACCAATTCTGAACCTAAAATCCCTCAATTTCTATCTGAGAAAATTCAAGATGGAATCTCTCCGAGCAGTGATCTCCAGTCTGGAGGAAGGTGATTTTATGGTGTCGGTCGACATAAAGGATGCCTACTTACACGTCCCCATATATCCCCCACATCAGGCTTACCTGAGGCTTGCGATTCAGGATTGTCATTACCAGTTTCAGACGTTGCCGTTTGGTGTATCCACGGCTCCGTGGGTTTTCACCAAAGTTATGGCGGAAATTATGGTTCTCCTGCGCAAGCAAGGAGTCATAATTATCCCGTACTTGGACGATCTCCTGATAAAGGCGAGATCCAGGGTCCGATTACTGCAGAGCATTACGATTTCCCTGACAGTTCTGCAACAACATGGTTGGCTCCTGAACTTGCCAAAGTCACAGTTGAGTCCGACGAAACGACTGTCGTTTTTGGGAATGATTCTGGACACAGAATTACAGAGAGTTTTTCTTCCAGAAGAGAAGGCTCTGGAAATTCAGGGTCTGGTCAAACAAATTCTGAAGCCAGCAAGAGTGTCAATCCATCAATGCACTTGGTTGCTGGGGAAGATGGTGGCGGCCTACGAGGCCTTTCAGTTTGGCAGGTTCCATGCCAGAGTGTTTCAGTGGGATCTGTTGGACAAGTGGTCCGGGTCCCATCTGCACATGCACCGACAGATAATCCTGTCTTCCAAGCCAAAATCTCACTCCTGTGGTGGCTGCACAGCTCTCACCTCCTAGAGCAGGCATTCCTAACCAGGTCCTCAAGGCACACCAACAGTGCAGGTTTTAGTGATATCCAGGCTGCAGCACAGATGATTAAATCAAAATAACTGAGCTAGTAATTAAGTCACCTGTGCTGAAGACTGAATATCCCTAAAACCTGCACTGTTGGTGTGCCTTGAGGACCGTGGTTGGGAAAGCCTGTCCTAGAGGGACGCAGGTTCGGGATCCAGGACTGGATCCTGGTGACCACGGATGCGAGTCTCCGAGGCTGGGGTGCAGTCACACAGGGGAAAAAAAATCCAGGGCAAATGGTCAAGTCAGGAAGCTTGTCTACAAACAAACATTCTGGAATTAAGGGCCATTTACAACGGCCTTCTACAAGCGGAACATCTTCTTCGCAATCTGCCTGTCTTGATTCAGTCGGACAACATAACAGCAGTGGCGTACATAAACTGCCAGGGCGGAACGAAGAGCAGAGCGGCAATGGCAGAGGCCACAAAATTTTTCAGCTGGGCGGAAAGACATGTAAGCGCTCTGTCAGCGGTCTTCATTCCAGGTGTGGACAACTGGGAAGCAGACTTCCTCAGCAGACACGATCTCCATCCAGGAGAGTGGGGTCTTCATCAAGAGGTCTTTGCAGAAGTGACAAGTCGTTGGGGAATTCCTCAAATAGACATGATGGCATCTCGCATCAACAAGAAACTTCCGAGATATTGTTCCAGGTCAAGGGACCCTCGAGCAATAGCGGTGGATGCCCTAGTGACACCGTGGGTGTTTCAGTCGGTATATATGTTCCCTCCGATTCCACTCATTCCAGAAGTGATAAAGATCATAAGAGGAACAAGGGTTCATGCAATACTCATTGTTCCAGACTGGCCAAGGAGGGCCTGGTATCCAGATCTTCAGGAATTACTCATAGGAGATCCCTGGCCTCTTCCTCTATGAGAGGATCTGTTACAGCAGGGGCCGTGCGTGTACCAAGACTTACCGCGGCTTCGTTTGACGGCTTGGAGGTTGAACGCCGGATCCTAGCCCAAAAGGGTATTCCCAGTGAAGTCATTCCCACACTTCTTCAGGCTAGAAAAGAAGTAACGGCGAAACATTATCACCGTATTTGGAGAAAATATGTGTCTTGGTGTGAATCCAAGAAGGCTCCTACGGAAGAATTTCAGCTGGGACGTTTTCCGCAAGCAGGTGTGGATGCGGGCCTAAAGTTAGGCTCAGTTAAAGTACAAATTTTGGCCTTGTCAATTTTCTTTCAAAAAGAATTGGCCTCCCTTCCGGAAGTTCAGACTTTCGTGAAAGGCGTGCTGCACATCCAACCTCCCTTTGTGCCCACCGTGGGATCTTAACGTGGTGTTGCAGTTCCTGCAGTCTCATTGGTTTGAACCGTTACGTAAGGTAGAGTTGAAATTCGTCACTTGGAAAGTGATCATGCTGTTGGCCTTGGCCTCTGCAAGGCGGTTGTCTGAATTGGCGGCTTTGTCTCACAAGAGCCCCTATTTGATCTTCCATGAAGATAGAGCGGAGTTGAGAACTCGTCAGCAATTTCTGCCAAAAGTGGTGTCATCGTTTCATATGAACCAACCTATTGTGGTGCCGGTGGCTACTGACGCCTTAGCGGAATCTAAGTCTCTAGATGTGGTCAGAGCTTTGAAAATTTAGGTAGCCAGAACGGCTCAGATTAGGAAAACGGAGGCTCTGTTTGTCCTGTATGATCCCAACAAGATTGGGGCTCCTGCTTCCAAGCAGACTATTGCACGCTGGATCTGTAATACGATTCAGCAAGATCATTCTATGGCTGGATTGCCGTTACCGAAATCGGTGAAGGCCCATTCTGCCAGAAAGGTGGGCTCATCCTGGGCTGCTGCCCGGGGTGTCTCGGCCTTACAGCTTTGCCGAGCAGCTATTTGGACGGGTTCAAACACACTTGCAAAGTTTTACAAGTTTGATACCCTGGCTAAGGAGGACCTCTTGTTTGGTCAATCGGTGCTGCAGAGTCATCCGCGCACTCCCGCCTGTTCTAGAGCTTTGGTATAAGCCCCATGGTTCTTGAAGCGTCCCCAGAATCCTCTAGGACGTATGAGAAAATAGGATTTTAATACCTACCGGTAAATCCTTTTCTTTTAGTCCGTAGAGGATGCTGGGCGCCCGTCCCAGTGCGAACTCTATCTGCAGTTATTAGTTGTGTTTCTGTTATAGTCAACCTGTTGCTGACATGGTTCATGCCGTTGACTTGCGTTGTGTTAAATGCCATGTTGTACGGCATGCTTGAGGTGTGAGCTGGTATGCATCTCACCTTAGTTTAACAATAAATCCTTTTCCTCGAAATATCCGTCTCCCTGGGCACAGTTCCTATAACTGGAGTCTGGAGGAGGGGCATAGAGGGAGGAGCCAGTTCACACCCCTTAAAAGTCTTAAAGTGCCCATGTCTCCTGCGGATCCAGTCTATACCCCATGGTTCTTGAAGCGTCCCCAGCATCCTCTATGGACTAAGAGAAAAGGATTTACTGGTAGGTATTAAAATCCTATTTTTCTCCCTACATTGGGTTCAAATGAGAGACTACTCCACCTGTAGACGCTCCCTTAGCTCAGTCTGCCAAGGCTTACTACCCTTCCACTGCCAAATGCAGCCTCCTTGAAAGACGCTACTGATAGAAAACGTTTTTCTCAAAGTTATTTTTTTGACTGCAGGTGTATCCATTAGACCTGCTTTAGCCGTGGCTTGGGTCTCCAAGGCCTTGCAGAGATGGGCGCTGACTCGCTGTACGAAGGTCTTTGTTCAGGTATGCCTCACTCTGAACTCTTGTCAACAATGGAGAATGTCAGAGAGGCAGAGGCTTATCTAGGAGAGGCATTTTTAGATTGTAGCATTCTTTCTGCTCTGATTTCGGCCTCAGCGGTGGTGGCCAGAAGAGCCCTCTGGTTTTGCACACGACAGGCCGACAGAATCTAAAATGTCTCTGGAATTTCTCCATTTCAATTGTGAGATCCTCTTTGGTCCTGAATTGGATAAGTTAATTGCTTCTACAGCTTCTCCTTAGTTGGTATTCCTATTGTTCTCTGCCATAAACCGGAGGTTTCTTCTTTCTTGTCCTTTTTGCTCCCAGGGTCATCCCACGTTCCAGCCTTTCAATCATGGGGGGGTAATTCCAAGTTGATCGCAGCAGGACATTTTTTAGCAATTGGACAAAACCATGTGCACTGCAGGGGAGGCAGATATAACATTTGCAGAGAGAGTTAGATTTGGGTGAGGTGTGTTCAATCTGCAATCTAATTTGCAGTGTAAAAATAAAGCAGCCAGTAATTACCCTGAACAGAAACAAAATAACCCACCCAAATCTAACTCTTTCTGTACATGTTATATCTGCCTCCCCTGCAGTGCACATGGTTTTGCCCAACTGCTAAAAAATTTCCTGCTGCGATCAACTTGGAATTACCCCCATGGTCACAATTCCTCCTACCAAACCTGCTGAAAAACAGTCCACATGACTGGCTGGACTCCCACATTTGAGTCCCCAAGGTAGGAGGCCATCTGCAATTGTTCGGTGAGAAATGGTGAAAAATTAAAACTATGTCCAATTCTTGGGTTCAGAGCGTGGTGGGAAGGGGCTATGTCCTTTTTTCAAAGACCCTCCTCCCAGTTTTTTTAACCACTGTTCTGCCTCACAGTCCGTCCACAGCCTAAGCTCTAACAGTGTGGTTTGGTTCCGTTTGAACTGGGGAGTTATTTCCCTTATCTCTTCACATTAAAGAGGACTTGGTTTCTATTCAAATCTATTCTTTGTGGGAAAACCAGATGTTTTTCCATTTTGTACATACAAATCGGCCAACAGGTTGCACCTAAAACCTTGCCAAAAAAATGGACCTGGTCCAGATAGAGTTCAATGTGACATTTTGCTAAATAAATTTAAAGACCCACTGTAAGTCAACTTACAATAATTAAACATATCTAAATATGTGTATATATATATATATATATATATATATATATATATATATATATAAATAAATAGTGACAGATGCCGCACTCCTGACGGCTGAACACTACCACTCTTATAGCAGCATATGGTAACAACGTTTTGTTGCTTTAATCGTGCAATTTCGTCAGGCCAACCTGACGATTAAAGCAATGAAACGTCGTTACCATATGCTGAAATATGGTAGAGTTCATCCATCAGGAGTGCCGCATCTGTCACTATTTGTATCCCCTGTAATATGGAGGCACCCGACGCATGATTATTGGAGTAACTAGGAGAGCCGGACACCAGCCGAGTTAAATATATAAATATATATTTTTCTAAAAATAAAGATGAGGAGAAGGTGCGCTCATAGTGCAAATCAATACTTTAATGGATAAGACAGCAATATGTAACATCCAGGACAGGTAATTCAAAGACTCGTACCCTAATTACCCACACTGTGGGCTGATTACCACATGATTTAGAAATTTCCACAAGGCTGTAGCTGTGATCGCCTACCGCAGTCCGGGACAAAGCACCGTGTCCGGCCGTGGATAGACCAGGACCCGTCAAGCCACCGTGCCGAGGAATCGAGCAGATCCACCAGTACACTTGGTCTGTCTGACGTCTCTCTCCTGCAAGTGTACTGGTGGATCTGCTCGATTCCTCGGCACGGTGGCTTGACGGGTCCTGGTCTATCCACGGCCGGACACGGTGCTTTGTCCCGGACTAAGGTAGGCGATCACAGCTACAGCCTTGTGGAAATTTCTAAATCATGTGGTAATCAGCCCACAGTGTGGGTAATTAGGGTACGAGTCTTTGAATTACCTGTCCTGGATGTTACATATTGCTGTCTTATCCATTAAAGTATTGATTTGCACTATGAGCGCACCTTCTCCTCATCTTTATTTTTAGAAAACTTTTATCTCCTGGAGTTCGGAGTGAATATAGGAGAGACGTGCTGCGGTAATTAGACTTACCTGTGCTCCAAACCCGGACTGTTGGTCTGTGGATTGCCTATCATAGAGTCACCAGCGCACCTGTACATGCTTTTCTAAACATATATATATATATATATATATATATATATACATACACATATACATACACACACACATACATAAATATACATACACACAAATTTTTAAAAAATTACAATAATTTAACCCCTAAATAGTGTACCTACATTAAGTGTCGAAAGTACACACCATCTTCCCCAGAACCCGCATGTGTTGATGTACCAATACTCTTTATAAATCGAATAAGAGATTGTAGCGAAACAGTCTGGTCCTGTGAAAGAAACACCCTTTGAACCTGGGTGTCCAAGTGGGTCCCCAAGTGCAAAAGCCATTGAGCAGGTTTCAGACTGGACACTAGGAAATCCCCTGATTCCAAGGAATTCAGAATGGACTGGAGAGACTCCACATATTGAACTTGGGAAGCCAGAGAAACATTTAAGGACTTCAACTTGCGTATTGGATGGAAGGAACCATCTGGATGCAAGTTGCAGGATTTTGAGAAACATGCGAGTTTACGTGTACTCTCACCCTATTACAGCGATCAAGTTCTAACAATGTGCAAGTTTTGTGGTAAACTTTTTGCATATTTCCCAAGCTCGGACCCTATTACATTTAGCCCTAGTTCTTAGATCATTTATTTGTCCCCAGAGGCTCGACACTCTACTGTGGTGGTTTCAGTTGTCTCATGTGGACTAGGGTTCATCAGTGGGTTCTACTCACTACTGATTCCGGGGTTAACAGACCAGGAATCTCATCTTCCCATAAATATATTAAAACTTCAAGCAACTTCAAGCAGTCAAGGTCTACTCGGACAGTGCTACTGTTGTCACCTATGTAAATCATCACAAAATAATCACCAGGCCATGCGTGAAGTGAGCAGAATACTGCGGTGGGCGGAACGGTTTCTCCCAACCCTGTCGGTGGTTTATAGCCCATTGATAACTGGGAGGCTGATTATCTCTGCCGACTAATTCGGGTGACCCGCAGAGGTAAACAGGACGGAGCGAGCTTTCATTCTCATAGCTCCGGAATGGCCTAGCAGGGCGTGGTAGCGGATCTCACGTTCCTGTCTATAGCAGCTATGTGGCTGCTTCCTCCTGAGGCTGAACATTCTCTCCCAGGGGCCTTGCCAGAGGTTTATCAGATGTTGTGATCGGTACTATGCTTTGTGCTCTGAAACAGACTTCTTGAAGACCGGTTTGGATTTGGTCCTTCAGCTGTAATATTTGAAAGCCTGGGTTTCTGCACTTAGTTTATTTTCAGAGACGCTTGGCGACTATTCTCGCTAATCAGACCGTTCTCCAAGGGGTTCTGCATATTCAGCACCCGTTTATGCCTCGAGTCAAGCCATAGGATTTGGTCTTAGTACTCACTTTGAGCATTTAGAGTCGGTGGGCCTCAAATGGCTTACGTGGAAAATGGTTTTTCTTTTGGCTATTTCTTTGGCCCATTGGGTTTGAGAACAGAGGGGCAGATGTATTAACATGGAGATGGCATAAGGAAGTGATAAACCAGTGATATGTGCAAGGTGATACACGCACCAGCCAATCAGCTCCTAACTGTTAATTTACATATTGGAGCTGATTGGCTGGTGCGTGTATCACCTTGCATTTATCACTGGTTTATCACTTCCTTATGCCTTCTCCAGGTTAATACATCTGCCCCAGAGTGCCTTATCACATAGGTCTCTGTTCTTATTTTTCATCTGGACCATCAGTTTTACGAACTACCCAATCTTTCCTGCCGAATGTGATCTCCAAATTTCATATTAATCAGGAGATTGTGGTTCTGTCCTCTCAGGGTACCATTGATTCCCAGACGTCTCTCGAGTAATTAGACTTTGTAAGAGCTTTCTGCATTTACATTGAGATATCTAAGGACTTTCGCTGTTTTGACTTTGTCCTCTATACGGTGGTGAAGAGAGGTTGACCCACTTGTAAGTAAACCATTACTCAGTGGGTTCGGGAAGTCATTATTATTGTCCTTTATGTGGCGCCACAAGGGTTCCGCAGCGCCCAATTACAGAGTACATATGCACATAATCAAAACAGGAAAACAGTGACTTACAGTTGAAGACAATATAGGACAAGTACAGGGTAACTAAGCATAACTACACCAGTAAACGACAGAGATAAGTTCCAAGGTGACCAAAAAACTGCAGGAATTGGGCAGTTGAGGATTATTAAAGTAAGAAAAGGATAAGCACATGAGGGAAGAGGGCCCTACTCGTGAGAGCTTACATTATAAAGGGGTGCGACAGACAGGTGTGACACAGATGGGGTAGACCGAGCATGGGACAGAGGGTTAGGATGAGATTTGGCTGAGTTTGGTAAAGAAGTGGGTCTTAAGGGCCCGTTTGAAGTTCTGTAGAGAGGTGGAGAGTCTGAGTGGGTGAGGTGAAGAATTCCAGAGAAAGGGAGTAGCACGTGAAAAATCTTGGAGATAGGGGTGGGAGGAAGTAATCAGAAGACAGGAGAGTCGGCGTGCATTAGCAGAGCGAAGAGGACGGGTGGGAGAGTAAAGGGAGATAAGGTCAGAGATGTAATTGGGAGAGGAGTGGGTGAGTGCTTTGTAAGTGAGTGTGAGAAGTTTGAATTGGATTAGAAAGGGAAGGGAAGCCAGTGAAGGGCTTGTAGGAGAGGGGAGGTGGATGTAGTGCATTTGGTGAGGAAGATGAGCCAGGCTGCAGCATTGAGGATAGATTGGAGAGGAGAGAGGTAATTGTCAGGGAGGCCAGTTAGGAGGAGATAACAGTAATCCAATCTGGAAATAATCAGTGAGTGAATAATGGTGTTAGTGGCATCCTGGGTGAGAAAAGGTCTGATCCTGGAAATGTTTTTGAGATGAAAATGACAGGTTTGTGAGAGGTGCTGAATGTGTGGTTTGAAGGAGAGGGAGGAGTCAAGGATTATGCCAAGACAGCGTACGTGGGGTCTAGAGGAGATAATCGTGCCATCAATGGATAATGAGATTGTAGGAGGTGAGGTTGTGCAGGAGGGTTAGGAAGGTGATCAGCTCAGTCTTAAACATGTTGAGTTTAAGAAAGCGCTGGGACATCCAGGAAGAGATAGCAGAAAGACAGTTGGAGGTACGAGTGAGGAGAGCTGTGGAGAGATCAGGGGAGGAAAGGTAGATTAGAGTGTCATCAGCATAGAGGTGATATTGGAAGTTAAAAGAACTAATGAGTTCACCTAAAGAGGACGTATAGAGAGAGAAAAGGAGAGGGCCAAAAACAGAGCCTTGGGGAACACCAACAGTTAATGGAAGTGGGGGGGAGGTAGCGTCATGAGAGGAGACCGAGAAGGCATGATCAGAGAGGTAGGACAGCCAGGAGAGGGCAGTATCACGCAGACCAAGAGAGTGAAGGATTTGCAGAAGGAGAGGGTGGTCCAAAGTGTCAAAAGCAGCAGAGAGGTCAAGAAGAATAAGCAGAGATTAGTGGCCCTTAGAGTTGGCTGCATGCATGTCATTGCAGTCTTTTGAGAGGCCAGTTTCAGTGGAGGGGAGAGAACGGAAACCAGACTGGAATGGGTCAAGCAGGGCATGAGAGGAAAGAAAGGTAGTGAGGCGATTATAGACAATACGCTCAAGAAGTTTGGAGGCAAAAGGGAGGAGAGAGATGGGTCGATAGTTGAAGAGAGTGTTTGGATCAAGGGTAGTTTTTTTAAGAATAAGGGAGACAAGAGCATGCTTGAAGGCAGAGGGGACAGTGCCTGATGAGAGGGAGAGATTGAGAAGGTGAGCAAGATGGGAACAGGCAGAAGAAGAGAGGTAGCGGAGGAGGTGGGAGGGGATAGGGTCAAGTGGGGAGGTTGTGGGGGGGAGGAACGGATGAGGTCCATGACTTCCTCACCAGATACATGGGAGAAAGATATCAGAGTTGGTTAGAGGGAAGGGGAGGGGTGGCAAGGGATGGGGGTGGTCGCTGGTTACTGGTCTGGTGGGATGTGATGTCCATCTGTTAGGCTTACACTTTGGCTACTCTTCCAGTACCTCATTTTCTTGCCGCATACTCTACCTGGTTGGTCGAGACCTTTACGCTGTCTGGTCTGACAAGGCCTTGTAACATAGGAAGATCAGGGTCCCAGGAACTGTCACCATCTGAAAATGGCATCCGTTCTGCAGTCAACTACTAATAATTTTGGTTTCCAGGGCTTAATTAATTGGATTCCCATAATATTGATGGGGAAGAAGCTTCCCATCTTTACTGAAAAGTAAGCTTGATATATCTGTGATATCTCCCGCTTTACCTTTTGTAATGAAAAGCCCCATTACTTAATTTCTACAAGTGTAGGTGAAAATGTTAATTTTGTCCTACTTTTATAGAAATTAGGGAATAATGAATAGGCCCTGCATGGTCTGATTTGACTGCTAGTTTTCCAGAAAAAGTTTATTTAAACAGTTATCATTGTAAAATAAATATAGTTTGGAAAATTGCTCTTGCTGAATAGAACAAGCATACATCCATGTTTTATTTCAATGAAATTTCATGGGGGTTAACCTGCAATATGCTTTTTATTAGGTCTGTGTCTAGATCTGGACCCTGATATTGTGGCAGCTTTGGATGAAGATTTTGACTTTGATGACCCTGAAAACCAGCTAGAAGATGACTTTATATTAAAGGCCAATGATCCTGCCAGTGTCGATAATGGGTAGGTAACTGCAATTGTTGTTACCTTACACAGAAATATAATTCAGTTATACACCTAATGTAATAACCTATATAATACAGTACTTGACTCATGAGATCAGTCTTCTTATTTTCTAAATTATATGACTAATGAAGGGTAGTTGCAGTTAGATTTATTTGGGACTAACCAGTGTTCTCTTATGAAGCCAATGCTATAATGTCATTATGATACAGACAGGAGTATGGAGGAGATGATGACGAATGGGAAGATGTTGACAGTGAGGAAGATGATTTTGACTCAGATGGTCCCCCATCGGATGAAGAGGAGAGACAGGGGGATGATCCTATGAAACAGTTTATGTTCATGCATGAGGAGACCAAGAGCCGTTTCTCACAATATTCTATGTCTTCCTCTGTCATGAGGAGAAATGAGCAGCTCTCTCTTCTGGATGAACGCTTTGAAAAGGTAACCCACTGTCTACTAGATATACATTTTTATGTTTTGAATAGTAGTTTATTATCTTCATTTTTTGTTGATTGGGAGTTATACAGGGAATGTTGATTGGGAGTTATACAGGGAATAAGAAGTAGAGCAGGGGTGGGGAACCTTTTTTCTACCGAGGGCCATTTGGATATTTATAAAATCCTTCGGGGGCCATGCAAAAATTCTCAACTTAAAAAATTACCCTGCCCCTCAGTAGGTCTGCCCCTTAGAGGTACTGTGTGTGCGCGCTTCCGGCGCGCACGCGCAAAAAAAATGGGTGTGGCCAGTTAAAATGGGACGTGATACACATATGCCCCCAATAGTGCAGTGCCAGATCCACAATTGCCCCCACAGTGCCAGGTATACAAATGCCCCCACAGTGCCAGGTATACAAATGCCCCTCACAGTGCCAGGTATACAAATGCCCCTCACAGTGCCAGGTATACAAATGCCCCTCACAGTGCCAGGTATACAAATGCCCCTCACAGTGCCAGGTATACAGATGCCCCCACAGTGCCAGGTATACAGATGCCCCTCACAGTGCCAGGTATATAAATGCCCCCCACAGTGCCAGGTATACAAATGCCCCTCACAGTGCCAGGTATACAAATGTCCCCACAGTGCCAGGTATACAGATGCCCCCACAGTGCCAGGTATACAAATGCCCCTCACAGTGCCAGGTATACAAATGCCCCTCACAGTGCCAGGTATACAAATGTCCCCACAGTGCCAGGTATACAAATGTCCCCACAGTGCCAGCTATACAGATGCCCTCCCCTCTCCCCTCCGTGCTGCTTACCGTGGGACAGGGAGGAGAGCGCGGCTGTCGTGTGGGAGCGGCGGCGTGTAGTACTTCAAACCAGCCGCCGGTTCGAGAGCCAATCAGAGCTCGCGGACCGGCAGCCGCGGCTCCTGATTGGCTGCCGGTCCGCAAGCTCTGATTGGCTCACGGACCGGCGGCTGGTTTGAAGTACTACATGCCGCCGCTCCCACTCGACAGCCGGGCTCTCCTCCGTCTCCCTGTTCTGACAGCTGAGACACGCTGCCGCCGGACTGAGCGGCAGCGTGTCTCACTGACACAAGCTGGTGGGCCGGACCAAACGGCTTCGCGGGCCGTATACGGCCCGCGGGCCGGAGGTTCCCCACCCCTGAAGTAGAGGAATCCATACAGGTTTGTGTAGTATTTACTCAAACAATATTGAGGAATTTAGTACAGTCTCAGACTTTGTACCGAAAATTTGTCCGTTTTTGTCTGACACAGTACTTAGGGGGTAATCCTATTCCCCACGAAGGGTGTGAGTTGTGTGTAAACGCCGGGAACGGCACACAACCTCGCACCCCTCAAGACCCCTACTAGTGCTGGAATCACACATTTTCGCTCGCAGCCCTATGGGTTGGCGAACAAAAATCTGCACTTACTTATTGCGGGTAATTAGATTAACCCACTTCTAATCAAATTAATACATTTTAGATTTGGAAACTTTTCTGTTTCTGGTGTGTTGTCTGGTGTGAGTGGTGAAAATTTGGGACAAAAGTGCTTGCATAGGTTGGGTCATGCACAGAGTGTTCAACATCATGTTTTTGGCCTCTGCAAGATAAATACTCCACACAAATACAGGCCCCTGGTCGGAATCCAACCTAAGCACTGTGAGGCAGCAATACTGTGCGCTTGTATATGCATATACATATAACGTACACTTAAAGATATATTATACTTCTTTGTGTGTATATGTTGTGTGTGTATGTATAATACATTGTAGCAGGAGAATTCAAATGCAGCCTTAAGGCCCGTACACACTGGTCGATATATCGGCCGTTCTCTTGAACGTCCGATATATCGCGGGACCGTCGGCCAGTGTGTACGGCCGATACGTCTGTGAACTCCGTCGTTCACAGACGTATCGCGTCGGCAGCGCAGCACAGCCGACGGGAAATATATCTACCGATATATTGGCGCGTCGCTGTGTCTGTACGGGGCGGTCGGCCGACCGCCCGTACACATGCTGCGGCGGCCGGCGGTGATTGACAGCTGAACTGGGTGGGCGTGTGTACACGCCCGCTCAGTTCATGACGTCAGTCCCCGACGGACCGGGCTGTGTGTATGCTTAACACACTACCCGATCCGTCCATAGATATATCTGCAGATCAATTGATCTGCAGATATATCTACTAGTGTGTACCCACCTTTAGATGTTTGTTTCCTTTTGGGAAGGAGTAGGTAATGCAGCTTCAATATACACATAATCATATTTTTAAAGGTGTGTTATCTAATTATAAAAACTTTTAAACATAATTTGTAAGTTTTAGCCTACATTTATTTCTCTAGCATCCATAAGGGATATTGGGGAATCTAGTACGATGGGATATAGACGGGTTCCAAAGGAGCCGGTGCACGTTAAATTTCTTCACTGGGTGTGCTGGCTCCTCCCCTCTATGCCCCCTCCCACAGGCAGTTTTAGAAAAAAGTGCCCTCAGGAGAGGATGCACATCTCTGCAGCTCCAGAGAGTTTTCTTCAATTTCTTTTTAATGTTTGTTATTTTCAGTATGCTGTTTGGACAACAGCATACCTGCACTGTGAGAGATTCGGGGGGGGGGCGCTGTCACTGCCGCAGCACGCCACACACCTCTAACACTGCCTGAAGGTGACATCTGTGGTGAGTACAAACCGGGGGCCCCGCTAGGGGGGGTCCCCTGGTTCACTTTTTCGGCTGAACACGGGCGCAGCATACGGGACCCTCCCTCTAAGATCCCACGTGTGGACTGGCTCACAATCGCTTAGACTAGCACTTGTTGTGATGTTTTTAAACTGAAAGGAGACATTGCCAGTATATATAATAACTAAAGCTCCGGTGCCATTGGAGGGGGCGGAGCTAACTCAGAGCTGGACCAGAGGCATTTTGGCACCTTTTCTTCTGCTTACTGCAGCCATGGACAGCACACACAGCGCTTCCTGACTCCTCAGACACGCTGGATATCTGGTACAGGGTGTAGCAAAGGGGGAGAGCCGCTATTGTACACTATCTGTGTCCTCTACAGGACAGAATTTATTAGTGTTTACTGTGATAAAGTTAGCTGACAGCCTCACTGGGGCTGTACAGCTAGGGGTGTGCTGGTGTCCTTCTCTCTGTGTGTCTCCTCTCACATACAGTAGGGCAGGCTTGCAATATATTACTGTCTGTGTGTATGTGATTGTGCTTACTGTGAAACATGGGTAAACATAAGCTGTGCAGTGTATGCCACACCAGATTCTCTCCATTATAATCTGATTCTGTTTCATGTGAACAATGCAGCCAATCTTCACAAATCATTGAAGAGGCTGGGGGAGAGGGTCCAGAGCCCCACTGGCTAGAGTCTCTTAAAACTATGATGTCTGATATGTCATCCCAGCTCACTGCTAATGTTCAGAAAACTCAGCTACTACAACAGGCTGATGCAGATTTAGCTGCTGGGGCTGATGTTGCTCAACCCCCCCTCCCCTCATGCAGGACCACAGAAGCGTGGTATGCCTGCTCTACTTTCTGACACAGATGAAGATGTACAGGAGGATGGAGAGGACTTGGACCCCGTTAGTGAGGATCCCGATTCTCCTCAGGGTATTGAACCCCTAATTTGGGCTTTACGGGACGTGTTAAAGCTCCCTCTAGAGGACACTGCATCACAGCAGTCGTTTTTCTTTACACAAAACAAGCCTAATGTCATTTTCCCTGATTCTGCAGAGTTAGATGACTTATTCAAGCTGGCCTGGAAAAATCCAGACAAA
Source organism: Pseudophryne corroboree (assembly GCF_028390025.1). Lineage (NCBI taxonomy): Eukaryota > Metazoa > Chordata > Amphibia > Anura > Myobatrachidae > Pseudophryne > Pseudophryne corroboree. The sequence continues at coordinate 573,792,058 of NC_086447.1, read as the reverse complement.
AATTCCAAGTGTCCAAAAAGTTTTTGCGCACTTTCCCATTTGCTCCTGATTGTAGGAAATTTTGGGAGGAACCCTCAGGCGTTGATGTATCAGACTCTCGACTGTCCAAAAGGCGGTGCTTCCTGTCCCGGGTTCCTTTACCATAAAGGATCCTGGGGATAGGAAAATAGAGACTACACTCAAATCTATTTACATGGCAGCAGGTGTATCGCAAAGGCTGTTCATTGCGGGTTGCTGGATGACCCATGCCATTCATTCATGCGCCACTCAAATTCAGGAAGGCCTCTCCGGGGCTCTGCCCCTGGTCACTATGGTATGGTGACCCTCCTAAAGTACATTCAGGACACTACACGTGTCCTCTGTGATTCGCTCAAGGAGATGGGAAACATTAATGGTAGGACTTCTGCCATGGCAGTGTTGGCGCGCAGGGCCTTGTGGTTGCGTCAGTGGATAGCGGACGCCGAATCCAAATGTAGTGTGGAATCCCTCCCCTTTTCCTGGGAATGGCTCTTTGGGGTTGAATTGGATACCTGGATTTCCAAAGTTACGGCTGGGAAATCCACATTTCTCCCCTCCGGGGCCCACCGGCGAGACGCTCTTACCCGGGGGCCGTATGTACAGTCCTTTCGGTCTCACAGATTTCGATCCAAGGCCAGAGGTGCCTCCAATGCGACTAGAGGCACTAGGTAAGTCCAGAAAACCTGCAAGCGCCAGCTCTCATGAACAGACCATCAGTTCTACTTCCTCTTAAGACCTCAGCATGACTGTACCCACCCACCCCGAGGGGATCTCGACTGCGTCGCTTCCTGCCAGGATACCTGGGGCAGGGATCTCGTTTCTCAAGGCTACGAGCAAGAGTTCGACAGTACTCCTCCCCAACGATTTTTCAGATCAAGCTTACCAGCTTTGGAGGATATGCAGGTTATGTTGCAACAGGCCATCCTAAAGTTGGTCCAGTCCCATGTCATTGTTCCAGTACCAATACCGCAAAGCAGCAAGGGTTATTACTCCAACCTGTTTGTGGTACCGAAACCGGACGGTTCGGGAAGACCCATTCTGAATCTAAAGTCCTTGAATCCTTACTTGAAGGTGTTCAAGTTCAGAATGGAATCATTGCGAGCAGTGATTGCGGGCCTGAAAGAACAGGAATTCATGGTCTCCTTGGATATCAAGGATGCCTACCTCCATATTCCGATTTGGCCGCCTCCTCAGGTGTACCTGTGGTTTGCCCTGCTGGACAATCATTATCAATTCCAGGCACTGCCCTGCGGCCTGTCCACAGCTCTGAGGGTGTTCACAAAGGTGTTGTTCCAGCTGCGGGTCCAGGGAGTCAATATTGTCCCTTACCTGGACGAACTTCTGATCAAAGTAAGATCCAGGGAGCTTTTGTTGCTCCATATCGACCGCACTATCCAACTTCTGTCACACCATGGGTGGATTCTCAATTTGCAGAAGTTCCACCTGGAGCCGACTCAGCAACTCCTGTTCCTGAGGATGTTTCTGGATACTGTGGCCCATAAGGGGTTCCTACCAGAGGACAAGGCAAGAACGCTTCAAGAGTTGGTCCACATGGTACTTCGACCTGCTCGAGTGTCCATCCATCTTTGTTTAAGATTGTTGGGGAACATGGTTGCCTCATACGAGGCGATCCAATATGGAAGGTTCCATGCCAGAACTTTTCAGCTGGATCTCCTGAGAAAATGGTCCGGATCACATCTTCAGATGCACCGGATGATACAGCTGTCGCCTCAGGCCAGGATTTCCCTCCTGTGGTGGCTGCAGTCCTCCAATCTACTGCAGGGACGGAGTTTCGGGATTTAGGATTGGACCCTCCTCACGACGGATGCGAGTCTAAGAGGATGGGGAGCTGTCACCCAAGGGGCGCAGTTCCAGGGCAGGTGGTCAGCCCACGAAAGCCTCCTTCCGATCAACGTTCTGGAACTTCGTGCAATCTACAATGCTGTGTTTCAGGCCTCTCCTCTGCTCAAGGATCGGGCGATCCAGGTTCAGTCGGACAGTGCCACAGCAGTGGCGTACGTCAATCGTCAAGGGGGGACAAAAAGCAGAGCCTGCATGCGAGAGGTCTCAAAGCTGGGCGGAAAGAAATGCAAGAGCAATGTCCACAATCTTCATTCCGGGAGTGAACAACTGGGAAGTGGACTTCCTGATTCATCACGATCTACACCCGGGGAGTGCGGTTTCTACCAGCAGGTGTTCCAGCAGATCATCCACTGGTGGGGCTGCCCACAGATAGACATGATGACTTCTTGTCTCAACAGGAAGCTTCACTGGTATTGCTCGCGAACCAGGGACCCTCAGGCGAGGGCAGTAAATGCACTGACGTCACCTTGGCCTTACCGGCTGGTTTCTCTGTTTCCTCCGATTCCGTTGCTCCCAAAGGTGCTCAAGCGCATCAGAAATCAAGGGAATCCAGGCAATTTTGATTGCCCCGCATTGACCTCGGAGGGCATGGTACGCGGACCTTCTGACTGGACATGTCCGCCGAAGACCCTTGGCCTCTACCACTACGAAGAGATCTTTTTAAACAGGGACCGTTCGTCTACCCGGACTTACAGCGACTTCATTTGGCAACATGGAGGTTGAGCGGAACATGGATAAGGGCTTTCGTTTAGGTCCATTAAGGTCTAGATCTCAGCCCTCTCCATTTTTTTCCAGAAGAAATTGGCGGTGTTGCCAGAAGTTCAGACCTTCTTGTAAGGGGTGCTCCACATTCAACCTCCTTTTGTGTCGCCTACGGCACCCAGAGATTTGAATGTTGTGTTGGAATTTCTACAGTCCTCCTGGTTTGAACCTCTGATGATGGTTGAAGACAAGTACCTCACGTGGAAGACAGTGATGTTACTGGCCCTGGCTTCTGCTTGACGTGTCTCAGAATTGGAGGCCTTATCGTGTAAAAGTCCGTACTTTGTTTTTTACGAGGACAGAGCGGAGCTCCGTACCAGACAGCAGTTCCTGCCGAAGGTTGTCTCCACGTTTCACTTGAATCAACCTACTGTGGTTCCGTCAAGTTATGGCTCTTCTGCTCCTCCGGAGGCATTGGTTGCTGTGCGAGCCTTGAAGATCTATATCAAGCGAACGGCTCGGATCAGAAAGACTGATTCTTTGTTCGTGCTCTATGATGCGCAGAAAAAGGGTTGTCCTACTTCAAAGCAGTCCATTGCTCGTTGGATTAGATTTGCTATCCAACAGGCCTATGTGTCGGCAGCCTTACCTGTTCCTAAGTCTCTAAAGGCCCACTCTACAAGATCAGTGGACTCTTCATGGGCGGCTGCCCGTGGAGTCTCGGCCTTGCAACTCTGCCGAGCGGCTACCTGATCGGGGAAGAACACTTTTGTTAAGTTCTACAAGTTTGATAGCCTGGCCAATGAGGATACCCAGTTTGGGCAGGCGATGCTGCAGCAGTCTCCGCACATTCCCGTACTGGAAGCTTTGGGACGTCCCCATCGTACTAGATTCCCCAATATCCCTTATGGATGCTGGAGAAAATAGGATTTTAATTACCTACCGGTAAATCCTTTTCTCGTAGTCCATAAGGGATATTCAGCGCCCGCCTCAGTGCGTTGACTTTTCTATAGGTTCTCTTTATGTGGTTACCTGTTCAGCTGTTGCTGTTGTTGTTGCCAGCCATTGCTGGTTGTTATGTGTTAGTGGTGTGCTGGTATGTAAATCTCACCACTCTGTTATCATATTTCCTTCTCTCATATATGTCCTTTCTCCTTCAGGCACGTTTTTACCTATAGCTGCCTGTGGGATGGGGCATAGAGGGGAAGAGCCAACACACCCAGTGAAGAAATTTAAAGTGCACCGGCTCCTTTGGACCCCGTCTATACCCCATTGTACTAGATTCCCCAGTATCCCTTATAGACTCTGAGAAAAGGATTTATCAGTAGGTAATTAAAATCCTATTTTTGAACTTTAGTCATTTATGAAATACCCCTTAAATGCTTACATGTTTTGGTTGTTTGTGTGTTTACAGTTTTATGAACAGTTTGATGATGATGAAATTGGTGCCCTGGACAACACAGAACTGGAAGGGTTCATCAATGCAGATAGCACTCGTCTTCAAGATGTTGTAAATGACTACTTCAAGGAAAAGGCTAAGGAGTAAGTCTTATATGCCCATTGTAGTTTTGTGTATGTGCAAAGCTGAAAACTCGATGTTTATGCTCTTTTGAAAAAGTTTTGTTGTCATGGAGCCTGGTGGAGCTTTTTTGGGGTCTGCTGGTGTTGTCCGTGAGATCAGTGCCATTGCTCTTAAGGATGAAGAGGCAGGTCCCTAAACTAACTGTCCTTTTCCTATCTTATTTCCTCTGGCGCAGATCACTTTTTTTTTCTCCTTTGCTGTGGTTTCCCCTGCCGGCGGGGGTCGGCATCGCTTCTGGTCTGGCCGACCGCAGAAGCCACCGCAGTGGAGAAAAAGTGACCTGTGTCAGAGGAAATAAGGTAGGACATGGGACAATTAATTTAGGGACCTGCCTCCTCAATGGCACTGATCTCACAGACAGCATGGGTTTGTGAGGGACAGATCATGTCAAACTAACTTAGTTAGCTTCTATGAGGAAGTGAGCGACAATCTTGACCAGGGAAAAGCAGTGGATGTGGTCTATTCAGATTTTGCAAAAGCCTTTGATACAGTGCCTCACAGGAGACTGATCATCACATTAAAGGAGTTTGGCCTAGGAGAAACTATTTGCACATGGATAAGTAACTGGCTGGATAACAGGATACAGCGAGTAGTGGTCAATGGGATGTCCTCCAGCTGGGCACCAGTAGGCTGCGGAATACCTCGAGGGTCCATACTCGGGCCACTACTATTCAACATATTTATCAATGATCTAGAAATAGGCCTGGAAAGCACAGAGTCAATCTTTGAAGATGATACTAAACTGTATAGCGTAATTAATTCGGAAATAGATGTGGAGGCTCTACAGAATGACAAACTTGAAATCTGGGCGTCTAAATGGAGAATGAGGTTCAATATAGAAAAATGCAAAGTTATGCATTTCGGGACTAAAAACAAACTTGCATCCTACACATTAAATGGGGAAGATCTATGGGTAACAGTATTGAAAAAAAGATTTGGGGGTGCTCATAGATAATAGGCTTAATAACCGTATACAAAGTAAAAATGCAGCAAAAAAGGCAAGTAAGGTGCTAGCGTGCATAAAACGGGGAATTGAGACAATGGATGAGAGTTTAATCCTGCCGCTGTACAAATGATTGCTGCGTCCGCACCTGGAATAGTGTTCAATTTTGGGCACCACATTATAAAAAGATATCTGTGAACTCGAAAGGCTTCAAAGGTGTGCTACTAAATTGGTTAAAGGGTTAGAGGGTTTGGATTACGAGGAAAGGCTTAATAGGTTGAATATGTATACACTAGAAAAGAGGCGTCTAAGAGGAGACATTATTAAAATCTTCAAATATGTAAAGGGACATTACATAGAGTTATCAGAGGAATTGTTTATTAAAAGAACTCTGTATAGGACACGAGGGCACTCACTGAGGATAGAGGAGAGAAAATTCTGCACGCAATGTAGGAAAGGGTTCTTCACTGTTAGGGCAATAAGGATTTGGAATTCCCTGCCAGAGAAGGTGGTAATGGCGGACTGGATACATTTCTGACTGAAAAAGATATCCAAGGTTATAGCATTTAAAATATTGACATTGATAATCTGGGAGGAACATGAGTTATAGTTGATAACTAGACATAAAATTTTACTTCAGCAGGAACATTACAATGAACTCGGCTTAATACAGAATACAGGTTGAAACAGATGGGCATTTGCCTCTTTTCAACCTCATTAACTATGTTACTATGTTACTAACACTAGTGGACCCCCAAAAAGCTCTACCAGGCTCCCTGACAACAGAACATTTTCAAAAGAGCATAAACATAAGGTTTTTAGCTTTGTACTTACAGTATACACACATGCTCCAACATTAACATATAGCCTCCAATACCCTTTCTTCACAATATGTTACAGACTACCCTGAGAGGGAAACTTACTGTATGTTCTTAATGAACTTCATTTCCATTACATTTAAATGTTTTATATATACCACAGGTGTGTGTGTATATGTGTGTGTGTATCTATATACATATATCTATATATAATACAGATATTTTTTAAGTAGTGTTTTTATTGAGCAGCCAAAGACACTGTAACCAACAGTACATATATATAAAAAAAAAAGCGTGGACATCAGAGCCTGTAATAGTCAATGAAAAAAGCATAGAAAAGTAGTAGTGCAGATCAACATTTATACAAAATCTGGGATTACCAGTACAACATACAATTGACCTTGTATATACAGTAGAAGGTATAACGAATATGTAAGAAATCATGAGCAATACAAACGGCAAGCGTACTGCTGGTAATTCAGATAAACATAGATCACATTTTATATTATATAGAAAACAGAAACGGCCCGGGATTGGCCTCCCTATAAACTAGATACATATAACACTCATGTTCCACAGTAACATTTACCAAAGGAACCCATGCTGAAAAGTCTGGGCCAGAAGAAGCCATCTAGGTGCGGGCCAGACAGACATGAATTAGCAGCATATTTGAACACTGTACTGATCCAATTCATCATCCTTCCTTGCTCCCAGAGTACAGAATTTTGGCGTAAGACCATGAAGGGGACACTGCAGATTTCACCTGAGACCAGAACAACTGAACCACTGAACACTCCCAGAGTAGATGCCAGAAGGTCCCTTGGGTATTACCGCACTTGGGACAAAGGTCGGAGAGCAGGCCTCCAAAGTGCACCAAGTGAACAGGGATTAAATCCGTTCTGTGTAACAGAAATAACTGGATCTGTTAAAATCTGACAGATGTGGTAGCCTTATGGAGATAATTGCATGGCTGCTTTTCATTACTCATTACAAGGGTCCCCACCATATTTTCCCAACCACATCGCAGTGCAGGCAGAGCATCATTATGATGAGAGGACAATAAAAAGGAGTATACAAGGATACAGATTTCACTGACCCCAAATTTAGCAAAATTGTTTCATAGGTGAGTATACAATGATTGGGAGGGCCGTACTAAGATTCAGCATTAAGTGTGTGTCTGAGTTACTTAAATCTATAAAAATAGTTGGTCAGTAAACCGAGCTCTTCCAGTTCGGAAAGCTTACAAGAATGCCACAGTGGGGTGTCGGGGTCAAGGTCAATGAACAGGAGTAACAAATGCGCCTAGCGCCAAATCTTAGTGTGAAGCGGTTGTGTGCCTGTCACAATACAGACGCCGGGATCCCAAACGGTGAATAGCCCGGCGGTTGGAATGCCGACTAACGGACTATTCCCACTCATTGGTGTCCACGTGGCGAGGCCGCAAGGGGCCTCGTTGCGCTCGCCCTCTCCCCGACCCCAACCCATCATAACTGTTTGAACGAGTAGTGGAGGGCTATAAGCTTTATAAAGGTAGTATGTCCCTGAGTCGAATGCAGAGCTAAAAGAGCAGACGAGTCAACAGAGCTATCCTGTATCCATGACCGAATGTGTGACAGATGTGCAGCATAGTAAAGTGCGGATGCGCTAAACAGCCATCCACCCTGGATCTGGTGAGCACATCCAATTGAAACCGAGCCCACCCATATCAAAGATGAAAGCATACTATTCAATTTGCAAAATATGGGGCCGGAATGTACACCGGGGACTACTAAAAACAATATAAAGAAATTTCATTTGCACCACCATTTTATAAGATTCACCCTACCTGTAACTGTGAGGGGAAGCTTGCTCCAATCTTGTCACGCAAATAAGAGAATAGTGGCGTCAAATTAGAGATATATGTACTCCTCTGAACATTAGACCTCCAAACCCCCAAGTATTTAAATGTGTGTACTCTACACAATGGCATATCAAACTTTGGAATAGCAGGAGGAGGCCCATTCATTGGCATTATGGAGGATATACCCCAATTGGTAGTGAGGCCGGAGTATCTGCTAAACTCCATGAGTTGTAGAACCCCCTGCATGGTCACCCTATAATCTCGAAGTAGTAAGAGTAAATCGTCAGCATATAAAGCAGGGATGGGGAACCTTCGGCCCTCCAGCTGATGTTGAACTACACATCCCAGCATGCCCTGCAACAGTTTTAGCATGGCCGAATAGCAAAACTGTAGCAAGGCATGCTTGTATGTGTAGTTCAATAACAGCTGGAGGACCGAAGGTTCCCCATCCCTGATATAAAGCAACTGTATCAATTTTATCCCCAAGACAAAGACCTCAAATATTAGAGTGCGTCCTAAGAAAACAAGCCAGCGGCTTAATCGCAAGGGCAAACAAAGCAGGAGATAGGGGACAGCCCTGTCTAGTATCAGGAGAAAGGGGAAGATACAGAAACATTCACAGCAATCCTGGTGCTAGGTCTATCATAAAGGAGCTGGACCCATTGCAGGACGCATGACCTCCCACAAGTAGGGCCACTCCACGGTGACAGATGATGAGATGATGGCCTGCAACTGAGTGTAAAGATGTCTAAGGTTAACAGTTGATTTACTAATGAGTTTCTAGATGTCCTGCTTACATTATGTTTATACTGTAAATGCTCTTTGATTCAAAAAGGGTGCTAACCTGAATATCTTAATGGGGGAGGCACTTGCATATTCACTGCTCAAAAAAATAAAGGGAACACTAAAATAACACATCCTAGATCTGAATGAATGAAATATTCTTATTAAATACTTTGTTCTTTACATAGTTGAATGTGCTGACAACAAAATCACACAAAAATTATCAATGGTAATCAAATTTATTAACCCATGGAGGTCTGGATTTGGAGTCACCCTCCAACTTACAGTGAAAAAACACACTACAGGCTGATCCAACTTTGATGTAATGTCCTTAAAACAAGTCAAAATGAGGCTCAGTAGTGTCTGTCGCCTCCTCTTGCCTGTATGACCTCCCTACAACGCCTGGGCATGCTCCTGATGATGTGGCGGATGGTCTCCTGAGGGATCTCTACCCAGACCTGGACTAAAGCATCCGCCAACTCCTGGACAGTCTGTGGTGCAACGTGGCATTGGTGGATGAAGCGATACATGATGTCCCAGATGTGCTCAATTGGATTCAGGTCTGGGGAACGGGCGGGCCAGTCCATAGCATCAATGCCTTCGTCTTGCAGGAACTGCTGACACACTCCAGCCACATGAGGCCTAGCATTGTCTTGCATTAGGAGGAACCCAGGGCCAACCGCACCAGCATATGGTCTCACAAGGGGTCTGAGGATCTCATCTCGGTACCTAATGGCAGTCAGGCTACCTCTGGCGAGCACATGGAGGGCTGTGCGGCCCCCCAGAGAAATGCCACCCCACACCATTACTGACCCACTGCCAAACCGGTCATGCTGGAGGATGTTGCAGGCAGCAGAACGTTCTCCTTGGCGTCTCCAGACTCTGTCACGTCTGTCACATGTGCTCAGTGAGAACCTGCTTTCATCTGTGAAGAGCACAGGGCGCCAGTGGCGAATTTGCCAATCTTGGTGTTCTCTGGCAAATGCCAAACGTCCTGCACGGTGTTGGGCTGTAAGCACAACCCCCACCTGTGGGTGTCGGGCCCTCATACCACCCTCATGGAGTCTGTTTCTGATCATTTGAGTAGACACATGCACATTTGTGGCTTTCTGGAGGTCATTTTGCAGGGCTCTGGCAGTGCTCCTCCTGTTCCTCCTTGCACAAAGGCTGAGGTAGCGGTCCTGCTGCTGGGTTGTTGGCCTCCTCCACGTCTCCTGATGTACTGGCCTGTCTCCTGGTAGCGCCTCCATGCTCTGGACACTACGCTGACAGACACAGCAAACCTTCTTGCCACAGCTCGCATTGATGTGCCATCCTGGATGAGCTGAACTACCTGAGCCACTTGTGTGGGTTTTAGGGAGGTTATACAGGCAGGTGGAGGCCACACACACTACTGAGCCTCATTTTGACTTGTTTTAAGGACATTACATCAAAGTTGGATCAGCCTGTAGTGTGTTTTTCCACTTTAATTTTGAGGGTGACTCCAAATCCAGACCTCCATGGGTTAATAAATTTGATTTCCATTGATAATTTTTGTGTGATTTTGTTGTCAGCACATTCAACTATGTAAAGAACAAAGTATTTTAATAAGAATATTTCATTCATTCAGATTAGGATGTGTTATTTTAGTGTTCCCTTTATTTTTTTGAGCAGTGTATTTGCTTATTGTAGCATTTCACCAGTCATTTTGTGCTCTTGGAGGCCTCTGTGGAAAGTCATAAGTGATAGGACTGAACTTGTAAATTCAAAACACTCCTTAATGCTAAATTGCTATGTACTGTATGTCATCACCAGTTATAAAATACCTACAAACGGGTTACTGTTTCAGTTTTACCATCTACTCATCGTATAGATAATGCATACCTCCCAACTCTCACCATTTTGGTGGGGCAGTCCCATTTTTTGGGCACTGTCCCACCCACAGGCATCAGTGTTCCACGGTGGGGGAGACAGTTGGGATGCCCCCTGTAGCAGTGGTGAATAGATGCTGTGCACATGGGTGCAGCGTCTATTCATGGGAAATAAGGACTTGGGGCATTATTTATTTATGTATTACCAGTTATTTATATAGCGCACCCATATTCCGCAGCGCTTTACGGAAAATATTTGCCCATTCACATCAGTCCCTGCCCCAGTGGAGCTTACAATCTATATTCCCTATCACATGTACACACAGACACATTCCTACTAGTGCTTATTTTTGTTGGGATCCAATTAACCTACCAGTATATTTTTGGATTGTGGGAGGAAACCGGAGTACCCGGAGGAAACCCACGCAAGTATGGGGAGAATATACAAACTCCACACAGTTAGAGCCATGGTGGGAATCAAACCCACGACCTCAGTGCTGTGAGGCAGTAATGCTAACCATTACACCATCCGTACTGCCCCAATGCATATCTAGCAGCTCACAGAGCGCTGGCCATGCCTCCACAGTGACTAAAATTGGGGAGTGACTCGCAATTGTGGCACTTGCCATGAGGTCACGCCCCCTATCTGCTTGGTCATGCTTCCTAATTATGGGTGTCACGCTTTGGTGCTGGCATAAGTTGGAAGGTGTGCATTGTGTAACAAAGCACCGCCATCAAAGTCTGTACAGAGTGAAAGTGTTACATAAAGCATCATTTATTTTGTCATATTGACAATCAGCTGCATATTCCACTTCTGTTAAGTATATCTGTAGTATTATCTCTCTTCCACTAGACAGCGGTGCTAATGCTCTGATGCACTTTTTGATACTAGTCCATGAGCTGATTCTGCATTGCTGTGGCACCACTAGTCAAAATCACCGGTGTATGAATCTGTACCCTGCGTGGCGGACATATTTACTGAAGTGCAAACCTTACACTTATTTCATGTATATTATTAACTCATTGAGAGCTGTAAATCTGTGTTAAGTATTACTATCAAAATAGCAAGTAAAGTTAATAACCCTGTATGTTTTTTGTTTATTGCTGCAGTTGTGTGAAACTGAAAGACCTGACACCCAGGTCAGTGTTAAATGTAATAGAGGAAGATGAAGATACTGAGGAAATGCAAACTATAGTAATAGAACAGCCCGGTGAAAAGTGGGATTGCGAATCTATCTTGAGTGAGTATATTGGCACATTTATGTCCTTTATGTGCCCAAAAATGTTGGTGGCATATAATGCTGCAACAAATTGACTTTAGTCAGCATTTATTTCTGGAGTGCCATCTTCTCAGAATGGGCATATGTGTGTGTGTATAAATATATCTATAAAGTCAATATGTTGCCATTTTCAACATATGTGAAACCTCCACTGTGGTGCAAAACTCCTAGGAGGGACCCAGGTATCCAGTCATCAAATTGAGATAACGAGCTGTAAAATGGAAATATAAAATTGTGATTATTCATCACATATAGAAAACAGACAGCATTTCAAACAAACTTGATGATTAACGTTTCAGTATTTTTTTGTATGATTAGTCTAGAGAGAGTGTATACGCTAAGAATCATGCAGCTGTATCTGTAGAATCCGTACAGTAATTCTGACTCATACAGCAAAGAGCGAGGTTTATTCACCTGGAAAGTAAATATTAAATTGCTACTTTTCCATAATTTATTAAGCTGTTAAGTCATTCATTTATTTCCAGTAAATAAGCCACCAAGTTGCAGAAGCAATTACTAAATAGATATTGATTTTATTTATTTAGACAACGTGATGAAACTTTATGTATTGAAATGTGTTTTGTTTTCAACAGGCACATACTCAAATTTGTATAACCACCCCCAAATGATCAAGGATCCACCAAAGGTATTGTACTTTGTCGAGATGAATCTGTCCTTGCAATACAGCTTTGTGTAGTTATTTTCTGTGGCCCTAAGCAAAACATAGTAAATTATCATATTATTCGGCGTTCATATATATTATTAAGCGGCTGTTAAGTTACCTGGCATGAGTTAATATGATGCTAGAATATGGAAATGTTATTGCAGATAAAATGTGATTTGGTGTTTTTGTTTCTTTAGCTGAAGCCAATAAAGGTATCTATCAAAACTGGCATTCCACTGGGTGTCCTGCCTGGAAGGGGGCCTACAGCCAAGCAAGTTGAGCGTATGGAAATGATTAATGATGGAGACCTGCCCAGGGTATCCACACAGCTACGCTCAAAACATGAATCCACAGAGGAGCGGAAAGCTAGAAAACTGGCAATAAAGGAAGAACGCAAAGTGAGCAATTTATTTTGTGTCGTTCTAAGAAAAAGAATTTCCTCTGGACATGAAATTAGTATTTTACGTCGGCCTCATGAGAATGTTGTGTACATCCTATATAATAAAAGGCTAACGCTGCTTCTCACCTCTATGGAGGGAATTCAAGTGTTTTGCGCGCCGGCGGCCATTATATGACATCCGATAGAGAAATTCAAGTGTTGCCCCTTTTGGGTGCGCACAGCTGCCGGCGCTGACGTTACTGTTATTATGATCAGTCATTATGACGGACTAGTAACTAGTTGTATAATAAACATCAAACTGATGATCTGTAGGTTATAAGGTTGGACTTTCTGCAAATGATCACACATTGATGTCCATTCTTCTGTTAATTTCCAAGCGATCATACAAATCTGTTGTGGGTAACTTTTCATTGTAACATTGTAGGGAGGGCCTGAAGTCCTGGATCCTAAACTCTTGTCTTCAAGGTACCCGAACAGTACAGATTTTAAAGATATCCATGCGTGTGTAATCAGACTTAATCAGGTAATAATTAAATCTATGCTTAAGCATGGATGTCTTTAAAATCTGGACTTTTAGGGTACTTTGAAGACTGAGTTTGAGAACCAATGTCCTAGAGTTTACAGTCTCTACGACATGCAAAATAGAATATACTGTATCTAGTATATACTGTGAATCCTTGCAAATCATTCAAGAGAAGACCCTTCAGTAACTTTTTAATGGAACCATGGAGATTACTACAACATTGCTTGCTATTGTCCTTAATAGAGCCCATACAATTGACCTCACATCTGTTTTTAATGGAATGTGTTATTTTAATAATAAAAGTTATATAAGTGACCTTGTCATTTTTTCCCAGGATCGAAGGGTGGAGAAGAAAGCCAATAAACTGGCTTTTAAAGTAGAAAAGGGCAGACAGGAGAAGGAACAACTGAACTTGAGACAGAATCTTCAAGGACTTAAATTATCATAAACTGGTATCTACAAGACTATGACTGCTATTATCAGTAACAGTCGTGAAAGACCATTTCCTAAAATACTCAGCAGCGGTCCTGCCGTTCAGCACTGTAAGACTACAGAAGTTCATTACTAAATTGTGTGCCCCATCTGGATTGCAGGAAAAGGAAAGAGGTCTGGTACATGACGGCATCTTGCGGTGCATTGCTTTGCAGAAATGTAAGAGAAGAAATGATTTGGATCTAAATGTACTGTTCCCGAAAGAGGCGTTATGGCCATACAAAAAGAAGAGCGCTCCCTTACACAATAAGGAAACATTGCAATATGGACACCATGTAAATTGTAGATGATGGTTTTTGCTTTCTGGTCCTATTGCTTACTAACTAATATTATTCAACATTTCATGTACAATATTTGTATCTGTGTTTTCAAAATGACCTTCAGGCAGAGGGTATACACATATTTGGCCTTTGCCTAGTGCGGACCTTGGGTTATTTCTACATAAAACTAGAAATGAGATCAGAATCAGCTTTATTGGCCAGGTGTACTCACATACTCTAGGAATTGTTTGTGGTATAATGCATCGCCAAGCAGCAACATGAAGTGGGAATACATAGCATACGAAGGGGGAAGAACATAGCATACATTATACACATTACACGTATGAGTTCATACTGCACATTGCAACTGTACAATAGACTCAACATATTAGACATATTATACACGTAAGACTAAACACAAAGGCTGCTTGGCAGAGCAGCACCGAGGCAGCCATCCGCGGCGCCAACTAGAACTCAAACAATGCACATAATACAGAAGATTTAAGTATTACATCAAAAGATAAACCACACAGACAATAAAGACAGAAAGCATAATGCAGGGTTGGTGTAAGCATTTTGGGTAATAACCTCCAGGGGTTGTGTATTCCACCCTCACAAGGTACCAGGTGCGGCAGCCATCCTAGGCGCTCTGCGTAGGATTACCCAGGGTGGAATAGTCCACCCCTAGAAGAGAACACAAAACGGGGAGATTGCAGAGTCCTTAGGTTCAGAGTAAGGTTCCAATAAAACCATCAGGTCCATGTATTTTTCATCCCATCCACAAGTTTACCAGATAAGGCAGCCATGTTGGGCGCACTACGAAGGTTACACAGTGGGAGATGAGCCATACAAGGGCCAAATGCATTCACGGGAAAACTGACACGAGTGTAGGAGTATGCTATACCCTGCATGGAAAGATCCAAACGAAGCACACCCTGCCCATGGAGGAACCATCCGAGGCAGCCATGTGAGGCGCACTGTGTAGGTTACTGCTGGCAGGGTGTGCAACCAATGGAGGTACACATTACAGGAATAGCACACAGTGGGGGGAAAGTACCCTGTAAGAAGAAAGAAGAGAAAGACACATTTGCAGGAAAACATTAATTTGTGAAAATGATAAATGTCCTGGTCTCATGAGAGCAGTGCGGGTGTGTGTGAGAGTGTGGGGAGCAGTACGGGTGGGTGTAAGAATGTGGAGTGCACACTAATGTCCAGTGGAACTGACCCAGCAAAATCTGGTCCTGATGCGCATGCCCCTCAGTTCCCTGCTCAGCTTGAGGGGTAGTCTTGGGGGCAGTCATGATGTTCTTGGACAGAGAAGTAGTAGGCATTGGTCCTGGTGTTCTCAAGGCAGAGGTGAGGAGAGGCCACATGATGGTCCTGAGTTGCAGTGTTTGGGGAAATTGTTTTATTCGAGATTTTAGCGTAGTCCAAATCCAGTTCAAACTCCGGTTCTAACTCCATTCTTAAATCACATTCTTAACAAATGCATTCTTCACAATTGCAAGCAGGCCAAGTCCTGACTGCAGGCCTTGATAATATTGCTCTTAAATGCTCCAACTATATCAGCTGGCAAAGGGGGAGGTATGCATTCAGAAGTTCAGCTAATTAACAGAGGTTATTTTGCATTGAAGAAGGATCACAGACATTTGCAGACAAACTTCCTTGGGGTGTGAAAAGTGTAGCCAGAGAGAGATGAGAGACTCAGATATACAAGCATGAGGATGATGTTTTTACTAGCAAAACGGGCTCACTGCTATTCTTTTGACATGTGCCTTACAATACGCAAGATTTAGGGGGGAGATGTATCAAGCTGTGTAAAGTGGGAAGAAGTGGACCAATGGTGAAGTTTCCAATAACAACCTATTAGCATAGAGGTAGCATTTATCAAGTGCGTTCTATAAAATGATTGGTAGGAGCTGATTGGGTGCTGTAGACAACTTGTCCACTGGTCCACGCCTCTATTTTTTTAATACTACTTGATACAGCTACTTGGTAGTTACTTTGCCAGTAAGTACTATCATTGTAGTCACATTTCCACAGACATTCTCTACTCTGTCGGGAGATACATCCTTGAGCCACTTTAGTGCGTAATGTACCATTGCTATAACTTCCCAGCTTCTCTGATTCATCTTCCTGCATCCTTTTAATTAAGTAATATACAATGTGTAGTTTCATGCATTCATGATACATCTTACATGAAAAAAAATATCTCCCAATTCTCTGGCAAAACTAATGTTACATTGTATTCCCTTGTTACATATACAGTATTGTGCAAAAGTTTTCGGCATGTGTGGGAAAAAATGCTGCAAAGTAAGAATTCTTTTAAAATAGAAGTGTTAATAGTTTATATTTATCAATTAAATGCAAAGTGAATGAACAGAAATCTAAATCAAATCACTATTTGGTGTGACCAGTCCCCACTTTGCCTTCAAAACAGCATCTAGGTACACTTGCACACAGTTTTTTAAGGAACTTGGCAGGGAGGTGGTTCCAAACATCTTTGAGAACTAACCACAGATCTTCTGTGGATGTAGGCTCCTTTTGTCTCATCATGTACTCCCAGACAGACTCGATGATGATAAGATCAGGGCTCTGTGGGGGCCATATCATCATTTCCAGGACCCCTTGTTCTTCTTTACCCTGAATGTACTGTAGTTAATGACAATGGCTTTGTTTGGGGTTGATGTCCTGCTGCAGAATGCATTTGGAACCAATCAGATGCCTCCTTGCTGGTATTACATGATGTATAAGTACCTACCTGTATTTCTCAGTATATGCCTGCCTAACATTGTGTAGGTCCCCTCGTGCCAGCAAAAGAGCTCTGACCCGTCGAGGCATGAGCTCTGATGGTGTCATGAGGTATCTGGCATCAAGATTTTAGCAGCAGATACTTTAACACCTGTAATATGAGAGGTGGGGCCACCATGGCGCACACTTGTTTTTCCAGAACATTCCACAGATACTCAAGTAGATTGTAGTCTGGGGAATTTGAGGCCAACTCGACAACTTGAACTTTTTGTCACATTTCGCAAACCACTCCGGAATAATTTATGCAGTGAGGCAGGGCACAGTATACTGCTGAGAGAGGCCACTGTTGCTGCTGTTAAGGGGTGTACTTGCAACAATCTTTAGGTTAGGAGATACATGTCAAACTAACATCTACATGAATAATAGGACTTAAGGCTTGCCAGCGGAACATTGCCCAGTGCATAGCATTTCCTCCCCCAGCTTGCCTTCTTCCCATAGTGTATTTTGGTGCCATCACTTCCTTATGTAAATGACGCTTACACACCCAGCCACCCACATGATGTAAAAGAAAAGTGTGATTCATCAGACCAGGCCACCTGCACCCATTGCTCAGTGGTCCAGTCCTAAAGCTCCTGTAGGAGATTGTGGTGGTAGATGGGTCATCATGGACACGCTGACCTGTCTGCGGTTATGCAGCCTCATATGCAGCAATCTGCAGTGCACACTGTGTTCTGACACCTTTCTATCATAGCCAGCATTACCCTTTTCAGCAATTTGTGCTACAGTAGCCCATCTGTGGATTCGGACCCGATGGGCTAGCCTTCACTCTCCACGTGCACCAATGAGTCTTGGGCGCCCATAACCCTGTCGCTGGTACACCAGTTGGCTTTCCTTTCGTTGGTAGGTACTTACCACTGCATACCAGGAAGTTCCCCAGAAGACTTTAGAAATGCTCTGATCCAGTTATTTATCACAATTTGACCTTTGTCAAAGTTGCACAGATCTTTATGCTTGCTCACTTTTTCTGCTTTTCAACTTCAAGAACTGACTGTTCTTTTGCTGCTTAATATATTCAACTCCTTGGCAGGTGCATTGTAATGAGATGATAAATATTATTCACTTTACCTGTCAGTGGTTTAATGTTATGGTTAATAGTTGTGTAGTGTTCACTCTAGGATTTGTTTAGGACAGGATCCTGATCACAGAGAAAAGGCACTTTTTCATTTTAAAGGGTACATTTTACCAAAAAGGGGTGTGGTCTATGTGGAGGGGTCATGGCCTTATTTCATATCCCCAATTCTTTCACTTTAAGGTGGTGTCAAGCATTTGACCCCCTCGAATGCCCTATCAATGCCCCTGAAACCACCCCATGTGCCCTTTTCAAAGTGTTAGATTCATGCAGGAGGCTTTTGGAGACCTTCAAGGTCTTTATGACCTTGCTAACTTCAGTGGCCATGATTGGGAAATGAATGAGGCAGATTGTTGTGTAATTAATTGAGGGAGAGAGATTCCCTCCCAAAAGGAGGATTTTACCAGTTGGGCAGAGCAGAGTCAAACAAAGCCATTTATTTGAATATATTATGATTTGTTAGTTGCTGTAGGCTTTAAAGTTCTGGTACACAGAGGTCAGTTCAGATTGTTATGTCATGAAAGCTATCAAAGTCTTGTTTTTGTTCTTGGGACAAAAATGTATCTCTCCTTTGAGCACTGCCTTAGCATCCTGCAAAGCAGGTAGGAGTCACCCTGTTTACGGTGAATATTATCGTGTCTGTTCATCTCAGGTTGATTCAAGCATTTTTTGAAGCAAGTGAGAGGGGATTTTCCACTGTAGATAAGGGCCGTGGTTCTCTTGCGTAGCTAATATGCCCAAACCAAAGTGGTGGTCAGGAATACAATCAAATTCTATCTTTGTGGCAACCATCCTGGGAAAAAGATGAGTAGATAATAAAGTTGAATCCATCCATGAAAGAGTGCCATGAGCAGCAGAGAGGCAGGAAAATTCCAATCTAAATGATGCCTCACAGACATCTGTTTTATTTATTTCGGAAGCAAAGTAGGTAACTTTTTATTTAGGAGGGTGGGATATCTACTTTGTCGGCCTGCATCTGTCCGTTTGTGGAAGAAATGCCACATATTTTTTCAGAAAACTTAAGGTGGGTACACACTGGAAAGATATATCTGCAGATCAATTGATCTGCAGATATTATGGACAGATCGGGCAGTGTGCTGTGCATACACACTGCCCGATCCGTCGGGGACTGACGTCATGAACTGTTCAGCTGTCAATCACCGCCGGCCGCCGCAGCATGTGTACGGGCGGTCGGCCGACCGCCGTACACACACAGCGACGCGCCAATATATCGTTAGATATATTGGCCATCGTCTGTGAACGACGGAGTTCACAGACGTATCGGCCGTACACACTGGCCGACGGACCCGCGATATATCGGCCGTTCAAGAGAACGGACGATATATCGGCCAGTGTGTACGGGCCTTTAGAGTAATCAAGTGTGTCCAAAAGCCGTTGAAAAAAAGACTTACTATAGATATAAGGGACGTAAACATTACCAAAAACTATTACAAGTAACTGCCAAAACATGATAGAGGAGTGATCCTCCACTTTTGTCTCATTGCCAAGATAACTACACCCCTGGCTTTGGATTATAGGGAGCAGAAGATATATGGAGCGTATTCAACTCTACAACTTCTTCAGCTAGCAGGTGTGTGCCTTGTAAATATGCAAAGTCTACTTCAAATTTATTAAAGTATGTGTTCATTTTCTTTCTTCTTGCTAAAGAATTAATACTTTCAACATTCTTGAAGCCATTTTTTTATTTTTTATAAACACCCATTAAAATATGGACAGAAATTATTATAAATCACACAAGCACTTCTCAACACATACACATAGCTTGTATTATAGTAATGCATCTCAGCATCTAAAGAGCAGAGGCAACTCTAGCACAGCAAAATCCAAACAATGTGGCAGATGTATTAAGCCTGGAGAAGTGATAAGTGGAAGGTGATAACGCACCAGCCAATCAGCTCCTGTCATTTTTCAAACCCATAATGATTGGCTAGTTCGATATCACCTTCCACTTATCACTTCTCCAGGCTTAATACATCTACCCCAATGCGACGTATATGTTAAGGAGACAAAATAAAAGAGACGTTAGGGAATGTGTAGGATAAAGGTCCAGAACAGAACAAATAGGTTGCATTAAGCAGAAGAGACATCCTCCTCAGGCGCCCAGTTGAAAAACAGGACTTATGAGCTAAAGCGGATTCACAATTTCTCTATCGTCCTAAGTGGATGCTGGGGTTCCTGAAAGGACCATGGGGAATAGCGGCTCCGCAGGAGACAGGGCACAAAAAAGTAAAGCTTTTACCAGATCAGGTGGTGTGCACTGGCTCCTCCCCCTATGACCCTCCTCCAGACTCCAGTTAGATTTTGTGCCCGAACGAGAAGGGTGCAATCTAGGTGGCTCTCCTAAAGAGCTGCTTAGAGAAAGTTTAGCTTAGGTTTTTTACTTTACAGTGAGTCCTGCTGGCAACAGGATCACTGCAACGAGGGACTTAGGGGAGAAGTAGTGAACTCACCTGCGTGCAGAGTGGATTTGCTGCTTGGCTACTGGACACTAGCTCCAGAGGGACGATCACAGGTACAGCCTGGATGGTCACCGGAGCCGCGCCGCCGGCCCCCTTGCAGACGCTGAAGAGAGAAGAGGTCCAAAATCGGCGGCTGAAGACTCCTGAGTCTTCATAAAGGTAGCGCACAGCACTGCAGCTGTGCGCCATTTTCCTCTCAGCACACTTCACACAACAGTCACTGAGGGTGCAGAGCGCTGGGGGGGGCGCTCTGAGAGGCAAATAAAAACCTTATTAGAGGCAAAAAATACCTCACATATAGCCCACAGAGGCTATATGGAGATATTTAACCCCTGCCTAACTTCAAAAATAGCGGGAGACGAGCCCGCCGAAAAAGGGGCGGGGCCTATCTCCTCAGCACACAGCGCCATTTTCTCTCACAGAAAAGCTGGAGAGAAGGCTCCCAGGCTCTCCCCTGCACTGCACTACAGAAACAGGGTTAAAACAGAGAGGGGGGGCACTGATTTTGGCGATATTGTATATATATAAAAGATGCTATAAGGGAGAAACACTTATATAAGGTTGTCCCTATATAATTATAGCGTTTTTGGTGTGTGCTGGCAGACTCTCCCTCTGTCTCCCCAAAGGGCTAGTGGGTCCTGTCCTCTGTCAGAGCATTCCCGGTGTGTGTGCTGTGTGTCGGTACGTGTGTGTCGACATGTATGAGGACGATGTTGGTGAGGAGGCGGAGAAATTGCCTGTAATGGTGATGTCACTCTCTAGGGAGTCGACACCGGAATGGATGGCTTATTTAGAGAATTACGTGAGAATGTCAACACGCTGCAAGGTCGGTTGACGACATGAGACGGCCGACAATCTATTAGGACCGGTCCAGGCGTCTCAGAAACACCGTCAGGGGTTTTAAAAACGCCCATTTACCTCAGTCGGTCGACACAGACACAGACACGGACACTGAATACAGTGTCGACGGTGAATAAACAAACGTATTTCTCATTAGGGCCACACGTTAAGGGCAATGAAGGAGGTGTTACGTGTTTCTGATACTACAAGTACCACAAGAAAGGGTATTATGTGGGAGTGAAAAAACTACCTGTAGTTTTTCCTGAATCAGATAAAATAAAATGAAGTGTGTGATGATGCGTAGGGTTACCCCGATAGCAAATATTGGCGTTATACCCTTTCCCGCCAGAAATAGGGTACGTTGGGAAACACCCATTAGGGTGATAAGGCGCTCACACGCTTATCAAGTGGCGTTACCGTCTCCAGATACGGCCGCCCTCAAGGAGCCAGCTGATAGGAAGCTGGAAAAATATCCTAAAAAGTATATACACACATACGGTGGTTATACTGCGACCAGCGATCGCCATCAGCCTGGAGATGCAGTGCTGGGTTGGCTTGGTCGGATTCCCTGACTGAAAATATTTTATTCATGTAGAGCATTTAATAGGATGCATTCTATATATATGTATGTGAGATGCACAGAGGGATATTTGCTCTCTGGCATCAAGATAAGTGCGTTGTCCATATCTCCCAGAAGATGTCAGGGACACGACAGTGGTCAGGTGATACAGATCCCATACGGCAGATGGAAGTATTGCTGTATAAAGGGAAGGAGTTATTTGGGGGTCGGTCCATCGGACCTGGGGACCACAGCAACAGCTGGGAAATCCAACCTTTTTTACCCCAAGTTACATCTCAGCTAAAAAAGACACCGTCTTTTCAGCCTCAATCTTTCCTTTCCCATGAGGGCATGCAGGCAAAAGGCCAGTCATATCTGCCCAGACATAGAGGTAAGGGAAGTAGACTGCAGCAGGCAGCCCTTTCCCAGGAAAAGAAGCCCTCCACCGCGTCTGCCAAGTCCTCAGCATGACGCTGGGGCCGTGCAAGCGGACTCAAGGTGGGGGGGTAGTCTCAAGAGTCTCAGGGCGCAGTGGGATCACTCGCAAGTTGACCCCTAGATCGTACGAGTATTATCCCAGGGGTAAAGATTGGAGAGTCGAGACATCTTCTCCTCGCAGGTTCCTGAAGTCTGCTTTACCAACGGCTCCCTCCGACAGGGAGGCAGCATTGGAAACAATTCACAAGCTGTATATCCAGCAGGTGATAATCAAAGTACCCCTCCTACGACAAGGAAAAGGGTATTATTTTTCCACACTATATTGTGGTACTGAAGCCAGACGGCTTGGTGACACATAGTCTAAATCTAAAATGTTTTGAACACTTACATAAAAGGTTCAAATCGAGATAAAGTCACTCAGAGCAGTGATAGCGAACCGGAAAAAAGGGGACTATATGGTGTCCCTGGACATCAAGGATTACCTCCATGTCCAAATTTTGTCCTTCTCATCAAGGGTACCTCTGGTTCGTGGTACAGAACTGTCAATATCAGTTTCAGACGATGCCGTTTGAATTATCCACGGCACCCCGGGCCTTTTTACCAAGGTAATGGCCGAAAAGATGTTTCTTCAAAGAAAAAAGGCATCTAAATTATCCCTTACTTGCACGACCTAAAAAGGGCAAGTTCCAGAGAACAGTTGGAGGTCGGAAGAGCACTATCTAAAGTAGTTCTTCGACGGCACGACTGGATTCTAAATATTCCAAGAATCGCAGCTGTTTTCCGACGATACGTCTGCTGTTCCTAGGGATGATTCTGGACACGGTTCAGAAAAAGGTTTTTCTTCCCGAGGAAAAAGCCAAGGAGTTATCCGACCTGTCAGGAACCTCCTAAAACCAGGAAAGGTGTCTGTACATCAATGCACAAGAGTCCTGGGAAAAATGGTGGCTTTTTACGAAGCAATTCCATTCGGCAGATTCCATGCAAGAATTTTCCAAAGGGATCTGTTGGACAAATGGTCAGGGTCGCATCCTCAGATGCACCTGCGAATAACCCTGTCGCCAAGGACAAGGGTATATCTTCTGTGGTGGTTGCAAAAGGCTCATCTATTGGAGGGCCGCAGATTCGGCATACAGGATTTGATCCTGGTGACCACGGACGCCAGCCTGAGAGGTTGGGGAGCAGTCACACAAGGAAGAAACTTCCAGGGGGTATGGACGAACCTGGAAAAGTCTCTTCACATAAACATTCTGGTACTAAGAGCAATCTAAAATGCTCTAAGCCAGGCGGAACCACTCCTGCAAGGAAAACCGGTGTTGATTCAGTCGGACAACATCACGGCGGTCGCCCATGTAAACAGACAGGGCGGCACAAGAAGCAGGAGTGCAATGGCAGAAGCTGCCAAGATTCTTCGCTGGGCGGAGAATCACGTAATAGCACTGTCAGCAGTGTTCTTCCCGGGCGTGGACAACTGGGAAGCAGACTTCCTCAGCAGACACGATATTCACCCGGGAGAGGGGGGTCTTCATCCAGAAGTCTTCCACATGCTAATAAACTGTTGGGAAAGACCAATGGTAGACATGATGGCGTCTCGCCTCAACAAGAAACTGGACAAGTATTGCGCCAGGTCAAGAGATCCACAGGCAATAGCTGTGGACGCACTGGTAACACCTTGGGTGTACAAATCAGTATATGTGTTTCCTCCTCTGCCTCTCATACCAAAGGTATTGAAGATTATACGGTGAGGAGGAGTAAGAACAATACTAGTGGCTCCGGATTGGCCAAGAAGGACTTGGTACCCGGAACTTCAAGAGTTGGTCACGGACGACCCGTGCCCTCTACTTCTGAGAAGGGACCTGCTACAACAGGGTCCCTGTCTCTTTCAAGACTTACCGCGGCTGCGTTTGACGGCATGGCGGTTGAACGCCAGATCCTAAAAGGGAAAGGCATTCCAGAAGGAGTCATTCCTACCTTGATTAAGGCAAGGAAGGAAGTCACCGCGAAACATTATCACCGCATTTGGCGAAAATATGTCGCGTGGTGCGAGGATCGGAGTGTTCCGACGGAGGAATTTCAACTGGGTCGTTTCCTACATTTCCTACAATCAGGATTGTCTATGGGTCTCAAATTGAGATCTATTAAGGTTCAAATTTCGGCCCTGTCAATATTCTTCCAAAAAGAATTGGCCTCAGTTCCTGAGGTACAGACTTTTGTTAAAGGAGTACTGCATATACAGCCTCCTGTGGTGCCTCCGGTGGCACCGTGGGATCTAAATGTAGTTTTAGATTTCCTCAAATCCCATTGGTTTGAACCATTGAAAAAGGTGGATTTTAAATATCTCACATGGAAAGTGACTATGTTACTGGCCCTGGCTTCCGCCAGGAGAGTATCTGAATTGGCGGCTTTATCTTATAAAAGCCCTTATCTAATCTTCCATTCGGATAGGGCAGAACTGAGGACTCGTCCGCATTTTCTCCCTAAGGTGGTATCAGCGTTTCACCTGAACCAACCTATTGTGGTGCCTGCGGCCACTGGCGACTTGGAGGACTCCAAGTTGTTGGACGTTGTCAGAGCCTTAAAAATATACATTTCAAGGACGGCTGAAGTCAGAAAATCTGACTTGCTGTTGATACTATATGCACCCAACAAGTTGGGTGCCCCTGCTTCTAAGCAGACGATTGCTCGTTGGATTTGTAACACAATTCAACTTGCTCATTCTGTGGCAGGCCTGCCACAGCCTAAATCTGTTAAGGCCCATTCCACAAGGAAGGTGGGCTCATCTTGGGCGGCTGCCCGAGGGGTCTCGGCATTACAATTCTGCCGAGCAGCTACGTGGTCGGGGGAAAACACGTTTGTAAAATTCTACAAATTTGATACCCTGGCAAAAGAGGACTTGGAATTCTCTCATTCGGTGCTGCAGAGTCATCCGCACTCTCCCGCCCGTTTGGGAGCTTTGGTATAATCCCCATGGTCCTTTCAGGAACCCCAGCATCCACTTAGGACGATAGAGAAAATAAGAATTTACTTACCGATAATTCTATTTCTCGGAGTCCGTAGTGGATGCTGGGCGCCCATCCCAAGTGCGGATTATCTGCAATACTGTACATAGTTATTGTTAACAAATTCGGGTTATATTGTTAAGGAGCCATCTTTAAGAGGCTCTTTCTGTTATCATACTGTTAACTGGGTTTAGATCACAGGTTGTACGGTGTGATTGGTGTGGCTGGTTTGAGTCTTACCCGGGATTCAAATTGCCTCCCTTATTGTGTACGCTCGTCCGGGCACAGTACCTAACTGGAGTCTGGAGGAGGGTCATAGGGGGAGGAGCCAGTGCACACCACCTGATCTGGTAAAAGCTTTACTTTTTTGTGCCCTGTCTCCTGCGGAGCCGCTATTCCCCATGGTCCTTTCAGGAACCCCAGCATCCACTACGGACTCCGAGAAATAGAATTATCGGTAAGTAAATTCTTATTATCAACTGCATATATAGCTCCTATCAGGCACCTAAAAAATAAAAACTAGAAATAGCAGCAATATGTAACAGAAAAACACTGTAACACGCAATTATATACGGCATAGCTTATAGAAAAGCGCACAGGGCACAGCTCAGCAAAATTCAGGGGCATGAAATAAGCATAAAACATAACAAGAGGCCAATCATTAATGTTCCAGTAATGATCTAGCCAAAGAAACTGTGTTCAGGTGGCCCAGACATGGAAATGACAAATAGTTTGCATGGATAATTTCTCCTGCAAAGTCCAACAAATTAACTATGTAGAGATGAGAAGAAAGAACATTCTTCCTGCAGAAGAAGTTTTGTTCTTCCAACAGAAAAACTTCAACAGTTATTTTGAAAACATTACAAGCCTCATCGTTGAAAAGCTGAAGCCTGGCTGGGTAGAGCAGAGAAAATGTATCGCCATCTTTGACCAACTGAGAGCATCAGATAGTAGAAAATTCTTTCTGAGCTCTAGTCACTTTTATAAAAGTCCTAAGGTTACATCTTGAAGCCTTCTTATGTGCGTATGTACTGTACATACCATAGTTGGGGCAGCGAAATATCACCAGTCTGCTTTCCAGGTTGTCACTCTGTGATGTCCAACATGGGGTACTCTTAGTATAACCAAATCAGTGATATTGTCACTAATTTCAAGTAGAGCATGGAGAGTAGCTCTCAGAAAATGAAATAAAGCAGGGCCTTTTAAAGTTTCAGGAAGACCAACCATCCTAAGGCTGTTGCTCCTGAATCCATAGCTGCTATCAGGGGAACAGGTGCTACAGCTGTATGGGTCCCAGGAAGACGGGGACCAAATGATCCTGATAGTTACTGCTTTTGATTATGTAAATCATAAACATTTCCTGTCCAGAATTGCCCCTCCACCAGCTCTCTTCCCCTGCTTCCATTGTCTTTAGGCTATGTAGTAGCTGTGGTGTACAGTCCCCATGTGTTTCTCTGCCCTTTTCCCCTGCAGTCTGTCCCACTGTTCCCTTATAATTCACGCCTCAGCCCCCACCACTTATCTATTCTTCAGCCCCTTCCCCCGTTTGTACCATAGCCCTTTCTCCATATTAGTGCTTATGCCCCCTACCCATCTGTATATCTACCCCATTTACCTATGTGTGGCTCTGCGTGTCGCCGCTATTTTGGGGGAATGCAGAGGGTAGGATCTTTGCCGGAAGATGGAGATTTCCTGGACTCTTGATCGGTGCTGCGGCGGCCGGCTTGCGTGACCCAGTGGTGTCGCAGGTGGTCCGATGCTGCGTCTTAGGACACAGCATGAATCACTAATGTATGCAGGAGGTCTCTACTCATACCTGATGCCTCCTGCTGAATTACCATATCAGAGCATCGCTGCTGCTTCCAAGGAAACAGCAATGTTCATTCCAACCACATCTGAATTAAGCACAAAGCAGAGAAAAGAGTGGAGAAGTAGCCCATGGCAACCAATCAGCTTCTAACTATAATTTTATAGACTGGACTTATTAAATGTAACCTGATTGATTGCTATGTGCAACTTCTCGCTTGTCTACTTCTCCACTCTTCTCACTGCTTCATACATCTCCCCATGATGTCTCTTATGGGTATGCAGTTAAGATGCTTGCAGTTGGGATCCCGGTGGTCAGGATACTGATGCCGGGATCCCGACAGCTGCCAATGCCGACAGCCGGAATCCCGGCTAATGGGTTATTCCCACTCGTAGGTATCCACAACACCCATAGAGTGGGAATAGAACCATGGCAAGCGCAGTGAGCTCGCAAGGGGATTTTTTGCGCTTGCTCCGCTGCCGGCATAGCGACGATCGGGATGCCATTGTCCGTATACTGAGGCCGGCATCCCGATCATCGGTAAATCCTACTGATCCCCCTCTGATGACCGTAACATCTTCCCCATTGGATACAGGGGGTCCACAGGAGTTGAGAAGGGACTTGAAACAGAAAAGGACTTGACTCACCCTACCTGAATGTAGGTCATGGTGGCAATAATAAGATTTTACTTACCGGTAAATCTATTTCTCGTAGTCCGTAGAGGATGCTGGGGACTCCGTAAGGACCATGGGGAATAGACGGGCTCCACAGGAGATAGGGCACTTTAAGAAAGCTTTGGATTCTGGGTGTGCACTGGCTCCTCCCTCTATGCCCCTCCTCCAGACCTCAGTTATGGAAACTGTGCCCAGAGGAGATGGACAGTACAAGGAAAGGATTTTTGTAAATCTAAGGGCGAGATTCATACCAGCCACACCAATCACACCGTATAACTTGTGATAAACTACCCATTTAACAGTATGAACACCACACAGCCTTGGTTCAACCGATAAAACTATAACATAACCCTTATGTAAGCCATAACTATATACAAGTCTTGCAGAAGAAGTCCGCACTTGGGACGGGCGCCCAGCATCCTCTACGGACTACGAGAAATAGATTTACCGGTAAGTAAAATCTTATTTTCTCTTACGTCCTAGATGATGCTGGGGACTCCGTAAGGACCATGGGGATTATACCAAAGCTCCCAAACGGGCGGGAGAGTGCGGATGACTCTGCAGCACCGATTGAGCAAACAGGAGGTCCTCCTCAGCCAGGGTATCAAACTTATAGAACTTTGCAAAGGTGTTTGACCCCGACCAAGTAGCTGCTCGGCACAACTGTAATGCCGAGACCCCTCGGGCAGCCGCCCAGGAAGAGCCCACCTTCCTAGTGGAATGGACCTTAACCGATTTAGGCAATGGCAATCCTGCCGTAGAATGCGCCTGCTGAATCGTGTTACAGATCCAGCGAGCAATAGTCTGCTTTGAAGCAGGAGCGCCAACCTTGTTGGCCGCAAACAGAACAAACAGAGCTTCAGTCTTCCTGATCCTAGCTGTTCTGGTCACATAAATCTTCAAAGCCCTGACCACATCCAGGGACTCGGAATCCTCCAAGTCCCGTGTAGCCACAGGCACGACAATAGGTTGGTTCACATGAAAAGATGAGACCACTTTTGGCAGAAATTGAGGACGAGTCCTCAACTCTGCCCTATCCACGTGAAAAACCAAGTATGGGCTTTTATGTGATAAAGCCGCCAATTCTGAAACACGCCTTGCCGAAGCTAATGCCAACAACATGACCACTTTCCACGTGAGGTATTTCAACTCCACTGTTTTGAGTGGTTCAAACCAAGGTGACTTGAGGAAACGTAATACCACGTTAAGATCCCAAGGCGCCACCGGAGGTACAAAAGGAGGCTGAATATGCAGCACCCCCTTCACAAAAGTCTGTACTTCAGGAAGAGAGGGCAATTCTCTTTGAAAGAAAATGGATAAGGCCGAAATTTGGACCTTTATGGACCCTAATTTTAGGCCCAAATTCACTCCTGTTTGAAGGAAGTGAAGTAGACGGCCCAAATGGAACTACTCCGTAGGAGCAGCTCTGGCCTCACACCAAGAAACATATTTTTTCGCCATATACGGTGATAATGTTTCAACGTCACGTCTTTCCTAGCCTTGATCAGGGTAGGAATGACCTCCTCCAGAATCCCTTTTTCCGCTAGGATCCGGCGTTCAACCGCCATGCTGTCAAACGCAGCCGCGGTAAGTCTTGGAACAGACAGGGCCCCTGCTGCAGCAGGTCCTGCCTTAGAGAAAGAGGCCACGGATCTTCTGTAAGCAACTCTTGCAGCTCCGGATACCAAGTCCTCCGTGGCCAATCTGGAACAATGAGAATTGTTCTGACCCTGCTTATTATTATTCTCAACACCTTGGGTATGAGAGGAAGAGGAGGAAACACATAGAACGATCTGAACACCCAAGGTGTCACCAGAGCGTCTACCGCTACCGCCTGAGGGTCCCTTGACCTGGCGCAATACCGCTTTAGCTTTTTGTTGAGACGGGATGCCATCATGCCTATTTGAGGCAGTCCCCACCGACCCGTGATCTGTGCGAAGATTTCTTGATGAAGTCCCCACTCTCCCGGATGCAGGTCGTGCCTGCTGAGGAAGTCCGCCTCCCAGTTGTCCACCCCCGGGATGAACACTGCTGATAGTGCGCTTACATGGCCTTCCGCCCAGCGTAGAATCCTGGTCGCTTCTGCCATGGCCACTCTGCTCCTTGTCCCGCCTTGGCGGTTTATATGAGCCACCACCGTGACATTGTCTGGCTGAATCAGAACCGTTTTTTCCTGAAGCAATTCCTCCGCCTGACGTAGGGCGTTGTATATGGCCCTCAACTCCAGGACGTTGATGTGGAGACAAGTTTCTAGATTTGACCAGAGACCTTGGAAATTTCTTCCCAGCGTGACTGCTCCCCAGCCTTGGAGGCTTGCGTCCGTGGTCACCAGGACCCAGTCCTGAATGCCGAACCTGCGACCCTCTAGTAGGTGAGCACTGTGCAGCCACCACAGAAGAGATACCCTGGTCCTGGGAGACAGGGTGATCCTTTGATGCATTTGTAAATGGGACCCGGACCATTTGTCCAAGAGGTCCCATTGAAAAGTCCTCGCATGGAACCTGCCGAAGGGGATGGCCTCGTATGAAGCCACCATCTTCCCCAGAACCCGTGTGCAATGATGCACTGAAACCTTTTTTGGCTTTAATAGGTTCCTGACCAGGGCTATGAGCTCCTGAACCTTTTCCATCGGAAGAAAAACCATTTTCTGGTCTGTGTCTAGAATCAGGCCCAAAAAGGTCAGACGCGTTGCAGGGACTAGCTGGGACTTCGGTATATTGAGAATCCAGCCGTGCAACTGCAACGTCTTCATGGACAGAGACACGCTGTCCAGCAACTTCTCCCGAGATCTCGCCTTTATGAGGAGATCGTCCAAGTATGGGATAATTGTGACACCCTGCTTGCGCAGGAGTGCCATCATTTCCGCCATTACCTTGGTGAAAATTCTCGGGGCCGTGGAAAGCCCAAACGGCAACGTCTGAAATTGGTAGTGACAGTCCTGTACTGCAAATCTCAGGAACGCCTGGTGAGGGGGGAATATCGGAACATGAAGGTATGCATCCTTTATGTCAAGGGACACCATCCAATCCCCCCCCTCCAGGCTGGCGATGACCGCCCTGAGTGATTCCATTTTGAACTTGAACCTCTTCAAGTACAGGTTCAGGGATTTTAGATTTAAAATGGGTCTGACCGAACCGTCCGGTTTCGGGACCACAAACAGGGTTGAATAATATCCCTCTCCTTGCTGGAGATGAGGAACTGTGACTATCACCTGTTGAATATACAATTTTTGGATTGCGGCTAACACTAGCTCCCTCTCTAACGGGGAAGCCGGCAGAGCCGATTTGAAAAACCGGCGAGGAGGCAAGTCTTCGAATTCTAGTCTGTATCCCTGAGAAACAATCTCTAATGCCCAGGGATCCACCTGCGAGTGAACCCAGACGTGGCTGAAAAACCGAAGACGTGCCCCCACTAGATCTGCCTCCCCCCGGGAAACCCCAGCGTCATGCGGTGGACTTTGCAGATATAGGGGAGCACTTCTGCTCCTGGGAACTAGCTGTGTGCAGCTTTTTTCCCTTGCCTTTACCTCTGGCAACAAAGGACGATCCCCGTACCTTCTTGCTCTTATTGGAACGAAAGGACT
This sequence comes from Pseudophryne corroboree, assembly GCF_028390025.1. Lineage (NCBI taxonomy): Eukaryota > Metazoa > Chordata > Amphibia > Anura > Myobatrachidae > Pseudophryne > Pseudophryne corroboree. The sequence goes on along the minus strand of NC_086447.1, from coordinate 573,760,783 downwards.
GCATTTGATAATGAGGTGCCTTTTTAGTATGCTGCGGGGGGACATAAGGTAAGAAATTCGATTTACCGGCCGTAGCAGTAGAGACAAGGTCCGAGAGGCCGTCTCCAAACAACTCCTCCCCCTTGTAAGGCAAGGACTCCATATGCCGCTTGGAATCGGCGTCTCCCGTCCACTGTCGGGTCCACAAGAGCCGCCTAGCAGAAATAGACATAGCGTTTATTCTGGAGCTTAATAAACAAATGTCCCTTTGAGCATCTCTCATATACAAGGCAGCATCTCTGATATGCTCTATGGTCATTAAAATGGCATCCCTATCTAAGGTGTCAATTTCCGTAGATAAGGAATCTGCCCATGCCACGACAGCACTACAAACCCAGGCCGACGCCATAGCCGGTCTAACAATAGTACCTGAATGTGTGTAAATGTGCTTCATGGTAATTTCCTGCTTGCGATCAGCAGGATCCTTGAGGGAAGTTGTATCCTGAGAAGGCAGTGCCACCTTTTTGGATAAGCGTGTCAGCGCCTTGTCTACTTTAGGCGAAGATTCCCATCGTATCCTATCCGTTTGTGGAAAGGGATACACCATAAGAATCCTTTTGGGAACGTGCAGTCTCCTATCTGGAGATTCCCAAGCCTTTTCGCACAATTCGCTTAGCTCAAATGAGGACGGAAGAGTGACCTCAGGCTTTTTTCCCTTTATACATGTGTACCCTCGTGTCAGGGACAGGGGGTTCCTCAGTAATATGCAAAACCTCTTTAATGGCAATAATCATGTACCGAATACCTTTTGCCACCCTCGGCTGTAATTTTGCATCTTCATAGTTGACATTAGAGTCAGTATCCGTGTCGGTATCTGTGTCTTCGACTTGAGATATGATGTGCTTCTGAGACCCCGAAGGACCTGGTGCCACAGGACAGGCATGGCCTGGCTACCTGACTGATCCCTAGCTTCAGCCTTGTCTAACCTTTTATGCAGTAGATTTACATTTGCATTTAAGACATTCAGCATATCCACCCAGTCCGGTGTCGGCATTGCCGACGGCGACCTGACATTCAAGCACTCCCCCTCCACATTATGCGAGCCTTCCTCGTCAAACATGTCTACACACGCGTACCGACACACTTCACCCACACAGGGAAACTCTTTTCTGAAGACAGTATCCCCTTTCAGGCCCTTTGGAGAGACAGAGAGAGAGTATGCCAGCACACACCCCAGCGCTATACCCCTGGAAAGAAACACAGAATGCCTCTTCCCAGTAGCGCTGCAGTAGTAATTAAACGCCAAATATGTGCCCCCCCCCCTCCTTCAAAACCCCCTTTCACCGTGTGTAAAGCAGGGGAGAGTCCGGGGAGCTTCCTCTCAGCGGTGCTGTGGAGAGAAAATGGCGCTGGTGAGTGCTGAGGGAGATGCCCCGCCCCTCGGCGGCGGGCTTCTGTCCCGCTCAAAGTTATTAAAAAATGGCGGGGGCTCTTTTATATACATGTACAGTGCCCACCTGTACATGTATATAGTCTTTTGCCATAAGAGAGGTGTTTATATTGCTGCCCAGGGCGCCCCCCCCCCCGCGCCCTGCACCCTTACAGTGACCGGAGTGTGTGAGGTGTGTGGAGCAATGACGCACAGCTGCAGTGCTGTGCGTTACCTCAGTGAAGCTCTGAAGGCTTCTGCCGCCTGAGAGGTCTTCTGACTTCGTTTCTTCTGGCTCTGTGAGGAGAACGGCGGCGCGGCTCTGGGAGTGAACGCCCAGGACGAACCTGTGTTCATTCCCTCTGGAGCTAATGGTGGTTAGTAGCCGAGGAAGCAGAGCCTATCATTTAAGTAGGTCTGCCCCTCTCTCCTCAGTCCCTCGATGCAGGGAGCCTGTTGCCAGCAGTGCTCCCTGTAAAAATACAGAAAAAATCCAAACAAAAATGCTTTCTAGGCAGAGAACTCAGGGGAGCTCCCTGCAGTGCACCCATTTCCCTCTGGGCACAGTGTAAAACTGAGGTCTGGAGGAGGGGCATAGAGGGAGGAGCCAGTGCACACCCAGAATCCAAAGCTTTCTTAAAGTGCCCTATCTCCTGCGGAGCCTGTCTATTCCCCATGGTCCTTACGGAGTCCCCAGCATCCTCTAGGACGTTAGAGAAATAGTATTCTCTGCATTTTTATTTTTTTAGCACGAGCCTCCTGTGCTTTGGCCGGCATCTGTGAGGAGAAGAATTTCTTCATGTAGAAGAATCTCTACAGTAGGTGTATGTCCCAGGACACTGCTGGGAAGCTGTGCAGCAGCTATATGTTAGCAGGTTGCTGTGCCCATAGCGAGAAGTCCATATGTTTAATCATATAAAACTGCATGTTGTTTATATTTTAAGCATTATAAACTTTGCAATCATTTCAGTTGGGCAGAAAAAGTCATTATAATAAAAGCTGTATTAATGTTCTTGTAATTTAGATAATTTATGTTCTATATTTTACAACCTCTGTATTGCAAATTTTGCCGGAGTTCAATAGTTCCTTTTATTACATTTTCATACAGATTAGGAATCTATGGGTGATTAAGTATGCTGCCATCACCCAGATATATCAGGGGAGTATGACATGTATTTTCCAGGAGGATGCATGTGATTCTGGCCTGCAGACATACAGTCAATCATGGGCCAAAAGTGCTCATATAACTGGAGCTTTACTCCAATTACTTCAGCTTGCCAAACTGAAATACCAGTGTGCATACCAGTTAACAGCAATCATACCACTCAGGGATCTTTGCATTGGGAAAACACCACCAAGGATTTTTATAAGGGATCCAAACAATAATTTTATTAATCAAAAGTTATATATCTATTATGGAGCAATCAGACACAGGCACTATGGGAAGTTAGTAGGAAATTGGTGTAAATTTCTGGCCAGTGCCAGATATTGTTGTACACACAATCATGTGATAAGTGATGCATAGTGTGACAACAACACCATACATAGGATGTGCAGGCTGAGTTTTTCAGGTTTAATCCATATAGTTTATTTGTCAGGATGACACGGATACCATGGGTGTAACTATATTTGGTGCAAAGGGTGCCATTACTGTGGGGTCCAGAGGCGTAGTGGGTCCTGGACCCAGGTTATAAAGTTGCATACCTATTTCCCAGATTTGCCTGTTCGGCAATTTGGCCTGACCCATTGCCCAGCCGGAATTGTGTGACATTACATTTTCAGTGAGGAGTGTGTAGTTGATGTTACAATGGTAAGGGAGCATTTGGAGGCCCCTGCATGTAGCCCCATATGAACCGACAGGAACTGTAATGTGCCATATCAGCTCTCATTGTAATGTGCAGGGCACTATAATGTTACATAATAAGAACTGGGGCACTGTAATGTGGCACTACATGAAATGAAGGCACTATGGTGTGGCATATTATTACTGGGGCACTCTAATGTGACATAGTATGAACAGGGGCCACTGTAAAGTGGCCTAATATGAACTCGGACATTGTTCGTCATAATGTGAATTGGGGACACTCACTGTGTGGCATAATGGCAGTCCTACAATGTGACATCATGTAAAATAGTTAACTACAATGGTTCATAAAATAAATTAGGGCACTACTATGTTTCAGAAAATTAACTAGGACACTATTATGGGGAATAAAATGAATAACTGCTGCGGAGAGGGGTATCTTATGAAGCATTGGGACAGGAGCCCCTTCAATATGTTACTATGGGGCCCATAACACTTTAGTTTCACCCCTGATGGAGACCAACAGTCACAGATTTTCCCATAGCTCTACCACTATCTAACAAAGTTCACCTCTCTATCCACTGGCCAACTGGTTTGGCATCTGTCTCCCAGGCAAACGTCCCAGACAGGTTTAAATACCTTTGACCCCTTCCCCAGACTGACAGGCAGTTGACACTCTCACCATGTCTCTTGAGGTAGATGTCCTCAGGTGCTCTGGTTAGCCAGCCACACCCTGTCAGCTGCTGCAAGCTGTGGAAGAAAGTGCATCTGAATCAAACAACACATGTAAGTCACACATTATTTTTACAATAAATGTCTTTGATGTGTATTTCTGTAAGCTAGGTGCAGTGCTGCCCCTGTGTGCACCCCTGTCTACAGGTCCTCCCTGAGGCCTGTCAGCTAAGCACATGATTCCTCTGTAGGGAGCCACACCCTTTCTCATAGTACATAATGGCCTATTAAGCTAGGTGTGTTGCATGTGTCAGAGATCTATTGTGTTTTTGTTACATTCTATTATGGAATTGTTCATCTCTTTTCTGACTGAAAATATAGCTTTATCATACCTCCCAACTGTTCTGATTTTTGCAGGACAGTCCCTTTTTCTGGGACTGTCCCACCCGCGTGCCACAGTGTTGTGTGTGTGTGTGTGTGTGTGTGTGTGTGTGTGTGTGTGTGTGTGTGTGTGTGTGTGGGGGGGGGGGAGGGGGGCAGTTGGGAAGTTCTCTGTCACTCACTACTCTGCTTAGCAGTAAATGCGCACAGCATCTATTCACGGACAACAGGGACTGGGGGCATGCCAGCAGCTCACCGAGCGCTGGGCATGTTCCCCCAGTGACGAAAATGGGAGGCGTGGCTTGTAGTTGTGGCACTCCCATGAAGCAACACCCCTTTTAATAGGCCACACTCCGTTTTTTAACTGACACTGCTTTTCTGCGCCAGGAAGTCCCTCATTCAAGGCTATAGATGTTGGGAGATATGGCTTTATGCCTAACTAAAACCTCCAGAGTAGGAATTGGAAATTCAGAGTTGCTAACTCTTGGTATCTTTGACTATAGCACTCACCATATAGAACTTATTAAGAGCAGGAAGGTCTCACTGTTGAAAACAGTTCTTCAGCTGGTTATCCTTACTTAGATCTTCGGAAACTAAATATATAACTTTTTTCAGGGTATACAGGAGTATAGGGGAAACCCCCGATGGACCCTGCACCCTGACGGACCACACCCTCCTCTATGGATCAGGTTCTAGACTGTACACTTGAATTATATATTATAGAGTGCATTATACTGCACAGGACTATGGTGTATTTTCTACAATACATTTCAGTTATTAATCTGGTACATTGTCATGCATGCACTAACAGTATTTACTATATATATTTATCAAGGGCCCAGTCCATGCGCTCTCTGATGGTTAGCAAAGCCTCTGGTGGCTGACCACACCCCTGTGGTGACTGACCACACCCCTAAGCATGGGCCCCTTACACTACATTCCACTGGTGGGCCCTTCATGCCCCAGTCCGACACTGACTTTTTTCAATACCGGAGCAGGGCAGCACTTCACTCTGAGCCGGCCCTGCCCCTGCACAAGTGACATTATGATGTCACGCCGAGAGAGTGGGGCCACCAACACTGGTGCAGCCTTGCCATGAGTGTCCACAGGATGCACACGCTGCAGGGTGCATGTCCTGCTCTGGGCAGCTCTGTAAAAGCATTGATAAATGAAAGTTTCTAGTGGTATCCAGATAGTAGGTCGACAGTACTTAGGTCGACAGTCAATAGGTCGACCACTATTGGTCAATATGGGGAAAAGGTTGACACATTAAAATGGTTGACATGGGACTTTTGAAAAAATGTTTTTTAATTTTTTTTTAATCCACGTGGACTACGATTGGGAATATTAGCCTGCTCTGAGTGCAGCGGTAGCAGTGTGAGGCACCTTGCCCGCAGTCACGAGCCATGCAAGTGGACGCAGTGCACTAAATGTTATGTTGACCTGTCCCATGTCGACCATTTCAACGTGTCAACCATTTTCCCATGTTGGCCATGTCCGTGTTGACCAATAGTGGTCGACATATTGACTGTCGACCTTTTGAACCATAACCGCTTCCAGTCTTGGCATCCTGCAAGCCAAATGCAGTGCTTGTGGGACAGTGATGGTGCCAGCCTCAGGGGATACGGTCCTTAGGTCGACTTCACTTAGGTTGACACTCAATAGGTCAACCACTATTGGTCAACATGCATTAGGTAGACACCTGAAAAAAGGTCGACATGACAAATGTCAACACAAAAATGTTGACATGAGTTTTTAAAAAATGTTTTCCATTTTTTTAAACTTTTTCATACTTTACGATCTACATGGATTACGATTGGGAATAGTAATCTGGGGAAGCATGATGAGCAAAGTGAGTAATACACGGGGACACGGTGTACTAATTGCGCTTCCCGGTCACTTTACGAAGAAAACGACACACAAAAAACACGGAAAAAAACTCATGTTGACCTTTTTCCATGTCGACCTGCCGACCATGTCGCCTTTTTTCAAGTGTCTACCTACTGCCTGTCGACCCATAGTGGTTGTCCTAATAAGTGTCGACCTAAATAGGTTGACCCAACAAACCCATTCCCATCCTCAAGGCCATGCCCCCTGGACAATGGCACCACTCTCCAGGGGCTGGCGGCCAAATTGTAGCCTGTGGGGCAAGAGCACTGCACTGGCCCACAAGCAGTGGTTGAGGGGCATATTTATTAAGCTATTTTTGTTGAGTACCCAGAAATAGTAATGATCCCCAAGATGTACCATTGAAGGACCGCAGCAAATACCTCTGATATCTCCCATGGTCCTACCATTTCCAACCGCAAAGCTGTCCCCATAGAATTCTTTGTGATGTGTCGGATTTACCAAGGTTGGCCCTGGAAGATAATGCTAGCCTATAGTAGCATAAGGGTTCTTATACCGCAAATTTATTTGGAGAGGGATCCTCCAGATCTCTCTCCAGCGCCCCCCCTCTGACGAATGTGCCAGTGACAGCTGCGCATGCACAATAAGCGCACTGACATCGAGCCCAGGAACCATTTTAGAAATTAATTACTATCTGGATTGATTAAGCTACCCATGGATTTGTTAACGTGAATAGATAAAACAAATACTGTACATTTTATTTTCATTTTTTAAATATATTAATATAACAAATGGTAATTAGATAGTTATTTATTTTTCATTACTGTGATCTTTATATTGTTTCTGTGATATAAATCTTAATTATGTGAATTTTTTGGAAGTTCTATATTATTTTCTCTCAAATTTCTGTTGATGAAAAGTTGCATTTAAAAAATAATAATTGTGTGTTTGTATTTAGTAATGTAAGTTTATTAATGCATGGTGTGCACAACGCAAAGTGTAATTTTTTTATAGATATGATTAAAGGCCAATACACACTAGAAGACTTGAAAGATGTTGAAGATAAACAATTTGGAAGATGAGCGATTTCCCTTGAAGGCCTTCACAAACAATATTGAGTATACACACTGAGCGATTTTTACAAACGATCTGAATTACGAACGATCTGCTCTGCTGGGATTGAGGGGACTGAGCTGCATGTATGGACGATTGATGACCTGTTCGAGCGTGGGTGTGCGCATCATTCATCATTCGTTGTGTACACACTAGACAATTTGAATGATAGATTGTTCAAAACTGTCATCTATCAAATCACTGGAAAAAAATCTTGTAGTGTGTATGGGTTTTTAGAACTCTTTTTTTATTTTGTTCCTAGCATCATATACACAGAATGGTGTATACACTATAACATTGTATATCAAGCACTTTATTTTGAACAATGTGCCTATTTATTGGTGTCATTTTCTGTGCTGGACACTCCTACTTAAAAGCAGATTTAATTTTATCACACAACTGCATTACATTTACCAAGCACAATTGTATATGGAAATTTACAGTATATTACAATCACCTTCTCTGACTTTCTTTCCTGGATTTCTAGTGGATTGCTGTAACATATGCAGATTGAGAGTACTGGCTGAATAGAGCGTTAGCTACAGTAATTGCTTAAAATGTGGTAACAGACACGTTCCAAGATTTAAGAAGACTAAAGTACGAGAATTATATCTGGCAGATTGTAAAATTTTAATATTTTGCTACATAACAAAATGTATTAGAATGATTGAATTGTAGGTCACAATGCAGTAATAATTACCCTGACAGCGGAACATTTTGTTCTTTCAATGTATGATTTGAAAAATGTATTATTGTGGATTTGGTTAATAATTGTTAAAGTACAAAATCCTGTTTGCTGTGTTAGGGGATTATGGTCAGTTTTCCAAACACCACCAGATGGCACTTTAACACAAAGCTTGGGTATTTTAAGACTCCTACAGAATGGTCCCATTACTTTGTTCTCATTATACAGTAGTTAATGAACTCATGTTTCCATACTTGTTGTTAACCCAACAGTGTATGGATTTAAATCTTAAATATAAAATTCATTGGTCTGTTTGTTTGTTTGTTTGTTTGTTTGTTTGTCTGTCTGGTTATGCATTCAGATACTCCTGCACAGATTGGGATGAAACCAATGTGAGGTGGCCCTGTTCAGGGCCGTGACTAGCGCAGAGCCAGTGGTACCTGGCACACAGCACAGATGCACTGTGGGCAGGGGTGTCAGAAAGTTTTTTGGTTGGGGGGGCTCCCCTAACTTCTGACCATCTTAGACAGGTCACTTGTACCTGTACGGAACTCTATGGAGTAGCTGAGAATGAATGGCTCCTTATTATTATGCCAGGTAGAGCCGCTTATGCACATTACGCCAGGTAGAGCCTATTTTACACATTATGCCAGGTAGAGCCACTTATACACATTACCCCAGGTAAAGCCCATTATACACATTATGTCAGGTAAGCCCTAATACACATTAGGCCAGGTAGAGCTCATTATACACATTATGTCAGGAAACCCCTTATACAGATTGTCAGGTAGAGCCACTTATACACATTACACCAGGTAGAGCCTATTATACCAGGTAGCCCCTTAAACATATTATGCCAGGTGGAGCCCATTATACACATTATGCCAGGTAGAATCGTTTATACACATTACGCCAGGTAGAACTGCTTATACACATTACACCAGGTAGAGCCTATTATACACATTATGCCAGGTAGCCCCTTATACACATTACGCCAGGTAGAGCCCATTATACCAGGTAGCCCCTTATACACATTACGCCAGGTAGAGCTCATTATACACATTATGTCAGGTAGAGCCCCTTGCACACATTTTGCCTGGCAAAGCCACTTAGGCCCAAATTTATCAAGCCTTAGAGAGTGATGAATTGCATGGTGATAACGTAACTACCAATCAGCACCTGTCATTATTCAAACACAGCCTGTAAGATGACAGGAGCTGGTTTGTTGGCACTTTATCACCATGATATTTATCACTCTCCAAGGCTTGATAAATCTGGGCCCTAGTCAGAAAGAGAACTCATCAGGCTCAGTGAGTGAGGGCTCATTCAGAAACAATGAGAATTTACAGCCCTTGAAGCCAGTTCTGCAAGGGGCCATAAGCAGCTCCTCTTTGTGTTCTCCAGCACTCAGCAAATACACAATAAACAGGTTCAAATGCCAAGTGTTATGTTTACTAACAGCGGGATGAGTGAATCTGCTACCTGCCCCTCCCTCACTGTCACCTGCCCCTCTGTCACTATCACCTGCCCCCTCTCTTACTTCCTACATGCTGCTGCACTTGGTAGAGATCACTTTGTAGACACTTTGGGAACGTCCCCGGTAGGGGGAGGAGGTGGGACCGCAGCTTTGTGCACAGGGTCCTTAGTCTGGTAGAGCACCTCCTCCTCCTCCTCTGCTCCTTTACCCTACCTCTTTTTCCCGGGCAAACAACTATACTGCTGCTTACCTCTACTGTCACCGGCGGCAGCACGTCCCTGCAGAGCGTAGACACTGCAGGAGACGAGTTGGGGGGCGGAGCACACGGGGCAGACGCAGGCTGCTAAAGCACTGCTTAGAGCCGGCCCTAACCAATTTGATGACCTAGGCAAGATTTTGTCTGGTGCCCCTTAGAACATGGAAAGGGCGGTAACATACACACATATGCCATTGTGGGGTATAGGGACATACACACTAGGCGTGGGGAGGGGGATGGTGATGGTGACATACACAGAGTGGCTTGGGGGGGACATGGTGACATACACACAGGGGTGGGGTGGGGACATGGTGACATACACACTGGGGCATGGTAAAGGATGGTAGCACACATACTGGGACCTGGGAGGATATGGTGAAACATACATAGAGGGATATACTGGCACACATACTGGGGTCTGGGGGGCATGGTGACACATATACGGGGTGGCCAGTGAGGGACATGGGGACACACATACTGGGGCCAGGTGAGGGATATGGGGACACATATACTGGGGGCCAGGTGATGGATATGGTGACACATAGTGAGGCCAAGTGAAGGATATGGGGACACACATAGTGGGCGGTGGGAAAGGGATATAGTGACACACATAGTGTGGCCGGATGAGGGATATAGTGACACACATAGTGGGGCCGGATGAAGGATATGGGGACACCCATAGTGGGGCCGGGTGAGGGATATGGGGATGCACATAGTGGGGCCGGGTGAGGGATATGGGGATGCACATAGTGGGGCCGGGTGAGGAGTATGGGGACACAAACTGGGAGGCCGGGTGAGGGATATGGGGACACATACTGGGGTGTGTGTGAGGGATATGGTGACACACATAGTGGGGCCGGGTGAGGGATATGGGGACACACATACAGGTGGGGGGTTGGTAATGAAAATGGTGACACACATAGTGGGGCCGGGTGAGGGCTACGGGGTCACACATAGTGAGGCCGGATGAGGGATGTGGGGGGACACATACCGGGGGGTCGGTGAGGGTAATAGTGACACACATAGTGGGGCCAAGTGAGGGATATGGGGACGCACATAGTGGGGATGGGTGAGGGATATGGGGACACACATAGTGGGACCAAGTGAGGGATATGGTGACACACATACTGGGGGCCGTTTGAGGGATATGGTGACACACAGTGGGGCTGGATGAGGGATATAGTGACACACATAGTTGGGCTGGTTTCGGGATATGGGGACACACATAGTGGGGCCGGATAAGGGATATGGGGACACACATAGTGGGGCCGGGTGAGGGATATGGGGACACACATAGTGGGGCCAGGTGAGGGATATGGGGACGCACATAGTGGGGATGGGTGAGGGATATGGGGACACACATAGTGGGACTAAGTGAGGGATCTGGTGACACACATACTGGGGGCCGTGTGAGGGATATAGTGACACACATAGTGGGGCCTGGCTAGGGATATGGGGACACACATAGTGGGGCCGGATAAGGGATATGGGGACATACATAGCGGGGCCGGATAAGGGATATGGGGACACACATAGTGGGGCCGGGTGAGGGATATGAGGACACACATAGTGAGGCTGGGTGAGGGATATGGTGACACACATAGTGGGGCCAGGTGAAGGATATGGTGACACACATAGTGGGGCCGAGTGAGGGATATGGGGACGCACATAGTGAGCGGCCGGGTGAGGAACATGGGCACACACATACTGGGGGGCCGGTGAGGGACTTGGGGACACACATGCTGGGGGGCTGGTGAGGGACTTGGGACACAAATACTGGGAGGTGGGTAAGGGATATGGTGACAAACGTAGTGGTGCCGGGTGAGGGATATGGGGACACACACATTATGTTAAACCATTCTTAAAACCGTATTTAAAGGAGGATATTTACGAGGGGAATGTGGAGACATTATGGGTTGAGATTTCGAGTGGGGGTAAAGATACAAAAAACCTTTTAATAGGGACATGTTATAAACCGCCAGATATTAGCAAATCGAAAAAGCTGCATGAGTGGGGGATTTCATTATTCTTGGGGACTTTAATTACTCGGGCATAAATTGTAACAACGAAACAGTAAATACAGCTGGGGCAACAGGTTCTTAAACATGCTAAAAGATCATTACTTGTTCCAGGTAATCGAGGAATATATTGGACCTAGTATTAACTAATAATGAGCAGGAGCGGAACTCCCGGAGGCAGCGTAGTAAGTTGCCGCCGGGCTCCAGTGCTGAAGGGGGCACCTAGACCATTGCACCCCGACCTTAACTAGGGTAGTGCGGATGGTGGTCACACCACATTTGCCCTGTGGGCACACCATCCGCAGGCACCCGCCGATGCATGCGGTACCACGGTAACGCCAGTCTACTGTCCTCCCTCCCACCTCCTTCCCCCGGCCAGTCAACTCAATCTGCAATCTTCCATCAAACCACGCCCCCTTGTGACAATCGTGGAAGTTCTTCCCCGGCACACTGAAACAGGACACTGTGTCAGGCAGCTGGATCATCTTGGTGTCCACATCGCACAGGTCAGCAAAGAGCTCAAGGAGTCTGTCCCACTACCTCCCGTCCTACCCCCTACCCTCTCCCACTCTCTCCCTTATCCGTCTCTACAGAGCTGTGTTGAGCTGCAGTGTGTATAAGGAGTCTGCTGCCAGAGAGCATCAGCCGCTGTCTTTGCCTGTGCAGGGGATGAATAGTGGGTGATCACACTGATCGTGCTTCTCCCACTCTCCCTGGATTTGATCCTTTCTTAGTGGTTTTCATGGCGGCACCCCATTCATCAATATATTGTTATATTATATAAAGGGGCATGGCTTCACGGGGCGCGATTAGGCCACGCCCCCAAAAGTGCCCGTGCACGCTCTAGCACACTCTGACAAGTCTTCTCTTGGACCTCTTCTCCTATCCCCCTCCCACTATTCCGATGCTGTCTGCAGCAATACTGACGCTGGCATCATAATGGTGATGATCCCAACAGAGGTGAGGTAAGTATTATACCTTGCCCCCCTACCCCTTGCCCTCTGGTACTGCAACCTAACCCTATCCCTCCCCCCTTAGTGCTTAAACCTACCCCCCCAGTAGTGCCTAACACCCCCTCCATGCAGCCTAACCTGGCATATTGTGCAGTGTAAAGGGTTAGGCGGCTTATTTTAGAATAAAAGCAGTGTTAAACTGATTATTCTACATTACTGTCTTGAAAAAAAAATTTCTGTACAAATCTAAGGTTACTCTTATCTGCTGTCTTTAACTCCTCAACTAAATTTAAGACTGTTGCCTAATAAGCGGCTCTACTGTGGTGCAACATGTATAAGGGACTAACAGACGCTACTGTGCGGTGCAATGTGAGTAACGGACACTACTGTGCGGTGTAATGTGAGTAACGGATACTACTGTGCGGTGTAATGTGAGTAACGGACACTACTGTGCGGTGCAATGTGAGTAACGGACATATTGTGCGGTGCAATGTGAGTAATGTACACTACTATGAGGTGTAATGTGACTAACGGAGACACTACTGTGCGGTGCAATGTGAGTAACGGACACTACTGTGAGGTGTAATGTGAGTAACGGACGCTACTGTGCGGTGCAATGTGAGTAACGGATGCTACTGTGCGGTGCAATGTGAGTAACGGACGCTACTGTGCGGTGCAATGTGAGTAACGGACACTACTGTGCGGTGCAATGTGAGTAACGGACACTACTGTGCGGTGCAATGTGAGTAACGGACACTACTGTGCGGTGCAATGTGAGTAACGGACACTACTGTGCGGTGCAATATGAGTAACGGACACTACTGTGAGGTGCAATGTGAGTAACGGACACTACTGTGCGGTGTAATGTGAGTAACGGACGCTACTGTGCGGTGCAATGTGAGTAACGGACACTACTGTGCGGTGTAGTGTGAGTAACGGACACTACTGTGCGGTGTAATGTGAGTAACGGACACTACTGTGAGGTGTAATGTGACTAACGGACGCTACTGTGCGGTGCAATGTGAGTAACGGACGCTACTGTGCGGTGCAATGTGAGTAACGAACACTACTGTGCGGTGCAATGTGAGTAACGGACACTACTGTGCGGTGCAATGTGAGTAACGGACACTACTCTGCGGTGCAATGTGAGTAACGGACACTACTGTGCGGTGCAATATGAGTAACGGACACTACTGTGAGGTGCAATGTGAGTAATGGACACTACTGTGCGGTGCAATGTGAGTAACAGACACTACTGTGAGGTGTAATGTGAGTAACGGACACTACTGTGCGGTGCAATGTGAGTAACGGACACTACTATGCGGTGCAATGTGAGTAACGGACGCTACTGTGCGGTGCAATGTGAGTAACGGACACTACTGTGAGGTGTAATGTGACTAACGGACACTACTGTGCGGTGCAATGTGAGTAACGGACGCTACTGTGCGGTGCAATGTGAGTAACAGACACTACTGTGCGGTGCAATGTGAGTAACGGACACTACTGTGCGGTGTAATGTGAGTAACGGACACTACTGTGCGGTGCAATGTGAGTAACGGACACTACTGTGCGGTGCAATGTGAGTAACGGACACTACTGTGCTGTGTAATGTGAGTAACGGACACTACTGTGAGGTGTAATGTGACTAACGGACACTACTGTGCGGTGCAATGTGAGTAACGGACACTACTGTGCGGTGTAATGCGAATAGTGGACACTACTGTACAGCGTAATGCGAATAATGGCTGCTACTGTATGGTGCAATGCGAATAATGGATGCTACTGTGCGGTGTAATGTGAGTAACAGATGCTACCGTGCTGTGTAATTAAAATAATGGACACTGATTTAGTCAGTGATTTAGTGTAGGGTATAGAGGTGTCAATGATTTAGTGTAGGGTATAGAGGTGTCAGTGATTTAGTGTAGGGTATAGAGAGACAGGGTCAGTGATGTAGTGGCGAGTATAGAAGGGTAAGTTAAAATACTAATCATTTTTTGTGGGGAGGGGGGCACACAACATTTATCTTGCCTCCGGGCAACTGAGATGAAGTTACGCCACTGATAATGAGGAAATAATATCAAACACTAATGTAGGGGATAGCTTAGGAAATAGCAATCATAATATGATCACATTCGATATCAGCTTCCAAAAACAACAATATAAGGGTCTTACTAAGACTTTTAACTTTAGAAAAGCTAATTTCATATTGCTGCAACAAGCAATGAAGGACATCAATTGGGAAAATATATTTAATAGTAAAAATATGGCTGAAATGTGGGATGTTTTTACAACTGCGCTCAATAAGTACACTAAGTTGTATATTCCCAAAGTCAACAAAAACAGGAGTAGTAAATTCAAACCGATGTGGCTTAATAAGGAAGTCAGGGAACAAATGGATAAAAAAAGGCGTGCTTTCAAAGCATTTAAGTTTGACGGGACGGTGGAATCATTCCAGTTCTACAAGGAATGTAACAAAAAATGCAAAGAAGAAATCAGAGCAGCTAAAATAAAAAACGAATAACAAATTGCAAAGGAGAGTAAAACAAACCCTAAAAAGTTCTTTAAGTATATAAACGGTAAAAGGTTAAAAAAGGAGAATATTGGACCTTTAATGGGAGAGTTGGATGTCTTGATTAATAATGATAGGGAAAAAGCGGATTTATTGAATAAATTCTTTGCACCAGTATTCACAAGAGAGGACAGGTTGACAAGAGTAGAGCACAACATACGCTATAATAATGACTCATTGCTAGGTACTTGGTTAAACGAGGAAGTAGTGCGGGAGAGACTAAGTAAAATTAAAATAAATAAATCTCCTGGCCCGGATGGACTTCACCCCAAGGTTCTTATTGAACTTAACGCAGAGATATCGAGACCCCTGTATCTGATTTTCAGAGAGTCAATTACATCAGGAATGATACCAAAAGACTGGAGGTAGTCCCAATATTTAAAAAAGGTATTAAAACTCATCCCAGTAACTATAGACCGGTAAGTTTGACATCTATAGTGGGGAAATTACTGGAAGGTATATTAAGGGATACCATACTAGAGTACTTGGATACCTCCAAGGTTATTACAAGGAATCAGCATGGTTTTGAGCTTCTACGAGAAAGTGAGCTATAATATTGATCAGGGTAAATCAGTGGACGTGGTCTTTCTGGGCTTCACTAAGGCCTTTGACAAAGTCCCACATAGGAGACTAATTTTAAAATTAAGTGGGGATTAATGGGATGTTCTCTGAATGGGCCTCAGTACTCAGTGGAATATTGCAGGGATCAGTACTTGGGCCATTGCTGTTTAACATATTCATTAAGAACCTAGGAGAGGGACTAGAAAGCACAGTGTCAATTTTTGCAGACGATACTAAACAATGTACAGTAATTAATTCAGACAAGGATGTTGAATCTCTACAGAATGACTTATCTAGACTTGAGGTCTGGGCTGATAAATGGAGAATGAGGTTCAATATAGACACATGTAAAGTTATGTACTTTGGGACTAAAAACAATCAGGCAGCATATAAACTAAATGGGGAAAATGTAGGGATAACGGTAGTTGAAAAAGATTTGGGATTGCTCAGCGATAATAAACTTATTAGCAGTACGCAATGTCAAAATGCAGCAACAAAAGCAAATAATACCCCTTTTACACTCGCATGAAAATCCCGGGATATTGCACGTGAACGCGCATCATCCCGGGATTTTTCTCAGTGTGAAAGGGTACATGGACAATTTCCCGGGTCGAGCATCCCGGGATTTCAACCCAGGTCTCGACCAGGGTTGAATCCGGGACCGTCCCGGGAAGCTGGGTAGTGTGAAAGGGCCCGTCCCGGGATTCACTACCCGGGACTGTTAAAAGGCCTCCGATTGGAGCTTTCATGGGCTCAGAAAAGATGATGTCATCTTCCAGAGCCCTGGGGAGCGTCCTGGATGCGTGTGAGGAAGGCAGCATGGCGACCTGGACAGACCAGGAGGTTAGAGAGTTGCTGAGCATTAGGGGAGAGGAGGAAATAATGAGGCAGATCACGGGCACAGTTAAAGATGCAGTGATTTATAAAAACATCTCCAAGATGCTGGAAGCCAGAGGAATCATCCGCACACAGCAGCAAGTGTTAAACAGAATGAAAACTCTTAAAAAGCAGTTCCTGAAGGTGCATGACAACAACAGGAAAAAGAGCGGTGTTGGCCGTATCGACTGGCAGTACTATGACATCTGCGCCAATATCTTTGGAAACACAGCTATATGCTGTCCGGTGAGTCTGTCTTCCAGTTCACAGTACACTGCTACAGAAGGCACTCCAGAAGAGACACAGACAAGCAGTGACGTCTGTCCGTCATCACCGTTGTTAATTGATGACACACCTGAGGACAGCGACACATCCTCCCAGCCGTCCATAAACACATCCAGAAACGACGACAGCATAACTGCAACCATTGAAGACGTCGTGGATGCTCAGACCAGTGACAGTGGGACTGTACAATGTACCGTCACCCCAACTTTACAGAAAAACAGTAAGTACATGTTTAGAAATTAACACTCATAGCACAAATCCACAATTGTTAATCATCCGGTTATGTGGGTAGTATGAGTGGCCAGTGTGGCGGCAGCATAGCGAGCGCAAATGAGCCCCTTGCAGGATCACTGCGCTCGCAACGCTGCTGGCACGGTGGCACGCTTTGCAATTTCTGCCCCCACCCAGGGGGGCTTTGCATTTTTATAAATAGTTCAATGTTGCAGAGTAGCTAGTGTGTAGGTGGATTAATGCCACAAACACGTTTGCTAACGCTGCTATTTTTATATACGCTCATTTTGTATTTCTTCTCTTCACAGTTTACACCGTACCGCCTAGAAGGAAGAAACTGAGCAGAGCGGAGCAAGTGGCTAAAGCCATGTCAAATGTCCTTGTTGACCAACTCCGAGAGATGGACACTACAATGTCCGAACAGGAGGATGCAAGGCTCGACAGGTTTCTAGAGGCAGAACGCCAAATGCATGATGCATTTCTTTCCCAAGTCATGACAATGCAGGAACGCATGAGTAGAGAGCAGTATGACTGGCACAAGGAATTGCACCAAATGAACATGGCGTTCTATGAGCGTATGAGCAATACCTCAAGAGCACCAATCCAACACCACAACTCACAATACCCTGAGCAGGGTTTTTCATCATTTAATCCTGGCCCATACTACGGTATGCCCCAAATACTGCACCATCTAGCGCGCAAAACACAGAGTTTACTGTATTGCGCAATTTGCCGTGAAACACAGTGAATTTCTTATTGTTATTTGTTGTTAAATAACCACAGTGTGGTCAGTGTTTATGCACAACTGTTTGTGCATTCTTTAACTTTTTTTTCTATGTTCTGTTTTGTATAGTGTTTACATTAAAGCACTTTTTATTTATTTTTTACACAGTAATAATACACTGCAGGTACACTGTGGTTGAAGGTGTTGTATCTACAAGCCTACCAGTGTTTTATTTTTTATGCCAATCAAAACTTGATTGCAAATCTATGCATAACATTCCCACTTGTGCGTAACAGTAGACCATGTTTTCAGTGTTTTCTACATTGTTTCTCCATATATACACAGTTGCTGGCAATGTGTTTTTTTTTTAAAATCATAAATATTGAAACCAAAGATCAAAGGTGGAGTACAAAATAAAAAATTTTTAAGTCACCAAACATGTTGTGCTGATTCTTAAACACTATTGTACCAGTGCTGCAAGGTTGGACGTAATAGTGTGGCGTATTTGTTCTGCAGCGGAGTTTGAGGCAGTCCCAAACAAAGCACCTTCCACATGTGGGTTCATAACCTCAGGGTCTAGCACAATCCACTCAGGAAGTAATACCTCATTTTTCAGTTCACAGATGTTGTGCAGTATACAGCACGCAGCTACTACATTAGGCATATTCTTTAGGACCTGTTGGGTGTAGCCTTTCATAATTCAGGGGCGTAAAGGGTATGCAGCATCCCCGATGATGTGGACAGGGATCTCCACCCCATTCACAATCTTTGCACAATCTTTGGGGTACAGCCAGCCTCCCTGCTTCTCCTCTACGATGTTGTACAGGTCAGGATTGGCAAGAACTCGGGAGTCATGAGATCGGCCTGGCCAGCCAATAAACACATCTAGGAAACTAAAGAACAGTAAAATTGAAAAAAGTTAGACTGTAAAACACACACTTGCAACTCATCCCACCACCCCAAAAATAAACACCAATATTTGTGGTCCACAACAGCCTGTAATATGATGGAGTGCCAGCCCTTCCTATTAAAATAGTCAGCATGGTTGTCACGTGGGGCAATAATGGGGATGTGTGTCCCATCAATCGCTCCTCCACACTGCGGATAGCCTCGCTTCAAAAATCCTTTGATGGTATCCTGTAAGAGCTGTCCTTGTGGTAGAGATATGAAGCGCTTGTATAAGGTAGATACAATTGCTTTAGTCACCTGGTGGACTATGACACAGCAGGTGGAGATCGCAACACCGAACAAGCATGAGACTGAGCGGTACTCTCCTGGGGTAGCATACCACCACAATGCAATAGCTAGCCTCCTGCGTGCCTTGATGGGTCTCCTAAGCCTGGTGGTCTGCATGTCAAGTGCTGGGGTAAGTAATTCCAGGATGTAGTTAAAGGTTGCACGAGACACACGGAAGTTAGCCATCCACTCCTCATCCTGGTAAGCTTCCACGGTCCTCATAAAGGCTTCTCCGTGCCGGCGATCTCTGGACCAAAATGAGCGGTTAGGCCCCATACTCACTCTCAGGATGGTACTCATCCTGGATGATATGAGGGCTCTCCTCCTGCGCAAATATTGGCGGCGACTAGCAGCCCTATCCACCATAAATTGCGCCCTCCTCCTCCTCATAAAATATATGTGCAGTATACTGCACAGTGTGCCAAACAATTTGGAAGCTGCTCAATCATACCTGGAGGTAATTATATATCAGGTGCTGGAAGGGGGAGGGGTCACAGACAAACAACAAACAAAGAGGAAGGGGGGTGCAAATCCCCACCCCCAAATTCCCTTCCGCACACTGAAAATTACCTGTAACCATCCCTGAATCTATCTGGTAATAAAATTCAGAGAATTCGTCACAAATGTTTGCAAACACATGTTTAGCTGCTGGCCACTTCACGGCTTCTCTGATACAGCAGTCCTAACTCTACTTGATAGCAGTGCCCACATAGGGCCATGTAATTTGTCACAGTACGCCTCATGATAAAGGCTAGTACTAAAACACTTCCAGACAGAGAGCTAACTTACCCGGGAGCCACCCCCAGGATCTCCCATTAGCACTACAAGGAACAGCATGCCTTCCAAATGCTGCTCCCATTCAATGCCTCATGCACACAAGCAGACAAACAATTTGGAAGCTGCTCAATCATACCTGGAGGTAATTATATATCAGGTGCTGGAAGGGGGAGGGGTCACAGACAAACAACAAACAAAGAGGAAGGGGGGTGCAAATCCCCACCCCCAAATTCCCTTCCGCACACTGAAAATTACCTGTAACCATCCCTGGATCTATCTGGTAATAAAATTCAGAGAATTCGTCACAAATGTTTGCAAACACATGTTTAGCTGCTGGCCACTTCACGGCTTCTCTGATACAGCAGTCCTAACTCTACTTGATAGCAGTGCCCACATAGGGCCATGTAATTTGTCACAGTACGCCTCATGATAAAGGCTAGTACTAAAACACTTCCAGACAGAGAGCTAACTTACCCGGGAGCCACCCCCAGGATCTCCCATTTGCACTACAAGGAACAGCATGCCTTCCAAATGCTGCTCCCATTCAATGCCTCATGCACACAAGCAGACAAACAATTTGGAAGCTGCTCAATCATACCTGGAGGTAATTATATATCAGGTGCTGGAAGGGGGAGGGGTCACAGACAAACAACAAACAAAGAGGAAGGGGGGTGCAAATCCCCACCCCCAAATTCCCTTCCGCACACTGAAAATTACCTGTAACCATCCCTGAATCTATCTGGTAATAAAATTCAGAGAATTCGTCACAAATGTTTGCAAACACATGTTTAGCTGCTGGCCACTTCACGGCTTCTCTGATACAGCAGTCCTAACTCTACTTGATAGCAGTGCCCACATAGGGCCATGTAATTTGTCACAGTACGCCTCATGATAAAGGCTAGTACTAAAACACTTCCAGACAGAGAGCTAACTTACCCGGGAGCCACCCCCAGGATCTCCCATTAGCACTACAAGGAACAGCATGCCTTCCAAATGCTGCTCCCATTCAATGCCTCATGCACACAAGCAGACAAACAATTTGGAAGCTGCTCAATCATACCTGGAGGTAATTATATATCAGGTGCTGGAAGGGGGAGGGGTCACAGATTCTTTGTTTGTTGTTTGTCTGTGACCCCTCCCCCTTCCAGCACCTGATATATAATTACCTCCAGGTATGATTGAGCAGCTTCCAAATTGTTTGTCTGCTTGTGTGCATGAGGCATTGAATGGGAGCAGCATTTGGAAGGCATGCTGTTCCTTGTAGTGCTAATGGGAGATCCTGGGGGTGGCTCCCGGGTAAGTTAGCGCTCTGTCTGGAAGTGTTTTAGTACTAGCCTTTATCATGAGGCGTACTGTGACAAATTACATGGCCCTATGTGGGCACTGCTATCAAGTAGAGTTAGGACTGCTGTATCAGAGAAGCCGTGAAGTGGCCAGCAGCTAAACATGTGTTTGCAAACATTTGTGACGAATTCTCTGAATTTTATTACCAGATAGATTCAGGGATGGTTACAGGTAATTTTCAGTGTGCGGAAGGGAATTTGGGGGTGGGGATTTGCACCCCCCTTCCTCTTTGTTTGTTGTTTGTCTGTGACCCCTCCCCCTTCCAGCACCTGATATATAATTACCTCCAGGTATGATTGAGCAGCTTCCAAATTGTTTGTCTGCTTGTGTGCATGAGGCATTGAATGGGAGCAGCATTTGGAAGGCATGCTGTTCCTTGTAGTGCTAATGGGAGATCCTGGGGGTGGCTCCCGGGTAAGTTAGCTCTCTGTCTGGAAGTGTTTTAGTACTAGCCTTTATCATGAGGCGTACTGTGACAAATTACATGGCCCTATGTGGGCACTGCTATCAAGTAGAGTTAGGACTGCTGTATCAGAGAAGCCGTGAAGTGGCCAGCAGCTAAACATGTGTTTGCAAACATTAGTGACGAATTCTCTGAATTTTATTACCAGATAGATTCAGGGATGGTTACAGGTAATTTTCAGTGTGCGGAAGGGAATTTGGGGGTGGGGATTTGCACCCCCCTTCCTCTTTGTTTGTTGTTTGTCTGTGACCCCTCCCCCTTCCAGCACCTGATATATAATTACCTCCAGGTATGATTGAGCAGCTTCCAAATTGTTTGTCTGCTTGTGTGCATGAGGCATTGAATGGGAGCAGCATTTGGAAGGCATGCTGTTCCTTGTAGTGCTAATGGGAGATCCTGGGGGTGGCTCCCGGGTAAGTTAGCTCTCTGTCTGGAAGTGTTTTAGTACTAGCCTTTATCATGAGGCGTACTGTGACAAATTACATGGCCCTATGTGGGCACTGCTATCAAGTAGAGTTAGGACTGCTGTATCAGAGAAGCCGTGAAGTGGCCAGCAGCTAAACATGTGTTTGCAAACATTTGTGACGAATTCTCTGAATTTTATTACCAGATAGATTCAGGGATGGTTACAGGTAATTTTCAGTGTGCGGAAGGGAATTTGGGGGTGGGGATTTGCACCCCCCTTCCTCTTTGTTTGTTGTTTGTCTGTGACCCCTCCCCCTTCCAGCACCTGATATATAATTACCTCCAGGTATGATTGAGCAGCTTCCAAATTGTTTGTCTGCTTGTGTGCATGAGGCATTGAATGGGAGCAGCATTTGGAAGGCATGCTGTTCCTTGTAGTGCTAATGGGAGATCCTGGGGGTGGCTCCCGGGTAAGTTAGCTCTCTGTCTGGAAGTGTTTTAGTACTAGCCTTTATCATGAGGCGTACTGTGACAAATTACATGGCCCTATGTGGGCACTGCTATCAAGTAGAGTTAGGACTGCTGTATCAGAGAAGCCGTGAAGTGGCCAGCAGCTAAACATGTGTTTGCAAACATTAGTGACGAATTCTCTGAATTTTATTACCAGATAGATTCAGGGATGGTTACAGGTAATTTTCAGTGTGCGGAAGGGAATTTGGGGGTGGGGATTTGCACCCCCCTTCCTCTTTGTTTGTTGTTTGTCTGTGACCCCTCCCCCTTCCAGCACCTGATATATAATTACCTCCAGGTATGATTGAGCAGCTTCCAAATTGTTTGTCTGCTTGTGTGCATGAGGCATTGAATGGGAGCAGCATTTGGAAGGCATGCTGTTCCTTGTAGTGCTAATGGGAGATCCTGGGGGTGGCTCCCGGGTAAGTTAGCTCTCTGTCTGGAAGTGTTTTAGTACTAGCCTTTATCATGAGGCGTACTGTGACAAATTACATGGCCCTATGTGGGCACTGCTATCAAGTAGAGTTAGGACTGCTGTATCAGAGAAGCCGTGAAGTGGCCAGCAGCTAAACATGTGTTTGCAAACATTTGTGACGAATTCTCTGAATTTTATTACCAGATAGATTCAGGGATGGTTACAGGTAATTTTCAGTGTGCGGAAGGGAATTTGGGGGTGGGGATTTGCACCCCCCTTCCTCTTTGTTTGTTGTTTGTCTGTGACCCCTCCCCCTTCCAGCACCTGATATATAATTACCTCCAGGTATGATTGAGCAGCTTCCAAATTGTTTGTCTGCTTGTGTGCATGAGGCATTGAATGGGAGCAGCATTTGGAAGGCATGCTGTTCCTTGTAGTGCTAATGGGAGATCCTGGGGGTGGCTCCCGGGTAAGTTAGCTCTCTGTCTGGAAGTGTTTTAGTACTAGCCTTTATCATGAGGCGTACTGTGACAAATTACATGGCCCTATGTGGGCACTGCTATCAAGTAGAGTAAGGACTGCTGTATCAGAGAAGCCGTGAAGTGGCCAGCAGCTAAACATGTGTTTGCAAACATTTGTGACGAATTCTCTGAATTTTATTACCAGATAGATTCAGGGATGGTTACAGGTAATTTTCAGTGTGCGGAAGGGAATTTGGGGGTGGGGATTTGCACCCCCCTTCCTCTTTGTTTGTTGTTTGTCTGTGACCCCTCCCCCTTCCAGCACCAGATATATAATTACCTCCAGGTATGATTGAGCAGCTTCTAAATTGTTTGTCTGCTTGTGTGCATGAGGCATTGAATGGGAGCAGCATTTGGAAGGCATGCTGTTCCTTGTAGTGCTAATGGGAGATCCTGGGGGTGGCTCCCGGGTAAGTTAGCTCTCTGTCTGGAAGTGTTTTAGTACTAGCCTTTATCATGAGGCGTACTGTGACAAATTACATGGCCCTATGTGGGCACTGCTATCAAGTAGAGTTAGGACTGCTGTATCAGAGAAGCCGTGAAGTGGCCAGCAGCTAAACATGTGTTTGCAAACATTAGTGACGAATTCTCTGAATTTTATTACCAGATAGATTCAGGGATGGTTACAGGTAATTTTCAGTGTGCGGAAGGGAATTTGGGGGTGGGGATTTGCACCCCCCTTCCTCTTTGTTTGTTGTTTGTCTGTGACCCCTCCCCCTTCCAGCACCTGATATATAATTACCTCCAGGTATGATTGAGCAGCTTCCAAATTGTTTGTCTGCTTGTGTGCATGAGGCATTGAATGGGAGCAGCATTTGGAAGGCATGCTGTTCCTTGTAGTGCTAATGGGAGATCCTGGGGGTGGCTCCCGGGTAAGTTAGCTCTCTGTCTGGAAGTGTTTTAGTACTAGCCTTTATCATGAGGCGTACTGTGACAAATTACATGGCCCTATGTGGGCACTGCTATCAAGTAGAGTTAGGACTGCTGTATCAGAGAAGCCGTGAAGTGGCCAGCAGCTAAACATGTGTTTGCAAACATTTGTGACGAATTCTCTGAATTTTATTACCAGATAGATTCAGGGATGGTTACAGGTAATTTTCAGTGTGCGGAAGGGAATTTGGGGGTGGGGATTTGCACCCCCCTTCCTCTTTGTTTGTTGTTTGTCTGTGACCCCTCCCCCTTCCAGCACCTGATATATAATTACCTCCAGGTATGATTGAGCAGCTTCCAAATTGTTTGTCTGCTTGTGTGCATGAGGCATTGAATGGGAGCAGCATTTGGAAGGCATGCTGTTCCTTGTAGTGCTAATGGGAGATCCTGGGGGTGGCTCCCAGGTAAGTTAGCTCTCTGTCTGGAAGTGTTTTAGTACTAGCCTTTATCATGAGGCGTACTGTGACAAATTACATGGCCCTATGTGGGCACTGCTATCAAGTAGAGTTAGGACTGCTGTATCAGAGAAGCCGTGAAGTGGCCAGCAGCTAAACATGTGTTTGCAAACATTTGTGACGAATTCTCTGAATTTTATTACCAGATAGATTCAGGGATGGTTACAGGTAATTTTCAGTGTGCGGAAGGGAATTTGGGGGTGGGGATTTGCACCCCCCTTCCTCTTTGTTTGTTGTTTGTCTGTGACCCCTCCCCCTTCCAGCACCTGATATATAATTACCTCCAGGTATGATTGAGCAGCTTCCAAATTGTTTGTCTGCTTGTGTGCATGAGGCATTGAATGGGAGCAGCATTTGGAAGGCATGCTGTTCCTTGTAGTGCTAATGGGAGATCCTGGGGGTGGCTCCCGGGTAAGTTAGCTCTCTGTCTGGAAGTGTTTTAGTACTAGCCTTTATCATGAGGCGTACTGTGACAAATTACATGGCCCTATGTGGGCACTGCTATCAAGTAGAGTTAGGACTGCTGTATCAGAGAAGCCGTGAAGTGGCCAGCAGCTAAACATGTGTTTGCAAACATTTGTGACGAATTCTCTGAATTTTATTACCAGATAGATTCAGGGATGGTTACAGGTAATTTTCAGTGTGCGGAAGGGAATTTGGGGGTGGGGATTTGCACCCCCCTTCCTCTTTGTTTGTTGTTTGTCTGTGACCCCTCCCCCTTCCAGCACCTGATATATAATTACCTCCAGGTATGATTGAGCAGCTTCCAAATTGTTTGTCTGCTTGTGTGCATGAGGCATTGAATGGGAGCAGCATTTGGAAGGCATGCTGTTCCTTGTAGTGCTAATGGGAGATCCTGGGGGTGGCTCCCGGGTAAGTTAGCTCTCTGTCTGGAAGTGTGTTAGTACTAGCCTTTATCATGAGGCGTACTGTGACAAATTACATGGCCCTATGTGGGCACTGCTATCAAGTAGAGTTAGGACTGCTGTATCAGAGAAGCCGTGAAGTGGCCAGCAGCTAAACATGTGTTTGCAAACATTTGTGACGAATTCTCTGAATTTTATTACCAGATAGATTCAGGGATGGTTACAGGTAATTTTCAGTGTGCGGAAGGGAATTTGGGGGTGGGGATTTGCACCCCCCTTCCTCTTTGTTTGTTGTTTGTCTGTGACCCCTCCCCCTTCCAGCACCTGATATATAATTACCTCCAGGTATGATTGAGCAGCTTCCAAATTGTTTGTCTGCTTGTGTGCATGAGGCATTGAATGGGAGCAGCATTTGGAAGGCATGCTGTTCCTTGTAGTGCTAATGGGAGATCCTGGGGGTGGCTCCCGGGTAAGTTAGCTCTCTGTCTGTAAGGGTGTTAGTACTAGCCTTTATCATGAGGCGTACTGTGACAAATTACATGGCCCTATGTGGGCACTGCTATCAAGTAGAGTTAGGACTGCTGTATCAGAGAAGCCGTGAAGTGGCCAGCAGCTAAACATGTGTTTGCAAACATTTGTGACGAATTCTCTGAATTTTATTACCAGATAGATTCAGGGATGGTTACAGGTAATTTTCAGTGTGCGGAAGGGAATTTGGGGGTGGGGATTTGCACCCCCCTTCCTCTTTGTTTACTGCACAGTGTGACAAGCTGCATCATCCTATCACTGGCTGTATGAAACATCTGCAAAGCAGAAAGAATCATGAGCTCAGGCATACACACTGGTACTCCGTCGGCCATGACTGCAGCAATGGTGTGAGCAGGCACCACCCCTCCCTTTGTTGACTAGTGTGACCTCATCTATGTGAGCCAGAAAAAGGCCATTTCTAATGACATACATATGCATTTGCAGGGATATCCCGGCATCAGTGTAAATGGGGCTGTCCCGGGTCAATCCCAGGTCTTAGTGCAGTATGAAAGGGGTCAGTCCCGGGAATGCATCCTGGGACGCATCCCGGGAAGCATCCCGGGAGTGACCCGGGTGTGCGAGTGTAAAAGGGGTATAAGGTGTTAGCATGCATAAAACGGGGAATGGAGACAAGGCATGAGAGTGTAATCCTGCCACTGTATAAATCATTGGTGCGGCCACATGTGGAATATTGTGTACAGTTCTGGGCACCTCACTATAAAAAAGATATCTTGGAACTCGAAAGGGTTCAGAGGTGAGCCATCAAACTGGCTAAGGGGTTAGAGGCACTGAATTATGAGGAAAGATTTAAAAGGTTAGATATGTTTACACTGGAAAAGAGGCGACTGAGTGGGGACATCATTAATATTTATAAATACATTAAGGGACAATACAAGGATTTATCAAATGATTTGTTTATCAAAAAATCGCTACATAGTACACGAGGACACCCCCTGAGGTTAGAAGAGAAAAAAATTCCATACCCAACGGAGAAAAGGATTCTTCACAGTAAGAGCAGTAAGGATTTTGAATTCTCTGCCAGAGAAGGTAGTATTGGTGGATTCAATCAATAAGTTTAAGAATGGATTAGATAGATTCCTAGCTGAAACAAAATATCCAAGGATACAGCATTTAACTATTATAAAATTATAATACAGGTTGAACTCGATGGACATTTGTCTTTTTTCAACCTGAACAACTATGTAATTATATGTAACATACTGGGGGGTGAGTGAGGGATTTGGGTACACACATACTGGGGGGTGCGTGAGGGATTTAGGGACACACATAGTGGGGCTGGGTGAGGGATATAGGGATGCACATAGTGGGGATGGGTGAGGGATAAACTGGGGGGCTGGGTGAGGGACATTGGGACACATATACTGGGGGGCTAGTGAGAATGACATGGTGACACACATACTGTGGGACTAGGTAAGGGATATAGGGACACACATACTGGGGGGTGGGTGAGGGGTATGGTGACACACATAGTGGGGCCAGGTGAGCGATATGGGGACACACATACTGTGGGGTGGCCGAGGTATATGGTGACACACATAGTGGGGCCGGGTGAGGTATATGGGGACACACATACTGGGGGGTGGGTGAGGGATATGGTGACATACATAGTGGGGCCGGGTGAGGGATTTGTGGACACACATAGTGGGGCCGGGTGAGGAATATGGGGACACACATATACTGGGGGGTGGGTGAGGGAAATAGTGACACACATAGTGGGGCCGGGTGAGGGATATGGGGACACAAATACTTAGTGAGGCCAGTTGAGGGATATGGGGACACACATACTGGGGGGTGGGTTAGGGATATGGTGACACACATAGTGGGGCCGAGTGAGGGATATGGGGACACACATAGTGGGACCGGGTGAGGGATATGAGGACACACATAGTGGGACCTGGTGAGGGATATGGGGACACACATAGTGGGGCTGATTGAGGGATATGGGGACACACATACTGGGGGGTGGGTGAGGGATATGGTGACACACATAGTGGGGCCGGCGAGGGATTTGGGAATACACATACTGGGGGGGGGGGGGGGGGGTGAGGGATATGGTGACACACATAATGGGGCCGAGTGAGGGATATGGGGACACACATAGTGGGACCGGGTGAGGGATATGAGGACACACATAGTGGGACCTGGTGAGGGATATGGGGACACACATAGTGGGGCTGATTGAGGGATATGGGGACACACATACTGGGGGGTGGGTGAGGGATATGGGGAGACACATAGTGGGGCCGGGTGAGGGATGTAGTGACACACGTAGTGGGGACAGATGAGAGGTATGGGGACACACATAGTAGGGCTGGGTGAGGGATATGGGGACGCACATAGTGTGGCTGGGTGAGGGATATGGGGACACATATACTGGGGGGCCAG
Organism: Pseudophryne corroboree; assembly: GCF_028390025.1. NCBI lineage: Eukaryota > Metazoa > Chordata > Amphibia > Anura > Myobatrachidae > Pseudophryne > Pseudophryne corroboree. The sequence continues at coordinate 573,732,066 of NC_086447.1, read as the reverse complement.
GTGAGGGATATGGGCACACACATACTGGGTGGTGGGTTAGAGATATGATGACACACATAGTGGGGCCGGGTGAGAGATATGGGTACACACATACTGGGGGGTGGGTGAGGGATTTGAGGACACATACTTGGGGGTGGGTGAGGGATTTAGGGACACACATAGTGGAGCCGGGTGAGGGATATGTGGTTGCACATAGTGGGGATGGGTGAGGGACATGGGGAAACATGTACTGGGGGATAGGTGAGGAACATGGGGACACACATACTGGTGGGTGGGTGAGGGAAATGGTGACACACAAACTGGGGGGCCAAGTGAGGGATATGGGGACACACATAGTGGGGGGTGGGTGAGGAATATAGTGACACACATAGTGGGGACAGATGAGGGATATTGGGACACACTAGTGGGGGGTGGGTGAGGGATATAGTGACACACATAGTGGGGACAGATGAGGGATATGGGGAAACATATAGTAAGGCCGGGTGAGGGATATGGGGAAGCACATAGTGTGGCTGAGTGAGGGATATGGGTACTGGGGGGCCGGGTGAGGGACATGGGCACACACATACTGGGGGGTGGGTGAAGGATTTGGGGACACACATACTGATGGGTGAGTGACGGATTTAGGGACACACATAGTGAGGCCGGGCAAGGGATATACTGGGGGGCTGGTTGAGGACATGGGGACACACATACTGGGGGGTGGGTGAGGGATATGGTGACACACATAGTGGGGTGAGTGAGGGATATGGGGACACACATACTGGGGGGCCGGTGAGAATTTTGGGGACACACATACTGGGGGCCGGGTGAGGGATATGGTGACAAACATAATGGGGCCGAGTGAGGGATATGGGGAGACACATAGTGGGGCCGGGTGAGGGATGTAGTGACACACGTAGTGGGAACAGATGAGGGGTATGGGGACACACATAGTGGGGCCGGGTGAGGGATATGGGGATGCACATAGTGTGGCAGGGTGAGGGATATGGGGACACATATACTTGGGGGCTGGGTGAGGGACATGGGGACACACATACTGGAGGGCTGGTGAGGGACATGGGGACACACATAGTGGAGGGCTGGTGAGGGACATGGGGACACACATAGTGGGGCCAGGTGAGGGATATGGGGACACACATAATGGGGGGCTGGTGAGGGACATGTGGACATACTGACGGGGAGGTGGGTGAGGGATATGGTGACACACATATTGGGGCCAGGTGAGGGATATGGGGACACACATACTGGGGGGTGGGTAAGGGGGTATGGTGACACACATAGTGGGGCCAGGTGGGGGATATGGGGACACACATATTGTGGGGTGGCTGAGGGATATGGTGACACACATAGTGAGGCCGAGTGAGGAATATGGGAACACACATAGTGGGGGTTGGGTGAGGGATATAGTGACACACATAGTGGGGATGGATGAGGGATAATAGGATTTTATATACCTACTGGTAAATCCTTTTCTCGTAGTCCGTAGAGGATGCTGGGGTTCCATTTAGTACCATGGGTATAGACGGGTCGACTAGGAGCCACTGGCACTTTAAGAGTTTAATAGTGTGGGCTGGCCCTCCCTCTATGCCCATCCTACCAGACTCAGTCTGGAAACTGTGCCCGAGGAGACGGACATCTTCGAGAGAAGGAAATACACAGATAGTGGTGAGATTCACACCAGCTCACACATAACAAAAGGAAAGCCGAGCTAACCAACTTGAAATGATTCAGCAACGACTGAATCAACAATACTTAACCAAGTAACAATGCAGGAATACGAAGCACTGGGCAGGCGCCCTGCATCCTCTACAGACTATGAGAAAAGGATTAACCGGTAGGTATATAAAATCTTATTTTCTCTTACGTCCTAGAGGATGCTGGGGTTCCATTTAGTACCATGCCGATGTACCAAAGCTCACAGATTGGGAGGGAGAGTGCTGAGGTTCCTGCAGAACAGATTGACCAAACTTTAGGTCCTCAGAGGCCAAAGTATCAAACTTGTAGAACTTAGCAAATGTGTTCGAACCCGACCAAGTAGCTGCTCGGCAGAGCTGTAAAGCCGAGACACCTCGGGCAGCAGCCCGGGAAGAACCCACCGACCTAGTAGAGTGGGCCTGTTCTTTAGGAACCGGCAATCCTGCCAATGAATAAGCCTGCTGGATAGTAAGCCTGATCCAGCGAGCATAGACTGCTTTGAAGCAGGACACCCAATTCTCGGGATCGTAGAGAACAAACAGCGAGTCAGATTTTCTGTGACGATCTGTCTGCTTCACATAGATCTTCAAAACCCTCACCACATCCAAGGACTTTGAAGTAGCAGAGGTGTCTGTAAGCACTGGAACCACAATAGGTTGGTTGATATGAAACGCAGACACCCCTTTAGGAAGAAATTGCTGACTTTTGTGAGACAACTCCCCCAGTTCTGACACACGCCTTGCGGAAGCTAAGGCTAACAGTGTAATGGTCTTCCACGTAAGAAACTTTATGTCAACCTCCTGTAAAGGCTCAAACCATTCCGATTGTAGAAACTGCAACACCACGTTGAGATCCCAAGGTGCCATGGGAGGCACAAAGGGCGGTTGGATGTGCAGAACACCCTTCAAGAATGCCTGAACCTCAGGGAGGGAAGCCAATTGTTTCTGGAAGAAAATGGATAAGGCTGAAATCTGGACTTTCGAGGAGGCCAAACGTAGGCCCACATCCACACCTGACTGCAGAAAAAGGAGGAAACGGCCCAGTTGAAATTCCACTGTAGGAAATTTTCTGTTTTCAAACCAAGAGACGTATTTTTTCCAAATACAGTGGTAGTGTTTAGACGTTACCCCTTTCCTGGCTTGGATCAGGGTTGGAATAACCCTGTCCGGGATCCTCTTCCGGGCTAGAATTTGACGCTCAACCTCCATGCCTTAAACGTAGCCGTGTTAAGTCTTGATAGACGAACGGTTCTTGTTGTAGAAGATCCTCGCGAAGAGGCAGAGGCCACAGGTCCTCTAGGAGCATCTCCAGTAGATCCGCATACCAGGCTCTTCTTGGCCAGTCCGGAGCACTGAGAATTGCTTGAACTTTTTCCCTTTTTATTCTTTTGAGAATTCTTGGGATCAATGGAAGAGGTGGAAACACGTAAACAATCTGGTAGACCCACTGCTTGTAGGTCCCTCGACCTGGAACAATACCGCTTGAGCTTCTTGTTGAGATGAGAGGCCATCATGTCTATTTCTGACGTGTCAAGGACTCGAACACCTGTGGGTGAAGTCCCCACTCTCCTGGGTGGAGGTCATGTCTGCTGAGGAAGTCCGCTTCCCAGTTGTCTACTCCCGGAATGAAGATTGCCGACAGCGCCACCGCGTGTCTTTCTGCCCAGAGGAGAATCCTTGTTACCTCTGACATTGCTGCTCTGCTCTTCGTTCTGCCCTGTCGGTTTATTTATGTTACCGCCATCACATTGTCCGACTGAACTTGAATGGCGTGATCTTGAAGAAGAGCGATGCCTGTAGAAGGGCGTTGTATATGGCCCTTAGCTCCAGAACATTGATCGGAAGGATGGTTTCCTGACTTGACCATTTTGGAACTGTTACCCCTGGATGACTGCTCCCCAACCTCTGAGGCTTGCGTCTGTGGTTAGCAAAATCCAATGTTGAATCCCAAACCTTCGACCCTCGTTCAGGTGAGAAGTCTGGAGCCACCAGAGAAGAGAAATCCTGGCTTTTGGTGACAGGCTTATTCTCTGGTACATGTGAAGATGCGATCCGGACCATTTGTCTAACAGATCCATCTGGAAGGGCCTTGCATGAAACCTTCCGTACTGCAGAGTCTCGTAAGAGGCTACCATCTTCCCCAGAAGGCGAATGCATAGATGCACCAATATCCAGGTTGGTTTTTAGAACATCCCGCACCATTGATTGGATTACCAGTGCCTTTTCCAAAGGAAGGAATACTTTCTGTACCTCCGTATCCAGTATCATCCCCAGGAATGGAAGCCTCCGTGTTGGTTCCATGTGGGATTTTGGTAGGTTCATAATCCACCCATGATCCTGGATTAGTCAGGTTGAGATGGCAGTGCTGTCCAACAACCTCCCCTGGATGGTTCTTTTATCAGCAGGTCGTCCAGGTACGGTATTATGTTCACTCCCTGCTTATGGAGGAGAAACATCATCTCTGCCATTACCTTGGTAAACACCCTCGGTGCCGTGGAGAGGCCAAATGGCAGGGCCTGGAACTGGGACAATGACCTGAGTTTGTACCAGTTTCTGAATTGCTGTCTGCAAAGTCATACCTGCTTCCAGAGAAGCTGGTAAGCCTGATTTGAAGACTCCGTGAGGTGGGAGTTCCTGAAACTCCAGTCTGTATCCCTGGGTGATAAAGTCTTTGACCCAGGGATCCTGGCATGATGTTGCCAAAACATGACTGAAATAATGTAACCGGGCTCCCACCTGCCTGTCTTCCAGGCAGTGTGGTCCATCGTCATATTTTGAGGAAGCAGTTCCGAAGGTCTGTTCCTGAAAAACCTGCAGCTGCTGGTTTTCTGGGTTTACCTTTATTGCCTTTGAAGGCTGTAGAAGAACCTTTTTGTTTGCCTTTAAGCTTCGCTGTCCGAAAGGACTACAGAGTTGGAGCCGAGTAGGTTTTTCTAACTGGGGGTGCTGCGGAAGGAAGGTATGTAGACTTACCCGCCGTAGCCTTGGATATCCACGTATCCAGTTCATCTCCAAAAAGGGCCTCGCCTGTGAATAGTAGGCTTTCCACGCCTTTTCTAGAATCCGCATTCGCAGTCCAATGGTGCAGCCACAAGCCCCTGCGTGCTGACACTGCCATGGCAGTGGTGCATGCGTGGAGCAAACCAATCTCTTTTATGGCCTCCACCATAAAGTTAGCAGAGTCCTGAATATGCTGTAGGAGTAAAATGATCTCCCCCCTGGGCAAGGATTCTAATTCATCAATTAGGTTACCTGACCACTTAGCAATGGCCCTAGTGATCCATGCACAAGCAATAGTGGGTCTCTAGGCTACACCAGAAGCAGTAAATAAAGATTTGAGTGTGGTCTCAATCTTGTGGTCAGCCATGACTTTTAAGGATGCTGCCCCAGGAACCGGTAAGACTATCTTACTTGACAACCCAGATACCGATGCGTCCACAATCGGCGGGTTGTCCCATTTCTTTCTATCCTCCAGAGGAAAGGGAAAGGATGTAATTAACCTTTTAGGGATCTGAAATTTTTTGTCAGAATTAGCCCAAGTTTCTTCAAACAGTGCATTCAATTCCTTTGATGCAGGAAAAGTAGCTGAGGATTTCTTTTTTACATTAAAATAAGATTTCTCCTCCACCTCCGCCACATTGTCAGAAATGTGCAGGACATTTCTGATAGCTTCTATCAGGGCCTGTATTCCTTGTGACAGGATAGCATCCCTCCCTCTCGCATCTACTTCACCCTCCTCTAGGTCTGATGTATAGTCATCAGTATCAGCCTGCATGAGCTGGGCCAGAGTACGCGTTTGTAGGCAAATGGCAGGGGTCTGAGACGCTGGTACGGGAACTGAATCTCTATTCATCAGTTCATCCATAGATTGTCTTACGTATTGCATCTCTTTCTCAGTATGAGCTAATTTAGTAGAAATAGTAGATATCATCCCTTTATGGAATCTAACCATGCGGATTCTGATACACTATCCTGAGAATATGTACTGTTCTGGGTACACGGTAGCGAGTCCCAAGGGGAGGACAGATACTCTGCTGTACAGGACACATAGTCTCTGGACATGGTAATGCAAAGGGACACACACACACACCCACACACAGAAGGTGAAACACAGTATAACCTACACAGAGCCCACAGGGACAAGAGAAATAGGAGCCAGCCACACCTCGCCAATGTAGCTGAGTAAAAACACAGCTTGGTCGCCACACTAAATCCCTTCAGAGGACTTAGTATACTACAACCTCCTCCCCCTTACTATGACCCCCTGGTACCGCTGAGGAGACGTGGAGTCTTCTCGGAGGAGCTGTGCGTACCTGTGATGCCTTCCAGTATGAGCTGCAGAGGAAAAATGGTGCTGGTGAGCTGCTGGATCCGCTCATAGTGATGCCCCGCCCCAGTAATGACGTGCGGCTTCCTGGTCTTTTTTATACTGGCCTGAGGTTTAGAGTGCTTAATCCGAGGGTTAAAACCCTCTGTAAGCTGGATGGCCAGTGTGCGTATCATTGGTGGCTCAGCGCGCCCCCCACTCCGTTGACACACGCAGCCGCATGTCATCCTGAGTCCCCGGAGCGCAGCCTGCATGTCAGCACTGCGCTCCAACCCTCATGCCACCATTTCCGCCAGCGACCCGCTAACTGGGACACCAGCGCTGTACTCACCACTCTTCTATCTTCGGCTCTGTTAGGGGTGGCGGCCTGCTGCGGGAGGGTATGCCCGCCGTGGTGGAGCTTGCGAATGACTCCCTCAGGAGCTCGGTGTCCTGTCAGCGGAGAAACTGGACCATTAATTCTTTAGGAAGTTGGGCCGTTCTCCCCCCAAAGTCCCACGAAGCAGGCATGCTGGTGCCACCCAGCAATGGCTGTAAAACAACAAACAGAAAATAATGTAGAAAACTCTTCAGGAGCTTCTCTAAGCATGACCGGCTCCTCTGGGCACATTTTCTAAACTGATTCTGGTAGGAGGGGCATAGAGGGAGGAGCCAGTGTACACTATTGATTTCTTAAAGTGCCCAAGGCTCCTAGTGGACCCGTCTATACCCATGGTACTAATGTGGACCCCAGTATTCTCTAGGACGTAAGAGAAAAGGGGGACTCTGCCTGCCATAATGTGTAAAAAGGGGGACTCTGTCTGCTGTAATGTGGAAAAAGGGGACTCTGTCTGCATAATGTGTAAAAAGGAGGACTGTGCTGCTGAAATATGTAAAAAGCGGGACTTTGCTGCCGTAATGTGTAAAAGGGGACTCTACCTGCCGTAATGTGTAAAACGGGGCTCGACCTGGCGTATTGTGTAATAGGGGCTCTACCTGGAGTAATGTGTCAAATGGGTTTCTACCTGGTGTAATGTGTGACAGGGGCTCTTCCTGGCGTAATGTGTAACAGGAAGCTCTACCTGCCGTACTGTTTAAAAAGGGACCCTGCCTGCCGTACTGTGAAAAAGGGGACCCTACCTGCCGTAATGTGTAAAAGGGAGCTCTACCTGCCGTAATGTGTAAAAGGGGGCTCTACCTGGCATAATGTGTGACAGGGGCTCCACCTGGTGTAATGTGTGTGCGTGGCGCTACTGTGCGCTGTAATTTGAATAATGGAAACTATTTTGCAGCTTAATATGAATTGGTATTATTTTGCGGCCATGCCCCATCCCCACGAAGCCACGCCCCTATATTTTTGGCTCGCGCCTATGGCGCACAATGACTGGTCCTATTTTAAATATGGGAGGGGAGGGGGCGCCGATGCTGTTTTTTGCACACAGCTCTAAAATGTCTAGTTACGGCACTGCCCTGCAGTGCACATGGTTTTGCCCAACTGCTAACAAATTTGCTGCAGCAATCAACTGTGAATTACCCCCATAGTGTAGTGAAGTAGTGTTGCAACATTATACAGCATATAGATGGAATGTAATGCAGTTATGTTGTATAGCTGGGAAGTGGAGGGGGCATGTCAGGGAGACACTGGGAGCATTTTGGGCACACAAGGGGGCATGTGGGTAAAGAGCTGCTGTGCAACAGGCACTCGATGCATCATTGTACTAATTGTCTCATTTTCCTTTATCTGGTGGGGGCTCACCACTTGCAAGTTTCGCCACTGGACGTGTACAGTATCTGCCACTTGGATGGTCTCCATCTGTTGCTTATCAGTGTGAGAATTGTCCAACGCCTGTATATAATCCCAAAATGGTATACATTTTTAATTACTAGTGCCATATTATACAGTGTGCACTATGTATTCTATTATTCCATATTTACATCAAGTGATGCAACACTAAATACACACTGACACTCAAGAACACCAGAACCACCCATTTCCATATTATTCTTACATGTACTGTATAATTGCTCCTTTATGTCAGTGTTAAGATTGGCATACAAGGCCAGATAAAATGACTGTCAGACCAACAGGCGTTTTATCTGGCAGCCAGACACCCTGCCGATATCATGGCCATACCCTGTGAGATTTCTGACAATGTATGGCACCCAGTATTTTCTCTCCTTCCCTGGAGAGGAGACACTTCTCCATTCCCTCCTTGTAAAAAAACAGGGGAAATGCCCATCAGCTGGCCTCGACATAGCCAGATTAAGGGGTGGATGCAGGGCATACTGTACCCCGGGGCCCCCTTTGTCAGTGCCCCCCCCCCCCCTCCCCCCGGCCAGAGCACACTGACATAACTCCCTCTTATGCAGCAGCAGAACCAGACAGCCAGAATGTGAGCAACAGCAGTATCAGATTTCATGAACTATCGATGGAGCTTCCCAAGCAGAGGAGAGATAAGAGGGTGGAGATAGCTGCAAGTGACACAGGGTGGGATCACTGTGGTGTCTGAGTCCTGTGTAACTTGTTATCTAATGAGGGTCTAGACCAGGCTTTTTCAACCAGTGTGCCGTGGCACACTAGTGTGCCGGGACCAGTTGCAAGGTATGCCGCGGAGCCAGAGCAGCTTCCTGCACCTTCAGAGTGAACTGTTGGCCCAGGCTCTTCTTAGAGGATCAGTCGTGCTCCGGCCGTGACCTATGCCTTGAAAATGGTGTGATATCATAGGTCACGGCTGTCGCGTCTTACCACCCAGCCAGCCCACCCGCCTGCATACACATCTTTTACTTCCCGCTTGCATACACAGCTTTCCTTGCCAACCCACATCCACACTTGCCCGACCGCCCGCTGCTCAGTATTCGCAGAACTCCACTATGAACAACCCCCGCCACTGAGGGACAGGGAAGAGGACAGCTCATAATACAATTTGTTATTTTATTTCTCCTGTGGGGAACAATAGGATTTCAATAGGATTTATGTAGGAGAATAATTTATGGATTTATGGGGGGAACAATGTGAATAATTCATGTGGGGAGCAATAGGATTTATGTAGGGAGCAACATCATTTATGTGGAGATTTTTTTTTTTACTGTGAGGGCCAATGTGAGTGTTTTTTTTTTTTTTCTGTGGGGAACTTTTGGTGTGCCTTGGCAATTTTAAAATATTGGCCCTCATTCCGAGTTGATCGCTCGCAAGGCGATTTTAGCAGAGTTGCTCACGCTAAGCCGCCACCTACTGGGAGTGAATCTTAGCATCTTAAAATTGCGACCGAAGTAATCGCAATATTGCGATTACACACCTCGTAGCAGTTTCTGAGTAGCTCCAGACTTACTCGGCATCTGCGATCAGTTCAGTGCTTGTCGTTCCTGGTTTGACGTCACAAACACACCCAGCGTTCGCCCAGACACTCCCCTGTTTCTCCGGCCACTCCTGCGTTTTTTCCGGAAACGGTAGCGTTTTTTCCCACACGCCCATAAAACGGCCTGTTTCCGCCCAGTAACACCCATTTCCTGTCAATCACATTACGATCGCCAGACCGATGAAAAAGCCGTGAGTAAAATTACTAAGTGCATAGCAAATTTACTTGGCGCAGTCGCAGTGCGAACATTGCGCATGCGCACTAAGCGGAAAATCGCTGCGATGCGATGAAATTTACCGAGCGAACAACTCGGAATGAGGGCCATTGTTCGGTGTGTTGCGAGTAAAAAAAGGTTGAAAATAACTGGTCTAGACACACACACACACACACACACACACACACACACACACACACACACACACACACACACAGCGAGTCCTCCTGAGTCCTATCCCAGTGTGTAAGATAAATTATAGATTTTATTTTTCTATGTGTATTTTAAGATTGTTTAAGTTGTCTTTTGTTCCACTACAAGAACATTTTATAAAATAGTTGTCTTTCAATTAGGTGGAGCTATAAACAGTACCCAGGCATTATTAAACTATTAGTTTAAATCTAATATACACCATTGGGCTAAACATGACCCATTCCAGGAGGGACAAAATGCTCTCTACTACCCCTTTCACACCGCAGCTATAACCCGGTAAATTGCCATTTTTTAAGCTTTCCAAAACGGTTCTAGCTGGGGTGTGAAAGGGCCACTTTGAATTTACTGGTTACAGCAGAGGTTCCCAAACTGTGTGCCGTGGCTCCCTGGGGTGCCTCGGGACACTTGCAGGGGTGCCCTGGGTTGGTGGTCCAGGACCAATTCAAATTATTCATAGTCAATATAACAGGCAAAACCAGTGCTGGTGGTTGCCAGTCATAAAATATGTGGCCAAACAGAAGCAAATCTTGTCCCTCACCACACAGCTGACCCTAAGGATGACATATAAACGCGATCTACTTAATGTAATATTTCTTTCTAAATTTCTCAATAAGAAATTTTTGGCCTAGGGGTGCCGTGAAAAAAATTCTGATATTCTAGGCCGCCGTAATTCAAAAAAGTTTGGAAACCACTGGGTTACAGATTACTGGTATTTTAAAATGGTTAAAAAGCAGGGTCCTACACGGTTCAGACCCGTTTCATTGTGCAATGTGAAAGGCTCAGAAACGGTATTTCCAAACCACAGAAGGTGATAGGCTGTCTCCATGCGTGATGTCACCAGGCAGAAGCAGGAAATAAACTGGAGTAAACACATGAGAGTGAAGAAGCATTTTATTATACAGAATACAGTTTAAAATGGCAAATTGGAGTGATGCGGAGGCTAGGGAGCTGCTTAGGATGAGAGGGGATGAAGAAATTGCTAGAAAAATCACTGGGACAGTGAAGGATGCAGTAATCTACAAAAACATGGTAAAGATGCTTGAAGCTGCTGGGTTCCATTGTACGACTAGCCAAATTATTAATAATTAATTAATAATTCATAATTATTAATAATGTGTGGGCCAGAAAAGTCCATTTAAAATGACAACCACTGTTTTCTATGGGAGAAACGGGTTCAGTGTGAAAGGTACCAAAACGGTAATGAAACGGTAATATACCAGTTACAACATACGATGTGAAGGGGGTTTAACTGCTCAGACCCATTTTAAGAACCGTTTAAAGAACCGTTTCAAAAGCAGGGTTTGCGATGTAAAAGCGGTATACCTGGACTTCCTTCTTAAGTTATGATGGCAATCACCTGTGTTGAAACATCCTTATTATTAATTATACAGTTCAACGCAGGTGACTACTATCGTATATTAAGAGGGAAGTCCTTGAAAGAGCATTTTGTCCCTACTGGAATGGGTCTTGTTGGGAGGTATGCACAATCTTATATAATACCCCCCCCCCCCCTCGTTCCACTGGGGCCCCCCTGTCTAAAGTGCCCAAGGATTAATCTGGCCCTGGGCCTCGACATTCCATACACTGCCCAATCCGGCTGACTTTCATGTAGAGCTTGGCTGTGATGTTTGAGGAGCAAAAGATGCCATCCCCACCGACCACTTGCCTAGGTAAAAGCAGTAGCCATGGAGGTGCAACATCAGGAGCATCCAGATACTGATGGAGTGGAGATCGCCTAATTTGGCTAAGGGATATGAGTGCTACTCACATGGGCAGCAATAAAAAAAGGAGCATGAAACACACCTAAAAGAAATGGCATATACCTCTCTATATTGATCTATATATCTCTCTATTGATCCCTAATCTGCATGTTTCTGCTGTTCACACAGGTAGCAGTGTAATTTGCCCCCAAATTGTGCATGTATTTTTAGACTGACCTGCAGTTTATATTGCTGCTCGAGTCAGCAGAAGAGGGGTGCAGAATCAGTTATTTCTGCTGCGGGGTACACTGGGCTCCACAGGGAATGACATTGGGATGTAGAGTAGGATCTTGATCCGAGGCACCAACAGGCTCAAAGCTTTGACCTTCTTCCCAGAATGCATAGCGCCGCCTCTTCTATAACCCCGCCTCCATTTAACTTACCGTTGTTAAAGATATTTAATAACGGTAAGTTCTTACAATAAATCTCGTTTTTAATGTCTGCGTTATTTGCAGAGTGCTTTGCTTACCTCTTGTTGTTATGCAATGGAGTGTGAGCAATGCTGAATGTAACATTCATAACAAAGACGCCTCCTGCTGCATTTTCATTTTAGCTGTACAGTATTGCACAGCCGCTTCCTTGTGGCTGTGCAATAGCGTACAACTCTGAATTAGGCCCATGATGTGCACCAGGGCCGGCTCCAGGCATGTTCGAGTCGAGCGCCTGCGCAGGGCGCCACCCTTAAAGGGCGCCGAACGCTGGCGCCGACATGTTGGAGCATGGAGCCGGCCCTGTCCTATCCCTGTCAGTAAACTGTGGCTGTGCGCGCGCCGCGCTGTTCGGCGACGGCGTCTGATGTCAGACACCGGCGCCGCAGAGCGCGCACAGATCACTAAGGCACAGGAGCCGCACAGTGCGCCTGCCTACAGCAGCACTCCCCCTCCCTCATCGCCGGCACATCAGGTACTCTGTGGGCATATGTGGCACAGTGGGGGCATTAATGTTTCTGGCACTGTGGGGGTATATCTGGCACTAGGAGCATTAATGTATCTGGCACTGTGGGGGGCATATCTGGCACTGTGGGGGCATTAATGTATCTGGCACTGTGGGGGCATTAATGTATCTGGCACTGTGGGGGGCATTAATGTGTCTGGCACTGTGGGGGCATATCTGGCACTGTGGGGGCATTCATGTATCTGGCACTGTGGGGGCATTAATGTATCTGGCACTGTGGGGGGCATTAATGTATCTGGCACTGGGGGCATATCAGGCACTGTGGGGGCATTAATGTGTCTGGCACTGTGGGGGTCATTTATCTGGCACTGGGGGCATTAATGTATCTAGCACTGTGGGGGCATATCTGGCACTGTGGGGGCATTAATGTATCTGGCATGTGGGGGCATTAATGTATCTGGCACTGTGGGGGCATATCTGGCACTGTGGGGGGCATTAATGTATCTGGCACTGTGGGGGGCATTAATGTACCTGGCACTGTGGGGTCATTTATCTGTCACTGTAGGATCATATCTGGCACTGGGGGCATTTATGTATCTGGCACTGTGGGGGCATATCTGGCACGGGGGGGCATTAATATATCTGGCACTGTGGGGGCATATCTGGCACTGTGAGGGCATTAATGTATCTGGCACTGTGGGGGGCATAATGTATCTGGAACTGTGGGGGCATATCTGGCACTGTGGGGGCATTAATGTATCTGGCACTGTGGGGGGCATTAATGTATCTGGCACTGTGGGGGCATATCTGGCACGGGGGGCATTAATCTGGCACTGTGGGGGCATATCTGGCACTGTGGGGGCATTAATGTATCTGGCACTGTGGGGGGCATTAATGTTTCTGGCACTGTGGGGTCATTTATCTGTCACTGTGGGGGCATATCTGGCACTGTGGGGGCATTTATGTATCTGGCACTGCTGGGGGGCATGTCATGTGCATCTGGCACTGCTGGGGGGCATGTCATGTGCATCTGGCACTGCTGGGGGGGGGCATGTCATGTGCATATGGCACTACTGGGGGGCATATCATGTGTAGCTGGGGGGCATATCATGTAGTGTTCCCGTGTCTCAGTGCAATACCTGGTGCAATGTGTTGCAGTGCTCTACCTGGCGCAAAGTGTATAACGTGCTCTGACTGGCGCAAAGTGTAAAACGTGCTCTGCCTAGCGCAGTGTGTATAGGAGGTTCTACCTGGTGCAATGTGTATTAGCTGCACTACTGTGTGGTGTAATGCAAATTTCCACTATTTTGTGGCCACGCCCCTTCCCCACGAAGCAACGCTGCTAAATTTTTACTGCACGCCTTCGGCGCTCACTATCCATGTTTCACCGCGAGAGCACCAAGCATTACGGTATGCACATAGTTTTGACCTTCTAACCTAAAAATGTGCCCTCCCGAATGCAAAATGTGCCCTCCCCGTGATCAGCACCCTGCCCTAAAAAAATCCTAGAGTGAACACTATCATGTGTAGCTGGGGGGCATGTCATGTGTAGCTGGCACTACTGGGGGGCATATCATGTGTCGCTGGCACTGCTGGGGGGCATGTCATGTACAGCTGGCACTGCTGCGGGGCATGTCGTGTAGCTGGCACTGCTGGGAGGCATGTCATGTGTAGCTGGCACTGGGGGGGGGCATGTCATGTGTAGCTGGCACTGCTGGGGGGTATATCATGTCTATCTGGCACTACACATTATGTGTCTGGCACTATACTGGAGACATTATGTGTAACTGGCACTATACTGGAGACATTGTGTGTATCTGGCACTATACTGGAGACATTATGTGTAGCTGGCACTATACTGGAGACATTGTGTGTATCTGGCACTATACTGGAGACATTATGTGTAGCTGGCACTATACTGGAGACATTGTGTGTAGCTGGCACTATACTGGAGACATTGTGTATAAGGAACACTACTATGGCTGTTCTGTGTAAGGCTGCTAATTGTGTGCGTAGAGGGTGTGTGAAAATATATTTATTTATAGTTTGATAATATGAAGTTGTGAGGCCACGCACACTTTTCCAGGTGACCACGCACACTTTTCCAGGAGCACGCGCGCCTTAGGCGCGCGCATATAGGATGGGAGGGGGCGCTTTGAAATTTTCTCGCTCAGGGTGCTAGTAGGCCTGGAGCCGGCCCTGATGTACACTGACTGTGTGGTGTGTACCTGCTTAAATCTGAATGCACTAGAGATGAGCGCCTGAAATTTTTCGGGTTTTGTGTTTTGGTTTTGGGTTCGGTTCCGCGGCCGTGTTTTGGGTTCGAACGCGTTTTGGCAAAACCTCACCGAATTTTTTTTGTCGGATTCGGGTGTGTTTTGGATTCGGGTGTTTTTTTCAAAAAACACTAAAAAACAGCTTAAATCATAGAATTTGGGGGTCATTTTGATCCCAAAGTATTATTAACCTCAAAAACCATAATTTACACTCATTTTCAGTCTATTCTGAATACCTCACACCTCACAATATTATTTTTAGTCCTAAAATTTGCACCGAGGTCGCTGTGTGAGTAAGATAAGCGACCCTAGTGGCCGACACAAACACCGGGCCCATCTAGGAGTGGCACTGCAGTGTCACGCAGGATGTCCCTTCCAAAAAACCCTCCCCAAACAGCACATGACGCAAAGAAAAAAAGAGGCGCAATGAGGTAGCTGTGTGAGTAAGATTAGCGACCCTAGTGGCCGACACAAACACCGGGCCCATCTAGGAGTGGCACTGCAGTGTCACGCAGGATGGCCCTTCCAAAAAACCCTCCCCAAACAGCACATGACGCAAAGAAAAAAAGAGGCGCAATGAGGTAGCTGTGTGAGTAAGATTAGCGACCCTAGTGGCCGACACAAACACCGGGCCCATCTAGGAGTGGCACTGCAGTGTCACGCAGGATGTCCCTTCCAAAAAACCCTCCCCAAACAGCACATGACGCAAAGAAAAAAAGAGGCGCAATGAGGTAGCTGTGTGAGTAAGATTAGCGACCCTAGTGGCCGACACAAACACCGGGCCCATCTAGGAGTGGCACTGCAGTGTCACGCAGGATGTCCCTTCCAAAAAACCCTCCCCAATCAGCACATGATGCAAAGAAAAAGAAAAGAAAAAAGAGGTGCAAGATGGAATTGTCCTTGGGCCCTCCCACCCACCCTTATGTTGTATAAACAAAACAGGACATGCACACTTTAACCAACCCATCATTTCAGTGACAGGGTCTGCCACACGACTGTGACTGATATGACGGGTTGGTTTGGACCCCCCCCAAAAAAGAAGCAATTAATCTCTCCTTGCACAAACTGGCTCTACAGAGGCAAGATGTCCACCTCATCTTCACCCTCCGATATATCACCGTGTACATCCCCCTCCTCACAGATTATCAATTCGTCCCCACTGGAATCCACCATCTCAGCTCCCTGTGTACTTTGTGGAGGCAATTGCTGCTGGTCAATGTCTCCGCGGAGGAATTGATTATAATTCATTTTAATGAACATCATCTTCTCCACATTTTCTGGATGTAACCTCGTACGCCGATTGCTGACAAGGTGAGCGGCGGCACTAAACACTCTTTCGGAGTACACACTTGTGGGAGGGCAACTTAGGTAGAATAAAGCCAGTTTGTGCAAGGGCCTCCAAATTGCCTCTTTTTCCTGCCAGTATAAGTACGGACTGTGTGACGTGCCTACTTGGATGCGGTCACTCATATAATCCTCCACCATTCTATCAATGTTGAGAGAATCATATGCAGTGACAGTAGACGACATGTCCGTAATCGTTGTCAGGTCCTTCAGTCCGGACCAGATGTCAGCATCAGCAGTCGCTCCAGACTGCCCTGCATCACCGCCAGCGGGTGGGCTCGGAATTCTGAGCCTTTTCCTCGCACCCCCAGTTGCGGGAGAATGTGAAGGAGGAGATGTTGACAGGTCGCGTTCCGCTTGACTTGACAATTTTGTCACCAGCAGGTCTTTCAACCCCAGCAGACCTGTGTCTGCCGGAAAGAGAGATCCAAGGTAGGCTTTAAATCTAGGATCGAGCACGGTGGCCAAAATGTAGTGCTCTGATTTCAACAGATTGACCACCCGTGAATCCTTGTTAAGCGAATTAAGGGCTGCATCCACAAGTCCCACATGCCTAGCGGAATCGCTCCCTTTTAGCTCCTTCTTCAATGCCTCCAGCTTCTTCTGCAAAAGCCTGATGAGGGGAATGACCTGACTCAGGCTGGCAGTGTCTGAACTGACTTCACGTGTGGCAAGTTCAAAGGGCATCAGAACCTTGCACAACGTTGAAATCATTCTCCACTGCACTTGAGACAGGTGCATTCCACCTCCTATATCGTGCTCAATTGTATAGGCTTGAATGGCCTTTTGCTGCTCCTCCAACCTCTGAAGCATATAAAGGGTTGAATTCCACCTCGTTACCACTTCTTGCTTCAGATGATGGCAGGGCAGGTTCAGTAGTTTTTGGTGGTGCTCCAGTCTTCTGTACGTGGTGCCTGTATGCCGAAAGTGTCCCGCAATTTTTCTGGCCACCGACAGCATCTCTTGCACGCCCCTGTCGTTTTTTAAAAAATTCTGCACCACCAAATTCAAGGTATGTGCAAAACATGGGACGTGCTGGAATTTGCCCATATTTAATGCACACACAATATTGCTGGCGTTGTCCGATGCCACAAATCCACAGGAGAGTCCAATTGGGGTAAGCCATTCCGCGATGATCTTCCTCAGTTGCCGTAAGAGGTTTTCAGCTGTGTGCGTATTCTGGAAAGCGGTGATACAAAGCGTAGCCTGCCTAGGAAAGAGTTGGCGTTTGCGAGATGCTGCTACTGGTGCCGCCGCTGCTGTTCTTGCGGCGGGAGTCCATACATCTACCCAGTGGGCTGTCACAGTCATATAGTCCTGACCCTGCCCTGCTCCACTTGTCCACATGTCCGTGGTTAAGTGGACATTGGGTACAACTGCATTTTTTAGGACACTGGTGAGTCTTTTTCTGACGTCCGTGTACATTCTCGGTATCGCCTGCCTAGAGAAGTGGAACCTAGATGGTATTTGGTAACGGGGGCACACTGCCTCAATAAATTGTCTAGTTCCCTGTGAACTAACGGCGGATACCGGACGCACGTCTAACACCAACATAGTTGTCAAGGACTCAGTTATCCGCTTTGCAGTAGGATGACTGCTGTGATATTTCATCTTCCTCGCAAAGGACTGTTGAACAGTCAATTGCTTACTGGAAGTAGTACAAGTGGGCTTACGACTTCCCCTCTGGGATGACCATCGACTCCCAGCGGCAACAACAGCAGCGCCAGCAGCAGTAGGCGTTACACGCAAGGATGCATCGGAGGAATCCCAGGCAGGAGAGGACTCGTCAGAATTGCCAGTGACATGGCCTGCAGGACTATTGGCATTCCTGGGGAAGGAGGAAATTGACACTGAGGGAGTTGGTGGGGTGGTTTGCGTGAGCTTGGTTACAAGAGGAAGGGATTTACTGGTCAGTGGACTGCTTCCGCTGTCACCCAAAGTTTTTGAACTTGTCACTGACTTATTATGAATGCGCTGCAGGTGACGTATAAGGGAGGATGTTCCGAGGTGGTTAACGTCCTTACCCCTACTTATTACAGCTTGACAAAGGGAACACACGGCTTGACACCTGTTGTCCGCATTTCTGGTGAAATACCTCCACACCGAAGAGCTGATTTTTTTGGTATTTTCACCTGGCATGTCAACGGCCATATTCCTCCCACGGACAACAGGTGTCTCCCCGGGTGCCTGACTTAAACAAACCACCTCACCATCAGAATCCTCCTGGTCAATTTCCTCCCCAGCGCCAGCAACACCCATATCCTCCTCATCCTGGTGTACTTCAACACTGACATCTTCAATCTGACTATCAGGAACTGGACTGCGGGTGCTCCTTCCAGCACTTGCAGGGGGCGTGCAAATGGTGGAAGGCGCATGCTCTTCACGTCCAGTGTTGGGAAGGTCAGGCATCGCAACCGACACAATTGGACTCTCCTTGTGGATTTGGGATTTCGAAGAATGCACAGTTCTTTGCTGTGCTGCTTTTGCCAGCTTGAGTCTTTTCATTTTTCTAGCGAGAGGCTGAGTGCTTCCATCCTCATGTGAAGCTGAACCACTAGCCATGAACATAGGCCAGGGCCTCAGCCGTTCCTTGCCACTCCGTGTGGTAAATGGCATATTGGCAAGTTTACGCTTCTCCTCCGACAATTTTATTTTAGGTTTTGGAGTCCTTTTTTTACTGATATTTGGTGTTTTGGATTTGACATGCTCTGTACTATGACATTGGGCATCGGCCTTGGCAGACGACGTTGCTGGCATTTCATCGTCTCGGCCATGACTAGTGGCAGCAGCTTCAGCACGAGGTGGAAGTGGATCTTGATCTTTCCCTAATTTTGGAACCTCAACATTTTTGTTCTCCATATTTTAATAGGCACAACTAAAAGGCACCTCAGGTAAACAATGGAGATGGATGGATTGGATACTAGTATACAATTATGGACGGGCTGCCGAGTGCCGACACAGAGGTAGCCACAGCCGTGAACTACCGCACTGTACTGTGTCTGCTGCTAATATATAGACTGGTTGATAAAGAGATAGTATACTCGTAACTAGTATGTATGTATAAAGAAAGAAAAAAAAACCACGGTTAGGTGGTATATACAATTATGGACGGGCTGCCGAGTGCCGACACAGAGGTAGCCACAGCCGTGAACTACCGCACTGTACTGTGTCTGCTGCTAATATATAGACTGGTTGATAATGAGATAGTATACTCGTAACTAGTATGTATGTATAAAGAAAGAAAAAAAAACCACGGTTAGGTGGTATATACAATTATGGACGGGCTGCCGAGTGCCGACACAGAGGTAGCCACAGCCGTGAACTACCGCACTGTACTGTGTCTGCTGCTAATATAGACTGGTTGATAAAGAGATAGTATACTCGTAACTAGTATGTATGTATAAAGAAAGAAAAAAAAACCACGGTTAGGTGGTATATACAATTATGGACGGGCTGCCGAGTGCCGACACAGAGGTAGCCACAGCCGTGAACTACCGCACTGTACTGTGTCTGCTGCTAATATATAGACTGGTTGATAAAGAGATAGTATACTCGTAACTAGTATGTATGTATAAAGAAAGAAAAAAAAACCACGGTTAGGTGGTATATACAATTATGGACGGGCTGCCGAGTGCCGACACAGAGGTAGCCACAGCCGTGAACTACCGCACTGTACTGTGTCTGCTGCTAATATAGACTGGTTGATAAAGAGATAGTATACTCGTAACTAGTATGTATGTATAAAGAAAGAAAAAAAAACCACGGTTAGGTGGTATATACAATTATGGACGGGCTGCCGAGTGCCGACACAGAGGTAGCCACAGCCGTGAACTACCGCACTGTACTGTGTCTGCTGCTAATATAGACTGGTTGATAAAGAGATAGTATACTACTAATATTATATATACTGGTGGTCAGGTCACTGGTCACTAGTCACACTGGCAGTGGCACTCCTGCAGCAAAAGTGTGCACTGTTTAATTTTAATATAATATTATGTACTCCTGGCTCCTGCTATAACCTATAACTGGCACTGCAGTAGTGCTCCCCAGTCTCCCCCACAATTATAAGCTGTGTGAGCTGAGCAGTCAGACAGATATATAATATATATAGATGATGCAGCACACTGGCCTGAGCCTGAGCAGTGCACACAGATATGGTATGTGACTGACTGAGTCACTGTGTGTATCGCTTTTTTCAGGCAGAGAACGGATATATTAAATAAACTGCACTGTGTGTCTGGTGGTCACTCACTATATAATATATTATGTACTCCTGGCTCCTGCTATAACCTATAACTGGCACTGCAGTAGTGCTCCCCAGTCTCCCCCACAATTATAAGCTGTGTGAGCTGAGCAGTCAGACAGATATATATAATATTATATATAGATAATAGATGATGCAGCACACTGGCCTGAGCCTGAGCAGTGCACACAGATATGGTATGTGACTGAGTCACTGTGTGCTGTGTATCGCTTTTTTCAGGCAGAGAACGGATTATAAAGTAAACTGCACTGTCCTCACTAGTAAACTCTCTCCACTCAGTCTCTACACTTCTACAGTAACAGTACTCCTCCTAGTCAGCTCCAGTAAATCTCTCTCAGTCTCTTATAATCTAAATGGAGAGGACGCCAGCCACGTCCTCTCCCTATCAATCTCAATGCACGTGTGAAAATGGCGGCGACGCGCGGCTCCTTATATAGAATCCGAGTCTCGCGATAGAATCCGAGCCTCGCGAGAATCCGACAGCGTCATGATGACGTTCGGGCGCGCTCGGGTTAACCGAGCAAGGCGGGAAGATCCGAGTCGCTCGGACCCGTGAAAAAAAACATGAAGTTCTGGCGGGTTCGGATTCAGAGAAACCGAACCCACTCATCTCTAGAATGCACTACACTAAATAGTGTTCATTTTCTATGTTCTAATTTTTTGAAGGTTAAATGCTCTTCACTAGATTGATACAATATTGGATGAATTCTCTAAATGGAAGTAGTGTAGTACAACCATTTTATTGAAAAACCATTGTCTGTTACAAACATCTTTTGTACATGAATGCAGAAGCTGCCTATCATTGAATGCTGACTGTTGGGGACATCCCATTTAAGCCATGATAACCATGGTGAGTCTGTGCTATCCAGGCTAACCGCCAACTGCCTCACCACCCTGTGCCGGTTGAAGAGTTTGTGAGGGGTATTCAATTGTTTGAAAAGTCAGTTGGGTGTCTGTTTTTTCCTATCTAATAGACAAGAAAAAACAGACACCCAACTGACTTTTCAAACATTTGAATTTCCCCCTATGAATTTATTAATAGTTTTTAAGAAATGTAATAAAACATTTTTTTCTAAAATGCATTAGGGAAAAGTCCTTGATAGGTCTATGAATCTATGCTTCTTTGATAGATTCTGATAACTAGTGTTTTTTTTTTTATTTAATAGAATGCAGTTACACACTTTCTTAGAAATAGATCCAGAAACAGGTGAAATCAATTCAGAAATCAATAAAATAAGCATCTGAAGACTTGGCCAGAGCACGGAAGCTACTATACTGTAAATCTTGAATCTACTTGTAAATTTAGGCAAGTACTAGAACCATTTTCATAGAAAATCAGCAATGCTCAATAACACAGGGAAGTAATATGAATGAAAATTGGCAGAAGGGGGCATCCTGATTGTGAACAACAAGATGAAGAGCAGAAAGGAAAGACCTATAATGAATGGAAACATGGATGTGAAAAGAAGTCTGTGTGAGGAAAATATAAATGTCTCTTTCAATAAATAATGAGGGCTCTCTAATTGACCACAAGTATTGCAGATATAGAACACTGCGTATGCAGGACAGCACGTAGACCCTCATAGCTCCTTTATAAACCTCATTAATTCTATTCACCAAGTTAAGTTACATGATGTTTTCTCTTTCTTTCCATTAAGACTACCAGAAGTTATGTCACAGTCATTCAATAGGTTTGTTTAGAGTGTACTACAAATGCCAATTTTAGGACTAACGGGCGTATTTAATATCAATTTTGTTTACTAAAATAATGTGAAAAAGGGTGTTTTCACACCCTTTTAACATTATTTTAGTATGACCTGAATGTATAAAAGGACGTTTGGAGCAGTTTTTCACGAAAATCCTTTAATTCACTAATTTTTAGTAACCAAGATCACTTTTCCCATATTTATAATTGAAAATGGGATCTGGTTGAATTTTCTAGAAAGAAAATTGTGTAAAAATACTGCAGAGATCCCTGTTATAATTACGCCAGCTTCAGCTGGTGTAATCACAGGGCTTACTGTGTATTCTGTACTTCTGCACAGCTTTCTCTGCCCCTAGGCAGAGAAAGCTGTGCAAGGAGCTGGCAGTGTGATTAGCTATATGTGTCCGATGGACACACAAGTTGATCACTGTAAAAAAAGAAAATAATAATATCATACTCACCTACCCATGGACCAGTGATCGGGGCTCCGGTGTGGGCTGCCGTTCATCGAGGTTCGCTGCTGCTCCTGTGACCTCTGGTGCAGTAAAGTGATGCTGCAAAGCAGCAGCTCACTTTACAGTAGCGGCAGTCACAGCAGCAGGGAGCCCCGATGACCGGCAGCCATCCAGGAGCACCAATCACCGATCCCTTCCTGGTGAGTATGATCAGCTGTGGGGGTCATTGCAACGGGGAGGGGGGTGTTAGCGGTAGCGTCGGTAATGTCGGGTGGTGGCGCATAATCAGGGTATTTTTTTATGAAAAATACGCAGATAATGCTGCAGAGTGGCATTGCAGGGACAGAGATTTCTCGCAAGCCCTGTCCCTGCTTGCAATTATTGATACATCCCTGCAATTAAATTATTGCGGATTGGGTCGATTTTATCACATCTACATCCCCAGATGCGGGTGGTGATAAATCGGCCCCTAAATATTTCCGGAAGTTTGAGATAGACCATATGTAGGTTACACATCAAGACATTTATAATGTACAGGCGTTTAACATTGTGAAAGTAGTTATCTTATTTCAGACTTGTCAAACGAGTTTTTCACCTTTTTTCATTAAAGAAGGTATTTTTCCCGCTCCTCGGTGATGGCTAGACTTTTTCAGGTCACATTACTTACTGTCACCTTTCTTGTTATCAAAGCAGTTCACACAGTAAGATACCAATTACAGAAGCTGTGTAGTCTGCACTTTTACTATGAGGTTGGTTTGGAATTTAAGGTGATGTCAGATCAAGGGGAAAAATTTTAATTAAGACAACACATTTTAGCTTAATTGGAAGAATTAGTCCGGATGCAATAAAGACAGAGACAGCTAAAATGATGCCTGCCACTAAGTACAGAACACAGTGCTTAAACAAGACAACACACCTGTACTCAGAGCAAGAAAATAAGTGAATATTCTGGGTTTTAATTTAAAATTTCCTGAAATTAGGGCATTATTTCACAAATATCTCGATATTTGAAGCATATACTGTAGTTAGCAAATTATAATTCACATACAATGGTCCAAGACAAAAAACAAAGGCGAGGTTCCTGAATGTACTCAGAATCTAGTTCGTGTAAGAATTTATTTGCAGGAGCAGAAATACAGATTTTCAGATGAACTCAAGAACTGCTGCTATTTAGATCATTCCAGTTCCCGATTTGCAAAATAAATGTTTTGGAAAACACATTACGAGCGGTGTGCAAGTATGCACAAAAAGTATTATATGTACAATGTAAACATTAAATTTTTTTCCAAGTATTCGCCGGAGGAGTCTATGCAAATTAGCATGCAATCAAATCACTTGGTGAAACAGTTGGACCAGAAATCATGTTTTCTATATGCTGGATGAAGCGCTCCACTACAGCTTCCAGTGACTTAAAACAAAACCCATGCATCTTGCACTTGATTTGTGAGACTGTATGGCAATTGACCTAGCACCTGTAAGCGTTCATCAGCCAGAAAATCTGCCACTTTCCTGGACTTGTGGGCAGGTGCATTGTAGTGATGGAGAAGTGCACCACGAGAGCGGTACCATAGTTACATGAATAGTCCCAGCCACAAAAACAGTCACCATCTGCTTAACAATGTCTCGCTCATGTTGGAACATCTATAGCAGTGCACCTCCAACTAGGGTCCACTAAGCCGAGTGTAGATCCAGGATTCATCACCACTGATGATCTCCCAGACAGACAGAGTTTGAGCGACCGCCATCCATCCTGGCCGGCATGTTGTGGCACCAAGACACCCGAGCCTCCTTCTGCTCTAGAATCAGCTGATATGGCACCCAGCGTGCAGAAACCTTGCTCAAGGTAAGCTTTTCATGGAGTATGAAGGGGAAGGATCCTGATGAGATGCCTATCTCCTTCTTTAACAGGGCCATGGTCACCCTTGCATCTACCCCAACTATAGCCTGCACGGCAGCAATGTTATCCTCGGTGATGGTGGACTCAGGTTAGCCGCAGAGCTCCTCTTTTTACAGGGACCATCTCTCAAGCAACAATTCTGCAAACCATTCAATCACAGTGGTTCGGGAGGGAGCTTCCTCCCCAGAAGCAGCTTGGAGTTGGTCAAAACTCTCCTGCTCTCACTCTTGTAGTTGCAGAAGATCATGGCTCTCTAGTGGCCTCTTTTGAGCTCCATAATGACTTTGTGAAGGAAGTGAACATGCTGACTTTGGTGTGCAGTGCTGTCTATTATATGGTTCTGTGCCTTCACATTTCACAAGAACTTTAGTCAAGATTACAGTTCACAAACAGAAGTCAGATTGTGTATACTCTACCTATGCACTGCACACCCGGAAACTTATTGCACACCCCTTGTATTGCATCTGTGTAGTTGGCATACAAAGAGCGGTGCATATATCTAGAGGAGGTAATAGACATACAGTAAGTGATAGGGATGTCTATTGATCATCAATAGTCAATGATTTTGCTAACAATGGTGGAGGTCCATGTTTCACTGCCGTCTACAGTATTTCAGTTTTTTATTTTGTCACACAGTGCTTAGCCTTCCCTGTCCCACCACTTAACCCCTGCCCCCTTCCCTGATTGGCCTGCCTTATTCACTTGATTCACAGTAGTGATGCTCGTCTAAGGTTCAAACTGTCAAAGGTTTTCCGTTTATGTTTTCCTGCCATTGATTTTAAGTTGGTGAATGGTGAACCATTCAATGGTCATCCCTAATAATTAGTAGAATATACACTGTCCTGTGTTTTTATATAACGAGTGCAGTTATAACTTATTAGTTTTCATGCTGGCTTCCTGGAATAAGAGCTGTGTGGCAAGATCAGAGTCCAGGCAAGATCAGAGTCCAATATGGCCAGACAAATACTGAATTAAAAAGAGCATGGTCATAATATTGCCTGCAGTACCATAGCATTAGAAGAAAACATTTGTGACTGCGGAATTCAGAATTTGGAACAATAACATATTCTTCTATACTGACATTATAAGTGACCATGTGCATACATACAGTATCACTGAACTCATCATAGTTCTATCTGATTTCTTACTATAGTTAAACAAAAATGGTTCAACAATAGGGCAGCTGCAAGGTTCTCAGTATATGTGTACGTGCTGTTATAGTAAATACGTTTCTATTGAACATACATATCTTGTACCACCTCTGTTCCTGCTGAAGCCTATTTATGTATAACCGTATTTTATTTTTAATATATCATGGGCAATACGAACATATTTATAAGGGCAGTGGCGGCTTGTGCCTTGGCTGGCCAGGGAGTCTGTTATACCCCTTTCAGACATTTGACCCTGCTCAAGTCCCGGGATTTTCTCTCCAGCAAAAACCCGGGTTTTTCTTCAGACCCTCTTTCACACTACACCACAGACCCGGGAAATTCCCGGGTTGGCCCCTTTCAGACATAAGCTGGATTTTCCAGTTTTTAAGGCAGTGTTATCATTTTAAGGGGACGGTTTGCAGGCACACAATAATGAGGTCATGCAAAGGGGAGGGCAGGCTATGAATGGTCTGGGTGTGGTGCCCATAATGCATTGCTGGATTGCTGGATTCATGGTTGACAAGCATTTGTGTAGCATGGAGAGTTTAATTGCTGTGGTGGAGTTAATTTAAATTCCATGTTAGGAATACAGTAATCCCATATTTATATACCAATAAATAGAACACCAGTTTTTCTTTTCCAAAAATGTTTATTTTAGAAAGAATAAAAGTTTTTTTTCAAGTTGTAAAACGTGTGTGCACATCTTTTGCATCTTTAATGAGATCCTCCCAATTATGAGGACATATATGGTATAGTACAAACACTTTTTAGGAATGACAGGCGCATTACACCCACTTTAGCCATAACATTAAAGTGCTGCGGTATTACAGTGCAAAACAGTAGTTTTGCCGAAGGGCATGGTGTATCACAAGGGTCTTAAACCTTTGCCCTGCAGTTGTTATGGAACTTCAGTTCCCAGCATGCCCATCCACATTTTAGATTTTAGCCCATACTGAACGGTGGCAGAAAATGCTGAGAAGTGTAGTTCCATAACAGCTGCAGGGCAAAGGTTGAAGACCTCTGTTCTACATTAAAAAAAAAAGTGCTGCGGTATTGCAGTGAAAAATACAAACAAAATAATCATAAGACCAAGGTGTATGATGTACTCATAATTATGAGCGTATGCGCAATACCTGAATTTTTGAAGACAAACATACGCATTTTAAACATACGTATTTCACAAACAAAACATTAAACAAAAATAAAGTTATGGGCACAATACCCAACCAATAAACATAGAATAAACATTTACTGTATGTGCACAGTATACATTAGAGAATTTGGTACTGTGGTTTATTGCTGGGAGTAGATTCCTCTGGAGTTGTACTAGATAATGAATCTCCAAATTCTGGACCTCTCGGTCTATTCTTCAATGTATTCGAGGTCGAATTAAAGGATGTTGGAGACTGGGATTGCTGCGCAAACTGGTGAGTATCCCCAAAAGTGGTGGGAGACTGGGATTGCTGTGCAAACTGGTGAGTATCCCCAAAAGTGGTGGGAGACTGGGATTGCTGTGCAAACTGGTGAGTATCCCCAAAAGTGGTGGGAGACTGGGATTGTTGCGTATACTGGTGAGTATCCCCAAAAGAGGTGGGAGACTGGGCTTGCTGCATATACTGGGATCTAGGCCCAAAATATGGGGGAGACTGGGCTTGTTGCATATACTGGGATATAGGCCCAAAAGATGGGGGAGGCTGGCCTTGCTGGGCATACCATATTTTTGGACCAAGGGGGTAATTCTGAGTTGATCGCAGCACCACGTTTGTTAGCAATTGGGCAAAACCATGTGCACTGCAGGTGGGGCAGATGTAACATTTGCAGAGAGAGTTAGATTTGGGTGGGTTATTTAGTTTCTGTGCAGGGTAAATACTGGCTGCTTTATTTTAACACTGGAATTTAGATTTCAGTTTGAACACGACAAACTCAAATCTAGCTCTCTCTGCACATGTTATATCTGTCCCCCCCGCAGTGTACATGGGGGGTGATTCCGAGTTGTTCGCTATATTTTTCGTTCGCACAACATATTCGCAATTTTGCGAACACGTTGCACAATAGCGAATAACTGCCCCCAACGTATTTTTGCTATTTCGTACGCAGTATTACACAAAGTAGGCGTATGCCAAATGACATCGCACCAATGCGAACCCATCGCAATTTCACAAACCTCATCGTAAAAATCCTAACTTCTCATAGATTTACACATTCCTCTTAAAATTGCACACGCTTTTGCTGAAAAACGCACAGCAATGTTTTTTTTTTTTCAAGTTATATTACACCTTTCAATTCAAACTCAACAAGCCTTCCTCAATTACGAATCTAATTAGTGTAATGAATGATTGTGGTCATGACCAATTAAGTCTTCAAAGAATACCTACAGAACACTTTGTAGGCATAATTGGCCATTACCATGTTTGTTTATAAATAAGTGAAATAGATAGGTAAACTGTGCCTGGCCTAATGTTAAATAGCATATTTTTGTGTGGAGGTGTAGTGTGTGAATATATGTGTTTACATGTTTTTCTAAACAATAAGCTACTAACTGACATAATTTGTTTGTTTGTAAATAATAAGATTAATAATCGTAAGTTTGATGTGTGTTTTTTGTAAGGTAACCAATTTCTGCTAGGCAATATGCTGTTCCTTTATTGCATTAAAAAACACAACAACCGCTTAACTGTAATAAAATTTTTTATTTTTGTACATATTTTTTTATTTTTTGTGTTTTTTTTAGAACAAATATCAAATATTTTGCAAATAAAAAATTAAAAAATTTAATTTTTTTTTGCATCCGATCAACATCGGCCAGCATGGCCTGCAAATTAGCCTTTTGGCTTGCAAGGATGCCAGGCAGGCTTGTGGGATCTCCAACTGCACCATCTGAAAAGAAGAGCAAAAATAAAAATAAAAAACTTACTCACATTACCTATTACACAAGCAAGCCACAAAGCACACTTTAATGGCAAAAAAAGTGTACCACACCATGATGTACATTTACTAAGATGGGAGTTCTATTTAAGATGGGACGTTGCCCATAGCAACCAATCAGATTCCACATATCTTCTAGAAGGTGCTAAATAAATGAGAAGTTGAATCTGATTGGTTGCTATGGGCAACATCCCATTTTGAATAAAACTCCCATCTTAGTAAATGTAACCCTATGCTGGGATTCATTCACATCTGGAGTGAAGCAGACTTGTCTTTTTTGGTGTTTGCCCTGCATCATCACACTGCATATCAACATCTTCAGAAGGACAACATATCCTAGCATTCCCACACTCCCTGAAAGCCTGCCTTACTACATAAGGTGAAACATGTTTTTTTTTAAGTAAAATAATCATTTTTTTGAGTGTAACTTTCACAACACAAATCATTGTGTCCTTAGCCTGGCTAACAAAGTGAAGCTTGCGAGTTGAATGTGCAAATATTAGGAATACCCAGGCACAAGTGTAAAAGAACAACAACATACTAAACTCCACTCAGGTCTAACTGTTTCACTGACAACCTAGCACATATAAACCCTGTTGTCCTGGCAACCCTGTCGACCTAATGAGTGTCGACCTAGAGTGGACACCCTAAACATTGCAGACATAGACACTGTACATCTAATGATACTCACACAAATGTAAATGCAACATCCACACCATGATGAAGAACACAAACATTTTTCCTTGGGCCAAGATTGGCCACAGTACAACACTGCATGTATTTGATTTTGAAGTTTAAGTAGGTAACAAATACATTTTAAATGTGTTAAAACTTACTCTCTTCAGCCACATGCGCAGCACCCTCAACATCCTCAGGGGCTTCTGCTGCCCATTCACTGGGTGGGGAAGGAGGCTGGATGGGGGAAGGAGGGTGGATGGGGGAAGGAGGATGGATTGGGGAAGGAGGAGGGATTGGGGAAGGAGGAGGGATTGGGGAAGGAGGTGAGATTGGGGAAGGAGGATGGAATGGGGAGCTGTTTACAGAGGGTGGGTCTGATTGAGAGGGGGAGGGGGGGCGGAGAGGGTGTTTGGGCCACAGAGGGGGCCAGAGAGGGGGAATGGGAAAGAGAGGGGGAGGTGGGCGGAGTGGTGGTTTGGCCTACAGAGGGGGAGGGGGGCTGAGAGAGGTATTGGTAAAGAGAGGGGGAGGGGGACAGAGAGGGGTATTGGTAAAGAGAGGGGGAGGGGGCAGAGAAGGGGTTTGGGAAGGAGAGGGGGATTGGGCGACAGAAGGGGAGGGGGGCTGAGAAGGGGATTGGGAAGGAGAGGGGGATTGGGCGACAGAAGGAGAGGGGGGCTGAGAAGGGGATTGGGAAGGAGAGGGGGATTGGGCGACAGAAGGGGAGGGGGGCTGAGAAGGGGATTGGGAAGGAGAGGGGGATTGGGCGACAGAAGGGGAGGGGGGCTGAGAAGGGGATTGGGAAGGAGAGGGGAATTGGGCGACAGAAGGGGAGGGGGGCTGAGAAGGGGATTGGGAAGGAGAGGGGGATTGGGCGACAGAAGGGGAGGGGGGCTGAGAAGGGGATTGGAAAGGAGAGGGGGATTGGGCGACAGAAGGGGAGGGGGGCTGAGAAGGGGATTGAGAAGGAGAGGGGGATTGGGCAACAGAAGGGGAGGGGGGCTGAGAAGGGGATTGGTGCGGACTTCCTGCAGCAGCTTGCCGTTGTGCTCGCCCTAGAATGACATATGTAATATTTAGGTTGTGGCTTTAAAAATTATAACAACAGCATTTTTCTATTACACTGTTCTGTCCCATGTTAAAGACACAGGGGTAAAATTGCTAATTTTTTTTTTTTTTTAAACTGGTGATGTTGCCCATAGCAACCAATCAGATTCTACGTAACATTTATTAAGCTGCTTCTTGAAGATAATAAATTTAATCTGATTGGTTGCTATAGGCAACATAACCAGTTATAAAAAGCTCCCACCTTAGTAAATTTACCCCACAGAGCAAGTTATTGGGTTCAGTTGACAGCCTGTGTAGCAACTCAGTGCAACAACATTCACTTTTTCAGAAGCACTTTGCTACACAGTCAGTACTGCTTGCCCTAACCACACACACTGTGTCATGTTTGTTCTACAACAGTTCATTGTCAGTGGGCCAATTTTCACACTATATAACTTAGTGAAAATATGCAAGTTTTGCATTAAAAGTTTCTGCTAATAATCTCAGTGTTATTTAATGTAATATGAAACTTACTGCGCCTACGTCTAGTGCGGATTTGTTGGCAGAGCTCCGCCAACAGGTCCGGTGTCTGACGGCGGAGGTCGCTCCAGCGCCTTTCAAGTTGGATAATGGAGCGTGTGGTCCGGGTGCGGCTGCGGAGTATGCGGCGGACCTCCGCGTAGGCCTCACGCTTGATCCTATTGGGGATAAAGGGGCCTGCACGGCCTATGCGGTGGTCCATCACCGCGACCAACACGCGCAGCTCACGGTGGCTAAATGCAGCTGCGCGCATGGTGCCAATGGCGTTTTCCATATATGGGCTTATATTTATAGTGTGTGGTGGCATGTGATTGGTTGTAATTTTATGGTGTCATCTAATAAACTTTATTGATGTGTGCATTGCTGTGAAGGACAGTGGGTACAGTTCGCAATAGCGGAAATTCGCAGCAGCGGAAGAACAAGAAAAACAATACTTACACTCACAATTACACTCACACACACTCACATACACACACACACACACACACACACTCAAAATCACACACTCACGATCACACTCACACACACACACTCACATACACGCACACTTATAGAAAAGTAATTGTTACAATCTGTGTACTCACCACATTTGTCAATAACAATCAGCTGCACAAAGTCACAAAGTTTTCGACATTTATGATCATATGTTGTGTCATTTGTAATGTAAACAGATGCATGGCATATAGACATTTGTGGAACAAGGGTTACAATCAGAATATTTAGACAAACATTGCATATTAAAAATTTAAAGAGGTATGCCTTGCACAACACTTTGCTGGGCATATAATACATTTTTTTAAAATAGGACCTGGGGTTACCAGATATTAGATATGGACACATATTCCCAAAAAAAATAAAATACATTTTATTAAGTGACATTAAGTGTAGCCTGCATTATGTGGTTCATGTTATTTGGTATGTACAAAGGAATATGTCTATGTCGATAAGATTTAGCTGATGTAGTTTATAAGTTGGTTTATTCACACGTGATTGCATTTGCTACTATTAAAAAATTACAACATGCATTTAACATCAATGTTTATTTTGGGGAAAGAAAAAAAAAGAATATTTGGGAGCATGTCAGATGTGTAGGTGCTAACAATAAAAATGTTATGTGTCCAGACAATTGCTGTTTGTAGTATTTTGGCTGAGCAGTGCTTGCTCAGTAATTGGACAACAGGTGAATTCATTGGCATAATAATTGCTAATTAGGGCAGACACACTAGTCACAGTACTTCGCAAGTGCAGAGTAACTGCAGACTTACTCCTCGGCTGCGACAGGATAGCGAACATTTGTTGTGTACATTTACCATCGTATACGCATTTCTGCTCAAAATACGCCTACTGCTGGTTGCATACTCCCACACTAGCCGCCCACTTTCAAGCCCATTTCGTTAGATAGCGAAGCCGTGCCTCTGTCACGCCTCCGTCACTCCCCGTTTTCGGTGGTGTAGTACGAGCAGGTTTTCAGTTAGTAATTTTGCTCAAACGTCGTATCTCTCCCTTTGCGCACGCGCAGTCTAGCTGTTGTGCATGCGCAGTTGGCGGATTTTCGCCGTTTTGCGATGCGATGAACTGCTGTGATCAACTCGGAATGAGGGCCATGGTTTTGCCCAACTGCTAACAAATTTGCTGCTGCGATCAACTCAGAATTAGGCCCCAAATGCGGTGTGAGAATGCGATTGTAGGTCAGAATGAGTGTTTGTAAATTGTGGTGTAGAGGTGATTTTGGAAACAAGCTGGCCTAGGAATTCACGGTTCTCGCTGCTGATCTTATCCTGCATAGCTAGCATTTGCGTTAGCAAATTCCTCTGCAGTTCACGTTCATTGTCCATGAATTTTTGCAATCTTGCATCCTCTTGACTCTGCCAATCTGAATCCATCTCGCGTAGTTGCTCGCACAGGATATTTGTCATGGCTTTTGTAGTTACCTCTATTTTGGTCTTTTTTTTCCTACGAGGCGGGACTGTGTAAACTGAACAACAAAACAGATTTTTTTTTGACCATCTCAAAGGTAACAATGTGATATGGCACAGCAGTGTAAATTGGACAAATAGATTTATAAAATATATGAATACATCTTTGCTTGCGGTTACCATACGCTAGCACAATTTGAACGCAGCAACAGGTACAGTTTAATAATAACACCCTATTATGTCACAATATCATAGTCATTACTTTTAGTATACTACATAAAACTATAGTCATATACTATATGTTAAATATTGGAAAAAAGAGAAAACCCCAATTTCTGCGCAATTAACACTCTGAGTGCAGCCAAGTTTTAAACCAGGGATTCACCAAAAACCCGAACAAGTGCACAATACAAACTGAATAAAACCAATGGCGCAAAACAGAGAAATAACATGCATATAATGGCAACACCACGACCTGATTCACTTCTTGATGGGTATTAGTGTTGCTTCCTTATTGGTAATAGGTCCATTCCAGATATTGACCTCAAAAGAAAAGGATAAATAGTGCAACACCGTTTGATAAAAGAGTATCCCAATTTTTTATTAATATTCCACTCACATGAAGGAAATATAATATTGCATATATAGAATTCCATAATGTGGCCACGGCAATACTCCTTTCCCGTTGTTCTTTGGATCAATACCTCGGAAGAAATTTATTTAGTGCAACACTGTGAGATTTTTGACACAGTTTTAATTTTAAAAAATTACACTCACATTCAGTAAAAAGAATTATAGCATTAAAACATGGGGATTTTTGGTCCTCACACACAGTGGAAATGAGTTCCGAAGGAAGTCCTGGCAGTCCACACCGATGGTCAGGTTCCAGTTCCACCCCTCAGAAATGTCCACGATAAAAGGGCACCTTGCTTAACGCGTTTCGGACCTCCAGAGTTATGGTCCTTCCTCAGAAGCATGGTGCACCTAATGTCCCTCTACATATTTATACCCAATACAATTTAGTTACTCCTCCCGGTTCCTGTGTTTCTGGGCGCCAAAAAACGAGGACGAGACGTGATCCCTCTCCTCCGTCACTTCCGTGCGTTCCACCGCGGACTTCCGGCGGCAGCGGAAGTGACGTATCATATCCACATGCGTTCCACCGATGGGCAAAGATCCCGTATTCTACGGAGAAGACGCTCCTTTTCAGGCTGCAGTATTTAAAGATCATGATATATCACTCGTCCCGATCTATTAGGCACAATCCAGCCACACAGGAAACGGTGGTCCTCAAAAAATATTAAAAACATCGTAATTAATTTAAGACAAGGGAGAAAGGAATATAATATAAAATAATAAAATAATCTAGACCCAAGGGAGTAAGATCCTAGAAAGACAAGAAAGAGAAAAATGAGGTCATAAGAAATGCTTCAACTCAAAGTCTCCATTGAGACCTTGGGGGACTAATGTTTTTAATTGAAATATCCACCGCATTTCCGCTTTAGACAATCTCAGATCTATATCTCTACTTTTCCATGTCTGTTTTACTTGCTGTATTCCCCAAAAAGATTTAATGAAGCATTCCTTCGACTTATGTTTCTCTTTAAAGTGAGCAGATAGAGTGTGCGACTCAAGCCCTTTTTTCACATTATAAATGTGTTCAGCCATCCTGGTCTTTAAAGTTCTCGTAGTTTTACCTATATATAGTAAATTACATGAACATTTTACTGCGTAGATCACATATTTTGAGTTACAGGTAATGAAGTCCCTAATTGGGTATGTTTTTCCAAATAAAATATACAAAGGTTTATAGACGATATTTTATTTGTTTGGAAGGGTACAGATGAGGAACTGATGACTTTTTGTGAGTCGTTAAATATCAACGACTATAATATATCCTTGACTTTCCAAAAGAGTAAAACTGACATTATTTTAATTGATTTATGTATTTATATAAAAAATGGAGTTATACATTCGAAAAATTACCGAAAATCCACTGACTGTAACAGCTATATATATAGAGATAGTTTACATCATGAGAGCTGGTTGAGTGGGATCCCTTTTGGGCAATACAGTAGAATAAAAAGGAACTGCTCAGAACCTGAAGTATGTCAAGTACAAATAGAAGAAACACGAAATAGGTTTTTGGAAAAGGGATATAAAAAAGAAGCCTTAGAAAAGGCGGAGAAGAGATTAGACGAGATGGATAGGTCAGCTCTGCTGAAGAAAAACACAGAGAAAATGAATAATAAGGATGAGAAATATAACTGGGCTTTTATAAGTAAATTCAGTTCTAATTATAAGGAGATTAAAAATTGTATTAGAAAGAACTGGTCTTTACTCCAAAGGGATCTGGTAATCGGTAAAGTATTACCTGAAAAACCCTCCTTTATATACCGGAAGGCACCAAATATTAAAAGCAAAATAGTACATAGTTCGGTGGAAGATGAAAAACGTACAAGCATTAGGATTCAAGGTTTCCATCGTTGTGGTCTGTGTGCAATGTGCAGACTAACAACAGAAAATAATCCGTCTAAAATTAAAGAGTTTACTGTTAATGGAAAAACATACCCAATTAGGGACTTCATAACCTGTAACTCAAAATATGTGATCTACGCAGTAAAATTTTCATGTAATTTACTATATATAGGTAAAACTACGAGAACTTTAAAGACCAGGATGGCTGAACACATTTATAATGTGAAAAAAGGGCTTGAGTCGCACACTCTATCTGCTCACTTTAAAGAGAAACATAAGTCGAAGGAATGCTTCATTAAATCTTTTTGGGGAATACAGCAAGTAAAACAGACATGGAAAAGTAGAGCTATAGATCTGAGATTGTCTAAAGCGGAAATGCGGTGGATATTTCAATTAAAAACATTAGTCCCCCAAGGTCTCAATGGAGACTTTGAGTTGAAGCATTTCTTATGACCTAATTTTTCTCTTTCTTGTCTTTCTAGGATCTTACTCCCTTGGGTCTAGATTCTTTTATTATTTTATATTATATTCCTTTCTCCCTTGTCTTAAATTAATTACGATGTTTTTAATATTTTTTGAGGACCACCGTTTCCTGTAAGGCTGGATTGTGCCTAATAGATCGGGACGAGTGATATATCATGATCTTTAAATACTGCAGCCTGAAAAGGAGCGTCTTCTCCGTAGAATACGGGATCTTTGCCCGTCGGTGGAACGCATGTGGATACGATACGTCACTTCCGCTGCCGCCGGAAGTCCGCGGTGGAACGCACGGAAGTGACGGAGGAGAGGGATCACGTCTCGTCCTCGTTTTTTGGCGCCCAGAAACACAGGAACCGGGAGGAGTAACTAATTTGTATTGGGTATAAATATGTAGAGGGACATTAGGTGCACCATGCTTCTGAGGAAGGACCATAACTCTGGAGGTCCGAAACGCGTTAAGCAAGGTGCCCTTTTATCGTGGACATTTCTGAGGGGTGGAACTGGAACCTGACCATCGGTGTGGACTGCCAGGACTTCCTTCGGAACTCATTTCCACTGTGTGTGAGGACCAAAAATCCCCATGTTTTAATGCTATAATTCTTTTTACTGAATGTGAGTGTAATTTTTTAAAATTAAAACTGTGTCAAAAATCTCACAGTGTTGCACTAAATAAATTTCTTCCGAGGTATTGATCCAAAGAACAACGGGAAAGGAGTATTGCCGTGGCCACATTGTGGAAATCTATATATGCAATATTATATTTCCTTCATGTGAGTGGAATATTAATAAAAAATTGGGATACTCTTTTATCAAACGGTGTTGCACTATTTATCCTTTTCTTTTGAGGTCAATATCTGGAATGGACCTATTACCAATAAGGAAGCAACACTAATACCCATCAAGAAGTGAATCAGGTCGTGGTGTTGCCATTATATGCATGTTATTTCTCTGTTTTGCGCCATTGGTTTTATTCAGTTTGTATTATATGTTAAATATGTCTCTGACAATGATAATGCCGGAAACGTACTGTTTAAGCGTAGGTTAGGCTTGTCTCCCTGGGTCTGTGGTAGGGAATCGTCCCCCATGCTCTGCGACGATGCTGTCACATCTGTGGCCTTGTTTGGATCGATGATGATGGTGACATCCGAATCAACATCTGGATCATCATCAAATAGGCTCTGCGATGATGC
Organism: Pseudophryne corroboree; assembly: GCF_028390025.1. NCBI lineage: Eukaryota > Metazoa > Chordata > Amphibia > Anura > Myobatrachidae > Pseudophryne > Pseudophryne corroboree. The sequence goes on along the minus strand of NC_086447.1, from coordinate 573,695,280 downwards.
CGGGCTCTGCTGGCTGCACTCTGGAGACGATGTAGCCGCGGCTGATGGTATAGGAGACAGCGTGCCAGCATCACTACCTGAGGATAGGGCAACGGGATTGCTAAGTGCTGTATGGCCAAACACGTTGCTGCACAGTTCATATAAGGGCCACTCCATCCTTCCCATACCACTGCGATTTCGATTGTGGCCATGGACCTTGGTATATTGTTTCTTAAGGGACTTTAGTTTGTTAAGAACTTACTGTTGTGACTTCACAATACCTCTGCTGGACAGGATCTTTGCAATGTTGCCATAGATCATGGCATCCTTAACAGTCCCTGTTATTTGTGATTTGATTTCCTCCTCACCCCTCACATGTAGTAGCTCCTGGACCTCCTCCTCCTTCTAGTGAGCCATTATGAACAAAATGGCAGTCTCTTCACTGGTACCCTCTGGCACACTTCTCTGCACAGCTCTGTGTACCATCTGCACTCTGGCACTGCCAAACTTCACGGCAAAGCTCTCTGCTTCCTCCTATGCTGCTGTGGCGTCTGTTCCCCTCCGTCTGCCGCTGATGAGGTCATCAGCAGGCATCAGGTGGCCCTTTCTGACCAATGAAAACCTTTTTCATGTAGCCAGAGAGCAAATTCCCGGGTCGCGCCTTTCAGACTTAACCCGGGAAGCCAACCCGGGAAGAAAAACACGGGAAAAACCCAGGTCAATTGCAGGGTTGGCGACCCGGATCACATTCCCGGGTCGGTGCCTTTCAGACATACCAAATTCCCGGGTTGATGCGCGTTCATGTGTAAAATCCCGGGAATTTAGAGCATGTCTGAAAGGGGTATTATTGTAACTGTGTGCATGAACGAGATTGCTATCCAGTGCATAAGCACAAATCAACATACAGGCTTCTATGGACTGCATGGGCTGCAGCCCTAGATGACGGGAATGGCTGCCATGATAACGGGAGTGGCCTTGCAGTCTGGACTGGCAGTCCCAGGGGGAATAACACCTCAATGCACAAAATGGTAAGCTGCTCAATAACACCTCACCCTGGGACTGCCTGTTCACCATGTGATTAGCAGTGAGCGTTTCCAGTGTGAAGTTACAGCCACTATGAGGCAGTGTAAGATTTTACTATAGGAAGTGAGCAGGGAAGAAGGGTGCTGCAGCCACAGATAGGGAGTATTAATCAATATATTGTTGCAATGAAACATGTTCCGGTAGAAGCCCATCTCTGCGAAATATAAAAAGTAAATTGATCATGTAAATAGATGTGTGCAACTTCCTACAATAGAGCAGATCATGGGGGGTAATTCCAAGTTGATCGCAGCAGGATTTTTTATAGCAATTGGGCAAAACCATGTGCACTGCAGGGGAGGCAGATATAACATGTGTAGAGAGAGTAAGATTTGGGTGGGTTATTTTGTTTCTGTGCAGGGTAAATACTGGCTGCTTTATTTTTACACTGCAAATTAGATTGCAGATTGAACACACCCCACCCAAATCTAACTCTCTCTGCACATGTTATATCTGCCTCCCCTGCAGTGCACATGGTTTTGCCCAATTTCTAATAAAAATCCTGCTGCGATCAACTTGGAATTACCCCCACAGTGGGTGCGTTTAGCAATAAAGTTTGGGGCCCTTTTGTGCTTTTGCTGTTGTGCTCAGTTACTTCAATAATACTTATGAATAATTAAAATAGTTCCAGTAACAGTTTTTCTACATTTTATTTCCCAGAAATCAAATATAGAATGATTTTTATTGTTTGAGGAAATTGTTCAGTTTTAACTTATGAAAAACAGCCTTATAGTGTTGACATGACAACCTGTGCTGCATTTCCTTACTTGCACCCATTCAGCAGACAACACAGGACTGTTTGCTATGCAGGCCTTAATCCAGATCTGTGGCTAAAACAAAGGACAGAATGCATGATCACATGAGATAATGAGGTGAGAACAGGGAATTAAAACTGAAAGGACAGCAGAAAGCAAACTTGAAATCAATGTGGAGTAAAATAAATAAATAATAATAATAATAATAATAATAATAATAATAATAAGGTGATGAAAGTTACGAAATCTGAAAACTGATCATACTGTATATTCTCATGTTCAAGAAGACCAGAACATAATGCTGTCTAATTGTGTTTTACATGTAGTTATCATGAAGCTCAACCTGTGTGTGCAATTCTTGAGGTTATAACTTACAGGGTGAGCAAGAGGGAGATTGGTAACAACTGACCTTTCATTTCAAATATTATTATCATTATCCTTTATTTATATGGCGCCACAAGGGATCCGCAGCGCCCAGTTACAGAGTACATAAATGAAAAATCAAAACAGGACAATAGTGACTACAGTTGAAGGCAATATAGGACAAGTACAGGGTAAATAAACATAGCTGCATCAGCAGATGACACTGACATAAGTATCAGGGTGACAGAATTAGGTGCCATTGAGGATGTTTAAGTAGAGAAGGATAAGGACATGAGGATTGAGGGCCCTGCTCGTGAGAGCTTACATTCTAAAGGAAATATGTAGGTGTATAGAGCACCTACACACACACTGTGCCTGTCACGCAGCAGATTTGTCCCAGATGGATTTATTACAGTAGATCAGATGTGTTAACTTATAATTGTCCAGGGCTGTGATTTATTACCTTATGATTCTATTGCACAATTGCATATACACTGTACAAATGTAAATGGGGGCTGATATGGTTTAGCTATTATAGGGAATATATACAAAGAAGAAAAGCGCTGGTATATGGTAAAATGTCTTATTTGTGTTTTTTTTCAAAAAGATATATTGTCTACAACATTTATATAATATAAAATGAGCATCAGACGGCCGGCATACTTTATAATATCATAATTTTAACACAATTAAAAGACTAATTAAAATTCAGCAGTGCAAATAACAATATATTGTTCAAAAAATGTATTAAAAAAAATATTAAAAAATTCAATCACCACCATTTGGTTGTTTATGTAGCAATGGTAAAGAGACTATTACTCAGTAAAAAGTTTGTTTCCACAATAAAGGGATTGTCAACAATTCGTCGGACTTAGGGGGACATTTACTAAGCAGTGATAAGAGCGGAGAAGTGAGCCAGTGGAGAAGTTGCCCCATCAACCAATCAGCAGCTCTGTATAATTTTATAGTATGCAAATTATAGATGTTACTTCAGTGCTGATTGGTTGCCATGGGCAACTTCTCCACTGGCTCACTTCTCCGCTCTTATCACTGCTTAGTAAATGTCCCCCTTAGTAACGTTTAGATGACATAAGGGTTGGGAGATTTATATATGAAAATATGGTGTATTTACCATTTTCATGGATTTGGAGACACTCACTGTCCTCACGGCCACTGGTGCTAATATCCTTTAAGAATGGCCATATCCATAGGGTTGTTTGTTGTAAACTTGTATATCTCCACTTGTATTCTTGATTTGATACTGTTGTCTCCCTTAGAATCCCAGCCACCAGAATGCCAGCAGTGGGACCAGCGCTAGAAGGGCACTTGCAGGCTCGCTGCACTCGCCACGCTGCCGGCACGGTGGCTCACTGCGTTCGCGACAGGTTATATTCTACCTCTATGAGTGTCGTGGACATCCATAGAGGAAGAACCACCTACCTCGCCGGTATTCTGGCAGTGGAATTTCACCGCTAGTCAGATTCCGGCGTCGGCATTGTGACCGCCGGGATCCCGACTAGCGGTATTTTTACCGCTTCCCTATTATAGAGCCTTGTCCTCAGCTTTTTAGCCCTATAAATCATACAGAAACAGCATAATGTAAATATCCCCATACCGTCCATTAGCAGGGCCCTGGTGCATACTCTGATTGGTAACAACAGGGCATTTTCATTTAGTCACCGCGTCCGTGAGCATGGGGACCGAATTTATACCTCCCAACATGATCCTCTCCAGGAGGGACAGAATGCTCTGCTCCTGGACTTCCCTCGTAATGTATGATTGGCATCACCTGTGGAGAACATAGTAACATAGTAATTGAGGTTGAATAGAAGCAAATGGCCCATCGTGTTCAACCTGTTTGAATCCACATACACCTTTCTTATCCATTAACCTGTTCAACACAGGTGCCGGAAATCATACATTATGAGAAAAGTCCAGAAGCAGAGCATGGTGTCCCTCCTGAAGAGTGTCATGTTGGGAAGTATGAATTTGGTCTCCATGGTCACAGCCACGGTGACTACATGTGAATGCCCTGTTGCTACCCAGGGTTAAGGTATACCTCCTAACGTTCATCTCTATGGAGTTGGGACCAGCTGCGCTGGAGGCAGGGCCTCAGGAGTGGTGGGCGGGGCCTTGGGCAGAGGGGAGGAGCCTAGCACAGTGACCCCCATTTTTTGTCATTTTGGGGTGTGGGGTGCCCAGCGCTCCCTGAGCAGCTGGGCAGTCCCGGCTATCCCTCCCTGCACTGATAGATGCGCACAGCATGTCTTCAGTGATCACTGACTGCTTTACAGAGCAGGGCAGGGGTGATCACTGGCTTTCCCATCTGTCTCCCCCCTGCCCCTGAGCCACTGTGGCCATGGGTGTGACAGCGGGACAGTGTCCAATTAGTGGGACTGTCCCGCTGTTTTCGGGACAGTTGGGAGGTATGGTTAAGGGGTTAATATCCCAGATGAGCTAATAGAGAATAGTCCCTCCATAGTACAAAGTATCTTGTTCCTGTTAACAAACCACTGCATATTTTATGAGTTTCAGATTTAGACCTACAGTCTTATTATAAACAATACAGAGCTAGTATTACAGATATGTAATTGTAGTACTGTAGGTTATATGCACAGTCTTTCATTTATATAAGTTTTCATAGAGAATGACTTATATTTAAATAAACTAGTTGGTTACTGAATATATTTGGTACTTACAAGTTTTATACAGCAAGCTGTTTCCATTAGTTCCTTAACCACTTAACTGACAATTTTCCCCAAAAAAACTGCTCAGAAATTCTCATTTTTTTAATTGCATAATAAAGTTTAAAAAGTATTTTTAATAATATATTTAAATATTTTATTTAAAAAATATATATTGGGGGCGTGGCCTGACAGGCAAGCTAGGTAGATGCATAGAAGCTGGGCTCCCGGTTCTGACTCCTGATTACAATCCCAGGAGTGGTGCCAGGAGAGTACCAGTGCCCAGCTCTGATTGCCCCATCGAAGGTGGATCCACCGGTATCGGCAATTGAGCTTGTGGTGCCCGCATTGTGCAGAGCTCGTACCTTCTGGACGCGGCCTATGCGGCAATCAAGATCCCCGCCCTGGAGTTTGGAGCCTGGAGAGGCCACAGCAGCTTCCCGTCACTGACGTGCTGCCGCTGGGTGTGCTCGCTGATCCCTGCAGCTGAGGAGGCACCGTAGGAAGCTTCTGGTGCCCGGAGAGTGCCGTGTCCGCCCTGGATGGCTGGGGCCTATACTTGGTTTGGAGCCGCTGCCTGAAGTCTGGAGGCGGCTGGAACCACACCCCACCACTGCCGCGCTAACGATGAGCGTGCTTCCTGACCCCCTCCGCTGTGGCCCAGTATTGGCAGCTCAAAAAGGTGACTGCGGTTGGTAGTGGGCAGCAACAATTAACCCCGCATAGGCTGCTCATTTCCACACCTGCTGCAAGGATATCACTCCCAGGTGCGACATCTGGACCACTGGTCTCACACAACATCATATCTGGGTGAGTGTCTGCAATTCCACCTTTTGCCTGCCACCTACTTCTAATTTTCACACATCTTGGTGTTTTCTGAGGGAAGTCATTGCGGAAGGACATTTTATATACAAAATAACTTGCAAATCAGGGTGTGCTGCTTACTGCTACTGGACGGAGGGGCTGTGCACTGCTACTCTGTGAATTTATTGCCTGCCATAGTCCTTCTAAAGCTTTCGTGGAAAAAAACAAGTAGGACTTTCTATTTGTGATTTTCTATATTTTCTTTTTTTCTATATTCATTGACACTATGGACAAATTCATGGCTAAATCGCAGAAAGGCCTAAAAGGGGGCCAGCAAAATAAGGGACGTGGGAAAAGCAATACATCTAACTCTTCTACCTTCTCTCCAGTCATGCGAATGGGAGACGCCTCAGGAGACAAAGATGTTGATCCGATTCCCTGTCCAGTTGCTAGCTCCATATCCACACAAGAAATAACCACTATCCTTGAGACATTGTTGGATCAGAAACTAGCGCCACTAAAAGACAGGACTCGATAGATTCTGCCTTAACCCAGCTCACGCAACACGATCAATGGCTATCGGAGGCGGGACAAAGAATCTCGGATTCGGAGGATGAACTCTCGACGTCTAAGGCTACTATCATTGCACAGGAAAAGCTGCTTGCCTCTATCCACGACAAGGTAGAAGATATGGAAAATTGCAACCGACGGATTAATGTACGCATTATTGGCCTACCGGAATCAGTCAAGAATGCTGGCCTTATGTCATTGGTCTCGGAATGGCTACCATGTGAATTGGACTATATGCCTGCAACCGTAGTAGAGAGTGCACCGGTTTGGCCCGGACAGGCAATTGTCACCAGACAGACCCAGACCAGTTATTTTAAGAATCCTTAACTACGCGGACAAAGTGCATGCAGGAAAGGCTCTACTCTTCATTACCAAGGTAACAGGTTGTTGCTGGTTCAAGTCTTTTCATTCCTCGTGGCCGCGAAAAGGAGGGAATTCGCCCCTGCATGTAAGAAATTGTTTGAATTGGGTTGTAAATTTGCATTGCTTTATCCAGCCAAATTGCGGTTCTACCATGAGGGGCGACCATATTTCCTTAACACTCCACAGGCCGCGAAGAACTTTATAGATTCTCTTTCTGCTCCAGCTGCTTCCAATATGTCAGATACTGACTGATCACATTTTGTTTCTATTGTTACTAAATCCCTTCTCCTATTTACGCTCCGACTATATATATGTATGACTTTTCTTGTTTTTTTTTTTACTGTGTTTCTGTTTACATATCTTTTGGGTCATCATTGCGGCCTGCAGACAAGGATGGTTGGTTTATGATTCACGATTTATGTTTCTTGATAACCTTTAAATTTTTAGGGCTTCCACGACAAGACCTATGGATCACTGTATTCTTAGTAAGTCTATTGTTCCCGTGGTTTTTTTCACTCCCATTATAGATTTTCAAACTTCCCTCATGTGGCACCGAATAATTTTTCTGGTTCTGATGCAGTTCGGGGAACTGCTCTACTGGGTTCAAATAATGTTTAAACTACTTTTTTGTGTTACTCATTTTATTGCTTTTAGGAAAACTATTTTCTGTACAGGCATGGTGCAATTTTTTAGGCTCTTACTACTGTTTCATGACTCGCTCGCTGGGACAGGTTGCAAACTATCAATGTTAATTTTTTCATCAGTGTCATGGCCTAGGAGGGGTATTGATTAGATATGACTCTTACAGTTAATACTTTAACTAGGGTGCAATCCTCATTGAAATTCGTCTCATGGAACGTTGAGGGACTGAACTCCCCGGTTAAGAGACGTAAGATCTTAAATCATTTGAAGCGTCTTAAACCAGATATCTCGTTCTTACAGGAAACACATTGGGCTATCAAAGATCCTAATACACTTAGGTACTCATGGATAAGGGAATTTAAGGCAGCTTCTTTTACTGCAAAACACAGGGGTGTTCTAATTCTATTTCGCAAGAATCTCCCATATGTTATAAAAGATGTGTGGCCGGATCCTGAGGGTCATTTTATTTTCATAAAACTCTTAATGTTTGGTTCTATCTATACTTTAGATGCGGTGTACGTGCTTACGAGCCAACACAAAAAGTTTTTCACAACTGTATATTCGAAACTACAATCTTGAGGGTGAACTAATAATAGGTGGAGATTTTAACTGTGTTCAATCTAAAGGGTTGGCTAGATCTTCATGGGTTGGCCAGAATAGTGAAGGGAGTTATACTTCCCCTGTATCAATACTAACTGATTGTCTGCATCTATGTGACCCCTGGAGGTGCCAACATCCGTTATCTTGTGAATATACTTTTTACTCACACCCCCACCATACTTCTTCAAGAATAGATTACTGGTTATTATCAAGGTCCATATATCACAAAGTGTTGGATTCCGGTAATAATCTTATAGCCTTATCAGATCATGATCCAGTGTGGTTCACCTTATCTCTAAAAGACCAGATATTGACATCATACAATTAGAGATTCCCCTCCTACTTAGCTAAATCCACAGACTTTCGTACCCACTTAGAGAGAGCAGTTCTTACTTATATTGAGGATAATAAAGAACATGCTGATGATATAAATTTGTTCTGGACAGCAGCTAAGCCTGTGGTTAGGGGTCAAATAATGGAATATGTGGCCAGGAAACAAAAAAATTTGAATGATAATATATCAGATTATAGCAAATGGTTGGAGGCATCTTATGATAATTTACTTTTACATGAGTCTGCTGAAAATAGACAAACATATTTGGCTGGCAAACAATTGTATGACACCTTGTGCACGGATAAAGCCCAATTCACCCACGTTGTCCAACGTAATAAATATTTTTGTGGCTGCAATAAATCTTGGAGGCTATTGGCGAATTTAATTCATTCTCATACAACCCTGTCTCATATTTTACAATTTAATACTCCCTCGGGATTATATGTCACTGATTCTGTGGAGATCTCGCAGATGTTATAGAAACACTATGAACACTTATATGCTGCTCCACCGGACCTTCCATCTGAAGGCTTACCTTCAGCAGGCAGACATGACGATACTTACACCTGAGGAAAGAGAATTTTTAACTGCTCCTGTCACTGAACTGGAGTTGTCCCCTGTTATTAAATCTTTGATTAAGGGATTTACCAGATGGCTTTGGGGCCGAATATTATCAAATGGTCCATGACCTATTACAACCTTACCTTATATCTTTATTTAATTCCTTTATTTCTGGGAAGCCAGATTGACTGAAGATTGACTGAAGCCAGGATAGTTGTCTTTCCAAAACCTGGAAAAGAACCCAAGAAAATACAATCCTATAGACCGATATCCTTATTGAATCAGGATTTAAAGCTGTTCACTAAACTGATGGCCCAGCGTCTGCAATCCATTCTTCCCAGAATCTTACACCCTGCACAAAATGGATTTGTTAAAGGACGTAACTGCATGCACAATGTCTGCATGTTGGTAGCAGCCATACATTGCATTAATCAACTTAACATTAAAGAAACTATTATAGTTAGTTGTGACGCTGATAAGGCTTTTGATAGGGTTTCCTGGTCCCATATTCTTAGAGTACTTCAAACACAGCAATTTGGTAAAAGCTTTAGGGATCTTTTTCAAATGCTGTACACCTGTCCTACTGCACACTTGACGATCAATGGCTTAAATTCACCTTATTTCCCATTGTTTAGGGGAACACATCAGGGATGCCCCCTCTTACCCCTACATTTTAATTTGGCCTTAGACCCGTTAATTCGTACCTTCTTCAATGATAATGTGTGGGAAGGGATACAGTTAGTGGACAAAGAAATCAAGGTCTCTGCTTTTGCATATGACTTATTATTATATATCAGCAACCCAAAATCAGCTATGCCTCGCCTGCAAAAGACCTTTGCTGACTTTCAAATGATATCTGGGTTTTTGATTAATTTCGATAAGACAGAAGCTTTTTCATGCCAATGCTACATTGGGATGGATCTCACCATTTCCTTTTCATTGGACCCAAGAATATTTAATTTATTTATGACTGAGATTTCCTTGAAAATTGTCTGATTTATATTCAGTAAATTTCTCTTATTTTATTAACCAAATGAAGACTGACTTCTAAAAATGGAAACATCTACCGCTATCTTACATTGGTAGATCCTTTTTTTTTTTTTAAATGGTCTCCTTTCCACGGCTTTCTACCCAGTCCAGATGCTACCCTATCTTCTGACTAACCATGACATTACATCTATCAATAGAGTTTTTACTAAGTTTATATGGATGGGAAAACGACCTAGGATTTCATTATTTAAACTACAGCAACCTCTTTTGTTGGGGGGCATTAAAGTGGCAAGCCTATATTCTTTGGTGTAACAAGGGAGGTATGAATACAAGATCTTTTAAAGTATCCAGGATTTTGGATTTTCTCCAAGCAGGAATGGATAAGGGTTTAAAAGTGGCATCTTTGAGAGTTCAAGTATCAGCATTAACTGTATGGTTTCAGAGAAAGATTGCGAACCTGCAGGATGTGCGTAATTTCTTTCAGGGAATGTTGCACATTCAACCACCGTTTGTTCCTCCTGCAGTACCCTGGGATTTAAATCTTGTTCTTAAATTCCTTCAGGGGGCTCCGTTTGAACCACTTAAGAGAGCAGATCTTAAATGGTTAACGGTTAAAGTTCTTTTTCTACTGGCAATGGCGTCAGCTAGAAGAGTGTCAGATCTAGGGGCACTATCGTGTAAGTCTCCTTTTCTGATCTTTTATCCAGATAACCAGATCTAGTTCTGAGAACTGCTTTATCTTCCGAAGGTGGTCTCAAAGTTTCACCTGAACGAAGAAATTGTAGTCCCGGCTTTTCAGGTATCGGGACTGTCTGCGGGAGTCCGTGCATTAAGAATTTATGTGGATCGTACTAGTGCCATCAGAAAGACAGATTCTCTCTTCATTCTTTACGGATTTCACAAAAGAGGATGGCTTGCTACTAAACAGACGCTAGCAAGATGGCTGCGAATGACAATTTCAGAAGCACATTCTCGTGCTGATCTCCCTGTTCCAGCTAATGTCTCTGCACACTCTACATGTAGGGTAGGTCCAGCATGGTGTTTCAGCAGAACAGATTTGTAAGGCAGCCACATGGTCTTCCATTAACACATTCATTAGACATTATGCCTTGGATACTTTTGCCACTCATGATGCAGAATTCTGGCAAAAGGTTCTCCTGGTTAATCAGGAGTGTCCCCACCACTAATAATGGCTTTGGAAATCCCAATGTTATCCTGTGGATAACCTGTGGACCCAGCCGGAGAAATATACCGTTATGGTAAGAACTTACAATTGATAACGGGATTTCTCCTATGTCCACAGGTATCCACAGGGATCCCACCCTGAAGCACCTTATTTGAGGATCTTGACAATCACTAAACCTCTTCCCTCTTGTATGGAAGGGTGCGCATGTGTGTTCTTATCGCCTGAATAGGGTTCTACATGATACTCCTGCCTATTTGCTGTGAAAACAACTGACTTGACTGAGTCGGTGGGCGGGATTATATGGAGGAGCCTGATGCATCCTGGGAGGCCAGAAAGCTCGTGACTATTTGGTGCCATTTCCGCTGTCGCTCCGGCATATCCCAGTGTTATCCTGTGGATACCTGTGGACATAGGAGAAATCCCGTTATCAATGGTAAGTTCTTACCATAACGGTATATTTTTATTTTATTTTTTTGAGTGATGCTCATGGTACTCTACATTTGCAAACACACTACAATTAAATTAAGATGCAAATTTGTGTTCCCTACAGGAAAAGGAGGTCTGGAAGGCGAAGGGGTATGGTTAGGAGTCCTCAGGACTCTGGAGAGATGGACAAGGTAAGCCAGTGGCCCCCAGGACGTATCTCCCAGGCCTAGCTGAGGCGGCACATGGTCTGACTCACCTAGGGTAAGGAAGGTATGTGCAAATTGGTAAGAGCTTACTGGCGTGTACCAGGGTTTTCTTCTCATGCAATCAGGAAAGCAATGATCTGTCATACTTGCATGAGGAATAACATTTGGTAAGGTAGTACTAACAGAGCCATCCCATATCCCTCCTGCAGACGGACCTTTTCAGGTAATACAAATCGACTTCGTACAGTTTACACCCTGTAGGAATTTGAATTATGTATTGGTGTGCACTGATGTTTTCTCAAACTGGGTAGAGGCATTTCCTGCCACCACGGATGCTGCTGTGTTTATCGCAAAGAAAATTGTGCAGAAATGTGTGTGTAGATATGGTACCCCTAGGAGTAGGAACAAAGTGATAGCTTAAAATTGGACTATTGTGGTCATAGACACTGCCATTAGTGTTATGTAGCATCGGAACCACTCCCAGATCCTCGCTTACCGAATCACCCTCTTTGAAATTTTTGTTTTTGTTTTTGTTTTTTTGTTGGAAGACAACCTCACGTAATGATCGATCCACACCATGATCAGAAATAGACCAATGAGGTGACAGTACAGTACCTTATCGAGATGAGCCAGCATTTGAGAACTTGACAAAAGAACTTGAAACTGTTGATTCCTGATATGCCAACTACTAACTGTCTTGATTGTGAACCAAGAGACTGTGTGATTGTTCCTACGCTCAGGTTGCCTAATAGACAGGTGGGAAGGACCGTACCAAGTTTTGTTGACCGCACGATTATAGTGAAAGTAGCTGAGAGAGAGACTTGGGTCCACGATTCCCATCGCAGAAAGTCGGTAGTCCGGAAGGAACTCGTAAATGGAGTGAGATCGCAGAAGTATCACCAGAGAGTCTCTTCCGTGAAGACTGAGAGACGGCACTGTTGAACACTACCTGAGCATACTAAAGGATTACAGAAAGACCAGTCATTGTAATTGATTTGCTATGGACAAGATTTGTTTTGTTCTCTCTTTTTTTCCTGTTGACAAACATTTTTTTTTTTCAGAACATTCTATTTTTGTGAGATTTTTTCATGAGGAGTCGAGTGTGGGACTGGAACTGGTTCTGGAGAAAGGCATGATGTCTTTATAGGATCCCAGGATCAGCCTATCACTTTGTTAAAGCCAGAGAAAAATCAAAGGTCTAGTAGTTACGGAGTTTGGAGGGAACGTGATAGGCTATTGTCTGAGGAATATTGTATTTTGTAGTTATTATGACTCCATAAGTGAAGATGAGTGCATCCAGAGATGTCAGTCTAGCAATAAGGCAGCATTTGACAGACATCCATTGAGTGATTACCACTCACTAGTGGGTAAGGTCTTAAACCAAACGGAATGTTGGATGTGCTCACAAGTACCTCTAAGATGAAATGATGCAGGATTAGTGCCATATTTTTTTACAGTTAGCTGAGGTACTTGAATTACACAGAGGGGAGGGGGTGACCGGTGGACAAGAAATATAACTAGACCCCCTAGTCTTAAGATCCACCAGTACCATAGATAAATCCCTGGTATGTTTAAATCTCACCAATTTCAGGAAATCAGGAAATTGGGTGGTAATCAGGAACAATCAGACAATGGCTATTCACACATAGCAGATAAAGAGCTCATTAATATATGTGGAAGAAAAGTTTATGAATGGCTCTCCCTGAACTCCGAAGGTTTATGTTATCTAGGAAGGACACTACTAATAACCCTTGTTCAATGATGAAACAGACCTAGCATACATTCCAGAAATGGAAACAATGTTCAGAGAGTGATAGGAATATAAACTATGAAAATTTTATATGTCACTTTCACGATTTGTTTGTGTTTTCTCCCTTTACCCTGCAAAACCTCTATCGAATCCCAACATCAGTGTGCAAAGACGTAGGTACATGTATGTGTGAAACGCTCGTTCAAATCAGACATCATAGGCCATAGCACTGTCTCAGCATACGCTATAGGTTGAATGTCACCCCACACCCAACCAGTGGTTCCACGTGACCACTGAGTGCATATAGAGGATGTCTCGTCCTCCTCCCTGTCTTCCCCAAATATGGTCAATGTCTGATTTGCGAAATGAATACATACGTGTTTCTAGGTCACCAATTAATGTTTGAAATATTTTTCTTCTGTTTAATAATTTATGGCAGTTATTGTTTACTGCTAAAGGGTGGACTGTCGAAGTCAAAAATATTACATGGAGAAAACATACAAACTCCACACATTATAAGTCACTATGCTTGCAGCAATATATGGTAACATACGCACTCACACAGACACGCCACAAAGATATATTCAACACATATTTCATACCACATATAAATTAAACATATCAAGCACTAGACATTATAAGGTTTTAAATGATATAATGGAGTATAACATCATGTACATGTATTAATGGAACGGAACAAGAGAAACATGTCATGCTTGGTGTCAAAATGATCAAGGGAATGAGTATGTTAATTTGATACTGGTGGTTAGATTGTAGCACATTGCAATGAGTAGTTATGATTGAATGTAGGAATATAAAGCCACAATTCTGAAGTGAATAAAAGGACTTTCCTGAAATGAGCATGTGTGGGCGGAAACCAGAGGCCAACCCTTTTGATGTCTTCTTCAAGGCTTACATATGAACTGAAAAAAGTATTTTGCTGCGCCTGTGTATAACAATTATTCAATGGGTCGGTCTTAATGACACAAACCTGGAATTAATGGTGTAAAAAGTACGTTCGCCTCTATAAGGAGTTGTGTGGTACTACTACCTACATAACCAGAAAGATAAATTAATAGAGGCGCTCATGACATTTGAACACCATAACTTCCTAGGTTCTATTACAACCAAAGAGTCGAATGGATTTATAAAATAAATATTTAATATTCACAATGATTCAATAAAAATACCACTTAATTAAAACAAATTCATAGGTAATATTAATCGTATCTTAGTGATTTACCACATGTATACACATAAAAACACATGAATTATATAAGCTGTTGCGATGAATGCTGTATCAATAAAACTCCCTGAAATGGCTGATGGAAAGTTCAGATGTAACAATCTGTTACACTCCTTAGGGAACACTGTTGCCAAAACTGCTAAATATAGTTCATACCAGGTACACAGCCATCTCTGCCACTGGTCTGATGCAGCACAACAACACTGTAAGGGACTTGTGGTTGTTGTTATTATTATACGGCAGCAGTGGACATATAGCAGCAGCATATATCATTACTGGAATGACTGATGGACAGGACACTACCACTGGTCTGATGCAGCACAACACAACAACACTGTAAGGGACTGGCTGGACTGATGCAGCACAATACACTGACTACACTGGACTGGACTGAGCAGCACAACACAGCACAAGACTCGCCACCCCACTTTCCCGCCCCCACACAGACACTGAACACTGAGGACACGTCCTCTCAATACACTCTCCGAGACTAGAGTGAAAATGGCCGTGACGCGCAGCTCCTTATATGGAATCCAAATCCCCTGAGAATCCGACAGTGGGATGATGACGTTTTGCCACGTTCGGGTTTCCGAGTCAGGCGGGAAAACCCGAGCCTGGCTCTGAACTGAACTGGGCTTTATTAATAGGTTGTTTCATTATCATTCTCCGTGTTTTAGATAGTACATGATGTTAGCTCTGTTAATACTGTCCTGCATCGTGGTATCTTGTGGTTTTTCCCCCCCCTTTTTCTCCCGATATTGAATGGTGACATCTTATTAACCTATGGACCTGATGCAGGATAGTATTGAGGGGTGTTCACTTAGTTAGTTAGGTGGTGAACACGGTTATGGTGTTTGATATGTTATTTATATACTGTTATTGACGCAATCTGTGGCACCGGGTCCCGGGCATGCACCCTGGTTGCTCGGAATGTGGTTGCCTTGCGGGGCTGGTGGCTGCGCCGTCGGTGGAGCGCATGATGCGTTCCGCGGGTCCGGACTTCCGGTTGGGTGACGCGTGCGTGTCGCGCACCCGGACTTCCGGCCATGTGGGACATTAGCGTGCGCTCCGGCGGCGGTGGGTCCCGGCTGGACGGGGTGATAGTACTGAGCGGCGGGGAGTGATGACGGTGACTTCAGGTGTGGCAGGTAAGCGTCATTAGGTGTGCTTAAATAGAGCACACAAGTGAACATGGTTTCGGCACTTTATACAGGCATTCTTTGCACAACGCACTATGGCACTTTGATGACTGTTCCCCTGATGATGGATTAAGTCCGAAAACGGCTGTTTGGGAGGTCTACTGTGTTTCCCTGTGCTTGCCAGACGATGAGTATATGACGAGCCTTGTATCTTTATTCACTTATATGGAGTAAATACGGCATTTTGACAAAATTACAGTGTGCTGGTCCTGTCTATGTTGCTACGTGGATATGAGATGTTATATTATCTTTATTGACCGGACACCTGGATCTTACCTCTGAGAGTGTCAGTGCGGCTTCCCGGATTCCTTTTCTGTGATAACTATTTATTGAACATTGGAGCTGCACCACTATTGGATTTTTTAACTTTTTATGATATTTTTATTTTATATATTTTTTTGTTTAGTGTTGGTTTCTTTTGGAGTGCACTTGATTAGTTTTTCACTCGGTATATGATGGAGAATGATATTGGTAATCTCACAGGAACCAAGAGATTTCTTGAGAAAGATGTCAGTCGTATTTTATTTAGCACAACTGATCAGCTTGCTTTTGATGTAGATTCACCAGCCGAAGTAAATAGTAATTTGCTTAAATTGCGCAAGCGGTTGATTGAATTAGAATTGCATGGTTTAACGCTCTCCCAGTATCACAAGGAGAACCTCATCCCGAGAGGGTTGAGGATTAGGAACCAACCGACTATTGGGCGCAATAGTAAAGAATTTTGCAGGCAGTGGTGCCAGATACTAAATCAGTGCAGCTTTGATTTAATGGTGCTAATTGTACAACAAGTAAATTCTGACATAGACAATGTAAAACGGGAAATAACTTTGTGTGAAGCCCAGGGTCTTGCCATTTTAAAAGCTGACAGCACAGTGGACTGGTTGGCACAACTTGACGAGAGTTTGGTCTCGTTCAAAAATGAATTGTTAGCCTTTAAGAAGACTAAGTATAAAAAGGTTAAGGATGATTACAAGGAGCTTAGGGTGTATACCTGGGTTTTTCCTCCATTGAATCGTAGACCTTGGAGAACGGGACAGGGATATAGGAGGAGGAATGATATGCACTTTACTGATTTAGAATCTCAGACGTCGCATAGTGACTCAGACACTTCTGCCCAGGGTAAGAGCTCAACGTCTTTTTTAGGCGAAAGAGCAAATACCAGGAGTTATGTGAGGGGCAGCAGAAATCCAAAAAACCTTGCAGACGGGGAGGGCAGAGGCACAAAAGCCACAGGAAAAGGTCTGAGGGGAGGCAGGAGGTAGCAGTGTTGAACTTATCGACCTATTCCCCTACTGATTTAGAGATATCTGTCTTATCCAAGGGTTTAACTCATGTACAGACATATCGTCAAAATAAATTTAATTGTGAAATTGAATTGTACAAATTTCAAAGACAGTTAAGGCTTAAAAAACATTTTTTCAAGAAAGGGGAACAAGAGGGAAAGCTCACACTGTTTAGGGGTAAGAGTACCTTTGAGCCACCTGCAACAAATGCCTCTATAGAAACGTTTATGAGGCTTGTACGGAGTGAAACTTTATCCTCCATACAAAATACTAGGCTACGGTTCTCTAATATGTCTAGACAGGAAACGGAGGCTGTTAAGAGCCTATGTGACAATCCAGGAATAGTCATACGCCCCGCCGATAAGGGCGGGGCGATTGTCTTAATGGATAGACAGGATTATATTGATGAGATAGCACGCCAACTCTCTGACGTTACATGCTATAAACTTCTGCCCGGTGATCCGACTGAGCGTTTTAAGAGAGAGATTGATTCCATCATTCTCTTGGGTAGGTCTAATAACTGGATTGATGAAATGACGGTTGACTTTTTGACACAAGAATTTCCTATAATCCCGTTAATTTACGTGCTACCTAAAGTGCACAAAACGCTAGTTAAACCTCCGGGTAGGCCCATAATATCCTCGAGGGGATCTTTGGGTCAACCTATATCCCAGTACATTGACCACCATTTGCAACCGGTGGTCCAGAGCACACCTTATTACATCAGGGACACTACAGACTTTTTGTGTAAATTAAGAGCCACCGGTCCACTGGTACCAGGATGTATACTGGTGACACTAGATGTCACCAGTTTATACACGAATATTGGTCATGAGGAAGGCATTGCTGCTGTCAGAAATGTTGTTGGCCACAGTCCACAGTATGAAGGTCCACCATTGGAATTTCTAATGTTATTGATTGAAGTGGTTCTTCATAAGAACTACTTCTTATTTAATAATTCATTTTTTTTTGCAGCTCAAGGGTACGGCGATGGGGTCTAATATGGCCCCATCCTACGCCAATATTTTTATGTACCAGTATGAATTATTACATATCATGGGCGATCCCATATTTTCATGGTATATAAAGTTTTATGTACGTTTTATTGACGACTTATTCATGCTGTGGACTGGTGGACAGAAACTATTAGATGATTTTGTTGATAAACTTAACAAATTACCGGGATCTATCAAATTCACCAGTGCCAGTAGTGATGTTGAGATTAGTTATTTGGATGTTTTGGTGCGCATACAACATGGGACATTGACGACTGGCATGTATAGGAAGCCCACTGACAAAAACTCTCTCCTGCTTGCGTCAAGCTTTCATCCGGTAGCGTTAAAGAAAGGACTACCGTACTCGCAACTGATTCGGGTTGCAAGAATTGTCTCTGATAGAGCTGCATTACCTGAGGTCCTACAATCTATGGGTGACAAATTTGTTGATAGGGGTTATGATGCAAGGGAAGTGAAAGAGGCGATAATCCGTTGTTTGCAACTATCCCGGGAAGAACTACTGAAACACCAACAGAGACCAAAGAGTAACAGAATGGTGTATGCCAGCACATATTCGATTTCCTCAAGTAAGGCTCGTCAATCTATCTTGAAACACTGGCATATATTGCAGACCGATCCAGTGATGAAACACTTCTGCGAAGAGACACCTTTATTTGGCTACCGTCGTAGCCATAATTTGAAAGAGGAGGTGACCTTTTCCGACATCAGCCCCAGAGTGGGTAGGGGTAACAGATGGCTGCAGTTACAAAAGGGTGCCTTTAAGTGCCATGGCTGTGTGAATTGCAGCTTTATGATGACAGGAAAGACATGCAGTCATCCTACTAAAGGAACAGTGTACCAGTTACGATTCCGGATGTCGTGTGACACTAAATATGTGACATATATGATCCTTTGTCCCTGTGGGAAAATCTATATAGGGAAAACGATACGGATGTTGAAGGAGAGGATAGCCATGCATAGATCCTCTATAAAAAAGGCGTATCAGAAAATGGATGGAAGCACGCCACCGGTGGCTAGACACTTTGTGGCCATGGGACACAAATTAAGTGAATTTAAATTTATGCCTATAGACCATGTACCACCTTTGAGAAGGGGAGGAGATAGGCATAGACTGCTATTACAACAGGAATGCCGATGAATTTACATGCTGGATGCGATGGTCCCTAATGGACTAAATGAGGAATGCTCATTTGCCTCTTTTTTGTAGGACTGGCGCTGGTGATAGATTGAAGATCCCATTAGCGATATATGGTTATGTATAATGAACAAATGTGTTGATTCTGGGCTTTATTAATAGGTTGTTTCATTATCATTCTCCGTGTTTTAGATAGTACATGATGTTAGCTCTGTTGATACTGTCCTGCATCGTGGTATCTTGTGGTTTTTCCCCCCCCTTTTTCTCCCGATATTGAATGGTGACATCTTATTAACCTATGGACCTGATGCAGGATAGTATTGAGGGGTGTTCACTTAGTTAGTTAGGTGGTGAATACGGTTATGGTGTTTGATATGTTATTTATATACTGTTATTGACGCAATCTGTGGCACCGGGTCCCGGGCATGCACCCTGGTTGCTCGGAATGTGGTTGCCTTGCGGGGCTGGTGGCTGCGCCGTCGGTGGAGTGCATGATGCGTTCCGTGGGTCCGGACTTCTGGTTGGGTGATGCGTGCGTGTCGCGCACCCGGACTTCCGGCCATGTGGGACATTAGCGTGCGCTCCGGCGGCGGTGGGTCCCGGCCGGGCGGGGTGATAGTACTGAGCGGCGGGGAGTGATGACGGTGACTTCAGGTGTGGCAGGTAAGCGTCATTAGGTGTGCTTAAATAGAGCACACAAGTGAACATGGTTTCGGCACTTTATACAGGCATTCTTTGCACAACGCACTATGGCACTTTGATGACTGTTCCCCTGATGATGGATTAAGTCCGAAAACGGCTGTTTGGGAGGTCTACTGTGTTTCCCTGTGCTTGCCAGACGATGAGTATATGACGAGCCTTGTATCTTTATTCACTTATATGGAGTAAATACGGCATTTTGACAAAATTACAGTGTGCTGGTCCTGTCTATGTTGCTACGTAGATATGAGATGTTATATTATCTTTATTGACCGGACACCTGGATCTTACCTCTGAGAGTGTCAGTGCGGCTTCCCGGATTCCTTTTCTGTGATAACTATATATATATATATATATATATATATATATATATATACATATACACACACACACACACACACACACACACACACACATATATATACACACACACACACACACTAGAGATGAGCGGGTTTGGTTCTCAGAGAACCGAACCCTACCGGACTTTGCCTTCCGAGTTCACTTCAGAGCCAGGCTCGGGTTTTCCCGCCTGACTCGGAAACCCGAACGTGGCAAAACGTCATCATCCCACTGTCGGATTCTCAGGGGATTTGGATTCCATATAAGGAGCCGCGCGTCACGGCCATTTTCACTCTAGTCTCGGAGAGTGTATTGAGAGGACGTGTCCTCAGTGTTCAGTGTCTGTGTGGGGGCGGGAAAGTGGGGTGGCGAGTCTTGTGCTGTGTTGTGCTGCTCAGTCCAGTCCAGTGTAGTCAGTGTATTGTGCTGCATCAGTCCAGCCAGTCCCTTACAGTGTTGTTGTGTTGTGCTGCATCAGACCAGTGGTAGTGTCCTGTCCATCAGTCAATCCAGTAATGATATATGCTGCTGCTATATGTCC
Organism: Pseudophryne corroboree; assembly: GCF_028390025.1. Lineage (NCBI taxonomy): Eukaryota > Metazoa > Chordata > Amphibia > Anura > Myobatrachidae > Pseudophryne > Pseudophryne corroboree. The sequence continues at coordinate 573,674,526 of NC_086447.1, read as the reverse complement.
ACTGCTGCCGTATAATAATAACAACAACCACAAGTCCCTTACAGTGTTGTTGTGCTGCATCAGACCAGTGGTAGCGTCCTGTCCATCAGTCATTCCAGTGACGATATACGCTGCTGCTATATGTCCACTGCTGCTGTATAATAATTATAACAACAACCACAAGTCCCTTACAGTGTTGTTGTGTTGTGCTGCATCAGACCAGTGGTAGTGTCCTGTCCATCAGTCATTCCAGTGACTATATACGCTGCTGCTATATGTCCACTGCTGCCGTATAATAATAATTATAACAACAACCACAAGTCCCTTACAGTGTTGTTGTGTTGTGCTACATCAGACCAGTGGTAGTGTCCTGTCCATCCTTCCAGTCATTCCTGTGCCGCATATTGGCCCTCATTCCGAGTTGTTCGCTCTGTATTTTTCATCGCATCGCAGTGAAAATCCGCTTAGTACGCATGCGCAATGTTCGCACTGCGACTGCGCCAAGTAACTTTACTATGAAGAAAGTATTTTTACTCACGGCTTTTTCTTCGCTCCGGCGATCGTAATGTGATTGACAGGAAATGGGTGTTAGTGGGCGGAAACACGGCGTTTCAGGGGCGTGTGGCTGAAAACGCTACCGTTTCCGGAAAAAACGCAGGAGTGGCCGGAGAAACGGTGGGAGTGCCTGGGCGAACGCTGGGTGTGTTTGTGACGTCAACCAGGAACGACAAGCACTGAACTGATCGCACAGGCAGAGTAAGTCTGGAGCTACTCTGAAACTGCTAAGTAGTTAGTAATCGCAATATTGCGAATACATCGTTCGCAATTTTAAGAAGCTAAGATTCACTCCCAGTAGGCGGCGGCTTAGCGTGTGTAACTCTGCTAAATTCGCCTTGCGACCGATCAACTCGGAATGAGGGCCATTGTCTTATATAACCCCCCCCCCTCCAAAAAAAAAAATAGTGAACAAAAATGTTGAGGATAAAATAGGGAACGATCAAGAAGAACCACTTCCTCCTAGTGCTGAAGCTGTTGCCACTAACCATGACATTGACGATGAAATGCCATCAATGTCGTCTGCCAAGGCCGATGCCCAGTGTGATAGTAGAGAGCATGTAGAATCCAAAAAGCAAAAGTTCAGTAAAAAGAACCAAAAAAAGAAATTTAAATCGTCTGAGGAGAAACGTAAACTTGCCAATATGCCATTTACGACACAGAGTGGCAAGGAAAGGCTGAGGCCCTGGCCTATGTTCATGGCTAGTGGTTCAACTTCACATGACGATGGAAGTCATCATCCTCTCGCTAGAAAAATTAAAAGAGTTAAGCTGGAAAGAGCACAGAAAAGAACTGTGCGTTCTAAGATGGTATCACAAATCCCCAAGGACAGTCCAAGTGTGTCAGCGGTTGCGATGTCTGACCTTCCAAACACTGGATGGAAAGAGGTCGCTCCTTCCACCATTTGCACGCCCCCTGCAAGTGATGGAAGGAGCACTCACAGTCCTGTTCCTGATATTCAAATTGAAGATGTCACTGTTGAAGTACCCCAGGATGAGGATATGGGTGTTGATGGCGCTGAGGAGGAAGTTGACGATGAGGATTCTGATGGTGATGTGGTTTGTTTAAGTCAGACACCGGGGGAGACACCTGTTGTCTGTTGGACGAAGAAGCCAATTGTGATGCCTGGGCAAACTACCAAAAAAGCAACCTCTTCAGTGTGGAATTATTTCTCCACAAATCCGGACAACAGGTGTCAAGCCATCTGTTGCCTCTGTCAATCTGCAATAAGTAGGGGTAAGGATGTTAACCACCTAGGAACATCCTCCCTTATATGTCACCTGCTGCGCATTCATCAGAAGTCAGTGTCGAGTTGTGAAACTTTGGGTAAGAGCGTAAGCAGTCCACTGACACCTAAATCCCTTCTTCCTCCTGTACCCAAGCTCCTGCAAGCCACACCACCAACTCCCTCAATGTCAACTTCCTCTTCAGTCAGGAACGTCAGTAGTCCTGCAGGCCATGCCACAGTCAAGACTGAGGAGTCCTTTCCTAATCAGGATTCCGCCGTAGGATCCTTGAGTGGTACGCCTGCTGTTGCTGCCGCTGCTGTTGTTGCTGCTGGGAGTCGATTGTCATCCCAGAGAGGAAGTCGGAAGACCACTTGTACTACTTCCAGTAAGCAATTGACTGTCCAACAGTCCTTTTGTGAGAAAGATGAAATATGACTGTAGTCATCCTTTTGCAAAGCGGATAACTCAGGCCTTGACAGCTATGTTGGTGTTAGACATGCGTCCGGTATCCACCATTAGTTCAGTGGGACTTAGAGAATTGTTTGAGGTACTGTGTCCCTGGTATCAAATCCCATCTAGGTTCCACTTCTCTAGGCAGGCGATACTGAGAATGTACACAGACATCAGAAAAAGAGTCACCAGTGTCCTACAAAATGCGGTTGTATCCAGTGTCCACTTAACCATGGACATGTTGACAAGTGGAATAGGGCAGACTAAGGACTATATGACTGTAACAGCCCACTGGGTAGATGTATGGCCTCCAGCAGCAACAACAGCAGCGGCACCAGTAACAGCATCTCTCAAACGCCAACTCGTTACTAGGCAGGCTATGCTATGTATCACTGCTTTCCTTAAGAGGCACACAGCTGACAACCTCTTACGGAAACTGAGGAACATCATCACAGAATGGCTTACCCCAATTGGACTCTCCTGGGGATTTGTGATTTATGATATCAGACAGGGCCGGACGGGCCATCTGGCACTTCTGGCACATGCCAGAAGGGCCGATGGCCAGGTGGGCTGGTCTGGCAGCTGCAACCCCTCCCTCTTGACACTCCCACCTCCTAGCTGCGGCCGCTGTGCTCCGCGGAAAAGTCCTCTCCGCTTTCGTCCCACCTTCCCAGAATGCCGATGGGGGTGCGACGTCATCGCGCACAGCATTATGGGAGCAGCCGCGGTGATGGGAAAAGGCCGGGGAGCAGCAGCAGCAGCCGCCCCAGCATGGCGTGTACTATGTCTGCTGCCTGCCTGAGCCCCTGAGGAGGAGTCCCGCCACCATGCAGATCCCGGCCCCAGCAGCAGCACACACATGGCCAGCTGCAGCATCAGCACTGCAGGGAGAGTGCTGTCCCCTGGCCAAGGTGAGTGTGAGTGTATACATGCTCTGGCTGATTCCTCCCTCTCTCTATCTCTCTGTCCTCACCCCCCCCCAATCCCCTCTCTCTCTCTCTCTTTTGTCCTCACCTCTCTTGTTCTCACCCCCCCTCTCTCTTGTTCTCACCCCCCTCTCTCTTGTCCTCTCCTCTCTCTTTTGTTCTCACCCCCCCTCTTGTCCTCACCTCTCTCTTTTTTTCTCACCCCCCCCTCATGTCCTCACCTCTCTCTTTTGATCTCACCCCCCTCTCTTGTTCTCACTTCTATCTCTTTTGTCCTAACCCTTTCTCTGTCTCTTCACCTCTCTTTTACTCACCCCTCTCTCCCATCCACATCCCTCTCTCCCATCCACGTCCCTCTCTCCCATCCACATCCCTCTCTCTTTTTTGTCCACACCCCCACTCTGTTTCTTTTGTCCTCACCCCGTCTTTTTTGTCCCCACCCCCTCTCTTTTTGTACACCCCCCACTCTATTTGTTTTGTCCTCACCCCCTCTTTTTTGGCCACACCCCCTCTCTCTTTCTTTTGTCCTCACCCCCTCTCTTTCTTTTGTCCTCACCTCTCTTTTGTCCTCACTCCCCCTCCCTCTAGTTCTTACCTCTCTCTGTCTCTTTCTTGTCCTCGCCTCTCTCTTTTGTTTTCGCCTCTCTCTTTTGTTCTCACCCCCCCCTCTTGTCCTCACCTCTCTCTCTATCTCTCTTTTGTCCTCCCCCTCTCTCTTTTCCTCCCCCTCTCCCATCCACATCTCTCTCTTTCTTTTGTCCTCACCCCCTCTCCTTCTTTTGTCCTCACTCCCCCTCCCTCTAGTCCTCACTTCTCTCTATCTTTTATCCTCACCTCTCTCTCAGCTTTACCACCTCTTTTGCCCTCACTTCTCTATCTCTTGTTTTCACCCCCCTTTTGCCTCACCCCTCTCTCTTTCTATTGTCGTAGCACAGAGCATTCTGGGAGCGGCTATGGGGGAGAGAAGTCCTAGGAGCAGCAGCACGGTGTCTGCCCACAATCACCCAGTTTACAGCCTGCCTGAGCCCCTGGCCCTGAGTAGGAGACACGCCACCCATGCAGTCCTGGAACCCGGCCACAGCAGCACCACAGCACATGGTCAGCTGCAGCATCAGCACTGCAGGGAGAGCGCTGCCTCCCACCAAGGTGAGTATGGGTATACCCATGCCATGGCTGTCTGTCTCTCATTCTCTCTCTATTGTTCTCACCCTCTCTCTCTCTCTGTCCTCACCTCTCTCTCACTCTCTTGTCCCCACCTCTCACCCCATCCCTCTCTCTTGTCCTCACCTCTCTCTCCCGTCCTTTGTCTCCTGCCCTCACCTCTCACTTTCATCCTCACCTGTCTTTCTCTTGCCCTCACCCCTCACTCTCTCTCAAGTCCCGACCTCTCTCTCTGTCTGCACCTTTCTCACACTGTCTTTTGTCATCACCTTTCTCTCTCTATCTTGTCCTCACCTCTCTTGTCCTCACCTCCCTCCCTCTCTTTCTTGTCCTTGCCTCTCTCTCTTTCTTGTCCACACCTCTCTCACGCACTCTCTCTCGTTCTCACCTCTGTCTCTCCTGTCCTCACCTCTTTTACTCTCTTCTGTCCTCACCTCTCTCACTCTCTCTCTCGTCCCCACCTCTCTTTTGCACTCCCCTCTCCCTCTCTCTCATGCCCTCACCTCTCTCTCAGGCCTTGACCTCTCTCCTACTTGTCCTCCCCTCTCTCTCTCGTCCTCATCTCTCGCGCTCTCTCTCTCTCTCGTCCTCTTGTCCCCACCTTTCTCTCTCTTGTCCCCACCTATCTCTCTCTTGTCCTCACCTCTCTCTCTCTCTTGTCCTCACCTCTCTCTCTCGTTCTCTGTTTGGCTTTAAAATATAGATTGCCTTGCTCTAGATGGGCGTACAGTGAGGAGCTAAACTGGACAGATCTGTGCCCTCAGTCCTTCTCTGCACCTCCGCCAGCTCCCACAGCCTTCTCTTCCGCACCATCTTCGAGGCCCACAGCCTCCTCCGCCCGCGCCGATCACAGCCTCCTCATCCACCACAGCATCCTCTGCTAAATAGGTAATCTTACCCTGCTGCCTTTCTCTCTCTCTAGTCCCTACTGTATGCCCTTGCTGTCCCTCTCTCTATCACTCTCCCTGTCCCTATGTCCTTACTGTCACTTTCCCTGTCCCTCCGTCACTCTCCCTGTCCCTTCGTCACTCTCCCTGTCCCTATGTCCTTGCTGTCACTTTCCCTGTCCCTCTGTCACTCTCCCTGTCCCTCTGTTACTCTCCCTGTCCCTATGTCCCTGCTGTCACTTTCCCTGTCCCTCTGTCACTCTCCCTGTCCCTATGTCCCTGCTGTCACTTTCCCTGTCCCTCTGTCACTCTCCCTGTCCCTATGTCCCTGCTGTCACTTTCCCTGTCCCTCTGTCACTCTCCCTCTCCCTATGTCCCTGCTGTCACTTTCCCTGTCCCTCTGTGTCTCTCCCTCTCCCTATGTTCCTGCTGTCACTTTCCCTGTCCCTCTGTCACTCTCCCTGTCCCTATGTCCCTGCTGTCACTTTCCCTGTCCCTCTGTCACTCTCCCTGTCCCTATGTCCCTGCTGTCACTTTCCCTGTCCCTGCTGTCACTCTCCCTGAATTTTGTCTCATTCCATGTGGCATAATGTGAATTTCGGCTCATTCAGTGTGCTATAATGCAAATTTCGGCTCATTCCGTGTGCTGTAATGTGAATTTTGGCTCACTCTGTGTGCTATAATGTGAATTTCGGCTCATTCTGTGTGCTATAATGTGAATTTCGGCTCATATCAGGTGCTGTAATGTGAATTTTGGTTCATACCGGGTGCTTTAATGTGAATTTCGGCTCATTCTGTGTGCTACAATGTGAATTTCGTCTCATTCTGTGTGCTATAATGTGAATTTCGGCTCATTCTGTGTGCTATAATGTGAATTTCGGCTCATTTTGGGTGCTGTAATGTGAATTTTGGTTCATACCGGGTGCTATAATGTGAATTTCGGCTCATACCTTGTGGTATGATGTGAATATTGGCTCATACTGTGAAAGAGGCACCAGTACTAGATAGTATAAGGGGTCCTACTATTGTGGTGCATAATTTGAATAGGGGGTATATGGTGTGGTAAACTACACTGAAGGACACGCCCCCTTTTGAGTGACCATGCCCCCTTTTCCGGAGCGCGCGTGCCTTCGGCGCGTGCTTAATTACAACCTTCACTTTTCCATACCCCCACTTAAAAATTTCAACTTCAACCACTGGTTGTGTGTATTTTAATAGAGAATGATGTACCCTTGTATGTTGTTATAATATTAATTATATTTGTAAGAGCATAGACTAAGAAGTAGGAGGAGTCAGGAATACTAAGGGGAGGAGTCACCGAGGTGGGCCTGTGTGCTTCAAAAATGCCAGGGCCTATTTTTACTCCCAGTCCGGCCCTGATATCAGACAACACCATGAATACTGTGCATGCATTACATCTGGGCAAATTCCAGCATGTCCCATGTTTTGCACATACAATTAACTTGGTGGTGCAGAATTTTTTGAAAAATGACAGGGGTGTGCAGGAGATGCTGTAGGTGGCCCGAAAAATTGCGGGCTACTTTCGGCATTCTGCCACTGCGTGCCGAAGACTGGAGCGCCAGAAAACACTCCTGAACCTGCCCCGCCATCAACTTAAGCAAGAGGTGGTAACGAGGTGGAATTCAACACTCTATATGCTTCAGAGGATGGAGAAGCAGCAAAAGGCCATTCAAGCCTATATATCCACCTACGATATAGGCAAAGGAGGGGTAATGCACCTGACTCAAGCGCAGTGGAGAATGATTTCCGTCTTGTGCAAGGTTCTCCAACCCTTCGAACTTGCCACACATGAAGTCAGTTCAGACACTGCCAGCTTGAGTCAGGTCATTCCCCTCCTCAGGCTTTTGCATAAGCAGCTGGATAAATTGAAGGAGGAGCTAAAATGGAGCGATTCCACAAAGTATGTGGGACTTGTGGATAGAGTCCTTCATTTGCTATGCAGGATTCAAGGGTGGTCAATCTGTTGAAATCAGAGCACTACATTTTGGCCACCGTGCTCGATCCTAGGTTTAAAGCCTATGTTGTATCTCTCTTTCCAGCAGACACAAGTGTGCAGAGGTGCAAAGACCTGCTGGTTAGTAAATTGTCAACTCAAGCGGAACGTGGCCCGTCAACAGCTCTTCCTTCAATTTCTCCCGCCACTGGGGCTACAAGGTAAAGGATAAGATTTCCTAGCCCACCCACTGGCGGTGATGCAGGGCAGTCAGGAGCGAAAGCTGACATCTGGTCCAGACTGAAGGACCTGCCAATGATTACCGATATGTCTACTGTCACTGCATATGATTCTGTCACCATTAAAAGAATGGTGGATTATATGAGTGACAGCATCCAAGTAGGCATGTCAGACAGTCCGTATGTATACTGGCAGGAAAGAGGCAATTTGGAGGCCCTTGCACAAACTGGCTTTATTTTACCTAAGTTGCCCACACTCCAGTGTGTACTCCGAAAGAGTGTTTAGTGCAGCCGATAACCTTGTCGGCGATCGGCGTAGGAGGTTACTTCCACTAAATGTGGAGAAGATGATGTTCATCAAAATTAATTATGAATTCCTCCGGGAAGACCTTTACCAGCAATTGCCTCCAGAATGTACACAGGGACCTGTGATGGTGGATTCCAGTGGAGATGAATTAATACTCTGTGAGGAGGATGTACACAGTGAAAGGAGTGAGGAATCTGAGGATGAGGTGGACATCTTGCTTCTGTAGAGCCAGTTTGTGTAAGGAGAGATTGATTGCTTCTTTTTTGATGGGGGCCCATCAAAACCCATTAACCCATGGAAGTCTGGATTTGGAGTCACACTAAAAATTAAAGTGGAAAAACACACTACAGGCTGATCCAACTTTGATGTAATGTCCTTAAAACAAGTCAAAATGAGTGTGACTCCAAATCCAGACCTCCATGGGTTAATAAATTTGATTTCCATTGATAATTTTTGTGTGATTTTGTTGTCAGCACATTCAACTATGTAAAGAACAAAGTATTTAATAAGAATATTTGATTCATTCAGATCTAGGATGTGTCATTTTAGTGTTCCCTTTATTTTTTTGAGCAGTGTATGTATATATATATATATATATATATATACATATACACACACATATATATATATATATATATATATACACACATATACATATACACACACATTAACTATATGTGCAGTGCCTGCTAGCAGCATTTCCTACCTTAACTCAGCTGCCGCAGGATCCCCACTATTCCCCACTCTGTGCCCAGCAGCAGCAGCAGTCCGCAGTTGATTGTGGCAGCAGCAGGAGTGCCCCGGGTCCCCCAGGATATGTGTCTTCTTCCGGCCGCCTCCTCTGCATTGGCTGCAGCCATCACTGTCGCCCCACGATTAATCCGGCTGTGTGTGTATTGGCTGTAGTCAAGTCCATGCATTGTGTGAAGAGAGAGAACCCTCTCCCATATAGACTACATAATTAAATTCATGAATTCATACAGTGGTGGTCAGCACGTAGAAAGACTTTCCTGCAGTCCCAAGCAATAGGAGCGGTCAGTCAAACTGGCTGCACTGGGTATAGGTATGAAGCCCTTAGCAGGGAAATAGGGGTTTATGCCAGGAGGGTAGCATGTCATAGGTGGAGGGGTATATAAGGGCTCCCAGTCTGCAGATCCCCTTCCAGAGCTTACTGCTCGGCTTACTTGCTATGTCACTGTATTATGGTGGCTATAGCGGGGAGGGATTGGAGCATCAGTGAGCGGCTATGTTGAAGTTGGTGCTGAATACCCAGGTTCCCCGTGGCATCCAATAGCAGTGGGTGGTCTCACAGGCTGCGCGGCTGGTGTCAGCTGGACGCAGACCGGCAGTTGATCAAAGTGACCATAAAGAGAACAGAGCTGTAAGAGCAGCCAGTTGGGGCAGTGGCCACAACTCGGCTTGACAGGCGGCCAGTCACAGGCGCTGATGGAGTTACAGCTGGGTGGAGCTACTGGTTTGATGTGGATGGCCAATTAATTATTTTTTTTGGGTTAATTTGCGGGCATGCAGGCCGTTTGGGCAGTTTAGTATTAACAAGCGCTGCTGCCCCTCTTCTTGTGTCCCTGATCTTCAGGGTCCAGTACAGGTGCTTCCTTTGACCCCCTCGGTCACCAGATCTGCTAACTCCCCACATTCCCTATCCCAGTTACCACACTGGAAGATGAAATGGCTCTTCAATATATAAAAACCTTATAACCATTGGCTGCACAATAGCGCAGTGGATAAAGGGTCGCCGAGAGCGCTCATGGACACAAGTATTAGAAAGGAGGGAGGTATTTGGGGGTGGCCACGCCCAATCCCAGAATAATTCAAACAGGGGTGCCAGCAGTTGCACAGGGGGGGCATTTGACTCCCTTAGCAGCACTGTCCCCCACCCTCAAACCTAGGCCCAGTTAATTAGTACCCATTCCCCCCACCCCCTCGGCGCCTCTCAATGGATATACAGTAGTTATATAATGTATTGTGTGTACTGCTCAAAGCATGTGCCCTTCCACTTATCACCCTTGTGTCTTTCTGTACACTTAGCTACACTTTTTAAAATCTAATTAAACGACTTGAAAAGTACTAATAAACTAGTTATAAAGAGTGGTGGCTTCAGAGCTGGGGCTGCAGCTCGGTTCAAAATTCAAATAAGGGAGGCACACCAACTGCCAGTGAGTCAGTTTGAAATGGCAGTTGGTGACAGTAGGTGATGGCCCACATTGGTAACACATTAGCCTGTAGCGCCATCATCCAACAGATTTTCTGGACCAACATTGCTGTGAGTGGGAAACCAAATGGGAGCCAATAGCAGGGTATTTTCCCCAGGGAACCCTCCCATTCCACACCTGCGTCTCCACTTACCTTCACGGGTATGATTTTGTTTCCTTCTCATCCACATGCATGTCTTATTTTTACTTGTCAGACATATTTAATCATTCTGTTGTCTTTATTTTTCTGTAATAAATATACATTATATTTCATCACCCACTCTGACAATTGGTGTATCTGAAAAATATATCTAGGGTGACATAGCCTTCTGAATTAAGGTTATATTACCCAGAAACAAACAGGGATCAGCGCCGGCTAGGGAGAGTCACCCCCACATACCCCACTTGTAATAGAATTATATTATGGGGGTAATTCAGACCTGATTGTTCCTCTGCGAATTTGCAGAGGTTTGCGATTAGATAGTCGCCGCCCAGACAGAGTGAAAACCCGCCCTGTGCAAGTGTGTGTACGTCTTGTGAAACTCCCTGCTAATGCCAGTCAGCTGCAAATCCATTCGCAACTCACTCACCATCTAATGATTTTTCCAGTCTGTGCGTAGCCCAGGACCTACTCCTACATTGCGATAGAAACAGGATGATCGGGCCGGAGCTGGCGTCACACTCCCTCCCTGAAAACGCTTGGGAACACCTGCTTTTTTCCCTGACACTCCCAGAAATCGACCATTTACCACCCCCAAACGCCAGCTTCCTGTCAGTCAAGTCGCGCACGCCTAGCGATCAAAAAAGATGCTGGATTTTTTTGCACTTTGGCCTTGCGCATGCACACTACGATCCGTACGCATGCGCAGTTGAACCTTGAGAATTTGCACAGCAGCGATCAGGTCTGAAGTGGGCCCAATATTAATGACTAGTGCTCAGGTCATGTTTCAGTCGCAACTGTCTTATATGTATAGTGTGTCATAGAATCGTATTATGTTACTGGCTAGTTGAAAGGTCATGTTTGATTGGTAGGGTAGAGTTATCTAAATAGCGGCTTTTAAAAACTGCAAATTGACAGCATTTTACACCCAAATTTCAAACAATGAAATTTAAATGTAACACATCTGCTTTTGCATATATTTTATGTATAAGAAGTAATAGGATCGTATTATGTTCATGTCCAGTGGTTATGTTATGTTGGTATATTGTACTATTTGTGTACTATTTGAGTCGCAGTGCAGAGATTTCTTGTGTGCATGGTTCTATGTCGCACTGCACATGCATCCAGAATCAAAGTTGCAATTGAGCAGCATGGCCGATGCATAGTCTCAGAAATGCAACTGCCTAGGGTACCAATTGCTAATTCAGCATCTACAGACATTGACAGTGGGCATCTCAGTTCTTGCCATGTTCCCACGCACGGATGTACACCAGGAAAGGGGTTTGTGGTGGCATTTGCATAAAGTCCCAAATGCATAGAACTCCAGACTGAAAAGGATGCTGCATCCGTAAGGCGAGTCTCGGAGAGTCAGAGCTGCGTCACAGAGAGAAGAAAACAAACTGCACTCTCTCTGATCACAACCTGATCACCTTCACAATTTCTTCTATTACTCTAAATTCTGACACTAAAACCAAGCAAGCCTCCTCTAACCCGCAGAAATACTAAGAATATACATTTTCAACAACTTTCTACTTCTCTGCAACCAGGGCCGTCTTAGCAGTGTAGGCCCCTGGGCACAGCAATGCACTGGGCTCCCTACCCATCCTCCAGCAGTAGGGGTGGGGGTAATCAGCGGCAGCTTTGATGTCCCACGGGCGGTAGGGGGTGCTGTATCTTCCGCTCAGCATGTAGGACCTGGAGCAGTAATTTCTGCTACTTACTCCTGTACTGCACAGATGGGGCTAAACGGTAGAAGGGGGCATTGTGCTGAATGAAGGGGCCCTGGTACATGAATTCAGGGGTGGTAGGGGGTGTTTAATACGTACGGAAGGAGTGGATAGTGGAGTGGGCTTAATATTTATAATTTTCCGGTGGGAGGGCAGCTTTCTTGACTGGAGATATCTCAAGTTCCTGAAAATATATTTTTTAGCTTTGAATGGGATAAAAAACTAGAGAGTTCCATCTTTCTGGAGGTTCTCGGGACACCTGTCAGGATGTACTGGGGACTTGGGGATCAGAGTTCAGGAGCCAGAGCAATTCACCAACGAAAATATAAAACTGCATACCAGGCGTGTGGAGCTGGAGCAGGGACCAGCTGCTGGAAGGCTGATTTCCCTGGTTCTGGGCACAGTAGAGACAAGCTGTCAGTGTCCACCAAAAGGGTAGAGTCCCAGCTTTTGGATTATACCATCAGAAAAACTCTAAGACAGACAGAACCCAAGTTATCTGGCTGGGAAGAGCAATTAACAGGCTTGGATGGGGACCACTGCTTTCAAGTCGGATATCTCCGGTTCCCCAGGGCCGATTTTCAAAAATCTGGTACCCCTGGAAAGAGGGGACCCTCAGCTATCAGCCTAGGGCCCTTAAACTCCTGGGGCCCTTGGGCAAGAGCCCATTGAGCCCATACAAAAAGACGGCCCTGTCTGCAACAACTCCTCTCACCAATCTCTACATTTACCACACCTGACACTACTGTATCCCACCTGCAACAGACCCTAGAGCGTGCCCTTGATGAAGTGGCTCCGGCTACCCATCACACTCCACATAGGCTTAGATGCCAACCGTGGCACTCTAAGTCAACAAGACACCTACAAAAACTGTCACGTAAAGTAGAACATCAGTGGCGTAAATCTCAGCATCCAAGTGACTTTCTCACATATAAGACCACCTACCACTCCTATTGTCAGGCCCTGGACACTGCCAAACAAACATATTTCTAATCTCTCATCTCTTATCATGCCACCAATCCCAAGCGACTTTTTCATACATTTAAATCACTTCTTTACCCTCCCACACCTCCCTTACTAGCTACTATCCGTGCACAAGAACTTGCTTCCTACTTCAAGGATAAGATTGATAAAATCCAAGATTAAATGGTATGCTTTAACTCAGCCAGTGAGCTGCTCATTCCCTACCTGAACCTTCTGGCACTTTCTCTTCATTTGATCCTACAAGTGAAGATGAAGTATCAACATTCTTTTCATCCTCCTACTCCACTACCTGTCCTCTTGATACTATACCCTCATAAGTCAGCAAAAATGTATCCCCTTTGCTTATCCCAACCTTAACTAAGATCTGTAATCTCTCTCTCTCTCTCTCTCTCTCTCTCTCTCTCTCTCTCTCTCTCTGTATCTTTCCTTCTCTGTTTAAACATGCAGTGATTACTCCCATTCTAAAAAAATACAACTCTGACCCAAACACACTCTCTAACTACTGTCCCATTTCTCCGCTACCATGCCCCTCCAAGCTACTTGAGAGACTTGCCTACACTCGCCTTACACACTTAAACTCTCACAACTTATTGGACCCACTTCAGTCAGATTTCACGCCCAACACTCCACATAGACAGCACTGACCAAAGTAGTGAATGATCTAGTCACTGCTAGATCGAAAAGCCATTACACACTTCTTATTCTTCTAGATTTCTCTGCTGCTTTTGACACTGTTAACCACTCTTCTCATACAAACACTACAATCCCTAGGTCTTCAGGACACAGACCTTACTTGGTTCTCATCCTACCTATCTAATCGCTTTTTCAGTGTTCAAGTCTCTGATTCTACCTCTTCTTCTCTACCTCTATCAGTTGGAATATCGCAAGGCTCAGTCTTTGGTCCTCTTCTGTTCTCAATCTATACCTCATCTCTTGGAAAACTAATCACCTCCTTCAGATTTCAGTATCATTTGTATGCCGATGATACTCAAATCTACCTATCCTCCCCAGATTTGTCACCATCTGTATTGGTCAGGGTCACTGAATGCCTGTCTGCCATTTCATCTTGGATGTCATCTCGCCACCTCAAACTCAACATTTCCAAAACAGAATTATTTATTTTCCCACCAGGCAAGAGTAGTTACCAACCTGAGATCTCCATAACTGTTGACAATGCGACTATCCACCCTAACACACAAGCTTGCTACCTAGGTGTCACCCTTGACTCTGAACTGTCCTTTGTTCCACACATTCAATCTGTCTCTAAATCATGTTACATGCACCTAAAAAACATATCCAAAATACGCCCTTATCTTACACAAGACACTGCAAAAACTCTAATCCATGCACTCATCATCTCCCACATTGATTATTGCAATAGTCTCCTTACTGGTCTTCCCAAACATGGGCTCTCACCACTACAATCCATTTTAAATGCAGCTGCGAGGCTAATCTTCTTCGCTAGACGTTCTTCATCTGCTGATCCGCTCTGTCAGTCCCTCCATTGGTTACCTGTATTCTACTGTGTTAAATATAAAATACTTTTACTTACATATAAGGCTGTTAACCAAACTGCACCATCATACATCTCCTCACTCATCTCAAAATATCTCCCTACCAGACCTCTCCACTCTGCACAAGATCTGCGTCTCTCATCCACATGTATTACTTGTTCCCACTCAAAATTACAGGACTTTATCCGGGCTTCACCCACTCTGTGGAATGCCCTCCCACGCACAATAAGACTCTCCTCTAGTCTCCAAAATTTTCAACATTCCCTGAAAGCTCATCTCTTCAGGCAAGCCTACCAAATTCCAGACCCACCCACATAACCTCCAATGCTTCCCTATCCAATTACATCCTCTCTGTACAGTCCACATAACCTCACATATTTTGTCTTCCACCATTGCTGGGTGATCATATCCTACAACCCATTAAGAACCTAGCAATCTGGTGGACCATTATGCAATAGGTAGCATCTATCCTTGTGTATCATTTCCTATTTTCCTAAAGATTATAAATTTTCGAGCAGGGCCTTCCTACCTCTGTCTGTCTGTCTGTCTGTCTGTCTGTCTGTCTGTGCCCAGTTTTGTTCTATAACTGTTGTTCTAATTGTAAAGCGCAACGGAATATGCTGCGCTATATAAGAAACTGCTAATAAATAAACTTTTTGACTTGAAAAGTCAAATTCATTAAAGGAAGTTAGATAAGAAATACTGTTACCAAAACTTTCCACTGCAGCTTTGTAAAAAAACTATTCCAATTATCTAACAAATTGAATGTGATTTTTGTGAATGTGCCACCTGCTCAGCAGAAAAATGTTCCTGAAAATAGTTTTCAAATGTTTAGTCTGGATATTTTTTACCTTACTGCTCAAAACAAGCCTCGAATTGTCTACAATATAACTAAAAATAACAATGAGCATGAAAGATACTGCACTGAAAAACATTTACCAGTTGAGCAACAAAATATATACTGATTAAAATAAACAAACATTGGTCATACAATCAATCAGAATTGGTGTAGCATAACTATATTATCCTCCTGAATATACACATATATGAAACATAATTGTGGTCACATAGTTGCTAGCAGTTTAGAATAATTTCCAAGAATTGATACTTTAGCGAGTTA
This sequence comes from Pseudophryne corroboree, assembly GCF_028390025.1. Lineage (NCBI taxonomy): Eukaryota > Metazoa > Chordata > Amphibia > Anura > Myobatrachidae > Pseudophryne > Pseudophryne corroboree. The sequence continues at coordinate 573,659,124 of NC_086447.1, read as the reverse complement.
GAGCTGAATCACGCACAGCACTCTTGTTTACTGGACACCAACACCACACATAACTTTGTAATAATGGCATGTGTTTTATTTGCATTTTAAATGCTAACAAATATTCTACATATAAGCATCATGTAAGCATATATATATGCTTACATGAGCCAGAGAATTTGACTATTTTTAAAGAATTGCATTTTGTATACAGATTAGGATAAATTTTACGGAGAAGTTATTCAGTAATGAGAAAAATGACTTTTCCATGTGCAAATGTTTGTAAATTAGCAACTGGTACATACTTAGAGAGTTACAACACAACATAACATTGTAAAACCACTTAATTAAGTGTAAAGAAATGTAAGCATCCAAGATTTTTATGTTAATTTGTTTGTGTTTAGTAAGAGCTAATTTTGTGGTATAAGGTCATCAGTCTAAATTACAGTTATAGCTTGCCTATGGTATGTTATTGGTAGGAGTTAGGTAGCCCTTAAGTAGCCAGGAAGTGGAGCTATCTTCCTTTCCAGCTTTGCTCCCATAGAATAACAGTCTGGCTAAGTTTTTCGGTGGTTTACATTGATGTTTTTAATCAAACCAAAAGTTTCTATCTATTCTTTCTTGTTTCCTTTACACTCCTTTTTAATCTACTAATTTTCCTATATTGCCTCAATTTTACCGTATTTGCTGTCTTTCATTTACCCCCTCAGACTTTCCCTAATCACTTTTCTCATTTATTTTTTGCTTCCCTCTCCCCTAAAACAGTTTACATTATGCTCTATTCTTGCCACAATGTCCCATCCCCCTACTACCTGATTGAGGCTTTCCAGGCCTGATGGTAACTTCTACTGTCCAGCGGGCTCAAGGCCTGTATAGGCAAGCAATGCTGTGCAAATGCCTGCCAATACAGTGTGGGCCGCAGTCATGAGCTAACCCAAAGCTTCTCACTGTGGCCTGTGGCTCACAGGTGATGCCGCAAGCTGCATATGGAATCCCAAGAGTGGTCCTTTATGCCTCCAGCATGGCATCCAGACCATAAACAGGCCAATATGAGCTTTCACCCACCCGCTTCTTTTGGAAATTTTAGATTAAGCAGCTCCTGCAAGTGGCATCTCCTAAATATCCCTACAGCTTCCAGAAGCTGGGGGCATGTTCAGGAGTATACTCATTGACACCAGTGCCACTGCCATTTGGTGTTCCACAAGGTTCTAAACTATCCCCCATGCGTTTTGCTGTATACATGCTACCACTGGGTGAAATAATCAGACATCATGGCTTTCTCTAGCACTGCTATGCAGATGATACACAACTGTACCTGTCCTTTGCTTCAGGTAGGTACTGAGAACCCAATAGCAACCCTAAATGGCTGTCTAGCTGAGCTCCAGGAGTGGATGAGTGCCAGTTTGCTGCGACTGAATCCTGACAAAACAGAGGTCCTTATGATTGATAGGACTACAACACAGGACTCGCACTTGGAGGTTCAGAATTAGAAACACTGATCATGTGCGGAATCTTGGTGTTTGTCCTGGATGGTGGTTTGACACTTAAACATCAACTATCAGCCACAATCAAATCATCATTCTTTCATCTGAGGATCATAGCCACCCTTGGTTTACCAGCAAAAGAATTGCACTACTTACAGCTGATACAAAACGCAGCTGGCAGGCTACTTAACCAACTAGCCAATTTCCAGCCACATAACACCCATTCTCTACTCCCTCCCCTGGATGCCTGTAAGATGGCAAATCGTCTTCAAGATTGGCTTACTGACTTGCAAAGCCCTACATAACAAGAGCCCATGGTACCTGAAGCAGCTTCTGATTCCATATTGCCCTACTCGATTACTGCAATCTGTAGATGAAGGACTTTTACCAGTAACTAGAATCTCCCAGAATTCGTCTGGGAGTCTAGCTTAAAGTCATGCTGCCTGCTCTGACTCTATGGAACTTGATTTCCCACACAGATCAAGAGGCCTCCACTCTAGAATCTTTCAAAAACAGACTGAAGACTTTCCTGTTACTTAATGTCCCTTTAGTATCTCCATGCTCTCTGTATTTTATTAAAGGCTTTTCTGTCCATAATTGTTTCTGTATTGTAATATGTTCATTCTATCTGTTAAGGTCCTTGAGTCCTATGGCTAAAGAGTGCTATACAGTGCATCCAGAAAGTACTTACAGTGCTTCACTTTTTCCACATTTTGTTATGTTACAGCCTTATTCCAAAATGGAATAAATACATTTTTCCCCTCAAAATTCTACACACAATACCCCATAATGACAATGTGGGGAAAAAAATAAATCATTTTTTTTCTTCAAATTTATTACAAACAAAAAACTAAGAAATCATATGCACATAAGTATTCATAGCCTTTGCCATGATGCTCAAAATTAGCTCAGGTGCATCCTGTTTCCACTGATCATCCTTGCTATTTTTTTTACAGCTTAATTGGAGTCCACCTGTGGTAAATTCAGTTGATTTGACATGATTTGGGAAGGCACACACCCATCTATATAAGGTCCCACACTTGACAGTGCATGTCTGAGCACAAACCAAGCATGAAGTCAAAGGAATTGTCAGTAGACCTCCGAGACAGGATTATCTCAAGGCACAAATCTGGGTAAGGGTACAGAAAAATATCTGCTGCTTTGAAGGTCCCAATGAGCACAGTGGCCTCCATCATCCGTAAATGGAAGAAGTTTGGAACCACCAGGACTCTTCCCAGAGCTGACCAGCCATCTAAACTGAGCAGTCGGGGGAGAAGGGTCCTAGTCAGGGAGGTGACCAAGAACCTGGTGGTCACTCTGTCAGAGCTACAGCATTCCTCTGTGGAGAAAGCAGAATTTCCAGAAGGACAACCATCTCTGCAGTAATCCGCCAATCAGGCCTGTATGGTAGAGTGGTCAGACGGAAGCCACTCCTTAGTAAAAAGCACATGGCAGCCCACCTGGAGTTTGTCAAAATGCACCTGAGGGACTCTCAGGCCATGAGAAACAAAATTCTCTGGTTTGATGAGACAAAGATTGAACTCTTTGGCGTGAATGCCAGGCATCATGTTTGGAGGAAACTAGACACAGCTCATCACCAGGCCAATACTATCCCCACAGGGAAGCATGGCAGCATCATGCTGTGGGGATGTTTTTCAGCGGCAGGAACTGGGAGACTAGTCAGGATAGAGGGAAAGATGAATGCAGCAATGTACAGAGACATCCTGGATGAAAACCTGCTCCAGAGCACTCTTGACCTCAGACTGGGGCGACGGTTCATCTTTCATCAGGACAATGACCCTAAACTCACAGCCAAGATATCAAAGGAGTGGCTTCAAGACAACTCTGTGACTGTCATTGAGTGGCCCAGCCAGAGCCCAGACTTGAATCTGATTGAACATCTCTGGAGAAATCTGAAAATCGCTGTACACCGTCACTTCCCATCCAACCTGGTGGAGCTTGAGAGGTGCTGCAAAGAGGAATGGGCGAAACTGCCCAAAGATAGGTGTGTCAAGCTTGTGGCATCATATTCAAAAAGTCTTGAAGCTGTAATTGCTGCCAAAGGTGCATCAACAAAGTATTGCGCAAAGGCTGTGAATACTTATGTACATGTGATTTCTTAGTTTATTTTTAATAAATTTGCTAAATTATCAAAAAAAGTTTTTCACATTATCATTATGGGGAATTGTGTGTAGAATTGTGTTCCATTTTTTAATAAGGCTGTAGCATACCAAAATGTGGAAAAAGTGAAGCACTGTAAATACTTTCCGGATGCACTGTAAAATTATTATTATTATTATTATTATTATTATTACGTGCCCATGGCATTTAGGGCTTAGACTTAGGACCACTGGAAGTAACTGTTTTCACCATCTATCTTGTTGATTGCTTCCCTGGGTCCACGTGGGGGTGATGGCTCTATCCTCTCCTTTACCTCATACCGTTTCTGTTACATCACCAAGGCAGATTTATTCTGGCCAAGTCCACTGAGTACTGGGGTAAAATCATTTTCTCTGATGAATCCCCTTTCAGATTGTTTGGGGCACGCTTGTCCAGAGAAGGAAAAGTGAGTGCTACCATCATTTGTGGGGTTTTTTGGATGCAAGATCCGTGCAGATATGTGTTAGCTTATTAATGACGGTTATGAATTATTGTGGACACTTTTGGGTAGATTTGATTAGCCACAGTGATATCCTTGTAGCTAAAGCTCTGGGTTTATTGCCCAGATCTATTCAGTCATATGGTAAGTCTGCGGCTAATGCGTATTAAGCCCTAGATTCCAAGTTAAGTGCCCGAAATCTATGGGTTACCCTATGCAGTAAGCTTCAGGGGTTGCATTTAAAGTTTATTTTTTCTTGCAGTTCCTGAGGCTGCAAGAAAATATCTATTTTAAGTGTGGCTTACCCCACAGGGTAGTGGCACTAACTGAATAGCTCAGTGCAGAGCTTTAGCCATGCGATAAGCCCCGCGGCTAATTGAATTACCTTTATGTTAGTGATACAACACTTTCTTTTTCTTCTGAATTGGGACTTTTACAACTACATTGTTGAGTAGTGGAAATATTTTGTGTTGTACTCAGTTGTGGAGAAAATCAGGTCCAAAGTGGGAGCTAAGGTGCATCTTGGAAGCATGTGCGGCCTATTTTGTGTGGAACCACTAGTGGGTTTATGTATTTCTCTTTTGGTTGTGGTGGTGAAGAATAATCCAGACAAATTTAGAGTTACTCTACATCTTTCTTACCTGGAAGGTGGGTTGGTAAATGATGTTGAATCAGTTTGATTGTCACATTGTTTAACAGTTGTGTTAACAAGCTCTGTGTACTGTCAAGTGTTCCAGGAGCTGGGCACTTATAGCTAAAGCTGCAGTCACCTGTTTGGAATGTGGGCGGTGGACAGGGGATGAGAGAGTTTGGTTATTTGGTACTTTATCTCCATCCACTTTATCTCTCTCCAAGGCTTAGTACATAGACCACATAGTCACTATACTAAAGTTATGGTTAGTGTTGTATGCTATGGCAACCTATAAAATAACAATGTTGTACAGTATGTCATTTTATTTATACCTTTTTTGTGTTTTCTGAATTCAGTCTGTGGTAGACAAGCAAAAATCATGATCCTACTATGTTTCTATCATCATGAATGTTACATCTAAGTCTAACTTTACATCTATTTATATTCTTTATATAACACGTATTTACAGCAGTAAAAAACCTAGAAACAGAATTTGATTTTGCAGATAAGAACCACTTGGCCCATCTAGTCTGCCCCTTTTCTCTTACGTCCTAGAGGATGCTGGGGTCCACATTAGTACCATGGGGTATAGACCACCGGCACCCCAAGAGCCGGAGAGTGTGGGCTTGCCCCTACCTCCATGCCCCTCCCACCAGACCCAGTTTAGAAAATGTGCCCGGAGGAGCCGGTCACAGCTAGGGGAGCTCCATAGGAGTTCTTTTAGTTTTAATATTTTTGTTTAGGAACAGGGAGGCTGCTGGCAACCGAAGCAGAAGCGCTGACAGGGAGAGCTGTCCCTCCAGATCAACTCCAGCTGCCTTGTACGGTACCAGGGGGTTGTAGAAGGTTATGGGGGGAGGCTGTATATCTACTACTGTGTAACCTATTAAGGTGCACAGTAAGCGCTGGATAAGGGTTTCCCTATATCCTGAAGCGCTGTGTGTGGGTTGGCTCCAGTCTTTGTGTCTCTCTTGGCATTCTTAGGCGGGAAACTCTGTCTGCCCCTTCCGTGTGTGTGTGTGTGTGTGTGTGTGTGTGTGGAGTGTTTGTTGTCTCCATAAAACAATGTCCAGGGATTCTGGGGGTCATTCCGAGTTGATCGTAGCTGTGCTAAATTTAGCACAGCTACAATCGTAAACTCAGACATGCGGGGGGACGCCCAGCACAGGGCTAGTCCGCCCCGCATATCAGTGCCGGCCCCTCCCGCACAAATACAAAAGCATCGCACAGAGGCGATGTCTTTGTATCTGTGGAGTAACTCCCGGCCAGCGCAGCTCCTGCAGCTGCCCGGGAGTTGTGTGTCGCTGCCGCTGGCCGCAGCAGGTGCATGAGATGTCACGCAGCCGCCGCGCCAGGCTCCCCCAACGGTCTGGCACGCCTGTGTTGGCTGGACTGCGCCTACTAAACAGCGGCTTAACGCCGCCATTCAGCCCCCTCCCGCCCAGCGACCACCTCTGTCTCAGAGGCGATCGCTGGGCACCGACAACTGCCATGCGCCGGCGCATGCACAGTTCCAACCCGATCTCTGCGCAGCAGGCGATCGGGTCGGAATGACCCCATCTGTGTCATATGCTGCAGAGGATAATTCCTCTCAGGATGATCCAATTCCATGTAATCAGGATTTCACTGTTTTAGCGCAGGTCCCTGCAAAAGAGCCTGAGTAGTTAAGGTGGGTACACACACAGCGTCGCACCAATATATCGGTAGATATATTGGCCGTCGGCTCTGCTGCAGGGCCGACGCGATACGTCTGTGAATGACAGAGTCCACAGACGTATCGGCCATACACACTGGCCGACAGACCCGCGATATATCGGCCGTTCAAGAGAACGGCTGATATATCGGCCAGTGTGTACGGGCCTTTAGCCTCTATCAAAAGTATGGATTTCTCAGATTTCTACTAGGGTTGCACAAAATGAAACTGCAACTCAGGTCTTACAGAACTCTATGGCAGTTTGGTCCGGTTCTGTTTCCTCAGGGCCCCCTAGTGTACACTCTCATAAACATGCTCTTGCCCAGATTATGCAGGATGACACGGATACTGATTCTGACACAGCAGATGGTGATGGGGATGTGCTGCGGGAGTTGGCATCGCTTGTAAAAGGGGTGCAGTTGATGATTGAGGCCATTAGAGATGTGTCGAATATTGCAGATACAACACCTGAGCAGGTTGAGGAGGCTTTCTTCACTGACAAGAAGAAAACCTTGCTAACCTTCCCTGCATCTAAGGAATGAAATGCTGTATTTGAGAAATCCTGGGAAAACCCGGAGAAAAAATTTCAGATCCCTAGAAAGGTTCTGGTTGCTTTTCCCTTTCCTGAGTAGGATAGGAAAAAAATGGGAAAACCCGCCCATTGTTGACGCGTCTGTCTGCAGACTGTCCAAAAAGGTAGTTTTACCCGTTCCAGGATCTACCATGTTAAAAGAACCGGCTGATCGCAAAATTGACACTACGCACAAATCCATTTACACGGCTTTTGGGGCGATATTCCGTCCTACTATTTCCTGTGTGTGGATTTCTAAGGCCACAGTAAAGTGGTCAGGCATGTTACTTGAAGATTCAAATACATAGGATAAAAGTGACGTTGAATTATTTTTACGTAACAATCAGGATTCTACAGGATTTATGATGGAATCCATGAAAGACCTGGGTTCGATGGCTGCAGGCAGGGCCGGATTGGCCACTACAACGACCGGGGAGATTACCGGTGGGCCGATGGGTGCGCGCATGAGACCGCTGGCAGTGAACATGAGACCCTTGGCAGCAAGCATGAGACCCCCTGGGAATGAGCATGAGACCCCCTGGGAACAAGCATGAGGCCCCTGGCAACAAGCGTGAGACCCTTGCCACTGAGCATGAGACCCTTGGCAATGAACATGAGACCCCTGGCAGCGAGCAGGTAATTAAAAAAGAATTAGAAGCTGTGGGACATAATTTATAAGAGACATTGTGTGTGGGGCGTAAAATGGAGTTGGGGGCATTATGGTGAGTGGCATAACGTGTAATGGGCATTACAGTGTATGGCGTAATGTGAATGAACAGTACGGTGTGTGGCGCAATGTGTAATGGGCATTACAGTGTGTGGCGTAATGTGTAGTGGGCATTACGGTATGTGGCGTAACATGTAATGGGCATTATGGTGTGTGGCGTAATATGTAAAGCATATTACGGTGTGTTGCCTAATATGTAATAGACATTACTGTGTGTGGCATAAGTTGAAATAGGTGTTACGGTGTGTGGCATAATGTATAATAGGTATTATGGTGTGTGGCATAATATATAATGGGCAATACGGTGTGTGGCATAATGTGTCTATTGGGTACTACTGTGCGGTGTAATGTGACTGACGGACACTGCTGTGCGGTGTAATGTGACTGACGGACGCTACTGTGCGGTGTAATGTGACTGACGGACACTGCTGTGCGGTGTAATGTGACTGACGGACACTGCTGTGCGGTGTAATGTGACTGACGGACACTGCTGTGCGGTGTAATGTGACTGACAGACGCTGCTGTGCTGTGTAATGTGAACTGTTACTGTTCTGTGGTAACGCCCCTTCCCTATGAAGCCAAATTTTCACCCTGGGCGCCACAAGGTCTAGAACCGGCCCTGATGGATATCTGTCTCGGGGGTGGGAGGGGGATATTCTGTAGTAGGTGGGGGAAGGGTTTTTGGTGCTAAGGGGGTATGAGTTGTATCTGGGTGGGTTAATTCTATGGTAAGGGATATGATGATCAATCTGGCAGGGTATTCTGTGCTAGAAGAGATGATCTGTCTGAGGGGCGGGGGGTTATTCTATGTTTTGGGGAGATGATTTGGCTTAGGTGGAGGAAGAATCTACTAGGGAGAGATGATCTGTCTGAGGGGGAGGGGAGTTATTTATATCTAAAGTAAGATGACCTACAGTATGGGGGAGGGGGTAGTCCATGCTAGGGGGAAATGATCTGTCTGAGGGGAAAGGGGCTATTCTATGCTAAGGGAGATGATGATCTATCTGGGGGGGCAGTAGTGGATTTACCGCAAAGCTTCGAGAGGCAGAATAGGGGTGGGTAGAGGCCATGACCTGGTTTTTTTGCAGTCCTGCGTTCGCATAGTCGCCGCCCATAGGGGAGTGTATTTTAGCTGTGCAAGTCTGCGAACACTTGTGTAGCAGAGCTGTACAAACAGATATTGTGCAGTCTCTGCATAACCCAAGACTTACTCAGCCGCTACGAACACTTCAGCCTGTCCGGGAACGGAATTGACGTCAGACACCCGCCCTGCAAACGCTTGGGCACGCGTACGTTTTTCCAACCACTCCCTAAAAACGGTCAGTTGACACCCACAAACGCCTTCTTCCTGTCAATCTGCTTGCGAGTGCCTGTGCGAATGGATTCTTCGCACAAACCCATCGCTGAGCAGTGATCCGCTTTGTACCTGTGCGACGCGCCTGTGCATTGCAGTGCATACACATGCGCAGTTTAGACTTGATCGCAGGTTGTATGAAAATGCAGCCTAGCAATCAGGTCTGAATTAGGCCCAATATGTTTTCGGTTAATACAGTAAGGGTGTGTTGAGGAAAATGCAACCAAGACAGGGCTGAAAAACAGAAGCATATTTGTCTCTTGCTCAACCTACAGTATGCGTTAAAATATGATGATGATGATGATGATGATGATGATGATGTCTTAGGTCCGGTGGGGGTGGTAGTGGTAGGTCGGGGGAAGTGTTAGGGGTGATGGCATTCCTTGTTTTTTAAAAGAGCATATTTTCTCAAACTCAGGACTCCAAACAGTGCATGTTTTCAGGTCTCCTCACAGAATGACAAGTGAAATAATTAGCTCCACCTTTTAAAATGTGTTAGTGAGTAATGAAGACAGCTGTGCATCTGCTAGGTGACCTGGATAACATGAGCTGTTTGGGGTCTTGAGGACCAAGTTTGCGAATCACTGTAATAGAGTATAGCATAAAGTAGCTATAATTGCTTTAAAATGTATTTAGGGAGTGTGCAGAGGATTAAATGTCACCTCAAGTTTAATTTCTTAACTACTTCTGCTACAATACAATACTAAATGTTTTAAGGTGTTAGATCCAGCTAATATGCCATGCTCTGACTTTTGTTGGTGTAACTCCGCCTATATTACATTTTAAAGTAGTAATCCCGCCTACATTGGTATTGGTTCCACCTACAGTTGATTTGGTGCCGCCCACATGAGGCCACTTCTAGAAATTTTTCCAGGGCCACTTTTATTTCCCAATCCGGCCCTGGCTGCAGGGATATCCTCCATGTCAGCTTTGGCTCGCAGGGGACTTTGGCTGCGCCAGTAGTCTGCCGACGCAGAATCCAGGAAAAGTGTGGAGAACCTATCTTACACACATCAGGCTCTCTTTGGGGAAGCGTTGGATGTGTGGATTTCCACGGCAACCGCGGGCAAGTCACCTTTTCTTCCCTCAGCTGCGCCTGCTACGAAGAAACCATTTTTTGCAGCTACGTCACAGTCCTTTCGTGGCTGTCAAATCAAGAAAGTCCAAGCCGTCTAAGACCTTCTTTTGAGGAGGTCGGGCAAAATCCAAGAAACCTGCTGCTGCAGGTTCCCAGGAACAGAAGCGCACTTCAGGTACGTCAAAGTCTTCAGCGCGGCCTGGAGGTAGGGCCAGTGGGAGCGAGGCTCAGACGAGTCAGCCACGTCTGGGTGCCATCCAGCCTGGACCCCTGGGTACAGGATATTGTGTCCCAGGGGTACAGGCTGGAGTTTCAAGAAACCCCACCTGTCGATTCTTCAAATCAGGCTTGCCAGTTTTGCTGGCAGACAGGGCTGTCCTACAGGAAGCCATTCAAAAGTTGGAAGAGTCACAGGTCATTGTACCAGTTCCACCTGATCTGCAAAACAAAGATTACTATTCTAACCTTTTTGTGGTACCAAAAGAGGGTGGTTCGGTCAGTCCCATTCTGAACTAAAAATCACTAAACCCCTTTCTGAGGGAGTTCAAGTTCAAAATGGAGTCCCTGAGGGCGGTGATATCAGGTCTGGAGGAGGGGGAATTCCTGGTATCCCTAGATATCAAGGATGCGTACCTCCACATTCTGATTTGGCCGCCGCACCAGGCTTTTCTTCAATTCACACTGTTAGACAGTCATTTTCAGTTCCAGGCACTGCCATTCGGCCTCTCAATGGGACCGAGGGTGTTCACCAAGGTGATGGCGGAGATGATGGTTCTCCTCCGCAGACAGGTAGTGAATATAATCCCGTATCTGGACGATCTGCTAATAAAGGCATTGTCCAAGGAGAAGCTGTTGCAGTCCATTGTTCTCACGACTCGTCTGCTCAGGGAACACGGTTGGATCCTGAATCTTCCAAAGTCACATTTAGAGCCGACCAGGAGGTTGTCTTTTCTGGGAATGATCCTAGACACAGAAGTGCAGAGGGTGTTTCTTCCGTAGGAGAAAGCGTTGGTAATACAAACAATGGTCCGAAATTTCCTGAAGCCGGCCTGGGTTTCGGTCCATCAGTGCATTAGCCTTCTAGGGAAGATGGTAGCCTCTTACGAGGTTCTGCAGTATGGGAGGTTTCATGCTCGGCCCTTCCAACTGGATCTCCTAGACAAGTGGTCGGGAACTCCTCTACACATGCACCAGAGAATACGTCTGTCGCCGAAAGCCAGGATTTCACTCCTCTGGTGGCTGCAACTACCTCACCTTCTGGAGGGCCGCAGGTTCGGGATTCAGGACTGGGTCCTTCTGACCACGGATGCAAGTCTTCAGGGCTGAGGTGCAGTCTCTCAGGGTGAAACCTTCCAAGGAAGGTGGTCAAGTCTGGAATCAGGACTGCCACTAAACATTCTGGAACTAAGAGCCGTCTACAACGGTCTTCTCCATGTGGTCCATCTTCTGCAAGATCAGGCCATTCAGGTGCAGTCGGACAATGTTACGATGGTGGCTTACATAAACCGACAAGGCGGAACGAAGAGCAGAGCTGCAATGTCAGAGGTAACAAGAATTATCCTTAAACACGCGTTGGCGCTGTCAGCACTCTTCTTTCCGGGAGTAGACAAATGGGAAGCGGACTTACTCAGCAGACACGATCTCCATCCAGGGGAGTGGGGACTCCATCCGGAGGTGTACGTGGAGGTAACAGATCTTTGGGGTGTACCTCAAATAGACATGATGGCCTCTCGTCTCAACAAGAAGCTTCAGCTGTATTGTTCCAGGTCGAGGGAGCCACAAGCCATGGCGGTGGACGCCCTAGTGACTCCGTGGTTATTCCAGTCAGTGTACGTGTTTCCTCCACTTCCACTCATTCCAAAAGTTCTAAAACTCATAAGGAGAACAAAAGTTCAGGCAGTCCTCATTGCTCCAGACTGGCCAAGAAGGGCTTGGTACGCGGATCTTCTGGATATACTGCTAGAAGAGCCGAGGCCTCTTCCTCTTCGGGATGACCTGCTGCAGCAGGGGCCGTTCGCTTATCAAGACTTACCGCGGCATGGAGGTTGAACGCCAGATATTAGCTTGGAGGTTAACAAGGTTACTCCTACTCTGATACAGGCTAGGAAAGGAGTAACGTCTAAACATTACCATCATATTTGTCAAAAATATGTATCTTGGTGTGAGTCCAAGAAATTTCCTATGGTGGTGTTTCAACTGGGACGGTTTCTCCTCTTCCTGCAAGAAGGTGTGGATATGGGCCTCGGGTTGGGATCCGTACAGGTCCAGATTTCGGCCCTATCCATTTTCTTCCAGAAACAATTGGCTTCCCTCCCTGAGGTTCAGACTTTTCTGAAAGGGGTTCTGCACATCCAGCCTCCCTTTGTGCTGCCTACGGCGCCCTGGAATCTTAATGTGGTGCTACAGTTCCTTCAAATCGGATTGGTTTGAGCTCCTGGCACATCACCCCTCCGCATCCACACTGCAGTGCACTGCCACACAAATAAGGGGCTACCTCCCGGCAAACAATCACTCCGTAGCCTTCCACCGGGCAAACAATCCCTCCTGCCCTGTGACCACATCACTACCCCTCCAAAGCCACAATCCCTTTTCACACATAGGCCATCTTATTGGAAATCTCTATGCAGCCGGAGTTTGGAGACAGCAGACAGAGCAGGATGGGACAGACAGAGATACACAGCAGTCAGCGTAGGCTGGGACAGACACTCAGTACATGAACTCCTGTGCAAGAAATGCCAGCCGCAATATAGGAAAGCCTCCAAAAATCTCCGCTGGGGCTGTTGGGGCTGAAGAGGATCTGCTTCCTCCCTCCAAAATCTAGGGGCCATGGCTACCTGGCCCCTGGGATTTGTCAGGCCCTGTGGTAGCCTCAAAACCTTATTTCTTTCTAAGGATAGCCTTATGTTAATCCCATGTATATTTAAATCGCTCTACTGTATTACCCTCTACTATCTCTCATGAGAGTCTATTCTATTTGTCAATTTTATTTCCTCCCACCAGTGTTCTATCACTTATTTTCTTATCTACCTTTAAAGACTGTTTAAGGACTGTTTCCCTCCCTCAGTAGTTTTATGACTTACAGGCAGGTGGGATTGCCCCCCCCCCCCCTCGCATGTCACGCAGTGCCCTCTCTCTTATGCCTGTCTACATCAGTTAAAGGTGGGGGTCGGGGGGGGGGGGGGGGCGCATCAGGCAGTGGGCACCACTGATGACCTCTCTGTACCACTGATGACTTACAAAGTGTCTTTTTATGGAATTACTTGTTTGTGATTTAAAATAAAAAACTATTTTCATGTTGTTAATACATCTAAAATGATTGCACAAAAAATGCATCATCTGTCCAAGTTTAAGTGAAGGTCACATCTATAACTTCAGTCTATCCCTAGCAGTACAGAATTATAGAACATTATATAAGCATTGTGAACTTGCAGCTTAAAACGCCAGTGATGGACATTTTGGCTTATCATTTTTAACTGATCAAAGTAGACGGTTGACTTGCTGTATTAATGGAATTCAGATAATTGAAAATTAAAGTGCTATAAATAGCAGCATAAACCATTTTACCCCGTGTTAACACCTTCCCTTAGAAATAGAACTCAAAACATAACACAAAATTACAGACCGTTAATCTTCTTTGCAATGTAATGTAAACATTTATTTTAATGGCCCTTCACTTGTTTTGGTTAGTGATTGAAATTTTTATTTTAAACATATGGTCACACTTTAACTGTGCTTTCTTGAACTCTAATAATTTCCAAATATCTGTAAAAAAAAATATTATTATTATTATTATTATTATGTATTATTATTGTTATGTATTTGTGTATACAGGTTGAGTATCCCTTATCCAAAATGCTTGGGACCAGAAGTATTTTGGATATTGTATTTTTCTGTATTTTGGAATAATTGCATACCATAATGAGATATCATGGCGATGGGACATTGTACAATTCATTTGTTTCATATACACCTTATACACACAGCCTGAAGGAATATTACATATTTCGGAATATTTGGATATGGGATGCTTAACCTGTATAACATTTTCTTAGGCAAACATTGCATATACATGCAGTTGGTCTAACTAAAAAAAAAATTGCAGTTTTATTTGAAAAGTGCTAGCATGAGGAGTAAATTTGTATAATATAATTATAATGTAAAGTAGTTTATTATGTAATTGTAGTCAGAGGCGTTCCTAGGTCCCAAACACTCAGCCCCCATTTGTCTCTCCACCTGTCCCTTCTCTCTGCCCCTCTCCCAGTGTGACTGCACTGTCATTGTCCTGTCTGACACCCTCTATTACCCCCCAGTTCCTCTCTGTCCCTCTCCCTGTGTGACTGCACTCACATGTCCTGTCCATGATACCTTCTATTACCCCCTGCCCCATCTATCTGCCCCTGCCCCGCTCCCTGTGAGACTGCACTCTCATGCCCTGTCAATGACACACTGTCATGCCCCAGTCACCTCTCTTTCTGCCTGCCCCGGGTGCCCCCCGTGTGATTGCACGCTCATTGTCCACTCTCTTTTACCCCACTTCCCCATCCTGTATCTCCATCTGCCCCTCATTCTGCCCCTGCCATTCTCCCTGTGACTATTAGGGATAGGGTATTAGAGTTGGTGTAGCAGTTTGGATTAGGGGTTAAGTACGGTTAGTTTTGGGGTTTGGATTTTGGGGGGCCCCAAATCAGTATTTTGCCTAGGGCCCCATGAGGTCTAAGTCCAGCTCTGGCTTAGTACATCTGCCCTCAAGTGTCCCCCTGTAATTTCTTATTATGTTTTATCTCTTTAATGGATCAGATCACATTGCACATTTTTGGATCAACATATATTGTTTTTTATAATTTTGATCAATCCATAAATCAGAGTCTAACATTTATGCACTATAATAAGGAGAAATACTTAACCCCTCATGTGAAATTCATGACTCAATATATTATTGACCAGATAGGTTAAATAATCCAGTGTCAAATTATCCTAATAAGGTTACTTAAAAGGGATCCGGCCAGGATCCCCATGGTCGGGATCCCGTCAATTGAAATGCTGATGCCGGAATCCCGACACTGATCAGAATGCCAATGCCACCATCCCTAATAGGGACAAAATCCCAGGATCCCGATCAAGTGTTTACTGGCACGCAGGACAGGTAAGCCACGGGAAGAGGTGGGGGGTGGGGGGGTTTGTCAGGTGTAGGTTGCAGGGGGAGAGTTAGGATTAGGCTGTGGGTCGAGTGGGGGGTTAGATTTAGGCTGCAGGAAGAGGGGTGGGGGTAGGGCTAGGCACCACCTGGAAGGGTTAGAGTAAGGCTGTGGGGGTGGGGGGTGGGTTAGGTTTAGGCACCACATGGGAGGGTTAGGCTGCAGTAATGGAGAGTTGGAGGGGTATTAAGAAAAGGTAAATATACTTACCTTCACCTGTCGGCATTCTCACCATCGGAATACCGTGGTTGGCATCCCCAGCACCAGCAGTTTGAACCCAACCCATTTAAAATTATAGCAGTGTTATTGAAAAAGCTGTCCACAGTACATTGGCGAAATGTCCAGTGTGTATTGTTATGTTCTATTAGAGCATTTATATACCGCATGTGTGTGATAGATAGCATACTGTACTGTAGATAGAAAGGGGGAATACCTGGGAGCCACAGGATACAGTGGTTGTTACTAGTTATATGCAGAACAAACATTTTTAACCTCTTCTTGCTATGACTTACACTCATTGGAGATTTCCTTAAATGAAATATGTTTTCTATCTATAAACCATGTTGAGAAATTGCTATAAGTCATGCTTAAATACATAGAATAATAATGATGATAATAATATTAATAATAATAATAATAATAATAATAATAATAATAATGTATTTGTATGTTGGGACACAGATGACACAATACACAACATTTCCAGCTGGGTCAAAGCAGAAAATATATTCATTACAGTACTTGTAACTTCTCTATACCAGTTGCAGCCAAAAGATGCACAAACAGAAAGGCATAATACAGGTTGAGTATCCCTTATCCAAAATGCTTGGGACCAGAGGTATTTTGGATATCGGATTTTTCTGTATTTTGGAATAATTGCACACCATAATGAGATATCATGGTGATGGGACCTAAATCTAAGCACAGAATGCATTTATGTTACATATGCACCTTATACACACAGCCTGAAGGTAATTTTAGCCAATATTTTTTTATAACTTTGTGCATTAAACAAAGTGTGTCTACATTCACACAATTCATTTATGTTTCACATACACTTTATACACACAGCCTGAAGGTCATTTAATACAATATTTTTAATAACTTTGTGGATTAAACAAAGTTTGTGTACATTGAGCCATCAGAAAACAAAGGTTTCACTATCTCACTCTCACTCAAAAGATTCCGTATTTCGGAATATTTGGATATGGACATCTCGCCACCTCAAACTTAATATTTCCAAAACAGAATTAATTATATTTCCACCGGCCAATAGTAGTTTCCAACCTGATATCTCTATCACTGTTGAGAACTCTGCAATCACCCCTACCCCACAAGCTCGCTGCCTAGGTGTCATTCTTGACTCTGAACTGTCCTTTGTTACCCACATTCAATCGGTCTCAAGATCATGTTACATACATCTAAAAAACATATCCAAAATACGCCCTTATCTTACACAAGACACAGCAAAAACTCTAATCCATGCTCTCATTATCTCCCGCATTGATTATTGTAATAGTCTCCTGACCGGTCTTCCCAAACATAGGCTCTCACCACTACAATCCATTTTAAATGCAGCTGCGAGGCTAATCTTCCTTGCCAGACGTTCATCGTCTGCAGATCCGCTCTGTCAGTCCCTCCATTGGTTACCGGTATTCTACCGTATTAAATATAAAATACTTTTACTCACATACAAGGCTATTAACCAAACTGCACCAACATACATCTCTTCACTCATCTCAAAATATCTCCCTACCCGACCTCTCCGCTCTGCACAAGATCTACGTCTCTCATCCACACGCATTACTTGTTCACACTCAAAATTACAGGACTTTATCCGGGCTTCACCCACTCTGTGGAATGCCCTCCCACGCACAGTAAGACTCGCCTCTAGTCTCCAAACCTTTAAATGTTCCCTGAAAACTCACCTCTTCAGACAAGCCTATCAAATTCCAGACCCACCCACATAACCTTCAGTGCTTCCCTATCTAATTACATCCTCTGTAGAGTATTCATAACATCACATATCTTGTCTTTCTTTAGTCTCACACCCTCCTGACATTTGGATAACTTTGTGGGGTATCATCATACAACCCATTAAGAACCTAGCAATCTGGTGGACCATTATGCAATAGGTAGCATCTATCCTTGTGTATCTATGCTGACAATGCTAAATTCCTTTGTCGTATAAACAACCCTTTATGAAGTCTAAGAACACTGTACGCTGTTTGCTTAAGAAGTACCGTAATGGTACGCTAGTTGCGTAACGATCGCTCAGCCGTAGGCGAGACGCTCAAGCGTCACGTTCGCTCACGGCCCAGTGATCACAGGACACGTTATTGGCTATGACTAGAGTAATGATTCGCTATGGCGTAGCATACGCTCGAGACCACGAGGAGGTCACCAGCGGCGCAGACGCTCACAACGCTATACCTTAATGTTTAAACCTTATACCAATGAAATACACAGAATAACTTAATGTGAATACAGGGTGTAAGTGCAACCTTGTGTAACCTGACTAACTACAAAGCTGCTTGAGCGTCACCGACGCTCAAGTGAACACTTAACACTATAGAAAATACACAGATACTGGTTTAGGTTCCAAAGCCTATTAACTGTATTATATCTAATATATTTGTAAAAGGGGATAACAGTACAAATGATACACTACAATATAACAGAGACTTCCTAACCACAGAACTAAACAATAAATACAAAAGGACAATACTACACTGACCTAAATGCAATACAATACAATACTATCTAATACAATACAATACTAGCCTAGTCTAGGGGAGATATGAGAGAACAGAACAGGGAGAGAGAGAGAGAGAGAGAGATGAGAGAAATTGGCTCACAGAAAGACAATGATTACGGAGAGAAACTTACGCACAAAGGGTATGATCGCCTGCGCCTCGATATCCAGCTCCCGGCTATCAGCAGATAACCGTTGATGAGAGAGTGAGAGCTGGATGTGGTCGGCCTGCCTATTTATGCCCCACACACAATGCAATCTCCTGGTCCTACAATCCCATTGTCCATTGGCCGAAGGAATTCGGCCCTGCATCACAACAAAAGGTCATAGGGTGATTCATACAGGTGGGCTGTGACGATTTCCAACAGCTCAGGTGGGTGGGAAACTGGGTTTCCCGCCGCATACCTGAGTATGTGTAAATAATAGAAATGGACATAAACTTCTTATGTCCATAACTATTCGCACGAGCGATTAATACGCTCCAAACCAACACCGGAATATTACTAATTAAATACTCTTCCGATGGGTACCAAACACTGCTGTATGATTCCTGTTAGACCCTTCGTACAATGCAAAGAGGGATTCCTCAGCTCAGGGACATTCTATATTAACCAAACTTTCAGAATCTATCAAGGGGACCATGATCTACAAACTACATTAATTGTGAAAATATGTAACGAATGAGTCGCACGCTACGACTACATAAACTCTACCGTAAATACGCATACCGCGCCTGCGAGTGCACGCTATCGCGGGTATGCGCCTTCACGGGAGAGCGTACGCATGCGCAGCGCGGACCAGTGTGCGGTGCAAATATGGTAACGTGCATAGAGACATTTTTCTGACTTTGACAGTCCACCCTTTGGCAGTCAATAATAACTACCACCTTCTAAAATATTTAAGGAGAAAAATGTAAGTCAGGGGTTAATTGATTTCCATGGTTGGGTAGGGGAGAAGAGTGGAGTAGGTGTGAAGAGGGTATGACCTAGTGAGAAAGTAGAAGCATGTGTGTATGAGTCCATGTTTGGAGGGTCATGTATCATCGTGCCGTACGTGTGGTAAATCAAGCTTCGAGGTATTGCGAAGTATACATTTGAATTCCTTCTTATCCTGTGGTACAGGTCTGTGGATGGGCTGTCAAACTCTACCGAGCTCATTTCGGCTGTGGTTGTAACAAAATGGGGATGCACATTTTAGTTGATGATACATGAATGGGGGAGGTATGTGGTTGCTGCTATCTGTGCCTGTATTCCCTATCGTCTATGTGTGTCGTTACCTGGGGGTTGTAGGGATGAAGATAAAGAACACTTACGAAAAATGCAATGATATTCTATGTCAGGGAAATGTACATCTGTTGTTGAAGTTGTGTTCGGTATCTGTTGAGAGTCGTCTTCTTTGCGCTGTATTGCTCCTTGGGCATGAGCAAATAGCTTTGTCTGAGCCATCAGATTTACAAAAAATGTTGGGCTAGCGTGAGTTTAAAAGTACTAGGGAAACTGGGGATCCATGGCAAAGTTCATCAAGTGTCCATATTTAAAGTTGTCAAATCTTCTCCTTTGGTCAATCCGTTGTCTGTATACATCTCGTCTCGTCAGCTTCCTCGTCCAAGGGGGTCTTTGTATCTGGGAGAAAAGCAGAAAAACAGGTGAAAGAAACGGACCGTATAATCGCATTTTCATCACATTCTGGTTTCTATCATTGGGTCATAAATCAAATCCAGGTTAATTACAGTTTCCTCGCTCCTCAAGCTCATCACTTTTGTACTTTGTTTGCACCTCATTAAAGCCTGCCCGCATCTAAATATCAATCCAATCGATATAATGACACCCAAGATACATAGTAGAAACTTTCCAACATCCATTATGACTCCTTGAGCCCAGTCTCCTAAACCGGAGAACCAATTTCGCGGGTTCAACCATGACACCCAACCAGTCAGCTCATTACCTACAGCAGCAAGGGTGAGATTGTGTTTTCGACGAAATTCCCACTTCAATTGGAGAATATCGTCCATCTTTTGGTCTATGACCTCTACCGGTTCCTCGGTGCTATTTGTGATATACGTGCAACACTTTATGCCGTACTGTGTTGCCAATGTAACACAATATCCGCCTGTTACTGCTGTAAGATAATTAAGAACCATCCTATGCTGAACTAGTTCTGTTTTGTAAGCTTGAAGTTCTCTTCCAGTGTATCTAAACGTGTCATCATACATTTCAGTGATATTATCTAACAAATTGGCGAGTGCGGAAATGTATCTATAATTCATCACACCTCGAGCGGTGCGAGTGAAATCTAACGCTACCAGAACCTGAATCCCGGTGGATTCATGGATAAGATCAGAGGCCGGATGCTCTAACCTTTCTGACAGTTGTCTTTTAACTCGGTGCTCGTAATGAGTGTGAGTATAAGGAGCTTGGGCACCACGGTGTATGTCCTTCATTTTGTCATGTGTTACAGTCATCACTTCAGGCAATACTTTTCCAATATAACACAATCCTTCAGAGTTTGGGGCAAGCCACTTGTACGCCTTTCTCCCGCATATGAAATATGCGTCATCGGGGAGAACATAAGGGACGGAGAAGGACATGACCATGTTACAAACCTTCCAGGTGAAATCTCCTGACCCTAATTCTTCCATCTGCTTAATGCACGTATCAGTTTGTACGATATGTGCACAGTATCCTGGTGATACCTCTCCAACTCTAGTAATCCTATTTCCTAAGGTATATCGATACCGAAAAGATTTTCCTCTACTGGCTATATGGCGTACGAGCTCTGTATCTGTAGGCATTCTATCTGCTCTGTGTGAAAAGGTCATGGTAAGGTTGCTCCATGACACTTCCCAATTTCCCGGTTTTCTGGGATTGGAGATGTTGAAACATAAGAGGGACCTATCCACATGGTATTGGTGGAGCTTCAAACTAGGAGGGCTGGAGATGTTAAACCTCCGATCCACCGGTCTCCCACCACTTAGCTCAAGTACCTCCCCTAACGTTAAAGGAAATGGTACTAGCCCTGATTTGCTGTGACCCTGAGGTACTTGAGAGCATACCCAACAATCTGTTTGGTTTAACACGTTACCCACTAAGGAGTGATAGTCACTCAATGGATGCCGGTCCATGTGGATATTAAAACTAGATTGGCATTTCTTTATGCATCCATCTTCAACCAGATTATCACAGAGCCTACAGATACAATTTTCTTCAGCTAACAATCCATCACAATTTCTTCTATCGGATCGTTTTCTGATACTCGCCTTTGCTTGTTGGTTTGGTTGATCTTGGAAAACTACGCCTCCATCATCATAATCGGAACCCATTCCAGAACCTCTCTCGACCTCTATGGTACTCTCGCCGGAACAGACTGCTCTGGTCAACATCATGGTTAACATCAAAATCCGGATCACAGTCTCTTGGGGCAAGTCCATCTTTGAGGAGGAAATAGAGAAGAATGAGAAGGGGGAAAAAGAAATTTTTAAGGGAGAGGGGCTGGGAAGTGGAGAAAAACAATAAAAGGGAGAGGGGAGTCGACAACTGCTTCCGGTCTTCAAGGCTCAGGTGCCGCCTCAGTCCTCCTGGAACAGACACTCTAGTGATACAACCTCTACCGTCTGTTCCTTATCACGGGACTTCTCTGGATCAGCAACCTTTTTGCAGTGGGATGAATGGACCCAAGTCTCTCTCTCAGCAACCTTCAATGCTGTGGTGCTAGTCAATAAGACCTGGTATGGTCCTTCCCATCTATCAATAAGACAACCTGAGCGTAGAAAATTTCGTATCATTACATAATTCCCAGGTTCAATGTCATGACAATTACTATCTGGTAAATCAGGAATCACCAACTTCAGATTATCATTTTGACTCCTCAACTGCTTACTCATGTTAATCAAGTACTTTACAGTTACTTCATTGTTACATTTCAAATCATCCTGAGGGTTAATCATGACATGCGGTTGTCGACCAAACAAGATTTCAAAAGGAGACAGATTAAGAGGGGACCTGGGAGTGGTTCTGATGCTATACAAAACAATGGGTAAAGCTTCTGGCCACGTTAATCCTGTCTCTGTCATTACTTTACTCAATTTATTTTTAATAGTGCTGTTCACTCTTTCGACCTTCGCACTCGCCTGTGGACGGTACGGAGTGTGCAGCTTGCTATCAATACCCATTAATTTACACATTCCTTGAAAGACATCACCTGTAAAATGGGTACCCCTATCACTTTCAATGATTCTAGGGATACCATATCTACATACAAATTCCTGCACAATTTTCTTAGCTGTAAACATAGCGGTATTTGTAGCTGCTGGAAAAGCTTCGACCCAATTCGAGAAAACATCTATACAAACAAGTACATATTTCAAATTTCGACATGGGGGTAATTGAATGAAGTCAATTTGTATTACCTGGAAAGGGCCGCCGGCAGGTGGGATATGGGATGGTTCTGTAGGTATTGCTTTTCCAATATTCTTTCTCAGACAGGTAAGGCATGACATTGCTCTTTTACCCGCATGAGAGGAGAATCCTGGGGCGCACCAGTATGCTCTTACCAATTTGCACATCCCCTCCTTGCCTAGATGAGTCAGCCCGTGAGCTGCTTCAGCCAGACATGGAAGGTATGCCCTGGGGGCCACCGGTTTACCATGTCCATCCGTCCAGAGCCCTGAGGACTCCTGGCCATATCCCTTTGCCTTCCAGACTGCTCTTTCCTGTGTGGAACACAAATTCTGCATCTCACACAACTTTTGTGTGTTGATGGTATTAAATACCATCAGTTGTGTGGTGTCTGTCTGTATGGGGGTAGCAGCTGCAAGCTTTGCGGCTTCGTCTGCTCGGCTGTTACCAAGTGACACTGGGTCTTGACTATATGTATGTGCTTTACATTTGATAACAGCCACTCTGTCGGGTTCCTGTATCGCTGTTAGAAGCCTTTTTATGTGAGCTGCATGCGCTATCGGTGTGCCAGCTGCCGTCATGAAATTTCTGAGCCGCCATAGGGCTCCGAAATCATGGACTACCCCGAAGGCGTATCTAGAATCGGTGTAGATATTGGCAGACTTACCCTTAGCCAATTCACATGCTCTGGTTAGGGCGACCAGTTCAGCAACCTGGGCTGAGTGAGGTGGGCCTAGCGGTTCCGCTTCTATGGTGTCTTGGTCATCTACGACTGCGTATCCAGTACACAAGTCTCCCGAGTCTGACTGTCTGTGACAACTACCGTCCGTGTAGAACGTGAGTTCTGCATCTTCCAGTGGGTTGTCACTGATGTCAGGCCTTGCGGTAAAATTTTGGGTCAAATATTCCATACAATCATGTGTATCTTCCTTTGCATTAAATCCTCCTTCCCCATCACTCTCACCTTCCACCCTTTGTGTCTGACCAGGCACACCTGGGAGAAATGTTGCAGGGTTTAATGCACTGCATCTCCTTATGGTGATGTTTACTGGGGCCATTAATGCCAATTCCCATCTTGTAAACCTTGCTGATGAGACGTGTCTGGTTTGGGCAGAATTCAATAAGGCAGATACCGCATGCGGTGTATGGATTGTGAGGTTGTGGCCTAGCACGACATCTTCGCTTTTTGTCACTAGCAATGCTATCGCCGCAACGCTACGCAAGCATGTGGGGAGGGATCGCGCTACCGTATCTAGCTGAGCGCTGTAATATGCAACTGGCCTGCTGGCATCACCGTGTTTTTGTGTTAGTACACCTGCTGCGCACCCAGCACTTTCTGTTCCGTATAGTTCAAAGGGTTTCCCATAGTCTGGCATACCTAGTGCTGGTGCCTGCGTTAGGCATTGCTTGAGTCTCTCAAATGCTGTTTCAGATTCGTCTGTATGCGAAATCCGATCAGGTTTGTTTGAAGAGACCATTTCCTGCAAAGGTAGCGCCAATATGGAAAACCCTGGGATCCAATTACGGCAATACCCACACATTCCTAGAAACGTCCTGATCTGTTGCTGGGTTTGTGGCAGTGTCATGTCTCTAATGGCTTGGATTCTGTCAGCGGTCAGGTGTCTCAGGCCTTGTGTTAGACAGTGTCCCAAATATTTTACCTTAGTTTGGCATAATTGTAACTTGTCTTTGGAAACCTTGTGACCTGTGTCTGAAAGATGAAACAGGAGCTGTTTCGTATCCTTCAGGGAAGCTTCCAATGAATCAGAACACAGTAGTAGATCATCCACGTACTGTATCAACACTGATCCACTCTCCGGTTGGAAAGACTGTAAACAATCATGCAAAGCCTGAGAAAATATACTTGGACTATCTATGAAACCTTGGGGTAACCGAGTCCACGTGTATTGGACTCCTCTGTATGTGAATGCAAACAAATATTGGCTGTCAGGGTGCAGAGGTACCGAAAAGAATGCGGAGCAGAGGTCAATAACAGTGAAAAATTTGGCAGTGGGAGGAATTTGCATTAGGATGACAGCTGGATTAGGCACTACGGGGAACTGACTCTCAACTATTTTGTTAATCCCCCTTAGATCCTGCACTAGCCTGTAACCCCTCCCCCCACTCTTTTTAACAGGGAAGATGGGACTATTTGCTGTGCTGGACGTTCTTACTAGAATGCCCTGTTGTAGCAAGCGCTCTATTACTGGGAAAACTCCTAACTCCACCTCTGGCTTCAGAGGATACTGTGGGATTTTTGGAGCTATCCTACCATCTTTTACTTGTACAACTACTGGAGCTACGTTTGCCATTAATCCAGTGTCCTGTCCATCTTTTGTCCAAAGTGACTCTGGTATCTGAGATGTCATCTCTTCTACTTGGGATGGGTTCCTATTTGTCATAATGGAATGTGACATTAATTTTGATGGGGAGTCTAACATGTCTCGTACTTCCTGAGCGTGATTCTCAGGGATGTCCAAGAATACACCTTCAGGAGTACAATAAATGACGCAACCCATTTTACATAGTAAGTCTCTTCCCAGGAGATTAGTTGGTGCCGATGCAGCCAGCAAAAAGGAATGCTTGGTATGCAAAGGCCCTATTGTAATCTCGGCTGGTTTGCTAACAGGGTAGTGCTGGACTACTCCTGTTACTCCCATGGCTGGAATTGTCCTACCAGTGGTTCTCATGCCCACTGTCGAATTTATCACTGACTTGGCCGCCCCTGTGTCTACAAGAAAGTTTAAAGTTTTACCAGCTACATTGATTGCAATTTCTGGTTCGCTTCCAAGACTAGCAATCAACTTAACTGGGTGCAGATTACAGGTATGGCCACACCCCTATTGGGTATGCTGACCTCCCTGAATCCCGCTGGCAGCAACTACTTGTGAGGGAGTTAGCTGGGAACTACCAGAGGCATGCCAATCTCTGTTCGGGGGGTATCTTTTTGTTTCCCCTGTATGTGGCTCAAAACTCCGCCTCTGTGGACCCTGCTCCCAATGTCGTGTGTTGTGTTGTTGTCTAGGGGGTTGAAAAGATCTTTGTACATTCTTTGTTCTACATTCTCGTGCAAAGTGTCCCGGTCTGTTACAAGAAAAACATGTTATTACACTTGCCTTACCCACAGGATTCGGTGGTACATACGCAGGCTGCTTTGTGGTCAGCGCCTGTATACTTACTGACATCAACTTATCACTTTGCGACTCCCTGTGCCTAGTGATATTTCTGTCGTGATCAATAGCAGCCTCTCTCAATGTGGACACTGACAGACCTCGCCAGCATGGTTGCGTGGTCTGTACCCTAGCTTTTAATGTTTCTTTCAAACCATCCATCAGTACAGATACTGCTACTTCTCGATGGTTTGGGTTGGTCTTAATGTCTTCTATACCAGTGTACTTTGCCATTTCTAATAGTGCCCGGTGAAAATATTCTGTTGCCGTTTCGGACTCCTTTTGCTTAATGGAAAATATTTTATTCCATTTAACAACGGCAGGGAAATACTCCTTTAGCTGTAAATTTATCCTTTTTACATTATCCTTGTTGTACACGTCTGTAAGCGGTACATCTTTATCCAATGCACAGTCAGCTAAAAATTGAGTTGCGTCAACATTGGAAGGTAAACAAGCTCTTAGCAGTATCTGCCAATCCTTGTTGTTGGGTTCTACAGTGTTACCTAGATCCCTGATGTATTTTTGGCTAGCAACTAAATCCTTCCTGGGGTCAGGAAATTCGGACACTATTGTTCTTAATTCCATTCTGGAAAATGGAGTGTACATGGCAATGTTCCTTATGGGAGTGGCTCCAGACACATCTGTTTTTCCATTGGGAACTGCTATTACCCTTACAGGAGCAATTCTAACAGCCTCTTCCTGTGTAGATTCTACAGCTTGTTGTGGTACAATTGTTTCAGTGTAGTGCATGGTGCCGTACTTACCCGTTGACACGACCTCACCTATCCCTCCGCTAGGGGCTTTCACTAATCTCGTGGGTGTCGCTGTGCCTACTGTGGTCTCTGCTATGGTGGCTGCAAGAGAGAGAGCTGAAATTGTTGCTGAATCGTCTTCTTGATCACACTCCTGAGGAAGGTTCAAAACAGGGTACATCTTGCACGGGTTAATACTTGCATGAGTTATTTGGTTAACATCATTAACATTTACAAGGTTACTAAGAGTTTTTGTTTTATAACCCAGTGCGTTTCTCTCCGCAATCAACTTCTCTCCTGCAATGTATGGTGGAGGAGGAGCTGTGGCTATCAGCTTCCTGACTGCCCCAGATCCTGCCGCCAGAGCCAAACCTCTCTGTATCTCACCTTCCTGGTGCCATAACTGTAAATAATCATGATGCTGAATTCGTCTCTTTGCTGATTTTACGAGACATATCCTCCTCCTTAAATTTTGTAACACTTCTGGACTAAAGCTACCTATTCTTGGGAATTTGTCCCTGTCTTGTACAGTCATTCTCTCCCATTCATCACATAAAGATTCGGTGTGACTTCCATATTTTTCACACATTACATATCGTGCCGACCCAACTGGTCGGTTCACAGAATCAACCTGAACCAGGGTTGATCGCCCCCTACCTGAGCAACTGGCCCCCATAGTCTGCAGGTGTTGCTTAGTCCTCCTTGGATCTCTGTATCAAGGTTTTCAGCAAGCCTTTTCAGACAACCAAATTACTCCACAGTAGGCCGGCGGTGGCGGTTTACCGAGTACCCCACTCACTCGCCCACCTCGACCAATACGACCTGATCACACCGACGTGGTGCTGGCGTACTCGATACAGGGCCCCTATGGAACCTTCAGTTTACTGGAACATATGAGGGTTACCCGCAGGACACTTACTCTTTCCAGTAAAGTTGGGGTTGTTAGATAGTTCCTGAGTGACCAGCGAACTTCCCTTCCAAAAATAAAAAATTACACAAATCACGTCAGAATGTACAAATAGCGTTTGTGACCACTTTACTCTAATGGTATTAGGTCAGATTACTAACTACTGCACACAATTACGTGTGGTCCAATCGTTCAGTACACAAGCACTACTTGTTATGTACTGAAAGATCAATGGAATCGATGTTTCCGGCCGCGATTCCTTCAGCAAGAGCTTGTATGGCCTATATGGGTTCTGCACCAACACCCCAGGCGTTGTGCCACTGGACTTTTATAGCGGACCTTTTACCTTACGACCTCCTGGTCTTGTTACCTTATGACCTCCTGGTCTTGTTACCTTATGACCTCCTGGTCTTGTTACCTTATGGTCCGCTATACTCTAATGCTCAAATATTATTTAACCAGGGATGCCTCCCTAGCCACCGTATATGTCACTTACACGTATGTCCCTTGACGAGTACCCGGCTTTCCTTTTGGTTCCACCTTAAAGTTGTATAAACTTATGTATACAAAACCACACTCACTCAACACATGTACACTTTGTTTCTATATCTATTTCTGCGCAGAAATTGTCTTCAGTCTAACAGTGTTACCAATTAGGAGCAGGATCTGTTAAACTAAATTTCAGATTTTTTTTTTTCCAAAAATAGATTTGCGTTATTTACCGCGTCGCGTTATCTACCGCTGTGCGTTACTTATCGCCTTTGCGCTAATTATCGCTTTGCGCTAATTCAACTTTTCGTGACGAGCTACGTGGGCGTAACCAGACGCTACGTTGCGTAATGTACGCTGCGTGCGTCTGCCTTTTGGATTGCGTACGCTAGTCTTTGTTAGCGACACGTGTACGCAATGCAAAGATCCACCGTAACACAATATATACTTTTATCAATGTAAATGATCCCTGATCATCTACCGCAATCCACACTGACTGCCTTGTCTCCTAGACAAATCGTGTGTTGTTCTATACTTTAACTATTACCTTTACTATGAAATAACAGCAAATCTCTTTTTAGCACTTTCTATCAACTATAAAAATTGGCAAACAGGAATAGTGATATACGAAATTGAAAAAAAAAGAAATGCAGATAAATGTATGCGTGCGTGTATACGCAAGACAGAAGAGAAATAAAACAGTTTTTTTAAAAGACACAAGCGTTTTGTTCTTACTTCCGGTTCCCGGATTCCTTCAGCACTCTTTATCTAAGCGAAGCAGACGCTTATCCCGTCAGCACTGGGAGACAACCTCCCACCCTTTGCTGGGGGATAATGTCTGCTGATCTACCTAGTGCAGATATGAGAAGGATAGGACGAGTCCCCAATTGACAATGCTAAATTCCTTTGTCGTATAAACAACCCTTTATGAAGTCTAAGAACACTGTACGCTGTTTGCTTAAGAAGTACCGTAATGGTACGCTAGTTGCGTAACGATCGCTCAGCCGTAGGCGAGACGCTCAAGCGTCACGTTCGCTCACGGCCCAGTGATCACAGGACACGTTATTGGCTATGACTAGAGTAATGATTCGCTATGGCGTAGCATACGCTCGAGACCACGAGGAGGTCACCAGCGGCGCAGACGCTCACAACGCTATACCTTAATGTTTAAACCTTATACCAATGAAATACACAGAATAACTTAATGTGAATACAGGGTGTAAGTGCAACCTTGTGTAACCTGACTAACTACAAAGCTGCTTGAGCGTCACCGACGCTCAAGTGAACACTTAACACTATAGAAAATACACAGATACTGGTTTAGGTTCCAAAGCCTATTAACTGTATTATATCTAATATATTTGTAAAAGGGGATAACAGTACAAATGATACACTACAATATAACAGAGACTTCCTAACCACAGAACTAAACAATAAATACAAAAGGACAATACTACACTGACCTAAATGCAATACAATACAATACAATACTATCTAATACAATACAATACTAGCCTAGTCTAGGGGAGATATGAGAGAACAGAACAGGGAGAGAGAGAGAGAGAGAGAGATGAGAGAAATTGGCTCACAGAAAGACAATGATTACGGAGAGAAACTTACGCACAAAGGGTATGATCGCCTGCGCCTCGATATCCAGCTCCCGGCTATCAGCAGATAACCGTTGATGAGAGAGTGAGAGCTGGATGTGGTCGGCCTGCCTATTTATGCCCCACACACAATGCAATCTCCTGGTCCTACAATCCCATTGTCCATTGGCCGAAGGAATTCGGCCCTGCATCACAACAAAAGGTCATAGGGTGATTCATACAGGTGGGCTGTGACGATTTCCAACAGCTCAGGTGGGTGGGAAACTGGGTTTCCCGCCGCATACCTGAGTATGTGTAAATAATAGAAATGGACATAAACTTCTTATGTCCATAACTATTCGCACGAGCGATTAATACGCTCCAAACCAACACCGGAATATTACTAATTAAATACTCTTCCGATGGGTACCAAACACTGCTGTATGATTCCTGTTAGACCCTTCGTACAATGCAAAGAGGGATTCCTCAGCTCAGGGACATTCTATATTAACCAAACTTTCAGAATCTATCAAGGGGACCATGATCTACAAACTACATTAATTGTGAAAATATGTAACGAATGAGTCGCACGCTACGACTACATAAACTCTACCGTAAATACGCATACCGCGCCTGCGAGTGCACGCTATCGCGGGTATGCGCCTTCACGGGAGAGCGTACGCATGCGCAGCGCGGACCAGTGTGCGGTGCAAATATGGCAACGTGCATAGAGACATTTTTCTGACTTTGACAATGCCTATTTCCCTATAGATTGTAAGCTTGCGAGCAGGGCCTTCCTACCTCTATGTCTGTCTGTTTTTACCCAGTTTTGTTCTATTACTGTTGTTCTAATTGTAAAGCGCAACGGAATATGCTGCGCTATATAAGAAACTGTTAATAAATAAATAAATAAATAAATATGGGATACTCAACCTGTATATGTAACAATTTTATTTTCACAGCCGTACTTAAAAAACATTAGTTAGGAAGATAAGTTAGGAAAACTGTACCGATGCCTAGAGGCAACATGCAAATAAGCCACTCCATGTTTAACGACGTCTTTTGTAATCTTTAGACATGTTTCTAACCAAAATATACCTACTGATAGTGGTAGGACTGCCAAAAATACGGGCATAATTCAGCAAGGGTCGTAGATGTCGAAAAACCGCACATCTACAACCCATTACACTGACATGCGGGGGGGAGGGGGGGGCAGCACTGGGCAAGTCTGCCCCACATGCCGGGTCCTGCCCCCTTCACCCCCGCAAACATGTGAGTGCACCGCACAACGGCGATGCTCTCACATGTTTATCTGCTAAGAAAGACGTCAACCCTCCATCTTTTGGGTAGCTGTGGCTGGGTGTGCTGTCATGCAGCTGCCGCAGCCCGCCCCACAAACTGTTCAGACCGCCTCTGTTGTCCGGACCGTGCCCCCCAAACGCGCAATGCAGCCCACAAAGCGCAGATGCGCTGCCCCCTCCCACCCCGCGAATGCCTCTGCCTGCAAATCAGGCAGAGACATTCGCACAGGTGAGATGTCGGCGCATTTCACTGTGTGCACACGTGCAGTGTGACTTCTGCACGTGCACACACTGCGGCGGGATTCTGCATGCGAATGCATTCGTACCTGCGATTCATGCTGACTTAGGCCCTAACATATTACATGAGTTAGAGAAATGAACTGTATAAGTAATATATAGGTGGTGCTATATGTGGAAGAATACTTTTGTTGTATAATGATACGTGTCATATACAATAATTATTTCCAGTTAGTTTACAGGAACAACGGACATCTATAACTACTAGGAGGGTCACTGTAACTTGTATGACTGCTTATATGTACTCTGCCTTCTCCAGGGAATGTATTCTAACTACCTCATGTAACCTTCTGTGCTATTGTACTGTGAAACTATTCACATTTCCAATCGTGTAAAGTGAAGCTGGGTCATATGTTTGCAGCAGTCAGGCAGCTGTAGTGGGCACTATGCCAAGCATCCCATGACTTAATGCATGCTTATTTGTGGCACTTTCTGCAGTGACAGAGCAGTTATTTATTAGTATACTAATATTTATTTCATTTATACACATTTACATCCATATGCATGTACATCAAAAGTTAATGGCCACAAATATTACTGCTTAGAAAATAATTGTCGTAATATGTTTCTTCTCTTGTGCAATTGTGTATATTTTCTCTTTCTCTATTTGTTTTTTAATATCGCTTTGTAAACACTATTGAATTATTAATTGTTCTCACCTCTCAAATATTTCAGTGTTAAGCAGGCAAACAGGGCATTTTCACTACCTCCAGTAAGCATACTGTACATTTTCTGTATGTTTCCTTCTTTGCATAAGCATTTTTACATTTAAATATAATGATATTTGCTGATGACTTATATAGTTATTTGGATGGAGTGCCTTTCTAGGATTGCTGGCCAGAAAGCAGATAACATAAACTCTGAGCATAGAGCCTCTCAGGAGTATCTTTTAGACACGATGGGCTAGGTTAGATGTACCAGCCAATCAGGTCCTAACTGCCATTTTTCAAACACAGCCTGTGACATGGCAGTTAGGACGTGATTGGCTGGTACTTTTTCACTCTCCATTTTATGACTTTCCAAGCCATGATGCATCTGGCCCATTATCATTAGACATTACTTTATTTGCAAGTGCAACGTAATAATTAATACTATCAGTATCAAATTGCTACATTCCCTCTAATCCCATAAACCATATTATTATTATCTTTTGTTAGTCAACAGGAGGTGTACACAGTAGATTTTTATTACCACATCTCAGTGTTCATCAAAGATTTGGTCCTATTTAATGTCCTATCTATTGCAAGACCAAACAACCAATGCAACAGAAATTGAAGAACACATGACTAACTTGTCTGTCAATCAAAGCAAACACTAAAGCAACTGTATACATGAATGAGACCAATGATGATGTCATTACTGGAGTGACATTATCGATGGGTTGTAATGGAGTCCCAGTTCGCCCAACGTGTGGGATGTATGCAGAACTCAGACATTTTTATAAAAGGACAATAATTTAGAAGACATCATTATGCCTTGTAAATGACTGCCCCTTTAAAAAAAAAAGTTTAGTTTAATAATAATCCAAAATGTAACAATTACAGGATATCTTTTAGTGCCATTTTCACAGTGATTTTTCTACTGCGCATGTGTAGAGATGTGCCCTGTGGGCACATCAGTGTTGCTGTCCCTAGCTGGGGACAGCGCTGGGGCAGCTTGTCTGTCCCCAGCGCTAGGTGCGTGGCGGCGGGTGTCCGGGGCAGGGATTACCCTTTTCCCTGCACCGGACCGGAGGCTGCGGGAAGATTCAAACGTTGGCGCCCTCCGGGAGCCAATCGCGGCAGCCAATCAGAGAGGGACGCGGCGAGCCAATCGGCGCTCGCCGCGTCATAGGCCCCGACGACACCGCGCGCGCGGAAGAGCGCGAAGAAGAAAGAAGCCGGGTCCTGGAGAAGAAGACGGCGGCCGCTGAAGAGGCCAGAAGACGTCGGGCTCCTGCAGGAAGATGTCCAGCGGCGGCTGGACGCGGAGCAGCGGAGGCGACGCCGCTGGCCAGGACGGGTCAGCGGCAGAAGAGGGCACCGGAGATCCCTGGAGCAGGTGAGGCCTCAGTGAGGCAACTTCACCCCCTCCCCTTTTCCTCCCTCGACCACCAGGGACGGGCATTAGGCCCGAGGGCTCAATTCGGGCACTAGGCCTGGGCGCAGATAGGAGATTGGGGGGCATTATTTGATTAGGTGGTTTGGGCATTAGGCCCAAGCCACCCTCTCCCTGTGGCACCAGTTAGGCGGGCACTAGGCCCGGGGGCATATCAGGCAATAGGCCTGTGGGGCATTAGAGGGCATTAGGCCCTAGGGTATTTTGGCCAGCTAGGGATATCTAAAGGTGACGCTGGGTACTAGGCCCAAGTCACCCCGCGTGTGACAGGTTAGGCAGGCGCTAGGCCTGTGGGTGAAATCAGGCCTCCGGCCTGTGTGCAGCTAGGGGGGCGCTAGGCCCAGTGAATAAGACCCCCGAGGTGAGTACAGGTGGCACTGGGCGCTAGGCCCAGGCCACCCTGAGGTATTTAGGTAGGCAGGCCTGGGGCCCACATAAGGGAAGGTAGAGGAGGTGGGTAGGCCGTGCGGCGCCCACCCCCTTTCCAGTGGAAGGGATTTAAAGGGACAGCACCGTGTGATCTTGTATTCCGATATTGTGATGTATGTTGTTACCGTGCAGGGCAAAGTGTATGCGTTGTTTAAGTTGTGCATAGTTGTGTTGCACCACCCACACGAGCTAGTTTGAGGGCTCTGTTTATGTAGCTAGTGTAGCGGACGCACACTAGGGTAGTTCTTGGCCCTGCACTGCTGTTTATCTTTGCCTCCTTACAGGGACCTGTAAGTGGAGAAGATCGGAGTGCAAGACTTATGACGGTGAGTAGCATCCGTGTACGTTTGTCCCTTGTCTGTCCCCGAGCGCCGGAGTCGGGATTGCTCACGGACGTGAGAATCCTTTTCATCACACTACGTGCGAGAGCGCGAGTGTGTGAAAGCTGGGTGGCTGAGGCTTTGTGCCAGTGATGACCTTTCACCCAACCGGTGAAGGTCGCGGTCACCCCTGGGGTATCCCCTGTTCCAGTGGAAGAAGGGTCGATACCCCCTTTAAGGTAAACTATTCTCTCCTCAGCTCGGTCGACGGTCAGCTCCGAGAGGGAATCGCCGTGTCCGGATCCGATTGAAGATTGCCAGGTCCGTTGAAGGTTCCGGTACCTGAAGGTGAGAGAGAGCGGCGCCTGGTGAGTACCGACTTTACACCTGCACGGCAGCAGGCACCACCACACCGCAGCCGCACCTCTCACACTTGGCGTAGTCGGCAGGATCAGAGAGACCGGATCACGGACACGATGTGCAACGCCACCAAGAAGACCTCCCTGCGGATGGCTCCGGAACAGACTCACCCACGGACACGTGCGGACCAGAGCGACTGGGTGACGGTGTCTGGGGCAGACTTCCTGAAGATAGTTCAGCGGTCGGTCCAGCGTGGAAAAGAAGAGCGCCGGGAGAAGGGGCGCAAGAAGGCCGCTGTGATGCCCTGCAAGAGATGTCGGCAAACAGGGCACTTTGCCGACGAGTGTACGTGGCGAGAGACGTCCCCAAAGAAGGTGGTCCAGGAAGCGGACCGAAGACGTCAGCAGGGCCAAGTGAAGAAGGAGTCCTGGTGTTTGCTCTGCGGAAACTACGGGCATGAGCACAACAGTTGTCCCTGGGACGAAGAGTTGAGCGAAGACGAGGTTGATCCCCGGTGTGAAAGCTGTGGAGATCCCCGACATCGGCTCCTGGAATGTCCATGGACGGAAGACAGGACGGACTACGAGGCCACGGTGAAGCAGATGACGGAGTCTCGTCAGCAACTTTGGAACCGGGTGGCTGCAGAGCCTGTGTGTGCGCTCTGCGAGGCGAGAGGACATGCGCTTCCCGATTGTCCGTGGAATGAAGACCGGATGATTGCGGGTGGTCGTGCCCAGAGATGGGAGGAGGAAACCAGGGAAATGGAGCGGAAGACCCTGCTTGAAGTTAGTTCGCAGGTGCCCATTTCCTCTGAGCCAGAACCAACGGGTGAAGATTCCCCAGTGAAGGAGGTGGACCAGGAACCCGTCTTGGAGAAGGTGGCAGTGGCCCTCCCTTGTTGGAAGTGTCGGCGACCAGGACATGCGGCCGGTGAGTGCCCCTGGGAAGATGCCGCGGACCTACTCTGTCCCAAGAAAGTGACTCCAGTAAGGCAGAATCCTTTCCCGCATAAGGCGGAGGTGGACGACTGGGAGGTGAAGAGACCACGCTGCGAAGAAAAGCGTGTAGACCCAGGGACGGAGACGTCCGGAATCTCCCCGCGATGGAACCGTCCACGACCAGGACGCGCGGAACAGATGTGTCCTGGGTACCGAGAGATACCAGCGGAAGCGAAGGAGTACGCTGAGGAAGCAGAGGTACCAGCGGAAGAGACTAAGTACGCTGAGGAGGAAAATGATACCCCAGTCCAGATATCGGAGGAGGACTCGGACTACGGTGAGCTGTCCGCCGACGAATCCCTCCAAGAACAGATGGAGGACGACTCTGGCATCGGAAGCGCCGACGAGAGTGACTGGCAGGATCGGGTGGAGTCGTGCTCCCAGTTGAATGCCCTCCGTGAAAAGGAGGAGATGGTCCTGGAGCAAGAAGACCTGCCGGAAGTGCCGAAATGGACGGACGTACGGGGAGAGGATTGAGATGCCGTGGGAGGACCCGTTCCAGAGGAAGACATGGGACCTTTGGAGATGCCCCACGAGGAGATGCGACAGATGGTGGTTGTTGCCCGGGAGGAAACGGATGCCCCGGAGGATTCCACTGTTGGGTGGTGGTCGGTACCACACCCTGAAGACAGGGACGATGCCACAGACGATCCGAAAGGCCAGGAGTGGGTGACTGTTGTCCCCGTGGAGGAAGAGTCCCCTTGGTGGCCAACGTCGAGCGACCGTGAAGAGATGCCACTCCCCCAGAGGATCCGCCGATGGAGGTCAGGAGGTAAGACGGGGAACCCGGAGCTGGAGGTGGAAGGATGTGGGGTCACAACCCGTCCGGGCTGGGCCCTCGAACACAACCTCGCCGGAGGGACCTCGGAATTTCCTGACCCGCGGACAAGGGACATCGTGAGGAACTTTGTAGGGACTACAAAGGAAAAAAGGGGGGGAAATGTAGAGATGTGCCCTGTGGGCACATCAGTGTTGCTGTCCCTAGCTGGGGACAGCGCTGGGGCAGCTTGTCTGTCCCCAGCGCTGGGTGCGTGGCGGCGGGTGTCCGGTGCAGGGATTACCCTTTTCCCTGCACCGGACCGGAGGCTGCGGGAAGATTCAAACGTTGGCGCCCTCCGGGAGCCAATCGCGGCTCCCGGAGCGGCAGCCAATCAGAGAGGGACGCGGCGAGCCAATCGGCGCTCGCCGCGTCATAGGCCCCGCCCCCGGCGTCTGACGTCAGACGCCGGGCGGGAGCCGACGACACCGCGCGCACAGAAGAGCGCGAAGAAGAAAGAAGCCGGGTCCTGGAGAAGAAGACGGCGGCCGCTGAAGAGGCCAGAAGACGTCGGGCTCCTGCAGGAAGATGTCCAGCGGCGGCTGGACGCGGAGCAGCGGAGGCGACGCCGCTGGCCAGGACGGGTCAGCGGCAGAAGAGGGCACCGGAGATCCCTGGAGCAGGTGAGGCCTCAGTGAGGCAACTTCACCCCCTCCCCTTTTCCTCCCTCGACCACCAGGGACGGGCATTAGGCCCGAGGGCACAATTCGGGCACTAGGCCTGGGCGCAGATAGGAGATTGGGGGGCATTATTTGATTAGGTGGTTTGGGCATTAGGCCCAAGCCACCCTCTCCCTGTGGCACCAGTTAGGCGGGCACTAGGCCCGGGGGCATATCAGGCAATAGGCCTGTGGGGCATTAGAGGGCATTAGGCCCTAGGGTATTTTGGCCAGCTAGGGATATCTAAAGGTAACGCTGGGTACTAGGCCCAAGTCACCCCGCGTGTGACAGGTTAGGCGGGCGCTAGGCCCGTGGGTGAAATCAGGCCTCCGGCCTGTGTGCAGCTAGGGGGGCGCTAGGCCCAGTGAATAAGACCCCCGAGGTGAGTACAGGTGGCACTGGGCGCTAGGCCCAGGCCACCCTGAGGTATTTAGGTAGGCAGGCCTGGGGCCCACATAAGGGAAGGTAGAGGAGGTGGGTAGGCCGTGCGGCGCCCACCCCCTTTCCAGCGGAAGGGATTTAAAGGGACAGCACCGTGTGATCTTGTATTCCGATATTGTGATGTATGTTGTTACCGTGCAGGGCAAAGTGTATGCGTTGTTTAAGTTGTGCATAGTTGTGTTGCACCACCCACACGAACTAGTTTGAGGGCTCTGTTTATGTAGCTAGTGTAGCGGACGCACACTAGGGTAGTTCTTGGCCCTGCACGGCTGTTTCTCTTTGCCTCCTTACAGGGACCTGTAAGTGGAGAAGATCGGAGTGCAAGACTTGTGACGGTGAGTAGCATCCGTGTACGTTTGTCCCTTGTCTGTCCCCGAGCGCCAGAGTCGGGATTGCTCACGGACGTGAGAATCCTTTTCATCACACTACGTGCGAGAGCGCGAGTGTGTGAAAGCTGGGTGGCTGAGGCTTTGTGCCAGTGATGACCTTTCACCCAACTGGTGAAGGTCGTGGTCACCCCTGGCGTATCCCCTGTTCCAGTGGAAGAAGGGTCGATACCCCCTTTAAGGTAAACTATTCTCTCCTCAGCTCGGTCGTCGGTCAGCTCCGAGAGGGAATCGCCGTGTCCGGATCCGATTGAAGATTGCCAGGTCCGTTGAAGGTTCCGGTACCTGAAGGTGAGAGAGAGCGGCGCCTGGTGAGTACCGACTTTACACCTGCACGGCAGCAGGCACCACCACACCGCAGCCGCACCTCTCACACATGCGCAAAACACCGGGAAAATGTCACTGTGCCATTTTCCCAGTGATTCCTACAGCGCTGCTGCTGCACCGCAGGTCTCCGGAGGGTGATTATTAAAAATAATGGAGGCAGGGTGTGCGATGTGGGCCCCCCTGGATCCCAGGGACCTGTGTGCACCGCACCGATTATAAATACACCAGTGGCTTCATGAAAGGTCATATCTACAATAGGTGCAGGCAGCGCAGCTGCTATGGGGCCCAGAGCTAGAGGGGCCCTCCTTCCCTGTCACAGTTACATGTGTTATATACATTTTCACCATTGGGTGTACGGGTTCCAATGTATAGATAGTATAGACAGTCAATAGGTTGACTTTGCTTGCCACTAGGTTACTGAAGGTGATAGTTTGTGACATGTATAGTAAATGCAGCAAAACTTGTAAAAACATGAAAAAACCCTAGAAAACGTGTTGACCATATGTGTGTTGACCTTTTTCATGTCGACCTTTTGACTGGCAATTTTTGGTCAAAAGGTCGCCAGTGAAAAGGTCGACATGAAAAAGGTCAACACACATATGGTCAGCATATGGTCAACACATGTTTCTCATACGTCCTAGAGGATGCTGGGGATGACATCAAGACCATGGGGTATAGACGGGATCCGCAGGAGACATGGGCATGCTAAAGACTTTTCATTGGGTGTGAACTGGCTCCTCCCTCTATGCCCCTCCTCCAGACCTCAGTTTTAGAAATGTGCCCAGGTCGACTTATGTTAGGTTTTTTATTTTCAGGGAGATCTGCTGGCATCAGACTCCCTGCTTCGTGGGACTGAGGGGGCAGAAGCAGAACCAACTTCCTCAGAGGTTCATGGCTCTGCTTCTGGCTGACAGGACACCATTAGCTCCTGAAGGGAACTGAACGCTAGCCGTGTCTAGATGCTCACTCCCACAGCATGCCGTCACCCCCCTCACAGAGGCAGAAGTCAGAAGACAGGTGAGTATAAGAAGAATAATCTTCTATCAAGTAAGTGACGGCTGAGGTGCGGCGCGGCTGGCGGGAGCGCAGCGCGCCATTGCTGCCCACCACACACACAGGCACTACAGGGTGCAGGGCACGGGGGGGGGGGGGGGGGGGGGAAGCCGCCCTGGGCAGCAAGAAAAATACCTCAAACTGGCTAAAAGGGTGCATAAGCTGCCGCTGGCACAGCCCTACCCCCGCCAGTATAAATATTACAGTGTTTGAATGAGTGTAAGAATGCGCCATTGTGGGGGCAGAGCTTCTTCCTCAGGATGCCAGCACACTGCTCAGCGCCATTTTCTCTCTCTCCTCAGGCTGCAGAGAACACGCTGGTCCTCTCCTCCACTTCTGACAAGTACAGGGTGCTATTAAGGGGGGGCACAAAGAGATTGTGGTGCATTTGATAGTGTATATTACTATTTAAAAAGCGCTGTTAGGCTGTGGACATACTGTGTTCACAGGAAATACTGGCACTGGGATTGTGAACTGGCTGCTCCTATCCTGTGTCCCTTTGACAGATTTTACTGTGGGTCTGTCCCCAAAATAAGTCCCAGTGTGTCTGTTGGTGTGCTGTACAGGTGTGAGGCTTGTCTGAAGCAGGGAGTTCCTCCCCGGAGGAAGCCATTTTAGGGACACAGAGTTGTAATGTGGTGGCGCTACCGGAACACCAAGAGCCTGCATGGGTGAAAGAGATATGTGACAGTATGCATCTGATTAACCGTAGATTAGATAAGTCTGAATCTAAGGCTGCATGCTGGAGAAAATCTGTGGAAGATGTGATTTTTCAGGATGCTGTTATTCCTTATGCGGGGGGCCCCTCTGGGTCACATAAGAGACCATTTGCAAATGTTGTAAACACTGATACCGACACGGATTCTGACTCTTGTGACGATGATAGAGAATCCAGAGAGATAGATCATAAATTGGCAAAAAAATATACAATA
The DNA here is from genome assembly GCF_028390025.1 of Pseudophryne corroboree. Taxonomy (NCBI): domain Eukaryota; kingdom Metazoa; phylum Chordata; class Amphibia; order Anura; family Myobatrachidae; genus Pseudophryne; species Pseudophryne corroboree. The sequence continues at coordinate 573,619,343 of NC_086447.1, read as the reverse complement.
TATGATTGTGGCTATAAGGGACGTGTTTTGGAGGTTACAGAAACCACTCCTGTGCCTCAGGAGAAAGCGTATTTATGTAAGGAAAAGAAGTCCAAAGTCACGTTCCCTCCTTCACACAAACTAAATGCTCTGTTTGAAGGGATGTGGGTGAATCCTGATAAAAGATTTCGTATTCCCAAAAGAATTCACATAGCTTACCCTTTCCCGGCTGAGGACAGGAAAAAGTGGGAGTCACCCCGTGTGTTAGACAGTGCACTTTCCAGGTTGACAAAGAAGGTAATTCTCCCTGCTCCTGGCATGGCTTCTCTAAAAGAGCCGGCAGACCGCAAAATGGAAACGACATTGAAATCCATTTATTTTATCAATGGTACACTGATCAGGCCCACTATTGCCTGCACATGGGTGAGTCGCGCTATTGAAAAATGGTCAGAAAGCGTGTCATCTGAAATTGACACGATTGATAAAGATGAGATACTCCTTAAGTTAGGGAATATCAAGGACGCTGCCGCCTACATGCTGGAAGCAATGAAGGATATTGGACTCTTGAGTTCACAAGCCACTACCATGGCAGTATCGGCTAGGCGGGCATTGTGGATTCGCCAGTGGAACGCGGATGCAGATTCCAAAAGAAGCATGGAGGCTCACCCATATAAAGGTGAGGCCTTATTTGGCGATGGCCTGTATGCGTTAGTATCGGCGGCTACTGCAGGTAAGTCGACATTTTTGCCCTCTGCGCCTGCACCGGCAAAAAAGACCTATCCCCCACAAATGCAGTCCTTTTGGCCCAATAAATACTACTTCTGCCAAATCCCCAGCATGACGCTGGAGCTCCCTTGCGGGAGGCCGCTCGGGTGGGGGCACGTCTCAGACTCTTCAGCCAGGATTGGATTCTGTCTGGCCTTGATCCCTTGGTGTTGCAAATAGTATCCCAGGGGTACAAGCTGGAGTTTCAAGACGTTACCCCATGCCGATTTTTCAAATCGACCTTCCAAGTTTCACCGTCAGAAAGAGAAGCAGTAATAGCAGCAATCCAAAAATTATGTCAAGACCAGATCATAGTCCTGGTACCGTTGTCACAACAAGGGAGGGGTTTTTATTCAAGCCTCTTTGTGGTTCCGAAGCCGGATGGCTCGGTCAGACCGATCCTAAATCTAAAGGATCTGAATTGTTACCTAAAAAGGTTCAAGTTCAAGATGGAATCACTTCGGGCAGTGATTGCCAGTCTGGAGGAGGGGGACTACTTGGTGTCGGTGGACATAAAGGATGCTTACCTGCAGGTTCACCAGGCTTATCTGAGATTCGCGGTTCAGGATTGCCATTACCAATTCCAAAGTTTACCGTTTGGTCTCTCCACGGCGCTGAGGGTATTCACCAAGGTTATGGCGGAGATGATGGTTCTCCTTCGTCAGAAAGGAGTCAATATAATTCCTTATCTGAACGACCTCCTGATAAAGGCGAGATCCAGGGAGCAGTTGTTTTCAAAACATATCACTCTCTCTGTCAATACTCCAACACAACGGGTGGATCATAAATTACCCAAAGTCACAGTTGGAACCGACGACAAGGTTGTCTTTAGTCGGGATGATTCTGGACACAGAAGTTCAGAGAGTATTTCTTCCACTGGAAAAGGCTCTGGAAATCCAGAAAATGGTAAAACAGATATTGAAACCATCAAGTGTGTCGATCCATCAGTGCATTCGGTTGTTGGGGAAGATGGTGGCGGCCTACGAGGCCATACAGTTTGTCAGGTTCCATGCCAGAGTATTCCAGTGGGACCTGTTGGACAAGTGGTCGGGGTCACACCTACACATGCACAGAAAGATAATCCTGTCATCAAAAAACAGGATTTCGCTCCTGTGGTGGTTGCACAGCTCTCGCCTGCTAGAAGGACTCAGGTTCGGGATTCAGGACTGGGTCCTGGTAACCACGGATGCAAGTCTCCGAGGCTGGGGAGCAGTTTCTCAGGGAGAAAACTTCCAGGGACGCTGGTCACAACAGGAAGCCTGCCTTCACATAAACATTCTGGAGCTAAGAGCCATTTACAACGGCCTTCAACAAGCGGTACATCTTCTTCAAGACCGTCCCATGCAGATCCAGGTGGACAATGTAACAGCAGTCGCATACATAAACAGGCAGGGTGGAACCAAAAGCAGAGCGGCAATGGCAGAGGCGACAAAAATCCTCCGCTGGGCAGAAAAACATCTACAAGCTCTGTCGGCAATATTCAGTTCGGGAGTAGACAACTGGGAAGCAGACTTCCTCAGCAGCCACGATCTCCATCCAGGAGAGTGGGGCTTCACCAAGAAGTCTTCGCAGAGGTGACAAGTCTTTGGGGAGTTCCTCAAATAGACATGATGGCGTCTCATCTCAACAAGAAGCTTCAGAGATACTGTTCCAGGTTGAGAGACCCTCAAGCAGTAGCAGTGGGTGCACTGGTGACCCAGTGGGTGTTTCCATCAGTGTATGTCTTCCCTCCACTTCCGCTGATCCCAAAAGTACTCAGGATCATAAGAAAAACAAGGGTTCGAGCAATCTTCATTGCCCCAGACTGGCCAAGGAGGACTTGGTACCCAGATCTTCAGCAGTTGCTCATAGAAGATCCTCGGCCTCTTCCTCCTTGAGAGGACCTGCTGCAGCAGGGGCTGTGTGTGTACCAAGACTTACCGCGGCTACGTTTGTTGGCATGGCTGTTGAGCGCCGTATCCTAGCCAGAAAGGGTATTCCCAAGGAGGTCATCCCCACACTTATTCAGGCCAGAAAGGGAGTAACGTCGAAACAAGACCACCGTATTTGGAAAAAATATGTGTCTTGGTGTGAATCCAAGAAGGCTCCTACAGATGAGTTTGAGTTGGGACGTTTTCTCCATTTTTTGCAAGATGGGGTCAATTGGGATCAATCAAGGTCTAGATTTCGGCCTTGTCAGTGTTCTTCCAGAAACAATTGGCCTCTCTTCCAGAGGTTCAGACCTTTGTGAAAGGGGTTCTGCACATCCAGCCTCCATTCGTGCCTCCAGTGGCACCATGGGACCTTAACGTGGTATTGTAGTTCCTTCAATCGGATTGTTTGAGCCTCTACAAAAGATAGAGTTGAAGTTTCTCACTTGGAAAGTGGTGATGCTTTTGGCTTTGGCATCCGCAAGGTGGGTGTCTGAATTGGGGGCCTTGTCTCACAAGAGCCCTTACCTGATCTTCCATGAAGATAAGGCAAAGTTGAGGACTCGTCAACATTTTCTTCCGAAGGTGGTTTCATCTTTCCACATAAACCAACCTATTGTAGTGCCAGTAGTTACTGACACATTCACTGATTCAAAATCTCTAGATGTGGTTAGAGCTTTGAAAATCCATGTCACTAGAACGCCTCGTATACGGAAAACAGAGGCTCTGTTTGTCCTGTATGATCACAACAAGATTGGCTGTCCTGCTTCCCAGCAGACTATTGCACGTTGGATTAGAAATACGATTCAGCAAGCTCATACTACAGCTGGTTTGCCGTTACAAACGTCGGTAAAGGCCCACTCCACTAGGAAGGTGGGCTCATCCTGGGCGGCTGCCCGGGGGGGGGGGGGGGGGGCTCGGCATTACAACTTTGCCGAGCAGCTACTTGGTCAGGGTCAAACACATTTGCTAAGTTCTACAAGTTTGACACCTTGGCCGATGAGGACCTCAAGTTTGGTCAATCGGTGCTGCAGGGTCATCCGCACTCTCCCGCCCGTACTGGAGCTTTGGTATAGACCCCATGGTCTTGATGTCATCCCCAGCATTCTCTAGGATGTATGAGAAAATAGGATTTTGATAACCTACCGGTAAATCCTTTTCTCCTAGTCCGTAGAGGATGGTGGGCGCCCGTCCCAGTGCGTACTTTACCTGCAGTTTAGTTATTAGAGTTACACAAGTTGTGTTTTCTTGGTTTCAGCATGTTGCTGCAATTGGTTCATGCCTGTTAGCGTGTGTTATGTTGAATGCCATGTGTGCGGCATGGTTGAGGGTGTGAGTTGGTAGATATCTCACCACTAGTTAAGTAATTCCTTTCCTCGAAATGTCAGTCTCCCTGGGCACAGGTCCTACAACTGAGGTCTGGAGGAGGGGCATAGAGGGAGGAGCCAGTTCACACCCAATGAAAAGTCTTTAGAGTGCCCATGTCTCCTGCGGATCCCATCTATACCTCATGGTCTTGATGTCATCCCGAGCATCCTCTACGGACTAGGAGAAAAGGATTTACCGGTAGGTTATCAAAATCCTATTTTTGTAGGGTTTTTCATGTTTTTACAAGTTTTGCTGCATTTACTATTCATGTCACAAACTATCACTTTCAGTAACCTGGTGGCAAGCAAAGCAAGCCACTGAGCATTTAGCGTGGCGAGTCATAGGCAAACGCAGGGGGGGTTTCTGGTTGCCTGGAACCCCCCCCCCCCCCCTCCACTTAGCAAATGGCTCAAATGATGGCAACATTAGCAATGGTATATTATATGATTAGATTACTAGTGCTGCATAAACATCATGCAGTTTAAGGGACAGAGCAGAGTTTGCTGCACAAGCCCAGTGGTAGCAGCTTTTTCTACTGGGTGTGTTGTGTGTGTGAATCTGACTCCTCAATCAGTGCACTGGACCAGAGAGTAGCTGCCAGGTAGAAGAGACAGAAGCCTTACCATTAGGTGGGAGAATGTGAGCTTAGAAAGCGCAGTACTGGTTCTATTATGTTTGTGTAATTATTTATTATGGGATGTTTAATCTTTTCCTGACCACTTATTTTATATTATTTAAATGTTTGATGCATCCTATACTATAGACCATCTACAGTATTAAATATTAATACTGTATTCCATACAATATCCAGCGTATAAAAAGACCATTAATGTCCAGGTTTATTATTAGGTTCTTCTACCGCTAACCCAGACTCCCACACTTGCTCTAATGTTCCACAGAGTGGGAGTTTGTGGACTGCATTTGGAAACCCCCCTCGAGAAATCCTGCGTTTGCCACTGCGAGTGGATGTATTTCATCAAATTTACTATCCATGTCACAAACTACTAACTTAAGTAACCTTGTGGCAGGCGAAGCAAAGCATAGCGAACAACCAAGCCCGAAGCATGCCGAACCAAGCAAGCCAGCGAGGGGCCACATTTCAACAAATTTGGGTAAATTTTTTTGAAAAACACAAAATAACAACCACATTTTTTTTGTGTTGACCTTTTCACTTGTCGAACTTTTGACCCTGACAAACTATTGACTGTCGACTTTTTGACCCTATCTAACTTTTTACTGTCAAATTTTTGACCCTGTCTAACTTATGTCTGTTTACCTTATGGTGTATACCTAATGACTGTCTATCTTCTGTACCACACCCGGATGGTACATAGGGGTGCTTACAGACTTTTGCCTTGGAGCCTGCAATATAGGTATGCCAATAGACATGCTTATTGTAATAAGGTATAAAATGTACATTATATGAACGGGGCACTATAATGTGGCACAATATGAAGTGGAGGCACTATAATGTGGCATCATTTGTACTAGGGACACTGCATGTCATAATGTGAATTGGGATACTGTGTACTGTGTACTGGCAGCCCTACAATATGACAGAACATGAACTGGGGAACTACTATGGGGCATAACATTAACTAGGGCACTACTATGGTTCAGAAAAATGAACTAGGGCACTATTATTGGGCAATAAATTATCAAATGCGGCAGAGAGGTGTCTTTCTACATCTATGCATGAGTAACTCTTCTTGTGAAAGTCGTTGCCATCCGTATTGTACATTTACACCAGCGCTATACCTGGTGCAGGCGATCCATCTGAAATCAAACAGATCACTATGTACTTTCAACCCTGAATAGCCATAATTCCACCTACATGTGTCAGAGTCCGTTTGGATCTCCCATTGTGAGAACATGTTAGCAGGGACTGATGTTCACGGAATAATAGCAAGTGTATTAAGCACTGTACAACTGTAAACAATAAATATAAACCAGGAGTAACTAGAGAACTCAAAAAGAAAGGGAAAACTGAGGGGACATAGGATACCAGGAGACTGTGAATACACGGGATGCCAGGATTGCACTGTGGTAGCTGGATCACAGGATAGCAACAAGCTGAGGGAATACAGGTTACCCGAGTACTGGGAGAATGCAGGCCAGCTACTCAGTTCCTTAACAATGGGCTGAGAGAATACAGATTACCTGAGTACTGGGAGAATGCAGGCCAGCTACTCAGTTCTTTAACCATAGGCTGAGAGAATAGGCTGGCGTATAGCGGAAGTAGTGCCTATATTCAAAAAGGGAAGTAAAGCTGAACCAGGTAATTATAGACCAGTTAGTCTTACATCTATAGTGGGGAAAGTATTGGAAGGTATTCTAAGAGATAGTATTCAGAAGTTCCTTGAAACCAATAAGGTAATTAAAAGGAATCAACATGGGTTTATGAAGTACAGATCCTGTCAAACCAACTTACTTGTCTTTTATGAAACAGTAAGCGCAAACCTAGATCAGGGTAAGGACGTGGATGTAATCTTTTTAGACTTTGCCAAAGCGTTCGATACTGTACCACATATGAGACTTATCTACAAGCTACAAGAATCAGGGCTAGGAAGCACAATATGCACTTGGGTCAAAATTTGGTTAGATAATAGGAAGCAGCACGTTGTGGTTAATGGATCTTTTTCAACTTGGACTGAAGTGCTAAGTGGTGTGCCGCAAGGCTCAGTATTAGGACTGCTATTGTTCAATATTTTCATTAACGACCTAACAGAAGGTCTAGAGAGCATGGTGTAAATTTTTGCAGATGATACCAAATTGTGTAAGGCTATAAATACAGAGGAGGATGCCGAGTCTCTCCAGAATGACTTAGTTAAATTAGAAGCATGGGCAGCCAAATGGAGAATGCGCTTCAACACAGACAAGTGTAAGGTAATGCACTGTGGTAACAAGAACAAAAATTGCACCTACCTACTAAATGGGGTAAAATTAGGGGATTCTGTACTGGAAAAGGACTTAGGTGTCCTCATAGATAGCAAGCTAAGCAGTAGTACCCAAAGTAGGACTGCAGCAAAGAAGGCTAATAAGATATTAGCATGCATAAAACGGGGTATTGATGCTAGGGACGAGAGTATTATACTCCCGTTATATAAATCACTAGTGAGGCCACACCTTGAATACTGTGTACAATTCTGGGCACCGTACTACAAAAAGGATATCCTGGAGCTTGAAAAGGTACAGAGGAGGGCGACCAAACTAATTAAGGGCATGGAGACGATGGAATACAAGGAAAGGCTTGAAAGACTAGGCATGTTTACATTGTAAAAGCAGAGACTAAGAGGGGATATGATCAACATCTACAAATATATAAGGGGACAATACACAGAGCTTGCGCGGGACCTGTTTTTGGTTAGATCAACACAGAGGACTCGTGGACACTCGCTCAGGTTAGAGGAGAGGAGATTCCGAACAATACAGCCTAAAGGCTTTTTCACGGTAAGGACAATACGTGTTTGGAAGTCCCTGCCCGAGGGAGTTGTAATGGCGGAATCTGTCAACACCTTTAAGAATTGGTTAGATAAATTCCTAATGGATAAGGATATCCAGGGGTATGGTGCATAGTCATGCATTATAGTTACTATAAATAGGGATAAAATGCAACGGCTGACAGCAGCATCAGTCAGAAATTTTAGTCAAATCATCATGCATAGGAAACCACAAATAGGTTGAACTCGATGGACAATTGTCTTTTTTCAACCTCAGATACTATGTTACTATGTTACTATGTAATACAGATTACCTGAGTACTGGGAGAATGCAGGCCAGCTACTCATTTCTTTAACCATAGGCTGGGAGAATACAGGTTACCTGAGTACTGGTAGAATGCAGGCCAGCTACTCAGTTCTTTAACCATAGGCTGAGAGAATACAGATTACCTGAGTACTGGGAGAATGCAGGCCAGCTACTCAGTTCTTTAACCATAGGCTGAGAGAATACAGATTACCTGAGTACGGGGAGAATGCAGACCAGCTACTCAGTTCTTTAACCATAGCCTGAGAGAATACAGATTACCTGAGTACTGGGAGAATGCAGGCCAGCTACTCAGTTCTTTAACCATAGGCTGAGAGAATACAGATTACCTGAGTACTGGGAGAATGCAGGCCAGCTACACAGTTCTTTAAGCATAGGCTGAGAGACTACAGATTACCTGAGTACTGGGAGAATGCAGGCCAGCTACTCAGTTATTTAACCATAGACTGAGAGAATACAGGTTACCTGAGTACTGGGAGAATGCAGGCCAGCTACTCAGTTCTTTAACAACAAGCTGAGGGAATACAGGTTACCTGAGTACTGGGAGAATGCAGGCCAGCTACTCAGTTCTTTAACAACAAGCTGAGAGTATACAGATTACCTGAGTACTGGGAGAGTGCAGGCCAGCTACTCAGTTCTTTAACCATAGGCTGGGAGAATACAGGTTACCTGAGTACTGGGAGAATGCAGGCCAGCTACTCAGTTCTTTAACCATAGGCTGAGAGAATACAGATTACCTGAGTACTGGGAGAATGCAGGCCAGCTACTCAGTTCTTTAACCATAGGCTGAGAGAATACAGGTTACCTGAGTACTGGGAGAATGCAGGCCAGTTACTCAGTTCTTTAACCATAAACTGAGAGAATACAGGTTACCTGAGTACTGGGAGAAAGCAGGCCAGCTACTCAGTTCTTTAACCATAAACTGAGGGAATACAGGTTACCGGAGTACTGGGAGAATGCAGGCCAGCTACTCAGTTCTTTAAGCATAGGCTGAGAGACTACAGATTACCTGAGTACTGGGAGAATGCAGGCCAGCTACTCAGTTGTTTAACCATAGGCTGAGAGAATACAGGTTACCTGAGTACTGGGAGAATGCAGGCCAGCTACTCAGTTCTTTAACAAAAAGCTGAGGGAATACAGGTTACCTGAGTACTGGGAGAATGCAGGCCAGCTACTCAGTTCTTTAACAACAAGCTGAGAGAATACAGATTACCCTGAGTACTGGGAGAATGCAGGCCAGCTACTCAGTTCTTTAACCATAGGCTGAGAGAATACAGGTTACCTGAGTACTGGGAGAATGCAGGCCAGCTACTCAGTTCTTTAACAACAAGCTGAGGGAATACAGGTTACCTGAGTACTGGGAGAATGCAGGCCAGCGACTCAGTTATTTAACCATAGGCTGAGAGAATACAGGTTACCTGAGTACTGGGAGAATGCAGGCAAGCTACTCAGTTCTTTAACAACAAGCGGAGGGAATACAGGTTACCTAAGTACTGGGAGAATGCAAGCCAGCTACTCAGTTCTTTAACAACAAGTTGAGGGAATACAGATTACCTGAGTACTGGGAGAATGCAGGCAAGCTACTCAGTTCTTTAAGCATAGGCTGAGAGAATACAGATTACCCGAGTACTGGGAGAATGCAGGCCAGCTACTCAGTTATTTAACCATAGGCTGAGAGAATACAGGTTACCTGAGTACTGGGAGAATGCAGGCCAGCTACTCAGTTCTTTAACAACAAGCTGAGGGAATACAGGTTACCTGAGTACTGGGAGAATGCAGGCCAGATACTCAGTTCTTTAACAACAAGCTGAGAGAATACAGATTACCTGAGTACTGGGAGAGTGCAGGCCAGCTACTCGGTTCTTTAACCATAGGCTGGGAGAATACAGGTTACCTGAGTACTGGGAGAATGCAGGCCAGCTACTCAGTTCTTTAACCATAGGCTGAGAGAATACAGATTACCTGAGTACTGGGAGAATGCAGGCCAGCTACTCAGTTATTTAACCATAGGCTGAGAGAATACAGGTTACCTGAGTTCTGGGAGAAAGCAGGCCAGCTACTCAGTTCTTTAACCATAAACTGAGGGAATACAGGTTACCGGAGTACTGGGAGAATGCAGGCCAGCTACTCAGTTCTTTAACAACAAGCTGAGGGAATACAGGTTACCTGAGTACTGGGAGAATGCAGGCCAGCTACTCAGTTCTTTAACCATAGGCTGAGAGAAAACAGATTACCTGAGTACTGGGAGAATGCAGGCCAGCTACACAGTTCTTTAAGCATAGGCTGAGAGAATACAGATTACCTGAGTACTGGGAGAATGCAGGCCAGCTACTCAGTTCTTTAACAACAAGCTGAGGGAATACAGGTTACCTGAGTACTGGGAGAATGCAGGCCAGCTACTCAGTTCTTTAACAACAAGCTGAGAGAATACAGATTACCTGAGTACTGGGAGAATGCAGGCCAGCTACTCAGTTCTTTAACCATAGGCTGAGAGAATACAGGTTACCTGAGTACTGGGAGAATGCAGGCCAGCTACTCAGTTCTTTAACAACAAGCTGAGTGAATACTGGTTACCTGAGTACTGGGAGAATGCAGGCCAGCTACTCAGTTCTTTAACCATAGGCTGAGATAATACAGATTACCTGAGTACTGGGAGAATGCATGCCAGCTACTCAGTTATTTAACCATAGGCTGAGAGAATACAGGTTACCCGAGTACTGGGAGAATGCAGGCCAGCTACTCAGTTCTTTAACCATAGGCTGAGAGAATACAGATTACCTGAGTACTGGGAGAATGCAGGCCAGATACTCAGTTCTTTAACCATAGGCTGAGAGAATACAGATTACCTGAGTACTGGGAGAATGCAGGCCAGCTACTCAGTTCTTTAACCATAGGCTGAGAGAATACAGGTTACCTGAGTACTGGGAGAATGCAGGCCAGCTACTCAGTTCTTTAACAACAAGCTGAGTGAATACTGGTTACCTGAGTACTGGGAGAATGCAGGCCAGCTACTCAGTTCTTTAACCATAGGCTGAGATAATACAGATTACCTGAGTCCTGGGAGAATGCAGGCCAGCTACTCAGTACTTTAACAACAAGCTGAGGAAATACAGGTTACCTGAGTACTGGGAGAATGCAGGCCAGCTACTCAGTTCTTTAACCATAGGCTGAGAGAATACAGATTACCTGAGTACTGGGAGAACGCAGGCCAGCTACTCAGTTCTTTAAGCATAGGCTGAGAGAATACAGATTACCTGAGTACTGGGAGAATGCAGGCCAGCTACTCAGTTCTTTAACAACAAGCTGAGGGAATACAGGTTCCCTTAGTACTGGAAGAATGCCGGTCAGCTGCTCAGTAGTCCATTAACAATGAGCTGAGATATTGCAGCCTCAAGGATAGACTCGATGAACTGGCACAGGAGTGCTTGTGAACAGATGATAAATAGCAGCTTCCCAGGTGCAAACCACAGCTGCACATAACTAGATAATCAATGCTGCCAGGTCACAGAGTGGGAACTGCTAGACAGACCAGGAGGCAGAGAGTGACACCTAGAGGCAGAAAGGATATATGGCATGGATCATGACAGTACCCCCCTCCTCAAGGGCGGATTCTAGATGCTCCACTAATTATTTCTTCTTCTTTCTCCTCTTTGTGGATTTCCCCATAGGAACAGTAGACTGAAGCTGAAGAAAACCAACAGGTAAGCTGATTGCTGGAGTCTCTAAGTTAGCAACAGGATTCTCGGATGAACCAAGATAGATAGGAACCTTAGATGAGCCCGGCTGGGCAGGAACCTCAATTGGGACTGAAGACTGGTAAGACCATGAATTGAATTTCTTAATTACCACTTCACTGAAGGACACAAGATTGAGAAGAACTGGGTCATTGGTTTCAATTAGTGGACTAACCCATGCCAAGGCTTCTCCTCTGAAGGTCAGGAATAAAAATGTAACTATGTTGGATGGAGTAATTCCGAGGGAAGGATCTGTCTCCATCATGGAAACATATCGATTAACTAGTGCGAAGTATTGCGTTAAATCTCCATCATAGTAATCCAAAGATAGAGCGTTGGATGAATTCTGTGAAGTGGAAGCTTGATTTTCTGGAAACACTGGAGATGGATCATCAGGACACTGAGGAGGGGACAGACTTTCAGGAGACTGGTCAGAAATATATGATGATCCTAACCGGACTTTGACTAGAGACTTGGATGGCACTTTTTGGATTTGGCCCTTCCTGGAAGTCCTGGGGGACTGGGCTGTACCCAAATCGTGAGCCAACAAATTAGTAGTAGGATTAGAACCCAGGACTACAGCAGTGCCTACGTGCCTAGATATATGGCCTGTGTTGTGAAAAGCAAGGGTGCTAGATTCCTCTTCTGAGATTGGCATAATGCTCAGAGCCCCCTCCTGGGGCTGGACTAAGGCAGACGCCCCCAGTTCACGGGGCTGGGCTGAAGAAAGAGCCCCCTCTTCACGTGGCTGGGCTGAGGAAAGAGCCCCCTCTTCACGGGGCTGGGCTGAGGAAAGAGCCCCCTCTTCACGGGGCTGGGCTGAGGAAAGAGCCCCCTCTTCACGGGGCTGGGCTGAGGCAAGAGCCCCCTCTTCACGGGGCTGGGCTGAGGCAAGAGCCCCCTCTTCACGGGGCTCGGCTGAGGCAAGAGCCCCCTCTTCACGGGACTGGGCTGCACCCTGAAGACTCTCTGGCTGGGCTGCGCCCTGAAGACTCTGGCTGGGCAGCGCTCTGAAGACTCTCTGGCTGGGCAGCGCTCTGAAGACTCTCTGGCTGGGCAGCGCTCTGAAGACTCTCTGGCTGGGCAGCGCTCTGAAGACTCTCTGGCTGGGCAGCGCTCTGAAGACTCTCTGGCTGGGCAGCACTCTGTAGACTCTCTGGCTGGGCAGCACTCTGTAGACTCTCTGGCTGGGCAGCACTCTGTAGACTCTCTGGCTGGGCAGCACTCTGAAGACTATCTGGCTCGGCAGCACTCTGAAGACTATCTGGCTCGGCAGCACTCTGAAGACTCTCTGGCTGGGCAGCACTCTGAAGACTCTCTGGCTGGGCAGCACTCTGAAGACTCTCTGGCGCTGGACCCTCGGAACCCCTTCCTGGGGCTGAACCCTCGGAACCCCTTCCTGGGGCTGGACCCTCAGAACCGCTTCCTGGGGCTGGACACTCTGAAGAACCCCCTCCTGGGGCTGGACACTCTGAAGAACCCCCTCCTGGGGCTGGACACTCTGAAGAACCCCCTCCTGGGGCTGGACACTCTGAAGAACCCCCTCCTGGGGCGACAGGCTTGGAAACTTTAGGTGGAAGACCAGTTTTGTGACAGATGGTATTTAAAGATTGGAGATGCACTCTGCCCCCATTTCTTGGTTTTCGAATGGGACAAGTTAGAATAAAATGTCCTTGATCCCCACAATACAGGCAAAGTTTATTGTCTCTACGATACTGGCATTCTGTTTCTGAGAGGCTAGGTCGAGGGAAACTTTGGAACCCGCCTCTTGTCTGTGGAGGAGAGGTGCCCCTAGCATGCCTAGTCCATGGGTCAGAAGAAAACCCCTTTTCTGGAGCTATTTTACTGGGGTCCACCAGTCTCCCCAGGAATTCAGGTAGAATGCATAGAATACTGGATACTAAAGTCTGTAGCTGGTCTAACTTTCCCTTTAAAATCCCCAGTTGTAAGAAATCCAAAGAAGGTGATGTCCTGGGAGCTCAGGGGTTAACGAGCTGTGAGAAAACTCCCTCAGGCAGACTGCAATTATCTCCCCTGCTGTTGGTTGTGGGCCAGTTCATACTGTCAGAGTCCGTTTGGATCTCCCATTGTGAGAACATGTTAGCAGGGACTGATGTTCACGAAATAATAGCAAGTATATTAAGCACTGTACAACTGTAAACAATAAATATAAACCAGGAGTAACTAGAGAACTCAAAAAGAAAGGGAAAACGGAGGGGACATAGGTTACCAGGAGACTGTGAATACACGGATGCCAGGATTGCACTGTGGTAGCTGGATCACAGGATAGCAACAAGCTGAGGAAATACAGGTTACCTGAGTACTGGGAGAATGCAGGCCACATACTCAGTTCCTTAACAATGGGCTGAGAGAATACAGATTACCTGAGTACTGGGAGAATGCAGGCCAGCTACTCAGTTATTTAACCATAGGCTGAGAGAATACAGATTACCTGAGTACTGGAAGAATGCAGGCCAGCTACTCAGTTCTTTAACCATAGGCTGGGAGAATACAGGTTACATGAGTACTGGGAGAATGCAGGCCAGCTACTCAGTTCTTTAACCATAGGCTGAGAGAATACAGATTACCTGAGTACTGGGAGAATGCAGGCCAGCTACTCAGTTCTTTAACAACAAGCTGAGGGAATACAGGTTACCTGAGTACTGGGAGAATGCAGGCCAGCTACTCAGTTCTTTAACCATAGGCTGAGAGAATACAGATTACCTGAGTACTGGGAGAATGCAGGCCAGCTACTCAGTTCTTTAACCATAGGCTGAGAGAATACAGATTACCTGAGTACTGGGAGAATGCAGGCTAGCTACTCAGTTCTTTAACCATAGCCTGAGAGAATACAGATTACCTGAGTACTGGGAGAATGCGGGCCAGCTACTCAGTTCTTAAACCATAGGCTGAGAGAATACAGATTACCTGAGTACTGGGAGAATGCAGGCCAGCTACTCAGTTCTTTAACAACAAGCTGAGGGAATACAGATTACCTGAGTACTGGGAGAATGCAGGCCTGCTACTCAGTTCTTAAACATAGGCTGAGAGAATACAGATTACCTGAGTACTGGGAGAATGCAGGCCAGCTACTCAGTTATTTAACCATAGGCTGAGAGAATACAGGTTACCTGAGTACTGGGAGAATGCAGGCCAGCTACTCAGTTCTTTAACAACAAGCTGAGGGAATACAGGTTACCCGAGTACTGGGAGAATGCAGGCCTGCTACTCAGTTCTTTAACAACAAGCTGAGAGAATACAGGTTACCTGAGTACTGGGAGAATGCAGGCCAGCTACTCAGTTCTTTAACAACAAGCTGAGGGAATACAGATTACCTGAGTACTGGGAGAATGCAGGCCAGCTACACAGTTCTTAAACATAGGCTGAGAGAATACAGATTACCTGAGTACTGGGAGAATGCAGGCCAGCTACTCAGTTATTTAACCATAGGCTGAGAGAATACAGGTTACCTGAGTACTGGGAGAATGCAGGCCAGCTACTCAGTTCTTTAACAACAAGCTGAGGGAATACAGGTTACCTGAGTACTGGGAGAATGCAGGCCTGCTACTCAGTTCTTTAACAACAAGCTGAGAGAATACAGGTTACCTGAGTACTTGGAGAATGCAGGCCAGCTACTCAGTTCTTTAACCATAGGCTGAGAGAATACAGATTACCGGAGTACTGGGAGAATGCAGGCCAGCTACTCAGTTCTTTAACCATAGGCTGAGGGAATACAGGTTACCGGAGTACTGGGAAAATGCAGGCCAGCTACTCAGTTCTTTAACAACAAGCTGAGGGAATACAGGTTACCTGAGTGCTGGGAGAATGCAGGCCAGCTACTCAGTTCTTTAACCATAGGCTGAGAGAATACAGATTACCTGAGTACTGGGAGAATGCAGGCCAGCTACTCAGTTCTTTAACAACAAGCTGAGGGAATACAGGTTACCTGAGTACTGGGAGAATGCAGGCCAGCTACTCAGTTCTTTAACAACAAGCTGAGAGAATACAGATTACCTGAGTACTGGGAGAATGCAGGCTAGCTACTCAGTTCTTTAACCATAGCCTGAGAGAATACAGATTACCTGAGTACTGGGAGAATGCAGGCCAGCTACTCAGTTCTTAAACCATAGGCTGAGTGAATACAGATTACCTGAGTACTGGGGGAATGCAGGCCAGCTACTCAGTTCTTTAACCATATGATGAGAGAATACAGATTACCTGAGTACTGGGAGAATGCAGGCCAGCTACTTAGTTCTTTAACCATAGGCTGAGAGAATACAGATTACCTGAGTACTGGGAGAATGCAGGCCAGCTACTCAGTTCTTTAACCATAGGCTGAGAGAATACAGGTTACCTGAGTACTGGGAGAATGCAGGCCAGCTACTCAGTTCTTTAACAACAAGCTGAGGGAATACAGGTTACCTGAGTACTGGGAGAATGCAGGCCAGCTACTCAGTTCTTTAACCATAGGCTGAGAGAATACAGATTACCTGAGTACTGGGAGAATGCAGGCCAGCTACTCAGTTATTTAACCATAGGCTGAGAGAATACAGATTACCCGAGTACTGGGAGAATGCAGGCCAGCTACTCAGTTCTTTAACAACAAGCTGAGGGAATACAGGTTACCTGAGTACTGGGAGAATGCAGGCCAGCTACTCAGTTCTTTAACCATAGGCTGAGAGAATACAGATTATCTGAGTACTGGGAGAATGCAGGCCAGCTACTCAGTTCTTTAACCATAGGCTGAGAGAATACAGATTACCTGAGTACTGGGAGAATGCAGGCCAGCTACTCAGTTCTTTAACAACAAGCTGAGGGAATACAGGTTCCCTGAGTACTGGAAGAATGCCTGTCAGCTGCTCAGTAGTCCATTAACAATGAGCTGAGATATTGTAGCCTCAAGGATAGACTCGATGAACTGGCACAGGAGTGCTTGTGAACAGATGATAAATAGCAGCTTCCCAGGTGCAAACCACAGCTGCACATAACTAGATAATCAATGCTGCCAGGTCACAGAGTGGGAACTGCTAGACAGACCAGGAGGCAGAGAGTGACACCTAGAGGCAGAAAGGATATATGGCATGGATCATGGGCGGATTCTAGACGCTCCACTAATTATTTCTTCTTCTTTCTCCTCTTTGTGGATTTCCCCATAGGAACAGTAGACTGAAGCTGAAGAAAACCAACAGGTAAGCTGATTGCTGGAGTCTCTAAGTTAGCAACAGGATTCTCGGATGAACCAAGATAGATAGGAACCTTAGATGACCCCGGCTGGGCAGGAACCTCAATTGGGACTGAAGACTGGTAAGACCATGAATTGAATTTCTTAATTACCACTTCACTGAAGGACACAAGATTGAGAAGAACTGGGTCATTGGTTTCAATTAGTGGACTAACCCATGCCAAGGCTTCTCCTCTGAAGGTCAGGAATAAAAATGTAACTATGTTGGATGGAGTAATTCCGAGGGAAGGATCTGTCTCCATCATGGAAACATATCGATTAACTAGTGCAAAGTATTGCGTTAAATCTCCATCATAGTAATCTAAAGATGGAGCGTTGGATGAATTCTGTGAAGTGGAAGCTTGATTTTCTGGAAACACTGGAGATGGATCATCAGGACACTGAGGAGGGGACAGACTTTCAGGAGACTGGTCAGAAATATATGATGATCCTAACCGGACTTTGACTAGAGACTTGGATGGCACTTTTTGGATTTGGTCCTTCCTGGAAGTCCTGGGGGACTGGGCTGTACCCAAATCGTGAGCCAACAAATTAGTAGTAGGATTAGAACCCAGGACTACAGCAGTGCCTACGTGCCTAGATATATGGCCTGTGTTGTGAAAAGCAAGGGTGCTAGATTCCTCTTCTGAGATTGGCATAATGCTCAGAGCCCCCTCCTGGGGCTGGACTAAGGCAGACGCCCCCACTTCACGGGGCTGGGCTGAAGAAAGAGCCCCCTCTTCACGTGGCTGGGCTGAGGAAAGAGCCCCCTCTTCACGGGGCTGGGCTGAGGCAAGAGCCCCCTCTTCACGGGGCTGGGCTGAGGCAAGAGCCCCCTCTTCACGGGGCTGGGCTGAGGCAAGAGCCCCCTCTTCACGGGGCTGGGCTGAGGCAAGAGCCCCCTCTTCACGGGGCTGGGCTGAGGCAAGAGCCCCCTCTTCATGGGGCTGGGCTGAGGCAAGAGCCCCCTCTTCACGGGGCTGGGCTGAGGCAAGAGCCCCCTCTTCACGGGGCTGGGCTGAGGCAAGAGCCCCCTCTTCACAGGGCTGGGCTGCACCCTGAAGACTCTCTGGATGGGCTGCGCCCTGAAGACTCTCTGGCTGGGCAGCGCTCTGAAGACTCTCTGGCTGGGCAGCGCTCTGAAGACTCTCTGGCTGGGCAGCGCTCTGAAGACTCTCTGGCTGGGCAGCGCTCTGAAGACTCTCTGGCTGGGCAGCGCTCTGAAGACTCTCTGGCTGGGCAGCGCTCTGAAGACTCTCTGGCTGGGCAGCGCTCTGAAGACTCTCTGGCTGGGCAGCGCTCTGAAGACTCTCTGGCTGGGCAGCGCTCTGAAGACTCTCTGGCTGGGCAGCACTCTGTAGACTCTCTGGCTGGGCAGCACTCTGTAGACTCTCTGGCTGGGCAGCACTCTGTAGACTCTCTGGCTGGGCAGCACTCTGTAGACTCTCTGGCTGGGCAGCACTCTGTAGACTCTCTGGCTGGGCAGCACTCTGAAGACTCTCTGGCTGGGCAGCACTCTGTAGACTCTCTGGCTGGGCAGCACTCTGAAGACTCTCTGGCTGGGCAGCACTCTGAAGACTCTCTGGCTCGGCAGCACTCTGAAGACTCTCTGGCTGGGCAGCACTCTGAAGACTCTCTGGCTGGGCAGCACTCTGAAGACTCTCTGGCTGGGCAGCACTCTGTAGACTCTCTGGCGCTGGACCCTCGGAACCCCTTCCTGGGGCTGAACCCTCGGAACCCCTTCCTGGGGCTGGACCCTCAGAACCGCTTCCTGGGGCTGGACCCTCAGAACCCCTTCCTGGGGCTGGACACTCTAAAGAACCCCCTCCTGGGGCTGGACACTCTGAAGAACCCCCTCCTGGGGCTGGACACTCTGAAGAACCCCCTCCTGGGGCTGGACACTCTGAAGAACCCCCTCCTGGGGCTGGACACTCTGAAGAACCCCCTCCTGGGACTGGACACTCTGAAGAACCCCCTCCTGGGGCTGGACACTCTGAAGAACCCCCTCCTGGGGCGACAGGCTTGGAAACTTTAGGTGGAAGACCAGTTTTGTGACAGATGGTATTTAAAGATTGGAGATGCACTCTGCCCCCATTTCTTGGTTTTGAATGGGACAAGTTAGAATAAAATGTCCTTGATCCCCACAATACAGGCAAAGTTTATTGTCTCTACGATACTGGCATTCTGTTTCTGAGAGGCTAGGTCGAGGGAAACTTTGGAACCCGCCTCTTGTCTGTGGAGGAGAGGTGCCCCTAGCATGCCTAGTCCATGGGTCAGAAGAAAACCCCTTTTCTGGAGCTATTTTACTGGGGTCCACCAGTCTCCCCAGGAATTCAGGTAGAATGCATAGAATACTGGATACTAAAGTCTGTAGCTGGTCTAACTTTCCCTTTAAAATCCCCAGTTGTAAGAAATCCAAAGAAGGTGATGTCCTGGGAGCTGAGGGGTTAACGAGCTGTGAGAAAACTCCCTCAGGCAGACTGCAATTATCTCCCCTGCTGTTCGTTGTGGGCCAGTTCATACTGTCAGAGTCCGTTTGGATCTCCCATTGTGAGAACATGTTAGCAGGGACTGATGTTCACGGAATAATAGCAAGTTTATTAAGCACTGTACAACTGTAAACAATAAATATAAACCAGGAGTAACTAGAGAACTCAAAAAGAAAGGGAAAACTGAGGGGACATAGGTTACCAGGAGACTGTGAATACACGGGATGCCAGGATTGCACTGTGGTAGCTGGATCACAGGATAGCAACAAGCTGAGGAAATACAGGTTACCTGAGTACTGGGAGAATGCAGGCCACATACTCAGTTCCTTAACAATGGGCTGAGAGAATACAGATTACCTGAGTACTGGGAGAATGCAGGCCAGCTACTCAGTTCTTTAACCATAGGCTGAGAGAATACAGATTACCTGAGTACTGGGAGAATGCAGGCCAGCTACTCAGTTCTTTAACAACAAGTTGAGGGAATACAGGTTACCTGAGTACTGGGAGAATGCAGGCCAGCTACTCAGTTCTTTAACCATAGGCTGAGCGAATACAGATTACCTGAGTACTGGGAGAATGCAGGCCAGCTACTCAGTTCTTTAACCATAGCCTGAGAGAATACAGATTACCTGAGTACTGGGAGAATGCGGGCCAGCTACTCAGTTCTTAAACCATAGGCTGAGTGAATACAGATTACCTGAGTACTGGGAGAATGCAGGCCAGCTACTCAGTTCTTTAACAACAAGCTGAGGGAATACAGGTTACCTGAATACTGGGAGAATGCAGGCCAGATACTCAGTTCTTTAACCATAGGCTGAGCGAATATAGATTACCTGAGTACTGGGAGAATGCAGGCCAGCTACTCAGTTCTTTAACCATAGGCTGAGAGAATACAGATTACCTGAGTACTGGGAGAATGCAGGCCAGCTACTCAGTTCTTTAACCATAGGCTGAGAGAATACAGATTACCTGAGTACTGGGAGAATGCAGGCCAGCCACTCAGTTCCCTAACCATAGGCTGAGAGAATACAGATTACCTGAGTACTGGGAGAATGCAGGCTAGCTACTCAGTTCTTTAACCATAGCCTGAGAGAATACAGATTACCTGAGTACTGGGAGAATGCAGGCCAGCTACTCAGTTCTTAAACCATAGGCTGAGTGAATACAGATTACCTGAGTACTGGGGGAATGCAGGCCAGCTACTCAGTTCTTTAACCATATGATGAGAGAATACAGATTACCTGAGTACTGGGAGAATGCAGGCCAGCTACTTAGTTCTTTAACCATAGGCTGAGAGAATACAGATTACCTGAGTACTGGGAGAATGCAGGCCAGCTACTCAGTTCTTTAACCATAGGCTGAGAGAATACAGGTTACCTGAGTACTGGGAGAATGCAGGCCAGCTACTCAGTTCTTTAACAACAAGCTGAGGGAATACAGGTTACCTGAGTACTGGGAGAATGATGGCCAGCTACTCAGTTCTTTAACAACAAGGTGAGGGAATAGAGGTTACCTGAGTACTGGGAGAATGCAGCCCCGCTACTCAGTTCTTTAACCATAGGCTGAGCGAATACAGATTACCTGAGTACTGGGAGAATGCAGGCCAGCTACTCAGATCTTTAACCATAGGCTGAGAAAATACAGATTACCTGAGTACTGGGAGAATGCAGGCCAGGTACTGAGTTCTTTAACAACAAGCTGAGGGAATACAGGTTACCGGAGTACTGGGAGAATGCAGGCCAGCTACTCAGTTCTTTAACCATAGGCTGAGAGAATACAGATTACCTGAGTACTGGGAGAATGCAGGCCAGCTACTCAGTTCTTTAACCATAGGCTGAGAGAATACAGATTACCTGAGTACTGGGAGAATGCAGGCCAGCCACTCAGTTCCCTAACCATAGGCTGAGAGAATACAGATTACCTGAGTACTGGGAGAATGCAGGCTAGCTACTCAGTTCTTAAACCATAGGCTGAGTGAATACAGATTACCTGAGTACTGGGGGAATGCAGGCCAGCTACTCAGTTCTTTAACCATATGCTGAGAGAATACAGATTACCTGAGTACTGGGAGAATGCAGGCCAGCTAGTCAGTTCTTTAACAACAAGCTGAGGGAATACAGGTTACCTGAGTACTGGGAGAATGCAGGCCAGCTACTCAGTTCTTTAACAACAAGCTGAGGTAATATAGGTTACCTGAGTACTGGAAGAATGCCGGTCAGCTGCTCAGTAGTCCATTAACAATGAGCTGAGATATTGCAGCCTCAAGGATAGACTCGATGAACTGGCACAGGAGTGCTTGTGAACAGAGGATAAATAGCAGCTTCCCAGGTGCAAACCACAGCTGCACATAACTAGATAATCAATGCTGCCAGGTCACAGAGTGGGAACTGCTAGACAGACCAGGAGGCAGAGAGTGACACCTAGATGCAGAAAGGATATATGGCACGGATCATGACAACATGCTTATGACACACCCTCAGAAGACAGTCTACGTGCAAATGGCCAGTTTTTGTCCAGTTGCCTCTACGTGTATTTCAAATGTATCTATTACCTGTTATTTATATAGCACACACATATTTTGCAGCACTTTACACAGAATATTTGGCCATTGACATCAGTGCCTGCCCCAGTGGAGCTTACAATCTATATTCCCTACGCATACACATTCACGCTAGGGTTCATTTTGTTGGAAGCCAATTAACCTACCAGTATATTTTTGGATTGTGGGAGGAAACCGGAGTACCTGGGGGAAACCACGCAGGTACGGGGAAAATATACAAACTCCACACAGTTATGACCATGGCGGGAATTGAACCCAGGGCCTCAGTGTTAACCATTTCATTGTCTGTGCTGTATTTCTTCTAATTAAATACATTTGAAGTGATTGTCAAACATAACAAGGTAGTACTGGGCCTGTGTCAGTGCAAGCTGAAGTCCCATCATTCATGTAACAGTATGATATTGGGAAGAGTCAGTCGTGAATAATGACGAATACATATTTGCTTTCTGGTTTGGTTGAAGTGTAAAAACACTTGTTGGAAACCTAATGCATAAGCTACCAATGCCAGTTCCTGACTCTATACATCTGCTCTACATACAGTATGAGCAGAATCTTAACACTGGGCATAAATGTGGTGCATATGCTGCTGATGTTATTAGTTCTGCATATGGGCAAAAATACTCCACTGTTGTGTGCACTTTATCCATGCTTGCTTACATGAAAAATCTCCTATCTGGAAGAAGCCTCTGTGGGGGGGCAGGTCCAGACTGAACACCAATAGGTTCATTCCCCAAAATGCAGCGATTTGCGGGTCCATGGTTAGGGAGTGGAGCTAAATTGTGCAAATTTGTGTCATTTTGGCCTGCCCCTTTATACGGCACCGCAATTGCATGTATGATCTCCTTATCTTGTCCGCTTTACTATGAAGAGGGCGGGATACGGAAGATCTGGTCACTCTTCCGTGGAAGCAGGTGATTGCCCGTAAAATCGCTGTGTAGACATGAATGACTTTATCAGTGCAGCTTGTCTAGATTTGCAGTAGGCCCTCAATAAGTTTCTATTTCTGTAACTGGCAATAGGATTTTCCAGCGTTTATTTACCAGTGCAGCACTCTCTTTGTAGGCTTATGGCATTTTACATTACCATGCTGTCATCAAATATTGTGGTTTTGGAGGCTACTTCTATGGTAAGTTTTTACGGTTATAGGATTTGCAAGGACTACTGTTGGGATTCCGAGGTTTCTCACTTACATATAGCTGTTAAAGTTATTTTGACTGCATAAAAGAATGAAAAAGTCAGAAAATAAATATTATTCCCAGATAAGAACAAACAACTAATCATTAATGTTGTGAATTCAAAATAATTTTGTAATTTCTTATGTATTGGTATTTTAGGGTGAACTGTCAATCAGATTATTTTTTAACTTTAATGGCAAAACTGGGAAAGCATCAGGTAAAGCCTCGTGAGTAATTAATTGGCTACGGCCAAATTAAAGACTCAAGGTTAACGTAGCATAATAAATTCTATTCTGGAAACTGGTAATTAAGTTTCAGGAAATAAAAAAATATGTCAGTAAATGTTTAAGTGGCTGTATCTGCATAGGAAATGCTTCCTGGAAATCACTGTAATGTAGCATGTCGTATGCAGATACAGACACAGTCGCACATAGAATATAGGCATGCCACATATCATTGTAATCAGCAGAAGCTGCTTGTGCATCTTAGTCACATAGCAATGCAAATAAGATGCATTTTCGTCAAAAAGGCACCCAATGTTAGCAGAGCTGCCACCTGACTTATGCCAGGCATCTCCTGCTGCATGGCGTATTGAGGAAAGATGTATCAGGACACATCTGTATACAAACAGAGGCAGAGGTCACAGTGTTACCGGCCATGTGAGTTCTGTGTACGGGTGAGTTGGCTGTGCAGTAGTGTTCAGCATATGTGTAAGGGGCATTATGTGTGTCATGTGTATAAATGCATTAATAATGTGCATATGTGTAAGGGGCAGTATGTCATTATGTGTATAAGGGCATTAATCATATTTGTCATATGTGTAAGGAGCATTATCTGTGTGATTATGTGTATAAGAGCATTAATAATGTGCAGCATTTGTGTAAGGGGCACTATGGGGTAAATTTACTAAGATGGGAGTTCTATTTAAGATGGGAAGTTGCCCATAGCAACCAATCAGATTCTACTTCTCATTTATCTAGCACCTTCTAGAAGATAATACCTGGAATCTGATTGGTTGCTACGGGCAACATCCCATCTAAAATAGAACTCCCATCTTAGTAAATTTACCCCCATGTGTATTATTATGTGTATAAGAGCATTAATAATGTGTGGCATATGTGTAAGGTGCATTATGTATGTCATTAGGTGATAAGGGCATTAATAATGTTCGGCATACTGTATGTGTAAGGGGCACTATGTGTGTCTTTATGTGTATAAGGGCATTAATAATGTGCATCATAAGTGTAAGGGCATTACTGTGTGGTATTTTGTATATAAATGTTCTACTAATGTGCGGCATTATGTGTATAAGGTGCGCTACTGTGTGGCGTAATGTATAGAAAGGGCACTACTATGTGGTCTAATGTGAATAAAGAACAATAAGGTGTGGTGTAATGTGAATAAGGAGTAACTCAGTGTGATGTAATGTGAATATAGGGCACTACTGTAAGGAGTAACGTATATAAGTTAAAGTGGTTCTACTGTGTGATGTAACGTGAATAAGGGACACTATCACATGATAAAATGTGAATAAAGTTGAACTGGATGTACTAATGTGTTGCCATGCACCTTCCCAGCAAGAACACGCCCCTTTTTGGTCTGTGCACCAAATGTGCGCACTGTTCCTATTTAAAATATAGGGGGAAGGAGTAGCAAAATGAGAACTGCTATGGGTGAGGGGTAATGGTGCTGGGAAAGGGGTGCAGGGTCAGAGGCGGAACTAGCGATGGTGCTAGGTTACACCAGCCAAAATCTTGCCTGGGGCATTATATTGGTTAGGGCCGGCACTGCTGTTTAGTACAATAGCCCTCATTCCGAGTTGTTCGCTTATTAGCTGCTTTTAGCAGCCGTGCAAACGCTAAGCCACCGCCCTCTGGGAGTGTATCTTAGCTTAGCAGAAGTGCGAACGAAAGGATCGCGGCGCTGCTACAAAAAAAGTTTGTGCAGTTTCTGAGTTGCTCGAGACCTACTCCTAGCTTGCGATCACTTCAGACTGTTTAGTTCCTGTTTTGACGTCACGAACACGCCCTCCGTACGGCCAGCCATGCCTGCGTTTGTATCTAACACGCCTGTGTTTTTCCACACGCTCCCCGAAAACGGTCAGTTACCTCCCAGAAACACCCACTTCCTGTCACTCACTCTGCGGCCAGCAGTGCGATTGAAAAGCGTCGCTAGACCTTGTGTAAAACTGCATCGGCTTTTGTGACAGTACATTGCGCATGCGCACTGCGCCGCATACGCATACACAGAAGTGTCACTTTTTTACCTAATCGCTGCGCTGCGAACAAAAACAGTTAGCGAACAACTTGGAATAACCCCCAATGTCCTGTATAGATGATGCATGGCGACAAGGGGCTCTCCTGCTACGTAACTATTGTCTGGACAGAGTATGCTTATACATGTAGTTCCACAACAGCAGAAAACCTACAGCTTCATGGTTTTTCGGGCGTAACCTGTAGTGTAATGTACAGAATGAACAAAATATTGTAATTATACCCTAATAATTCACTTTTACATTTAAAAGGGAAGTGTTACTACAATAACCCTAGTGTGATAGGTTCCAAGATTAACCTTATGGTGATTGATTGTCTGCTCTTGTCCCATCATTTCTAGATGATATAATTCAATATGCCAAACAAAATTACTTGGTTTAGTAATATTTGTATAGCTTTCCCAAAGTATATAATACAATATATATTACACTATAGTGTCTTATGCACCTTTTCACACACACACTCTTTATTCTATATAATGAAATTGACTTCTGCTAAAAATGAAGTAATCGATTTGGTAGTTAATGACAGTTGGTATGACTGCTGACCCCACACTCCCCCCCCCCCCCCCCGCCTCCTCTCATCCTCCCAACTGTGTCAGATATATCCTTATTAGAGAGTGTTGGCATAACACACATATACAATCTCCAATCACTTCTGTTATTTCCCATACTAACTCATCACATAACACCTCATGAAGAAAACACAGACACTCTGAAAAGTAAAACAATAACTACATCACTTTATCTGCAATCAAAACTTTATGAGTTAAGAAAGAAGTAAAAAACAAAAACAAAAAAACCCCACAGAAATGGATGTACAGTTCACAGATGGAAGAAAAAGTGAGGAAATCTCCAAAAATACAGTAGTAAAGAGTAAAAGAAAAAACAAATGCTAAGGATAATCCGCATTAAAAAAAATAATAATAAAAATGAGTTGGTGCACAGTGTATGTTCGGAGGAAAACAACCCGAAAAACTGAAGACAGGCCTGAGGAAGAGAAGGACCTGAATTCTAAAAAAACAGAGAGAGGAGAGAAGAGCAAGAAACAAAGGGGCAGAAAAGAAACAGAGAAACATGGACACAGAGAGGCAGGAGAGTGAGAGAGGGAAAAGAGCTAAAGAGGCGGTGTGAAGAGAGACTAAATAGTGGAACAGAAAGGTAAAAGTAAGAGGAGTGCAAAAGAGAGGGAAAGGTGTCAGATTAAGAAAGGTAAATAGACAAATGAGGGGGAAGAATAGTGGAGTGCTGAAGGGAGGAGGAAAAAGAGGGGATGAGAGAGAGAAAGACAGACAGAGAAACCCAGGCAGCACCAGGTACAACAGCTAGTATGTTAATAAGAAATGATTGTACATGGAGCATAAGTCTAATCATGTTTATTATATGATCTTTCACTACAATAGTTTCCTTTCTAAGAATTTTTTTCTTGCAATAACCTTAGAATTTTTACTATGGATTTAAAGTTTAAACTGATGACAGTGAACAAGATTATGGAAAATACTCAGACACTCCATTTAAACTCTCTCTCATCTCCTGTCTCTCATCCCCGTGGACCTGGCCACCCAGGGTGTGCACTATATGGCAAAATTAATAAAATTATGTCAATTTTGCGATTAGGCAGAATTTCTGGGCTTTCATTTATATTGTATCATTTTGGTAAATGATGTGTAAATTGCACCATGGGTAGTGCCCATTGTTTTGCTGTAAGAATAGTTAGACCTGTTACAGACTGAAAAAGTTTAACATAATGTGCTATAATACACATTAGCTACATATTGATTGATGATTTTGAGAAAGCATAGTTACCAAAATATCATACAACTAATACCCCTCTATTAAACCTGAATAACACTTGGACATACTGTGGTGAATCCTATGATCACAGTTTTCTATTAATTAAATGAATAAATGATAAGTGGCGAAGAAAGCATTGCAACGTCCAACTTTAGACATAAATTCTATTAATAAATGGTGACCGAATTATGTCCCCGACACATCCTGAGTTGTGAAGGCCTCATCCTTAGTACCACTGAGGCCAATCTCTAGTAAGGGGCCCAGACCCCTTTAGGGCATACACAATTTGTCCCATGAAAAAATAAGGTGCCCTGCAACTACATATTGCATCCCTGTGACTGCTGGGTAGCAAATGCATTACTTCCACAGCTAAAAATGAAAAGGAACCACCCAAGGAAAGAGACAGTCCTTCCTTATTCAGATGTAATCCATCAGGTCGATAGAGACAGCCATCACAAATACACACTGGTGCTGTACCACAAACTGAAGCATTAAACTTCCTCCAATGTCTGTCAATAAATGCCCCCCATAGGAACATCTCCACACCCAATGCTGATCAATATGAGACAGATGACCAAAATAGATGACCGAGTGAGCCATGACCTCCACTAAGTCTGCTTTAATGTGAAGTATGAGGCCAATAATTTGTCCATTACCAAGTCACACTGATTGCACCACAATACACCCAGGGATGTCCAATCAAAAAGTAAACCTAAAAGTCCAACTAAGTGTAAACTATGAACCCGAAGTTGCCTCATGTGATGGCAGCCCAGTAGAGCAGACACCCTCCTAACTCCAATGAACAAATGTCCAACAACTTATGTCTCCTATGCATCCCAGGCAAGATCTAACACTGCTTGAACTGTGAGTGTATCACTGACCTGGGTTGGGAGTCTTGTGAACTCGGGGGTTCTTCCGGTGACCGGGAAGAGGAACCACAGCTGGGCCGAAGTAGAGATGGCCGAATATAGGTTTTCTTCATGCGGGACATTTAGCGGCAGGCAAAGCTCGTGACGGATATTGGAATCCACCTGAAAGACAGGACTTGAGAACGGTGCTGGTGATTACTGTGAGATATGTTAAAGAATCACTGTAGCGATGCTGAAGCACACTGAGTGGTGAGAAACTTGTGAGCGATGCTGAAGCACACGGAGTGGTGAGAAACTTGTGAGCGATGCTGAAGCACACTGAGTGGTGAGAAACTTGTGAGCGATGCTGAAGCACACTGAATGGTGAGAAACTTGTGAGCGATGCTGAAGCACACTGAGTGGTAAGAAACTTGTGAGCGATGCTGAAGCACACTGAGTGGTGAGAAACTTGTGAGCGATGCTGAAGCACACTGAGTGGTGAGAAACTTGTAAGCGATGCTGAAGCACTGGCGACTGTGTGACAGAGGAACACGCTGAATGCTGGAAACACTGAAGACTGTGAGACGGAGAACACGCTGAATGCTGGGAACACTGGAGACTGTGAGACGGAGGACATGCTGAATGCTGGGAACACTGGAGACTGAAACAGAGAACACACTGAAGGCTTAAAACACTGGAGACTGTGAAACAGGGAACACGCTTGCACAAAGGAGCACTGAAGTCTACTACGAAGGCGCCGGGTTCTTTCCAGCGTCCACCTTTGAATTCCCCGCCTTCCTCCGATTGGTGGAGGGGAGCCAGCGACGTCACCCACCTACCACCCAAGCCGGGCGCAATGGTGGCGCCCACGCTCCGGGGAACCGCCGGGAGCAGTGCCGCCAGACGCCGGGAGCCAGCGACCACCGGAGGCAGGGACCGCCAGGACCACCAGCGGACACGCAGGGGTTAGCGCGGCGGCCGCTGCCCCTGGCGTGTGACAGAGTGTAATCCAATGTACTTTGCCCAATTGGCATGTCTTGGAATGATGAAGTTTGCACAGATATATGCAATAAGAATATTACATGCCAAAAGACTGAAATCAGCCAATTCATTAGTGGATGCCATTAATTCATTAATCCCAAATGCTGTTATAAAAAAAAAGGAAGAACAAAAGTCTTGTGAAACAAAGAAATCTTAAAAAGTTTGAAGACTCCTTCCAGTGTGTCGACCAGAGCCTTCAAGAGCTTCAGATAACTAGGCCAATGCTGATCTTCACAAACTGCCAGCTTGTGAGCCCTCCTTTTCATTGGATTGGAAGCAGAAATGATTTTGTAGGAACATTGCACATAAATCTTTTAAAGTATAAGCTACGCCCTACAATACCAACGAAGTGGTCAGTTTAGTGCAGCTACTCTGTTAATAATGCCAAACAAAAGTGTTCGGGGCTTGTCTAACACTACACAAATCCACAAGCTGATCCCTGTTCTTACAAGCTAGGACCACAAAGTCGACACATAGGGATGCATTGATCTGCCTATGTATTGTACATTTATGTGATTGCTTATCATCTTAGGATAACATAGTGACCAATAACCTGATGCTTATATATATTCAAAGAAAGTGTTACCCTCAGATACATTGTCATGCACAATGATATGCGACCATAGGAGGCAGGGCATGAGGATCATATGATTATACTTAGACTGTCAGAAACTTGCATCTCTTTGGTTTAACATTATATTAAACTATGCGGAGCATGCCAGCCTGTGGGTCTTACATGCAAGAAAGTAAGCTCACTTCAATACTCTCTGACATAGCCCGTTTTTTGGTAACCTAGGATTGCTGGTGTGGTTTAGTATGGATTGATAGCCTATTGTTACCCTCATCCCCACATTTGCATGCATCTTATTATAACTGCATAATATAATTTATGGAATTTATGCACATAGTGTGAGATAAGGGGATTGGTAAATTCTATTCCCCATTATTCATCTTAATTATAGGAAGCAGTGATTAATATTACGTCTATCATATATATGAGAAATATATGGTCATATAACACAGCTTGAAACTGAGGATGAACACTTTAGCATCATTTATGGTTAAAGAATAAGAAGCAATCACATCTTTAAATCTGTGCAGCACAGAAAGACTGGCAGACTGCCAAGAATTCATACCGTTATATATGTAGCAACATTTGTTGCCAGTCTCTGCACATAAAGCAGTGTGAAATTGAAACCTATTACAGTCAGTAAAAGAGAAATTAGTGGATACAGTGTCAAATTCGTATTTTTCAGAATGAGGTAAAAGTTCAAACACGAATTACATTGCAAGTGTAAATTTGCAGCTTTTTGAATTTATTACGACTAATTTACTAAGCTGTCGTATTCTGCATTTTCGTATTTTCCGATGTCGATGTCATTCGTATTTTTTGGCAGTGTTTTACGGGAGTGAATAGTAAAACACTGCCGACATTAACACAATGAATCTCGGCCGGATCTGTGAGATCCGTGCAGGGCTTCATTGTGCACCTTTCAAAAAAAAAAAAATAACATTGTTGCAAATCTTTCAAAAAAATGCGTGGGGTCCCCCCCCCCCTAAGCTAAACCAGCCTCGGGCTCTTTGAGCCAGTCCTGGTTGACAAAATATAGGGGAAAAAATGACAGGGGTTCCCCCATATTTAATCAACCAGCACCGGGCTCTGCGCCTGGTCCTGGTTCCAAAAATACGGGGGACAAAAAGCGCCACGTCGTGGCACTCTCCTGATTGGCTGTGTGCTCCTGTAGTGTCTGTGAGGCAGCACACGGCACAGATACAATGTAGCGCCTATGCGCTCCATTGTATCCAATGGTGGGAACTTTGCGGTCAGCGGTTGACCGAAAGTAACCTCACCGCTGACCACAAAGTTCCCACCATTGGATACAATGGTGCGCATAGGCGCTACATTGTATCTGTGCCGTGTGCTGCCTCACAGACACTACAGGAGCACACAGCCAATCAGGAGAGTGCCACGACGTGGCGCTCCCTGATTGGCAGAAGGGACCCTCTTTGACAGTAGTCAGAACGAATACATTGTTCAGACATAGGTATAGCACAGTTAAAAACATTTGGGTATAAGAGCAATATACTGATATTTACTAGGTGCATATATATATAAATAATTGGAGCTCAGAACACCTATACTCATCATAAGAGTGATATAAAATATATAAGATATAATAGGCAGTACACGATTTGGTTTTAATAAATTTTATTTTATTCTTACTTTCACACAAGACAGAAATCTATCTAATAAACATTTCTTCTTTTCACGATTTTCTATTTCTAAACAAAAAATTTTTTTTTAAATATTTCGCTTTGTATGGTCTAACATTCAGGCCATTATAATACCGTATGGGAGATCATGAATATAGGATGACATTCCATGTGGGTATTGGTAGCTTATGTTTATAAAGATTTATAAATTATTAAAGTGTAAAAATACTATAGATGTAGATTCATGAAGGGGGTAGAGTGCACCCAGACAAACTGATCTCTGCCACAATTTTTCTTCTTCGTACATAGGGATGCATACAAACTTTTGATCATCAAGCTGTTGACAGTCAATATGTCGACAGCAAGATATGGGTGGGGTAATGCAAATGGAAAAATCTATCAATCTCCAGTGAGGAGTGGTGAAAGGAGGTGTCTGGGTATGCTGGGTAAAGCAGAGAGAGAGAGAGAGAAAAAAAAAGGAAAGAAAATCTAGGAAAAATGGGAAAATAAGAGAGACAGGAGTAAGAAACAGAGGCAGAAACAGGATAAAAAGAATTGGGTGGAATCATAGTCTCAAAACAACAAAAACTAAACAAAACACGAAGTGCTCATACTCATTCAGTTAGGAACATCCATAGAGAAGAGGAAATAACATCCTCAACTTATGTTATTTATCCATTCTATAAGCCCAACTCTTCACAATACTATAGGATGAGACCTCCTATGAAAGCAGTCAAGCTAAATATAACATTTAACATCTCTCTTCCCTGAGCTAGCAGGCTTCATGACAAAATGTTCTGGTATTATTACCGGGTGTGTGGTTGTAAGTGGATAATACAGTCAGGGGAGCTATCTGTACACATTAGACTGACCATCAGGTAGAGCAGCCAAGGACAATTCAGGAGCCGTGGTTAGTAGGCAGAATTAGGGGTTGTAGTTAGTAAGTTATAGACCAGTGCAGAACAGTAGACAAGAAGGATCCAGGACATGTGGTCAAGGCATAAACTAGTGTAAAGGTGCCCACACATGGTAAGATTTTTTAAACAATGTGGGCGTTTCTGACCGATTGGAACGACCCGCAAGTCACTCGTCGCCTCTTGAACATGCCGAAGGATCCGAGGAGGTGGCGAATGATACCATGCTGCCGAATGCAGCATAGCCATGCTCTTCCCCACCCCCAAGTTCCGTTGTCATTGCCGGCATCGGCTGATGCCGGCACACCACCAGGTTCCCGTCACTCGCGATGTGTCCCTGAAGGACACATTGCTCCGTGTGTGGGGGCCTTTAGAGTCATGAAAGAGCAGTCTTGTATATGAGCCAAATACACAAGAAGCACTCGCAATAATCAAGCCTTGCATCACATGGTGGTTTTACTTGAGTAGACTGTCAGTAGCATTTCATTCAGGTAAGGTGTTAAAAAGTCAGAGTGTACTTCACAGACACAGACTTTTGCATTGTATCAAGCACAGCAATATGCTGGTTCAGTGGTCAAGCATTTGACTCTTTATGATTTGCTAATCCAGGCATGTCCAAACTTCGACCCTCCAGCTGTTGAAAAACTATACATCCTAGTATGCCCTGACACAGCTTTGGCATTCTCTGACAGCAAAACTGTGTCAGGGCATGCTGGGATATGTAGTTTCACAACAGCTGGAGGGCCGCAGTTTGGACATGCCTGGTCTAATCTTTTGGACACACAGATATTTCATCCTCTGATGGGCAAAAAAGCTATTTCGCTTCACTATAAACTGTTAACTATTCCTTTAGAGTCGATGAAATGCCCAAGAGGCTTGTCCTCCTGGACACAGACCTTCCCTCACATTAGTTTATATCTTATTATACGAACACTTGTTTATGCTGTATGAATTATGGCTTCTTCTATGTACTGTATAAAGAAATGTTTTACAATAAATTTCACATTGGGTGCCTTTTCATTCATCAACGGTTCCTGATGAGATGATAGATTCGGGATCGTGTTTAATAGGGATAGGGCTATATTTATGCACTGCGTGTGGGATTGCCCCTATATTGCCCATTTTTGGAATCAGGTATGTCGATTTTCTATTACTAATCTCCGTAACTACTTGCCACTCTCTCCCGAGTGGGCAGTGTTAGGGATTTCTCCTACATCTAATATATTAACAACTGTAGTAAAAAATTGTTGCTATGTATTTTGCAGATGTGGATCCATGTGGAGCCTCCAACATTGTCTTTATTCTAAGATAAATTATACTATGCTTTCCGGATGGATTGGCTGGAAGCTTCTCTATATAAAGAAGAATCCAAGGAAATCAAAATGTCAAACATGGGAGGGTTTTATAGATTCATTCATCTGATTTAAGAAGTCAGATACATAAATGTTTCCATACATCCCATTGGTATGAAACATGATTATTAATGGGTGATACTCCAATAATACATTTGGATCTTCTTTGGCCCCATCATTTTGTATATTTTTGCTTCGTTGGCCATGCCCTTTTTATATTCATTTTTATATCCATATTTACATTTATAATTCTATTTGTACCAAAATAATCTTAGATGTTTGATGAAATAACTCTTAAATATGTCTTACTTATCTATTTATAGTCAGACGATTTATATTGAACTTTAAGATTGTATGCTCCATCATGCCTAATAATAAAATATATTACAATTTTTTATTAAAAGTCAGAGTGGTGCGCATATCGGGGACGTGTAGCCAGGGGAGGCAGTGCCTCCCCTGTCATTAAAGATTGCAATGATACAAAGAAGGTACTTATGACACATATTCTGTGTCATAAATAACTTCTTCATATTAATCTATTCATTTCAGTACATTAAAGTAGTTTGGGAGGAACGAAGATAAAGCCAAACACTGGGCCCATTAAAAAAACAGGGGAAAGCGGCACATATAGAAGTGCCTCGCTGACAGGGCTGGGCTTTCATCCCACATCAATGCATGCCCCTGTCAGCGAGGCAGCTGTGATTGAACAGGTGGATCCAGTGCTGGATCCGCTGTTCAATTACCCATACTCCGCGGGGGGAAACAGCGGCGGGACCCGACGAATAGCATTACTGACCACAGCAGCGGTGTCCCCAGAGGCGGCAGCAAGCGGCGCAGATCTCCTGGAACCAGCGACTCTTCCCTCTCCGTCCTCTTCCTCCTCCTCCGCCGTCCCAGGTGCTCTGGGTGGGGAAGAGCTGCTGCAGCTACATGGGGATGACGTCGTCACATACATACCCGAAGGTACCAGTGCGGGGCTGCTGCTGGTGGCGGGAGTGGGCTATTTTGGAGGCAACATTACAGCAGTGGAGCAGCAGAGCGGTTAGCCAGGGCCACGCTGTGGGCAGGTGAGGTGCCCCCTCCCCGGGACTAGAACGGGGACGCTGGGAGGGGTGGCAGGCTGACCTCGGTGCAGCTGCTCTCACATCACACGGCATTGGTGGCGGCTACTCCTTGTCACAGTAGCGGGCAGGGGGAAGAGATGCTGCCATGTAATAAATTGTTATAATCCCTTTATATGTACGAATAATAGTCAATCCAATCACTGAATCGAGGTGAAATATACCAGTATAAGTGCTGCCAATTCTTATGCTGGGTGGAAAGTGACAGGGCAGCTCATCCCCAGATCCTCTACAGCCACTTGGGTGACAAGGACTGCAGGGAGGTACAATATTACATTGAATATATATATATATATATATATATATATATATATAGTACTGTCCATCAACTAAAGAATCCCACAGGAACCAAGTTCAGGATAGACCAGCACACTGTATATATATATATATATATATATATATATATATATATATACACACACAGTGGTCGAAGTGGAAATTTTAAAGTGGGGGTAAGGAAAAGTCAAGGATGCAATTATGCGCGTGCCGAAGGGGGCGTGGTCACCCAAAAGGGGCGTGTCCAGTGTAGTAGAACCCCTTATACAATCTAGTACTGGTGCCCCTTTTACCTTATAGCACACGGTACGAGCTGAAATTCACATTATAGCACACGGTACGAGCCGAAATTAACATTATAGCACATGGTACAAGCCGAAATTCACATGATAGCACACTGAATGAGCCGAAATTCACATTATAGCACACTGAATGAGCCAAAATTCACATTATAGCACACAGAGTAAGCCAACATTAACATTATAGCACACTGAATGAGCGGAAATGCACATTATAGCACACTGAATGAGCCGAAATTCACATTATAGCACACTGAATGAGCCGAAATTCACATTATAGCACACTGAATGAGCCGAAATTCACATTATAGCACACTAAATGAGCCGAAATTCACATTATAGCACACAGAATAAGCCAAAATTCACATTATAGCACACTGAATGAGCCAAAATGCACATTATAGCACACTGAATGAGCCGAAATTCACATTATAGCACGCTGAATGAGCCGAAATTCACATTATAGCACACTGAATGAGCCGAAATTCACATTATAGCACACTGAATGAGCCGAAATTCACGTTATAGCACACTGAATGAGCCGAAATTCACATTATAGCACACTGAATGAGCCGAAATTCACATTATAGCACACTGAATGAGCCGAAATTCACATTATAGCACACTGAATGAGCCGAAATTCACGTTATAGCACACTGAATTAGCCGAAATTCACATTATAGCACACGGAATGAGCCGAAATTCACATTATAGCACACTGAATGAGCCGAAATTCACATTATAGCACACGGAATGAGCCGAAATTCACATTATAGCACACTGAATAAGCCTAAATTCACATTATATATACACTTACACATAAAGTCACATATATACACACACACTATCCCCACCCTGACAATCTCTTCTATAAGTTCCCCTCTGCTCACCAGTTGCCAGGTTGCCAGAGTATCACCATACGGGAGCTGGGCAGCTGCGCTGTGGAACGGGAGCCGAGTTGTCATCTGGAGAAAGCCGGAGCCTTGGCGTAATCATGCCGCATGCCTCGGAGCCGAACATTACAGCCGCACTTGCCAGAGGAGCACAGGCCTGGGACGGGAGCCGGGCACTGTGCTATATCAAATTAGCTGCGGACCGGCAGACAATCAGGAGTGGGTGCTCCTGATTGGCTGCCGGTCTGCAGCAAATTTGAAATAGAAGCGCCCCTTATTCAATAAACACCTATCACCCCCACACACCCTTATATACAGTACTATATAGCTGTACCTATCACCCTCACACACCACTTAGATTCTATATACCTATCAGCCCTCCAACCGTACACCCCTTATGCGTAGAGGACCAGACTGCTGCTGTTACTGCCTGCCAAGCCTGCTACAGGCTAACAGGCAGATCACGGCTTCCGGTGCGGTGGCAGGGGGAGGACGGACCACTGCGGTCCCTGTGTGCAGCACACAGGAGGACCGTGCTAGCCGTCTCCCTGAGCAGTGCTGGGTGCTGAGATCTGCGAGCTTCGCTCCCAGTGCCCCAGCGCCACAAGTACGCAAAGCAGCCGCTGCAGACAGAGCTTGTCTGTGCGGCTGGGGACCGGGAGCTCAGCTCCTTTACGTTGGCCCTGCTACAGTGCTCGAAGTGGCGGTATACCATACCGTTGTATACCGCCCCACCTCGAGCACTGTATATATATATCTATATATATCTATATATATCTATATCAATCACATGGACGTAGTGCAGAAGGCAGGGGAGGATTCGGATCGAACACCAGTCCGGGAAATTTATGGAAGGGCGGTGCCTGTTGAGGGGGAGGGGCCTGTCAAGAGGGCGGGGTCACTCCTCAGAGGTCCTGATTCTGAGATAGACACAGTTGGGGCCTCCTTTGCTTTACGTTATGCTATTGTTTACCTGTGACTGTGGCCCTCATTCAAAGTTGATCACTCGCTAGCTACTTTCAGCAGCCATGCAAACGCATTGTCACCACCCACAGGGGAGTGTATTTTCACTTTGCAAGTGTGCGATCGCATGTGCAGCCGAGCAACACGAACACATTTTGTGCAAAACAAGACCAGCCCTGTAGTTACTTATCCTGTGCGATGATTCTAGCGATGGAGGTCCCGGAATTGACGTCAGATACCCGCCCTGCAAACGCCTGGTCACGCCTGCATTTTCCCAAACTCTCCCAGAAAACGGTCAGTTGCCACCCACAAACGCCCTCTTCCTGTCAATCTCCTTGCGATCGGCTGTGTGAATGGATTTGTCGCTAAAAGCATTACACAACAATGATGCTCTTTGTACCCGTACAATGCGCATGTGCATTGCGGCGCATACACATGTACGGTTATGCCGTTTTTTTTACCTGATCACAGCGCTGCGAAATTCGGCAGCGAGCAATCAACTCGGAATGACCCCCTTTATGCATATGCTGCTACAATACCCTTCCCTGATGCACATCTGTACGTCTGAATATACAAGGACTGATATGCCCACTTTCAGTGTCTACTGACACTGCTGTCATGCCTTTAATCTACTTCTGATTTTATTGATTTTTTATTCTACAAACCCCTTTTTTTAACCATATATGTTTCAAAGTACAGGGAGGAGGAGCACACACTACATACAGCACAGTACAGGGAGTTGGAGCACACACTACATACAGCACAGTACAGGGAGGAGGAGCACACACTACATACAGCACAGTACAGGGAGGGAGCACACACTACATACAGTACAGGGAGGGAGCACACACTACATACAGCACAGTACAGGGAGGAGGAGCACACACTACATACAGCACAGTACAGGGAGGGGAGCACACACTACATACAGCACAGTATAGGGAGGAGGAGCACACACTACATACAGCACAGTACAGGGAGGGGGAGCACACACTACATACAGCACAGTACAGGGAGGGAGCACACACTACATACAGTACAGGGAGGGGGAGCACACACTACATACAGCACAGTACAGGGAGGGAGCACACACTACATACAGCACAGTACAGGGAGGGAGCACACGCTACATACAGCACAGTACAGGGAGGTAGCACACACTACATACAGTACAGGGAGAAGGAGCACACACTACATACAGCACAGTACAGGGAGAGGGAGCACACACTACATACAGCACAGTACAGGGAGAGGGAGCACACACTACATACAGCACAGTACAGGGAGGGGGAGCACACACTACATACAGCACAGTACAGAGAGGGGGAGCACACACACTACATACAGCACAGTACAGGGAGGGAACACACACTACATACAGCACAGTACAGGGAGGAGGAGCACAGACTACATACAGCACAGTACAGGGAGGGAACACACACTACATACAGTACAGGGAGGGGGAGCACACACTACATACAGCACAGTACAGGGAGGAGGAGCACACACTACATACAGCACAGTACAGGGAGGAGGAGCACACACTACATACAGCACAGTACAGGGAGGAGGAGCACACACTACATACAGCACAGTACAGGTAGGGAGCACACACTGCATACAGCACAGTACAGGGAGGGAGCACACACTACATACAGCACAGTACAGGGAGGGAGCACACACTACATACAGAACAGTACAGGGAGGGAGCACACACTACATACAGCACAGTACAGGGAGGAGGAGCACACACTACATACAGAACAGTACTGGGAGGAGGAGCACACACTACATACAGCACAGTACAGGGAGGGAACACACACTACATACAGAACAGTACAGGGAGGAGGAACACACACTACATACAGCACAGTACAGGGAGGGAACACACACTACATACAGAACAGTACAGGGAGGAGGAGCACACACTACATACAGAACAGTACAGGGAGGGAGCACACACTACATACAGCACAGTACAGGGAGGAGGAACACACACTACATACAGCACAGTACAGGGAGGGAACACACACTACATACAGAACAGTACAGGGAGGAGGAGCACACACTACATACAGAACAGTACAGGGAGGAGGAGCACACACTACATACAGCACAGTACAGGGAGGGAGCACACACTACATACAGCACAGTACAGGGAGGAGGAACACACAATACATACAGCACAGTACAGGGAGGGAACACACACTACATACAGCACAGTACAGGGAGGAGGAGCGCACACTACATACAGAACAGTACAGGGAGGAGGAGCACACACTACATACAGAACAGTACAGGGAGGGAACACACACTACATACAGTACAGGGAGGAGGAGCACACACTACATACTGTATC
Organism: Pseudophryne corroboree; assembly: GCF_028390025.1. Classification (NCBI taxonomy): domain Eukaryota; kingdom Metazoa; phylum Chordata; class Amphibia; order Anura; family Myobatrachidae; genus Pseudophryne; species Pseudophryne corroboree. Next base: position 573,580,031 of record NC_086447.1, on the reverse strand, counting down.
ATCCCCAGAAAAGACAATCTTGTCGTCGGTTCCAACTGCGACTTTGGAAAATTTACGATCCAACCGTGTTACTGACAGGGAGAGTGCAATGTTCTGCACCAACTTTTCCCTGGATCTCGCTTTTATCAGGAGATCATCCAGGTAAGGAATTATATTGACTCCTTGCTGTCGAAGGAGGACCATCATTTATGCCATCATCTTGGTGAATACCCTCGGTGTCGTGGAGAGTCCGAACGGCAACGTCTGGAACTAGTAATGGCAATCCTGTACTGCGAATCTCAGATAAGCTTGGTGAGGAGGATAAATGGGAACATGTAAGTAAGCATCTTTTATGTCTACCGACACCATGAAGTCCCCTTCCTCCAGACTGGAAATCACTGCTCTCAGAGATTCCATCTTTAACTTATACCTTTTCAGGTAGAGATTTAGATTCTTCAGGTTTAAAATTGGTCTGACCGAGCCATCCGGCTTCGGAACGACGAAGAGGCTTGAATAAAACCCTTCTCCTTGCTGTGACAAGGGTACCAGGACAATGACTTGATCCTGACATAATTTTTTAATTGCAGCTGTTAATAGTTCTCTGACTGGAAGAGAAGCTGGCAAGGGTGATTTAAAAAATCAGCATGGGGAACATCTTGAAACTCCAGTTTGTATCCCAGGGACACTATTTGTAAGTCCCATGGGTCCAGACCAGATTGAAGCCAGATCTGACTGAAAAGTTTCAGATGTGCTCCCACTCGAGGGGACTCCTGCGAGGGAGCCCCAGCGTCATGCTGCAGATTTGGCAGAAGCAGAGGTTGATTTCTGCTCCTGCGATCCTGGAGACGCTGCGGATTTTTTTCCTCTTCCCCTTCCTCTTCCTGCAAAGAAAGGGGAGCCTTTGGCCTTTTTGTATTTATTGGGCCGAAAGGACAGCATCTGAGAGTGATGTGTCTATTTCGCCGGTGCAGGAGCATAAGGCAAGAATGTCGACTTACCTGCGGTAACCGCAGAGCCCAACGCATCCAGCCCATCTCCAAACAAGGCCTCACCTTTGTACGGGAGAGCCTCCATATTTCTTTTGGAATCTGTGTCAGCATTCCACTGGCGAATCCACAACGCCCTCCTAGCCGAGACTGCCATGGTAGCGGCTTTTGAACCCAAGAGTCCAATATCTTTCATGGCTTCTAGCATGTATGTAGCAGCGTCTTTTAAATGACCTAACGTTAGTAGTATCTCGTCTCTATCTAACGTGTCAATTTCAGATGACAAGTTATCTGACCATTTTTCGATAGCACTACTCACCCACGCACAAGCAATAGTGGGCCTGAGCAGTGTACCATTGGCCACATAAATAGATTTTAATGTAGTCTACATCTTGCGGTCCGCCGGCTCTTTTAGTGAAGCCGTCCCAGGTGCAGGGAGAATCACCTTTTTAGTTAACCGTGACAGGGCACTGTCCAAAATGGGGTATGACTCCCATCTTTTCCTGTCCTCTGCCGGGAAAGGATAAGAAACCTGAATCCTTTTGGGAATCTGAAATTTCTTTTCAGGGTTTGCCCAAACTCCCTCAAATATAGTATTTAGCTTGTGAGAAGGGGGGAAAGCTACATTAATTTTATTTTCCTTATAAAAAATAAGCCTTCTCCTGAGGTACAGGAGGGGCTTCCGTAACTTCCAAGACCTGCTTTATAGCAACAATCATGTATTGAATGCTTTTTGCCAATTTAGGATCTATTCCCCTGGAATCACTATCGTCGACACAGGGATCCGAGTCTGTGTCGGTATCAGTTTGTACAATTTGAGCAAAAGGTCTCTTGTGTGACCCAGAGGGGTCACCTGTGGATGACAAGGCAGAACTATGAAAAATCAGATCCTCTACTGATTTTCTCCAGCTTCCTGCATGAGACTCAGACTTATCTAATCTCATACTGATATGATTGTAACTCTGTGTCCCTAAAACGGCTCCCTCAGGGGAAGAGCTCCCTGCCTCAGACATGTCACACACGTGCAAAACCACACCACAGACACTCCGGGACTTATAGGGGACAGACCCACAGTAAAATCTATTAGAAGGACACAGATAAGATTTGCCAGTTCACAACCCAGCGCCAGTAATAAAATGTCTGTGAACACAAAATGCCCACAGACCTGCAGCACTTTTATAATGATATTATCACACAATATATAGCTCCAAAATTCACTGTGCCCCCCCCCTGTTTTTCACCCTGATACTTGGTTCAGCAGTGGAGGAGGACCAGCGTTCTTCTCTGCAGCCTGGAGGGAGAGAAAATGGCACTGAGCAGTGTGCTGGCTGACTGAGGCGGAAGTCCCGCCCCCGTAATGGCACATTTACCCTCAGATTGTTAGATACTGATATTTATACTGGCGGGGGTAGGACTGTGCCTCAGCATCTTATGCCCTTTATTAGTGCCAGTGTAGTAGGTTTCATGCTGCCCAGGGTGCCCCCCCGCGCCCTGCACCCTGCAGTGTCTGTGTGTGTGTGGGTAGCATGACGTGCAGTGTTCCCGCCTGCTGCGCTGTACCTTTTAGCCGTCACGATGACTGAAGATTCTTTTCTTCTCACACTCACCTGTCTAAGGACTTCTGGCTCTGTAAGGGGGGTGACGGCGGGCTGTGGGAGTGAGCACATAGCCGCAGCTAGCGTTCAGTACCCTTCAGGAGCTAATGATGTTCTGTCAGCCAGAAGCAGAGCCATGAAACTATTCAGGAAGTTGGTTCCTACTTCTGCCTCCTAAGTCCCACGAAGCAGGGAGACTGTTGCCAGCAGTCCTCCCTGAAAATAAAAAACCTAACATAAGTCTTTCAGAGAAACTCAGTAGAGCTCCCCTGGAGTGCATACAGTCTGCCTGGGCACATTTTCTAAACTGAGGTCTGGAGGTGGGGCTTAGAGGGAGGAGCCAGTTCACACCCTTGAAAAGTCTTAAAGTGCCCATGGCTCCTGCGGAACCGTCTATACCCCATGGTACTGAAGTGGACCCCAGCATCCTGAGATATAACAAAAGTGATAGGCCGGCCAGACTCTTATACCCAAGTTTCCTTTTGATGCTTAATCCAAATAATGTATCACTAACAATGACATTACTGTGAAGTGAAGGAGAGATGATTAGGATGGTCACCTGTGACACACATGCAATGTTTCTGTGACATGGAAAAACAATGGAAGAAATGTTATGGAGTCACCTTCATTGTTGTCCTAGTTGATAGGATAACCAGAAGAGTAGCTTTGGGTGGAGTGTCATGAGATGAAATGAAAACAAAAAAGTTATGTACCCCCCAGGTTCCATTCTCAACAGTCCGGCTGTCGGTACATTGGTGCCACATGGTGCCACAGGGCACAGCCACGCTCACTGTCCACTCAACCTCTTTCCAACACGTCCAGCGGGTGTGAACAAGTCGAGTGGATGTCATTACCTATTCCCTGTGAATATCACCTTGTGGGCCCGCTTTACAGTTTTATATACGCTGGTATTAAATAATACATTTCTAGTGCGCCACCAAAATAGACAACTCTTATTTCTTCTCCTCCTTATACGCTCATGGGTTACACAGGTTCTGTGGCTGATTAAACCAGGTGAAATGCAGACTTGAGGTCAGCCAGCCACAGAAACTGTATAATTTGTGAGTTTCCTGGTTCAATGGGATAGTATAGTTAGTATAGCTCTCTCTCTCTCTCTGTATGTGATATATATATATATATATATATATATATATATATATATATACACACACACACACACACACATATAACGGAAAATTATTAATTCAGCCTCTTAGATAAAGAGCTTTGTTTTTGTTTCATTATAAAATATAAGCGGTGATTTAGTCTAGAAATTCCTGTCACTTATGTTTTCCCTTTACCTATATATTGAGGCACTCTGTACAACATTGGCTTATACTTCATTTTCTACACTAGTCTCATTTTTTTAAAACTAGAAACTCATGTATATCCAGTTGTAATTGATGTAGAAAATGTATATGTAAGATAGCTGTAACTCTGTAGCTTTGCTGCTGGTTACTGTGACATCACACCTAGCTTGTGACATCACTAGCCCGTGACATCACAATGCTTCTTCCTGTAACATTCTAGCTACAGCTGCTGATATTTCCAGTTTCCATGCAGGAAGACAGGTAGGAGGAGGTGAGTACTACATAGCAGGGTATGATGGAGAGGGGTAAGGAAGACAGAGTGCAGTATAGTCAGCTGAAAGGCAAGACAAGATAGACAGAACAGGGAATACAGGTACAAGGACACATAAATAGGAGAAGCGCAGGAAGGAACGACATATTTAGGAATAAAAATGTAGTGTTACAGGAATAAAGAGGGCAGTGTGGAGGATAAGCACACATACAGGGGATGCAGATAACCTGGGTCTCACTCTCTATGAGGCAGGATCGTGGCATTCGGAGGAAATAGTTAATAAAATAGATAAAAGGGATATTGATAACTTTGAAAGTATCTTGTTTGGTTTAAGGAAAATTGGGAAACTGGTTGACTCATGGACATGTTATTGTACTTAAACTAGTACTATGCTTAATGATAGTCTTTTGTGTTTTTTAGATCATCTGGCAAAGAGATTTGCAGAGTGTCGGGTGACCGGCAAAGAGATCTGCAAAGTGTCAGTTGAAGACGACGGGAGGGGTCGCAGAGGTAGCAACGACTGGAGTATAACATGCAGGAGGTAAGTTACCATACTCTCTCTGCACATGTTACGTCTGCCCCACCTGTAGTGCACATGGTTTTGAACATTAGAGAACAAATTTGCGGCTGCAATCAGGTCTGAATTAGGCCCAGTGTATGATACTAACATGGTCCTAGCACTAGGGAAGACCGGGAGCAGATAACTTGGGTCTCTATGAGAAAGGTGCTTTTGCGATGCTTTTGTATTTGTGCGGGGGGGGGGGGGGGGGGGCGGCACTTACATGAATGGCGGTCTAGCCCTGTGCTGGGTATCCCCCCGCATGTCTGGGTTTATGATCGTAGCTGTGCTAACTTTAGCACAGCTACGATCAACTCGGAATGACCCCCATAGTCCTTTCCATAGAGTCCTTCTCCTTACCACTCAGGGGGCCTGATTCAGGTGCGGATGCTGAGCTGCGCATGCATGTAAGCTGCACTGAACACACAATGAAATCAAGCTCACATAGAGGATCCCATCGCAAAGTGATTGACAGGAAATCAGTGTTTGAGGTGGTAACGGGGGTGGCTAACTGTATACAGGTGTGTCAGGTCCATTCAAACGCCGTTCCATGTGCGTGCATAAATTACCCATTGCGACCTCTATTGCTGGAGAGCCCCCTGTATCTAGTAGACTGGCTCAGCCTACAACTGCCCAGACTCACGATGCAATTGTGAACGGCAAGATTGCAGCAGCGATCGCTTCAACAACCACAACTGAATCAGGCCCACAATTACACCATTATACTTTACTATTTTATCACATTTAACACCTAAGGGGTTAGTTTAATTAGGTGCGAGTTTGTCTTACAACAGCCGCACTTTCCAGTAGCCCCATAGGCTGAATCTGGCCATGAAGGGTGTGGGTTTAGATGCTGTTGAAACGTCACAGCAATGGTAACTCGTACCTAATTGGATTGACCCCTAAATGTTAGCAATTTATAGCTTTTATTATTTAATGGTCAAATTTATTTTCTGAAGGTACCCACTAATTACTATAAGAGAGAACTTATCCCCCCAATGTGTGTATTGTATAAAAACAATGGGCCCTTTGGGATAATTGTCCTTATTTTAGGTATTTTCCATGTCCTCAGTAGTTAGAGTAACATATTTACATAGAGAGATTTTTCTCTCTACACAACCACACCACTGTTTGCAGTTTTTCTCTCTGCTTGTTCATCCACTAACAATGATTTTTCATCTCTTTCTCTTCGTCTACACGCAGTGGGTGATCCCTGAGAAGCTGCCCTGGGAGGAGAGCTGCGGACACATGCTCCAAATGTTGGGACATATGCATTACCTATTAGGAGATGCGGTAAAGATGCCGGCTGTCGGGTTTACGGCAGTCAGAATACTGACACTGGGATCCCGACACTCTTCAGAATCCCGACGTTGGAACTCCAAATGGGCAAGGATACCGACACCAGTATCCCCACGATCATAGGTTTAGGGCTGGGCAACGGGGGTTAGGTTTAGGCATCAGGCATGGGGGGAGGGGGTGGTTAGGCTGTGGGGGAGGTGTGGGGGAGGGTTAGGTATAGGTGTCAGATGGGGGTTAGGGTTAGGCGTCAGGTGGGGGGTTAGGCTGCAGATAGCGTGGGTTAGGCACCCCTGGGGGAGGTTAGGCTGCATGGGAGGGAGGGTTAGGTTTAGGCATCAGGCGGGAGAGTTAGGTTTAGGCGTTAGGCTGTGGGTGGGGGGGGGTTATTCACCCCCGGGGGTGTTTAGGCTGCGGGGGAGGGAGGGTTAGGTTTAGGCAGGGGGATTAGGTTTAGGCATCAGGCGGGGGTAAAGTTTAGGCTGTGGGTTGTGGGAGGTTAAGGTTAGGCTGCGGGTAGGGTGGGTTAGGGTTAGGCACCCCTGGGGGTGGTTAGGCTGTGGGGGAGGGAGGGTTAGGTTTAGGCATCAGGTGGAGGATTAGGTTTAGGCGTCAGGCACTGGGTGAGGTTTAGGCTGCATGTGGGGGGAGGTTAGGGTTATGCACCCCTGGGGGTGGTTAGGCTGCGGGGGAGGGAGGGTTAGGCATCAGGCAGGGGGTTAAGTTTAGGCTGTGGGTGGGGGGAGGTTAAGGTTAGCTGCGGGTAGGGTGGGTTAGGGTTAGGCACCTTTGGGGGTGGTTAGGCTGCGGGGAGGGAGGGTTAGGTTTAGGCATCAGGCGGGGGGTTAGGTTTAGGCTGCATGTGGGGGGAGGTTAAGGTTAGCTGCGGGTAGGGTGGGTTAGGGTTAGGCACCCTTGGGGGTGGTTAGGCTGCGGGGAGGGAGGGTTAGGTTTAGGCATCAGGCAGGGGGGTTAGGTTTAGGCTGCATATGGGGGGAGGTTAGCGTTAGGCTGCGGGTATGATGGGTTAGGGTTAGGCACTCCTGGGAGTGGTTAGGCTGCGAGGGAGGGAGGGTTAGGTTTAGGCAGCAGGGACGGAGGGAGGGGGGGTGGGGTGGTTAGGCTGTGGGAGAGGGAGGGTTAGGATTAGGCAGCAGAGACGGAGGGGGGGTGGTTAGGCTGTGGGAGAGGGAGGGTTATGTTTAGGCAGCAGGGACGGAGATTAGGATTAGGCACCTCCGCGGGAGGGTTAGGCACAAAGTGGGGAGGTTAGGGTTAGACTGCGGACAGGCAGGGTTAGGGGGTGAGGAGAGGGGAGAACACCCCTTACTCACCCCTGTCAGTCTTTTCTGTACTGGAATCCCGGCATCGGTATGACAACCACCAGGATCCCATGCGCTGGGATAGCATACTGACCCCTCTATTAGTACACCTCTTAATGCCCAGAGGGAAGGGCAATCCTGAGGCCATGGTTCCCCAGAGGTTTCCCCCCAAGGGGGTTTTCCTCTCCTGAGTGCTGAAGGATGACTCTTCATGAGTCCAGAGGTGTAGCTTTTATGCCATAATGAGTACCAATCTCATGCCTGTCCCTGCAATGTATAAGAAGTAAAATAATTGCTAATGCGATCACTTTACTTCTGGGTTTAGACCCCGGCTGCACTAGATCATAAGTGCAATCGTCAGACTGCGTATGTGAGAGCAGACAGTAATGCAGAGGGATCCCAAGGATCCTTCTCCTATAATGTAGCCCACAGGCTACAAAAGCCATTTAGAAATGGCATTAGCTGCCGGGCCAAGCTCAGAAATGCTTTGCATTCTGGAGCTTGGTGAGTTTCACAGTTTACCATCTGCCGTAGAAACTTTTGGTGGCTGCTTTTGTGTTCAAAATAGGAGGAACGCAATAGATATCTCAAATATCCATTGCAGTCCCCAATACATACATTCAGGGCTGGTTAATATTTGTGGGCAGCCCCCAAAACCGACCGTTTTTGGAGATGTTTCGCAAATATTATTTATTAAATATTCCACTTAATAAACTTTTTATATTTTAACATAAACTAAAAAATGTTTTATGTATTCATTGACTGAGTCTCCCGTGTTTACTGAATGCTAATTTCACAGGGTCCGCAAATTGTTACTGATATGACTGTTACTCTACTGTCCTGCTGGTGCTCCTGGCCTGCTGTATAGCAGCTAGACATATATTTTATATACAGCACTCTTGGGGAGATGTATCAAGCATTGGAGAGAGATAAAGTGCAGATGTCCAAACCACCCAATCATCTACTGTCACTTATCTAGCACAGTACATGAAATGATACCTGTAGTTAGAAGCTTCATTTGATTTGGGCAAATGCTCAACTTTATCTCTCTCCACGGCTTGATACTTCTTCCGGAAAATATCATGTCTTCCTTTCACTTAATTAACAAGATAAATTAATTGTCTTGGAAACAGGGATAAGAAATTAACAGTATAAGATAATGTTATAAAGGCTTGTCAATACCTCCTGGTACATTTACATTGATTTATCATTCACATTTCTTCCATGCCAGACAGGGGCGGATTGGGAACGTAAAGTGGCCCTGGAAATATATGAAAAGTGGCCTCATGTAGGTTGGAGGAAGTCAGCTATAAGCGGGGCCCAACACAAATTGGGTTTAAGCAAATTGTTAGCATTACCCACACTGGTAGGAAGCCAGGCTAATGCAGCATGGTAGGCAGTCACAGCACCAGCAGTAGGATCGTGTCACAGGAGGTGGAGATCACACCAGTGGGTGAGGCATTGCACTGGTAGGCAGTCACATCACCTGCAGGAGAATCATGTCACAGGAGGTGGAGTTCACACCAGTAGCTGAGTTATTTTACTGGTAGGCAGTCACAGCACCAGCAGGAGGATCTTGTCACAGGAGGTGGAGATCACACCAGTAGGTGGGGCATTGCACTGGTAGGCAGTCACAGCACCAGCAGGAGGATCGTGTCACAGGAGGTGGAGATCACACCAGTAGGTGAGGCATTGCACTGGTAGGCAGTCACATCACCTGCAGGAGAATCATGCCACAGGAGGTGGAGATCACACCAGTAGGTGGGGCATTGCACAGGTAGGCAGTCACAGCACCAGCAGGAGGGTCGTGTCAAAGGAGGTGCAGATCACACCAGTAGGTGGGGCATTGCACTGGTAGGCAATCAGAGCACCAGCAGGAGGATCATGTCACAGGAGGTGGAGATCACACCAGTAGGTGAGACATTTTACTGGTAGGCAGTCACAGCACCAACAGGAGGATCATGTCAAAGGAGGTGGAGATCACACCAGTAGGTGGGGCATTGCACTGGTAGGCAATCAGAGCACCAGCAGGAGGATCATGTCACAGGAGGTGGAGATCACACCAGTAGGTGAGACATTTTACTGGTAGGCAGTCACAGCACCAACAGGAGGATCATGTCAAAGGAGGTGGAGATCACACCAGTAGGTGAGGCATTATACTGGTAGGCAGTCACAGCACCAACAGGAGGATCGTGTCAAAGGAGGTGGAGATCACACCAGTAGGTGAGGCATTATACTGGTAGGCAGTCACAGCACCAACAGGAGGATCGTGTCAAAGGAGGTGGAGATCACACCAGTAGGTGAGGCATTGCACTGGTAGGCAGTCACAGCAGGAGGATCGTGTCACAGGAGGTGGAGATCACACCAGTAGGTGGGGCATTGCACTGGTAGGCAGTCACAGCACCAGCAGGAGGATCTTGTCACAGGAGGTGGAGATCACACCAGTAGGTGAGGCATTGCACAGGTAGGCAGTCACAGCACCAGCAGGAGGGTCGTGTCAAAGGAGGTGGAAATCACACCAGTAGGTGGGGCATTGCACTGGTAGGCAGTCAGAGCACCAGCAGGAGGATCATGTCACAGGAGGTGGAGATCATATCAGTAGGTGAGATATTTTACTGGTAGGCAGTCACAGCACCAGCAGGAGGATCGTGTCAAAGGAGGTGGAGATCACACCAGTAGGTGAGGCATTACACTGGTAGGCAGTCACAGCAGGAGGATCGTATCACAGGAGGTGGAGATCACACCAGTAGGTGAGGCATTGCACTGGTAGGCAGTCACAGTACCTATGGTAGCTACACCCAGTGCCATAACTAGACATTTCAGCGCTGTTTGCAAGAAACAGCATCGGCGCCCCCCATCTCTTATTTAAAATAGGGCCACTGGGCACGTAGACGTGCCCCCAAAAATATGGGGCATGGCTTCATAGAGGAGGGGTGTGGCCACAAAATAATACCAATTCATATTACGCTGCACTGTAGTCTCCATTATTCAAATTACGCCGCACAGTAGCACCACTACACCAGGTAGAGCCTGTTTTACACATTACGGCAGGCAGAGTCCCCTTTTTACACATTATGGCAGGCAGAGTCCCTTTTTTACACATTACAGCAGGCAGAGTGCCCTTTTTACACATTACGGCAGATAGTCCCCCTTTTACACATTACAGCAGGCAGAGTACCCTTTTTACACAATACGGCAGACAGCGTTCCTTTTTTCACACAATACGGCAGGCAGGGTCCCCTTTTTACACATTACGGCAGACAGAATTCCCGTTTTTACACATTACGGCAGACAGCGTCTGCTTTTTACACATTACAGCAGGCAGAGTGCCCTTTTACACATTACGGCAGATAGTCCCCCTTTTTACACATTACAGCAGGCAGAGTCCCCTTTTTACACATTACGGCAGAGAGCGTTCCCTTTTTTACACATTACGGCAGGCAGTGTACCCTTTTTACACATTACGGCAGACAGCGTCCCCTTTTTACACATTACGTCAGACAGCGTTCCCTTTTTTACACATTACGGCAGGCAGTGTACCCTTTTTACACATTACGGCAGACAGCGTCCCATTTTTACACATTACGGCAGACAGGTAAAGTACCTTACATCACCCTCCTTACTCTTATGGTGTAGTGTAGTGTAGTGTAGTGTACTGTAGTAAAGTGTACTGTAGCATAGTGTAGAGTACTGAAGTGTAGTGTAGTGTAGTATAGTGTAGTGTAGAATAGTGTAATGTAGTGTGTTCAGGTGATTCCTGAAAAGGAGATGGGGTACCCCAGTGTTAAAATTACCCCCTAAACAGCCCCATTTACCCTAATCCAGGAGAGGAACGGGTTAAACAGAAATAGACATTCATTTAATGTTTATAATATGCAGCTTCTACTGCTGCCCTAGGCTCTGAGACATTGGTGGCAGTGTGAGCGAAGCCAGCGCCGCCATTGAGGTGATCAGTTGAAAGAGAAGGAGCCGCGCTGCGAGTTACTGCAGCGCTGACAGGCTCCAGCTACTCATGTCTCCCCAGTGTTTACCTCCTGCTCCTGACGGATCCAGCTGGGAAGCGGCAGCTGCGGTGGAGAACGCCGGAGGTCAGTGATGACAGGCGCAACCCATGCTGACAGGCGGTCCCAGGTTCTACTGAGAGTGCAGTGACTGGTCTCCCCCTGTGCCTGTTCGGAGGGGAGGCAGAGACCAGGAGCTTGGGGCTGCGGGCGCAAGGCAAGTAGCTGCAGGAGCGGGAGGAGCATCCGTCAGTGGGGGGAATGTGCGGCCACTCGGGGTGTATATAGAAGGTGTGCCCACAGGGCAAATGCGCTGTGGGCAATGCACCTTCTGCACACACCTAGTTATGGCTCTGTCTACACACCTATATATAACACATGTAATTGTGACAGGGAAGGTGCCCTCTCTCAGCTCTGGGACCCATAGTAGCTGCCAGGGGCGGATTGGGATTGAACACCTGCCCGGGAAATTTATGGAAGCAGCCCTAATGGGGGCGGAGTCTGTTGAGGGGAAGGGGCCTGTCAAGAGGACGGGGTCACTCCTCAGAGGTCCTGATTCTGAGATAGACACAGTTGGGGCCTCCTTTGCAGATCGCTCGCTAACTACTTTTAGCAGCCGTGCAAATGCATTGTCGCCACCCACGGAGAGTGAATTTTCGCTTTGCAAGTGTACGATTGCATGTGCAACTGAGCAACACGAACACATTTTGTGCAAAACAAGACCAGCCCTGTAGTTACTTACCCTGTGCGATGATTCTAGCGACGGAGGTCCCGTAATTGACGTCAGATACCCGCCCTGCAAACGCTTGGACACGCCTGCATTTTCCCGAACACTCCCAGAAAACGGTCAGTTGCCACCCACAAATGCCCTCTTCCTGTCAATCTCCTTGCGATCGGCTGTGCGAATGGATTCGTCGCTAAAAGCATTGCACAACAACGATGCTCTTTGTACCCGTACGATGCGCATGTGCAATGCGGCGCATACGCATGCGCAGTTTTGACGTTTTGTTACCTGATCGCAGTGCTGCGAAAATCGGCAGCGAGCGATCAACTCGGAATGACCCCCTTTATGCATATGCTGCTACAATACCCTTCCCTGATGCACATCTGTATGTTTGAATATACAAGGACTGATATGCCCAGTTTCAGTGTCTACTGACACTGCTGTCATGCCTTTAATCTACTTCTGATTTTATTGATTTTTCATTCTACAAACCCCTTTTTTTAACGTAATGTTTCAAAGTACAGGGAGGAGAAGCACACACTACATACAGCACAGTACAGGGAGGGAGCACACACTACATACAGCACAGTACAGGGAGGGAGCACACACTACATACAGCGCAGTACAGGGAGGAGGAGCACACACTACATACAGCACAGTACAGAGAGGAGGAGCACACACTACATACAGTACAGTACAGGGAGGAGGAGCACACACTACATACAGCACAGTACAGGGAGGAGGAGCACACACTACATACAGCACAGTACAGGGAGGAGGAGCACACACTACATACAGCACAGTACAGGGAAGAGGAGCACACACTACATACAGCACAGTACAGGGAGAGAGCACACACTACATACAGTACAGGGAGGGAGCACTCACTACATACAGCACAGTACAGGGAGAGAGCACACACTACATACAGTACAGGGAGGGAGCACACACTACATACAGCACAGTACAGGGAGAGGGAGCACACAATACATACAGCACAGTACAGGGAGGGAGCACACACTACATACAGTACAGTACAGGTAGGGAGCACTCACTACATACAGCACAGTACAGGGAGGGAGCACACACTACATACAGCACAGTACAGGGATGAGGAGCACACACTACATACAGCACAGTACAGGGAGGAGGAGCACACACTACATACAGCATAGTACAGGGAGGAGGAGCACACACTACATACAGCACAGTACAGGGAGGAGGAGCACACACTACATACAGCACAGTACAGGGAGGGAGCACACACTACATACAGCACAGTACAGGGAGGGAGCACACACTACATACAACACAGTACAGGGAGGGAGCACACACTACATACAGCACAGTACAGGGAGGGAGCACACACTACATACAGCACAGTACAGGGAGGGAGCACACACTACATACAGCACAGTACAGGGATGAGGAGCACACACTACATACAGCACAGTACAGGGAGGAGGAGCACACACTACATACAGCACAGTACAGGGAGGGAGCACACACTACATACCAGGGACGTGCAGTCAGGGGAGGCAGGGGAGGCAGTGCCTCCCCTGTCATTCTTAATTAAGATAATACAAAGAAGATACTTATGACACAGCTACTGTGTCATAAGTATATGATTCACCCCTTTATATTATTTTAATTATTGTTATTTGCTTAAAAGATATACTTTTCTGTGTTTCGGAGGCACCGCTCTCGGTGCCTCCTGCTGCCATAGAGAAAGGGCTGGAACGGGGGGGCGGGAGGGGGCGGGGCCAAGCAACGGCCAGTAATAGCCCATTCACAAATCCCTCTGAGCGGCACTAGTAGAAGTGCCTCTTTGGGACAGAGGCGTGCTTTCAGCCCATATGAAAGCACGCCCCTGTCACTACAGCAGAAGTCATTGGGCAGTGGGCAGGGCCGGACTGCCTGTTCTGCAGATGGCCCCTCCTCCGCTGCCCACCGCCGCTGCTTCTGCTCTCCGCCTGCTGCTGCCCTTGGGGGAGGCGGAGGAGAGAGCCCGGCAGCACCGCAAGACTTCCCCCGGGAGAAGCCCCCTTCCTGCGGACGGCCAGCGCAGGGGGTAAGGGAGAGGACAAAGCAGGAGACCACGGGGGAGAGGGGGGATAGATGGCCCCTCCCCCGCTGCGAAACGCCGCTGCTGCTGCTTCTACTCTCGGTCTGCTCTCCTAACAGCAGGACCACCCAGGCGAGAGGGGGGGGGGGGGCAATTGGGCTAGGTGGAAAGAGACTGGCTAGCTCACCCCCAGATCACTTTGCCTGCAGCTCACCCCCAGATGATCTGTGGGTGAGCTGCAGTCCAAGTGATTTGGGGGTGAGCTGCAGTCCAAGTGATCTGGGGGTGAGCTGCAGTCCAAGTGATCTTGGACTGCAGTTCACTCCCAGATCACTTGGACTGCAGCACACCCCCCAGATCACTTTGACTGCAGGGACCAGAAGGAATATATAAAATACATGTAAAAAAATTATATATTTACATCACAGCCGCCCGCCGCCCACTGCTGATCAACGCTCACTGCCGCACGCTGCACCGCAACTGAAAGCTGACCACCGCAGATCACAACTGGCAGTGGTCAGAGGGACATCAACGCCGCAGCAACGAAGGACAGCTTAGTACCGCCGCATCCCCCGCAGACCATGGGCTCCTCCGCCACCGCCGCCGACAGTCCCTTCCACACCTCCGCTGCACGTATCAGGTAATGTTCCCCTGCATTCCTATGTCCCTGCTGTCACTCTCTCTGTCCCTGCTGTCACTCTCTCTCTCCCTGTCCCTGAATTGTGTGTCATACCGTGTGCTATAATGTGAATTTCGGCTCATACCACGTGCTGTAATGTGAATTTTTGCTCATACCGTGTGCTGTAATGTGAATTTTTGCTCATACCGTGTGCTGTAATGTGAATTTTGGCTCATACCATGTGTTGTAAATGAACTTCGGCTCATACCGTGTGTTGTAATGTGAACTTTGGCTCATACCGTGTTGTAATGTGAATTTTTGCTCATACCGTGTGCTTTAATGTGAATTTCGGCTCATACCGTGTGCTATAATGTGAATGTCGGCTCATACCGTGTGGTAAAATATGAATTTCGGCTCATACCGTGTGCTGTAATGTGAATTTCGGCTCATACCGTGTGCTGTAATGTTAATTTCGGCTCATACCGTGTGTTGTAATGTGAATTTCGGCTCATACCGTGTGCTTTAATGGGAATTTCGGCTCATACCGTGTACTATAATGTGAATGTCGGCTCATACCGTGTGGTAAAATATGAATTTCGGCTCATACCGTGTGCTGTAATGTGAATTTCGGCTCATACCGTGTGCTGTAATGTGAATTTCGACTCATGCCGTGTGCTGTAATGTGAAATTTTGCTCATACCGTGTGCTGTATTGTAAATTTCGGCTCATACTGTGTGGTATACGGTGAAAGGGGCACCAGCACTAGATGGTATAAGGGGTCCTACTACACTGAAGGACACACACCCTTTTCCGGAGGCGCGCGCATATTTGCAGCCTTCACTTTTTCATACTCCTACTTCAAAATTTCCACTTCGTCCACTGTGTGTGTGTGTGTATATATATATATATATATATATATAATATCTCAGTGCCTCCCCAGCCAATGACTTCACCGCACGTCACTGCTACATACAGCACAGTACAGGGAGGAGGAGCACACACTACATACAGCACAGTACAGGGAGGAGGAGCACACACTACATACAGCACAGTACAGGGAGGGAGCACACACTACATACAACACAGTACAGGGAGGGAGCACACACTACATACAGCACAGTACAGGGAGGGAGCACTCACTACATACAACACAGTACAGGGAGGGAGCACACACTACATACAGCACAGTACAGGGAGGGAGCACACACTACATACAACACAGTACAGGGAGGGAGCACACACTACATACAGCACAGTACAGGGAGGGAGCACACACTACATACAGCACAGTAAAGGGAGGGAGCACACACTACATACAGCACAGTACAGGGAGGGAGCACACACTACATACAACACAGTACAGGGAGGGAGCACACACTACATACAGCACTGTACAGGGAGGGAGCACACACAAGTAGTGAAACACAGACACAGGGGACCAGTGCAGCAGAATCTGTCCCAGTGGCCAATCCGCCTCTGATTACATACATAGCCACCATATTATATACATAGCCACCACACTATTATATGAATAGCATCACATTATACAAATAGCACTGCATGACACGTATAGCACCACATTACGTGTATAGCACCGCATTACATGTATAGCACTACACGTATAGCACTGCATTAAACAAATAGCACCACATAACATGAATAGCACAACATTACAGGTATAGCACCGCACTACACGTATAGCACCGCATTATATGACTAGCACCACATTACATACATAGCCACTGCATTACATACATAACCACCGCATTACATAAGTAGACGCCGCATAAAAAGGCCCATCATCATGGACAGACATTGGGCAGCTATAAGGCTGAAGGACTTTGCATTAGAGATTGTCCCAGGGCTGGCTGTGAGTGCTGTCTGATCAGCTGCCATCCTGAGAACATGGGACATCCTGCTCCTGTCCAGTCCCCAAACCATACACTGTGACCAGGGACGCCCTAACCCTTACACCATCATGATAATGCAAATTATGTCAGTAAAAATAACCTCTCTGCTGGGTCCCCTTCAGTGCTCAGTCGCTGCTCTGGCCAGTTCATTGAGAGGGCGGGAGCTGGAGTGGCAGCGGGTGTAGTGAACCCGGCTCTGACCATCGCTTTACTGCTGCTCCTGGACCGGGCTCGTTGAAGAGACCTTTGGCCAGGGCCAGGGAGAGGATGCTGCCGGGCTGGTTAACTTTCTCCAGGTCCCCCATTGGTAGAACAGCTTCACCACTTTTCACGGCTAGCGGCACCCGGAAGTGCCCGCTAGCCTAACTTCCGGATTGCATTCCAATGAACCACAAGTACTGGAAGCAGTGTGAGCCAGCCCAGCCTGAGTGTGAATCGGCCTGGCTGATGGTATATGGGACTGGCCCATCGGAATCTGTCATGGTGTCCTGGTGGGCCATTCCGCCCCTGGCAGAAGGGCAGAAAAGCCAGTGCCTCCCCAGCCTATTACCTCACCGCACGTCACTGGCGCATATAATATGTATCCAGGTGCATTAGTGGGAAATGGTAACGAACTGGCATGATTCATATTGCTGGAAAAGATACTGGAACCAAGATCCATGCATCGGGTAGGAGCAGTACTGCCAAGTGCTACTTGTGACAGCATGCCCCACCTCTGAGGGTGGAAGCTGCTTCACTACTGAGGCTTTCCTTGAGAAAGACCTGGGGAGGGATGGAATGAGTGGGTGCCGGCGGGTTATCTTTAAAGTGACACTTACTGATGGCACAGTAAGGACGGAGCTATCTTCGCTCGAGGTGGAACTCAGGAACTGCAGCCCGGGCAAGCCCTTTTGCTTATGACTCTTAAAGCACTGTCCATTGCCAGTTCTTGCCAGCAGCTGGTACAAGCGTAGCTATATCTGTACTGTAAATTACCATTATTCAGCCACATAAGAATGCCTTTGATGTGATGAATGGCTTGCATCGTTTTACTACATTGGATTTTTTAATATTGTTGTGTTTGATGTGTGCTGTTATTAAATGGTATCACACTATCTGCATATTTCTTTCCTATGTTTCTGGGGCCAATCCATATCCATTTGGGGAGTGGAATATTGATGCTGATGGAGACAGCTGGGATATAAGCATTATTGAAGTGCTTGCTATAACTACTTTAAAAGGAATATTACCATTTATTTATGTGCTGGTGTAACCATTTCCCCATTTTTGTGTGTATTTTGAATTTGGTGGAGGGAGAGGAAAGCTCTTTGGGCTTTTGGTATCACTAGCAACTGTTTTGGTATCACTAGCAACTGTACACTTGACCATCTATCTGCTGTGATACATAAATACCATCATGGCAGCTCTATCTCACTCACTCACACACATATATCTAACCAGAGCTGGATTAAGGCTTCTGAGGGCCCGGGGTACTTAAAACAGGGGGGCCCTAATGCTATGCATTTAAAAGTTTTTTTGGTTCATCTGTGTGATTTATTTGCCTTGAGTGCCGCACCTTTCTCTCTCTCTCTCTCTCTTTCTCTATATATCTATAGTCCAGGCATTTTCTGCATTTAGCAAAATACATACAAGGCTAAATGCAGAAAACGCCTAGACTATGTGTGTATATAGAAATATATATATATTATATATATATATATATATATATATATATACATACACACACACACACACACACACACACACACACACACTGCAAGAAGCTTCGGCACTCCAATATATACATATTCATGCAGCTGGAACGACGAAAATGTTGATAAAAATGTAACTGTTGAACGGTAACAAAGGGATCTGAGTACAAGTGCCATCACTATGCGTGCACCCATGGTGATCCCTGGGTTGGAGCGCAAGCTGCGGTGCTGTCATGACAACGTCAGGAAGTTTTGTGTGTTTGTCTGGTGTTTTCTGGAAGAAGGAGCTGAAGCTCCGAAACGTTAAAATAAATATACCAGTTGGTATTTTTCTACTCATACCCTGGGAGTGCGTTTAATCCCGCTATTGGACTGGTATGTAACATTAGGATTCAGGCACCGGGGGATGCTGTTTTCAACAAATTGAGTGCCGACTGAATTGGAGGACTATATATATATACTGTATATATATATATATATATATATATTCACCCAGGCGTCCGGCACTCATAATGGGATGTATCGTTACTTGCTACGGTGCCATCCGTGAGTTTGCACACTCAACATAAGCAGTATTGGTATCGGCGTCACTTGGCAGACTTGTATTATAGTTTAAAGGATGCCTTTATTCACACCTACATTTCGGGCATACACCCGTCGTCAGGGCAGGACTCACAAACACTGAATACAATAAGTAAACATATATACACCACAGACAATACAGAATTAAAACATGAGTGCACTCACCTGCTCGGCGGCGTCCGGCGCCCCCAGGTCCACGCGTCTGAATCGGACGTCGCAGAACTCTGATGTCACCATGCGCCGCCGGGCAGGCCGGACCCTGGATACCCGGTTGCTACAACAAATACGTCGGTTAAAAACACAGATCACAATTAAGGCATGATATCACCCATCTGTCACACACTAGCTATTCCCTAAGTATTTAAGCACAGGTCCTCCATTCACTTGTCTACTGTAGTATACTACATGATTAAATATCACCAAGCAAAAGGCACATATAAATCAAAGCCTTAAACATAATAGACCTATGCCAAAGTGTTACATAGTTAGTGAATAGGAACTAATAGCAGACCTAAAGATAGCACTGCAGTCCCATAGTTTCGTTTAATCCCCTGGGTGCTATAGTGTCCAGTGTGAAAATCCACTGGCACTCACGCTTTAACAGCATTTTAGCCCTATCCCCCCCTCGCCTAGGAATCGGTATATGGTCTATTATAATAGACCTCAATGAGGCTATGCTATGTTTAGCCTTCAAGAAGTGCCGTGCGACTCGTTGGTCGCTCCGACCCGATTCCAGAGCTTGCCTAATGGACATCCTATGCATCGCCATCCGCTCTCGAAATTGGCGCTGGGTTTTCCCCACATAGGATAGTCCACACGGACATGTCAACATGTAAACCACATATGTTGTGGTGCATGTGACAGGAAATTTGATCTGAAACTTTTTTCCAGTGTAAGGATGATTAAATGAATTATTGGCCATCATAGAGCTGCATGGGGTGCAGCCCAAGCACTTTAAACATCCGGGCTTCCTGCTCAAGAAATGAGTCGGATGTTTACTGTCCAGCCCAGTGATGTCTAACTTAACCATTTTGTCTTTTAAATTTTTATTACGCATATAACTAGGCATTAGAAGTGTCTCTTTAAATCGGGGGAGATCCTTATCTGAACTCACCATGGGCCACCACTGCTTAGCTTTCTTTGTTAACGCAGTGCTGTGGGTGGTATACCTATTCACCCATGGTATGGTAGTGTTAGGCAACTGTTTTTTTACTTTCGGGGTTAGCAGTGCTTCTCGTGGTAAGCCCATCACCTTTTGTTTGTGTTTAACCAGTTCCCTCTTGTCATAACCCCGCTCACTGAATCTTTGCATCATCTGATCCAGAGCTGGTTCTACCTGTGCCGGGTCTGAGGTTAACCGTTTAACCCTTAAAGATTGGGAATAAGGTAAGCTTTTACGCAAAGGTAGAGGATGGAAGCTTTCATTGCGTAGTAGAGTGTTTCGATCAGTACTTTTTCTATAGATACTAGTCTGCAGTTGTTGATTGCACAATTGGATGTTAACATCCAAGTATTGTATGCATTCCTTACTGATATTAAACGTAAACTTGGCCGGACTGGAAGAAGTATTGTGGGATTCTAGTAATTGGACCAATTCTGACTCGGCGCCCTCCCAAATAATCAGGAGGTCGTCTATGAACCTCCGATAAAGTAAAACTTTGGGGTTGGTTACACCTTCTACATCAAATAGCCGTTTTTCTATTGCAAACATGAAGGCGTTGGCATATGATGGAAACAAACAAGAACTACCAACTGCGCTAACGTATAAATTCAGTTTTTATATGTGTTAAAATCAATTACACAGATACAAATACACATGAAATATAAATAAAATAATATGACACTAATCATGCCAAGAAAATAATATTGATGCTGAGCCTTAATAAGCTACTCTCTGACACACAATTATTCACTCAGGGCAGTCTTTGTGCAAAATGGCGACATATGCAGCTATTGCTGGAAGATGGAAATAGTCCTGCAACGCATGCGTTTGTATAGATTAAATGGCGTCCAGGTAGTGAGGAATAGTTACCTAGTCCCTGGTGGTAATTCAGCCGGGTATTCCACCTAGCGGGGTTCTGGAGTGATCTCTCTATCCCACGCCGTGATGATGGTGGTTCTTCCTTTATTTATATCCACACTGAAGGGACTGGAATCTCCTGATGAAATGCAAAGTCATGTGTAACGCCTGCAGGAATCCTTAGCAACGCCCTGGTCAGAGATGTAGCCCCCTAACGCGTTTCACTGTCACTTGGCAGCTTTATCAAAGGTTGGCATATGATGGGGCTACTGAGGACCCCATCGCACTGAGCATTGTAGAAAATACTGGCCATTGTGGAGAAAGTAGTTTCTAGTGAGAACCAACATCAGCAATTGTAATATGAACTCAACATCTGGCCCCTGATATCTGGGGTTGTCAACAATCAGTTCCCTGACTGCCTGTACACCTGCCCCATGGGGTATGCAAGTGTTTGATCATGAACATTTTGCAAATCATTTAAAGAGGTCAACAACATATTAGTATCTTTCAGATATGACAGAATTCCTTGTATGTAGGGATTAAGAAGGGAATCGATATAAATCGATGCTGGTTGGTATAACGACCCACATGATGACACAGTGGGTCGACCCGGAGGGTTTTGAAGACCCTTATGAATTTTGGGCACAACATAAAATAAAGGGGTTATTGGATGTTCTACTATCAAAGCCCAACATAGTTCAGCTGAAATTACTGAATTCATTTTAGCCTGACCCAAAATACTATCTAATTCAGCTTTATATCTGTTAGTTGGATCTTCAACCAAAAGCTGATATGTGGTCTCATCCTGTAACTGTCTTTCACATTCATTTTTGTAGTCCACAAGGTCTTGAACCACTACGGCGCCACCTTTGCCCGCCGGCCGTATTATGATGTCAGTACGCTTACTTAAAACATCCATGGCCATACGCTCCTCTTGCGACATATTGTCGTGATATACACTCTGTTTAGCCATTTTGAAGCCTTCGGTTTCCAATAACCTAGTAAAGGTTTTAATAGAAGGATTTTGATTCAGAGGATCTAATTTTGACCTAGGTAATATTTTAAGTAATTGGTATGGAATGTCATCTCTCTTATTGTCCTTGCTGTCATCATTGGGCACTCATGAGAAATGGTCCTTGATACGCAAAGATCTATTAAGGCGGTATGTGTCCAATTTCCATTGGAAGTGATCCATTCTAACTGAGGGCACAAATGATAGGCTTTTAGATAATACTTGAGTCTTTATGGTTGTAAGGGGGGTTGATGATAAATTAAATACCAGGTGTTCTACTTTCTTGGTGGTCTTTTTGTAGTTTCTCTCGTTCTGCCGCGACCGCCTCGTCGGTCTCTTCCTCTTGTTGGGGGAGCATAAAGCGTAGACCGGGTTTGTAACCCCAAAGGGTTGGAGGCCTCTGATGTGGCCTGGCTTTCTATATCACTCTGAGAAGTACTGGATTCACCTGTATTACTCAATTTAGTGTATTGTCCCCTCTTCCTATAGTATTTAGGTCTGTCTCTGTTGGAGCTATTACTGGATAGCCACGGATACACTCTTCTCAATTCATAGTCCTGCTGAACTTTCTGCAGTTTTTCCTTTTTAAAGGCTATAAGATCTTTTTTATAATGTTCCATTTGAGAAGTTAATTTTGTCAGCCACGCTCCATCATCTGCTTCCAATAACACTGTTTTATTGATATCCTCAAAGGTAATGATTTTTTGTTTAATCACACCTAGCTCCCTCGGGGATTCCTCAATTACTAGGAGTAACGAATCCATTGAACACTTATTTAATATTGATACCCACTTACGGCAGAATGTTGTATTATATCTGCCAATTGTGGGCATATTGTGGATTCTGAATCCTCTCGGTATATGTTTTATTTTTATAATAGTCAGATAGACTTATACCGTGATCTAGGAAATCACATTCTTTTTGCTTTAACATCAGCCAGTGTTTAAATAGTCCCTCCGGGTCCGCGGCTAGCGGGTCATCCTCTAAGCCTTCTTTGTAAAGGATGGCTTCGGCATCAGAAATACTGAAGCATTCCTTGGCCTCCAAATAAGACAGGTCTTGGACCTGTTCCATATCCACTGCAGATGTAGCCAAAACTCAGAGATGCTGCTGGAACAGTGGTGAATGATGATACCAATTTAGCCAAACTGTGATCCGGTAATAATAAAAAGCTTGCACACACTGAATCATTTGTGTCCTGCCTTTAGTGCATAATAGTCCCGTAGGTGCCTTGACTGTACCTTTAAAGGTACAGTCAAGGCACCTACGGGACTATTATGTACTAAAGGCAGGACACAAATTATTCAGTGTGTGCAAGCTTTTTATTAGGTACAGTCAAGGCACCTACGGGACCTCTTTAAATGATTTGCAAAATGTTCCTGATCAGACGGTATTATGCAGTGTTGATGTGACTAGCCTGTACACTTGCATACCCCATGGGGCGGGTGTACAGGCAGTCAGGGAACTGATTGTTGACAACCCCAGATATCAGGGGCCAGATGTTGAGTTCATATTACAATTGCTGATGTTGGTTCTCAGTAGAAACTACTTTCTCCACAATGGCCAGTATTTTCTACAATGCTTAGGGTGTGCGATGGGGTCCTCAGTGGCCCCATCGTATGCCAACGCCTTCATGTATGCGATAGAAAAACAGCTATGATGTAGAAGTTGTAACCAACCCCAAAGTTTTACTTTATCAGAGGTTCATAGACGACCTCCTGATTATTTGGGAGGGCGCTGAGTCAGAATTGGTCCAATTACTAGAATCCCACAATACTTCTTC
Organism: Pseudophryne corroboree; assembly: GCF_028390025.1. Taxonomy (NCBI): domain Eukaryota; kingdom Metazoa; phylum Chordata; class Amphibia; order Anura; family Myobatrachidae; genus Pseudophryne; species Pseudophryne corroboree. Next base: position 573,556,306 of record NC_086447.1, on the reverse strand, counting down.
CAGTCCAGCCAAGTTTACGCTTAATATCAGTAAGGAATGCATACAATACTTGGATGTTAACATCCAATTATGCAATCAACAACTGCAGACTAGTATCTATAGAAAAAGTACTGATCGAAACACTCTACTACGCAATGAAAGCTTCCATCCTCTACCTTTGCGTAAAAGCTTACCTTATTCCCAATCTTTAAGGGTTAAACGGTTAACCTCAGACCTGGCACAGGTAGAACCAGCTCTGGATCAGATGATGCAAAGATTCAGTGAGCGGGGTTATGACAAGAGGGAACTGGTTAAACACAAACAAAAGGTGATGGGCTTACCACGAGAAGCACTGCTAACCCCGAAAGTAAAAAAACAGTTGCCTAACACTACCATACCATGGGTGAATAGGTATACCACCCACAGCACTGAGTTAACAAAGAAAGCTAAGCAGTGGTGGCCCATGGTGAGTTCAGATAAGGATCTTCCCCGATTTAAAGAGACACTTCTAATGCCTAGTTATATGCGTAATAAAAATGTAAAAGACAAAATGGTTAAGTTAGACATCACTGGGCTGGACAGTAAATGTCCGACTCATTTCTTAAAAAAGGAAGCCCGGATGTTTAAAGTGCTTGGGCTGCACCACATGCAGCTCTATGATGGCCAATAATTCATTTAATCATCCTTACACTGGAAAAAAGTTTCAGATCAAATTTCCTGTCACATGCACCACAACATATGTGGTTTACATGTTGACATGTCCGTGTGGACTATCCTATGTGGGGAAAACCCAGCGCCAATTTCGAGAGCGGATGGCGATGCATAGGATGTCTATTAGGCAAGCTCTGGAATCGGGTCGGAGCGACCAACCAGTCGCACGGCACTTCTTGAAGGCTAAACATAGCATAGCCTCATTGAGGTCTATTATAATAGACCATATACCGATTCCTAGGCGAGGGGGGGATAGGGCTAAAATGCTGTTAAAGCGTGAGTGCCAGTGGATTTTCACACTGGACACTATAGCACCCAGGGGATTAAACGAAACTATGGGACTGCAGTGCTATCTTTAGGTCTGCTATTAGTTCCTATTCACTAAATATGTAACACTTTGGCATAGGTCTATTATGTTTAAGGCTTTGATTTATATGTGCCTTTTGATTGGTGATATTTAATCATGTAGTATACTACAGTAGACAAGTGAATGGAGGACCTGTGCTTAAATACTTAGGGAATAGCTAGTGTGTGACAGATGGGTGATATCATGCCTTAATTGTGATCTGTGTTTTTAACCGACGTATTTGTTGTAGCAACCGGGTATCCAGGGGCCGGCCTGCCTGGCATCGCATGGTGACGTTAGAGTTCTGTGACGTCCGATTCAGACGCGTGGACCTGGGGCCGCCGGACGCCGCCGAGCAGGTGAGTGCACTCATGTTTTAATTCTGTATTGTCTGTGGTGTATATATGTGTACTTGTTGTATTCAGTGTTTGTGAGTCCTGCCCTGACGACGGGTGTATGCCCGAAACATAGGTGTGAATAAAGGCATCCTTTAAACTATAATACAAGTCTGCCAAGTGACGCCGATACCAATACTGCTTTTATATATATATATATATATATATATACAAACAGAGAACCCAGCACTCACCAAAGTAAACTCACTTATCCTCAACAATTCAATAAATAAATGATGGGGGTTTAGTTGGTGGATTGGCCAATGCACGGAAGCCTGTATACCGATTCAAGGTACCCCACCTTCATACAGGTCCTACACTATCACAGAGTCTCAAAACCTGACTACCACACTGCTGCATCATCTGCCTGCTAGATGTAATGTGCACCTGCCACAGACTATATGGCTTTTAAAGGCACACTAGTCACCTATTGCACTGGCTCAAAGATGATTGCTAAAAAACAGCTGAGACAGGTTCAGGATAATAAAGTCCACACAGGGGTGCATGAGAAAGCTAGTGGCCACGGTTAATAAGAGCTAACCATAGATTAACCCCTTCATATACACACAGAGTAAAAACCACAGCACTCACCGCACCAGAAGCGGGGCTCAGCTATGCACTTACCACTCACAGGGTGGGGTGCATGTAACACTGCACTCTCCACCACAGAAGCGGGGTACACAGCTGTACTTACCACTCACAGGGCGGGGTGCATGTAGCCCATGACCACATCGCTCTAATAAATACAAACAGAGAACCCAGCACTCACCAAAGTAAACTCACTTATCCTCAACAATTCAATAAATAAATGATGGGGGTTTAGTTGGTGGATTGGCCAATGCACGGAAGCCTGTATACCGATTCAAGGTACCCCACCTTCATACAGGTCCTACACTATCACAGAGTCTCAAAACCTGACTACCACACTGCTGCATCATCTGCCTGCTAGATGTAATGTGCACCTGCCACAGACTATATGGCTTTTAAAGGCACACTAGTCACCTATTGCACTGGCTCAAAGATGATTGCTAAAAAACAGCTGAGACAGGTTCAGGATAATAAAGTCCACACAGGGGTGCATGAGAAAGCTAGTGGCCACGGTTAATAAGAGCTAACCATAGATTAACCCCTTCATATACACACAGAGTAAAAACCACAGCACTCACCGCACCAGAAGCGGGGCTCAGCTATGCACTTACCACTCACAGGGTGGGGTGCATGTAACACTGCACTCTCCACCACAGAAGCGGGGTACACAGCTGTACTTACCACTCACAGGGCGGGGTGCATGTAGCCCATGACCACATCGCTCTAATAAATACAAACAGAGAACCCAGCACTCACCAAAGTAAACTCACTTATCCTCAACAATTCAATAAATAAATGATGGGGGTTTAGTTGGTGGATTGGCCAATGCACGGAAGCCTGTATACCGATTCAAGGTACCCCACCTTCATACAGGTCCTACACTATCACAGAGTCTCAAAACCTGACTACCACACTGCTGCATCATCTGCCTGCTAGATGTAATGTGCACCTGCCACAGACTATATGGCTTTTAAAGGCACACTAGTCACCTATTGCACTGGCTCAAAGATGATTGCTAAAAAACAGCTGAGACAGGTTCAGGATAATAAAGTCCACACAGGGGTGCATGAGAAAGCTAGTGGCCACGGTTAATAAGAGCTAACCATAGATTAACCCCTTCATATACACACAGAGTAAAAACCACAGCACTCACCGCACCAGAAGCGGGGCTCAGCTATGCACTTACCACTCACAGGGTGGGGTGCATGTAACACTGCACTCTCCACCACAGAAGCGGGGTACACAGCTGTACTTACCACTCACAGGGCGGGGTGCATGTAGCCCATGACCACATCGCTCTAATAAATACAAACAGAGAACCCAGCACTCACCAAAGTAAACTCACTTATCCTCAACAATTCAATAAATAAATGATGGGGGTTTAGTTGGTGGATTGGCCAATGCACGGAAGCCTGTATACCGATTCAAGGTACCCCACCTTCATACAGGTCTTACACTATCACAGAGTCTCAAAACCTGACTACCACACTGCTGCATCATCTGCCTGCTAGATGTAATGTGCACCTGCCACAGACTATATGGCTTTTAAAGGCACACTAGTCACCTATTGCACTGGCTGACCTGTATGAAGGTGGGGTTGAGGATAAGTGAGTTTACTTTGGTGAGTGCTGGGTTCTCTGTTTGTATTTATTAGAGCGATGTGGTCATGGGCTACATGCACCCCGCCCTGTGAGTGGTAAGTACAGCTGTGTACCCCGCTTCTGTGGTGGAGAGTGCAGTGTTACATGCACCCCACCCTGTGAGTGGTAAGTGCATAGCTGAGCCCCGCTTCTGGTGCGGTGAGTGCTGTGGTTTTTACTCTGTGTGTATATGAAGGGGTTAATCTATGGTTAGCTCTTATTAACCGTGGCCACTAGCTTTCTCATGCACCCCTGTGTGGACTTTATTATCCTGAACCTGTCTCAGCTGTTTTTTAGCAATCATCTTTGAGCCAGTGCAATAGGTGACTAGTGTGCCTTTAAAAGCCATATAGTCTGTGGCAGGTGCACATTACATCTAGCAGGCAGATGATGCAGCAGTGTGGTAGTCAGGTTTTGAGACTCTGTGATAGTGTAGGACCTGTATGAAGGTGGGGTACCTTGAATCTGTATACAGGCTTCCGTGCATTGGCCAATCCACCAACTAAACCCCCATCATTTATTTATTGAATTGTTGAGGATAAGTGAGTTTACTTTGGTGAGTGCTGGGTTCTCTGTTTGTATTTATTAGAGCGATGTGGTCATGGGCTACATGCACCCCGCCCTGTGAGTGGTAAGTACAGCTGTGTACCCCGCTTCTGTGGTGGAGAGTGCAGTGTTACATGCACCCCACCCTGTGAGTGGTAAGTGCATAGCTGAGCCCCGCTTCTGGTGCGGTGAGTGCTGTGGTTTTTACTCTGTGTGTATATGAAGGGGTTAATCTATGGTTAGCTCTTATTAACCGTGGCCACTAGCTTTCTCATGCACCCCTGTGTGGACTTTATTATCCTGAACCTGTCTCAGCTGTTTTTTAGCAATCATCTTTGAGCCAGTGCAATAGGTGACTAGTGTGCCTTTAAAAGCCATATAGTCTGTGGCAGGTGCACATTACATCTAGCAGGCAGATGATGCAGCAGTGTGGTAGTCAGGTTTTGAGACTCTGTGATAGTGTAGGACCTGTATGAAGGTGGGGTACCTTGAATCGGTATACAGGCTTCCGTGCATTGGCCAATCCACCAACTAAACCCCCATCATTTATTTATTGAATTGTTGAGGATAAGTGAGTTTACTTTGGTGAGTGCTGGGTTCTCTGTTTGTATTTATTAGAGCGATGTGGTCATGGGCTACATGCACCCCGCCCTGTGAGTGGTAAGTACAGCTGTGTACCCCGCTTCTGTGGTGGAGAGTGCAGTGTTACATGCACCCCACCCTGTGAGTGGTAAGTGCATAGCTGAGCCCCGCTTCTGGTGCGGTGAGTGCTGTGGTTTTTACTCTGTGTGTATATATATATATATATATATATATATATATATATATACACTGCTCCAAAAAATAAAGGGAACACTAAAATAACACATCCTAGATCTGAATGAATAAAATATTCTTATTAAATACTTTGTTCTTTACATAGTTGAATGTGCTGACAACAAAATCACACAAAAATTATCAATGGAAATCAAATTTATTAACCCATGGAGGTCTGGATTTGGAGTCACCCTCAAAATTAAAGTGGAAAAACACACTACAGGCTGATCCAACTTTGATGTAATGTCCTTAAAACAAGTAAAAATGAGGCTCAGTAGTGTGTGTGGCCTCCACCAGCACTGGTTTTGCCTATTACATTGACCATAAATAATTTCAAATGGTCCTGGACCACCAACCCAGGGCACCTCTGCAAGTGTCCTGATGCACCAAAGGGTACCATGGCACACAGTTTGAGAATCACTGCCTTGGCCACTTCCCCTCACAGATATATACTGTATGCTTTTGCCTCACTGCAGTAAGCCAAAGTATCCTAGTGTGCCAGTTAGTCTGCCGCGATCCTGCAGACATAATGTTGCCTTCTCTTTGACTTCTGTAAAACGTAATGCTTCCTTTTGTTCCTATGTATTTGTAGGTTGTTTTGTTTTCTCCATGGTGGTGGCCATTTTGTTGTGGACATTTCTATACAGTTCTCTTATGCAGCTGCAGAGGCGGACCCCCTCTCAATTCCCCGTTTTATGCATGCTAATATCTTAGTAGCCTTCTTTGCTGCACTCCTACTTTGGGCACTGCTGCTTAATTTGTTATCTATGTGAACCCCTAAGTCTTTTTCCAGTACAGAATCCCCTAATATTACCCCATTTAGTATGTAGATGTTATTTTTGGTCTTACCATCACAGTGCATTAACTTACACTCGTCTGTGTTGAATCTCATTCTTCATTTTGCTGCCCATGCTTCCAGTATAATTAAGTCATTCTGAAGAGACTCAGCAACCTCCTTCGTATTTATAACCTTACACAATTTGGTATTCTCTGTGAAAATTGACACCATGCTCTCTAGACCTACTGTTAGGTCGTTGATGAAAATGTTGAACAAACGTGGTCCAAGTACAGACACTTGTGGCACACCACTTAGCACATTAGACCACTTTGAAAATGATCCATTGACCACAACACGCTGTTCCCTATTATCTAACCAATTACTGACTGAAGTGCATATTGTGCTCCCTAGCCCTATTTCTTGTAGCTAATAGATAAGTCGCATGTGTGTCGAAAGCTTTGTCAAAGTCTAAAAAGATTACATCCACCTCCTTACCCTGATCAAGGTTCATACTTACTGTTTCATAAAAGCCAAGTAAGTTGGTTTGACATGATCTGTCCTTCACAAATCCATGTTGGTTCCTTTTAATGACCTTATTCGCTTCAAGGAACTTTTGAATACTGTCCCTTAGAATACCTTCCAATACTTTCCCCACTATAGATGTAAGACTAACTGGTCTATAATTACCCGGTTCAGCTTTGCTCCCCTTTTTGAATATCGGCACTACCTCTGCTATACGCCAGTCTTTGGGAACCATACCCGATTTAACTGAATCCATGAAGATCAAAAATAGTGGTCTTGCTAGTTCAGCTCCATAAGAACCCTCTGGTGAATTCCATCGGGACCAGGTGACTTATTAATCTTTAACTTTTTTAATCGGTCACAGACTACCTCCTCACATAAATAAGCATTTAGCAGTGGGACATTATCTTTGTTGAGATTTTGTGTTAGACCCAGCATTTGGTCCTCTCTGATAAATACTTTTGAAAAAAACTTGTTTAGTTTGTTTGCTATGTCATTATCATTTTTGATTAAGACTCAATCTTGTCCTTTAAAGGGCCTATACTCTCCTTCTTTAGTCTCTGGCTGTTGATGTACTTAAAAAAAATTTGGGATTCGCTTTGCTTTCCTTTGCTACTAGTTTTTCAGTTTCTACTTTAGCCGCTTTTATTCCTTTTTTGCATATTTTGTTACAATCCTTTTAGTGCTAAAATGACTCTGCACCCGCCTCAGATTTGTATTTACACTCTTCTCCGGGTATGGTAAGCCCCTCCTAATGCTAACTTTGTGAAGATACGTGCTGACCACCAGAGAGTTCTGATATTTATGACAATGGATAACAATTACATATGGCTATTGAATTAAGAGCTCTGTAATATATATATATATTTTAGTGGTGGTGGTGGTGGTGGTGGTGGTGGGGAGTCCAGATCAAATGGTAAGCCCATCTTAATGCTAGCTTTGTGAAGTTGTGTGCTGACCATAACCGTTCAAAGAGTTCTGATCTTTATGGCAATGGATAATGGTTACAGATGGCTATTGAATTAAGAGCTCTGTAATATGTATATATATATATATATATATATATATATATATTATTGTTATTATTATTTTTTGGGGGGGGATCAAAATCAAATGGCAAGCCCCTCTCAAGGCTAGCTTTGTGAAGATACGTGCTGACCACAACCTTTCCAAGAGTTCTAATATTTCTGATTTTTTTATGAATTAAGAGCTCTGTAATATTTGAAAATACATAGACAATTATCTTTTATCTCCACAAAAAATATTGGAACCCTTTCTGGAGATGTGGATAGCTTAATAAAGTCTTAATCCAAATGATCTTCAATGTATTTTTTCAAAAATTTCAACTTGGTTTATGCAAGATAAAAGATTTGTCCAAAAGGTGCAGGTACTCCTGGAACATCATTAATTGAGTAATCAAATTGCCAATGAGAGAGAAGCCTGCTTCTTATCAAAAGACATCTGAGAATTCTGAATAGCTTTCAGGTAACTTATCTTTCTTTGAAGTAAGAGTCACTCCAATAGTTGCAGTTAAACACTGTTGAGTGCTAAATTTTGACTGGAACATAACTTTCAAAGTTTGCCATTTAATCAGGTACGCTGAAAACGATTGAAAGTCTTGGTGAATAGACAGTATTCAATGATAACTTTTCTAAATTACCTTAGATGGTTTCAAGGATCAATGGCGCAGTTTTTTTGAGTGACTGGGAGTGATAGGAGACCCATAAATGGTTTCTAAAGGCACAATCTTGTGATTTGAAATGATGCACAATTGAAAATGGTTCACTAGACTTTGGTCAACAAAATTCCCTATTGAACAGGATTCAATCAATGCAGAAATGGACACATTCCCTTTATTATTATTTTTTCATTATTATATTTTATTAGTTAGGAGGCAAAAATATGTATGCAACACCATGCATAAAAAACCATAACATAAAAAACCTAAAAAGTACACATAATAAATGCAGTGCACAACAGTTAACAGTACAAAGCATAAATACAAGTATTTCAATACAGACAAGAAATTACAAGTAGAGTTGCAGAAGGGTGAGAAGTTTGAATTGGATTTGGAGGTTGCTAAATAGCCAGTGTAGGAGTTTGCAGAGGGGAGGTACAGTAGATGTCACATGGCAAGAGAGAAAAATGAGACGAGCAGCAGCATTATGGATAGGGAGAAGCTGCATAGAAGGACGCCCGAAAGGAGAATGCCACAGAAGACCATTTGTCTCTTCCCAGAGCTCACTGGTCAACTTGATTAACGGGTTATAAAATGATTAAAAAGAAAACAGATTTTGTGGGTGGTTTGTTGGCATGTATGACATCATTGGAGTAGGTTATACCACCATTAGGGGCATAGATGGGTCTAGAAACATGTGACAAGCAAAGAGATGGCAGATATTCCCTTTGAACTGACATACAACTTTTACAGAGAGGGATATAATAAAACGATACCTACTCTCTAAACCTTCACAAACAATCAGTATGTAAACCTTAAACTGATACATAATATAACTGACATTGCAATGTCTGACACATAGTTTTGAATGATATCACATGATCTTACAGTGACTGAAGACTACCACACAATGAGCAATGGTCTCTTTATGACCTGGCAGAGTCATCACCATTCTTGCTACTGAAGAAAGGAAACACTGAGCAGTGTATATGCTGCCAATGCTTCCAGGCATTCCTATTATGACTCATTATGCAAATGAAGCCTCCTGTCTTAATTATCTGATAAACACTCTCTGTAAATACCCCTAGGCATATGTTTGCACAAAGGCTATATGAAGACACATAGGCTATATAATGGCATATGTATGCTGACTATATAAAGTCATATGAGTGCATCATTTTGCTAAAGTACAGAATGCATTTCAAGTGTAAATTTTTGTTGGCCATACTGCAATACATATATAACGTTAGCTGTTGTTGTGTAGTACTGTAGTGATTTGTGTAGTTTACACAGGACTAAGGTCTGATTCAGAGTTATTATTATTACATTTTATTTATAGGGCGCCACAAGTGTTTCGCAGCGCCGTACAAAGGACAGTACAGGGAGACAAAACTTAGCATAACAGTAAATAAATAACAAAAATGGAGTGCAGGTAACAAAGAGCAACACAATTCTCAAAACATAATACAGCTTAGATGTAAGTAGCGAAGGAGTAATCATTGTACTACTTGGGGCTGGCGGCCATAGATAGAGATGAGCCTTTACCAGCAGGAGAGAAAGCAGGTAAAGATGGTCGCTGAGTGAAATGTGTCAAGAAGAGGGTTTAGACAAGAGGAAAGAGGGCCCTGCTCTGAAGAGCTAACAATCTAGTGGGGAGGGGCAACAGACAGATGACATGAGGTGCAAGCAGGTAAGCCTGATGGTGGTATGTGAGCAAAGCAGAGATGTCCAAGGCATGGGGCAGGGGGATGGAGGAGCAGCCTAAGGACTAGGTTATGCATTGGAGGGGTACGCTTTGATGAATAGGTGGGTTTTCAATGCCCGTTTGAAGCTTTGCAAGGTCGGGGAGAGTCTAATGGAGCGGGGGAGCGCATTCCAATGAAGGGGTGCAGCACGGGCAAAATCCTGAACTCGTGCATGGGAAGCAGTGACCAAGGCAGAGGAGAGGCGACGGTCATCAGCCGACCGTAGTGGGCGGGAGGGAGTATGAAGGGAGAGGAGGTTGGAGATGTAGGGAGCAGTGGAATTAGAGATGGCCTTGTATGTGAGGGTGAGGAGTTTGAAGAGGATTCTGTAGGGGGATGGGAGCCAGTGTAGATTTTGTTGAAGGGGAGTGGCAGAAGTGGTGCAGCGGGAGAGGAAGATGAGCCTAGCTGCAGAGTTGAGGATAGATTGGAGGGGAGCGATGTGGGAGCAAGTGAGGCCAGTGAGGAGCACATTGCAGTAGTCAAGTCGTGAGATGACCAGTGAGTGGATGATTAGTTTAGTTGCACTCTGGGAGAGAAATGGCCTGATGCGAGCAATGTTGCGTAGCTGGAACCGACAAGATTGCGCCAGAGCTTGGATGTAGGGTGCAAAGGAGAGGGAGGAGTCAAGAGTGACGCCCAGGCAGCGGAGTTGGGGAACGGGGGAGATGATAGTGTTGTCAACAGTGATAGAGATGTTTGTAGGGGGTGTTGCTCTGGCTGGGGGAAAGATAATAAGTTCAGTTTTATCCATGTTGAGCTTCAGAGAGCGCTCAGACATCCAGGAGGAGATGGCAGAGAGGCAGCTGGAGACCTGAGAGAGGACAGAGGGGGACAGATCAGGAGAGGAGAGGTAGAGTTGTGTGTCATCAGCATAGAGGTGGTATTGAAGGCCAAAGGAGTTAATGAGCGCACCCAGGGAAGAGGTGTAGAGGGAGAACAGAAGGGGGCCTAGGACAGAACCCTGAGGGACACCAACAGGAAGGATGGAAGGGTGTGAGGTGGTTCCGGAGGCAGACACAGAGAAGGAGCGGTTAGTGAGGTATGAGGTAAACCAGTCAAGGACGGTGCTAGAGAGGCCAGCATTTTGGAGTGTGCGGAGGAGGAGAGGGTGATCCACGGTGTCAAAGGCAGCAGAGAGGTCCAGAAGGATGAGCAAAGAGAAGTGGCCCTTGGATTTGGCCGAAAGCAGGTCACTGGTGACTTTCACCAGGGCAGTCTCGGTGGAGTGGAGTGGGCGAAAGCCAGATTGTAGTGGATCAAGGATGGAGTGGTCAGAGAGGTAGCTTGTGAGACGGCTGTAGACCAGTCGTTCAAGTAGTTTGGAGGCGAAAGGGAGAAGAGAGATGGGGCGGTAGCTAGTGAGTGATGAAGGGTCGAGGTTGGCTTTTTTGAGAATAGGGGACACCAGAGCATGTTTGAATGGTGAGGGAAAGATGCCAGTAGATAGCGATAGGTTAAAGAGGTGAGCAAGGTGGGAGCATGCAGAGGGGGGGAGGGAGCGGAGAAGACGGGAGGGGAGGGGGTCCAAGTGGCAGGTTGTGGGGGGAGAGGATAAGATGAGGGAGTGGACTTCCTTGTCTGAGGTGGGACGGAAGCAGGACAGAGTGGGATAGATGGACGGGAGGGATGGTGGGAGCAGGGGGGCAGCAGAGGGGTGACGGGAGGAGATGTAATTTTGAATATCCTCAATTTTGGAGATGAAGAATGAGGCAAAGTCAGTGGGAGTGAGGGAAGAGGGGAGGGGAGGAGGAGGGGGGCGAAGGAGAGTGTTGAAAGTTTCAAAGAGTCGGCGTGGACTGGAGGACTGAGAAGAGATGAGTGTTTGGAAAAAGGATTGCTTGGCTAGAGAAAGAGCAGAGCTATAGGAAGAGAGGATAAACTTGAAATGGAGAAAGTCCGCCAGAGAGTGGGATCTCCTCCAGGAGCGTTCTGCAGACCGTGAACATTTTTGTAGGAATCGTGTGAGTTTGGTGTGCCAGGGTTGGGGTTTGGAGCGGCGGAGGGGGACAGATGAGAGGGGGGCCACAGAGTCAAGAGCAGCAGTAAGGGAAGAGTTATAGAAGGAGGCTGCCTGGTTGGGACAAGTCATAGTGGAAAGAGGAGAGAGGAAGGTCTCGAGGGAGGACATGATAGTGGGGTTGAGGGACCTGAGATTGCGTCTGGTGATGGTGGTTCTGGGTGTGGAGCAGAGAGGGGAAGATGAGAGGGTGAAAGAAAGCAGATGGTGGTCAGAGAGAGGGAAGGAAGAGTTAGAGAAATTAGAGAGATCACATCGGTGGGTGAAGACAAGGTCGAGGGAGTGGCCGAGATTGTGAGTAGGGGTGGAGGACCATTGAGAAAGTCCAAAGGAGGTGGAAAGAGCAAGAAGGTTAGAGGAAGCTGCGTTAGTGATGTCGATAGGGATGTTAAAGTCACCGAGGATGATAGAGGGGAGGTCGGAGGAGAGAAAGTGGGGAAGCCAGGCAGCAAAGTTGTCAAGGAAAGGTGTACAGCGGCCAGGGGGGCGGTAGATCACTGCCACATGGAGGTGAATGGGGTAGAAGAGGCGGATAGTGTGGACCTCAAAGGTGGAGAAGGTGAGGGAGGGCTCAGGTGGGATGACACGAAAGGTGCAGTTAGGAGAGAGAAGAATGCCCACGCCTCCACCCTGGCGGCCATCAGGTCTGACCGTGTGGGTGAAGGAGAGGCCTCCGTAGGAGAGGGCAGCAGGGGAGGTGGTGTCAGAGGAGGAGAGCCAGGTTTCAGTGATGGCGAGAAGGTTAAAAGAGTGGGAGATGAAGAGGTCGTGGATAGTTGGCAACTTGTTGCAGATTGATCGAGCATTCCAGAGTGCACAGGAGAAGGGAAGGGAGGGGACGGGGGAAATGGGGATCAGGTTGGCTGGGTTCTGAATGCGTGTGGGTAGTCTGGAAATTTGGGTGGCGGGTGATCTAGCAGTGAGGATTGGTATGGGACAGGATCGAGGAGCCATAATTCCTGCTCAGTGGTGTTGTTCTGAGGAATAGTATTGAATGGAGTGGCTATCACAATTCATAAAGTAAGCATAGAACTTGCAGGGATGAGAGTCATGTAGGAGTGAGATAAAGTACCTATCACAATTCATAAAGTAAGCATAGAACTTGCAGGGATGAGAGTCATGTAGGAGTGAGATAAAGTACCTATCACAATTCATAAAGTAAGCATAGAACTTGCAGGGATGAGAGTCATGTAGGAGTGAGATAAAGTACCTATCACAATTCATAAAGTAAGCATAGAACTTGCAGGGATGAGAGTCATGTAGGAGTGAGATAAAGTACCTGAGGAAGACAAGAGAAGGTAGGGGTCACGTCAGCTGAAGCATCTCCGATTATCTCCAAGGTCATATCGCCATACTTAACACTAATGTACTTCACAGCTAAGATGCTACACAGCCAGAGTTGTACACTAATGCATGTCCAGTTGTGTCTTTGTATTATTATTATTATTATTATTATCCTTTATTTATATGGCGCCACAAGGGTTCCGCAGCGCCCAATTACAGAGTACAAATGCACATAAAAAATAGGAAAACAGTGACTTACAGTTGAATACAATATAGGACAAGTACAGGGCAACTAAGCATAACTACACCAGTAAACATAGAGATAAGTTCCAGGTGGTCAAAAAACTGTGGGATCTGGGCAGTTGAGGATTATTAAAGTAAGAAAAGTATAAGCACATGAGGGAAGAGGGCCCTACTTGTGAGAGCTTACATTCTAAGGGGAGGGGTAGACAGACAGGGATGACACAGGTGGGGTACATAGAGAGCGTGGAACAGAGGGTTATGTTGAGATTTGGCTAGGTTTGGTAAAGAAATGGGTCTTAAGAGCCCGTTTGAAGTTTTGTAGAGAGGTGGAGAGTCTGAGGGGGAGAGGTAAAGAATTCCAGAGAAAGGGAGCAGCACGTGAAAAATCTTGGAGATAGGAGTGGGAGGAAGTAATCAGGAGACAGGAGAGTCGGCGTGCATTAGCAGAGCGAAGAGGACGGGTGGGAGAGTAAAGGGAGATAAGGTCAGAGATGTAGATGGGAGAGGAGTGGGTGAGGGCTTTGTAAGTGAGTGTGAGAAGTTTGAATTGGATTCTGAAAGGGAAGGGAAGCCAGTGGAGGGCCTGTAGGAGAGGGGAGGTAGACGTAGTGCGTTTGGTGAGGAAGATGAGCCGGGCAGCAGCATTGAGGATAGATTGGAGTGGAGAGAGGTGATTGTCAGGGAGGCCAGTTAAGAGGAGATTACAGTAGTCCAGTCTGGAAATATTCAGTGAGTGAATAATGATCTTAGTGGCATCCTGTGTGAGAAAAGGTCTGATTCTAGAAATGTTTTTGAGATGAAAATGACAGGTTTGTGAGAGGTGCTGAATGTGTGGTTTGAAGGAGAGGGAGGAGTCAAGGATTACACCAAGACAGCGTACTTGGGGGCTAGGGGAGATAGTCGTGCCATCAATGGATAATGAGATTGTGGGAGGTGAGGCTGTGCGGGAGGGTGGGAAGATGATCAGCTCAGTCTTAGACATGTTGAGTTTAAGAAAGCGCTGAGACATCCAGGAAGAGATAGCAGAAAGACAGTTTGAGGTACGAGTGAGGAGAGCCGTGGAGAGATCAGGGGAGGAGAGGTAGATTTGAGTGTCATCAGCATAGAGGTGATATTGGAAGTTAAAAGAACTAATGAGTTTACCTAAAGAGGACGTATAGAGAGAGAAAAGGAGAGGACCAAGAACAGAGCCTTGGGGGACACCAACAGTTAGTGGAAGTGGGGGGGAGGTAGCATCATGAGAGGAGACAGAGAAGGAATGATCAGAGAGGTAGGAGGACAGCCAGGAGAGGGCAGTATCACGCAGACCAAGAGAGTGAAGGATTTGCAGAAGGAGAGGATGGTCCACAGTGTCAAAAGCAGCAGAGAGGTCAAGAAGAATAAGCAGAGAGTAGTGGCCCTTAGATTTGGCTGCATGGAGGTCATTGCAGACTTTTGTGAGGGCAGTTTCAGTGGAGTGGAGAGAACGGAAACCAGACTGGAATGGGTCAAGCAGTGAGTGAGAGGAAAGAAAGGCAGTGAGGCGATTATAGACAATACGCTCAAGAAGTTTGGAGGCAAAGGGGAGGAGAGAGATGGGTCGATAGTTGGAGAGAGTGTTAGGATCAAGGGTAGGTTTTTTAAGAATAGGGGAGACAAGAGCATGCTTGAAGGCAGAGGGGACAGTGCCTGATGAAAGGGAGGGATTGAGAAGGTGGGCAAGATGGGAACAGGCAGAAGGGGAGAGGTAACGGAGGAGGTGGGAGGGGATAGGGTCGAGCGGGGAGGTTGTGGGGGGGGAGGAACGGATGAGGGCCATGACTTCCTCGGCAGATACATGGGAGAAAGATGTCAGAGTTGGTAAGAGGGAAGGGGAGGGGTGGCAAGGCATGAATGGTGGCTGGTTGCTGGTTTGGTGGGAAGTGATATCCTGACGTATGGAGTCAATCTTGGATGTGAAATAAGTGGCAAAGTTAAGAGCAGACAATGAGGAAGGGAGAGGAGGTGGTGGTGGGCAGAGGAGGGAGTTAACAGTGGCAAAGAGGCGCCGGGGGTTGGAAGACTGTGTAGAAATGAGGATTTTGAAGTATGATTGTTTAGCAAGGGAAAGGGCAGTACTGAAGGATGAGAGCATGAATTTGAAATGGAGGAAGTCTGCTTTAGAGCGTGATTTCCTCCACTGTCGCTCGGCAGTACGTGAGCATTTTTGTAGGTATCTGGTGCATTTGGTGTGCCAGGGTTGAGGTGTTGATCTGCGAGGGTGAATAGTGGTTGGCGGAGCAACAGAGTCAAGGGCAGAAGTAAGAGATGCATTGTATAGGGATGTGGCTTGTTCAGGGCATGTGAGAGAGAGAAGAGGAGAGAGAAGGGAGTCAAACAGGGAGGACAGGGATGAGGTGTCAATAGCCTCAATGTTACGCTTCGTGATGGTAGCCTTAGGAGGGAGAGATGGGGAAGCAGAGATAGATAAGTTGAAAGAGAGCAAGTGGTGGTCAGAGAGGGGAAAAGGGGAATTGGAGAAATCAGAAATATCACAGCGGTGAGTGAAAACCAGATCCAGTGAGCTCCCGTTTACATGGGAGGGTGAGGTGGTCCACTGGGAGAGACCAAGTGAAGAGGTGAGGTTAAGGAGTTTAGAGGCAGATGATTTTGTGGGGTTATCGATAGGGATGTTGAAATCACCTAGAATAATGGAGGGAATGTCAGAAGAGAGGAAGTGAGGTAGCCAGGAAGCAAAGTTGTCAAGGAATTTGGAGGAAATGCCAGGTGGACGGTAAATTACAGCAACTCGAAGATTAGTAGGTTGGTAGAGGCGTAATGCATGGACCTCAAATGTAGAGAATGTAAGAGAAGGTTCTGGAGGTATAAGTTGGTATGTGTAGCTTGAGGGTAAAAGGATCCCAACACCACCCCCATGGCGACCCCCGGGTCGGGGTGTGTGTGAGAATGTGAGGCCCCCAGCAGAGAGAGCAGCAGGAGAAGTGGTGTCATGAGGAGTAACCCAGGTTTCTGTAATGGCCAGGAGGTGCAGGGAGTTGGAAATGAAAAGGTCATGAGTGGGGGCCAGTTTGTTGCAAATAGATCTGGCATTCCAGAGTGCACAAGATAGGGGGTATGAGTTTGTGGGAGAGATGTGAATGAGATTATCAGGATTGCTGTAGCATTGAGGTAGGAGTAATTTGGAAGGAGAGGATAAAGAGGGTGTGATGATGGTGCTAGGGCCTTGGCTAGGAAGGGAGACTGCATGCGTGTATGCAGCTACTGCGTGAAAATATGCAGTTGGTGCAGATACCAGGATTTGCATTAAGATGCCCTCAGACGGCATCACAGATCCAAGCGACTGTGTAAAAAAACACTTTACAAGAAAATCTGCAAGAAACACCTTTCTTATTTAACCTGTTCAAAACACGTGATGGCATTCACAAATTAAGAGAAAAGTCCATTGTCCCTCCTGGAGAGGGTGATGTTGGGAGGTATGCTATGTGTGTGAGACCCCTAGAATTGGTGAGAGAGCCTTCTGCCAATAACAGCCGCTCCTGTTCCCTTAGAGCTGTATGCGCTCACCAGTACTTGTATGCCACCTGGACCTAAACTTCTAGCAGTAGGGGCTCACACAATAGGCTGGAGACACCAAGGTAATAAACCTGTAGTGTAGCAGCTGGCAAGGCAAGGGTTAGCTGCAGGCAGACTGGATACAGGAATAATAACTACAGACAGGCTTGACAAGATATTGTAACTGAAGATTGCAGGACCGGATATACACTGGCTACAGGAAATGATAACTGAAGGGATTAGATGTTTGTTGCAGGTGAACACAGCCAAGCAATGGTTAATTATTGTGAGCAGACAGGTGCTGGATGTGTACTGATTGAAAGCAGAGTACTGGTAGCATGAACTTAGTTACAGAGAGACTAGCTGAATGGATAGTGTGACTAGGCTGCAGTCTGCAATAGCAGACAGAATGCAAACTCAGTGGCTGGACTGTGGCTGGAATACAGGTTCAGATGTTCGGAGACACTGTAGTTTGCTGCAGACTTGTAACTACAGGCACGGCTAGAGTGAAAGTATTCAGAACCAGAGCTGGCAGGATATAATCACAGAGATTTGGCAGGAACCTGGACTTGGATCAGGACCAGACATGAGAGTAACTGAAGGGCTATGGCAAGACATGGACACAGAGCAGCAATAGACAAAGGATAGCAGGTACTGGGCAGAATCCAACTGGGCATGGGTGCAGGACTGGCAGGTATAGCACACTGAGGGTTTGAGACAAGGTACAAGAATGCAGGACTCGGACAGACAGACTAGGGCACAGGAACAGAGAAATGTACAGCATACAGTGACCATGTGACAGGCTTCACTAGGTACCAGGAGCACCGGCAACAGGAACTGGATAGGATCCCCAATAAAAGGGAGATAGACCAATCACAGGAGTCATCAGGTTGGAGTCAGGTAACAAGGCATTCCAAACAGGTGCATGTAACAGCTAGCAACCTAGTTGCTATGAGACACTCAGATTACATACAGAAATACTCGTAACATTTTAATATGGACTTGCTCCCCCCCCCCCCCCCCCCCTTTTGCAGCTATAATAGCTTCCACTCTTCTTGGAAGGCTTTCCACAAGATTTTGGTGCATTTCTGTGGGAATTTGTGCCCATTCAATCTGTAGAGCATTTATGAGGTCAGGCACAGATGTTGGACGAGAAGGCCTGCAATCTCCATTCCAGTTACATAGAAACATTGAATTTGATGGCAGATAAAAACCACTTGGCCCATCTATTATGCCCCTTTTTTATTCTTTAGGTGATCCTACACCTTTTTGAACCTTAGTTCTTTGTAAGGATATTCATATGCTTATCCCAAGCATATTTAAATTTCTCTACTGTCTAGCCTCTACCACCTCTGATAGGAGGCTAGTCCACTTATCCACTACCTATTCTATGAAGTAATTTTTCCTTAAGTTTCCCCTGAACCTGTCTCCCTCCAGTTTCAGTGTATGTCCTCGAGTTCTAATACTTATCTTCCTTTGAAGAATGTTTCCCTCCTGTACTTTAAGACCATTAGTATATTTGAAAGTTTCTATCATGTCCCCACTTTCTCTTTTGTGTTCCAAACTATACAAGTTAAGATCTTTTAGTCTTTCCAAGTAAGTTTTGTGATGTAGGCCATGCACCATTTTGTCTGCCCTTCTTTGTACACTCTCTAATGTATTTATATCCTTCAGGAGCTATGGTCTCCAGAACTGGACACAGTATTCCAGTTTATTCCAAAGGTGCTCAATGGGGTTGAGGTCAGGGCTCTGTGTGGGCCAGTCAAGTTCTTCCACACCAAACTCATCAAACCTTGTCTTTATAGTCCTTGCTTTGTGCACTGGGACACAGTCATGTTGGAATAGAAAAGGGCCTTCCCTAAACAGTTGCCACAAAGTTGGAAGCATAGCATTATTAAAAATGTGTTGGTATGCTAAAACATTAAGACTGCCCTTCACTGGAGATAATGGGCTTAGAGCAAACCCTGAAAAACAGCCTATACCATTATCCCTCCTCCACCAAACTTCACAGTTGGTACAATACAGTCAGGCAGGTAACGTTTTCCTAGTATCCACCAAACCCAGACTCACTCATCTGACTGCCAAACAGAGAGGCGTGATTTGTCACTCCACAGAACACATTTCTATTGCTCCACAGTCCAGTGTCGGTGTGCTTTACACCATTCCATCCAACACTCGGCATTGAACTTGGTGATGTGAGGCTTGTATGCAGCTGCTCAGCCATGGAAACCCATTCCATTAAGATCCCGCCACACAGTTTTTGTGCTTTCATTAATGCCAGTGGAAGTTCGGAAATCTTCACCTATTTTGGAATCAGCAGAGTGTTGGCGACTTTTACACACCATGTGCCTTATCACATATTGACCCCACTCTGTTATTTTAGGTGGTCTTCCGCTTCATGGCTGAGTTGATGTTGTTCCTAAACGCTTCCACTTTCTAATAATATCACTTACAGTTGAATATCCAGCAGGGATGACATTTCACGAAATGTCTTATTACAAAGGTGGCAGCCTATCACAGTACCACGCTTGAAGTCACTTAGCTCTTCAGAATGACCCATTTTGTATCACAAATGTTTGCAAAAGGAGTCCACATTGCTAGGTGCTTCATTTTATACACCTGTGGCAACGGGTCTGGTTGAAAGACCAGAATTCAATAATTAACAGATGTGGCCAAATTCTTATATCCATATAGTGTATCATTGTACTTAGTCAGTGACTTTATACCAATATGACAAAAATACCAATTTCTAAATGCCTGGTACACTAAAACTGTCTTTGTATGCAGCTACGATGTAAAGACACAAAAACTTGCAAAAAGTATGAACGTCTGGGAATTGCTACCCATGGTGGAGCATCCAAGTTGTATCATGGGGCAAAATGTGTATGAGGAAACATCTGTAGGATACAACACATTTGTGCCTAATGCTTCATGTACTTAAATAACCCCCAATATTTTGTTTTACAAACTTTAAAAAAAATATCAACTGGTAAAATAGCAAAAATGCTTTTAGCAAACATTTATTGCATCACAGATCTCTCAGCTGTCTAACTGCACTGACCGTCAGTCCAGGGCTTAGCTCCTCCTTTGTTGGTGTGTATATGCTTGCTATGGTTAGTCAAGTGTTAGAGCTATTCAGTTTCTGCTTAGGCATGCATTTGTAAAGCAAGCTCTCTACCCTCTTGGATCATACTGCCATGTCTATCCCACACCCTAGGAACAAGGCACGCAGAGGAAGCTATGATGGAATTTTGCTCAACAAAAATCCAGTGAGTACAAACAGTGTCTGGGGAAGGTTGTGTTATTCAGAACTGCTGTGCGACACTGAGTGCAAAATATGAATTGCTTCTCACTTGCAGCTGCAAAGACATGCTGTTTGATTCTTACCAGCGTTATTATAAGTCATTGCTTGTGCTTGGTCAGATCTCAACAGCAATTCAAGTTATTGTTAAAAGTAACACCAACTTGTGTAGTTTAATGCCAGTCCCTAGTATACTGGCACTGGGGAATGTTTTCCATGTTCTGGCCAGAAATATCTATAACATTACTGCTTTGATATTAGATACTGCTCTCTTATTCTCTCAAACAAATGCAATGTACAGCAATTAAAAAACCCATGTTGTCTTTCTGTGCATAAGCTGCTGCATCCAAATAAGTAAGTTTTTGGAAGTGGATTTAATTGTTCTTTATTGTATTCAGTTTAAATTATAGGAGGATTGTTACATACGATAACCTATGTACTGTATGTGTGAGCAACAAAGTAAAAATATTTCAGTGAATAAGAATGTGTAAATCCAGTGTAATATTGTAGTACATAGGTGACAATTAAACTTGTAGTAAGTGTAACAGAAGCTATTTGCATTCTGCAGCTTTTACTGAAGTCACGGTTTTGGCAAATATGTAAATGAATGTTGCTTATTTTTTAAGAATGTAAACAATTTATGATGTTCACTATCCCTTCCTTTTTTTTTATAGAAATTGCCTTTGATAACAATTGTATAGTCACTGGTACTTTCAGAATTAAAGGGCACTTTTTATAGCTGTTCTATAATGGTTGACCACCAACATATGAAATAAGTTAGGCACTTAGAACATCAATTTGCATAAGTCATGCTCTTTTACACTGGCATGTTGTTGTTAAAAGTCATAATTCTTTAAAAGAACCGGAAAATCTTAATTATGCCTGCAATGAGATGCATGCGGAAAATAAGAAAACACATACTGTACATGTAACTATAATTAATTAGTGAAGACAAGTTTGTGCATTTTTTTTGTTTGTTTTTTAAGCTAACCCCGACATGGGTGGAATAGATTTGCAGCTCAATTTCCAAGCTTGATTATTTTCCTTGAAAGGTGCTATCAATTGAATGCTGTTCACGGCCTCTAAGTAAAAAGCTCCTGAAGGAACAGTCCTCTTGACTCAGCTCACATATAACTGAATCTGCCTCTTGGTGGACTTTTTGAAGTTCTAGAAAATCAGCTGACTACAGTATATCTTTTAACTAGGCTTACCATACTATCCCTTTAAACCGCTACACTAAGGAATTATACATGTTTTGTGGCTGGCTGACTTCAAGTCTGAATTTTACCTGATTTTAATCAGTATGGTAAGCCTACTCCTATCCAGCATGCCCTAGACCAGTGATGGCTAAACTTGACACTCCAGCTGTTGTTGAACTACACATCCCAGCATGCCCTGCATCAGTTTTAGCATGGCCAAATAGCAAAACTGTAGCAGGGTATGCTGGGATGTGTAGTTCAACAACAGCTGGAGTGTCAAGGTTAGCCATCACTGCCCTAGGCATTTTGAAAAAAGAAAAAAAAAAACTTCCAGAAAGTGAAAACAAACCTATAGTGAAGTAACTAGAGGTAAATGTCTCTGTGAAACAATATTAGCATTTTCCATTTATCTAATGTGTTAACATTGTCGCAGATCTAGTAATTTATAAGTTTACCATAATATCCCTTTAAAATGGGACACCTATAATTTACATAGGTTCTGTAGCTGGCTAAATTCAAGCCTGCATTTTACCTGGTTTTAATCAGCCACAGAACCTGTGTAAATTATAGGTGTTCCAGATTAAATGGATATTATGGCAAACCTAAAGAATTATGATACCGGCAATACTTACACCAGGGATTCTCAACCACAGTCCTCAAGGAATACAAACAGTTCAAGTTTTAAGGATAGCCATTGTTAAATTCGTTTAAATTACAAGGAAAAGCAATACATATGCACACTGTGGTTTGAGCCGCTGCAGCCGCTAATCATATAATTATAACTGCTAAATTGTTTTTATATATATGTTGCGTATACATGCCAACACGTTATGCGCACAATATAGCAACACGTGTGGCCGAATACACTTTACCTCAAACAAGAATGGAATGCGACACCAGTAGTTAAATGTAATGTTGTGGTCCAACGCATCAACAGTATTTACTTAAAAGATACATATAAAAAGGTACAACAATATTACAGAGAAGAGCTACAACCAATAGTACATACGTTTGTTCGCGAGCGCTCCTGGATCCAGGACTCAGTCAGTCTTAGCAAGATGACCTTCAGAGAATAGAGACTGAGCCTGGTCAGGAGACCTCTCTTTTATACAAGCTCTTCTTTCATAGGTCAGAGGGCAAATCATTTACAGTACATGAGGGGACATAGGTTGGTTTGAATGAATGGGCGATGCTTGGTCCAGGTTGTACTTGCAGATATTTGCCACTGGGTTCCTGCCGAATATCATGAGTACAGTATTACAGCAGTTTGCGAATATTACAATTCTGCGCATATCTATACTCAGAAACATGCATTAAACTGGAAATAGCCACCGGAATGTAGATGTCAAAATACTGTACATCTGGATACCAAACACTATAGGGGCTTACTCACAGAGCGATATATTAAGCAATCTGACTAGATTGCTTAGAATATCAGCATGATCGCTCCGTGTGTAGCCCCCTAAGCGATATCGATGCGCGGACCCGCACATCGCTATCGCTGCTGCTAGATTGGCCTGCATGCAGGCCAATCTAGCGGGTCGCTCACTTCACCCGCTGGGTGAAATGAGTGGCCCCCCCGTCTCCCCCCGCACGCTCAGCACACATCTCTCCTGCATCGGCCCGTGGGTACTGGGCTTAAGACCTAATACTGCTCCATCCCCTCACTCCATGTAACAGTGCCGTAACTAGGTATTTTTGCGCTGTGTGCAATAAACAAGATCGGCGCCCCCCCCCCCCCCACACACACCTTTTTAAAATAGGGCCAGTACGCGCAACAAAAATATAGGGCCCTGGCTTTATTGGGAAGGGGTGTGGCCACAAGGACACTGAGCTCCTGAGGCGCTGTTTCATATACCCCCAGGGTGTGCGTACACGACGGCAGCATGCCACCACCCCTAACAGATGCAATTTCACATTTCAATTTACACAACAAAATCTCTGTTGATTAAGTTAGTCAGGGGCCACTGCTGCTAGGAGAAAAGAAATGGGTTTAGCATCATAGAGGCCCAATCGTAACTTCAGCAGGTTTTGTCAAAGGGTAATGTTGAACTTTCGTTACTGCCATTTGCCGAATTAGTGTTTACCTGTGATCTTTTCCTTTTGAAGAGGTGATTAAAGATCTGGCCGCCCCTGTATCTACAAGGAAGGGTTGTCTTGTGCCAGCTACATTGACCATGACCTCAGGTTCATCTCTAAGGCTAGTAGTCAGTCTCACTGGCTGCAGAATACAGGTGTGATCTGACCTCTATTGTTTATATGGGCCTCCCCGCAGTGCATTGGCAGCTATTATGTGTGAGGGAAAAGTATCTGTGATGAGTTGGAGGTCTGCCCTTCCCTCCTTGGGGGAAATCTATGTGTTTCCCCTCTATGTGGTTCAAAATTCCTTCTATATGTGCCTTGGTCCCATCTATAAGTTGATAACGTGGCTCGTGTTCTTGTTTAGGGGGTCTATACTTACTTGTGTCCCTGTGTTCCAACACTTTCTGGCAAAATGTCCCTCCCTCTGGCAAATATAACATTTTGATGACTTTTATCTGTTCTCTTTAAATGTCTGGGGTTTCAGTTGGGTGGATATCCCTTCGAGTGCTTGTGTACTCACCTCCATCAACCTCCCCCCCCCCCCCCCCCCGTGTCTCCTTCCGTTTCAGAATGTTTTTGTCATGTTCTACTGCGGATTCCCTAAGGGCATCCACAGTTACCCCTCTCCAATTGGGCAGAGAGATCTGTACCCTGACTTTCAATGGCTCTCTGAGTCTGTCCATCAGCACAGAGACAGCCACCTCCCTGTGGTTCACATCATTCTTTATATCCCTTATCCCAGTGTATTTAGCCATTACTTGTAAAGTTCTATGACCATATTCGGATGCCAGTTCACTTTCTGTTTGATAGTGACAATTTTATTCTACTTCACAACTGTGGGGAAATACAATCTTAATTGCACATTGATTTGTTTTACATTCTCCTGGTTATATTCATCAGTCCGGGGACTGTCTTCCTCTATCTTAGAATTCGTTATAAACTTTTGTGTGTCAATATTGGTGGGTAGGCACGGTCTTAACACTGTCCGACAATCTTTGTTTGTGGGTTCATGGGCATTATCCAGACCTTTAATAAACTTCGGGCACCTGGCTAAATCTCTCCTGGGATCGAGGAATTCTGAAATGATTGACCGTAGTTCCGATCTGGTCCACGGGCAATACATTGCAATATTCCTGATGGGGGTTACTCCCTGGCTATCAGTTCTCCCTTTGGGAACTGCTATTACCCAGACAGGGTGTAACCTAACCACTCCATTCCTATGTGACTCACTGTGGGAAGCTACTGTCTCTGCGTAATGAACAGTCTCATACTTACCGGTGGCTATGATTTCACCCATCCCTCCTGTGGAAGACAGCCACTGCTCTTACCGGTTGGGCTGTACCCACCTGGGCTTCCCGCATGGTGGCTGCCTGAGAGAGCGCTGAGATCAGGCTAGTTTCATCATCTTCCTCTGAACTATGATCCTTGGAAGAACTTAGGACAGTGTAAAATTTGCAAGGGTTAGGGTTAGTACATGTTACAAATGCATTTTTATCATTTCTTGGTATGTTATCGGTTGTAGCAGCCTTCTCTCCATTGACATATGGCGTTGGTGGTGTATTTGCATTCACATTCCTGTTTGGTTTGGACCTTGCTGCACGAGCAAGTTCCCTTTGCATTTCTCCTTCTTGTTGCCATATGTTTAAACAGTCGTTATGTCTGATCCTTAGTTTCTTGGATTTGATCAGACATATTCTATTTTTAACATTCTGCAGCACCTCTGGTTCAAAACTACCAACCCTAGGAAATGATGCCCTATCATCAACAGTCATTCGTACCCATTCATCACAAATAGCCTCTGTATATAGACCATGCTTCCTACACATAATATAGACAGCAGACCCTTTTCACCCCTGCTCATCAGCCTGAACCCTGGCTCCTGAACGCCTCTTGCGTGCACGCTTGGACTTGCACACATTGTGGACTTTTTAAAACACAAACACCAAATGGCCAACGCGAGATGACGGTGAAAAGTCCTCTGAGCGCTTTTCACCCGTTCCGTCTCCTTTGGACAGTACCACTGTCCACTCCAGTAGTGGTTGCCCGCGTACCCAGTGAGGACCCTACCAGACCCCTCAGCACTGGAAGTATGGAGTATTAACAGCAATAAATTAATACCCCGCCTTTTTCAGTGGAGGTTAAAAGCCTGATCTTTTTGGTTTCTTTCCACAGGAATTCCGCTTGGGAAACGTCACCAAGCCTTCCTATGAAGTTCCACCAGGAATATTTCCTGAGAGAGAGTCAGCAAAAATTCCTTTTCTTTACACAAATCACGTCTGCCTATGCTAACACAGCGCGTATGATGACGCAATTGCGTGAAATTACGCAAATGGTATCACGTTGCGCTACGTATCACATACACACACGTGCGGTCCAATCGCACAGCTTATAGATACTTGTGATCTATACGCCCTACGATCACGGGAGTCGAATTCACAAGCGGCGCTCCACAGCCGGAGCGTAACACCAAATATCATGCTCCTACGCACGTTTTACCTTTAAAAACACACACTACATGCCTCAATACCAATAAATCACGTGGGGTCGCTAACCTCCACGCCACCAAGCCTCTGCTTACTCAGTGCCTCACCTACGAGATCCCGCTTTTCCAGGGGTTCAATTCACTCACACTTTCTTTTCAACAACCCACACTTTTAGATTTTCTGGACATAAAAAAAAATCACTCCCTTTGATCGATAACTTGCCCCAGAGGTACTACACTTATAATAAGATTTTCAGTAATCTGTCTAAAATTGGATAGTTACTTGTTAATGTATAACTATAAATCTTTTATCCCACCTTAAAATAAACTTCTATTGTGTGGCATACTTGCGCTCGCTATTTACACAATTTTTGCGTAATTATGCAACCGAGCGCGTAATCATGCACACGTGCGCGTTCCCATATGCACGCTTCACGTACCTTTGTACTGTGCCACGTGTGTTCGCAATTACATATGAATATACGCAGCAACCACACTTACATAAATCACTGTAAGCAATAGAACAAACTTGTGTTTCTATTGTTTTTGATTAATACACAATACACCTTTGTTCCTCACACACACACTAAAAGTCACCCACGTGGATAACTTCCGTTGAGTGCTGCCCAAACTTTTAGGCAGGAACCGAGTCTTGTATGTGCTTTACAAGTAACCACTAAACAAATACAACAAATGTATAACAAATAACTTAACCAATTCTATGCAGATCTATAATGACTACTGCAACCCAGTCAGGATTCTGTAACTGGTCTGTCCCCGGCGGGGGCACTAGTGGGTCAGTGTTGGTGTGACGTAATACACGAGGAGACCGAAGAATAGTCCTGCGCATAAGCGCTGATATTTATTATGTCACAGGGATCACAAAGCAATTGAATAACAGGTGCAGTGGAATGCAAAACCAGAAATAACAGGAAATAAATATTCAAAAGTCACTGGTAACTATGATTGAAACAAACAGAACTCCGGTAATTGTAAAAAGCACACAGTCTCAGTATAACTCAGGATGAAATAACTTTGGAAAAACAGAACTCTGATAACTGTACAGTCTCTATGAAGCACAAGTCCAGATAGCCTAACGGGCTTAAGCAGGAGACAGTCTCTAAGCAAATAGATGTTAACTGCTGAGATGCACAGATGGTAACTGATAATGAGTGCACAGGTAGATAATGATAAAACACCTGAGGAGAGTCTCTTACTGCTGGTGGATTGTGGCTGGCTGTGGCTGGAGTTTGTAGTTCCACAGGAACACTGGAATAGGGAGATGACTTGGAGATGCCAGAAATAGAAGACTGCTGGAAACAAAGGATTGAAGACTGGAACCTGGAACTGGAAACTGGAACGGAACTGGAACTGGAACTGCTGGGACCTGTAGTTCCACAGGTCCAATACACAGGGGTATCTCTGCAGACAGATGACTGCAAACAGGAGACGCCTGTTCACGGAATGGGACGTGTTGTCCAAGGCAATGAGACTGGGCCAGGAACTGGAGTTTATACCCCTAGGTCTGTGATGATTGGATGTTGCATCTGTGAGAACACACCCCGCTGGATTGGGTGTTCAGATCAGCTGTGAGTTAGCTGAAGCACTGTGTACTCCAGGCTGCAGTAGACTGAAAACTGGAACTGGAACTGAACTGTACTGCTGGAACCTGTAGTTCCACAGTAGTGATGCGATGGAGGATGCAGATTCCTGACAAACCCAGTGCCATAACTAGACATTTTAGTGCTGTGTGCAAGAAACAGCATCGGCGTCCCCCCACCCCCCCTTAATGAAAACAGGGCCAGTGCACGCTATTTGCGCGCGTCAAAAATATAGGGGCATGTCTTCATGAGGAAGGGGTGTGACCACAAAATAATACCAATTCACATTGCACTGCACAGTAATCTCCATTATTCAAATTATGACGCACAGTAGTGCCACTACACCAGGTAGAGTCCCCTTTTTACACATTACAGCAGACAGAGTCTCACGTGTCTCAGTGATACAGCGCACGCGTCCCCGTCACACAGCGCATGTCTCACTCACACAGGGCACAAGTCTCACTCACACAGCGCATGTCTCACTCACACAGGGCACACATCCCAGTCACACAGCGCATGTCTCAATCACACAGGGCACACATCCCAGTCACACAGCGCATGTCTCACACAGGGCACACGTCCCAGTCACACAGCGCACACATTCCAGTTGGACAGCACAAGCGTCCTTATTCTTAGCGTTCAGAGGTGCAGAACAGGGTCTATGAAAATCAGAGGGCATTCCTTGGAGGTGACAGGGGGGTGGCAAAGTAGATGTTGGCCTGATCCTGTCAGCGTCAAAACCACTCACACAGGAGGCCATACAGTACTTGGGATGGAGAATATGCTCCTGCTGTAGGGCTGATGACAGTCTCGATGGGGTGACTAAAGACGCACTGAGACGGAACTGCACTGATGCTAGAAGCTGCAAGTGGGCCTCTCGGTTTTAATGACACGCAGACATGGCTATGACAAAAGAAGCAGCCGTGACCACAGAATCAGCCCCTAAATGTTTAATAAAAATATAAAATGTTCTGAGCCCAGTTATGGCCCAGTCATTGGTAATTGTCCTGGCCAACCTCCATGCAGATCTAACTGTGGCACATATGTCATATTAGTAATATAAAATGCAGAGAAAAGTTTACATCTGCCTGTTGTGAGTGTTGAAGTAGCAGGACAGCATACAGCTGAGTGTACCTTGCAGTATCAGGTATATCAGGACGCCCGCTGTAGCTGCTTTGCTGTCGGTGTGCACGCTGCTGTCTGCGACACACATGTCCCGGTATCTAGCTAGCAGGAAGCAAGATCACACGAGCATCTGATCCCGGGTGCGCAGTGCGAGGCTTGGAACGCACAGCCAGGAAGTAAGTTGGAACACACAGGCTGGGAGCGGCGCGCCACTGTGAGCAGGCTGGGAAAGCCGCTGTGTTTCCCATCACGGTAGCGTCTACTTACCAGACACAACCTTCCCATCATACTGGCGTCTTCCAGTGGCTTTGAGCGCATCCCCATTGTTGTCACAATGGGGATGCGGTCAGGTGTGCCTTTAGGGCAACTGCGCTGTGTGCCAGGCACCGCTGGCACACACGTAGTTACGGCCCTGCTACAACCTATGGCAACAATATATTAGAATATATGCAAAATATCTTTACGCTTGTTCGTATTTTCGTGCCAAAAGTAACACAAAGAAATAGCTTTTCCTTGCTGTCCCTCGGTTCGCACCAGCACCTCTGAGACTATACAAGACAGACGTGGTTTAACAACATTAGGTAGTTTTAACACAAAACAAAATTGTTTTACTTTAGACGCGTCCTCCACCCTTTTTTGTTAGACTAAAGTTTGTAAGGCCCTGTAAGTCCGCGAGTGTGAGGTGAACCGGACAGAGCCCCCAACTATTAAGTTCATTTAAATTACAAGGAAAAGCAATACATATGCACACTGTGGTTTGAGCCGCTGCGGCCGCTAATCATATAATTATAATTGCTAAATTGTTTATATATATATATATATATATATGTTGCGTATACACGCCGACATGTTATGCGCACAATATAGCAACATGTGTGGCCGAATACACTTTACCCCAAACAAGAATGGAATGCGACACCAGTAGTTAAATGTAATGTTGTGGTCCAACACATCAACAGTATTTACTTAAAAGATACATATATAAAAGGTACAACAATATTACAGAGAAGAGCTACAACCAAAAGTACATACGTTTGTTCGCGAGTGCTCCTGGATCCAGGACTCAGTCAGTCTTAGCAAGATGACCTTCAGAGAATAGAGACTTAGCCTGGTCAGTGTTTTGTTCATATGTTTGTAAATCCAGTCATCAGGACACAGAGACATGTGAGTTCACTGCTGTGCTGCTTTATTCCATCACCAACTACAGGCACACTGCACACTGGACCACCCACTTCCCAGCATCCCCCTGGTCCCAGGGACCATCACTGAAAATTCAGGCTTAGACATGTTAGTAAGGGAGTGTCTACAAATATTAAGCATTCTAATACACTAACATCACAGTCAGGAGGCCTCTCTTTTATACAATGTGTCCAAATACAGTACAATGGGAACTGTAAGCTCTTCTTTCATAGGTCAGAGGGCAAATCATTTACAGTACATGAGGGGACATAGGTTGGTTTGAATGTATGGGCGATGCTTGGTCCAGGTGTACTTGCAGATGTTCGCCACTGGGTTCCTGCCGAATATCATGAGTACAGTATTACAGCAGTTTGCGAATATTACAATTCTGCGTATATCCATACGTTGAAACATGCGATAAACTGGAAATATGGGGATCCCCTGTATATTTTCCCCCTGTATTTTTACAACCAGGACCGGCTCAAAGAGCCCAAGGCTGGTTATGCTTAGGAGGGGGGACCCCACGCAATTTTTTTTCAGTTTTTAACCCATTCTGCACTGCTCACAATGCACACAATGAAGCCCTGCACGGATCTCACAGATCCGGCCAGGA
Organism: Pseudophryne corroboree; assembly: GCF_028390025.1. Lineage (NCBI taxonomy): Eukaryota > Metazoa > Chordata > Amphibia > Anura > Myobatrachidae > Pseudophryne > Pseudophryne corroboree. The sequence continues at coordinate 573,525,902 of NC_086447.1, read as the reverse complement.
TTCATTGTGTTTTGTCAGGCAGTATTTTACTAATCACTCCCATAAAACACTGCCTGACATTACGAATCACATCGACATCGGAAAATACGAATGTGGAAAACTCGGCAGCTTAGTAAATGACCGTATCAGGATTCAAAAACTTGCAGTAAAATGCACCCGATACCATTCGAGATCAAACACCCTTAAAAACGGCAAAAACATGAATATTAGTAAATATACCCCTATGTGTGAATTTTGCATTATATGAATAAAGTATTGAATATGTCTTTGTGGATTTTCTGTGCAAATGCGTTTGCTACCGTATATACTCTTGCCATGCGTTAATACGCAAGGCCTGGGTATGCGTACACACGGCGGCAATGCGCACGAACAGAGGCCACTCTGTTTGGAGTTTATATGTGTGTGTAATATTTTTGACTTTGACACCATACTTGAGCACAGGTGACTTTATTAGTACTTCAGTTATTTAGATTTAACCATCTGTGGTTAAGAATGAATATCACTTAAACCAGGACTGTAATACCCCTTTTTCCAGTGCTGCAATAATCTGGGATATTGCTGGGCAGGGCCGGTTCTAAGACTTGTGGCGCCCCGGGCAAAATATGGGGGCGTGGCTTCAATTGGGGGCGTGGTCACGACACCGAAAGAAAAAGAAAAATAAATAAAAAGTATACTTACCATCCCCATTCCTGATCCAGACCGCTGCAGACCCCTCCGCCGGCGGCGCCGCTCTTCTCCTCTCTTCTCTTCAATCTATGGGAGAGACGTTATTACGTCTCTCCCATAGAACAGCATAGACACTAGAGGTCAATTATGACACCTAGTGTCTGTGCCACTATGCTGTGCGGTGCGCGATGACGTCATCGCACAGCAAAGGTCCTCTACACGAAGAGAAACTAGACCGTAGCGTCTAGTTTCCCTTCATGGTGAGGACCTTTGCTGTGCGGTGCGCGATGACGTCATTGCGCACCGCACAACTAAGGTCTTCTCAATGAAGGGAAACTAGACGCTACGCGTCTGGTTCCCTTCAAAGCGGGGGGGCAAAGCAGGGCACTGCGGGGGGCACAGTGGCGGATCTTGCCCTTGTGCGGCGCCCTCCGGAAGGCGGCGCCCCGGGCAAAAGTACCGCTTGCCCGTGGCAAGAACCGCCACTGTTGCTGGGTCTACCCGGGTCGTAGCTCAGTGTAAAAGGGTTCTTGAAAAATAACCCAGGTGTAAGCTTATAGTAAAATTGTGTTATTGACACAAACTTCAGCAAGGTTTGATGACTTTGGCATATCAGCGTTTCACAGCTGTATTGTTGTTGATCTATGGCAGTCTCTTCCTGAGTGGTATCTATTATTGTCTGTGTGTGTTTTGGTGTGCTGTTGTGATAATGTCAGTGCTGAATTAGAGCAATGAACGACCATTACATTTTCTGTTAAACTTGGCAACAGTGAAAGTGAAATCAGAGACCTGTTAGTGTAAGTTTTCAGAGATAATGCTAAAAAGAATATAGCAGTTTACAAGTGGGTGAAATGTTTTTCTGAGGGAAGAGAAAGTGTCACTGATGAAGAGAGATCAGTATGGCCAGCAGTGAGCAAAACTGAAGAAAACATTGCAAAAGTTCATCAAATTGTGCATGAAAATCATCTGCTGACTGTCAGGAGCAAAGCAGTGCAAGTGAACATTGACAAACAGTCAACCAAGTTTACTATTTGCAAGTCCTGAAATGGGTGCATGAAAAAGACAGAAACGACCCAAACTTTTTATCAACAACTCACGGATCTTGCATCACAACAATGTACCTGCTCACACGGCACTGTCTGTGAGGGAGTTTTTAGCTAGTAAACAAATAACTATGTTGGAATACCATCCTTATTCACCAGATCTAGCCCCCAATTATTATTTTTTCAGTTCCTGAAGATAAAGGAATATTGAAAGAAAGGCATTTTAAGGACATTGATGACATTAGGAGTAATACGACGGCTGCTCTGAAGGCAATTCCACAAAATCAGTTCCAAAATTGTTTTGAAGTGTGGACAAGGCGCTAACATAGGTGTATAGCTTCCCAAGGGGAGTACTTTGAAGGTGATCACAGTGATATCAGCAATGGCGTATGTAGCATTTTTACCGCAATGAGTTCATGAACTGTTAGGATCTCCTGTTCTGTACTGCCACGTCGCCATGGCAACCGGGAGGCAAGTGTTAGCGAAGTAACCTGAGCGCAGCTGATACTCCGGTCCGGGTTTTTACTGTGTAGTGGTTACAGGCACTGTGCACGGCAGGGAATCCGGCGCTGGTTTTGTGCTCACAGTCTGTGAGGTCTGAGTGGGGCGTGGACAGCACCTGCTATATAAACCATCCTCTCAGGCTAGGCAAATGCTGCTGAATCTTTGTTTGTTAGTCAGTTCCAGAGAGTTAGCTAGTACTGTGTGACTTTGTATTTACTTGTTGCTTACTGCGAATAGGCCTTGGGATTCGGTACTTCATTCTGCCAATCCGGACCTAGCAGTAAGACTGGAGTCAGTTGTTTAACCTGCTGGGGTTCTTTTGCTATTCTGTGAACCCAGCAGGTTTGCGGCTGTACTCTCAGACCTGCTTGCTTAATCCTCCCTCACTGTGCAGGGCGTCCAGGTGTCAGTTTAGTGGCAGTAAGCTGAACCTGTGCCCTGCAAGTGGGGGTTAGGATTGTGGATACTCTCCTTGTGTCTACATTTCTATCTCTGACCAAGGAGTTTATTCCCACACCCGTTGGTAACCCTTTGGGGTTTTTCCTGTTGCTCTTAGCAACATCATTTTGGGTGCTCCACATGTTAAATCACTACATCTCGCTTCATTGTCCGCTCTATTCCATCTGAGCATTCCTGACACTAGGGAGACACCCAATTCCTGAGCCTTTGGGCTTCCCCGTTCATTTTGTGTTTATTAGTTATTCCATCAGCTCCTGTGTATGTTATGTTATACTGTCTGTGAGTTCGTTTTGCCTCGCATCCCTCTCTGTTCATACACCGGTATACTCCTGTTAGCACTGGTGTGCGTAACATATTCAGCAGCCCTACTCCTGTTGAAATTTTGTGGGAATATGGAGCATACCCCTCAAAATACTTTGCAACAGGTGGTCGATCAGGTGCAGGTCCTGACTCGACAATTTAATGAGATGTCCATTAAAATGAACACCCCGCAGGCCGCTAGCGGAGCTCCCGCAGCAGCAGCGGCAAGTTTAGGGGTTAAGGAGCCGAAAGTAAATCTCCCGGATCGTTTTTCTGGAGATCGCTCGCAGTTTTTTTGTTTCAAGGAGAGCTGTAAGCTATATTTCAGGCTTAGGCCCCAGTCTTCTGGGTCGGAGATTCAGCGGGTGGGCGTGGTGATTTCCTTGCTACAAGGAGACCCACAGGTCTGGGCATATGGGTTGCAGCCTGACTGTCCGTCGTTTAAAAGTGTTGATGCTTTTTTTACGGCACTGGGCATTTTGTATGATGACCCTGACAAGATGGCTTCAGCCGAGGCTCAGATTACGGTCCTAAAGCAAGGGCGACGGCCAGCTGAGGTTTATAGTACGGAGTTTCGGAGGTTGGCTCATGATACCCAGTGGAATGACCCAGCCCTGAGAAACCAGTACCGAAGGGGCCTTTCTGACCAGATAAAGGACCAACTGGTACAATATCCCTCGCCTGATAGCTTAGATCAGCTCATGCAGTTATCCATCCAGGTGGATAGACGGCTGAGAGAGCGTAGGCTTGAAAGGGAGACCGCAATTTCCTTTTTTCCCAAGGGAACCTCAGACTCTGAGGAATATTCCGAGGAGCCTATGCAGATTGGGGCTACCCGCCTCTCCTCGCGTGAGAAGACGCGGAGGAGACAGCAGGGTTTGTGTTTGTACTGTGGGAATAAAGGTCATGTCGTAGTATCATGCCCAGAAAAGCCGGAAAACTTCAGGGCCTGAGGGTGATGGGAAATATCCTGTCAGGCCAGAAGTCAGATTTTCCCAAAAAGACTTTTCTCATTCCGGTGACTTTGGAGATCCTCGGTCAAACTGTCAAGACTGAGGCCTTTGTTGACAGTGGGGCCGATGGGGTTTTCATGGACCGTCAATACGCCCTGGAACACTCTGTTCCCTCAGTACCTTTGGCATCAGAGATTGAGATCTGTGGGTTAAACGGGGAACCATTGTCCCAGGGTAAAATTACCTCCTGCACCAGCCAAATTCCTTTGTTTATTGGAGCCACACACTCTGAAAAATTGTCTTTCTATGTGACTGTCTGTTCTTTTGCCCCATTGGTTTTGGGGTTACCCTGGTTAAGGGCCCATAACCCTCAATTTAACTGGGTCTCTGGGGAGATTCTTAGTTGGGGTAGTGATTGTTTCAGGAGTTGCTTGAGCCTTCCAGTCAGGCTCTCGCAGCTAAGTTTGCCAGGATTGCCAGGATGTTATGCAGATTTTGCGGATGTGTTCTCCAAAAAAGTTGCGGAGGTACTACCTCCCCATCGCCCCTATGACTGTGCCATTGATTTGTTGCCGGATGCTAAGCTTCCCAAGAGCAGGTTGTACTCCCTGTCACGTCCTGAGACTCAGGCTATGGCAGAGTACATTCAGGAGAACTTGGCTAAGGGATTTATCAGACCCTCACAGTCCCCAGTTGGGTCGGGGTTCTTCTTCGTGGGTAAAAAGGACGGTTCGTTGCGACCCTGCATCGACTTCAGGGAATTGAACCGTATCACGATTAAAAACTCGTACCCACTGCCTCTGATTTCGGTTTTGTTTGACCAGCTTCGTACTGCCACCATTTTTTCTAAGATTGACCTACGCGGTGCTTACAATCTAATCTGAATAAGAGAGGGGGATGAATGGAAGACTGCCTTTAATACCCACTCAGGGCATTATGAATATTTGGTGATGCCTTTTGGGCTCTCTAATGCCCCGGCAGTCTTCCAGGAATTCATGAACGATGTGCTCAGGGAATATTTGGATAGATTTTTAGTTGTTTATCTAGATGACATCCTAATCTTCTCCCATTCCCTGGAGGAACATCGGAAGCATGTACGCTTAGTCCTCCAGAAACTCAGAGACCACCAGCTTGGGGCGAAGCTGAAGAAGTGCGAATTTGAAGTCCAGTAAATCGCATTTCTAGGGTATATTATCTCCTCAGAAGGTTTCCAAATGGAGGGTTCTAAGGTACAGGCAGTCCTGGATTGGGTGCAGCCCACTAGTTTGAAGGCGCTTCAGCGTTTTCTGGGCTTTGCAAATTTTTATAGACGGTTCATCGCTGGATTTTCGTCTGTAGTGGCCCCCTTGGTGGCACTCACTAAGAAAGGGGCGGATGTTGCTCACTGGTCTTGTGAGGCCAAAGCGGCCTTTGCCCGTCTCAAAAGGGCATTTGTCTCGGCCAAGGTACTGCGACACCCAGATCCAGAGCGTCCTTTTGTGGTAGAAGTGGATGCCTCTGAGATAGGTATTGGGGCAGTGCTCTCTCAGATGGGGGTGTCTGATAATCGCCTTCATCCCTGTGCTTACTTTTCCCGTAAATTTTCGTCTGCCGAGATGAATTATGATGTGGGTAACCGGGAATTGTTGGCTATAAAGGATGCACTCGGGGAGTGGAGACACTGGCTTGAGGGGGCTAAGTTTATGGTCTCAATTCTCACCGACCATAAGAATCTGGCATATTTAGAGTCAGCGAAGCGGCTCAATGCCAGGCAAGCACGATGGGCTTTGTTTTTTGCTCGTTTTAATTTTTTGATAACATATCGCCCTGTGTCAAAAAACATCAAGGCTGATGCCCTCTCGCGGAATTTTGCTCCAGTCCAAGAGACCACCGAGGAGCCATTGCCCATTGTGTCCCCATCATGTATTAAAGTGGGCATTACCCAGGACCTCTTGTCATTAGTCCTTAGAGCACAGGAGCAGGCTCCTCCAGACCTTCCGGTAGGTCTCTTGTTTGTGCCTCCTAGGTTAAGACAGCGAGTGTTCCTGGAATTCCATGCCAAGAGGTCAGCAGGGCATCCGGGTATTGCCAGAACTCGGGAGTTGCTGTCTAGGGCGGTGTGGTGGCCCTCAGTGGCTAGGGATGTGGATCAGTGGGTTCGGGCATGTGACGTTTGTGCCCGAAATAAAACTCCTAGAGGGGTTCCTGTCGGCCCATTACATCCACTCTCTATTCCATCTAAGCCATGGACCCACATTTCCATGGATTTTGTGGTGGACTTGCCCAAATCCTCGGGGATGACAGCCATTTGGGTTGTCGTTGACAGGTTTTCGAAGATGGCGCATTTCGTTCCACTGGTTGGGTTGCCATCGGCCAGATGCCTGTCTGAGTTATTTTTGCAGCATGTTGTGCGCCTCCACGGGTTGCCACTTGATGTGGTCCCTGACCGTGGATCCCAGTTTGTGGCCAAATTCTGGAGGGCATTTTGTTCTGATCTCCAGATTTCTGTGAGCTTGTCGTCAGGCTACCATCCACAGTCTAATGGGCAGACTGAGAGGGTGAACCAGTCCTTGGAGCAGTTCCTCAGGTGTTATGTCTCCAAGTGTCATACTGACTGGGTTGCTCATCTGTCCATGGCGGAGTTTGCCTATAACAACGCGGCTCACTCTGCTACAGGGATCTCTCCCTTCCTTTGTGTGTATGGGCATCATCCTAAGGCCAATTCTTTTGACCCCCTGGATTCCACGCCTGGTGGTTCCTCTGTGGTTTCGGCCCTTAGGGGTATTTGGAGGAAAGTTAAGAAAGCCCTTGTGTCTGTGTCATTAGTGACCAAAAGGGTTTTTGATAAGCGGAGAAGACCCTGCAGCTTTAAATTAGGAGACTTCGTCTGGTTGTCCACCAAGAATTTGAAGTTGAGACAGCCATCTCATAAGTTCATCGGCCCTTATAAGATCACCAGGGTTATCAATCTGGTGGCATTTCAGTTAGATCTGCCCCGTTCATTGGGTATCAATAAAACATTTCATTGTTCCCTTTTAAAACTGGCGGTTAGTAATCCTTCTTCCAGTGGAAGACCTTCTCCTCTTCTGATACGGGGTCAGAGGGAGTTTGTGGTTGAAAGGGTTCTTGACTCCAAGATAGTTCGGGGTCGGCTGTCATTTTTGGTGCACTAGAAGGGGTATGGGCCGGAGGAGCGGTCGTGGGTGCGCAGTTGTGATCTTCATGCCCCCAGACTGATACTCTCTTTCTTCTTGCAGTTCCCCGATAAACCCGGTGGTAGGGGTTCTTTGACCCCTCGTCAGAGGGGGGGTACTGTTAGGATCTCCTGTTCTGTACTGCCACGTCGCCATGGCAACCGGGAGGCAAGTGTTAGCGAAGTAACCTGAGCGCAGCTGATACTCCGGTCCGGGTTTTTACTGTGTAGTGGTTACAGGCTCTGTGCACGGCAGGGAATCCGGCGCTGGTTTTGTGCTCACAGTCTGTGAGGTCTGAGTGGGGCGTGGACAGCACCTGCTATATAAACCATCCTCTCAGGCTAGGCAAATGCTGCTGAATCTTTGTTTGTTAGTCAGTTCCAGAGAGTTAGCTAGTACTGTGTGACTTTGTATTTACTTGTTGCTTACTGCGAATAGGCCTTGGGATTCGGTACTTCATTCTGCCAATCCGGACCTAGCAGTAAGACTGGAGTCAGTTGTTTAACCTGCTGGGGTTCTTTTGCTATTCTGTGAACCCAGCAGGTTTGCGGCTATTCTCTCAGACCTGCTTGCTTAATCCTCCCTCACTGTGCAGGGCGTCCAGGTGTCAGTTTAGTGGCAGTAAGCTGAACCTGTGCCCTGCAAGTGGGGGTTAGGATTGTGGATACTCTCCTTGTGTCTACATTTCTATCTCTGACCAAGGAGTTTATTCCCACACCCGTTGGTAACCCTTTGGGGTTTTTCCTGTTGCTCTTAGCAACATCATTTTGGGTGCTCCACATGTTAAATCACTACATCTCGCTTCATTGTCCGCTCTATTCCATCTGAGCATTCCTGACACTAGGGAGACACCCAATTCCTGAGCCTTTGGGCTTCTCCGTTCACTTTGTGTTTATTAGTTATTCCATCACCTCCTGTGTATGTTATGTTATACTGTCTGTGAGTTCGTTTTGCCTCGCATCCCTCTCTGTTCATACACCGGTATACTCCTGTTAGCACTGGTGTGCGTAACATGAACTAAATTGTTAGACTGTGCATCTGCTAGGTGATCTGAAAAACAAGAACTGTTTGGGGTCCTGATGTCTGAGTATGAGAACCACTGCTGTAATGTATATTTTACCCAGTCAAACTTATTCATAATAAATTGTTTTGACAACATACCTAAGCTGTCTAAATGATTTTATTCAAAAACAAAACCTCTTTATGAACTGCAATCCACAATAACATACAGCGGCTTACAACTGTCCAAGAAAAGACCATGCCAAAATATGGAATGCCCTTGAAAGTGAGGAGGCACAAGGAGCTTCATGGAAACACATCTCAGGTCTTCCCTGTCCATCAGCAGCAAGAATTTCTTTCTTGGGCAAAAATAGCTGATTTTTTGAGCTAGTTTTTGGTGGTGCCCTAACATTGTAGTTATAATAGTGAGAATAATAAATGAAAACACTGTTTGTTTTTTCCCCAGTTTTACGTATCATCTCTCTTTAGTGCACTTAAAATAAATCCTATTTATTACAATACACCGCCACAGGAAGCACTAAATGACCTATCGTCTGATGTTAAGGTGGGTACACACTGATAGATATATCTGCAGATCAATTGATCTGCAGATATATCTATGGACGGATCGGGCAGTGTGTTCAGCATACACACTGCCCGATCCGTCGGGGACTGACGTCATGAACTGGGCGGGCGTGTACACACGCCCGCCCAGTTCACCTGTCAATCACCGCCGGCCGCCGCAGCATGTGTACGGCCGACCGCCCCGTACACACACAGCGACGCGCCAATATATCGGTAGATATATTGGCCGTCGGCTGTGCTGCGCGGCCGACGCGATATGTCTGTGAACGACGGAGTTCACAGACGTATCGGCCGTACACACTGGCCGACGGTCCCGCGATATATCGGCCATTCAAGAGAACGGCCGATATATCGACCAGTGTGTACGGGACTTTAGACTACTCCTGGTAAGAACATAACAACCATAAACTTCTAAAATAATGACAAGGAGGCTTATTTTTGGGGAAAAGGGGGGTCAATTTATTTCTAATTAAATACAAGATGAAAATACGGACAAAAAAAGTATGATGGTGAAGAAAGAATGCCCCCACTAAGCAATATCACCACCTGCACACCACCTCCACTTAGGCCTAGATGGTAGGTCAACTGCCAGCCCATCACCACAAACTCAATATATCCAACTCCCATTCCAAAGGCACAAAAGGCCCACCAGGTCAAGGCCCCATCTGTATGGTAGAATCAGGCTAACCTGTGTATTCGCTGAGCAGCACCTCAAGATCAAAAGGCAGAGAGCGACTGCTGCTGTTCTTTCCCACCACAAATAAAACCGACATTAAAACTAACCCCAAAACATTTGGAGCAGGCTAGCAGGAAAAATCTTCGGCAGGAAGAGACCCTCCCACTAGGGAACTCACACTATCAACTCCAAAAGGGCACCTCAAACCCACCGCTGTCACAGCCATACAGATGTATTCTCATACATCTTGCCTCTGTACGCCACACAGTGGGAGATGCCTGGCATGAGTGAGCTGATAGGTCCCATGCAATTCTTTTAGCATCAGGGTCTGTTTTTTTTCCTCTAAAAATGTGTCTTATTTGCATTGCTATGTGACTAAGATGCACAAGCATGTTTATTAAGAGATCTCTACAAAGGACACACGGAGACTCTGAGGGGAGGTAGTCAATTGACCGCCAGTCAGGATCCCAGTGGTCAGGATAACGACGTTGGAATCCCGACACCAGCTGAAATACCGGCGGTCGGAGTCCTGATCGCCGGCTGGTTACCCATCTTGGATGGTGGTCCACGCCACCACACGGAGGGGAATAGAAACCTGTGGCGACTGAAGGTCGCCACCGGACCCAAAGTGTGGTGAGCACAGTGAGCCCACGAGGGGACACACTGCACTCACTGCCGGGATCCCACCTGTTGGCATCCCGGCGTCTGTCTCCTGACTGCCGGGATCCCAACCGCCAGGATCTCATACTGATCCCCCTCTGAGGTTAGAGGAGACAAAATTTCATACCCAAAGAAGGAAGGGGTTCTTCACAGTAAGGGCAGTATGGATCTGAAATTCTTTACCAGAGAAGGTCGTAATGGCGGACTCAGTCATTAAATTTAAGAAAGGGAAGGATAAAATTCTAACTGAAAAAATATCCAAGGTTTTAGCATTTAAAAAGATTGAATTGCATAACTACGGGTATATCTGGTTTTACAGAATAGTATAGGATCTAAAGAAAGGTTAAACTCGATGGACAACTTGTCTTTTTTCAACCTTATTAACTATGTTACTAAGCAGACTCTGCTGATTAAAATAAGTGGCATGCCTATATCTGCATACAAAATGCTACGTAACAGTGTTTTCTAGGAAAATAAGACATTTTAATGGAAAAAGTTGCACGAAAAGACGCTCAGCACTACCACGCAACGCCACTGCATAGCGTGAAATGAAAGCATGTTTAACATGCAGGAAAGCTAGATGTCAGTGGACTGGACACATCTGTAGGTTAACAAAATATCACATCTGTAGGCTAACAAAATATCAGGCACACTTCTACCATGGTGTAAACCTATTACTACCGGAGCAGACCAACCTAGACTAGGGAGTAAATTTTAAATCAATTGAAATCAATCAACAGGATCTAAAACACACATTTATCAACAGATGATTTCAACATCTCTTTTAAAAATTATTTTAAAAAATCATCTTTTAGTAAATTTGCAATTTAGACTCTGGACGTTGATTGATTTAAATTGTTTTTGAAATTGAGCAACATGGACCTTTAGTACAGCATTCTATCTGTCCTAGAAAATAACACTGTAAAATTCATCTGTTTACATAAATGTGATTATTTAATAAAACTTTGCTATGTGTACAAATATGTTGTGTGTTATAGCAACCAATTAAGTTGGCCACAATTGCATGCATCTGACTAAATGCATATATTTCCCCGAATATGGAGTTGTACACATCTCTGCGGCTCGGCCACCGTCATCCATGTACTTTCATAGACATCATCATTGTCAGTGCCAGAGCCGGCCCTAACCAATATGATGCCCTAGGCAAGATTTTGGCTGGTGCCCCCTTACACAGATGCTAGTTCCGCCTCTGACCCTGTACCCCTTTCCCAGCACCATCACCCCTCACACATAGCAGTCCTCATTTTGGTGCTCCAACCCCCTATATTTTAAATAGGAACAGTGTGCACATTCGGTGCGCAGCCAAAAACGGTGCGTGTTCTTGCTGGGAAGGGGCATGGCCACATAATAATAACCCCAGTTGAAATTACGCCACACAGTACAGCAACTTTATGCACATTATATCATGTAATAGGGGGGTAATAGTATCTCTTCTTCACATTACATCACACAGTAGTACCACATTACTCCTCACAGTAGTGCCCCTTATTCACATTACAGAACACCATATTGCTCTTTATTCACATTAGACCACACAGTAGTGCCTTTTCTATACGTTACGCCACAAAGTACTGTAGTACACCTTATACACCTAATGCCGCACATTAGTAATGCATTTCGTAAACAGATAGAGCTGCAGTCACACACATAATATAGGCATGCTGCACATCATTTTAATTAGCAGAAGCTGCTTGTGTCCCTATGCATTCCAAATACCCTAATTTGCCTATGCCTATGGCCGGCTCTGGTCAGTGCACTCCTGCACTAGTCTGTCCTTGGTGTAGGAGGATAGAAAATGCACATATGCATAGGCTATACTTTCTTATATTTAAATTGTCCTCTCCGGGAAAAACCCGTGAGGACAAGCAGGTGGGCTGTGATGGGGTGGGGCCAGAGCACTTGCAACATTAGGCCCCGCCCACTCACAGCAAAGTGCTGTGAATTGCACATATTTGAATAGGGCCTAAATTACACTATTTGCATAGAACCTTGTCACTAGGCCTGCCTCCTCTGGAAGGACCGTGGATTCCTGTTAATTTTTTCCCCATTCTGCCCAATTCACTAGGAAGTGGGCAGAATGTGGGAGGGATGCCATTCTTCTGGGGTTGCTGGGGACTACCCCAAAAATCGCCCTTGCAGAATCCATGAGAATAGGCAATTATGGTATAGGCTTACCATACCATCTCTTTAAACCAGGACACTCATGAATTACACAGGTTCTGTGGCTGGCTGACTTGAAGCCTGCATTTCACCTGGTTTTAATCAGCAACAGAACCTGTGTAATTCATGTGTGTCCCAGTTTAAAGGGATAGTATGGTAAGCTTACATACAGTATGCACAACTATGCATAGTTCCTTCAATATGCATTCTATGGAGTTAGCCTACGTGCAATGAGTGACGATGAGACTTGGCACTGTATATTATGTTATTGAACACACTTGGCTCTGGAGCATGTACAGTGCAAAAACACAAAGGCACGTCTGCAAAACTGACTTTATTTCACTCGTAAAACTGCAAAACCAGGAAATTCCGTCTGTTCAAAGTGCAACATGTAGTTTGCTTCTTTCTCCTATATTTCTTTAACTTTCTTTAATATAAACTTTTAAGAGAGTGTTTGAAACATTTGATCATGTTCCTTCATTCTATCTAATTTTGCAGCATATTATTTTAAGTCTGTTATTTTTTCAGAAGTCTCATGACAGAAGCCTAGTCAGGTTGCACTCATCCATAGTTTCACTGAAGTCTGAATAATTCAGTCAGGTGGTTCCAAATTCCACAGGCTTAGATGCTTAACCTTTAACCATTTTTACAATATCTGCCTATGTCTACATAATTCTTTCTGTACCTGGTGAGTCCCGTGGCCATGGTATGTTTAATGCAAATTATATTTTTATTGAAAATATTTTGGCATGACAAGGTAAATACATAGAACATCAGTATTTAGTACTAACATCAGAAACATTAATCATGCCACAGGCTTGCTTTCTAGTCTAGATACCTGCAGATGATCAACCCAAACAACTGATTTGACATTAATGGTATCCCATAAAGGTAGCAGAAATATAAACAAGCCTGGCTTCAAAGATATAATAAAATATTTTAATTTTAATTTTTCAAAAGACAAAGAACCAAATTCTCAAAAAGAACAAGTAGAGAACAAGGAGAAAGAGAAAAGAAGAGAGGGAGGAAGGAAAAGACCTGATCCGATACTTGAGAGAAAGAAGTAAATCTATGAGATTTAATTTTATACATGAAATGGCAAGTAGGGGTACGCTCAGGGGAACCGATGATGACTATTAGTAAGGATCTCCCTAAATGTAGAGGAATCTTTAAAAGTCAACCATCTAAACCAGGGGTGGGGAACCTTTGGCCATCCAGCTGTTGTTGAACTACACATACCAGTATGCCTTGCTACAGTTTTGCTATTTGGCCATGCTAAAACTGTTGCAGGACATGCTGGGAAGTGTAGTCCAACAACAGCTGGAGTCCTGAAGGTTCCCCATCCCTGATCTAAATCAAGTGTCCCTAAAATGTGTGTAGCCATTGTCAACAGAGGACATTATGTCATCCATTTCCATGTACAGGTCAATCCCGTGGAACCAATCTAACACCCTTGGAGGAGAGGGGAAGCGCCAGCGAACATGAATAACCGCTTTTGCCACATTATTTAGATGACATAATATTTTTTGTAGCTTGAGATGGACCCAGGGGAGAAGTTGAAAAGCCAAAACAGCGGATCTGTTGGGACATCTTCCCCATTATAGTAACAGAGAGGGAAAGAACCTCTTTCCAATAGGGTTGGATGATGGGACAGAGCCACCAAATGTGAAATGGGTTTGCCAGTCCATTAGAACATCGCCAACAAACGTTAGGGACACACAGTCTGGCCATGGTATGTTTAGTAGTTTCTGCAATGTTCTTCAAAAAGTGCTCAAACTATGACAGAACTTGGGATGTTTGCCACTGTATTCACACAAGTGAGTGCAAGCTGTTTCCTGTCTAGGTGTGCCAGCTATCCTGTGTTAAACTGGACAACTCTATTAAATAGACAACCAAATTAAGAATGTTTTCTGTTTTCTCAAGTCCCTACACTAGGATACTATTGTCACCCCTTTATATTAGTCTTTGTCTCCCAACCAACAAATGAGGCCCAAGACCCAGCTTTAGACTAAATTCAAATCTGATTCATTCATACTTGGCCATTCTGGGAAACTCCCAAGCTTGGGTAAAGTTTACTGGTCCCTTGAAAAGTGGACACATTTGCTGCATCCCGGCACTTTGCAAATAAAGTTGGTCCATCATCATGACTGCCCCAGTAGTATTTTACCATAGCAAAACATTGGTAGCGGGGCTGTGATTAAACACTTTCCCTGTCACATCTCCAACCCAATCACCTTCTGCCAATGTCAACAAGTATGGATAATTTAAAATATATTAGGGGTTAAAAGATGGCACATTAAGGCCAGTGTGCTTTACTGTCAGAGCTATGATTAAATGCTGGGAAAGAACAAGTAGCAGATTAAGATTAAAGCCGTCTGCACCATGAACTCATTGCCTCTTACAGTGTTAGCTCACTGAGCGTTGTGCTCTGTATTAGTTTGAAGTGGGCTGCTCGTTTTATCCCATGCAACCTGTACCTACCGATATCGGCTTGTTTTGTTATCCCCGACTTTGACCAACGCTGACTTTAGTTTATGACCCCAGCGATTCTGATAGTCATCTGCCCCAATTATATATACCATCTGACTATTCTTATCATTTGTGCTCCTTGTTCCTCCGATTGTCTTTCTGGTATTTTCCTTATTCCTGCTCAGAGATCTTGTTTCTATTGTTCTATTTGTATTTATAGTCAATGTAAACCAATACTATAGCACACATGACCCAGGGCACCTATGTACCAGTGAGCTTTATGAAACATTGGAGGTAATTCAGAGTTGATCGCAGCAGCAAATTTGTTAGCAGTTGGGCAAAACCATGTGCACTGCAGGTGGGCAGATATAACATTTGCAGATAGAGTTAGATTTGCCCAACTGTTAACAAATTTGCTGCTGTGATCAACTCTGAATTAGGCCCATTATCTGCAGTTCTATAGATTAATCCATATTGGCCCTCATTCCGAGTTGATCGCTAGCTGCTTTCGGTCGCAGCGCGGCGATTAGGTGAAAAAGCGGCATTTCTGCACATCTGAACGGGTCGCATGACGCATGCGCGAAGTACTTTCACACAAAACTATGCAGTTTTACACCAGGTCGAGCAATGCTTTTCTGTCGCTCTGTTGGTCGGTGAGTGATTGACAGGAAGAAGTGGGTGTTTCTGGGTGTTAACTGGCCGTTTTCAGGGAGTGTGCTAAAAAACGCAGGCGTGACGGGTAAAAACGCAGGCGTGCCTGGGGAAATGCGGGAGTGGCTGGCCGAACGCAGGGCGTGTTTTTGACGTCAAAGCAGGAACTAAACTGACTGAGGTGATCGCAAGGAAGGAGTAGGTTTTGAGCTGCTCAGAAACTGCATGAAAATTTTTACGAGCAGTTCTGCTAACCTTTCGTTACACACCCAGAGGGCGGCGGCCTAGCGTGTGCAATGCTGCTAAGCGAGCGATCAACTCGGAATGAGGGCCATAGTTGGTACCTTACATTACATTAACATAAGAAGTCTCTAACATCCAATTTTACAGAATAAAGCATATACAAATTAAAAACAAAAAAAAACCATGCAGGGAATGGCAAGATATCATTGCAGGGCACCTAATGTGAACACAAGAGGCACCTGCACAGCAAAATATGGGCACAGCGCAGAAAAATACATTAAATTGATCTGGTTAAGAGTCAATGTTGCGTTTTACATGAAAAGTGACCTGCAAAATCAGCTTGTTTTACTTGCTGATTTCTTACAAGTAAACGAGAGAACATAGGACAAGACTAGGGGGTTCACTAAAATCCTGCGGCCAGCGACCAGTGCTACAGGGCAAAGCTGAGAGACACTAGGACAGAGCGGACACCCAGTGAAGCGGGAACGCCAGTCCTCTTTCACAGGAAAATGGAGCTATTTGGTGTGTAGCTGAGAGAAAGCGACAGAGATGACGCTGTGTGGGGCTGCAGGAGAGATGCTGAGTGACTGCAGAGGAGATGCTGGGACACATAGCGGAGCAGGAGGCCAGTGAAGGAGCCGATGGCTGCACAGAAGGGACTGGCTGGCAGCAGGAACCCGGGCTCAGGCTGACAGCAAGGTGCAGAGCAGTGGTGTCAGCTACAGAATAAGAAGAGAGAATTACTGGGGCAGCATCTGCAGAGAGGTATAAGCAGCAATGTGGAACAGGTCTGTTGTAATCTGCCGAAGGCAACTGTTCATTGTGCATCTACCTCAGATATGTGCCTACTCAAGCCCTCACTATACTGAGTTCATTGGTAAAACTACAGCTCACACTTCAGTCCATATTGTGGAGATCAGGTAGAAGATATATGCTACAGATGTAGACACCGCTCACTGCTTGTATAAGTGCAGCTCCCCACTGAAAGAGGCACTTTCTATATTACAATTGGGACACCCCTCCCCATACCAACACCCATGAGCATACAGCATGTCAAGTGGATGGCAGCAGCAGTAACGTGTCTATCTGTTATCCTGCGTACTCGCAATGCAAAGCAGGCTCCAGCCCCAATCCCAGTTGTACAATTAATGGGACAGATTCACTATTTATACAGTATAAAGAAACCTGTTCAACATTACTGTAAGTGCTTACAACTGCAATAGGCACTCTCTCTGCACATGTTATATCTGCCCCACCTGCAGTACACATGGTTTTGCCCATTAGATAACAAATGTGGTGCTGTGATCAGGTCTGAATTAGGCCCAATGTTCTGTTATCTGGGAGAGCACTACTCTGGTCCTCACTACTATTGTGCAAGATTCTATTAACACTTAATTTACCAGAAATTGCAGGCACTCAGCAAACCCCTGAACATAATATTGTGTCAGATTGTCTCTCTCTCTCTAATTGTTCTCTCTACATTTTACATGCACCATCGAAAGTCTGGCCAGGGAAGATTCCAAGCGTTTAATTATTGGTCTATATTGCAGGGCTCATAGTCATTGCCTGCCAACTGACTGATTGTCCACAACTATTATTATTATTATTATTATTATTATTATCATCATAACAATCCTTATGTGTTTGTTGTTGCTAAAACTCTCTGGTGCAAATTACAGGTTATTTATGTTCATGCCCTAACTATAGTGTCTGGCAGCTGAAGCACCAAGTAAAGTTAACTCATTGGGGGAATTCAAATGTTTGAAAAGTCATTTGGGTGTCTGTTTTTTCCTGTCTATTAGATAGGAAAAAACAGACACCCAACTGACTTTTCAAACAATTATCCCCCTTTGAGTCACGTGACACTTATGCTGGATACACACTAGATGATTTTTTTTTAATGATGTGGCCAATTCCGACGGATCGCAACAACATATTGTTAAAATGGTCCAGTGTCCACTATGTCGCTGACTATACATACTGTTTATGTGCTGTGCAATAAGTTAATCAGGTAATCATATACCTGACAAGGGGGTGGATTATCCACATTTCCTTTTTTCAAAAACCTCAATGCAACTGTGATACACTGGAAGAAGACCTACCAAATCCAAGGGAGTGGAGACTCCACCGTTGTTGGGAATTGTTGTAATAACAAGGTGAAGGAAGGAAGTGTTGCATGCAGTATGTAAATGTAGAACTCAAGTTTTCATCAAGCTATCTAATGTTAGGAGTGTGCAGGGAGAGCTATTGGTATGCATAAATTAATGGTAAAATGCAGATAGCTGTCCAGATCCATGAAGAGCAATTCCCAATGTGCACCATGGAGTTGTACCTTGTCTACATGGTCAAGGACCAGAAATGATAGGAGTTCCACCAGTAGTCTTCCACGGAAATAGAATAATCTTTTCAATGAGACCAAACACTGTTTCATAAATTCCTCATCCATTAAGTATCCAAAAGAGTAGACATTATATAAATCAGAGTCTGCACCTTGAAACATTAGCTAAGCATTCCAGTCATCTCGCAGTGGTGCACTTCAGGGACCTGTATCTTCCAGCATAGGTTTATCAAATATTAGCAACAATAGCATACCTCCCAACATGACCCTCTCCAAGAGGGACAGAATGCTCTACTCCTGGACTTCCCTCTTAATTTATGATGCCATCACCTGTGCTGAAACACCTTTCTTATCCATTACCCTGTTCAAAACAGGTGGTGGCAAACATAAATTAAGAGAAAAGTCCAGAAGCAGAGCATTTTGTCCCTCCTGGAAATGGTCATGTTGGGAAGTATGCAATAGTGAGAGAACCAGGGCACTTGCAGTCTTCAGCAAATACTACTCTTATAGGCCCTACACACATGCCGATATTCTGAAAGATATGAACGATCTCGTTCATAAATGAACGAGAACTCGTTCATATCTTTCAGTGTGGAGACTCCAGCGATGAGCGATGCGCGGCCCCGCGCTCGTTCATCGCTGATCTCCCGTCGGCTGTGCATGCAGGCCAATATGGACGATCTCGTCCATATTTGCCTGCACTTCAATGCAGCCGGGTGACTGGGGGAGTGAAGAAACTTCACTCCCCCCGTCACTGCCCCCCCGCCGCCGGGTTGCTCGTCGGCCGTATCGGCCGTCGGGCACCTCGGCGGCGCATCGCCGAGTGTGTAGGGCCCCTTAGCCATATCAATTCAAGTTGACAGCATGGTACATAGTGGAAATTTGTTCATGCTACTTTGAAGTATCTAGTGCCATAATCTGGAGATAATGAGACATGATAGATAGAGCAAAGAAGGAGAAAATTACCCTAGGGTAATTAACTCCAGGCGCTGGATAGGGAGGTTCAACACAGCAGCTAAACAAAAAAAGGTTGGTCAGACCTCAATACAGATATATATACAAAAAAGCATGTAACGCTTAAGAGATGAGTAGGTTATTGCAATACACATATTTAATTAGCTCAGAGCAAAATTCAATAGCACAATCAATAAAAAAGAGAGAGAATTTTTTAAAAAAAGGCAAAAATACACATATTAAAACCCATTAAAAATAATGCATAAGGTGTTGCTCCCAGCAAGGGTAGCATGTGGATAAATACATAGGATCTGTTCCTTAAGTATAGTCCCCTTTGAGCCCGTGTGGACCCAGGCAATGTCAAACGTGAACAATAGTTACCACAAATGTATTCAAGGCATTTAAGCGGTGCAGCGTTCCGCAGAGTTGCAGTCCCTTGATGAAATGGTATAAGGGAAATTTCCACGGTTTGAAGAATGTCCTCCAGCAAAAGTCCAGATGGTACAATGGCGGGGACTTGGTCCAGGTCTTAGAATCTCCAATTACTGTATATCCATGGGAGTAGACACCAACAGCAGCTTCCACCAATGTGTTTCATTGTGTTCACACAATTTTTGAAAAAGTTGTGTGAACACAACGAAACGCATTGGTGGAAGCTGCTGTTGTTGTCTACTCCCATGGATATACAGTAATTGGAGATTCTAAGACCTGGACCAAGTCCCCGCCATTGTACCACCTGTACTTTTGCTGAGGACATTCTTCAAACCGTGGAAATTTCCCTTATACCATTTCATCAAGGGACTGCAACTCTGCGGAACGCTGCACCGCTTAAACACCTTGAATACATTTGTGGTAACTATTGTTCATGTTTGGCATTGCCCGGGTCCACACGGGCTCAAAGGGGACTATACTTAAGGAACAGGTCCTATGTATTTATCCACACGCTAACCTTGCTGGGAGCAACACCTTATGCATTATTTTTAATGGGTTTTAATATTTGTATTTTTGCCTTTAAAAAAAAAATGTCTCTTTTATTGATTGTGCTATTGAATTTTGCTCTGAGCTAATTAATTATGATAGATAGAGAATGAGGCTCTGGCTGCTGCAGGAATAAGATTAGATATTTTGGAGGGCCGAGCATTAGAATTACCCATAATTGCCCCATGGATCTGCTCATTTCCCCCTAATCTTCTGCATGGGTAGACTCCTGGAGAAAAGGATTGGTACTACCACAAAATAATCAGGCAATTTTCAAGATCCTGATACTGTATCTCTCTTCATTGTCAGTGGGTCCCCGGACAACCTTTATTTACATAGTATACTGTTCAATCAGAGTAATTCCCACTGGTTGAGTTTTATGGCATAAAAATATTATTATGTCGCAACATGACTGTGGATGGTTCTGTTTTTCTGTCCTTCACTCTGAGAGACGAATGTCAACGGTTATGCAACTTTTAATCAATTCTTCAAAGTAATCCATTAACTCACAATAAGTATGGTACCAAAATGTAACTCTTCATGAACCAAAATTATCAGGCAGCTGGAAATAGATTCCTGTACAGTCAGTGGTGTAGCTAGGTGCCATGGTG
Source organism: Pseudophryne corroboree (assembly GCF_028390025.1). NCBI lineage: Eukaryota > Metazoa > Chordata > Amphibia > Anura > Myobatrachidae > Pseudophryne > Pseudophryne corroboree. The sequence continues at coordinate 573,505,459 of NC_086447.1, read as the reverse complement.
CCCAAAGCAAGGGTATGTTTCGGCACCCCCTCTCCTGTACTGAATTGGGTGCATGTTACATATGAAAATCAAAAATATTTAAAAAGCCTAAATTGATGACAGGACCGGTTCTAGACCATGTGGATCTCAGGGCGAAAGTGTCCTTGTCACGGGGTAGGGATCAGGGTGCCGGGACTTACCCGTTCATTGTTTGTGGCGAGGTCCCTCCTGGAGCGGAACGGTTTGCTGGCGGTGGGCACTGGGGGCTGGCTGGCTTGTGGGGGGCCGCAGGGACAGGCATCTGCTCTGGGCTGGCTGCGGGAGAGCTGTGGCACCCGGAAATGGGCTTCGCCATCTTGGATTTTGGGCATGTGACTGAGGAGGCCAATCAGCTGCTGTTAGGCTCACGCTTCACCGGAGCCACCCTTGCTACACCCCTGTGTACTGTATGTGTGTGTGTGTGTGTGTGTGTGTGTGTGTGTGTGTGTGTGTGTGTGTGTGTATATATATATATATATATATATAGAGAGAGAGAGAGAGAGAGAGAGAGAGAGAGAGAGAGAGAGAGAGAGAGAGAGAGATTCAAAAGTTGCAGTACACCCTTTTGTTTCAAAAACTGTGCAGGAAATTGGAAAACTGAATTCTCCAGGAAGGTATGGGTGAGGTGGGCTATCTTTTGGGGTATGTACCGAACATGGGCGTAATTTTTTAAATCAGCCATCTTGAATCTAATGCTAGCCATACATCAGGACGATATCTTTCCAACCAGCCAACTAGTTGGCAGGTTGGAAAGATAATCTGGCATTGCGTGGGAGGAAACGATTATCAGCAGTTTCTCCCACACGCTGAAAAATGGGCAGAAACGGTCTGTCCAACTACTGTAGTTGGGAAAATCAAACTTTTTTGTTTTTCCCAACTAATCGTTCAGGTGTAAAGGTAACTTTCCCCCCAACTGAACGTTTACTAGGTGGACACTGCCTGCTAGTGTCCACCTACTTTTGTCTCTCGGACTGCAGATGACCCTCTCTGCTCCATCCCCCTCCGGTCACCTCACCTCTCTGCATCTTTCCTGCACCAGTCACCAGCCGCAGGGACCAGCCACTGCACAGCCACCAGCCTTCTCCCCGCACCACCCATCTCTCCTTGCACCGTCCAACTCTAACCGGCCACCATCCTCCCCGCATCGGCCACCATTCTCCCGCACAGTCCATCTCTCCCCACTCCGGACGCCAGGCTCAATCCCCTCCAGCCGCCAGCCTCTGTCCCGTGCTGAGACCACCTCACCGCCGCCTCGTCCATCCCGCCACTGCCTTCACTTGCAGGGACCGGCTCCAGCTACAGGAGGGACCGGGCACCTCAGCGCCGCCAGGCTCCATCCCCCTCCGGCCACAGGGACCAGTCACCCCTCCCTCTCTGCTACCATTCTCCATCCTCCACCGGCCGCAGAGAAGGCACAGCCTCCATCCTCCACCAGCCGGAACCACCATCCTACCCGCACTGGCCGCCAGCCTCCCGTACAGTCCATCTCTCCCCGCTCCGGCTGCCAGCCTTCTCCCCGCACCGGCCACCATCCTCCCCGCACCGGCCACCAGCCTCACGCACAGTCCATCTCTACCCACTCCAGATGCCAGGCTCAATCCCCCTCCACTGGACTGGACATGACTCTGGTCCCTGAAGTATTTTTTGTCCCCTTAGTCCCATAATATTCTGAAACAAACTTTATAATGACTTTTTGTGTCATGGTACAGTTATTTATTACTTTTTAAACCACAGCGAAAATTCTGTTCACAATCATTGGCTGGCATACATGTCTGTCCTATTTAAAAGAGCAGTTTGTAGGATTCCATGATGTATTAATCATATTCTCATATTTTGACATAAAGCAAGACAATTGACTATACATTACATATAGGGGTACATTTACTAAGCAGTGATAAGAGTGGAGAAGTGAGCCAGTGGAGAAATTTCCCCATCAACCAATCAGCACTGAAGTAACATCTATAATTTGCATACTATAAAATGATACAGAGCTGCTGATTGGTTGATGGGGCAACTTCTCCACTGGCTCACTTCTCCACTCTTATCACTGCTTAGTAAATGTACCCCATAGTGACTTACGAAAGTCTGATATTAACTGTGTTTCCCTCACTGGTAAAAAGTTTAAACAAATAGTTTATATTTTTTAAGTGTTTCAGTTATATATAATTACATATACTGTATACCCTGGCAAGATGAGGGGAAATTACTTGAGCAACTGGCCAAATAAGCTTTTATGAATGTATTATAAGAATTATTTGCCCAAACCTTGTTTTGGCTTAAAATGTGATCCTAGAACTTCTTTTTAATACTTTTGTCTTCGTCTTCCTTCAGGTATAAAGGAATATTGCCAGTTGTCACTATGTAGTTAATTTTGTTTTACATATTCAAAATATATGTAACAATGCTTTTAATCCCGTAAAAAGGGCGATAAGTAGGTGAACACTGGCCAGCAGTGTCCGCCTACGTCTTCACCATCAGTGCCGGCTGGGTGGCAGTGCATTACTGTTGTTGGGCTGCCCCTCTCACCCCAGCAGCGGCGGCAGAGGAACGGGAGGTGGGAGGAGGTTCAGGGGCAGCTGCGGCAGTGTATTACTGCTGTCGGGCTGCCCCTCTCACCCCAGCAGCGGCGGCAGAAGAACAGAAGGTGGGAGGAGGTTCAGGGGCAGCTACGGCAGTGCATTACTGCTGTCAGGCTGCCCCTCTCACCCTGGCAGCGGCGGCAGAGGACAAATATCATCATAATATTACTCACTCATTTACTGATATACAGGGGAGTTATTATGGGCTGTTATTTTACCAGCAGTTATAGTAATGGCACTGATAAGGAGTATTACCTCCGTGATGTTGTACCAATGCCATACATAAACATACATTGCCAGTTAACATTATTAGCTCTGAAGGCTAAATACTTGCATGTTAGAAGTTACTGAAAGTGTTTGGAGACAGATGATTCATGCCAATATGAATATATCAGTGCAGTTTAATAGACTATTAATAGACTGCATATGGCAACAAGTTAACAGAGTATTTGGTATGCGGGAATAATTTTTGCCAGTGACAAGACGTGCAGGAAGTGCAAAATCAGTCCACTGATAGCACTTATTTACTATCACTATAGTCACAGTTCTCAATATTAAAACAACATCGCCATCATATTGAGATATTCATGAAAGGAGTTATAGGTGGTGATATTATTTGACATAATGCTGAACCACTTTATGAGGTCAAATAGCCAAGCTTATGAGTACTGTGTTGAGAAAATATGGCAACTTTGTTTACCAACTGCTGATACTAGAAGTATGTAACAATTGTAACCAGGTTATGATTCTGAACATTGGTTACATTTTTAGGTACTAACTCAAGAGTACAAACCCTGCCTACCATTAGTGTTATCGAATAGGTATTGTAGCAAGTAGGACATGCATATGGAAAATACAAAAATGCTTTTGTCCGCATATTAGCTGAAGTGCCCAATACAACAGTCATCCAAATATAGAGGTATTTTCTGTAAATCTGCTAATTGTAATTTATTTAATTTAGTCGAGATTGATTTGCACAATAGATGTGGCTATGTAAGGGGCTCTACTTGGTGTAGTGCATGTAAGGAGCTCTACTTGGCGTAATGCGTGTAAGGTGCTCTACTTGATGTATTTCGTGTAAGGGGCTCTACTTGTTGTAATGCGTGTAAGGGGCTCTACTTGGCGTAATACATGTAAGGGGCTCTACTTGGCGTAATGCGCGTAAGGGGCTCTACTTGGCATAAATGCATGAAAGGTGTTCTACTTGGTGTCATGTGTGGGGCTCAACCTCTACTGTAGGCAGTCACTATCCGCCTACTTCGGTGACATCAGAAGTTGGACAGAAGTTGGTAGGTTGGTTGGTCTGATGAAAAGTTGGTTAGATGTGTGGAGCACTGATGAAAAGTTGGTTAGATGTGTGGAGCACTGTTTTTGTTGGACAGACAAGTTGGACGGTTGGAGGTTTGGAAAGTTGGAGAAAAGTTGGTCTGAAGTTGGTCTGATGTATGGCTACCGTATTAAGAGTAGACAAACACATTTTCATAGGAGCTGGAATCGCACCAGTCTGGATTCTTTCCCCTTATAATCCTCTCCTCGGTGATGGCCTCGAAAAAAGAGAAGGATAGAAACCTCCAATAGTGCAACACTATTTATTTCACAACAACATCACTTTAAAAACACTTGGAGATAAGGGTGGTCTCTCACCAAAGGAAATGGTCCGATGAATAAGCAGACAAAACAGCGAAGTCAAAGATGTTAACACCAGGCGTCCCCGGGATTCGCCGTCCAGGTCCTATGGTGGTATCCCAGACGTATCCCCAAAGCAAACAGATCCTCCTGCCGACGCGTTTCGACACAACCAGTGTCTTTTTCAAGGCATAAGGAGGATGAACCACTACTACATATTTATACCCTTTTCAATTGGGTATACAGTCCCACCTATTTCCAGACATGGATCAACTACTTCTAATATTCCCATAACAACATTAAACAACAACCCTTTCCCAAAGTCCACTCCATTCCTTTTTGTTTTGATAGAAACTCCAGCCATCAAGCAAGTCTTTAAATCGTCACAAACTCCCGGAAGTCATCATTAACTCCGCGCCCGGCACGTCATTACCGGAAGTGACGTCACCGCCATCACGTCATTCCCGGAAGTGGATCACGGACATGCCGAAATCTCCGTCCGCCCACTACACCCGGATATAATGGGTGTACAACTTCACTTGTCCTGCCGGAAGTGTCTTGTCCTCCTGATATTGTTGGTTATCATCAGGGAACCTCCCCATAATGCTTCCGGTATTGGCGGCCGTATTGGAGTGATATTGGAAAACCAATCGGATCACCTTTTATATTAGAAATTGCCTCAGAGAAACAAGAAAAAATATATAATGAACACATTAGCAGCATCATAATTCTTTGTATGAAAAACACATTGACGTCCTCACACTTAATTAAAAAACCTCACAATTTTTCCAAAAAACATAAATTATGAATAAAAAGAGGGGACAATAAAAATTCCAGGAGAGAAAATATGATAAATATAGCAACCTCACAATTTTAAAATACATAAAAAAATATTTAGTATCTAAACTACCAAGAAATGAGATGATGATTTTTAACTGTGGTACCCTTGCCCCCAAAGGGTTAAATAAAGATTTTGAGTTAAAATTGTTTATATGATTTTGATGATTCTCATTTTTTATGTATTTTAAAATTGTGAGGTTGCTATATTTATCATATTTTCTCTCCTGGAATTTTTATTGTCCCCTCTTTTTATTCATAATTTATGTTTTTTGGAAAAATTGTGAGGTTTTTTAATTAAGTGTGAGGACGTCAATGTGTTTTTCAAACAAAGAATTATGATGCTGCTAATGTGTTCATTATATATTTTTTCTTGTTTCTCTGAGGCAATTTCTAATATAAAAGGTGATCCGATTGGTTTTCCAATATCACTCCAATACGGCCGCCAATACCGGAAGCATTATGGGGAGGTTCCCTGATGATAACCAACAATATCAGGAGGACAAGACACTTCCGGCAGGACAAGTGAAGTTGTACACCCATTATATCCGGGTGTAGTGGGCGGACGGAGATTTCGGCATGTCCGCGATCCACTTCCGGGAATGACGTGATGGCGGTGACGTTACTTCCGGTAATGACGTGCCAGGCGCGGAGTTAATGATGACTTCTGGGAGTTTGTGACGATTTAAAGACTTGCTTGATGGCGGGAGTTTCTATCAAAACAAAAAGGAATGGAGTGGACTTCGGGAAAGGGTTGTTGTTTAATGTTGTTATGGGAATATTAGAAGTAGTTGATCCATGTCTGGAAATAGGTGGGACTGTATACCCAATTGAAAAGGGTATAAATATGTAGTAGTGGTTCATCCTCCTTATGCCTTGAAAAAGACACTGGTTGTGTCGAAACGCGTCGGAAGAGGATCTGTTTGCTTTGGGGAGATGTCTGGGATACCACCATAGGACCTGGATGGCGAATCCCGGGGACGCCTGGTGTTAACATCTTTGACTTCGCTGTTTTGTCTGCTTATTCATCGGACCATTTCCTTTGGTGAGAGACCACCCTTATCTCCAAGTGTTTTTAAAGTGATGTTGTTGTGAAATAAATAGTGTTGCACTATTGGAGGTTTCTATCCTTCTCTTTTTTCGAGGCCATCACCGAGGAGAGGATTATAAGGGGAAAGAATCCAGACTGGTGCGATTCCAGCTCCTATGAAAATGTGTTTGTCTACTCTTAAAACGGTAGACATATAATTTAGGTACAAGACCCACCTAAAGATTTCCCATTTTTTAATCACTCATTTACATACATAATACACTATGATTGTTTATTCTGTTTATCTTTCATGAGCGCCAGTGGATTCAAATGGTATTCTCTTTTGACTGCATCGATTTATGAAGTGTTGGTGACTCTTTCTTTTCCATTTTGAAACCAGGAGGCAGCTATTATTTGGCGCACGGTATTTTATCAACTTTTTATTTTTTGATGTATGGCTAGTATAACTCAGTCCAGATGGGGGATAGACCACATTTAGGAGAATCCTCTACAAATAAAACGTCAAGTCAACACTAAAAGCAAGCAGTATCTCTTTGGAGCCAGCTGGTATGCAGTGATTAAGGCTTATAGATCAAAGACGTATAGTGACTCTGTGTCAAATAATCACCAGATAGTAAGCACATAGTAGGGGGTGACATTAGCATCCTGCTGTAGTGTGTTAACACATTTCTTTTCATCCTTGAGGATATGCAGTGTAGTCCCACCTGGACTGACTAGTGAGTATACTATCATTACACATACTATAATTTAGAGTGATCAATATATGGGATTGTTTCAGGCTATTGCTTATTGGACTTTAAACTCAGGCTATCCCTAGCCATAATTTTGCACCTTTAGCCATGGCTGGAGAAACATCTTCAGCAGTTTTATTAGTTTTTATACATTTTGTTAATAAATTGTTGTATGTATTTTTAATCCTGACTCAGATTTAACTCATTATTAAATACTTCTAAATGCTTTATCTCTTGCTGTTTTTTTCCTATGTGGTTTTAGTGGAATTACAGAAGATAAACCTGCTACAGCAGCTGGGAGTATTTCTGTCTATATTTATTTAACAGACATTGGTTGCATCTGTGCCCAAAAGGCCAGAAGTCTATAATTTTGCTTGGTGGAAATAGATTTCTACAGCTCTTATATCTCATATGCAACCTAAAAGTTTGATGGATTGAACATTCTTCAGGTGCAATGGGTGTCCTGATTTCAGGAGTCTATATACTGTAATATGAAAAGATGCATTGTGAATGAAAGATTTCAAGTGGAGAAAAGTGGATGGTCTTAATCTGGGACACAGGGAATCCCTAGTCTGTGGCTTTAATCATTAGCATAGATATCTGCTACAATATGATTTGTGAGCGGTTCTGTTCCAAATGTTAATGCTAGATTATATATATATATATATATATATATATATATATATATGAGAACAAGGATTATTACTGTGCCACATGTGATACTAATCAGATACGTTGTGTGAAACAATGGCAATATACCGTGGCACTCCCCTGTATTACTGATGGGTCGTCAGCTGGGTCCCACAATATAAACAAGGGTGGTATTTCCCTGAACAAATGCAGAAGAAAAAGGGGGGGATAAGGGATAATTAGCGACCAACAGTGTCATTCAATAAAGTAAAATTGGCAATAATAAATATAAAACTATTTATTACCATAAAAATTAGACATAAAATGACATATATATAAAATGGGACAACAATACAATCACAGCTGAACTAAAACACTTAAAAATGAATGTATAAAAACTACAATGAGAACAAGTAAGCATATTTTTCCTTATCTGAGTATGAGGTAAGTACAGGTCTGCCAATGCGTTTCGTCACTTGGACTTCATCACAGGGCTGAAGATGAAGCCCTGTGATGTAGTCCAAGTGACGAAACGCGTTGGAAGACCTGTACTTACCTCATACCCAGATAAGGAAAAATATGCTTACTTGTTCTTATTGTAGTTTTTATACATTCATTTTTAAGTGTTTTAGATCAGCTGTGATTGTATTGTTGTCCCATTTTATATATATATATATATATATATATAGGAACAAAATGAGGCGGCACTCGGAGATTAGTGAACAAAAACCTTGTATTGGCAAACGGTTAACGTTTCGGGGACGTGCTCCCCTTCCTCAGAACAACTTGCAAATGTGAGAAAACGTACTTAAATACACTTCACTTACCCCCTCAGCCTCCCGCCAGCGGCGTCCTCCCTCGATACGTTGCCCGCAGCTCCGGTCTGTCACTTCCGGCTTCCGGCGGCGCAGCAGTGGTGACGCGACAGGACCCCAAACGGTAGTCATGGCAACACCTAACCAGCTGCCCAGACGTCGGGTGGATATGACGTCACGGATCCCGGCACTGTTATCAAGGGGACGCTGTAAATACATAAACAAAAACCTTTGTGAGCACAAACCATGTTATATATAGTGCTGTGCACATAAAATCATTATGGACAATATATATATACAAAACCTTAAGACCACGGAGTACATGGATATAAACAATTTGATAAAGTGTAAGAACATAATAAACATCTACATTTAAAAAAAATTAAAAAAATAGATCAGAACAGCATGTACATGATCCTTCTCAGACATGGTAGCCAATGGGTACCATGCCCACTATCGCCTTCCACTCTTAAAAATACAATGTGCAATAAATGCTAAATACAGCCTAATTTTCATGAGAGATATGCCCCGTCGGGATGTGTCTAGACACCACTTAGTGATACAAAAAATATAAAAAATATGATACACACAATATAGTTAAAAATTCATTTGATAATACTTTTTATGTATGTATATACTTCTCTGCTGAAATGCTAAAAGACATCCTTCAAACGTAAGAGCCTGATCCTTCTCTACGTCTACATTTTGCATGTTGCATATATGTATGCCGCATTCCCACTCGACTGTTGTAGAGTCACTCCCTGTTGCCCCTCATAAAAAATGAACAAGGCCCAGTGTGTCATTCAGTCCTTTCGGACGGAGCGTCTGTAGTTTAAAAATCCACTTAGACTCGAGTTGCAGCAGTTTTCTCCCCCTGTCCCCTCCTCTAATGGATTCGGGGACATGGTCAATGACCCTATGTCTCAGCATTGCCATATTGTGCTTTTGTTCTAGAAAGTGCCTAGCTACCGGTTGTTCTGCCACCCCTGAATTCAGGGCATTACGGATTGCCTGCCTATGCTGTGCCATCCGGGTTTTGAATTGGCACTCAGTTTTCCCAACATAGTAAGCACCACACGGGCACATAATGACATACACCACAAACTTAGAGCTACATGTCAAAGGCCACTTGATGGGGAACCTTTTTCCTGAATAGGGGTGCATGATGGAGTCCCCAGGTGACATGTAGGTGCATGTGGTACATCCAAGGCATTTGTAGCACCCATTCTTTCTAGTAAGAAAATGTGTGGGTGCACCCTTGGATTTAAAATTTGTGATGTCAGTTTTAACTACATAATCCCGTATGTTCCGCCCCCTCGTGTAGCTGGGCATTATTCTCTTTTTGTGCAAATTAGGAAGGTCTGAGTGAGAATAATGCCCAGCTACACGAGGGGGCGGAACATACGGGATTATGTAGTTAAAACTGACATCACAAATTTTAAATCCAAGGGTGCACCCACACATTTTCTTACTAGAAAGAATGGGTGCTACAAATGCCTTGGATGTACCACATGCACCTACATGTCACCTGGGGACTCCATCATGCACCCCTATTCAGGAAAAAGGTTCCCCATCAAGTGGCCTTTGACATGTAGCTCTAAGTTTGTGGTGTATGTCATTATGTGCCCGTGTGGTGCTTACTATGTTGGGAAAACTGAGTGCCAATTCAAAACCCGGATGGCACAGCATAGGCAGGCAATCCGTAATGCCCTGAATTCAGGGGTGGCAGAACAACCGGTAGCTAGGCACTTTCTAGAACAAAAGCACAATATGGCAATGCTGAGACATAGGGTCATTGACCATGTCCCCGAATCCATTAGAGGAGGGGACAGGGGGAGAAAACTGCTGCAACTCGAGTCTAAGTGGATTTTTAAACTACAGACGCTCCGTCCGAAAGGACTGAATGACACACTGGGCCTTGTTCATTTTTTATGAGGGGCAACAGGGAGTGACTCTACAACAGTCGAGTGGGAATGCGGCATACATATATGCAACATGCAAAATGTAGACGTAGAGAAGGATCAGGCTCTTACGTTTGAAGGATGTCTTTTAGCATTTCAGCAGAGAAGTATATACATACATAAAAAGTATTATCAAATGAATTTTTAACTATATTGTGTGTATCATATTTTTTATATTTTTTGTATCACTAAGTGGTGTCTAGACACATCCCGACGGGGCATATCTCTCATGAAAATTAGGCTGTATTTAGCATTTATTGCACATTGTATTTTTAAGAGTGGAAGGCGATAGTGGGCATGGTACCCATTGGCTACCATGTCTGAGAAGGATCATGTACATGCTGTTCTGATCTATTTTTTTAATTTTTTTTAAATGTAGATGTTTATTATGTTCTTACACTTTATCAAATTGTTTATATCCATGTACTCCGTGGTCTTAAGGTTTTGTATATATATATTGTCCATAATGATTTTATGTGCACAGCACTATATATAACATGGTTTGTGCTCACAAAGGTTTTTGTTTATGTATTTACAGCGTCCCCTTGATAACAGTGCCGGGATCCGTGACGTCATATCCACCCGACGTCTGGGCAGCTGGTTAGGTGTTGCCATGACTACCGTTTGGGGTCCTGTCGCGTCACCACTGCTGCGCCGCCGGAAGCCGGAAGTGACAGACCGGAGCTGCGGGCAACGTATCGAGGGAGGACGCCGCTGGCGGGAGGCTGAGGGGGTAAGTGAAGTGTATTTAAGTACGTTTTCTCACATTTGCAAGTTGTTCTGAGGAAGGGGAGCACGTCCCCGAAACGTTAACCGTTTGCCAATACAAGGTTTTTGTTCACTAATCTCCGAGTGCCGCCTCATTTTGTTCCTGTTCATGCTGGGATATTCTCCCTGGGAGGAAGGCACCAGAGTAAGCTATATGCAGCCAGTCTAGGAGTGCCGGAGTCCATTACCAGTATATATATATATATATATATATATATGTATATATATATATATATATATATATATATATATGTCGTTTTATGTCTCATTTTTATGGTAATAAATAGTTTCATTTTATTATTGCCAATTTTACTTTATTGAATGACACCGTTGGTCGCTAATTATCCCTTATCCCCCCCTTTTTCTTCTGTATATATATATATATATATATATATATATATATAAAATGACCCTACAAAATACACAGCAAGTTAGTCAGCCATTGCCACTCCATTTAGGGTCAAAAAAACCCTCTCATTGTTGTCCCAGATAAATGCACAATTTGGGGCACCACGGATACTAAATATACAGTATCACCTACTGGTTATCTACTTAGGAAGCAATCCTAGCTGGCTGTTGCTCTTTAAGTGTTCACTGAACTAGATAAAAGCTCCCGACTCCACTATTGGATTTATGTTATAAGAACTTTATACCCCGAGATAACTAAAGAATGTCCAGTAGCATCTACCATTTCAGAGTTCCTGTACTGGAATCCTTGGCGAGGTGTGAGATTATATGTTTTCGGAACCCCTGGCATTAGGCTTACATCTTGTATCTCAACTTTCCCATCACAGCCCTGATTTTTGGCACTGAAAAGTCGACATATCCGAAGGCTTATTATAACACCACTCATTTAAACTTCATGTCTCATGTACAATATGTTCCTGTCTCCAGTTTAAAAATAATATGAGCCATATACAGAGTTACAGGTGCTTAAGATGTTTGAAAAAAATTCCACTGGGATTTGTTTTTAAGTGATTTTGAATCCTTTGAGACCTGCTATTACTCTCTTCCAAAATGGGTGACTTTTAGTTTCATCTGTTCATAAAAATGACAACATGTTTCGGACTGAAAGACAAATTTCAACAGGTTGAGCACCATAACATATTAAACATTAGTGACACATTATAATTTTACCTGTGAATGTTTGATTCTGCCTATTACATGTAATGCATATGATAGCTTTCTGACAGTTTAATGCTATGTCTTCATGATAGCTATGGGAAAATGAAGGGTTGTGTCTGCCTACTATTGGTCTGTCCTCTGTCACGTTTGGTCCTCTGGACCCTAAGCATGTGCCAGTGATATAGTTTCAAGCGCAATAATGTTATATCTATGCTTTGCCTCAAGACCTCACTATTCCTTCAATCTATCTGCCATGGTTCCTCAATTTTCAACAGCAGCTGCAGCCCCCATAGGTTGGGGAATTAAATTATACCCGAAACATTTTCGAGAGTAGAAAAAGAAAAAAAAAGGGCTTTGCCGTGATTTTTTACCTGATGTTTTTGTCAGGAAGAAAACACAGAATTGGGCGCTAGTGTTTAAATCGGATGTTAGCCGCACGTTCCTGGGGCTTGGTTCCTCTGCCACCACTTTAAAAGAACAAGAAAAAAAACACAGACTGGAACTGCGCTTAACATCCAATTGAAGATTTTATTCACTCTCACGATAAAAAATATATATTCATACAATCACCGGCCGGATTTCATATATTGCACAAACCATAAGTAAGTCAATACGGACCTTCAATGCCTCTATAACACATAATTAGCATACATAAATCTCTTAAAAACAAGAATTAAAAACTCAGTGCACACATAATCGTTTCACTGACCATAAAGCTACTCATAGGTGACTCCTATAATCAACTTGGTACCCGGACATCCGGACCCCAGTGCTAAGGGGGAATAGGGAGTGTGCTCCCAGACCTGAGTATTATTACAGCCATAATTTTATTCAGAGACAGCCTCGATACCCTAGTGCTAAAGGGAAGGACATTTGCAAGCTTGCTATAACCGCATTAACAACACTGTGTCAGGAATCGACTTACCAGGCTGACATCCGTCCGCCGCTGCGGACTCCGTCCTGGCTCCCTGCGGTCACCTGTCACCTATGCCCCTGCCATGGGACATCATCAAGGGCCTGGGAACACTCCTGAGACAGCGGGCATGTAGCGCGCCGCGTCCCTGCTAGGCCGCAGCGTGGGCGCCGCCATGACAGTCTGTAAACAGCCAGTATACTGCGGCCAATCCGGTGCTTGGCCGCACCCACTTTCCTTCACTCATCCAATCCCTGTGCACCATGGGGTACATAAGAGACTGCAGGATCAGTCTGCAGGCATCCTGGACTTTGTGTCTCTCCAGCGACCCATGTGAAAGGATCTGTTCCTGTTCCTCCTGTGTTTCTGGTTCTCTGCTTAAGAACTTGTATTCCTGGTTACTCTGCACAGCTCCGTGGAACTTCAAGGCCCAGCAATACCTGCAACCTGCAAATAAGGCTTCACACTCATCACCACCTTGTGTGCTTCAGCCTGCAGTTGAAGACTGACTCCAGGTGTGTTTCATTCCTCCACCTGTGATACAGCTTGCTGCTGCCAGTGCCTCATCACCTGCACTGTGAAGTCAGACTCCTGCCTCTGCTCAGGTTTGCCATTCTACACCTTGCTGCCTAAGTTTCCTGTTTTAAAACCTGCACTGGTTTCCAAACCAGAACCATTTCACAAACACTTGTTCTTCTGTTTATATATTACCGGATATTATTTTCTCAAGTCATCTGTCATCCATTGCCATAGACTTTCAGTTATCATACTGAGTGATTGACTTTATTCATCTGTTATTATTGTTTCTGCTACCATTCTGTGTTATATCATCTGCCAAATAAAATACCATTGCGCTCATGCGCAGGAACGTTATCCAGCCTCCTCGTTTTCTCCCATCTACCTCCACTGACCCACTAGCGCCCCCTCCGGGGACACAGCCCAAACACAATCTGACAGTAAGTCCAGGATCGATGGACTCGGATGGTGGACGGAGTGTGGGGTCAGAGGCCTTGCAAAATCTGGTCTCCCGTCTGGATGGTCAAGAGGTTGCGCAGCAGCAGATGCTTCAATTCCTGCAAGGGATGTCCTCCCGATTAGATACACTACAGCAATCCCTGCCTAGTGTACTCTCTCCTACTGTTCCTGTTACTCCAGCACCTGCCAGTGCTGTGAGTTCTTCTATGCCGGCTGCATCAGCTCCAGTGTCACGTCTGCATCTGCCCGTGCCGAGCAAGTATGATGGCAGTCCTAAGTTATGTCGCGGGTTTCTCAATCAATGTGAAATACAGTTTGAGTTATTGCCACATAATTTCCCCACGCCAAGATCCAAGGTTGCCTACATCATCTCCTTACTCTCTGGATCTGCTCTGAGTTGGGTGTCTCCTCTGTGGGAACGTGCTGACCCTCTGATTAACAACTACACAGACTTCGTGTCAACCTTCAGACGGATCTTTGACGAGCCTGGTCGTGCGACATCAGCTTCGGCAGACCTGATCCAACTTCGTCAAGGTACCCGAAGCATGGGACAATATGTCATCCAGTTCCAGACGTTGGCTGCAGAGGTTCAGTGGAACAACCAAGCTCTGGTAGCAGCTTTCTGGCACGGACTCTCGGATCGGATCAAGGATGAACTGGCGACCCGTGACATTCCTGTTCAACTGTCTGATTTGATCTCCCTGTGCATTAAGTTGGACTCTCGCATCCGCGAACGCAATAATGAACGCGCTCGGAGTGAGCCACGCAGATCAAGGTTCATACCTTCTGTACAGTTCCAGTCTCCCTCTTCTGACGAGCCTATGCAGATAAATAGGTCCCGCCTAACTCCTGAAGAGCGGGCAAGAAGAATACGTGAGAGACTCTGCCTATACTGTGCTGCTGCGGGCCATCAGATTAACTCCTGCACGGTGCGTTCGGGAAACGCCAGATCCTGACTTGTAAGGGAGGAGTCAAGTTAGGATCTTTCAGTCAAGCTCCTTCTCAACAAGACCTCATCCTTCCAGTGATGCTAGAGACTCCAGTTGGGCTCCAGTCTGCGTCAGCATTAGTGGACTGCGGTGCTGCAGGAAACTTTATCACCCAAGCTGCGGTAAATAAATTTTGCCTATCTACCTGTGAACTTTCTTGTCCAGTTTACATTACTGCTGTGGATGGTAGTCGAATCTCCAAGGGGAACATTTCTCATCAAACTGTTCCAGTGGTTCTGGGAGTTGGATTTCTCCATTCTGAACTGATCAAGTTCCTGGTCATCCCTCAAGCCACCCAGGAGATTGTCTTGGGCATGCCCTGGCTCCAGCTACATAATCCACAGTTTGACTGGTCAACGTTGCAGCTTACCTCATGGGGTTCACATTGTCATCAATCCTGCTTAGCCCAAGTGTGTCCCATTAAGTCTACCGAAGTAAAGACACAGTCAAGTCTCCCAGCAGCTTATCAAGACTTCTCAGACGTCTTCTGTGAAAAGGCTGCTGATATCCTGCCGCCCCATAGGGAATGGGATTGTCCCATCGATCTCCTTCCTGGCAAGAAGCCACCTAGGGGGCGCACCTACCCGTTGTCTGTTCCTGAAACTGAGGCGATGAGTAATTACATCAGAGAGAATCTTCAGAAGGGATTCATCCGTCCGTCATCATCTCCCGCTGGTGCAGGTTTCTTCTTTGTTAAAAAGAAGGATGGAGGACTGCGTCCATGCATTGACTATCGGGGTCTCAATGACATTACTATCAAGAATAGTTATCCATTACCACTCATTACCGAATTATTTGACAGAGTTAAAGGAGCCCGCATCTTCACCAAGTTAGATCTCCGCGGTGCCTATAATCTCATCAGAATCCGGAGTGGTGACGAGTGGAAGACAGCTTTCAACACTCGAGATGGCCATTATGAATACCTGGTAATGCCATTTGGGTTGAGTAATGCTCCAGCAGTGTTCCAACACTTTGTGAACGAAATCTTTCGTGATGTCCTGTATAAGTACCTCGTTGTTTACTTAGATGATATCCTTATCTTCTCCCAAGACCTTCCATCTCATCGTCTACAAGTTTGTGAAGTTCTCCGACGTCTTCGTGAGAACCGGCTCTACGGGAAACTATCTAAATGCACCTTTGAAGTTCCCTCTATACCCTTCCTGGGTTATATAATTTCCGGATCGGATCTTCAGATGGACCCGACAAAATTGGAAGCTATTGCCAATTGGTCCATTCCAAACTCTCTCAAGTCTATCCAGCGATTCCTGGGTTTCGCCAACTACTATAGAAAATTTATTCGAGGATTCTCCACTCTCATCGCTCCTATTACCAACCTGACTCGGAAAGGGGCAGACCATTCCAACTGGTCAGAAGAAGCCTTGGCAGCCTTCCAGAAGATCAAGCTAGCCTTTATGTCTGCTCCAGTGCTGTCTCAGCCAGATGTCAACAGACCATTCGAGTTGGAGGTAGATGCCTCTACAGTTGGGGTTGGAGCTGTTCTCTCCCAGAAGGGATCCGATGGGAAAGTCCACCCTTGTGGATTTTATTCTCGAAAGTTTCTTCCTGCAGAAGCTAACTACTCCGTGGGAGATCAAGAACTACTGGCGATCAAGCTGGCTCTCGAGGAATGGAGATATCTCCTAGAAGGGGCCAAACATCCGTTTAATATCTACACGGATCATAAAAACCTGCTATATTTAAAGGCAGCTCAGTGCCTTAACCCTCGCCAGTCCAGGTGGGCTATGTTTTTCTCACGTTTTAATTTCAAGCTTCATTTCCGCCCAGGTTCGCAGAATGTGAAAGCCGACGCGTTATCCCGATCCATGGAATCTGAAGAAGGAACATCTGACTCAGTGCCACATTCCATCCTGAGTCCCGTGGTTTTCGCTGCATCTCAAGTCTCCCCAGCTCCTCCTCCTGGTAAGACTTTTGTTTCCCCAGATCTCCGTCCCAAGTTGCTATCTTGGGCCCATCAATCCAAGTTCACTGGTCATCCTGGGGTCCTGAAGACCTTCAAGTTCCTTTCTGCTACATATTGGTGGCCAAAGATGAAAATGGACATCCAGGATTTCGTGGCATCCTGTCCTAAATGTGTGCAGCACAAGACTCCTCGTCAGTCTCCAGCAGGTCAGTTACAACCACTGTCTATCCCTAGTCGTCCCTGGTCACACCTGTCCATGGATTTTATCACCGACCTTCCTCCTTCTCAAGGACATAATACCATTTGGGTTGTAGTGGACAGATTCACCAAGATGGCTCATTTTGTTCCTCTCCAGGGTCTCCCTTCTGCCCCAAAACTTGCCCAAATCTTCCTACGGGAGATTTTCCGCTTACATGGTTTACCCTCTGAAATAATATCTGACCGGGGGGTACAGTTTGTAGCGAGGTTTTGGAGGGCCCTCTGTTCTGCCATGCAGGTCAAACTGAAGTTTTCATCTTCATACCATCCTCAGACGAATGGGCAGACAGAGAGGGTCAATCAAGAACTTGAGACTTTTTTAAGATTATATGTTTCATCTTCCCAGGATGACTGGTTCGATCTGCTCCCATGGGCTGAGTTTGCCCACAACTTTCGATACCATACTGCCACTGAAACGACACCATTCTTTGCAGTATATGGGCAACATCCCCGTGTACCTGATTTCCAAGAACTCCCTCATATGGATGTTCCTGCTGCCACTACTGCTCTGACTCAGTTTTCATCTATTTGGAGAAAAATTCACGTTTCCCTCAAAAAGGCCTCCAGTCGGTACAAGGTCTTTGCCGACCGCAAGAGACGTGCGGTTCCCCATTTGAAACCTGGGGACAAGGTTTGGCTATCAACCCGTAACCTCCGTCTCAGGGTCCCATCCATGAAGTTTGCACCACGCTTCATTGGTCCTTACCCTGTCGAAAGAGTCATCAACCCAGTGGCCTATAAATTAAAGTTACCATCTTCCCTTCGTATACCTAACGCTTTTCATATTTCTCTCCTCAGACCTCTAGTCCTAAACCGCTTTCAGAATACTCTTCCAGTAGGTCCCAAGGTTCGAACTCAGCGGGGCGTGGAATTCGAGATCAACAAAATTCTGGACTCCCGTTGTCGGTATGGACGTCTCCAGTACCTGGTCGATTGGTCCGGTTATGGCCCAGAGGAGAGAAGTTGGGTGAATTCGTCCGATGTCCATGCTCCTAGGTTGGTCCGTGTCTTCCACAGCACTCATCCCTCCAAACCACGTGGGTGTTCGGTGTCCACCCCTAAAGGAGGGGGTACTGTCAGGAATCGACTTACCAGGCTGACATCCGTCCGCCGCTGCGGACTCCGTCCTGGCTCCCTGCGGTCACCTGTCACCTATGCCCCTGCCATGGGACATCATCAAGGGCCTGGGAACACTCCTGAGACAGCGGGCATGTAGCGCGCCGCGTCCCTGCTAGGCCGCAGCGTGGGCGCCGCCATGACAGTCTGTAAACAGCCAGTATACTGCGGCCAATCCGGTGCTTGGCCGCACCCACTTTCCTTCACTCATCCAATCCCTGTGCACCATGGGGTACATAAGAGACTGCAGGATCAGTCTGCAGGCATCCTGGACTTTGTGTCTCTCCAGCGACCCATGTGAAAGGATCTGTTCCTGTTCCTCCTGTGTTTCTGGTTCTCTGCTTAAGAACTTGTATTCCTGGTTACTCTGCACAGCTCCGTGGAACTTCAAGGCCCAGCAATACCTGCAACCTGCAAATAAGGCTTCACACTCATCACCACCTTGTGTGCTTCAGCCTGCAGTTGAAGACTGACTCCAGGTGTGTTTCATTCCTCCACCTGTGATACAGCTTGCTGCTGCCAGTGCCTCATCACCTGCACTGTGAAGTCAGACTCCTGCCTCTGCTCAGGTTTGCCATTCTACACCTTGCTGCCTAAGTTTCCTGTTTTAAAACCTGCACTGGTTTCCAAACCAGAACCATTTCACAAACACTTGTTCTTCTGTTTATATATTACCGGATATTATTTTCTCAAGTCATCTGTCATCCATTGCCATAGACTTTCAGTTATCATACTGAGTGATTGACTTTATTCATCTGTTATTATTGTTTCTGCTACCATTCTGTGTTATATCATCTGCCAAATAAAATACCATTGCGCTCATGCGCAGGAACGTTATCCAGCCTCCTCGTTTTCTCCCATCTACCTCCACTGACCCACTAGCGCCCCCTCCGGGGACACAGCCCAAACACAATCTGACACACTGCTTTGCTGACCTACGGCTCATTGGATGGTTACTAATCAATGACTGGTATTCAGTTTAACCCCGCGGACATAGGGGCACTATAAGAATATTTCATTTTTTCTTTTGCTGCTATAGAAATAAATAAAAACGGACAATAGACGAAATGCTATACATTGCAGGGACGCCTGCAAGGTTATAGGAGTCACCTATGAGTAGCTTTATGGTCAGTGAAACGATTATGTGTGCACTGAGTTTTTAATTCTTGTTTTTAAGAGATTTATGTATGCTAATTATGTGTTATAGAGGCATTGAAGGTCCGTATTAACTTACTTATGGTTTGTGCAATATATGAAATCCGGCCGGTGATTGTATGAATATATATTTTTTATCGTGAGAGTGAATAAAATCTTCAATTGGATTTTAAGCACAGTTCCAGTCTGTGTTTTTGTCAGGAATCTGCATTTTGCATCATGTCACTTACAGGTGCTCTGATGTGCTGGCCTCCAAAGGTCACATCCTCAGCCTGGCAGAATGTTCCATGATTGCCTGCAATGTACAGGGACTCTCTCCAGTGTGTGCCCCGCTTGCCATACAGCGTGTACCCCGATGTATTCCCACCATCTCCAGAGTATTGGGGCTGTCATTACACCTGCAGTCAGCTGACTTGGTGCTATCCACTCCTCTGCAAGGGAGCGCTCACATGACTTGATTCTCCAATCCCTGCTGACCAGGGGGTTTATAGCCAGAGTTCCTGCTCAGTATCATTACCTTGAACAACGCATCACATCCTGTGAGCAAGCGTCTCCTGGCTCCAGTTTCCTGTCTCCTGAGACTCCCTCGTATTAATCCTTCCATGGAACTCAGGCACCAGCCATCTAGTTCAGTTGCAGCTGCATCTGCATTCTGCTCCAGCATTCACTAGCAGTCTTCTGAGACTATCCTGTGTCAGTGCTTTGTGGAACTACAGGCACCAGCCACCCAGTTCAGTTGCAGCTCAGTGCTTCATGGAACTACAGGTACCAGCCATCCAGTTTGTCTTCAGCTACAGTCTGCAGATGTGGATGCGTCCTGGGCAGCTGGCGCCGGCGGGAGACGGACTGGCACAGTGCAGTGGGATTCTTATAGGGGTAGGCTTTACATGTCTTTGTTGTTTGGTGGGATCTTGACAAAGGGGGTTGCACCCCAAAATGTTGGTTGTTTAATACACCTATATGCTTCAACTATTCAAGTCTCAGAGTGCCATCGTTCTTATGGTGAATTGTGTGTATATATATATATATATATATATATATAGCTGTGACGCCACAGTAGTTTGTATTTCCCGTAAGATGGGAAACTTGTGAAGGCGGTTGGAGGTCTCAGTTGCTCTGTCGACATTCGGGGTAATTTAGACCTGATCGCTAGGGTGCGTTTTTTGGATCCCTGTGATCAAGTAGTCGCCGCCTACAGGGGGAGGGGATGGTGTGTGTGCAGGTGTGCGATCGCTTTTGCTGCAGAGCTGCACAAACATACATTTGGCTCTGATCAGCCCAGGACTTACTCAGCCGCTGCAATGATCGGGGGCCGGAGCTGACGTCAGAAACCCTCCCTCCAAACGCCGGGTCCCTCCAGCGTTTTCTCAGACACTCCTTGAAACGGTCAGTTGTCTCACACAAACGCCCTCTTCCTGCCAATCTCAGTGCATTCTGAATTTTTGCACCATCCTGTCGCTAAGCGGCGATCCCCATTGCTGTGGTCCGTCGCGCCTGCACATTGCGGTGCATGAGCAGTGCAGATCTGATCGCAGGCTGTGAGAAAATGCAGCCTAGCGATCAGATCTGAATCGGCCCCATTGTTCTGTGCAGGTGTTAGTGAATCATGCTTGAGCTCACAGGCAAATTGTTGGTGTCTGTGATTGAAGTAGTTAGTTTATGTTGGACATTGCGATGGACTGTATCAAAGGTAATGACTGCATATACTGTTTCTAGAAAACCATCAACAGCTAAGCACCAGTGCGCAAGGGTGTCAGAACATTTATAGGTTGGGGGGGCAGAATATATCCTCATTTTGGCACCCCTGGGGGTGGAGCCACCAGGGAAGAGGAGGCGGAAGTATGGGGTCGAAATGAAGGTGGCTGCGCAGTGGGGAGGAGGTGGGGAGAGAGAACGGAGATGGAGAGTGTCAGGGATAGAAAGAGGGAGAGAGACACAAAGTGTCAGGGAGAAAGAGTTTCAGGGAGAGAGGGGGACAGTGTTAGAGAGTAAGAGGAGCAAGAGGAGAGAGAGCGTTAGGGAGAGAGAGAGAGGAGCATGAGGAGAGAGAGCGTTAGGGAGAGATGGAGTGGAACAAGTGGAGAGACACTACCTGATTGATTACTCAGCAGCACAGCACAACACCACAGCCACAGGTCTCTCATGGAAGCAACCGATCCTCGGCATTAGGCCATGCCCCCTTAACACCCGCGAATCATGGCACTGCTCTGCTGGGAGTCGGGGGTGGAGAGGGTTGCTTGGTCCCTGCCTGCAGTGCACTCACTGCATGTAGGTTGTGATGTGCAGTCCTTCAACTGACCGTACATCGCTCCTCCTGCATAGCGGCCAGCGCCTCTCAAATTTGGGGGGGTCAAGCTGCTCCCTTGCCCATCCTGTTTCGGCACCTCTGTCAATGTGGACAAAAGTGTAAACTGATTATTAGATACAGAAGGACATTGAGGATGCTTTTAACAAAGAATAAAAAAAACACTGCAAAAGTGACTGGTGAGCTGAATTCCCATGTTCCAACCCAAAAGCGGATTTAGAGGCGGCGATTGGAGCGTCCCCCCCTCCCCACCCCCAGCACAGCCCGTCTGACTTCTTGAATCATCGTTGTCTGCAGTGCATGATCCTGTACGGAATAGGTTAAGGTCCGCCCTTCCCATCTCGCCCCTTATCTGTAAACCCACCCAGCTTTCAGCCATTGTTTGTTGTTGTGTTTGATCTATGTGGCCGCTGTGATGTTATTGGGGATTGGGTGTCTGGGGGAGCTGCAGTAATCAACATGTTATTCAGGAATCCTCTGCATGCTGCAGCCAACTCCCAGTCAATAGTTGTGCTGTAAGAAAGTTCTGTGCACGGAGCGACTCATCTGCAGTTAGCAGAATTGTAGTAGCAGCCCAGCAGCATATATTACCCAGTTCTCTCTCTCTCCCCGAACACACTAAACCCTCTTTCTGCATACCTGACAGTATGCGTTTTCCATGCTCTACCTCCCCCAGGTAAGTAGCTGTAGATATGGGCAGTGCACTGCACTTGATCAGGACTGGCACATGGCTAATGGTGGCTTCCTATGCCTACTTTCAGCAGCGTTGGGTGCTGTGTATCTAGATCCATCACTGTTCCACACACCGTGTTTAAAAGAACAGTGAGGAGGGAACTCCACAAGTACTATATTCATTGGCGAGCTGCAGTTGGCATACCACTGGTAAACCCGGTCAAGAAACAGAGAGAGTGGTGTAACTCATAAATCATGGACTGCCAAGCAATGAACGGTCATCTGTTTGGATGAATCATCCTTCACACTGTTCCCAGCCGCAGGACGAGTTTATGTGTGGAGAACACCAACCCAAGTGTACAACTGTCTGGTGCTAAGAATAAAGCATGGTGGAGGATCTGTGATGATTTGGACAGCCATATCCTGGTTTTCTACTGGCCCCATTATCACTATCACAGTTCAGTCACTGCCAAAGCCTAAACATTTTGACTGACTAGGTTCACCCCATGGTGCAGACATTGTTTCCGGCAGGTGACGCCTGGTACCAAGAAGATCAGGCACCGATTCATGCAGCTCATGTCATCCATTCATCGTTTTCAGAGCATGTAGCCAAGGTGTCTCATCTTCCCTGGCCCCCAATCTTTGGGCCTCAATATCATAGAGACTCTGTGGTCGGTTTTGGAGAACAGGGTTCGGTCATGCTATCCGCCTCCAACATCACTCCGGGAAATTGAATACGTTTTGCATGAAGAACGGTTTAAGATTCCATTGGTTACCATCCAGGACTTATTTGTCCATTCCAAGGAGAATTCGGGTCATTCTGCGTGCCAACAGTGGTCCTACATCTTATTGGGTAATATATATATATATATATATATATATATATATATTATGGTGTATACACATCCAATTATTATTTGAGCTTCAATATTGCTTGTGCTTTTAGTGTTGAAGCTAGAGCATTACTGCACATATGTGGTACCCCAGATAAATTGTATATGCCCCTTCATTACAAAAATGGAATTGTTGCTTCTGACGTTTCCATGGCTGACACAGTAGGTTTCAAGGCACAGACATGTTATATTTTCTGAAGTGGCAGGATTGGATTGGATGGTGTGCAGAGAGCAAATGGAAGAAGAAAGCGTGGATGAGGAGTTGAAGACACGTCATTGTGGGGAGCATGCATGTATTGAGGTGCATAGCAGGACAGCTGTATGGTGAGAGCCGGGTGGTAAAGCAATCTGGTGGAGAGCAGTGCTGCATAATGAAGGCAGCCGGGTGCTTCCAGTTGGTGAAGAGAACCAGGAGAGTGGGTGTGAGATATCACAGTCTGTAGCCAGACACCGCCAGGCCCTGTGCAGAGGTGCAGACGCTGCCGCCATCTTAAAGAGAGCTGAACCGCTGAAAGAGACCAGTGAAGTAGTGCAAAAACCTGAGAGGTTCCAAGTGAGTAATAGAGACTATTGTTGGAGGGGGAGTGCTAAAGCTCTAATGTCTGTTATCAAACAAACTACCCATGACCACACGGAGAAGGGGTGCTGACAGGCCCATGAGTGAGAACCACGTAGAGTAATCCTTGTTCATTATTTGTTGGAACATAGAGATAGTGAGTAGTTTTGGAGAGTAAAGACAGAGTCATTTGTTTAAAAAGATATTTTCTATATAGACAGTCACTTGTTACAAATTCCAAGACCCCTTTACTACCTATATTCTTGTGCAATATTTGAGTACAGTGACATTTTCAAACTTAAATTAATATTTCTTCTATAAGTACTGTTACACCACAGCCCCATTGAAAAGCTGTGGCACTGTAGTATCTCCATCCCTTGTGCAACAAGTACAGTGTACAACAGCCCCCACTGCAACACTGTGACACTGTAGGATCCATGAGCTCCAACATATATTGCCTATGAAGATTGGGACAATTTATTTAGGGGAATAGTGATTATTCTTCATTCCAATTATATTCTTAATCATCTTCATTGTCTTTTTCTTGGCATATTATTATACGGAATATGCATGCACCTGTGATTTGAATTTTTAATTATTGAATGTCCCAGTGTATAGTAAGCTGTAGGTAAAAACAGTAAACCTGATTCCCACAGTAACATCTAAAGTGTTTTTAGTCTTCATTACAAGTGTCCTCTTTAATCGTCATATAGTGATTGTTTAATTATTGCCGTGTATTTAATAACCACCTTCCATCCAGAGTTCTTTGTGGCACAATAAAATAAACTTCCTGATGGAGATTGCTGTCATCAAATTACTGTGGGGGTAATTCTGAGTTGATCGCAGCAGCAAGTTTGTTAGCAATTGGGCAAAACCATGTGCACTGCAGGTGTGGCAGATATAACATGTGCAGAGAGAGTTAGATTTGGGTGGGTTATTTTGTTTCTGTGCAGGGTAAATACTGGCTGCTTTATTTTTACACTGCAATTTAGATTTCAGTTTAAATACACCCCACCCACATCTAACTCTCTCTGCACATGTTATATCTGACCCCCCCTGCAGTGCACATGGTTTTTCCCAACTGCTAAAAAATGTCCTGCTGCGATCAACTTGGAATTACCCCCTGTGTGCGTATCAAGCTCTCCTACCTCTCTGAACCACATACTATAACAAGGTATGGGAAACAACATCTTAGGGAAAGTGTCCATCACATAACCACCTAGCACCTTTGATACCTCTTCCAACCACTTTGACACCTGCCAACCCTGAGGTGTTACACATACTCCATATTGGCTCCTTTAGGGAGGCTTCAATACTTACCCAAGATGGCCACCATCTGAACTTCTGTGCAATCACGTGCCATCTTGTTACTGTGTTAGAGCGCCAAAGTGGGAGTGGTCATGTTTTTCTTAGAACCAGCGAGCCTTCTCTTACTGCTATTCCATCCTGCTATAACCACTGATACCGCTTGAATGCTATACTGATACTCGCATACAGTCATAACCTGTATGCTCCTCTCCATGCTGAGAGACTGTGAGTACAGCCATTGGCGTATGTATAATGGGTTCAGTGTGTGCGGTGCACACGGGCCCCTAGGTCCAGAGGGAGCCCACACCACACACACTGCACTCATTTCTTCTATATACTTACCTTTCTGGTGTCCGGGTGTTGGTCCCTTCTTCTCGCGAGTCCCGTTGCCGGCAGCCATAGCAGCGCTGTTAGCGCTCTGTCTGAGCACTAGAGACTCTGGCACAATGCCAGAGTCTACAGCGCATGCGCAGGTCTCCAAAACATTTTTTTTTCAGAGACTTGCGCATATGCTGTACACTCTGGCACTGTGCCAGAGTCTCTAGCACTCAGACGGAGCGCTAACAGTGCTGCTGTCAGCTACTGGATGGGAGAGGAGGGGGCCCACACCAGGAGACTGCACATGGGTCCCCTCCTCTCTAAATAACTGTACAAAGCACATTGCTGCTGAGGGAACCACACCACTAGTTACTGTAAGTACTGGGCATTCACTGGCTCGGCATCCATTGATGTGTACCATCACTTTGCCATGCCACTGCCAGTTGTATGTGCATAGTCAAACATTTAGGTTTTTGTTTTAGATTTCTTTCCATACTGGGAAATCGTGTTAAAATGAATAGGGAATGCTATCATGGGCCCATACAGTGCAATTGGAAAGAATGACTTTACACCCCTTCAATATCACAAAAGGGGTGTAATTTTACATTTCTACAGATAGGAATTAGTTTAAGGTTGGTTAATATGCAGTAGTAACAACTGCATTAGATCAGTGACCCATCTGCACATTGAGAACGTATAGTGGCTAGTGAATGATTAACCTGCCCTCGTACATAAGACCTTGTATATCCTGCTGGGATTCTTTGTTTGATAATATCCATGATTCTTTCTGTTTCCTCCTCTCGCACAATAGAGAGTTGATTTATTGGGTCACGCAGCATGTTCCTTTCATAGTTATTAACTTTCACAGAAAAATGACAGAAAATCTCTACATTGTGTGAAATCAGAGTAACAACTTTACGCGGCTCAGCGTTCCTATTGTTTCTAGTTGGGCAATGAATGGCTCTCTTGTTGTCATACTTCATTTGTGACAAGCAGAGGTTGTAAGATGAGAAAAGCCTCACGCTCCAGCAGGCACATCAGGGGAAGGAAATTAACTTGTTGCCCCCAAATAAAGAGCTCTTTTCAGTAAGTGCTAGTCAGATTCTCCTAAAATTAGCTGTTGTCACTGTTCTGCCTATGTTCCTAGAGTGAATTAAAATAACATAAAGAGAAATGGAGGCAATTAAAGCTGCAATTTATCTTTTATTGCTGGAGGTGTTTAATGCTTAGACTGGGAATTTTATTTTAGTTAATGTAGAATTTGTCATTTTTTGATTACATATTTATGCAATATTTATAAACTATGTTTTTAAAATCCCAATAGTTACACACATAAGGTCTTTATTATCTGCTGATTTGATATTGCTAATATCAGAAAAAAAGGCTAAAAAATTAAATAAAAAGTGCAAAGAGCTATATTTAGTAAGCAGTGGATATTTTTGTCAGCTTTGCCCATAGGACTTTATGCATGCAATAATGGGGCATGTAAAACCATTGCATGTAATGTTGTTGCTGTTTTTAATTCCACAGGTAAAACCATGTGAAAATACTGTATGTGGCTTTGAAAACCTGCCACTTAGTACATCTAGCTCAAACAAGCATTTGTACACTGTAGATACACTCTGCTCCACAGCTATTAATGGATTCGGTATGATTTACCGATGGACGGAATGCCAGCGGTCAGAATCCCAACAGCCCCCCGATAAAGACCCTAACCCTCCCCTGTTCCCTACCCTAACCCTCCACAGTAGTACCTAACCTTAACCATCCCAGCTTGGTGCCTAATCCCACCCTCCCCTTCTTAGTGCCTAAGCCCCCGCCTCCCCAGTACCTAACCATAACCTTCCCCCCCGCTGCACCCTAATCCCCCCCTACTAGTGGCTAAACCTAGCCCCCCCCCCCCCTTCCCTACGGCGGGACGCGATGGCATCCCGCTGTAACCATGATCAGGATTCTGGCAGACGCTCTTTTGATGTGTAATGTGCATGTTATGGGGTTATTCATTTGTCAACTTCTTTTTTTTCAACATTGATTTGATTTATAGAGTATATCCCTCAAAAATTATTATAGGGTTACAGAAAAAAGAAAAAAAGACAGGGACAACAAGGGAGATAATAAGGTAGGGTAGGGGAGACAAGTCATTAACAGGCATCAAATACAGAAAAGAAAAATTGCCGTAAAAGTAGGTCAAAGATGAGGTTCCACAGTTGGTGGTTCATTCAAATAAAAAGGGGAAGAAGGGCTCTGCATAATAGGACCTGCATGGGGGGCACTCTTACCCTCTGTGATATATAAGTGCCATGGGAACCATTTCATGATAGGAGAGGAGGGACTGTGTAATACCGGACCTCTCTAGTCTCAATTTCAAAATTGAATTGAGTTTTGGATACAACTTTAGTAAATAGGAAAGGAGAAGGAGGTTTCCAATGATGGGCTAAAGTGGTTATAGCAGATATTAAGATGTGCCCGACAACAAAGTGATCAGATTTTAGGACCATGATGGGGTACCAATGTAAAAGGGCTAAGGAAGGGTCTGGAGCTAAAGTGAGGCCTAAACGTCTTGAATAAGGGTATGCACCTCTGCCCAAAAGGGACGTAAAATAGGGCAGTCCAAAAGATATAAAAAAAATGGTACCATCTAAATGGCAGAGACACCATCAGAGTTTGGAGGTTGTAGGCCATATCCTGTGTAATTTAGAGGGAGTCAAGTACAGTCTAAGCATTTGACATGCATCTCGATATGGTTAGTGCACTGACATAGGGAAAAAGAAGAGAGGTGAAGAGATTCCCACTGTTTAAGAGTAAAGGTATGTTGAAGGATATCTGTCAGGTCAGTGGGTGACTGTAAGCAGTAATGGAATAAATAGCCCCACGGGAGGAAGTTATAGACAATCAGAATTCGGTTTGGGGGTGTCTGAAAGGTAGTAGTAGTATGCATTTGGTCAACCCAATGTTTAAGTTGAAGATAATAAAACCGAGATGACGGACCCAAGTTAAATTTAGTACATACGGCCTAATTTAGACCTAACCATAGATGTGCTAAATTTAGCACATCTACGATCAGTCTTCAGATGATCGGGGGGACGCCCAGCACAGGGTTAGTCCGCCCTGCATGTCAGGCCCGACTTCCCCAGCACAAGTACAAAAGCATCGCACAGCGGCAATGCTTTTGTACTGGAAAAGTAGCTCCCTACAAGCGCAGCTGCTGCGAGTTGGCAGGGAGCTACTCGTCACTGCCCGGGTCGCAGTGGCTGCGTGTGACGTCACAATGTCAATCAGGCAGAGGCGATCATAGGGCTAAGACTGTTCAGACCTGATCGCTGCTGTGCGAAAACGAAAACGCACAGCAGCGATCAGGTCTGAATAAGCCCCTTAGGACATTGAAAGGTAAAATAGAAGATAGGGAAAATAAATCTGCTAGAGGCACAACACCCAAACGCATCCAGTAGGAAATATGAAGGTGAGGTAATGATCGATCTAGAGCCTTAAGAGCAGGGCCGGCTCCAGACATGTTCCAATAGAGCGGCCACGCAGGGCTCCATCCTTAATGGGCGCCGCACGCTGGCACCGCCATATTGGAGCCTGGTCCTGTGTCTGTGTGTGCCTCCAGGCTCCAGCAGCATCCGTCCGTCCCTGGCCCGCCTCCGAGTCCCACTCCCAGCCAGCAGTCAGTGGCTGCCTCTGTGCTGTGGGCGGGGCTATGCAAAACTACTCAGGCTGCCTCTGTGCTGTGCGGCGTCAGACGTTGGGGCCGCACAGCGCGCATAGTGCGCACTAAGTTACAAGTGCTTGTAGTGCACCCACCCGCTGGAGACTGAGGGGAAGGAGAGGCGCATGCTGCGCTCTACTCCCCGTCCTCACACACAGCAGGAGCAGCAGCAGCAGCTGCCGCCTCCCCGTCCCGCCCAAGAGAACCATCGGCAGCAGCAACGCTGTGAGCATCACTTAGGGTGGGGGGGAAAGCACTGTTGGGGATGTGTATCTTGCACTGGGGGGCATATCTGGCACTGTGGGGCAGGTGTATCTGGCACTGTGGGGCATATCTGGCACTGTGGGGCAGGTGTATCTGGCACTGTGGGGCATATCTGGCACTGTGGGGCAGGTGTATCTGGCACTGGGGGCATATCTGGCACTGGGGGCATATCTGGCACTGTGGGGCAGGTGTATCTGGCACTGGGGGCATATCTGGCACTGGGGGCATATCTGGCACTGTGGGGCAGGTGCATCTGGCACTGGGGGCATATCTGGCACTGTTGGGGCATGTATATCTGGGACTGGGAGCATATCTGGCACTGTTGGGGCATGTGTATCTGGGACTGGGGGCATATCTGGCACTGTGGGGCATGTGTATCTGGCACTGGGGGCATATCTGGCACTGTGGGCATGTGTATCTGGGACTGGGGGCATATCTGGCAATGTGGGGCATGTGTATCTGGCACTGGGGGCATATCTGGCACTGTTGGGGCATGTATATCTGGGACTGGGAGCATATCTGGCACTGTTGGGGCATGTGTATCTGGGACTGGGGGCATATCTGGCACTGTGGGGCATGTGTATCTGGCACTGGGGGCATATCTGGCACTGTGGGCATGTGTATCTGGGACTGGGGGCATATCTGGCAATGTGGGGCATGTGTATCTGGCACTGTGGGCATATCTGGCACTGTGGGGCATGTGTAACTGGCACTGAGGGCATATCTGGCCTGCTACGGGGCATATCATGTGTATCTGGCACTGCTGTGGGGCATATCAGGTGTAGCTGGCACTGCTGCGGGGCATATCATGTGTACCTGGCACTGCTGCAGGGCATATCATGTGTAGCTGGCACTGCTATGGGGCATATCATGTGTAGCTGGCACTGCTGCGGGGCATATCGTATGTAGCTGGCACTGCTGCGGGGCATATCATGTGTAGCTGGCACTGCTGCGGGGCATATCATGTGTAACTGGCACTGCTGGGGGGCATATCAGGTGTAGCTGGCACACTGCCAAGTACGTGGATTATAACTTTTAAGAAGAGGACCGATCTACCCCGGATTCTTTGTAAGTATAATTTTATTTGCAGGTACCCCGGGATTCTACTGGACAAGAGGACCGAGTGCTTCGTATCAACATAGGTAAGTATGTATATATGTATGTAAGTGTGCATGTATGTGCATTAAACTTTTAATTTCAAGGTGTCTGTGTGTTGTTTTTATTTGGGTATTTTTTTGTAGTAGAACTACAGGTACCAGCGGGCCCGTTTTACCCCTGCATGCTGGTACTTGTGGTTCTCCAAGTACCAGTTTGCGGGGTGGCTTGCTGGGACTTGTAGTTCTGCTACAAAAAAAACAATATATTTTTTTATACACAAAAGGCTATCAGCCTCCCATCCACCGCCCACGGATGGGGGGGGGGGGGGGGGGACACAGCCTCGGGCTTCATCCCTGGCCCTTGGGTGGCTGGAGGGGGAGGGACACCCCTTGATTTAAGGGGTCCCCACTCCTCCAGGATACCCCAGCCAGGGTTGACTAGTTGGAGATTTAATGCCAGGGCCGCCGGGACCAATATAAAAGTGTCCCCCGGCTGTGGCATTATCTCTCTGACTAGTGGAGCACGGTGCTGGTGTTAAAAATACGGGGGACCCCTACGTTTTTTGTCCCCCGTATTTTTGGCACCAGGACCAGGCGCAGAGCCCGGTGCTGGTTGTTTAAATATGTGGGAACCCCAGTCCGTTTTTTCCCTGTATTTTTACAACCAGGACCAGCTCAAAGAGCCCGAGGCTGGTTACGCATAGGAGGGGGGACCCCACGCAATTGTTTTTTTTTACATTTTTACACTAAACAGACCCTTTCCCATAGATAACCATGCACAGATCTCACTGATCCGTGCATGATTATCCAAACTCGCCAGGAAAAAGCAGGTCTATTTTTTTGCTGCTTTTTTAAAGAATCGCAAAAAAATATACCCGCAATTGAGCATTCAGAGACTAACACCCAAATACGAAAGAATAGTAAATTCTCGTATTGTATTAACAAACAGTTGCGTTTAACCGATGGTCTATTCATTCGTCTTTCTGAACTTTGCCATCAAAACCATTACGAATAGCCCCAACATTGCCGAGATTTGTGCTTAGTAAATTCCCGTGTTGCCACTTAGTAAAAAAAAAAAAAAATCGGACAAAATCGGAACTTTAATAAATAAACCCCCTAGTGTGTTCACATAAAGTGGGGTTAGAAGACCAGTGCCAAGCTCTGAGACAGGAAAAGACAATTACAGCAGGTATAATGTTGCATTTTCCATTTTCATGGCTGTCATCACTAATGGGATCTACGCACACAACACCATTAAAATACATGTTGAAACTCAAACCAAGATACAACAAAATTGTTGTCAACCTGCCTGTGATACTGTGTTTTTTCTCTCAAAATATTTTTATTGAAGCCTTGTAGAAGATGCAAAATCAGAACATAACAGAAAAAGCAAGTCTTGTACAGATGACGTGAGGTATCCTCCCATGTGATAGAGATGACACCTTAACCAGATACTTAGAAATGTAGCAGTAAGCAGTATAAATAACAACCAAAATCATGCTGAAAAAAAAAAAGAGGTTGCAAAGCAGGTACATACTGTGTTATTGGGGGTAATTCCAAGTTGATCGCAGCAGGACATTTTTTAGCAGTTGGGCAAAACCATGTGCACTGCAGGGGAGGCAGATATAACATGTGCAGAGAGAGTTAGATTTGGGTGGGTTATTTTATTTCTGTGCAGGGTAAATACTGGCTGCTTTATTTTTACACTGCAAATTAGATTGCAGATTGAACACACCACACCCAAATCTAACTCTCTCTGCATGTTAAATCTGCCTCCCCTGCAGTGCACATGGTTTTGCCCAACTGCTAAAAAATTTCCTGCTGCGATCAACTTGGAATTACCCCCATTGTACAAGGACATCAAAATCTTTAAACAAATTGAATGTCAAGTAGGAAAAAAAACAATTAGAAAAGGAAAGTTAAAAACAAAGAAAAACTAAAAAGCAGGGTTTTGCTAGTCATTAACAGCCAGACCACTATATATAATGCTTTGCTGAATAAAAGCCATATGACGGCCAGCTATGGTGGCATACTTCTCTACAGCTTCTATAAATGTTAATGTTTGTTTTGTTCGTCTATTAACCAGACAACCTATATTGGTAATCCTGTCAGCCCGCCATACCATGAATGGGTGTGTAGCCTGGTCATTTTGGAGTTCGGGATTGCCCAAGAATGGATGGAATAAGGATTTGGGAGAGTTTAAACAGGCCTTATGCCAGATCACCTTTTGACAAAAAATATTTTAAATAATAGACTTTCTGTGATATGAGACGGACAAGTCATGCTATAGAAAAAATACCCCTATATAATGATCTTTGATACTAGGTCAGAGGTTCCCAAACAACCCCATTATTTATAGTGCAGGTGTTAAGGATATCTGATTATTCCACACCAATCAACACAGGGTTTCAAACTGACCGTTTCAGATTGTAATGAAATTTGGTATAATTATTGATGCCTTGGGTGTGAAGATAACTTCTTACAGTTTTTTTTCTTCTTTTAAACAATTGTATTATTGATTCTGGAGCATATCTAGTACATGATGCAATAATAAAGACAAAAGCTGTAAAATGACATTAACAGGAGTACAAAAAAAGTACTAATAAACGATTGGAGTCATAGCAAACATTAATTATCCAATAAGAAAATACAAATACAGGCTAAAATAAATAAAAATAGTAACCAAAAAAGAAGATGTATGAGGGTGCTGTGTGAACTAGAAAAATATCACTCTCATGGGCCCTACATACATGACGATACGCCGCCGAGCTG
Organism: Pseudophryne corroboree; assembly: GCF_028390025.1. Classification (NCBI taxonomy): domain Eukaryota; kingdom Metazoa; phylum Chordata; class Amphibia; order Anura; family Myobatrachidae; genus Pseudophryne; species Pseudophryne corroboree. Next base: position 573,472,097 of record NC_086447.1, on the reverse strand, counting down.
CACGACGGCGGATACGGCCGACGAGCGACCCGGCGGCGGGGGGGCAGTGACGGGGGGAGTGAAGTTTCTTCACTCCCCCCGTCACGTGGCTCCATTGAAGTGTAGGCAAATATGGACGAGATCTACATATTGGCCTGCATGCACAGCTGACGGGGGACCAGCGATGAACGAGCGCGGGGCCGCGCATCGTTCATCGCTGGAGCCTCCACACTGAAAGATATGAACGAGTTCTTGTTCATTTATGAACGAGATCGTTCATATCTTTCAAAAAATCGGCATGTGTGTAGGGCCTATCAGGTATAGGGGGTTATCAATTAGTCTCGTCAAGTACCACGAAGTGGAAGAAAATAGGATTTTAATTACCTACCGGTAAATCCTTTCCTCGTAGTCCGTAGAGGATACTGGGGTCCATTTAGTACCATGGGGTATAGATGGGTCCACTAGGAGCCATGGGCACTTTAAGAAATTGATAGTGTGGGCTGGCTCCTCCCTCTATGCCCCTCTTACCAGACTCAGCCTAGGAAACTGTGCCCGAGGAGACGGACATACTTCGAGAGAAGGATAGATAAGGATAGTGGTGAGATTCCGAACCAGCACACACAAGAGGAAAGCCAAGCTAACCAAACTTGAAACAGGAACAGCAATGGCTGAACCAACATTACTTAACCAAGTAACATTGCAGGAAGAACAAAGCACTGGGCGGGCGCCCAGTATCCTCTACGGACTACGAGAAAAGGATTTACCAGTAGGTAATTAAAATCCTATTTTCTCCTATGTCCTAGAGGATACTGGGATCCATTTAGTACCATGGGGATGTACCAAAGCTCCCAAACCGGGTGGGAGAGTACTGAGGTTCCTGCAGAACTGATTGTCCAAACTGAAGGTCCTCAGAGGCCAAAGTATCAAACTTGTAGAACTTAGTAAATGTGTTCGAACCTGACCAAGTAACTGCTTGGCAGAGCTGTAAAGCTGAGACACCCTGGGCAGCCGCCCAGGAAGAACCCACGACTTAGTAGAGTGGGCCTGTATAGATCTTGGACATGGCAAACGTGCCGTGGAATAAGCATGCTGGATAGTAAGCCTGATCCAGCGTGCAATAGCCTGTTTTGAAGCAGGACACCCAATCTAATTGGGATCATAAAGAACAAACAGCGAGTCCGATTTTCTGTGATGAGCTGTTCTCTTCACGTACACCTTCAAAGCCCTCACAACATCCAAAGACTTTGAAGTAGCAGAAGTGTCGGTGACAACCGAAACCACAATAGATTGGTTGATGTGAAATGCAGACACCACTTCAGGAAGAAATTTGCTGATGAGTTCCAAGTTCAGCTCTGTCCTTGTGGAAAATAAAATAGGGACTTTTATGAATTCCGACACACTTCTTGCTGAAGCCAAGACCAACAGTGTGACGGTCTTCCACGTAAGATATGTTACGTCCACCTGCTGAAACGGTTAAAACAAGTCCGATTGGAGGGACTGCAGCATCACGTTAAGATCCCAAGGTGCCGTGGAAGGCACAAAGGGAGGGTGGATGTGCAAAACACCGTTCAAGAACGTGGACAAGGCCGAATCTGGATTTGTAAGGAGCCCAGACACAGGCCCACATCTACACCTGCCTACAGAAAATGCAGGAAAGGTCCCAGATGAAATTCTACTGCAGAATAATTTCTGCTCTAACACCAAGAGATGTATTTCTTCAAAATACAATGTTAATGCTTAGACGTTCCCCCTTCCCGGCTCGGATCATAGTCGGGATTGATCTTCCTGTTGAGCCAAGAGGCCATCGTTTCTACTCCCGGAATGAAGACCGCTGACAATGCCACTGTGTTTCTTTCTGCCCACAGGAGAATTCTTGACACCTCTGACATTGCTGCTCTGCTCTTCATTCCGCCCCGTCGGTTTATGTACGTCACTGCCGTTACATTGTCCAACTGGACCTGAATGGCCCGATCTTGAAGAAGATGTGAGGCCTGCAGAAGGGCATTGTATATGTTCCTGAGTTCCAGAATGTAGATTGGAAATACAACATCCTGACTTAGAATACAAGTTTTACAAAAACAGCGCCCCAACTCAAAAGTGCAGCAACAGTGGCTAAGGTGATCCCAACCACCAAAAAGTTCAAGACAATAACAACAAGTGTAAGCAACCGTGCGCACCCTCTTGGTCCAGGGTAAAAAAGATGGCAGATTTAAATACCACAAAGTTACACTGTTCCCTTTTTCTGCTGGGATCTCTAGTGTTACAGTCCAAATTCAGTCTCAATGGATGGGCTCAAATGTCAATAATCTTGTTTCTTAATCTTGATTCTCTCCTTTCTCCCGATAGGAAACCAATTCCATATGAACCCAAAAATTGGAAAAGAAAGGAGGATATAGAGTAGTATTGTTTTTATTCAATAATTTCACAAAAATAATGTTAAGTATTTCCCACAAAGAATTATATTAATATATATATACAGCAATCCACCACAGACTAGGCTAGAATGCGTACCGGATTTCGTGGGGTATCATGAAACGTCCACCCAAAACAGCATATTAATATACCAAGGATTCTCCTCGATCTTTCCAGGTGCTGTATCAGTCTCTGGATCTGCAGTATCCAGGAAGTCAAATACCGGTTCAATGCAGTCTCCCCAATCAGATCCTGACTTGACCATTTCCTTGAAACTGCACCCCCCGAGTGACTGCTCCCCAACCTCTGAGGCTTGCATCTCTGGTTAACAGAATCCAGATCTGAATTCCGAACCTCCGACCTTCAACAAGGTGAGAAGACTGTAGCCACCACAGAAAGGAGATCCTGGCTTTTGGCAACAGAGGGAACCTCTGGTGCATGTGAATATGCGATCCAGACCATTTGTCCAACAGATCTATCTGGAAGGGTCTTGCATGAAACCTTTCATATTGAAGAGCCTCGTAAGAGGCCATCATGTTTTTCAGAAGGCGAATGCATAGATGCACCGACACCTGGGCTGGCTTCAGGACGTCCTGAACCATCGACTGGATCACCAATGCCTTTTCCAATGAAAGGAACAATTTCTGCTAATCCGTGTCCAGTACCATTCCCAGGAATGGGAGCCTCCTTGTTGGCTCTAGGTGAGATTTCGGAAGGTTCAGGATCCACCCATGATCCTGGAGGAGTTTGGTTGAGAGACCAATGCTGTCCAGCAACCTTTCCCTGGACGGTGCTTTTGTCAGGATATCGTCCAAGTACGGAATTATGTTCATTCTCTGTTTGCGAAGTAGAAACATCATCTTTGCCATCACCTTGGTGAACACCCTCCGCGCCATGGAGAGATCAAAGGGCAGGGTCTGGAACTGGTAGTAACCAGTAACTCCCGATCGGAATGTGAAGGTATGCATCCCTGATATCCAGAGACACTAGGAATTCCCCCTCCTCCAGACCTGAGATTCCTGCTCTCAGAGACTCCATCTTGTTGAGCTGATGAGGTGGAACTGGAACAATGACCCAAGTCAGTACCAGTTTTTGGATGGCATACTGTAAAGTTATACTTGCTTTTTTTGAAATGGGCAAGCCTGTTTTGAAGAATCTGTGAGGTGGGAGCTTTTGGAACTCCATCCTGTAGCCCTGGGAAGTAAGAACTATGACCCAGGGATCCTATCATGAACTTGACCAGATCTGACTGAAGAATTGTAGTCGGGCTCCCACCTGACAGCCTTCCAGGCATTGTGGTCCACTGTCATGCTGAAGCCTTTGAGGAATCAGAGCATGGGCTCTGTTCCTGAGCACCTAAAGTTGCTGGCTTCCGTGGTCTACCTCTTGCGTCGCTGGAGGACATAGAAGCACCTCTGGATTTGCCCCTGAACTTGGGCGTCCGAAAGGACTGTAACTGAGAAGGTGAATAAGTCTTCTTGGTTGGGAGAGCTGCGGAAGGAAGATACATAGACATATCCGCAGTAGCTGTGGAGATCCATTTGTCTAGTTCATCTCTAAACAAGGCCTCTCCTGTGAATGGTAGGCCTTCCACGCCTTTCCTGGAGTTCGCATCAGTAGTCCACTGGCGTAGCCACAAGCCCCTGCGTGCCGACACTGCCATAGCGGTGGTGCGTGCATTAAGCACACCTATTTCCTTTATGGCTTCCACCATAAAGGTCGCAGAGTCCTGTATATGCTGCAGGAGTAAGACAACATCCCCCCTAGATAAGGAATCTAACCCTTCAATTAGGATACCTGACCATTTAGCAATGGCTTTAGTGATCCACGCACATGCAATAGTGGGTCTTTGGGCCACCCCAGCAGCTGTGTACAATGATTTGAGTGTAGTCTCAATTTTATGATCGCCCGTGTCTTTCAGGGAAGCTGCACTAGGAACAGGCAATACAATTTTACGTGACAGCCTAGAGACTGATGCATCCACTGTCGGTAAATTTTCCCATTTTTTCCTATCCTCCAGCGGAAAAGGAAAGGATGAGAGCAACCTTTTAGGGATCTGAAACTTTTTATCAGGATTTACCCATGATTCTTCAAACAGAGTATTCAATTCCTTTGACACAGGAAAAGTAACTGAGGACTTCTTTTTTACATTAAAATAAGATTCCTCACACTCCTGACACCTTATCAGGAATATGAAAAACATCTCTGATAGCCTCTATAAGAGCCTCTATTCCCAGTGACAGAGCTGCATCCCCCCCTCTGAATCGACCTCTCCCTCCTCCATGTCTGATCTGTCAGCTTCAGAGTCAGACTGCAGGATGTGGGCCAGAGATCACTTTTGCGGACAGATGGGAGGGGATTGAGACGCTGTCCTGGGGACTGAGTTTCTGTTCATATACTCACGCAGTCTGTTTTAAGTATTGTGTCTCTTTCTCATTGTGGGACAATTTTGTAGAAAGAGTTGAGATCATTCCCTTAAGAGAATTAACCCATTCCGGTGCAGCCCCGCTAGCCTGTGAACCTCGAGTACCCAGTAGTGAGCCCCCTGGTGAAGAGGCACACTCCGCTGTACAAGAAACACACTGACATAATGTAATGTGACAGCACGCACGCACGCACACACGAAAAGGTTAAGCACAATTAACCCACAAAGAGCCCTTCAGGGAGACAGAGTTATTTGGAGCCAGCCCCCACCGCACCCTTATCGCTAATGCCAAGCTTAGCCGGGTCGCAGACTAAGTACCCTGATAGGGGACCTAGTACACTAATCCCCCCCTGCTATGATCCCCTGGTACCGCTGAGGTAAACTGGAGTCACACTGGAGGAGCTGCGCGTCCCTGTCCTGTCAGCGTCTGTGTCCACTGCAGAGGGAAAATGGCGCTGGTGAGCTGCTGGATCCTCTCATAGTGAAGCCCCGCCCCTTCAATGGCGCGCGGTCTTCCTGCTTTTTTTTATACTGGCTGAGGAATCTGGTGCTTAAAATAGAACCGTTTTAAGACTGTTGTGCTAGTATGGGTACTGTGTACAGTGTATGCGGACGCAGTTGTGTACTGTGTCTGGAGACGCATTCGGCCCCGTTTAGAAGCCGTGCGTCTCCATACCCTCATGCCACCATAATGGCCGGTGCCCGGCTAGCCAGGACACCGGCTCAGTACTCACCACTCTTCATTCTTCTGGCTCTGTTAGAGGTGGCGGCGTGCTGCGGGACTGTATGCTCGCCGTGGTGGGGCTTGCAAATAGGTCCCTCAGGAGCTCAGTGTCCTGTCAGCAGGGAACGGGACCATTAACCCTTAAAGAGGTTGGGCCATCCCCCCCCTCCCCCCCCCCAAGTCCCACGAAGCAGGCAGGCTGGTGCCAACCAGTCCTGCCTGAAAATAACAAACATAGAAAATAAATGCAGAAAACTCTTCAGGAGCTTCCTTCAGCGTGACCGGCTCCTCTGGGCACATTTTCTAAACTGAGTCTGGTAGGAGGGGCATAGAAGGAGGAGCCAGCCCACACTATCAAATTCTTAAAGTGCCCATGGCTCCTAGTGGACCAGTTTATACTCCATGGTACTAAGTGGACCCTTTTATCCTCTAAGACACAGGTTCTCAAACTCGGTCCTCAGGACCCCACACGGTGCATGTTTTGCAGGTAACCCAGCAGGTGCACAGGTGTATTAATTACTCACAGACACATTTTAAAAGGTCAACAGGTGGAGTTAATTATTTAACTTGTGATTCTGTGAGGAGACCTGCAAAAACATGCACTGTGTGGCAGTGACGTGCAGTGGGGTGAGGCAGGTGAGGCAGAGCCTTTCCTGTCATACTAACGTTTGTATCAGAGTTTTGACTGCGTAAAGTATATTAAAAATACAAAGAATATATTTGAAATATCTTCTTTGCATTATTCTAATAAATTTTATAGCTAAAACTCTGGAGTAAAAAGTCTATGGCAGGTGAGGCGCCTAACTTTTACGCTCATCTCTGATTAAAATTAACCAAATTTCCAGGAGTTTATACTGCTGCACCTGTGTATCACTTTTTAAGGCTTAGTTTATCTGGCCCATAAGATTTGGGGGGTTTCTTTACACCTATGGCAGCATTTATTATACCAAATTTAATTGAAATTAAAGATTGTAAGGTAGCATACCTCCCAACAAGACCCTCTTCAGGAGGGACACAATGCTCTGTTTCTGGACTTTTCTCTTAATGTATGATTGCTCGCACCTGTGTTGAACAGGTTAATGGATAAGAAAGGTGTTTCACCACAGGTGACGGCAATCCTAAATTAAGAGGGAAGTCCAGGAGCAGAGCATTCTGTCCCTCCTGGAGATGGTCATGTTGGGAGGTACGAGGTAGAATGTTTTCGAAAATTGTGTTGATTTGATGTGGAATAACCCTATCCATGCTTGATCACAGGTAATTTAACTAGTAGCTCAGTCAATTTAATTTAACCATCTGGACTCCAGCAGTGATATCCTATAGAACCTGCCCTGTATTGGCGGAGTCTGGGAAACTCTATGCTAGAGGCTACCTTTACTAAATGTCGGTTTGTGAAAGCTGGCAGTGATCTGCATATTTGACTGATACATTTAAACAGGGCCGGATTAAGGCTGGTGGGGCCCCAGGGAAACTAAAGTGTGGGGCCCCCAACACACACACACAACCTGAATGTCACGATCCCGGCGGTCAAGATCCCGGCGGTCAGCATACTGATGCCGGGATCCCAGGTGGCAGCCGGATCCCAACTTCAGTATGCTGACCATAGTGCCCCTGATTCATGGTGTCCCTTATTAACATTACGCTACACCGTAGTGCTCCTTAGTCACATTACACCACACAGTAGTGCCCCTTATACACATTATGACACACAGTAGTACCCCTTATACACAATGCCCACAGTAGTAGTGTCCCATATACACATAATGCCCACAGTAGTAGTGGCCCTTATACATAATGCTCACAGTGGTAATGCTGCTTATACATGGGTTGACAGTGGCACTTATACATTGGTGACATACACAGGGTGACAGGGACATACACAGGATGTCAGAGGGGTATATACATAGGGCAGCAGAGGGTCATATATGTAGGGTGACAGAGAAAGAAGTACACGGGATGACAATGCATGTCTGCCCTCCCAATCTGTTTTTGCCAGCACTCATATTACTTTTCCCCTCACCCCATTAGCCACTCACCTGGCCGGCCACCACTGCTGTTTTTCTTGGCTGCACGGGGTCCTCTCCTGTGTGTGCGTTGCTGGTTGGGGCTTCCTGCTGTCAAAAGCAGACAGTGCAGCACATGTGGATATGCTGATTTTAGGGCTCCAGCAAATCACTGGGTCCTAGTGCCCGGTTACTGTCTGGCTCTGCTATGGCCAGTCTGCATGTGCCCCCCCCAGACCTAGCCCTTCAAAATGCCAGAAAAGACAGAAGGGCCCACTCCCCCCCCCCCCCCCACTGGATCTGCCTGTGACTATTGGAGATCTACTTACAAAGAGCGTCTGATACCAGGGTCACAGGGTGGCATAACGGCAGCCCATGGGAGCCACATTATCATACTACTGTAGTCAAGTCTCGACAATGTTGACAGGAACGGAGAGGGAGAGGGGGACTGAAGAATAGAGCTGCGCTGCACGGTTAACTGGCACCACTGCCTGTCATATAGTTTGACAGGCACAGCGGCGGCGGGCATCGAACATCCCCGCCCATCCCAGCCAGGTACTGTAGCACGTCACTCACTGTGTGGGGGCCCTTACTGTGTGCACTGGTGCCGCTGCCTGTCATATAGTTTGACAGGTGCAGCGGAGGACGGCAGCACAGTACGTCCCAGCAAAGCAGCATGTGCCTGTGTGGGGGCCCCGGGACAGCCGCCCATGTCACCCCTCCCTTAATCCGGCCATGCGTTTAAAGTTGCAACAGAAATAAATGCTAAACCAGCCTGAATCAACATATGAATTGGGTCCACAGTGAGACTTAAGGGACGTATTTACGGCCCGATTAGGGGAGAGATGTGTGCTGAGCGAACCGCGAGCTCAGCACAGTGGGTGAAATGAGCGACCTGCTAGATTGAGCCTGCATGCAGGCCGATCTAGCACCAGCGATAGTGATGCACGGGGCCGCGCATCGCTATCACTGTGGGGGTACACACGGACAGATCACTGCTTAAAATCTAAGCAATCTAGTCAGATTGCTTAGATTTTAAGCAGCGATCGCTCCGTGAGTACTCCCCTTTAACCATGGTTTAAGGATTATTGTGGTGTGCAGATTTACAGCTGTACTCACAATAACAACAGCAGGTAGATGATGGAGGTGAGAAGATGAAGTGGAACAAACAGCAGACCATCCGGTCATGTATATGTACTTGCCTTATGCTGGATAATACAGGGTATCCTGGAGCTGTGTAGTACTTTGGTGCTCAAAACAACAGTGGCAAGATGGTTCTGCACAAGTGCAGAAGATATAAAGGCAGCCAACTTGTCAGTGCCTCGGTAAAGGACATTATAATCTGTAATTACAATAAAGTGCCCTCCCTTGTCTATATTTTTCTAGTTTTACCTGCCCCCACACTACTTGAATGCTCATTACTGATCTCAAACGCTCTTTATTGTGCCACTCACCACTTTCAATTCAATGCTGCATGTTTACTGTGCGCTTTACCAGTGGTTATCAGTGGTAAGATTTACCAAATAAATCAATTTTGATTCTATAAAGACAATAAAATGTGAAAAATACTGAAGGGGCAAGCTATGTTATATAGCCAGTGTAACTAATATATATAAAACCAGGAACTTAAGATGCTTATCACATACCAACAATTCTATGGAAGAGATTCAAATGTTTGAAAAGTCAGTTGGGAGTCTGTTTTTTCCTTTCTAATAGACAGGGAAAAACAGACACCCAACCGACTTTTCAAACATTTCAATTCCACCCTATGAATTGAATATCAATTAATGTACAGTATTATAGGCATTTTGGAGGTGTATGTGTATATTTTACTGTACCCCAGTAATTCACTTATACTTACCAAAAAAATAGACCTCCAACTTCTCCCCGTTCTCTCTCTCTCTTCTGTCACGCTGCTCAGCAATGCACCCCTGGCAGCCTCAAACCTACTCACATTTGCTCGGACGGCAAAAAATCTTTGATGTTCCGGAAATTGCGTATGTATCTGCGAATGGATAACGATCTGTGATGCATTCGCAAATTTGCAGGAGGCGTTTTTTTCTTTCTGTTGGGGCAGCGTCTTTCTACTCACAGACAACTGCAATTTCTCAGATTAGGGATCCATGCTCAATTAGGCCCTTGGACTCAAAGGTTTTATTAGTTTTGTACTTTTGGCAATTGATACACTAATAGGTCTAGCATCCATCATACTACATTAACTGAGCATTGCCTCAATGTGTCCTTGTTGGTCAACAGTTAACAACCCTCAGACCCAATAATTAGTGTGTAGGCCCAATGTCTTTTAGTTTGAACCTGTCACTTAGCAATAATTTCACTTCTGTAATCTGGTTTATCTGCGCTGCAAGCACTAAATCACCCATGTACACAACTATGATGAATACGTTTTTCCCCTTCCACTTGTAGTATAAGCAGTGATAAGTTTTGGAATGAGCAAAGTAAAATTCTAGTAACACACTGTCAAGATGGATGTACCAGCAGTGACCCACTTTGCTTAGCTCATACAATAACTTATTTAATAGACATACAGTACTTTTCCTTCTGGAAAAGTGCTCCAGTAGCTCCATGTAAATTTCCTCAGCTGGCTCACCATGTCACAATATTGCAATGGACATACATACATCAACCTTGAGAAAATAAATGTAAAAAAGGATTATTTATTACTAGTGATGAGCGGGTTCGGATCCTCGGAATCCGACCCGCCCGAACTTCACCTTTTTTTTACACGGGTCCGAGCGACTCGGATCCTCCCGCCTTGCTCGGTTAACCCAAGCGCGCCCGAACGTCATCATCCCGCTGTCGGATTCTCGCGAGACTCGGATTCTATATAAGGAGCCGCGCGTCGCCGCCATTTTCACACGTGCATTGAGATTGATAGGGAGAGGACGTGGCTGGCGTCCTCTCCGTTATAGTAGAACACAGAGTGACTTAGTTAGTTATAATTGTGGGGAGGATTGGGGACGGGGAGCAGCTGTTATAGGGAGTACAGTGCAGGGTTTTGATTATACCACCAGTGAGTTTAATCCTTTGTTTCTCTGCCTGAAAAAAACGTTCCGACCACCATATCTGTGCTCACTCAGTGTGCTGCACTGCTGCATGATATATCTGTGCTGAGTGCACTGCTCTGCTCACAATGCCTAATTGTGGGGACTGGGGAGCAGTTATAGCAGGAGTACAGTGCACAGTTTTGCTGACAGTGACCACCAGTCCAGTATACGTTTGTCTGCCTGAAAAACACTCCTGTGGTGGCTTTTTTTTTCTTCATACTAGTTTAGCAGTCTGCTGACAGTGTCCACCAGGTCCGTTATACAGTATATTATATATATAAGCAGCAGTACGGTAGGCCACGGCTGTACCTACCTCTGTGTCGTCAGTGCACTCGTCGTCCATAAGTAATATAATACTATACTATCCATCCATCTACATTGTATACCTGTGTTGTTGTTTTTTTCTTCATACTAGTTTAGCAGTCTGCTGACAGTGTCCACCAGGTCCGTTATACAGTATATTATATATATAAGCAGCAGTACGGTAGGCCACGGCTGTACCTACCTCTGTGTCGTCAGTGCACTCGTCGTCCATAAGTAATATAATACTATACTATCCATCCATCTACATTGTATACCTGTGGTGTTTTTTTTCCTTCATACTAGTTTAGCAGTCTGCTGACAGTGTCCACCAGGTCCGTTATACAGTATATTATATATATAAGCAGCAGTACGGTAGGCCACGGCTGTACCTACCTCTGTGTCGTCAGTCACTCGTCCTCCATAAGTAATATAATACTATACTATCCATCCATCTACATTGTATACCTGTGGTGGCTTTTAGTTGTGCGCATTAAAATATGGAGAACAGAAATGTGGAGGTTAAAAAAATAGGGAAAGATCAAGATCCACTTCCACATCGTGCTGAAGCTGCTACCACTAGTCATGGCCGAGACGATGAAATGCCATCAACGTCGTCTGCCAAGGCCGATGCCCAATGTCATAGTACAGAGCATGTAAAATCCAAAACACAAAAGATCAGTAAAAAAATGACCCAAAAATCAAAATTAAAAGCGTCTGAGGAGAAGCGTAAACTTGCCAATATGCCATTTACGACACGGAGTGGCAAGGAACGGCTGAGGCCCTGGCCTATGTTCATGGCTAGTGGTTCAGCTTCACAAGAGGATGGAAGCACTCATCCTCTCGCTAGAAAAAAAGAAAAGACTTGCGGCAAAAGCACAGCAAAGAACTGTGCGTTCTTCGAAATCCCAAATCCCAAAAGAGAGTCCAATTGTGTCGGTTGCGATGCCTGACCTTCCCAACACTGGACGGGAAGAGCTTGCGCCTTCCACCATTTGCACGCCCCCTGCAAGTGTTGAAAGGAGCACCCGCAGTCCAGTTCCTGATAGTGAAATTGAAGATGTCAGTGTTGAAGTACACCAGGATGAGGATATGGGTGTTGCTGGCGCTGGGGAGGAAATTGACAAGGAGGATTCTGATGGTGAGGTGGTTTGTTTAAGTCAGGCACCCGGGAAGACACCTGTTGTCCATGGGAGGAATATGGCCATTGACATGCCTGGTGAAAATACCGAAAAAATCAGCTCTTCAGTGTGGAAGTATTTCAACAGAAATGCGGACAACAGGTGTCAAGCCGTGTGTTGCCTTTGTCAAGCTGTAATAAGTAGGGGTAACGACGTTAACCACCTCGGAACATCCTCCCTTATACGTCACCTGCAGCGCATTCATAATAAGTCAGTGACAAGTTCAAAAACTTTGGGCGACAGCGGAAGCAGTCCACTGACCAGTAAATCCCTTCCTCTTGTAACCAAGCTCGCGCAAACCACACCACCAACTCCCTCAGTGTAAATTTCCTCCTTACCCAGGAAAGCCAATAGTCCTGCAGGCCATGTCACTGGCAAGTCTGACGAGTCCTCTCCTGCCTGGGATTCCTCCGATGCATCCTTGAGTGTAACGCCTACTGCTGCTGGCGCTGCTGTTGTTGCTGCTGGGAGTCGATCGTCATCCCAGAGGGGAAGTCGGAAGACCACTTGTACTACTTCCAGTAAGCAATTGACTGTCCAACAGTCCTTTGCGAGGAAGATGAAATATCACAGCAGTCATCCTGTTGCAAAGCGGATAACTGAGGCCTTGACAACTATGTAGGTGTTAGACGTGCGTACAGTATCCACCGTTAGTTCACGGGGAACTAGACACTTGCTTGAGGTAGTGTGCCCCCATTACCAAATACCATCTAGGTTCCACTTCTCTAGGCAGGCGATACCGAGAATGTACACGGACGTCAGAAAAAGACTCACCAGTGTCCTAAAAAATGCAGTTGTACCCAATGTCCACTTAACCACGGACATGTGGACAAGTGGAGCAGGGCAGACTCAGGACTACATGACTGTGACAGCCCACTGGGTAGATGTATTGCCTCCCGCTGCAAGAACAGCAGCGGCGGCACCAGTAGCAGCATCTCGCAAACGCCAACTCGTTCCTAGGCAGGCTACGCTTTGTATCACAGCTTTCCAGAATACGCACACAGCTGAAAACCTCTTACGGCAACTGAGGAAGATCATCGCAGAATGGCTTACCCCAATTGGACTCTCCTGGGGATTTGTGGCATCGGACAACGCAATATTGTGCGTGCATTACATCTGGGCAAATTCCAGCACGTCCCATGTTTTGCACATACCTTGAATTTGGTGGTGCAGAATTATTTAAAAAACGACAGGGGCGTGCAAGAGATGCTGTCGGTGGCCCGAAGAATTGCGGGCCACTTTCGGCGTACAGGCACCACGTACAGAAGACTGGAGCACCACCAAAAACACCTGAACCTGCCCTGCCATCATCTGAAGCAAGAGGTGGTAACGAGGTGGAATTCAACCCTCTATATGCTTCAGAGGATGGAGGAGCAGCAAAAGGCCATTCAAGCCTATACATCTGGCCACGATATAGGCAAAGGAGGTGGAATGCACCTGTCTCAAGCGCAGTGGAGAATGATTTCAACGTTGTGCAAGGTTCTGCAACCTTTTGAACTTGCCACACGTGAAGTCAGTTCAGACACTGCCAGCCTGAGTCAGGTCATTCCCCTCATCAGGCTTTTGCAGAAGAAGCTGGAGGCATTGAAGGAGGAGCTAAAACAGAGCGATTCCGCTAGGCATGTGGGACTTGTGGATGGAGCCCTTCATTCGCTTAACCAGGATTCACGGGTGGTCAATCTGTTGAAATCAGAGCACTACATTTTGGCCACCGTGCTCGATCCTAGATTTAAAACCTACGTTGGATCTCTCTTTCCGGCAGACACAAGTCTGCAGAGGTTCAAAGAACTGCTGGTGAGAAAATTGTCAAGTCAAGCGGAACGCGACCCGTCAACATCTCCTCCTTCACATTCTCCCGCAACTGGGGGTGCGAGGAAAAGGCTACGAATTCCGAGCCCACCCGCTGGCGGTGATGCAGGGCAGTCTGGAGCGACTGCTGATGCTGACATCTGGTCCGGACTGAAGGACCTGCCAACGATTACTGACATGTCGTCTACTGTCACTGCATATGATTCTCTCACCATTGAAAGAATGGTGGAGGATTATATGAGTGACCGCATCCAAGTAGGCACGTCAGACAGTCCGTACGTATACTGGCAGGAAAAAGAGGCAATTTGGAGGCCCTTGCACAAACTGGCTTTATTCTACCTAAGTTGCCTTCCCTCCAGTGTGTACTCCGAAAGAGTGTTTAGTGCCGCCGCTCACTTTGTCAGCAATCGGCGTACGAGGTTACTTCCAGAAAATGTGGAGAAGATGATGTTCATTAAAATGAATTATAATCAATTCCTCCTTGGAGACATTCACCAGCAGCAATTGCCTCCAGAAAGTACACGGGGACCTGAGATGGTGGATTCCAGTGGGGACGAATTAATAATCTGTGAGGAGGGGGATGTACACAGTGAAAGGGGTGATGAATCGGACGATGATGATGAGGTGGACATCTTGCCTCTGTAGAGCCAGTTTGTGCAAGGAGAGATTGATTGCTTCTTTTTTGGTGGGGGCCCAAACCAACCAGTCATTTCAGTCACAGTCGTGTGGCAGACCCTGTCGCTGAAATGATGGGTTCGTTAAAGTGTGCATGTCCTGTTTTTACAACATAAGGGTGGGTGGGAGGTCCCAAGGACAATTCCATCTTGCACCTCTTTTTTCTTTCTTTTTTCTTTGCGTCATGTGCTGTTTGGGGAGTATTTTTTGGAAGGGCCATCCTGCCTGACACTGCAGTGCCACTCCTAGATGGGCCAGGTGTTTGTGTCGGCCACTTGTGTCGCTTAGCCATCCAGCGACCTCGGTGCAAATTTTAGGACTAAAAATAATATTGTGAGGTGTGAGGTGTTCAGAATAGACTGAAAATGAGTGGAAATTATGGTTATTGAGGTTAATAATACTATGGGATCAAAATGACCCCCAAATTCTATGATTTAAGCTGTTTTTTAGGTTTTTTTTGTAAAAAACACCCGAATCCAAAACACACCCGAATCCGACAAAAAAAAATTAGGTGAGGTTTTGCCAAAACGCGTTCGAACCCAAAACACGGCCACGGAACCGAACCCAAAACCAAAACACAAAACCCGAAAAATTTCAGGTGCACATCACTATTTATTACACGATGCACCACAAATCGCATTAAAAAAATATAAAGGAAAACTTTTTTGTAAAACCAACAAGCAGCACATTTGTGGATATTAAAAATATATACTTATTTCAATAATAAGAGGTCCATAGAAGGCAAGAAACAAGCTTCCAATGCTTTTCATCCATCTCAGGACTTCATCCATATGTGTTCCAATCGCTCCTTTACTTTGTATCATAGCGATATGCTCTGTTACTGGTGTCTGTGGATTCAATTATGGCATGTTTCCAGCTGTCAGTATATCCAGCTTCAAAAGTTTTTGTGTGGTATTGTAGTACATATCTTTCCTTTAATTAAAGCTGTTTCATGAAACACTGTCTCTTGACTTCACATGTTTGGCTTTTTACTGGACTAAGGGGTCTATGTACTAAGCCTTGGAGAAAGACAGTGAATGGAGATCAGATAAAGTACCAACCAAACAGCTCCTGTTATGTTTCAAATACAGCCTGTAATATGGCAGTTAGGAGCTGATTGGCTGGTACTTTCTGTCTCTCCACTTTATCACTCTTCAAGGCTTAGTACATCTCCCCTCAAGGCTGAGTACATAGACTCTCAAATCTATATTGGTATTTTGTCTTTAACTGTCACTGTAGATGCTAAATTCTTGAGGTACACCACAGCTGGGACTGACTCTGCCTAGAATCTCCTATTCAGACCTGCATCACTTAGAACTAGAGATGAGCAGGTACGATTCCTCGAGAACCGGACCCACCCGAACATTGCAATCCAAGTCCGGATCCGAGTCCAGCTCGGGACTTCCAGCTTTGCTCGAATACCAAAACGAGACAAAATGTCATCATGCCGCTATTGGATTCTCGCGGGTTTTGGATTCTATAAAAGTCCTCGGTGCTTGGCACCATCTTCACTCTGGTTTTGGAGAATGTACTGGACGGACATGTCCATCTCAGTACTGTGTTTCCTGGTGTGGGGAGGGTGCTCTGTCTGCTGTATCTGATTGGGGTACTCTGCTGCATCAGTCCAGTTGGGGTGCTCTGTCTGCTGTATCTGAAAGTGGGACACTGTCTGCTGTATCTGAAAGGGGTTCTCTGCTGTATCAGTCCAGGCCGGGTGCTCTGTCTGCTGTATCTGAAAGAGGGGATCTATGCGTCCACCCAGGCAGGGGCGTAGGGAGGGTGGAGCAAGTGGAGCTCAAGCTCCAGGCGCTGCTGGGGACAGAAGGCGCCGGTTCCCTGTAGCAGAGCTGACAGCTGGGATCTCGGGCAGGGGTAGGAGGAGATGACTAGAAGAGAGGGAAGGGGTGGCCACCACACTGCCTGCATGTTCCATGTCACTGATTGCACAGTGTAGAGAGTCCAGTGCAGTGTGGTGTGTTGTTAGGGAAGAGGGGAGGTTTGGAGTGTTGTCAGAAGAAGCTTCCTGGCTGTCAGGTATCTGCATTCAGTGATCTGGAACATGCAGGCAGTGTGGTGGCCACCCCTGCTCTTTCCTCAGTCCTTTCCTTCTACCCACGGCGGCCCAGCCTGTCAATCACATTGAAGCTATGCCCCTCCAGGCTAGAACGAGGAGCTGCTACCCATTTTGTGAGAATTAATGTGTGTATACTGTATGTATATGTGTGTGTAAGTATGTGTTTATGTCTGTGTATACTGTGTGTTTATGTGTATATGTCTGTGTTTGTGTGTGTAAATGCATTTGTAAATGTGTGTCTATAGTATGTCTGTGTGCATATGTGTGTTTATGTGTATACATGTGTGTGTTTATGTGTATATATCTTTGTATACAGTATATGTGTGTATATTTGTGTTTGTGTGTGTCTATATCTGTGTGTGTGTGTGTGTGTGTGTGTGTGTGTGTGTGTGTGTGTGTGTGTGTGTGTGTGTGTGTATATAGGAGTGTGTGTATATATCTGTGTATGTGTTTGTTTGTTTGTTTATGTATGTCTGTGTGTATTTGTGTGTGTGTGTATATAAATGTGTATATATCTGTGTATATATGTGTGTTTATGTATAGCTGTGTGTATATTTGTGCATTTATGTGTGTGAGTGTGTGTGTATATATCTGTATATGTGTATATATCTGTGTATATGTGTGTGTTTATGTATGTCTGTGCCTAAATGTGTGTGAATCTATGTATATATGTATGTATGTATGTATGTATGTATGTGTGTGTGTTGGTGGGTGGGGGCGCCGTGACATGGCCCTGCTCCGGGTGTCATGTCTTCACGTTACACCTCTGCACCCAGGGGCTCTGCTCCAGTGTAAAATGAAAATCCTAAAAGCTAAAAACAAAAAGCCTAAAAATCTAGTTATAGAAAATATTTTTGTTTGTTTGTGCTATACCCCAGTGTGCTATACAATTTTTATTTTATTTTCATAAGTGCTGTGACACTGCCAGTCAGACCGCAGTATATTATTATTTCGTACTCATACACATAGATTCAGTAGGACTTCCCGACAGTCGGGATTCCGGCAGTCAGGAGATCGATGCCGGAATTCCAACAAAGTCCCGACATTGAGCACAGCGCTCTCTACGCTTCGGGCTAAGCTCGCCACACTATTCTATTTCCCCTCGGGTAATGGCGTGGACCACCACCCTAGAGGAAATAGTGGGCCTCTGTCGGGATTTTGACCGCCAGCATTGTTTTTACTGTCAGGATTCCGACGTTGATATTTCGACTGCTGGGATCCCGATAGTTGGCAAATTAACTGTATGCCATACACGTATTGTGCAACACTGTTGGTGAAGGTCAACCGCAGTGTAGTATATTTTATTTCGTACTCATACACGTATTGTGTGACGCTGTGGTTGAAGGTGGTACCACAGTAATATATTTTATTTCCTACTCATACACGTATTGTGCGACACTGTTGGTGAAATTAAACTGCAGTGTTTAATTACTATTCCTTATGGGTGGGAGGTCACAAGGACAATTCCATCTTGCACCTCTTTTCTTTGCATTATGTGCTGTTTGGAGCATTGCTGACCATCTACTTTTGTAGACGACAAACATTTGTATAGTTTATTAAACTGCCACCCTGTGTGCCACTACAGTGCCATTCTGTTTCCTAGATGTGCCATGTTGGAAGTTTAAGTGCCAAATGTTTGTGCCACCCACTGCTGTCACTTAGCTTAGTCATCCACCTACCTCAGCGCAACCTTTTGGCCTAAACTGGATGAAAACAATATTGTGAGCTGTGAGGTGGTCAAAAGGGACTGGAAATGAGTGGAAATTAATGATATTGAGGTTAATAATACTGTAGGAACAATAAATAGGCCAAAATTCTGTGACTTTAGCTGTTTTATAACTAAAAATAAATAAATACAGATCCAAAACAACTACAGATAAAAAAACTTGCAAGGGAGGTTTTGGCAGAACAAATACAGATCCAAAACAAGAACCCAAAACCCGAGATTTGGGCCGGCGCACATCCCTACTTAGAACATTTGTTGAAATGGCACAAACTATGCTGTTTAAGGCCCATACACACTGGGTGATTTTGAGCTGAGAGTAGGTCACTTTTGGTGTTTTTAACTGCTTTCAGCTCAAAACCACCCAGTGTGTATGCACAAGCGATGAGCGGTGAGCTCTGATGCGCGCTCCCGCTTCATCGCCAGCGGCTGCCGTTCATCTACTGGTATTACCAGTAGATGAACGGTGGGGTGACTAGCTTTCCATAGCATCCTGCTATGAAAAGCCACTCACCTCCGCTGACATCGCTGGGCAGGGGGGAAAAGCGCTCTGTGTGTATGCCCTGAGCGATTTTCAGCCCAGCGATATCAGCCATCATCGCTGTACATACACGCAGGGCAAAAATGCCCAGTGTGTTTTGGAGATGAGCGGGTTCGGTTCTCAGAGAACCGAACCCTACCGGACCTTGCCTTCCGAATCCGGATCAGAGCCCGGCTCGGGTTTTCCTGCCTGACTCGGAAACCCGAACGTGGCAAAACGTCATCATCCCGCTGTCGGATTATCGCGGGATTTGGATTCCATATAAAGAGCGGCATGTCGCGGCCATTTTCACTCCAGTCTCGGAGAGTGTATAGAGAGGACGTGTCCTCAGTGTTCAGTGTCTGTGTGTTGGGGTGGGATAGTGGGGTGGCAAGTGTTGTCCAGTCCAGTGTAGTCACTCAGTGTATTGTGCTGCATCAGTCCAGAGAGTCACAGTGTTGGTGTTCTCTGCTGCTATATATCCAGCGTAGCTGTGTAAGTGGTGCTGTGTTGTGCAGACTAGTCCAGTGTAGTCAGTGTATTGTGCTGCATCAGTCCAGCCATTCACAGTGTTGGTGTTCTCTGCTGCCCTATATCCAGCGTAGCTGTATAAAGTGGTGCTGTGTTGTGCAGACCAGTGGTAGTGTCCTGTGTCATCAGTAATTCTCGTGATGATATACGCTGCTGCTATATGTCCACTGCTGCAGTATAATAATTATAACAACAACGTTTTGTGCTGCATCAGACCAGTGGTAGTGTCCTGTGTCATCAGTAATTCCAGTGACGATATACGCTGCTGCTATATGTCCACTGCTGCAGTATAATAATTATAACAACAACGTGTTGTGCTGCATCGGACCAGTGGTAGTGTCTTGTGTCATCAGTAATTCCAGTGACGATTTACGCTGCTGCTATATGTCCACTGCTGCAGTATAACAATTATAACAACAACCTGTTGTGCTGCATCAGACCAGTGGTAGTGTCCTGTGTCATCAGTAATTCCAGTCATTCCTGTGACGCATATTGTCTCGTATAACTCCCAAAAAATAATGGAGAAAAAAATTTTTTGAGGAGAAAATAGGGAAAGAAGAACCACTTCCTCCTAGTGCTGAAGCTGCTGCCACTAGCCATGACATAGACGACGAAATGCCATCAACGTCGTCTGCCAAGGCCGATGCCCAATGTGATAGTAGAGGGCGTGTAAAATCCAAAAAGCCAAAGTTCAGTAAAAAGAAGCAAAAAAATAAATTTAAATCGTCTGAGGAGAAACGTAAACTTGCCAATATGCCATTTACGACACGGAGTGGTAAGGAACGGCTGAGGCCCTGGCCTATGTTCATGGCTAGTGGTTCAGCTTCACATGACGATGGAAGCACTCATCCTCCCGCTAGAAAAATTA
This sequence comes from Pseudophryne corroboree, assembly GCF_028390025.1. NCBI lineage: Eukaryota > Metazoa > Chordata > Amphibia > Anura > Myobatrachidae > Pseudophryne > Pseudophryne corroboree. The sequence continues at coordinate 573,451,811 of NC_086447.1, read as the reverse complement.
AATGAGTTAAGTTGGAAAGAGCACAGAGAAGAACTGTGCGCTCTGAGATGGTATCACAAATCCCCAAGGAGAGTCCAAGTGTATTGGCGGTTGCGATGCCTGACCTTCCCAACAATGGACGGGAAGAGGTGGCTCCTTCCACCATTTGCACGCCCCCTGCAAGTGCTGGAAGGAACACCCACAGTCCAGTTCCTGATATTCAAATTGAAGATGTCACTGTTGAAGTACACCAGGATGAGGATATGGGTGTTGCTGGTGCTGAGGAGGAAGTTGACGATGAGGATTCTGATAGTGATGTGGTTTGTTTAAGTCAGGCACTGGTGCTGGGCAAACTACCAAAAAAGCCACCTCTTCAGTGTGGAATTATTTCTCCACAAATCTGGACAACAGGTGTCAAGCCATCTGTTGCCTCTGTCAATCTGTAATAAGTAGGGGTAAGGATGTTAACCACCTAGGAACATCCTCCCTAAGGGTGTAAGCAATCCACTGACACCTAGATACCTTCTTCCTCCTGTACCCAAGCTCCTGCAAGCCACACCACCAACTCCCTCAACGTCAACTTCCTCCTCAGTCAGGAACATCCGTAGTCCTGCAGGCCATGTCACTGTCAAGACTGAGGAGTCCTCTCCTAACCGGGATTCCTCCATAGGATCCTTGAGTGTTACGCTGCTGCCGCTACTGTTGTTCTTGCTGGGAGTCGATCGTCATCCCAGAGGGGAAGTCTGAAGACCACTTATACTACTTCCAGTAAGCAATTGACTGTCCAACAGTCCTTTGTGAGGAAGATGAAATATGACAGCAGTCATCCTTTTGCAAAGCAGATAACTGAGGCCTTGACAGCTATGTTGGTGTTAGAGGTGCGTCCAGTATCCACCATTTGTTCAGTGTCACTTAGAGATTTGATGGAGATAGTGTGTCCCCGGTATCAAATCCAATCCAGGTTCCACTTCTCTAGGCAGGCTATACCGAGAATGTACACAGACGTCATAAAAAGAGTCACCAGTGTCCTACAAAATGCGGTTGTATCCAGTGTCCACTTAACCACGGACATGTGGACAAGTGGAACAGGGCAGACTAAGGACTATATGACTGTAACAGCCCACTGAGCAGATGTATGGCCTCCCGCAGCGGCACCAGTAGCAGCATCTTGCAAATGCCAACTCGTTCCTAGGCAGGCTACGCTATGTATCACCGCTTTCCATAAGAGGCACAGAGCTGACAACCTCTTACGGAAACTGAGGAACATCATCGCAGAATAGCTTACCCCAATTGGACTTTCCTGGGGATTTTTGATATCGGACAACGCCACCAATATTGTGTGTGCATTACATCTGGGCAAATTCCAGCATGTCCCATGTTTTGCACATACAATTAATTTGGAGGTGCACAATTTTTTGAAAAATGAGTGGCATTCTGCCACAGCGTGCCGAAGACTCGAGCGCCAGCAAACACTCCTGAACCTGCCCCACCATCAACTGAAGCAAGAGGTGGTAACGAGCTGGAATTCAACACTCTATATGCTTCAGAGGATGGAGGAGCAGCAAAAAGCCATTCAAGCCTATATATCCACCTACGATATAGGCAAAGGAGGGGTAATGCACCTGACTCAAACGCAGTGGAGAATGATTTCCATCTTGTGCAAGGTTCTCCAACCCTTCGAACTTGCCACACATGAAGTCAGTTCAGACACTGCCAGCTTGAGTCAGGTCATTCCCCTCATCAGGCTTTTGCAGAAGAAGCTGGATAAATTGAAGGAGGAGCTAAGATGGAGCGATTCCGCAAAGTATGTGGGACTTGTGGATGGAGCCCTTCATTCGCTTTGCCAGGATTCAAGGGTGGTCAATCTGTTGAAATCAGAGCACTACATTTTGGCCACCATGCTCGATCCTAGGTTTAAAGCCTACGCTGTATCTCTGTTTCCAGCAGACACAAGTGTGCAGAGGTGCAAAGACCTGCTGGTTAGTAAATTGTCAACTCAAGCGGAATGTGACCCATCAACAGCTCCTCCCTCAATTTCTCCCACCACTGGGGCTGCAAGGAAAAGGATAACACTTCCTAGCCCACCCGCTGGCGGTGATGCAGGGCAGTCAGGAGCGAAAGCTGATATCTGGTCCGGACTGAAGGACCTGCCAACGATTACTGACATGTCTACTGTCACTGCATATGATTCTGTCACCATTGAAAGAATGGTGGAGGATTATATGAGTGACAGCTTTGGAGGCCCTTGCACAAACTGGCTTTATTTTACCTAAGTTGCCCCCCCTCCAGTGTGTACTCCGAAAGAGTGTTTAGTGCAGCCGGTAACCTTGTCAGCAATCGGCGTAGGAGGTTACTTCCATTAAATGTGGAGAAGAAGATGATGTTCATCAAAATTAATTATAAAGTCCTCCGGGAAGACCTTTACCGGCAATTGCCTCCAGAAAGTACACAGGGACCTGTGATGGTGGATTCCAGTGGGGACGAATAAATACTCAGTGATAAGGATGTACACAGTGAAAGGGGTGAGGAATCGGAGGATGATGATGAGGTGGACATCTTGCCTCTGTAGAGCCAGTTTGTGCAAGGAGAGATTGATTGCTTCTTTTTTGGTGGGGGCCCAAACAAACCAGTCATTTCAGCCACAGTCGTGTGGCAGACCCTGTCGCTGAAATGATTGGTTTGTTAAAGTGTGCATGTCCTGTTTATACAACATAAGGGTGGGTGGGAGGGCCCAAGGACAATTCCATCTTGCACCTCTTTTTCTTCTTTGCATCATGTGCTGATTGGAGACTAGTTTTTAAATCTGCCATCCTGTCTGTAACTGCAGTGCCACTCCTAGATGGGCCAGGTGTTTGTGCCACACACTTGTGTCGCTTAGCTTAGTCATACAGCTACCTCATTGCACCTCTTTTTCTTCTTTGCATCATGTGCTGTTTGAGGCCTATTTTTTAAATCTGCCATCCTGTCTGTAACTGCAGTTCCACTCCTAGATGGGCCAGGTGTTTGTGCCGCACACTTGTGTTGCTTAGCTTAGTCATACAGCTACCTCATTGCACCTCTTTTTCTTATTTGCATCATGTGCTGTTTGAGGCCTATTTTTTAAATCTGCCATCCTGTCTGTAACTGCAGTGCCACTCCTAGATGGGCCAGGTGTTTGTGCCACACACTTGTGTCGCTTAGCTTAGTCATACAGCTACCTCATTGCACCTCTTTTTCTTCTTTGCATCATGTGCTGTTTGAGGCCTATTTTTTAAATCTACCATCCTGTCTGTAACTGCAGTTCCACTCCTAGATGGGCCAGGTGTTTGTGCCGCACACTTGTGTCGCTTAGCTTGGCCATCTAGCTACCTAATTGCACCTCTTTTTCTTCTTTGTATCATGTGCTGTTTGGGGACTAGTTTTTGAACAGTGCCATCTTGTCTGCAACTGCAGTGCCACTCCTAGACGGGCCAGGTGTTTGTGCCGCACACTTGTGTCACTTAGCTTAGTCATACAGCCACCTCGGTGCAACTTTTAGGCCTAAAAACAATATTGTGAGGTGTTCAGAATAGACTGGAAATGAGTGGAAATGATTGTTATTGAGGTTAATAATACCGTAGGAGCAAAATTACCCCCAAATTCTGTGATTTTAGCTGTTTTTATGTGTTTTCCCCCCAAAAATCATCCAGATCCAAAACCAAAACCAAAACACGAAAGGGTGGTTTTGGCAAAACCAAGCCAAAACCAAAACACGAAAATGGAATTAGAACCAAAACCAAAACCCAAAACACGAAAAGTGCCCGCCGTATATCTCTAGTGTGTATGCAATTTTAGATATGTAGGCAATCGTTATTTGGTATTGTATGCCATTCCTCATTTGAAAGATAGCTAGATTTCTGTCTTCATATTCTTCACTGGTATCAGATCTCAGCACATTTATCTTCAGAAGTGTTTGAGTTTCTAGTAGATTTTTGTATTCTGCGATTTTACTTGTTACTTTGCTTTTGGGTTTCCGGAAGTATACGTGCATCATCCTTGTAGCATCATCTTTGACCATTCTGAAGTAGCTCCTTAACTCCATCTCCATCAGTCCACACACATCTGTGTACATTAGTTCCAATGGTGCTTTACCTTAAAATTAGAGATGTGCGGTGGGCACTTTTTGGGATTTGGATTTGGATCTGGATCCCCACTCGTGTTTTGGCTCTGGACTGGTTTTGCCAAAATCACCCTTTTGGGTTTTGGTTTTGGATCCGGATGATTTTTTTTTTTTTTTTAAACCCATAAAAACAGCTAAACTCATAGAATTTGGGGGTAATTTTCATTCTACGGTATTATTAACCCCAATAACATTAATTTCCACTAATTTGCAGTCTATTATGAACACTGGACACCTCAAAATATTGTTTTTAGGCCAAAAGGTTGCACAGAGGTAGATGGATGTTTAAGCTAAGCGACACAAGTAGGCAGCACAAATACCTGGCCCATCTAGGAGTGGCACTGCATTGGCAGACAGGATGGCAGTTTAAAAACTAAGCCCCAAAGAGCACATAATGCAAAGGGGAAAAAAGGAGGTGCAACGAGGTAGCTGGCTGACTAAGCTAAGTGACACAAGTGGGCGGCACAAACACCTGGCCCATCTAGGAGTGGTACTGCAGTGGCAGACAGGATGGCAGTTTTAAAACTAGGCTCCAAAGAGCACATAATGCAAAGAAGAAAAAAAGATGGAATTGTCCTTGGGACCTCCCTCTCACCCACCCTTATGTTGTATAAACAGGACATGCACACTTTAACAAACCAATAATTTCAGCGACACGACTGTGGCTGAAATGATTGGTTTGTTTGGGCCCCCACCAAAAAAGAAGCAATTAATCTCTCCTTGCACAAACTAGCTCTACAGTGGCAAGATGTCGTCCTCATCCTCAGATTCCCACCATCCCCTTCAGTGTTTACATCCTCATCCTCACAGAGAAATAATATTCAAACAAAACCACATCATTTAAGTGTCAGTGGACTGCTTACGCTATTACTCAAAGTTTCTGAACTTGACAATGACTTTTGATGAATGCGCTGCAGGTGGCGTATAAAGGAGGATGTTCCTAGGTGGTTAACATCCTTAACCCTACTTATTATGGATTGACAAAGGCAACAGATGGCTTGACACCTGTTGTCCGGATTTGTGGAGAAATAATTCCACACTGAAGAGGTGGCTTTTTTGGTATTTTGTCCAGGCATGACAATGGGCTTTTTCATCCCATGGCCAACAACTGTCTCCACTGGTGCCTTATTCAAACAAACCACATCACCATCAGAATCCTCATCGTCAACTTCCTCCACAGCGCCAGCTACACCCATATCCTCCTCATCCTGGTGTACTTCTATAGTGACATCCTCAATCTCAATATCAGCAACTGGACTAGTGGTGCTCCTACCAGCACTTGCAGGGGGAATGCAAATGGTGGTAGAAGCCTCCTCTTTCCATACAGTGTTGTGAAGGTTGGGCCTAGACATCGCAACTGCAGACAGTGCCAGCACCCCTGTATTTTCACAATAATTTTACAGCATACAAGACTGGGCCAGTGTACATTGATTTTCACTGCACCCTAGAATAATTACAGCATACAAGACAGGGCCAGTGTACATTGATTTTCACTGCACCCTAGAATAATTACAGCATACAAGACAGGGCCAGTATACATTGATTTTCATACAAGACAAGATCAGTGTACATTGATTTTCACCGCACCCCTGAATTTTTACAACATACAGGGCCAGTGTAATGTTATTTGAACAGCAACACCCCTTTATTTTACAGCATACAGCAGTGTGCTTTTAATTTTTAACAACTGCAACTCTGAATTTGTTTAGCATACAGGGTCCGTGTAATGTTATTTAAACAGCAACACCCCTATATTTTACAGCATACAGCAGTGTACTTTTAATTTTTAACAACTGCACCCCTGAATTATTACAACATACAGGGCCAGCAGCACCCCAATATTTGACAGCATACAGGAGCAGTGTGCTTTTATTTTTTAACAACTGCACCTCTGGATCTTTACAACATACAGGGCCAGCAGCACCTCTATATTTTAAAGCATACAGGAGCAGTGTTGTTTTAATTTTTAACAACTGCACCCCTGAATTTTTACAACATACAGGGCCAGCAGCACCCCTATATTTTCCAGCATACAGGAGGACAGTGCCCCTGCACCCTGTACAACACAGTGACAGCCAGGACAGCAACACCCATGTACAACTGCATACATGAAACACCAGTGACAGCCAGGACAGCACCCCTAACACAGCACAGGTACACCACAGTGACTGCAGCAGCACCCCTACAGAGTACACACTAACCCCACCCGACACCACCACCCACAGAGAGAGACGGAGGTCTGTCTCTCTCACTCTCCAAGTCCGGATTGAACATGGCGGCGACGCGCAGCTGTTTATATGGAATTCAAAACCCGCAAAATTCCGACAGCGGAATGATGACGTTTTGCCTCATTCTGGTTTCTGAGTCTGGCGGCAAGTCCCGAATCAGACTCGGATCCAGGCTCAGAGCATGAAGTTCGGGGGGGTTCGGATCTCAGGAAATCGAACCCGCTCATCTCTACTTAAAATGCTGAGTTTGAAAAGGGGCAACATGCTTACTCTTCACGCAACTTTCACATTCTGGTCTTTCTGGGTTCTTCACTGTATCCCTGTTGCTGTGCAATCTAGAATTTTCTGTACGTTGTCATATTCTAGGTGACCCAGTCTCTTAAGGCGATAGATCCATAGACTACTTAGAATCTGAAGCAGCCTTCGAACAGCACTTTTCAGTGTCTAGGTTACACAGTTGTTGGCAATGCGTTGCTGTTGCAATTACAGTCCCTCTTTCACTGTACACAACACACTGTCTATCTACAAATTGGAACTTGTGTCACTTAATTTCCAGTACACTGATGGCAATTAGATTGGCTCCTTGAGCTGGTACAAACAATACAGCTACTGTATGTCTGTGACATATGTTTCATCCTTGATCCTCAAGCACAATAATTGTCTGGACTTTTGTGCCATTTAGGACTTTATCACTGATTCCTCTAATATTTAAAGATCATATGACTTTAGAGACTTGTAATACTCCAAAGCTACTATTAGAAACTCATACTCTGGAATAGGGTTTTGCAGCCTTGTCAACCTTCTTGTCATCTACTTGGATGCTTACTGAAGTTAATTGCTGAGTTATAGGCAGCATATTATCTATAGTATATAAACAGTACTATTGGTAGCAGAAAAGTGCCCGGGCGCCAGGACAGATATGCTGCACACAACTTGGTCTGAAGGTATCCCCAATACCAGAGATTGGATATGTGTATGCAGAAAGTTAGACCAGATGCGGTGCGCTTATCAGGTAACAATATAAAATTGATACTTCCCTTATGTATCCTCTGTCGTAGGTTCTAACAGGTACTTCGGATAAATGGAATCCACATGTGGGCGTAAAAGAGATAATTCCAAATATTGGCCCTCATTCCGAGTTGTTCGCTCGGTATTTTTCATCGCATCGCAGTGAAAATCCGCTTAGTACGCATGCGCAATGTTCGCACTGCGACTGCGCCAAGTAACTTTACTATGATGAAAGTATTTTTACTCACGGCTTTTTCTTCGCTCCGGCGATCGTAATGTGATTGACAGGAAATGGGTGTTACTGGGCGGAAACACGGCGTTTCAGGGGCGTGTGGCTGAAAACGCTACCGTTTCCGGAAAAAACGCAGGAGTGGCCGGAGAAACGGTGGGAGTGCCTGGGCGAACGCTGGGTGTGTTTGTGACGTCAACCAGGAACGACAAGCACTGAAATGATCGCACAGGCAGAGTAAGTCTGGAGCTACTCTGAAACTGCTAACTCGTTTGTAATCGCAATATTGCGCGTACGTCGGTCGCAATTTTAAGAAGCTAAGATTCACTCCCAGTAGGCGGCGGCTTAGCGTGTGTAACTCTGCTACATTCGCCTTGCGAGCGAACAACTCGGAATGAGGGCCATAGTGTAGTATGTTGCAAATAAAAAATGTTTTATTCAAACAATAAAAATTTGCGAATGTAGCCAAATGAACAGGCACTTCTAAAATATATGGTAATAGATGGAGGTTTACCAGAGTTAAGGTAAAATCAAAGCCTTTAACAGTGCCTTTCTGATGTTAATAGCTGGTGTCAATTTATAGAACAGACATCCTAGTGCGTGGAAGTAAAGGTGGAGAATTACCAGATTTTCATGGGTTTAAGATGTCAAGATAGGGAGATACCGGCTCCGGAACCCGTCTCCAAAGTCCACACAACTCTGTCCGTCTGGTGAGTCTCCTTCCCACAGTTGTTCTCCTGTCATATAGTGCCGACGCGTTTCAGGATCTCTCCCTTCCTACGACAGAGGATACATAAGGGAAGTATCAATTTTATATTGTTACCTGATAAGCGCACCGCATCTGGTCTAACTTTCTGCATACACATATCTATAGTATATGCTCTTTCATATTCATGCACCAATTAAGATTGGTGCCCTACGAAATGGTCCTCAAGTCGATTCATCTCATTAAGCTATTGTTGTCATGTGACGTCAGCAATGCTACCCACATTTCATGTGGTAAATAATGGACTACACATGCCATTCTAAAAGAGCTTAAAGGACTTCTGGTAATATCATTATCATAATTATTAAACCAGTCTCTAGCTACAGGAGTAATTCAGGGGACTGGAAAAGAGCACATGCTGTGGCTTTTAGTGACCCAAAATCACACATGCTTTTGTGCCATAATATACTAATCCATACAGTATGCAGCAAGTGTTGTTCAAATTCTGTGACAAGTAAGCGACCAGTGAGCCTTACATCAGTAGTAGGGAAACTAATGGAAACACTATTAAAAGTAAGAATTGGGAAATATCTCAAATCCAGCAATTTACAGGATCCCAAACAGCATGGGCTTACTGAGGGTAGATCATGCTAAACAAATTATATTGACTTTTTTTAACTGGATGACTAAAGTAACCAATCAAGGGGGAGTAAGTCCCACATTGCATACTGCTAAATAAACTGGAATGCTTGGGATTGGATTCTGAGATGGTTGAATGGATAGGATCTTGGTTGCAGGATAGGAAACAGAGGGTTATAGTAAACGGAGTGCATTCACAGGAGGGAAAAGTTACCAGTTGAGTACTCCAGAGATCTGTATTTGGGGCAGTGCTTTTTAATATCTTTGTTGGTGACATTGCAAATGGTACTAAAGGGAAAGTATGCCTTTTTGCATATAATACAAAGATATGCTAACACAGGGCAGACACACATGGAGGAGTTAAATGATTTAGGGTATAGGTAAACTAGAGCAATGGGCAAGAACATGGCAACTACAGTGTAATATCAAAACATGCAAAATGATGCACTTGAGTCTCAAAAACCCAAAGGCTAAATATAGTATCAAGGTCGGAAACTACAGAGGAGGAACGAGATTTAGGAGTCACCGGTTCAGATGTCTTGAAGGCAGATAAGTAACGTAACAAAGCAATGAGAAAAACAAGTCAGGTTTTTGGTTGCATAGGGAGAAGAATAAGTAACAGGAAAAAAGAAGTAATAATGCAATTTGTATAGATCATTGGAACGACATCATCTAGGATTATGTACAGTTCTGGACTCCATATCTCCAGATGGATATAAATACATTAGAGTTTATACAAAGAACTGTAACTAAAACAACACAGCACAATGCAGGAACAAGCAATGGGAGACAGATCCAGCAGTGGCGGATTTAGCGGGGGGCGATTAGGGCGAACGCCCCCCCTACACATACCGGCACCAGGATGGCGGCCGGGTCCCGGCGCGGTGTTGGGAACGGGGTGGAGAGCGGTGCAGCGTGGCGGGGGAAGGGGAGAGAGAGAGCGTCCTGACGCGCGTACAGGGAGGAGGGGGCGTGGTCAGAGCAGAGGCCGGCGGGGACAGGCTACAGTGATTGTGTACACTGCTGCCTCTGCCGTCCCTTCTCTGAGGAGACAGAGAAGGGACGGCAGAGGCAGCAGTGTACACAATCACTGTAGCCTGTCCCCGCCGGCCTCTGTTCTGACCACGCCCCCTCCTCCCTGTACGCGCATCAGGACGCTCTCTCTCTCTTCTTCCCCCACCGCGCTGCACCGCTCTCCACCCCGTTCCCAACACCGCGACGGTCAGGTGGGTTGGCGATACATATAAGTAGAGTACAGTTTATAGGCACCGCTCGGTCACTCTCCTGGATCAGTAACGTGCAGCATCTTCCTGTTATGATGTTTTTAATTGGATTTCATTGAATTTTAAAACTTTTCAATTTAGGAAAAACTCAATTTGCTCTGCGCCTCTCTGTTCCTATACCTGAATCTGTCATTGCTGCATTGCTGCAGGCTTCCTTCTCTTCATCACCAGAAAACCTTTTTAGCTAATTAGGTTGCACACTGGCTTATAGAACGTCTTTCCCGCAGCGCAGCATCTGAAGGTAGCGCCTTCCAAACCTGATTATCTCAGACGTTCATTAAACTGCCGCAGTGCCGGCTATCAGGCGAGGTCGCCGTCCCAGGGAGCAGATCTGAGGATGGCGACATATCTGTGCTGCAAATGTGTAAATGAGTTAGTATCCGGCACCCGGATTATTGGGAAGATGAAGTGTGGTGCGTCAGTACAGAAGAAAAAAAGAGTAATAGGAAAATATTTCTATTTAGAAATTTTTATCAAGCCTTGGAGAGTGATAAGTAGCACGGTGATAAAGTGCCAACCAATCAGCTCCTAACTGTCATGTTACAGGCTGTGTTTGAAAAATGACAGGAGCTGGTTGGCTGGTACTCATGCTGCTGCGGAGTCGGACTCCAAAATACGAGTAGGTGTCAATGTATGCCATGTCTCCTCCCCTCCAAGCTAAAGTGTGTGTGTGTGTGTGTGTGTGTGTGTGTGTGTGTGTGTGTGTGTGCCATATCTTCCACCCCCTTCTCCTCCTAACTAAAGCGTCTGTGTTCCATGTCTCCCCCCTCTTCTCCTAACTAAAGTGTATGATATGTCTCCCCTCCTAGCTAAAGTGTGTGTGTGCCACGTCTCCCTCCCTCCCCCCTGTGTTTTTTTTCCTCGCTGCCCCAGTGTAAGTTAATAAGGGGGTAGGATTCCCCTTGCCCCCAGTGCCTGCATTATTTTGGCTCATTCAGTGTACTGTAATGTGAATTTCGGCTCATTCAGTGTGGTATAATGTGAATTTTGGCTCATTCAGCGAGCTATAATGTGAATTTCGGCTCATTCGGTGTGCTATAATGTGAATTTCAGCTCATACAGTGTGCTATAATGTAAATTTCGGCTCATTCAGTGTGCTATAATGTGAATTTCAGCTCATACTGTGTGCTATAATGTGAATTTCGGCTCATTCAGTGTGCTACAATGTGAATTTCGGCTCATACTGTGTGCTACAATGTGAATTTCAGCTCATACAGTGTGCTATAATGTGAATTTCAGCTCATACAGTGTGCTATAATGTGAATTTCAGCTCATACTGTGTGCTATAATGTGAATTTCAGCTCATACAGTGTGCTATATTGTGAATTTCGGCTCATTCTGTGTGCTATAATGTGAATTTCAGCTCATACAGTGTGCTATAATGTGAATTTCAGCTCATACAGTGTGCTATAATGTGAATTTCGGCTCATTCTGTGTGCTATAGAAACATAGAATTTGTCGGCAGATAAGAACCACTTGGCCCATCTAGTCTGCCCCTTTTTTGTTTACATTATTTGTATCTCTAAACTTATTTGATCCTTATTTCTTTGTAAGGAGATCCTTATGTCTATCCCATGCATGTTTAAATTGCCCTACTGTCTTAGCCTCTACCACCCCTGATGGAAGGAATGGCGATTCACCAGTCTGTATCACCAGTGCGCAGGGTTCTCGCCACTAACTGGCAACATTTTATTAGTAATGGCAACAATAGGAAATTTTAGAAGCGAACGGGAAGGGCATTACTAAGTGGGAGGGGCTATGATTAGGGGGAGGAGTCATAATTCTTAAACCGCCCCCCCCCTAAAAGTTAAGTCTAGATCCGCCACTGAGATCCAGTCAGTGGCGGCTTAATGCAGTTTGTGTGTGGTGTTTGTAGTGCTTGTTGAAGTGGAGTGAACACCTGTGCTGCCTCCTATCTTCTTGGATTGAAGCTGGCCAGACACCTTTACTTAGATGGCTGTCAGGTGTTCTACTGCACGTGTGACCCCACAGAACCCACTGTGTTGAGTGTTACACCTAGCTCTTCAGAGGTGTGAGCACCTACTGCCACTGTTTCCCCTGATATCACCACCACTGTATGGTTCCAATACTGCTGTGTATGTTACCAATGTTCCTCAATAAGCCTGTAAACCTGGCTAAGGATCACTGTGTGGCCTTAATTCTATTTCACAATTCTGGTGTTGCCTAAACCTCATAGGTTCTATACCAATAGGACATATCAACTGTGCACAGCTGCAGATACATGCAATGGTGTCAATGGCACAGTGGTGTATAATTACACCACCACTAGAATCAGAGTATATGTAATAGAAAAGAAATGCAACATAGTGTGTATCATTTAAAAACTGCAAATGCAGCATAGACTTTTTTAGGAACATATTAGTCCCAAAATAACAATCCTTAACTTAGGATAATGTATGGTAAAAAAATAAAAACAGTTTTATTCCGCAGTGACACACAAATGGTAAAAAAAAAAAAAAAGACACACATACAACATAAAAATATATCTGTCCATGGCGGAAGTCCAGGTACAATAGTCCCAATGCGCTTTTTCTTTAGCAGTAAAAATTCATCATGAGGATAGAAACAAAGGGCTGGCTTGCCATATTTATAGCTAACTAGTAATTAATGATGATGGTTATGCAATATGATATCACTTCCTGATCTAGAAGTGTGAGAAATCACAATAAAACTACTTAAAAAGCATTAGTAGATCCATATAAGGGTATCCGGACTCCAGGTTGACAACAAAAAGGTCGACACACCTTAGGTCGACATGGGCAAAAGGTCGACATGGAAAAAGGTCGACAATGGAAAAAGGTCGACATGAGTTTTTCACGATTTTTTTCTTTTTTGGAACCTTTTCATACTTAACGATCCACGTGGACTACGATTGGAATGGTAATCTGTGCCGAGCGAAGCGAGCCATGCGAGGGGACACGGTGCACTAATTGGGGGTCCCGGTCACTCTACGAAGAAAACGACAGCAAAAAACATAAAAAACTCATGTCAACCTTTTTCCATGTCGACCTTGTTCATGTCGACCTTTTGTCCATGTTGACCTTTTGGCCACGTCGACCTAAGGTGTGTTGACAAATTGACGTCGACCTAAGACGTGTCGACCTTTTTGTTGTCGACCTGGAGTCCCAGACCCCATATAAGTATCATGGTTAGGTTACATAACTCACATGATGTGTTACAACAACTAGAAAAATGAATTTGGAAAGGCATATAAACATTTAAGTTCATGAAGAGACGGTGGTAGAACGCACCACCATCACTTCTGGCGGTGGAACACACGAGAAACGCACTGACACCTAGTCAAGATTTTGGCTGGCACCCCCTATCTCCCATCACCCAGCAAGTACAGATCACAGCAGCTTCCAGCAGCATCCATCACTCCTTACTCATAGCAATCCTCATTTTGGTGCCCAGTGCCAGCGAGAACATTCGTGCCCCCCCACCCTCCAATATTTTTATTAGGTACAGTGCATGGCAAAGGCGCACAGGCCAAAAAAGGCCTGTTCTTGCTCAGTAAGGGTGTGGCCACACAATAGTAGTCCCAATTCAAATTATGCCACAGAGTAGTGCTATCTTATTTACATTATATCACACAATAGTGTCTCTTATTCATGTAATGTCACACCGTAGTGCCCCTTATTCATGTTACACCATTTAGATGTACCCCTTTACCTTTTTACATGTGACGCCTCACAGAGGTGTCCGTTATTCACCTCACGTCACACAGTAGTATCTGTTATTCGCATTACATCACACAGTAGTGCCCTTTATACACATTACACCACACAGTAATAGCACCCCTTATACAGTATGGATTGCATCAGCGATGCGATCGCATACTAAACTATTAATGCCCAGTGCACATTCGCAGCAGCCAAACTGCGCATGCGCACACAGTGAGATGTGATTGCATCTCACTTATGTGAACACCTCTGCCCAATTGACCGGCTGAGGCATTCGCGTGGAGGTCCGGGGTGGCAACGAAGCATTGGGCAAGTGTGTTGTCAAAAATGGGGGCGGGTACGGGATGGCCGTGTGACATTATACTCGGCAACTGCGACTAGAAAAATGACAGCTCTGCCCCTGCCTTCGCAGCCTGGCTGCATCCAGTGGGCATCCACAAATCAGCGATATCATTGCTGTTGGGCATTTGCATGCAGGACGGCCTTGTTGCAGTTTAACTCAAGCTGAATAAGGTCCATAAGGCCACACAGTAATAGCATCCTTTAAACACATAATGCCACACAGTAATAGCACCCTTTATACACATAATGGAACATAGTAATGCCCCTATACACATATGCCAGTGCAGTTTGTAAGGATCGAAACATCAGCTATGACCATTTACTATGTGGATTCATATCTGACTATTTAAATTAATTTATAACAACCCCATAACTACATGTTGAGCTGAATTATCTACTTAAATGACTGTACATGAACAGTCATATTTAAATATAACCATTGCATCAATGTTCCAAAACATAACCGGTCCCACAAATAACCTTAGTTAGTGGATTTAATTCATCAGTAAAGTCACATCATATCATTTGTACCATGGTTTGCAGATATTCAGTTTTTGCTTGTACCCACGCTACCATTAAAGTTGTTGACTTAAAGTGACTTAGTCACTGGTACTTTTCTAATTTGAGTTGTGGGAAGTCTGATGTAGGTGGTGTACATTTATAACAAATTTTATTTGCCAGTATTTTGTACTTTCCAGTTTACCATTATTAATTGATTATTACTGTAATGACTTTAAGGCAGACAGAATTGATTTGGGAGACTTAACTTATTTATTTAAAAATGTTAGATATTTCTCTTACGTCCTAGAGGATGCTGGGGACTCCGTAAGGACCATGGGGTATAGACGGGCTCCGCAGGAGATATGGGTACCTAAAAGAACTTTCTAGTATGGTGTGCACTGGCTCCTCCATCTATGCCCCTCCTCCAGACCTCAGTTAGATCTTGTGCCCAGAGGAGATAGGGTGCATTACAGGGAGCTCCCCTGAGTTTTCTGTGAAAAGAATTTTGTTAGGTTTTTTATTTTCAGGGAGCTCTGCTGGCAACAGACTCCCTGCATCGTGGGACTGAGGGGAGAGAAGCAGACCCACTTCTTAAGAATTTAAGGGCCCTGCTTCTTAGGCTACTGGACACCATTAGCTCCAGAGGGAGTCGGAACACAGGTCTCACCCAGTAGCGGATCTTGCCACGGGCAAGCAGGACTTTTGCCCGGTGCGCCGCCTTCCGGAGGGCGCTGGCGCCATTCGGAGGGCGCCGCACCGTGGCAAGATCCGCCACTGCTGCCCGCTGTGTCCCCCGTCCGCCTCCGCTGCCCGCTGCCGTCCCCGTCCGCCTCCTGTGAAGGGAACTAGACGCTATGCGTCTAGTTTCCCTTCGTGGAGAGTAACTTTGCTGAGCGGTGCGCGATGACGTCATCGCGCACCGCACAGCAAAGGTCCTCTCCACGAAGGGAACTAGACGCATAGCGTCTAGTTTCCCTTCGTGGAGAGGACCTTTTGCTGTGCGGTGCGCGATGACGTTATCGCGCACCGCTCAGCATTCAAGCGGCGCTAGCAATGTACAGGGGGCGTAACTGACCACGCCCCCTGTATTAGGACACGCCCCTTTTCCTGCCCAGGTCGCAGAGCGCCCTTGAACCGGCCCTGGTCTCACCCTGGGGTTCGTCCCGGAGCCGCGCTGCCATCCTCCTCACAGATGCTGGAAAAAAGAAGCCGGGTGAGTATTAGAAAAGAAAGAAGACGTCAGGCGGCAGAAGACTTCAGATCTTCCTGAGGTAAGCGTGCAGTAGTAAGCTGCGCGCCATTGCTCCCACATTTCACACACACACATGGCACTGATGGGTGCAGGGCGCAGGGGGGGCGCCCTGGGCAGCAATAAACCTCGTTTTGGCACAAAAGGATGTTATTAGGTTGCTGAGGCAGTAAATAAACGATTCCCCGCCATTATTTTCAGATACAGAACGGGACCGAAGCCCACCGCTGGAGGGGGCGGAGCTTGATCCCTCTGCACTAACCAGCGCCATTTTCTCCACAGAAGCTGCAGAGAACGCTGGCTCCCCGGACTCTCCCCTGCTGAAGAGCTCAGAGGGCTGAAAAAAGAGAGGGGGGCACATAATTGGCGCAGTGAGTGGGGGAAATCAATTTATATATATATAAAAGCGCTGTCTGGGTTTTCCTGGGTCAGTTTGGCGCTGGTGTGTGCTGGCATACTCTCTCTCTCTCTCTGTCTCTCCAAAGGGCCTTCTTTAGGGAATTGTCCCCTTATAGTTATATCCCAGTGTGTGTGGGGTGTCGGTACGCGTGTGTCGGCATGTCTGAAGCGGAAGGCTTATCCAAAGAGGAGGTGGAACAAATGAGTGGTGTGTCACAGTCGGCGGTGCCGACTCAGGATTGGATGAATATGTGGCATATGTTAAATGCAAGTGTATCTTCACTACATAAAAGGCTGGACAAAGCAGAGTCCAGGGTGTCGACAGGTGTTCAATCTACAGATGGCACCGACTCACAGGACCCGTCGGGGTCTCAGAAACGGCCCTTCTCACAAATAGGGGACACAGATACCGACACGGACTCTGATTCCAGTGTCGACTATGATGAAGCAAGATTGCACCCCAGGGTGACAAAAAGTATTCAGTGCATGATTATTGCAATAAAAGATGTTTTACATATGACTGATGAGCCCTCGTGCCCGACACGAGGATAAGCATGTTTAAGGGAAGGAAACAGGTTATGAATTTTCCTCCTTCCCATGAAATTAATGAGTTATGTGAAAAAGCTTGAGAAACTCCAGATAAGAAGCTGCAGATTCCCAAAAGGGTTCTTATGGCGTACCCTTTCCCTAGGACAGGGTACGTTGGGAATCCTCTCTCACAGTGGACAAAGCCTTAACACGCCTTTCCAAGAGGCGCTACTATCCCCTGACACAGCGGCCTTCAAGGACCCTGCGGACCGCAGGCAGGAGACTACATTAAAGTCTATTTACACACATACTGGTACTTTGCTTAGACCGGCAATTGCGTCGGCATGGGTATGTAGTGCAGTAGCAACGTGGACAGATACCCTGTCAGCTGATCTGGATACCCTAGATAGGGATACAATTATGTTAGCTCATATTGAGGACGCAGTCTTATATATGAGGGACGCTCAAAGAGACATTGGATTACTGGGTTCGAGAGCCAATGCTATGGCTATTTCGGCAAGAAGAGCCTTATGGATCCGCCAATGGACAGGGGATGCAGAATCAAAAAGGTATATCGAGGTTTTACCTTACAAAGGTGATGTATTGTTTGGGGACGGCCTCGCGGACCTGGTCTCCACAGCTACCGCGGGTAAGTCTACCTTTTTACCTTTTGCTCCCCAACAGCAAAAGAAATCTCCACAATATCAGATGCAGTCCTTTCGGTCGCATAGATCCAGAAGAGGTCGGGGCTCATCTTTCCTCGCCAGAGGTAAGGGTAGAGGCAAGAGGACACCTGCTGCGGCTAGTTCCAAAGAGCAGAAGTCCTCCCCGGCTTCCGCTAAGTCCACCGCATGACGCTGGGGCTCCCCTGCGGGAGTCCGCACAGGTGAGGGCACGCCTTTGAGTATTCAGCCAAGTCTGGGTTCAGTCAGACGTGGACCCTTGGGTGATAGAAATAGTCTCCCAGGGTTACAAGCTGGAATTCGAAGAGGTGCCCCACGTCGATTTTTCAAGTCGGCCTTACCAGCTTCTACCCCAGAACGGGAAGTAGTGCTGGCTGCAATTCAAACGCTGTGTCAACAGCGAGTGATTATCAGGTTTCCCCTGAGCCAACAGGGAAAAGGGTATTATTCAACCCTATTTGTGGTCCCGAAGCCGGATGGTTCGGTCAGGCCCATTTTAAATCTAAAATCCCTAGACCTGTACTTGAAAAGATTCAAATTCAAGATGGAATCGCTCCGAGCAGTGATAGCCTGCCTGGAAGGGGGGGATTTTATGGTGTCACTGGACATAAAGGATGCTTGCCTTCATGTCCCCATAAATCCCTCTCATCAGGAGTACCTGAGATTCGCGGTACAGGATGGTCATTATCAGTTTCATAAAATGATGGTGATCCTGCGCAAGCAAGGAGTCACGATTATCCCATACTTGGACGATCTCCTGATAAAAGCGAGGTCAAGACAACTACTGGAGAACGTGTCACTCTGTCAGAGAGTGCTTCAGCAACAGAGTTGGATTCTCAATCTGCCAAAGTCACAGTTGGTTCCGACAACTCGACTGACGTTCCTAGGCATGATACGGGACATGGAACAAAAGAAAGTTTTCCTCATGTGGGAAAAAGTCCAGGACCTCCAGAACATGGTCCGAGACCTGCTAAAGCCAAAAAGAGTGTCAGTTCATCAATGGACTCGGGTTCTGGGAAAAATGGTGGCAACTTACGAGGCCATTTCCTTCGGCAGGTTCCATGCAAGGACGTTTCATTGGGATCTTCTGGACAAATAGTCCGGGTCCCATCTACAATTATTAAAAAAAAAAAAAAAATAACACTGTCCCCCAGGGCCAGGGTGTCTCTTCTATGGTGGCTGAAAAGTGCTCACCTTCTAGAGGGTCGCAGGTTCGGCATTCAGGACTGGATCCTGGTAACCACGGACGCAAGCCTCCGAGGATTTGGAGCAGTAACCCAAGGAAGAAATTTTCAGGGACTGTGGTCAGACCAGGAGTCCTGTCTACACATCAACGTGTTGGAACTAAGGGCCATATACAACGGCCTTCGACAAGCGGAGGGTCTTCTTCGCAACCTACCGGTTCTGATTAAATCGGACAAGGTCACAGCAGTGGCTCATGAGAACCGCCAAGGCGGGACAAAAAGCACAGTCGCAATGGCGGAAGCCACCAGGATTCTTCGCTGGGCGGAAAATCACGTAAGCGCTCTGTCAGCAGTCTTCATTCTGGAGCAGACTTCCATAGCAGACACGATCTCCATCCAGGAGAGTGAAGACTTCATCAAGAAGTCTTTGCAGAGATAACGAGTCTCGGGGGAGTTCCTCAAATAGACATGATGGCGTCACGCCTCAACAAGAAGCTGCGGAGGTATTCCGCCAGGGCCCGGGACCCTCAGGCAATAGCAGTAGACGCTCTGGTAACACCATGGGTATTCCAGTTGGTCTATGTGTTTCCTCTTCCTCTCATCACAAAAGTGTTGAGGATCATAAGACGAAAAAGAGTACAGACAATTCTCATTGTTCCAGACTGGCCTCGAAGGGCCTGGTACTCAGATCTTCAGGAGATGCTCACAGAAGATCCTGGGCTTCTTCCTCTGAGAGAGAACCTGTTACAGCAGGGGCCCTGTCTGTTCTAAGACTTTCCGCGGTTACGTTTGACGGCATGGCGGTTGAACGCCGGATCCTAGCTGAGAAGGGTATTCCGGAGGAGGTCATACCTACTCTAATAAAGGCTAGGAAGGAGGTGACGGAAAAACATTATCACCGTATCTGGCGGAAATATGCCTCTTAGTGTGAAACCAAGAATGCTCCTACGGAAGATTTCCATCTGGGTCGTTTTCTCCACTTCCCACAGACAGGAGTGGATATGGGCCTAAAGTTAGGATCCGTTAAAGTACAGATTTCGGCCCTGTCGATATTCTTTCAGAAGGAATTGGCTTCTCTTCCAGAAGTCCAGATTTTTGTAAAGGGAGTGCTACACATCCTGCCTCCTTTGTGCCCCCAGTGGCACCATGGGACCTGAACGTGGTGTTACAGTTCCTTAAATCACACTGGTTTGAACCCCTTCAAACGGTGGAGTTGAAGTTCTCACCTGGAAGGTGGTCATGTTGTTAGCCTTGGCATCTGCAAGGCGTGTGTCAGAATTGGCGGCCCTGTCTCACAAGAGCTCTTGCTTGATTTTTCATGTGGATAGAGCAGAAGTGAGGACTCGTCAATTTTTACCTAAGGTGGTGTCTTCATTTCATATGAAACAACCTATAGTCGTGCCTGTGGCTACGAGTGACGTGGAGGATTCCAGGTCCCTGGATGTAGTCAGGGCCTTAAAGATTTATGTAGCCAGGACGGCTAGAATTCGGAAAACAGAAGCATTGTCCTGTATGCTGCCAAGAAGATTGGCACGCCTGCTTCGAAGCAGACTATTGCACGCTGGATCTGTAACACGATTCAGCAGGCTTATGTTACGGCTGGATTGCCGTTACCGCATTCAGTAAAGGCCCATTCCACTAGGAAGGTGGGCTCTTCTTGGGCGGCTGCCCGGGGCGTCTCGGCATTGCAGCTTTGCCGAGCAGCGACTTGGTCGGGTTCAATCACTTTTGCTAAATTCTACATATTTGATACCCTGGCTGATGAGGACCTAGCATTTGCTCAGTCGGTGTTTCAGAGTCATCCGCACTCTCCCGCCCGATTGGGAGCTTTGGTATAAACCCCATGGTCCTTACGGAGTCCCCAGCATCCTCTAGGACGTAAGAGAAAATAAGATTTTAAACCTACCGGTAAATCATTTTCTCCTAGTCCGTAGAGGATGCTGGGCGCCCGTCCCAGTGCGGAAAATCTGCAAGACTTGTATATAGCAGTGCCGTAACTAGGCATTTTAGCGCTGTGTGCAAGAAACGACAGTGGCGCCACCCCCCCCCCCCCATGTAAGATAGGGACAGTGCGCGCTGTAGGCGCGTGAACATTTTTTGGGGACGTGGCTTCATGGGGAAGGGGCGTGGCCACAAAATAATAGCAATTCATACTACGGTGCACAGTAGTCTACATTATTCAAATTACGCTGCACAGTAGCGCCACTACACCAGGTAGAGCCCCTTTTATACATTACAGCAGACAGCGTCCCCCTTTTTACACATTACGGCAGCCAGTCCCCCTTTTTACACATTACGGCAGCCAGTCCCACTTTTTACACATTGCGGCAGCCAGGCCCCCTCTTTACACATTGCGGCAGCCAGCCCCCTTTTTACACATTGCGGCAGCCAGGACCCCTTTTTACACATTGCGGCAGCCAGACCCCCTTTTTATACATTGTGGCAGCCAGGATCCCTTTTTACACATTACGGCAGCCAGTCCCCCTTTTTACACATTGCGGCAGCCAGGACGCCTTTTTACACATTGCGGCAGCCAGGCCCCCTCTTTACACATTGCGGCAGCCAGGACCCCTTTTTACACATTGCGGCAGCCAGGACCCCTTTTTACACATTGCGGCAGCCAGGCCCCCTCTTTACACATTGCGGCAGCCAGGACCCCTTTTTACACATTGCGGCAGCCAGGACCCCTTTTTACACATTGCGGCAGCCAGGCCCCCTCTTTACACATTGCGGCAGCCAGGACCCCTTTTTACACATTGCGGCAGCCAGGCCCCCTCTTTACACATTGCGGCAGCCAGGACCCCTTTTTACACATTGCGGCAGCCAGGACCCCTTTTTACACATTGCGGCAGCCAGGACCCCTTTTTACACATTGCGGCAGCCAGGACCCCTTTTTACACATTGCGGCAGCCAGGCCCCCTTTTTACACATTGCGGCAACCAGGACCCCATTTTACACATTGCGGCAGCCAGGACCCCCCCCTTTTTACACATTGCGGCAGCCAGACCCCCCCTTTTTACACATTGCGGCAGCCAGACCCCCTTTTTATACATTGCGGCAGCCAGGACCCCTTTTTACACATTGCGGCACACGGTGTCCCCCTGAGAGAGAGAGAGAGAGAGAGAAAGAGAGGGATATACTTACCTTCTCCCCGCTGACAGGCTCCTCGTGCTGGCATCTCCCTCTCGGTGCAGGCAGGTGAGAAGGAGGAGGAGGGAGGGGGAGCAGGGAGCCGCAGCAGCGCTATTTGATTGGTAGTAAGCGCCGCTGCAGCATCCCCCTCTCCTTCTGTATTGGCTGCCCGGCGCTGCTATGGATGCTGGGATGAAGGAACCGCATCCCAGCATCCATAGCAGCGCCGGGCAGCCAATACAGAAGGAGAGGGGGATGCTGCAGCGGCGCTTACTACCAATCAAATAGCGCTGCTGCGGCTCCCTGCTCCCCCTCCCTCCTCCTCCTTGAACCCGGCGCTGGTCTCTTCTCCATCCAGCCGCGCACGGCGCACACAGAGGCGGCATGTAATGAGTCAATTTGCACCCTCAGGGCAACTGCGCGTAGTTACGGCCCTGGTATATAGTTATTGCTTACATAAGGGTTATGTTACAGTTAGAATCTGTCTTGGACCGATACTGTCATTTGTTCATACTGTTAACTGGTTATGTGTATTCCAGGTTATATGGTATGATTGGTGTGGGCTGGTATGAATCTTGGTCTTAGATTAACAAAATCCTTTCCTTGTATTGTCCATCTCCTCGGGGCACAGTTCTCTAACTGAGGTCTGGAGGAGGGGCATAGAGGGAGGAGCCAGTGCACACCATACTAGAAAGTTCTTTTAGGTGCCCATATCTCCTGTGGAGCCCGTCTATACCCCATGGTCCTTACCATGTCCCCAGCATCCTCTACGGACTAGGAGAAAAAGATTTACCGGTAGGTTTAAAATCTTATTTTACCACGAAGTTAATAATTATTACATGTGTATCTGCTATGGTTACTCTGCAAAGGCAATTTTCAGTGACTACAAATGCATGTTTTGGTCCTGATTGTTTTTACTAAGGTGTTAATATGAGATTTTGGGCCTAATGCAGACCTGAGCGCTGTTGTGCGAATTCACAAGGCAGCCTATTATCGAATAACTGCGCATGCGTACGGATCGTAGTGCACAAGGATAAACTGCGATAGAAATCAGCATCTTTTTAAACACTAGGTAAACGCAGGTTGATTGACAGAAACCAGATGTTTGGGGGAGGTAACTGGGCATTTTCTGGGAGTGTCAGGAAAAACGCAGGCGTTCCCAAGCGTTTTTAGGGAGGGTGTGTGACGTCAGCGCTGGCCCTGATCAGCCTGTTTCTTTCGCAGTGCAGGCGTAAGTCCTGGGCTACGCACAGGATAGAAAAAACATTAGACGGTGAGTAAGTTGCAAATGGTTTTGCAGCTGACCGGCATTTGCAAAGCTTTTCACACGGTGTGTGCAGACAGTAGCGGATCTTGCCACGGCGCCATCCGGAGGGCGCCGCACCGTGGCAAGATCCGCCACTGCTGCCCGCTATGTCCCCCGTCCGCCTCCGCTGCCCGCTGCCGTCCCCGTCCGCCTCCTGTGAAGGGAACTAGACGCTATGCGTCTAGTTTCCTTTCGTGAAGAGTAACTTTGCTGAGCGTGCGCGATGACTTCATCGCGCACCGCACAGCAAAGGTCCTCTCCATAGCGTCTAGTTTCCCTTCGTGAAGAGGACCTTTTGCTGTGCGGTGCGCGATGACGTCATCGCGCACCGCTCAGCATTCAAGCGGCGCTAGCAATGTACAGGGGGCGTAACTGACCATGCCCCCTGTATTAGGACACACCCTTTTTCCTGCCCGGGGCGCAGAGCGCCCTTGAACCGGCCCTGTGTGCAGACTTGCGTGAGGTGGAGTTTCACTCTGTCTAGGCAGTGACCAGGCTGCCATCAGAATTTGTGGGGCCCGGGACTGACTAAATAGAAAGGGCACCTCCTTCCCCCACAAAAGTTTCTGATCTGCCACACTGCTCCACCCCTATGTGATGTTATACATTGTGACGTTACTTATAGGTGGATCGTTGTGGACCTACAGGAATGGTTCACAGAGATCTGATGCACAGATAAGGCTTGTTTTAAGAAGTCCTCCCTGCGCACCAGCCTGCTGTTGATTCACAGACTGGTGCAGCTCTACAGGTTTTGGCGGTAGGAGCCAGGGGTGCAGTGTCGGACTGGGGCATGTAGGGCCCACTGGGGGAATGCAGTGGTAGGGGCAGAGGCGTATCTACCCCTTGGCCAGGATGGCACTCGCCAGGGGCGCTGGTCGAAGGGGGGCGACGCCCAGCGGTGCCTCCCGCGGCCAGGGGGTAGCGAAGTGAACCCGTCGGCTTCCTGTCAAATGAGGAGAGTAATGTGAACAAGCTGCAGCGTGACCCCTGCTGAGAGTGACGAGGGGTTGGGTGTGATAGGATGATCCGCCCCTACTCTAAAATGTTACTGACACAGTCAGAGTCACAATGGTCCACGAACAGAAGTTTTAGTCCTGGCAGTCAGCACGACCAGAGGAGGAAACAGCCACCACATGTCATACAGATCCAGTGGCGGAATGACTCTGGCCTGTGCCCCGCCCCTCTTGTTTCTTTTTTTTTTCAGTCAAGAGCAGCAGAGCTTCTGCTGTCTCCGGAGTCCGGCATTAGATTTGATAGAGCCGCTGGCATTAGGAGGGGACGCTCATGTGACATTGGGGCAGATTTATTAAGCCTGGTGAAGTGATAAAGTGGAAGGTGATAAAGTACCAGCCAATCACCTCCTAACTTCCATGTTACAGGCTGGGTTTGAAAAATGACAGTTAGGAGCTCATTGGCTGGGGCTTTATCACCTTCCACTTTATCACTTCACCAGGCTTAATAAATCTGCCCCTGTGTTAGCTCCCTCCAACACTGTACGCTCAGCGCGCTCATTCGCACCTGCACGCCTCCTCACTACAGGGGAATGTCAGGCTCTGACTGGCAGGAGCTCTATCCCCAGAGTCCCGAGCCATGTCACCCTCCCTGAGCCTCAAGCAGACAGCCTCCCTGTCCCCAGGTCATCCACCTCCTTCACTCTGACCTCTGCACTCTCTGCCCCTGCCTTCCTGGCTGGGATCAGCCCAATGCTCGCTGTCATCATGTCACTGCACAGCATAGAGGACACAGATACATAAACGTATGGTGCCCGCTATAATTTTATTCTGGATGCACTCATGTACAGGTCTGATAACGCTGCTAATTCACTCTGACATCATTTCCCTGCTATAATGCACAAGTTAATTTGTCTTTTCCACCTTCGTCAGTTTTACTAAGAATTTGATTGGAGTTGGGTATGATATGTTGGTGTTTGTGATGCCAGCAGTCAGAGAACCGACCGTGGCATCCCAATGCTTAGAATCCCGACAGGGGCCTAGGTAACTTTACATACCCTCCCCCAATGCTTCCTTAACCTTCCCTTTCCACAGCCTAAACCTAATCCTCCCTCCCCCTCAGTCTAACCCTCCCAGGGGTGCCTAAACCTAAACCACCCTGCCCGCAGCCTAACCCTGCCCCTAACAGCCTAAACCTAACCCTCCCAGGGGTGCCTAAACCTCAGCCGTCCTCCCCGCCGCCTAACCCTGCCCCCCACAGCCTAAACCTAACCCCCCCCCCCAGTGGCTTAACACAGCCCCCGTAAACGCTTGTTTCGAGATCCTGGCGTCTGGGATGCTGGAGCTGACATTCCGAGAAGTGTTGGGGTATCGACCGGAGGGATCCTGAGCGAATCCCTTTGATTATTTATGTATATGACACAGCTCATTTGCCCTTTGCAGCTCTATCGCTTGTATACACATTGGGGTTTGTGGTGCTTTCGATGGATCAAAGCTATACTGCAACTAATAGATCAAAGATATAACTGATAGATATATGATTTATTTCTTGGTTATGCTGATTGACACTTTAATCTGCATTTGTTCCGTTTAGAATTGAAGGTTGCTTTTTAAAACTGCAACATGCTGTACTGTTTAGCTGCCATTCTTTTTTCAATTCATTTAATGGAGACAAAGAAAACAGAGATATCGATATAGTATAAAAAAAAAAGTATTGACATTTAAAAAAAGCTATTAACTTAGAAATGTAAATAACATTGCTAAATAATGTGTATACATATTTTTCATGTAAAATAATGGATAAAAAAACCCACCCTGTGTGCATTCATGCATTTTGATACCATTTCACTGCTAGTTTTGGTAAAAGTTCAAAGCCCTATTTTTTGTCCCTGCAAGCCTATATACATATTCTTACCATGCCCCTCCTTGTCTCCTGGGGTACTACTATGTGGCGTAGCGTGAATTAAGGGGACTGCTGTGCGGTGTAATGTTAATAACGGACACTACTGTGTGGCGTATCATGAATAAGGGGCACTACTGTGTGGTGTAATGTGAATTACGAACATACAGTGTGGTGTAATATGAATGTTTGTACCACTGTGTTGCGTCATTTGAATTGGCCAAGCCCCTTCCCTATAGGGTCACAACCCTTTATGTTTGGCTTGCGCTTTTGGTGTGCAACATCAAGATAAGAAGGGGGGGGGGGAGCGCGCCACTCCCATACTTTGCCAGGGGCGCTCGGACACCTAGATACACCCCTGGGTAGGGGCCCATGTTAGGGGTATGGCCAGTCTGCAGAGGGGGTGTGGTCTTCCACCTCATTACTTTGACTAACCATTAGAGAGTGCAACGTCTGGGCCTCTTCATAAATATATACAGTAAATTCAGCTGCTGCATGCATAATAATGTACAGTACCACATTAATAATAGATTAATAACAGCAATACACTGTAAAAAATACACCACCATATTCCAGTATAAGGTAGCTGTCAGGACAGGCTGTGTTTGTGGATCCATTGGACTCAGTCCAACCAAAGGAGCAGATGTTCCTGAGTACTGGAAACAAGGCGGACGAAGATAATTCCTTCTCATATATTTATTTAAGATCTGAATGAGACTGTAGGAAAGCTGAGGCAAAAGTTCAGGATTGGGGAACTGCAGGGAATGAAGTCACTGAATGATACTAGACGTGGATGAAGAACTGTGAAGACTGGTTTGCTGGATGATATGGAGACGTGGATGAAGAACTGTGAAGACTGGATGCTGGTTGATATGAAGATGTGGATGAAGAACTGGGAAGATTGGTTTGCTGGATGATATGAGGACGTGGATAAAAGCTGTGAAGACTGGTTTGCTGGATGATATGGAGACGTGGATGAAGAACTGTGAAGACTGGATGCTGGTTGATATGAGGACATGGATGAAGAGCTGTGAAGACTGATTTGCTGGATGATATGAGGATGAAGAACTGTGAGGACTGGTTTGCTGGGTTATATGAGGATGAGGATGAAGAACTGTGAAGACTGGATAGTTGGATGATATGAGGACGAGGATGAAGAACTGTGAAGACTGGTTTGCTGGGTGATATGAGGACGAAGATGAAGAACTGTGAAGACTGGATTGCTGGATGATATGAGGACGTGGATGAAGAGTACGGCTGAAGCTAGCGAACCACCACAAGAATCCTGCGGAATATGAAGGCACTGGTGGGAGAGCGGATGCCCGTGACTGCACACTGGAGAGCTGGCGGACGTTGTCCAGCAAGAGTCGGCTGAGAACTCGGAGATCCTGACAGGACCAATTACAAGAGATGCACAGAACAAACTGCGGGAGCACAGAGCTAAGGCATAGAATAACCTCAACAAAGCACTGGCACAGAATGCAATAATCCTAGGCAGCAGGAAAACAGGATTGGCTGGCACTCACCCTTCACGGTGCTTAATTGGTGCTGCCCTTGGTCTCCAACATGGTCGCTCCCAGCACTGCAGACACGCGAGGGAGCTGCTGGCCACTAGGTCCTGCCTCTAGCCTCCAGGAAGCTGTTACTCACGCCGCCGACCCAGCCGCGTCCCCGCGTCGGACTGCAGGACCCGCAGCGGTAAGCACACGCTGCGTGACTGCAGCGGTTCCGGTATGAATGGTTGACCATGTTATGGTCGACAGTCATTAGGTCGACATTGGCATGGTCGACATGGACAAAGGGTCGACACGTGAAATGGTCGACGCATGAAAGGCCGACACATGAAAATGTTGACATGATTTTTTTACTTTTTTGGTGTCGTTTTTTGCATAAAGTGACGGGGAACCCCAATTAGTGCACCGCGTCCCCTCGCATGGCGAGCGAGCCTCAGGCAAGGTGCCTCGCTCCGATACCGCTGTGATCGGCACAGATCACCGTTCCCAATCGTAGTTCACGTGGATCGTAAAGTATGGAAAAGTTCCACAAAAGAAAAAAAAATGTGAAAAACGCATGTCGACCTTTTCATGTGCCGACATTTCACGTGTCGACCATTTTCATGTGTCGACATGTGTCCATGCCGACCATGTCAGTGTCGACCAATAGTGGTCGACCTAATGACTGTCGACCATAACATGGTCGACCATCCAAATGGATACCGACTGTAGCATATGTATAATGTATAATTCAAGTACATAGTCTGGGACCTGATCCTTAACTTTAGGCCCATGGACAGTCCTGTTTGCAGGAAATGTAGGAAACGACCTAGTTGAAATTCCTCTGTCGGGGCCTTCTTGGTCTCGCACCACGCAACATATTTTCGCCAAATACGGTGATAATGCTGTGCGGTTACATCCTTCCTAGCTTTAATCAGGGTAGGAATAACTTCATCTGGAATGCCTTTTTCCTTCAGAATCCGGCGTTCAACCGCCATGCCGTCAAACGCAGCCGCGGTAAGTCTTGGAACAGACAGGGTCCCTGCTGAAGCAGGTCCCTTCTTAGCGGCAGAGGCCACGGGTCCTCTGTGAGCATCTCTTGAAGTTCCGGGTACCAAGTCCTTCTTGGCCAATCCGGAGCCACTAGTATAGTTCTTACTCCTCTCCGTCTTATAATTCTCAGTACCTTGGGTAAGAGAGGCAGAGGAGGGAACACATACACTGACTGGAACACCCAAGGTGTTACCAGAGCGTCCACAGCTATTGCCTGCGGGTCTCTTGACCTGGCGCAATACCTGTCTAGTTTTTTGTTGAGGCGTGACGCCATCATGTCCACCTTTGGTTTTTCCCAACGGTTCACAATCATGAGGAAGACTTCCGGATGAAGTCCCCACTCTCCCGGGTGTAGGTCGTGTCTGCTGAGGAAGTCTGCTTCCCAGTTGTCCACTCCCGGAATGAACACTGCTGACAGTGCTATCACATGATTTTCCGCCCATTGCAGAATCCTTGCAGCTTCTGTCATTGCCCTCCTGCTTCTTGTGCCGCCCTGCCTGTTTATGTGGGCGACTGCTGTGATGTTGTCCGACTGGATCAACACCGGCTGACCCTGAAGCAGAGGCTTTGCTAGGCTTAGAGCATTGTAAATTGCCCTTAGTTCCAGTATATTTATGTGAAGTGAAGTCTCCAGGCTTGACCACACTCCCTGGAAGTTTCTTCCTTGTGTGACTGCTCCCCAGCCTCTCAGGCTGGCATCCGTGGTCACCAGGATCCAGTCCTGAATGCCGAATCTGCGGCCCTCTAGGAGATGAGCACTTTGCAGCCACCACAGAAGAGATACCCTTGTCCTTGGAGACAGGGTTATTTTCTGATGCATCTGAAGATGCGATCCGGACCATTTGTCCAGCAGATCCCACTGAAAAATTCTTGCGTGGAATCTGCCGAATGGAATCGCTTCGTAAGAAGCCACCATTTTTCCCAGGACCCTTGTGCATTGATGCACTGACACCTTTCCTGGTTTTAGGAGGTTCCTGACTAGCTCGGATAACTCCCTGGCTTTCTCCTCCGGGAGAAACACCTTTTTCTGGACTGTGTCCAGAATCATCCCTAGGAACAGCAGACGTGTCGTCGGAATCAGCTGCGATTTTGGAATATTTAAAATCCACCCGTGCTGTTGTAGTACTTCTTGAGATAGTGCTACTCCGACTTCTAACTGTTCTCTGGACCTTGCCCTTATTAGGAGATCGTCCAAGTATGGGATAATTAATACGCCTTTTCTTCGAAGAAGAATCATCATTTCGGCCATTACCTTGGTAAAGACCCGGGGTGCCGTGGACAATCCAAACGGCAGCGTCTGAAACTGATAATGACAGTTCTGTATTACGAACCTGAGATACCCTTGGTGAGAAGGGCAAATCGGGACATGGAGATAGGCATCCATGATGTCCAGAGACACCATATAGTCCCCTTCTTCCAGGTTCGCTATCACTGCTCTGAGTGATTCCATCTTGAATTTGAACCTTTTGATATAAGTGTTCAAAGATTTTAGATTTAAAATCGGTCTCACCGAACCGTCTGGTTTCGGTACCACAAACAGTGTGGAGTAATATCCCTTCCCTTGTTGTAGGAGGGGTACTTTTATTATCACCTGTTGGGAGTACAGCTTGTGAATGGCTCCCAATACCGCCTCCCTGTCGGAGGGAGCTATTGGTAAAGCAGACTTCAGGAACCGGCGAGGGGGAGACGTCTCGAATTCCAATTTGTACCCCTGAGATACTACTTGCAGGATCCAGGGGTTCACTTGCGAGTGAGCCCACTGCGCGCTGAAATTTCTGAGACGACCTCCCACCGTACCTGAGTCTGCTTGTAAGGACCCAGCGTCATGCTGAGGACTTGGCAGAAGCGGAAGAGGGCTTCTGTTCTTGGGAAGAAGCTGTCTGCTGCAGTCTTTTTCCCCTTCCTCTACCCCGGGGCAGATATGACTGTCCTTTTGTCCGCTTGCCTTTATGGGAACGAAAGGACTGATGCTGAAAAGACGGTGTCTTTTTCTGTTGAGAGGTGACTTGAGGTAAAAATGTGGATTTCCCAGCCGTTGCCGTGGTTACCAGGTCTGATAGACCGACCCCAAATAACTCCTCCCCTTTATACGGCAATACCTCCATGTGCCGTTTTGAATCCGCATCACCTGACCACTGTCGCGTCCATAACCCTCTTCTGGCAGAAATGGACAGCGCACTTACTCTTGATGCCAGAGTGCAAATATCTCTCTGTGCATCTCGCATATATAAAAATGCATCTTTTAATTGCTCAATAGTCAATAAAATACTGTCCCTATCCAGGGTATCAATATTCTCAGTCAGGGAGTCCGACCACGCCACCCCAGCACTGCACATCCAGGCTGAGGCGATTGCTGGTCGCAGTATAACACCAGTATGTGTGTATATACTTTTAAGGATATTTTCCAGCCTCCTATCTGCTGGCTCCTTAAGGGCGGCCGTTTCTGGAGACGGTAACGCCACTTGTTTTGATAAGCGTGTGAGCGCCTTATCTACCCTAGGGGGTGTTTCCCAACGAGCCCTAACCTCTGGTGGGAAGGGATATAGTGCCAATAATTTTTTAGAAATTAGCAGTTTTTTGTCGGGGGTAACCCACGCTTCATCACACACTTCATTCAATTCCTCTGATTCAGGAAAAACTACGGGTAGTTTTTTCACACCCCACATAATACCCCTTTTCGTGGTACTTGCAGTATCAGAGATGTGCAAAACCTCCTTCATTGCCGTGATCATGTAACGTGTGGCCCTACTGGAAAATACGTTTGTTTCTTCACCGTCGACACTGGAGTCAGTGTCTGTGTCTGGGTCCGTGTCGACCCACTGAGGTAACGGGCGTTTTATAGCCCCTGACGGTGTTTTAGACGCCTGGACAGGCACTAACTGAGCTGCCGGCTGTCTCATGTCGTCAACAGTTTTTTGTAACGTGCCGACACTGTCACGTAATTCCTTAATTACGGCCATCCATTCAGGTGTCGACTCCCTAGGGGGTGACATCACCATTATAGGCAATTGCTCCGCCTCCACATCATTTTCCTCCTCATACATGTCGACACACACGTACCGACACCCAGCACACACACAGGGAATGCTCTGATAGAGGACAGGACCCCACTTAACCCCTTGGGGAGACAGAGGGAGAGTTTGCCAGCACACACCAGAGCGCTATATATGTATAGGGACAACCTTACAATAAGTGTCTATCCCTTATAGCTGCTTATATCTGTTATTTTGCCAAATTAGTGCCCCCCTCTCTTTTTTACCCTGTTTCTGTAGTGCAGGATGCAGGGGAGATTCTGGGAGCCTTCCTACCAGCGGAGCTGTGTGGGAAAAATGGCGCTGTGTGCTGAGGAGATAGGCCCCGCCCCCTTCTCGGCGGGCTCTTCTCCCGCTTTTTTCTGGAAAACTGGCAGGGGTTAAATACATCCATATAGCCCAGGAGCTATATGTGATGTATTTTTTGCCAAATAAGGTAAATTCATTGCTTCCCAGGGCGCCCCCCCCCAGCGCCCTGCACCCTCAGTGACCGAAGTGTGAAGTGTGCTGAGAGCAATGGCGCACAGCTGCAGTGCTGTGCGCTACCTTATGAAGACAGGAAAGTCTTCTGCCGCCGATTTATGGACCTCTTCTTGCTTCAGCATCTGTAAGGGGGCCGGCGGCGCGGCTCCGGGACCCATCCATGGCTGGGCCTGTGATCGTCCCTCTGGAGCTAATGTCCAGTAGCCAAGAAGCCCAATCCACTCTGCACGCAGGTGAGTTTGCTTCTTCTCCCCTTAGTCCCACGCTGCAGTGAGCCTGTTGCCAGCAGGACTCACTGAAAATAAAAAAACCTAAGTATACTTTTACTTCTAAGCAGCTCAGGAGAGCCACCTAGATTGCACCCTTCTCGGCCGGGCACAAAGATCTAACTGAGGCTTGGAAGAGGGTCATAGGGGGAGGAGCCAGTGCACACCACCTAGGTCCAAAAGCTTTTACTTTTTGTGCCCTGTCTCCTGCGGAGCCGCTATTCCCCATGGTCCTGACGGAGTCCCCAGCATCCACTTAGGACGTTAGAGAAAACCTCGTAATGCCGTGAGTAAAATACCTAACTGCATAGCAAATTTACTTGGCGCAATCGCACTGCGGACATTGCGCATGCGCATTAGCGACTAATTGCTCCGTTGCGAGAAAAAAATACAGAGCGAACAACTCGGAATGACCCCCCATGTGTATTGCATGCGAAGGACATAGGTAGTTGCTTTTACATAAAACCCATGAATGCTGGGCAGCTTTATTTTTACAGTGCAAATTAGATATGGTTTGGACATGCCCCCTTCTAATCTACATTTCTCTACACATTAATCTACCCCACTTCCAGTACTACAGTACATCATGGTTTTGCTTTTTTTTTATTTTGCTCCACTCCCAGCTCACTAATAGACCCTGTGGGGGAGATGTATCAAGGTTTGGAGAAAGAGAACGTACCAGCCAGTTTTTAACTGCCATATTGCAGGCTGTGTTTGGAACATGACTGCTGATTGGTATCTCTCTCCAAGGTTTGATACATCTCCCAGAGAGTACATATTTCCACACAGTAAATATTGACTGTGCTACCACTCCCTAATAATATTGGCCTGCAAAATGTAATACAGGTTGAGTATCCCTTATCCAAAATGCTTGGGACCAGAGGAATTTTGGATATCGGATTTTTCTGTATTTTGGAATAATTGCATACCATAACGAGATATTATGGTGATGGGACCTAAATCTAAGCACAGAATGCATTTATGTTTCATATATACCATATACACACAGCCTGAAGGTCATTTTAGCCAATATTTTTTATAACTTTGTGCATTAAACAAAGTGTGTGTACATTCACAGAATTCATTTATGTGTCATATACACCTTATACACACAGTCTGAAGTTCATTTAATACAATATTTTTAATAACTTTGAGTATTAAACAAAGTTTGTGTACACTAAGCCATCAAAAAACAAAGGTTTCACTATCTCAGTCTCACTCAAAAAAGTCCGTATTTCGGAATATTCCGTATTTCGGAATATTTGGATATGGGATACTCAACCTGTACATACTATTTACCAGCGGGTGGGATGCCGGCTGTCAATATCCTGACAGTGGCATCTCATCCACCAGAATGCCGGCAGTGGGGTGAGTGCTAAGAGTTCCTTTGAGGGCTTGTTGCGCTCGCTACAGGATCTATTCCCACTCTATGGTCTTGTGGACCCATATACCAGCTGTCAGAATTGTCTGCTGACGGGATTTCGGCGTCAGTATCCTGAACACCTGGATCCTGACAGCCGGCATTTTAACTGCAACCTCTGCAAAATTCTGTACACGTACTGTAATGTGCTAAGGAATGTACTCACTCTATCTAACTCTACGCATTGCCTGGTCCATACTTCTGCTCCTCCAAAAATGTTTCTTTCTTGCTTTGCAAACACATTTAACACATTTAGGGGAAATTTAGAGGTATATAGAGGTGCATGGCATCACCAAAGAGGAATTTTCCCTCAGCTATTTTGCATGTCATAAATGAGGCATAGGTTTCTGAATGCTACATCCTTTGTTTACAAAACGACTGCCTCCCCACCACTAACTGACTGAGCAACTGAAGCAGGCAGTGACGAAGCACTAACGGGTAGATTTACTTAAGCTTCTAAACATTGAAACAACAAAAAATCAGATTCTATAATTTGCTAGAATGCAATAGAGAAATGATAGCTAAAATCTTATTGGTTGCTGTCGGCAACACTGCCATTTTTCATTTTTAAAAGCTTTAGTACATCTATTCCAGGGTCTGTTGGTGCATGGGGGAGCTCCATTTGCTAAGATAAACACAGTAGGACTGTTCAATTATTTTATAGTGACAGATAAATTTAAACCCGCAATGTTTAGTAAGATAAAACTAACATGATTTTGCCTTACTAAACATTACTGTTTTAAAAACTTTGCTGACTTGACAAAATCTCGATTCATGTACAATATTACATTTGGCTCATTTTGGCATTTTTTCTTAATGATTCTAAATGAACAGCATTGATTGATAAGTAAGCTCTACATTTTGATGGGTCCCGTATGTGTGACAGGCACTACTTTAAAGGCAAGCTATTAATAAAAAAGTTAAATATATTGCTAAATACATGCACACAGCTGTAACTTTCACAACTATAAATAACTATAAAACATTCAATAGATTAGGTTAAATATCACAATCAAGTGACTTATGTAAGCCAGTGCTAGTAATGCTGATAATTATCATGGAGCTATAGGGCTTTGCATTGACACTGAATAAAATATAAGAGCTGCTTTATGTGTATTAACTATGAAGCATTTGGCTTTCATTTAAAAATAAAATATTCTCATGTGATGTTTCACCATAGCCACTGTGCGGCATCTTGTCATCATAAATTGTATTTATTTTCAGTTCTTTTTAAGTGTCAAAGGAAATATGCTGGCATGAAGGTGAAATGACATAGGAAACCAAATATCATACAGTATCAGGCACTAAATAACTGAAATGTTACCAAAGAGCTTCCATGTGAACAGAGAAAACTGAAACAACTTTGCTACAATTTATGCAAATTAAAAGGAAACTGTTTAGATGTGTGTTAGCAAAACTTGTACCTCTTTCAAACCACCACCAACAATCCGGGTTATTGCACATGAGCGCGCATCAACCCTGGTTGCAGTGCAACCTGAAAGGGGTCAGTTGAAATAATCTGAGTCGAGCATCCTGGTGTTTCAACTCTGGTAGCAAACAGTGCACATGTGTTCAACCGGGCTTGTGGTGCGGTGTGAACGGGTAACCCGGCACCCATTCACTAAATAAAGGAGAGGCAGCGCTTGGAGATCATATCATCTCCAAGCATCTGTGTTGACGTCACCAACCCAGCAATAAGGCGGCTCGGGCCACCTGTCTGAAAGGGATCTCAGCAGGATTGCACCCAGGAAGGACATGTGTACAAATCCCAGGTGCGACTCGATTTATGCAGTCTGAAAGACGTATTGGATACACTGTCATGTAACATCATGTCCTAATACAGAATCATACGCAATGCTGTTGTGAGGGGGGAGGAGGGGGAGGGGGTTGCTACGGGCGTGTGCAAAAATTCCTAAAAACTCATAAGGCATATGTGTTACACAGTGTGTATGCACAGAGGTTATATTGCTATTGAAATGCACGATATCAGAAATGTGTTGGACGTTTGGGCATTCCTTGGTGATAACTGGGAGGTGACTAAACAGATGCATGGAGATGCTCCATCTTATGGGCGTTTTACAGTAGTGTTGTGGGTGTGTGTTTGCTTACAAAGACACTTCATCATTTTCATTGGAGGCAGTGCCGTAACTAGCCATTTTAGCGCTGTGTGCAAGAAACGACAGTGGCGTCCCCCCCCCCATGTAAGACAGGGGCAGTGCGCGGCAGGCGCGCGAAAAATTTATAGGGGCGTGGCTTCACGGGGAAGGGGCGTGGCCACAAAATAACAGCAATTCATACTACGGTGCACAGTAGTCTACATTATTCAAATTACGCTGCACAGTAGCGCCACTACACCAGGTAGAGCCCCTTTTATACATTCCAGCAGACAGCGTCCCCTTTTTTACACATTACGGCAGCCAGTCCCCCTCTTTACACATTGCGGCAGCCAGGCCCCCTCTTTACACATTGCGGCAGCCAGGCACCCTTTTTACACATTGCGGCAGCCAGACCCCTTTTTATACATTGTGGCAGCCAGTCCCCTTTTTACACATTGCGGCAGCCAGGACCCCATTTTACACATTGCGGCAGCCAGGACCCCATTTTACACATTGCGGCAGCCAGGACCCCCCCCCTTTTTACACATTACGGCAGCCAGTCCCCCTCTTTACACATTGCGGCAGCCAGGCCCCCTCTTTACACATTGCGCCAGCCAGGCACCCTTTTTACACATTGCGGCAGCCAGACCCCCTTTTTATACATTGTGGCAGCCAGTCCCCCTTTTTACACATTGCGGCAGCCAGGACCCCATTTTACACATTGCGGCAGCCAGGCCCCCTTTTTACACATTGCGGCAGCCAGACCCCCTTTTTATACATTGC
Source organism: Pseudophryne corroboree (assembly GCF_028390025.1). Taxonomy (NCBI): domain Eukaryota; kingdom Metazoa; phylum Chordata; class Amphibia; order Anura; family Myobatrachidae; genus Pseudophryne; species Pseudophryne corroboree. The sequence continues at coordinate 573,415,097 of NC_086447.1, read as the reverse complement.
GGCAGCCAGGACCCCTTTTTACACATTGCGGCAGACGGTGTCCCCCTGAGAGAGAGAGAGAGAGAGAGAGAGAGAGAAAGAGAAAGAGAGAGAGAGAGAGAGAGAGAGAGAGAGAGACATACTTACCTTCTCCCCGCTGACAGGCTCCTCGTGCAGCTCCCTCTCGGTGCAGGCTGTGTGAGGTGAGAAGGAGGAGGAGGGAGGGGGAGCAGGGAGCCGCAGCAGCGCTATTTGATTGGTAGTAAGCGCCGCTGCAGCATCCCCCTCTCCTTCTGTATTGGTTGCCTGGCGCTGCTGTGGATGCTGGGATGAAGGAACCGCATCCCAGCATCCATAGCAGCGCCGGGCAGCCAATACAGAAGGAGAGGGGGATGCTGCAGCGGCGCTTACTACCAATCAAATAGCGCTGCTGCGGCTCCCTGCTCCCCCTCCCTCCTCCTCCTTGAACCCGGCGCTGGTCTCTCTCCTCCAACGCGGCGCACGGCGCACACAGAGGCGGCATGTAATGAGTCAATTTGACTCATTACATGCCGCTGGCCGTTGCGCCCCCAGGGCAACTGCGCTGTGTGCTAAGCCCCCTTGGCACACACGTAGTTACGGCCCTGATTGGAGGACATACTGTACTTGCCATACTGTATAAGGCTCGAGCAAGTTTTGATGGTGTAGTCTAAAGATGCCCCAGTATCTACAGACACTGAAAGTGGGCGTATCCAACCTTGCACATTCATATGTAAGGATATACACCAGGGCAGGGATTTTTGGCAGCATTTGCATAAAGTCGCTGACTGAATCAGACCACATATGTTCATTTTCAGCCCATATTTGGACTGTCAGTTTTACAGCCATCTTGAACAAAGGGGCAAATACATTGAGTTGAATGATAATCTCTTTTTTCCCCCCAGCATTTTTGACAGTCATTTGTTATCAATCTCCTGTACAAATGTACAAGACCTCTAGAGGCACTAAGAAGATACTTCTGCCTATATAAACCGCCCGTTGTTCCCTCAGTGTTGAATTTACACATCAGTACTTAAGATGTTGCCAGGTCTTAAACCTCCAAGCATTAGAGGCTTATACTGTTGACAGGAGATCGCAGGGTATAGCTGGTAGTATGTTTGATACCAAATATATCAAACACGCTATTAACTATAGTATATCATAATTGCCTACCTGACCCTCTCCATGAGGGAGAAAATGTTCTGTTCCTAGACTTTCCTGGTAATGTATGATTGGCATCACCTGTGGTGAAACACCTTTCTTATCAATTAACTAGCTCACCACAGGTGATGGCAATCCATACTTGCCTACCCTCCCGGAATGGGCGTGAGGCTCCCGAAAATCAGGTGACCCTCCCGGCCCCCCGGAAGAGCAGGCAAGTCTCCCGATTTCAGGGGACACCCCCTGCCCGGGCGCCCACTTAGCGAGTAAAGTGGGTGGTCCGAGCAGGCGATGACGCGATTCTTGTTGAATCGCATCATCAAAGCCACGCCCTCTGCTGTATAATGCCGGTAATAGCGGCATTACATAGTGGGGGGCGTGGCTTACATGACGCGATCCAGAAGCCACACCCCCAATCCGCCTCTGGCCCGCCCCCCTCTGGACGTCACCTCACTGCCCGCCTGCCCTGATGAGCCAACCGGCTGCTCTCTCCCGGAGAGAACAGCTCAGAAGTCGGCAAGTATGTGGCAATCATACATTACCAGGAAAGTCCTGGAACAGAGCATTTTCTCCCTCATGGAGAGGGTCAGGTAGGCAAGCATGGGGTACATAAGGTACAACATGATACACCAGGAATAATGAGACAGGTGGTAATGAGGATACTTCCATAGGGCAGTATGTAAACAGTGTATGCTGTTAATAATAGTGATTGGGTAATGAACCCCCTGAAGTACAGCACAATGCTCTCCACAGATGGTATCCACTATGAAGGAGATATGCAGGTACGTATGCTTAGCAATTACAAATGGAGTGGTAGCAGTAATTCACAATTGTAATGCAAACTGCAGGTGGAATTCACAGCAAGAGGGTATACACTGGTTTAGCACAGAATTACTAATGAGGTAGCAGTGGTAATTCAAGATGATTCAGGCACTTAGCTAAGAAACAGGTCTGGAAGCACAGCTAGGACAGCAGCTACTAGATACCAGAACTCCAGCAATCCGAAACAGTGACCAAATGACAAGACTCCAAGGAGAAACTATCACTGCCAGTGTAGAGCAGGACTGATTGCCTTTTAACAGGTGTAAGCACCAATCAGTGCAGCCAGAGAGGAAAGGCCCTCTAATAAATAACTTCTTGCAACAGCAGCCCCAAATATAAAGATAAATAGGATATATAAAATCATAAGCAATAATGAATAAGATACTGTATATAAAATCACAAGCGATAATAGTGCAATGCAAACTTCTAATGCAGTTTCAATATTTTATCAAATATTAAAACTGCATTAGACATTTACATTGCTCTATCATCGCCTGTGATTTTATTGTCATGTTCTGCTATGATATAAAGTGCTATTTCTGGTGTGGGGTACACTGGGCTCCACGGGGAATAACATCGGGGTGTAGAGTAGGATCTTGATCCGAGGCACCAACAGGCTAAAAGCTTTGACTGTTCCCAGAATGCTTAGCACCGCCTCCTCTATAACCCCACCTCCATGCACAGGAGCTCGGTTTTGTAGTTGGTGCCATGCAGTGCAGGCATACAACAGGTGGGCTGCTCCAGCAGCCCTCAGAAGAGCTTTTTTAAGTAAAATCTGAAGACTTCAAGAGCTGCAGCAGAGACACTGTGTGTGTTAGATGTCAGTCAGACATCTCCTGCTGCATCTCCATCACCTCCCCCAGAAGCACTGTATACTCCCGCGCCCTGGTTGCCGGGTACATACAGCGGAGGCTCTGGTTTGCTCCTGTCAGTCACACACCCCGCCGCAGCTCTCCAGGATCCCGCCTTGGAGCTGCATCTCTCTCTCTCCCTCACTCCCTGTCAGCGTTTGGGCGCCATTACCTCAAGCTAAGCTGATCCTGGGACTGTTTGGGCAAATCCTCCTCTGTAAAGCCGCCTGCATGTCAGCGCTGTGCATTTTACAAGACACTTAAGTATTCTACATGTCTGTTGACAGTGTTATTAAAGAAATAGTGCATTTAGTCATAGTTATTTTAGTACAAGTACCTTGTCATATACATCCAGTCTTTACTGTGCATTGTTACATCTATCTATCTATCTATCTATCTATCTCTCTCTATATATATATATATATAATGTCAATTATGGTCCGGCACTCACACAACCAGTAGGCAACTTGATCCGGTGCCAGCATAGGCAAAGCAGCTTTGTATATTCCAGAAGATGCGGCACTCGTGATGCAGATAACCAAACGAAAACAGCAGGAATCTTTCTCAACATTTCAGTTTATTAACTGTTTTCAAGAGCTAAAACAAACACATTAAAAACTCGCCTAAATACCCTCCACCATCACCATGTGCATGAAACAGCTGGCGCTGTTCGCCGGTCCGTCCAATAGAAGTGACGTCATGATGCCTCCGGTGCGTCTCCCGATGTCACACACCATCCACCACGTGACCAGCACCGCATCTGTTGCCAAGCAACCAACATAAACAAAGTCCCTCGTATTGACAGCTGCACTACTTGTTAATCATGCATAATCTCCTATACTACTGATCATCAGCCATATGTTTATACATTAGCATTCATATCATAAAGCAAATGTCATTGTCAATAGAAATAGAGATTATGCATGATTAACTACGTTCTGAGGAAGCCGCCGATTGGATCTTAAGGCGGGGAAACGCGTAAACCAGCATCTATACGTTACTAGCCGGTTCCTATCTACTTCCCCACATTGGGGTGAGGGACTTGATTTAGCTGTTCTGTAAACAAACGAGGTGTCCAAGGAGAGGGGATGCCTGCTGTTTGGTCCGTGTGCAGCGTGCACTCCGACACGGAGAGCGGTTGAGCGCTCACTGCTACATTGTGTCTCACCTGGAACACTGATGATAAAGCTTTTGTACTGCCAACGACCAGCCCGTAATTAGAGAGAGGAGATTGGAGGCTTTTATGTGACATGCCGATTGAGTTACATCTAACAGCACCAGAATGCTAAATTAACACCATCGGTGAGTTATCACTATCCTTTACCACCTCTCATCAGTTATAAATAAAATACTCTCATTAAACCTCTGGATATGTCCGCATATAAAGGAACAGCTTCCAGCAGCCGGGAGGATTGTATATAACATTATAATCGGGCTTATATTCAGGTGAAACAAATTATCAGCATTTGGACACTTTAAAACTCTCATAAAGGACACCTATATTACAGTTCTTTTTGAACGTACTAAATGTGTTTGTTTCAGTAGTGGGGTATATTTTATTCTGTTTACCGGCCGGTAATTTAATTTATTTTATATGGATTCAATAAATATTAATTGTTTATATTGATATACAGTATCTTGTATTTTAATTATTACATTTATAATATTTCAATACCAGTGCCTCTACCTTCTCCACTTTGTGGGGGAAATTTTGTTTCTAGTTTTACCAATTGTGGCCAGAGCATACCCATTTGAGAGGCGGCGGGTATTTAAATATTATCAGCTGGCGCTGGGTAATCTCTATATATATATAAATCCAGGGGAAACTCTCCCTATAAAAGGGGGCTGGTTTAGGACAGGGACGCCAGTGCTTCAAGTTACAACCCTGTTGTAGGTGCTTTAGCCTGTGCTCCCAGGATCCTTGTCGTATTCTGGTTACTCCTGATCCTGCTTGGTCGGTTCTCTGTTGCTGCTGCAGTCCTGCCGTTCCTAACCTGCTACTGTCTGTGGAAGCGCTCCTGGAAAACCCGGTCCAGTAAGACTCTTTGGGCACAGTCGGCCCCGGGTCTTCTGCCTCGTCTTTCAAGCCACACTACACAGATCTACGTCACCAGCCACGTCTTTGTACCACCGACCACAATCTGAAGATTGTTATCTTTAGCCTCATCCTCCAAACCACAGTCCACAGTCCTTGTCTCCAGCCACGTCTTCAACTACCATCCACAGTTCCACAGTTCATTATCTACAGTCTCGTCTTTCAAATTACAGTCCACAGTTCTTTGCCTCCAGCCACGTCTTTTAACCATCGTTCTCCAGCCACAGTTCTCTACCTCAGCCCTGTACATAATAAATACTATTTATTGACTCTCAACCCCGCCTACGTTCTTCATTGCTCTGTGTCCCATGTGAAGGAACTATATCCAACCCCCTCATCTTGTTCACCCACAGCCAACTACCTCCTCGGGAAAGTCTCAGCTGCCGGATCCTCAAACTTTGCTAGACATGACAGTAAGCACTGGCCCAATGGATTCGACGGGTGATCAGGCCTCGGGAGGGGATTCAACTGCAGATATCTGGTCTCGCTTAAGTAAGCAGGAGGCCACACAATCTCAAATTGTGCAGTTCATGCAGAATATGTCTCGACTCTTTCTGTGTTGCCATGACGGTCCCTCAAGTATCTACAGCTGCTCCCACATTAGCACCACCGTTCCCGCTTCCTCCTGTACCAGTACCACTTCCACATTTGCATTTGCCATCTCCCAGTAAGTTCGATGGGAATCCAAAACAATGCTGCAGGTTTCTTAACCAGTGCGAAATCCAGTTCGAACTACAGTCGGCCAACTTCCCATCAGCACGAACCAAAGTAGCTTATATAGGGGGTCATTCCGAGTTTTTCGCTCGCAAGCTGCTTTTAGCAGCTTTGCACACGCTAAGCCGCCACCTACTGGGAGTGAATCTTAGCTTATCAAAATTGCGAACAAAAGATTAGCAGAATTGCGAATAGACACTTCTTAGCAGTTTCTGAGTAGCTCCAGACTTACTCGGCATCTGCGATCAGTTCAGTCAGTGTCGTTCCTGGTTTGACGTCACAAACACACCCAGCGTTCGCCCAGACACTCCTCCGTTTCTCCAGCCACTCCCGCGTTTTTCCCAGAAACGGTAGCGTTTTTTCGCACACACCCATAAAACGGCCAGTTTCCGCCCAGAAACACCCACTTCCTGTCAATCACATTACGATCACCAGAACGAAGAAAAAACCTCGTAATGCCGTGAGTAAAATACCTAACTGCATAGCAAATTTACTCGGCGCAGTCGCACTGCGGACATTGCGCATGCGCATTAGCGACTAATCGCTCCGTTGCGAGAAAAAAATACAGAGCGAACAACTCGGAATGACCCCCATAATTTCTTTACTTACCGGGCAAGCGTTGGAATGGGCTTCACCCTTGTGGGAGAGGATGGACCCCATTGTGTCTAACTATTCAGAATTCGTGGCCACCTTTCGAAGAATCTTCGACGAACCGGGCAGGACTTCTGCCGCCTCATTGGACATCCTGCACCTGCATCAAGGCACGCGTACGTACGTACGTACGTACGTACGTACGTACGTACGTACGTACGTACGTACGGTCAGTCAGTAAGTGATCCAGTTTCGTACTCTCTCCTCAGAACTGAATTGGAACGAGGAGGCTCTCATTGCAGCTTTCTGGAGCGGTCTCTCCGAAAAGATCCGGAGCCACCGAAAGCTTCATTACATCAGCTCTGGTCAAACGATCTGTAATACAAATGGTTCCTTTGGATCGTACCATTTCTGTTACTGCGGTGGATGGAAGTTATATCCCTGAGTGTATTATATCCTTTCGTACTATTCCTCTCAAGATGAAGGTCGGAGTTCTTCATTCAGAAAAAATCTCTTTCCTTGTAATTCCTAAAGCCTCTCATGAACTGATCCTAAGGTTTCCATGGTTAATCAGACACAATCCCCACATAGACTGGCAGACTATGGATGTTCTCTCTTGGGGACAAGACTGCTTCCAGAACTGTTTACCTTTAGTAAGACCTCTCTGTTCTTCCAGTCCTTCCAGCCTTCCTGTGGAATAACAAGCCTTTCAAGATGTTTTCAGTAAACATGGGGCGGACACCTTGCCCCCGCATCAAACTTGGGATTGTACCATTGAGCTAGTACCTGGTAAGACTCCTCCCCGAGGTCGAATCTACCCTCTCTCACTTCCCGAGACAAAGGCCATGTCATAGTATATTCGGGAGAACTTGGATAAAGGGTTCATCAGGTCTTCCACATCTCCAGCCGGGGCGGGGTTTTTCTTCGTCAAAAAAAAGGATGGGGGTTTGCGGCCCTGTATTGACTATAGAGGTCTCAATGACATAACAATTAAGAACAGATATCCATTACCCCTGATTCCAGAACTGTTCGACCGTGTTAAAGGAGCTACTGTATTTACTAAGCTGGACTTACGGGGGGCCTACAAAATTATACGTATTCGCCCAGGTGACGAATGGAAGATGGCATTTAATACCCGCGACGGCCATTCCCAATACCTGGTAATGCCTTTTGGCCTATGTAACGCCCCAGCCGTCTTTCAAGAGTTCATTAACGAAATCTTCAGAGACCTCCTCTATGACTGCTTATTAGTGTATCTGGATGACATCCTCATTTTTTCTAGGGATTTGAAGACCCATAGGGAACAAGTCAAAGAAGTGCTAACTCGTTTACGAAGGAATCAATTATTCTATAAATTAGAGAAGTGCACCTTCGAAGTACCCATGATTCCATTCCTCGGTTACATTCTTTCAGGGCAGAGGTTACAGATGGACCCCGCTAAAGTCCAGGCGATTCAGGATTGGGCACTTCCAGCTACCCTTGAAGGAGTTCAATGTTTCCTGGGGTTCGCTAACTTCTACCGAATATTCATTCAAAATTATTCTTCTGTCATAGCTCCCATAACCGCATTAACTAGGAAAGGAGCCGATCCTGCCAAGTGGTCTCTGGAGGCTTTGGAAGCCTTTTCGTCTTTAAAGGAGGCCTTCATGACCGCTCCAGTTCTTCGACAACCTGATCTCAGCCGTCCGTTCTTGGTGGAGGTTGATGCCTCTACTGTAGGAGTAGGAGCAGTATTATCCCAGCTCTTCGAGGACAAGAAGGTTCATCCTTGTGCGTTCTTCTCGCAAAGATTTTCCCCCGCTGAACAGAATTACGCTTTTGAGGAACAGGAATTACTGGCGATTAAGTGGAGGTATTTGTTGGAGGGAGCTCAGCATCCAATCTCGTTAACCACGGATCACAAGAACCTCCTGTATCTACAGTCAGCCCGATGTCTGAACCCACGCCAAGCAAGATGGGCACTCTTCTTTACCCATTTTACCTTTAAACTTAGTTACCGACCAGGTTCCCTCAACAAAAAGGCAGATGCATTATCTCGCTCCCTAAGTTCTGAAGAACCCTCTGACCGTTCAAAAGAGCAATTCATCCTGGAATCCACCTCTTTTTCAGCAACTAATACCTCTCCACTTCCTTCTCCAGGAAAGATCTTCGTTGCACCAAATCTTCGCAAAAAACTTCTTACATGGCCCTCATTCCGAGTTGTTCGCTCGCAAGCTGCTTTTAGGAGCATTGCACACGCTAAGCCGCCGCCTACTGGGAGTGAATCTTAGCTTAGCAAAATTGAAAACGAAAGATTCTCAAATTTGCGAATAAAAATTTCTTTGCAGTTTCTGAGTAGCTCGGGACTTACTCTGCCATTGCGATCAGTTCAGTCAGTTTCGTTCCTGGTTTGACGTCACAAACACACCCAGCGTTCGCCCAGACACTCCTCCGTTTCTCAGCCACTCCCGCGTTTTTCCCAGAAACGGTAGCGTTTTTTCACACACTCCCATAAAACGGCCAGTTTCCGCCCAGAAACACCCACTTCCTGTCAATTACATTACGATCACCAGAACGAAGAAAAAACCTCGTAATGCCATGAGTAAAATACCAAACTTCTTAGAAAATTTACTTGGCGCAGTCGCAGTGCGAACATTGCGCATGCGCAATTAGCGGAAAATCGCTGCGATGCGAAGAAAATTACAGAGCGAACAACTCGGAATGACCACCATGGGCTCACTCCTCTTCCTTCATGGGCCATGCAGGTGGTCATAAAACACTCAAATTCATTCAGCGCTCATACTGGTGGCCTCATCTCAGGACTGACGTTCAGGAATTCGTGGCTGCCTGTCCAAAATGTGCCCAGCATAAGAGTCCCAAAGGTCCTCCAGCCGGGTTGATCCATCCGTTACCTGTGCCACTAAGACCATGGACACATATTTCTATGGACCTTATTACTGATTTACCTACGTCTGGTGGGCGGAACACCGTATGGGTCATAGTTGACCGATTCTCTAAAATGGCACACTTCGTTCCCCTGGCTAATCTTCCATCAGCATCCCAGTTGGCAAAATTATTTATAGCAGAGATCTTTCGACTTCATGGCCTACCACAGGAAATCATGTCTGATAGAGGTCCTCAGTTTGTGGCCAAGTTTTGGAGATCCCTATGTTCTGCTCTTGGTGTGAAGTTGAACTTCTCCTCAGGATATCATCCCCAAACGGATGGTCAAACAGAGAGACTGAACCAGAATCTGGAGACTTTTCTGCGTTTATTCATGTCCTCCTCACAGGACGACTGGCTAGACTTCCTCCCGTTTGCAGAATTTGCCCATAACAATCTCTATCACTCTGCCACAAAATCTTCTCCATTCTTCATTAATTATGGTTACCATCCGAGAGTTCCTGACTTTCAACCTCTGCCTACGCTCGAGGTTCCTGCCGCAGAGTCAACACTTCGACAATTTACTGAAACATGGAAACAAAGGTTCCAGGATCCTTGTCGTATTCTGGTTACTCCTGCTCCTGCTTGGTCGGTTCTCTGTTGCTGCTGCAGTCCTGCCGTTCCTAACCTGCTACTGCCTGTGGAAGCGCTCCTGGAAAACCCGGTCCAGTAAGACTCTTTGAGCACAGTCGGCCCCGGGTCTTCTGCCTCGTCTTTCAAGCCACACTCCACAGATCTACGTCACCAGCCACGTTTTTGTACCACCGACCACAATCTGCAGATTATCTTCAGCCTCATCCTCCAAACCACAGTCCACAGTCCTTGTCTCCAGCCACGTCTTCACCTACCATCCACAGTTCATTATCTACAGTCTCGTCTTTCAAATTACAGTCCACAGTTCTTTGCTTCCAGCCACGTCTTTTAACCATTGTGCTCCAACCACAGTTCTCTACCTCAGCCCTGTACATAATAAATACTATTCATTGACTCTCAACCCCGCCTACGTTCTTCATTGCTCCATGTCCCATGCGAAGGAACTATATCCAACCCCCTCATCTTGTTCACCCACAGCCAACTACCTCCTCGGGCAAGTCTAAGCTGCCGGATCCTCAAACTTTGCTAGACGTGACAATTAGGCTGCTGATATTGTACTAGGTTGCCCATGATTTGAGCTTTCAAACATGTCAGCTACAAGGGGCGACAGAGCTGGGGCTGATCCCACATTGCGTGGTGGTGACGCAGCAGACATAGTAGAGGGAAACATAGCAGCAGAGGGTTCAAGTTCTGGGGGTTCCCTTGACCCCAGTGGAACTGTAGCAACGGGGGGTTCATAACGACCCACCATGAGTTACTTTCTCTACGTTATTAAGTACGCTGGTAACTAGACTTGCGCCCCCTATGGGACCTCCTGTGCCCCAACCGCTTATGGTCCCTGCGGTTAATCCGCCTTGGGCAGATCAACTGTCCGCTGAGTTACAGCAATTGAACCACTCACTGACTAAACAGAAGTCTAACCCTCGCCCGCCTAAGACCAAGGGGTCCTCTAAGCGGGCCATTACTTCCTCACAATCCACTCACGTCCCAGACACCTCGTCTGATGAAGAAGGCGTATATACTGATCCCACAGACACTGACCTAGATAATTCTGATGGGGAATCGGTCTCTCAGGTGGATGTTCCTGACTTATTGGAGGCTATCAGGCTAATTCTTCAAATTACTGATGACCCAGAGCCTGATGCTACCTCCAAAAAACCAGACAGATTTAAACGTCAGAAGGTTATTAAACAAGTTTTACCTCATTCTGACCATTTAGTTGAAATACGTCAGGAATTCTGGGAAAATCCAGGGAAGAAATTCACACCTCACAACAAGATGCTGGCTCGCTATCCTCTTGCTGCGGAGCTAAGTAAAAATTGGGAAACACCCCCGCCAGTGGATTCGCAAGTGGCGCAGCTGGTGGTATCCTCAGCTCCGCCTGTAACTACCGTCACTTCGCTGAAAGAACTGACGGATAAGCGTGTGGAGGGTTGCTTTAAAGCAATTTACACCTTGGCAGGTGCTGCGCATCGGCCCACTATTGCAGCAACATGGGCTGCAGAGGCTATTGAAGCATGGGCTCAGGAGGTAGAAGCAGAGCTGCCATCAAACTTTTCTGACAATGCTAGACAATGTCTCTCGTATATTGTCACAGCATCTCATTACATTAAGGAGGCGGCTTCTGATGCCGGTATTCTGGCGGCCAAGGCTGCTACTACGTCCATTTTGGCTCGCCGGATTCTATGGTTACGATCCTGGTCTGTGGATCTGGACTCTAAGAAAACCCTGGAGGTGCTCCCTTTTAAGGGAGACATTCTTTTTGGAGAAGACTTCAAAAAGATAGTGGCTGACTTAGCCATAGCTAAAACAGCATGTCTACCTAGTACTGCTCCTTCGGTACCGAAGGCTAAGAGTACTTCCTTTCACTCCTTTCGTCCTTCAGGTAAAGCAAAAGGTCAGGCGTACCCGAAACAGGCTTGCACCTCCAAATCTGCTAAGCCCAAACCTAAACGGGCCTGGGCTGCCCGTCAGCTTGCTTCCAAAACGGACAAGTCTGCTGCATGATGGGGCGGGCCTCCCTCTGGGGGATCCCAGGGTGGGGGGCCGGCTTCTATGGTTTACCCAGGAATGGTTGAAGACCACTTCCGATGCCTGGATACGGGAAGTCGTCACTCGAGGTTACGCCGTATCCTTCAAGAATTGTCCCCCTCATCGATTTTACCTGACAGATGTCCCTTCGGATCAGGTGAATGCAAAAACTCTTCATTCGATGGTACAGTCCCTCCTGGACACAAGAGTGGTAGTACAGGTGCCTCTGGCTCTGAGAGGCAAGGGGTACTATTCACTGCTATTCCTAGTCCCGAAACCGAATGGGTCCTCTCGGGCCATTCTCAACCTCAAGTCCTTGAACAAATTTGTGAGAGTCTCCAAGTTTCGTATGGAAACCCTTTGCTCTATTGTTCTGGCTTTGGAACCAGGGGATTATATGGTCTCCCTAGACATACAGGATGGTTACATGCATATTCCTATTGCAATGTCGCATCAGCAATATCTGAGGTTCGCTGTTGACAGGGGTGTATCTAGGGGTCCGGTCACCCCTGGTAAAGTAAGGGACTGGCACCCCCATATTTGAAATAGGGAAGGTGCATGTGCAAAAAAGGGACATGATCTTGTGGGAAAGGGGCATGACCATACAATAGTTCCCCCAATTCAAATTACACTACACAGTAGTAACCCTTATACACATCATGTCCACACAGTAGCAGTTCCCTTTACACATTATACCCACACAGTAATTCTTATAACACTGAGGAGACATCAGCAGTGCCTGGCCTGGCTGAGGAGGCAATGCCACCCAAGGCCAGGTAGTATAATCAAATAGTAGTGCAAAGAAGTGCAGTGCTGCGCAATACCCAGTGGTGCAAGTAGTAAAAAATCATAGTGGTACTGTGTGTGCATGCACACAAAAAAATGGGTGTGGCCACATGACACATGGGGCATGGCCAATGAAAATGGGGGCATGATACATATATGACCCCAGTAGTGCAGTGCCAGATACACATATGCCCCCAATAGTGCCAGATACACACATGCCTCCACAGTGCCAGATACACATATTCCCCCACAGTGCCAGATACACATGCCCCCACAGTGCCAGATCTGCCCCCATATTGCCAGATACACATATTGCCCCACATTGCCAGATATACCCCAATGTTGCCAGATATGCCCCCCACATTGCCAGATACACATGCCCCCACAGTGCCAGATATGCCACCACAGTGCCAGTGCATCCACACTGTCTGCTGCTGCTGTTGGGGAGAGGAGAGCACAGCACGTGCCTCTCTTGCCCTCAGTCTGGTCTCCTCCTGCGGCGGTGGCGGAGTCCTGTAGCTCAGGTTCTGGCGCCGGTCCGCAAGCCAATCAGAGCTTGCGGTCCGGCAGTAGTGGCTCCTGATTGGCTGCCAGTCCACAAGCTCTGATTGGCTCATGAACCGCCGTTTGAGTACACGCCGCCACAGCCGCTGGACTCAAAGTGGGGAGAAACCGCTGGTCTATGGACTGAAGGGGGCAGGAGAGGAGAGGCGCATGCTGCGCTCTCCTCTCTTCATGGTATCTGCAAGGTGGCAGCCCAGCGGTACTGCATACCGGCTAGGAATTTCTAACCAGTACGCAGTACCGCCATACTTACATCACTGGCACTATCTAACTCTCCTATTCAAATATACATAGCTGTAGTCCCCCCTCAGCACATAGCCATAGCCCCCGCCAGATCACAGCACATAGTTATTTCCCCTTCCCAGCACAGTCATAGTCCCCATTCCCCTCCCAGAACATAGCCATTGTCCCCTCCCAGTAAATTGCCATAGCCTCCCCACCTCTCCAAGCAATAGCCGTAGTCCCCACAGCACATAGCTGTAGTCTCCACCTCTCCCAACACAGCCATACAGTAGTCGCCATCCCCCTCCCATCACATAACAATAGTTCCCTGACAGCATAGATTGCCATAGTCCCCCTCCATGCACATAGCCCCTCACCTCCCTGAGCACATAGCCATAGTCCCTACCCCCCTCCCATCACATAACAATAGTTCCCTGCCAGCATAGATACCCATAGTCCCCCTTCCTGTACATAGCCCCTCACCTCCCCAAGCACATAGCCATAGTCCCCATCCCCCTCCCAGCACATAGCTGTAGTCCGCCCTTAGCACATACTGTACCAGTAGTCTTCCCCACTCCCAGCACATACATAGCCTCCTCACACAGACCATAGCCCTTGTCCCCACCCCACAACATCCCAGCAGATAGTTGTAGTGTCTGGGAATACCTGCTGTGCTGAGCTGCCTGGGATGGAGGGTGGAGGATTGCTCTGCAGGCAGGAGCTGGTGCCGTTGTCCGGCATCGCACCAAACTATGCGAAGAAACTGAAAATAAACTACAACTCCCAGCAGGCCTTATCGCCGGGAGCTCCCGACAGCAAGGGTTGCTGGGAGTTGTAGTTTATTTTCAGTTTCTTCCTTGTAGAGCATTGCGGTGCAGGACACCAGTGCCAGCTCCTGCCTGCTGAGCGATCTTCCGCCCTCTATCCCAGGCAGCTTGGCACAGCAGGTATTGCCAGACACTATGGCTGAAGGGATTCCACTCATTGGCCGAGGGTGGCACCGTCAGGCCGCGCCCCCTGCTCGGCTGGCGCCCCTAGTGAGTACCACCCTGGTCAGTGGGTAGATACGCCCCTGGCTGTTGGCAACCTCCATTACCAATTTCGGGCGTTACCTTTTGGCTTGACCACGGCGAGAATTCACCAAGGTCATGGCGGCAATGACGGCTGTACTCCGCCGTCAAGGGGTCAGAATCCTCCCGTATCTGGACGACTTGTTGATCCTGGTGTATTCCCCAGAAATTCTCCTATGCCATCTGGATCTGACGCTCCAGTTTCTGCAAGCCCAGGGGTGGCTCATCAACTGAAGTAAATCCTCCCTGGTCCCTGCGCAGAGCATGGTGCACCTGGGGGCATTGTTAGACACTCACAACCAGTGGTTGTTCTAGTCTCAGGAGAAGGTCCTGAAGCTTCAGGACAGGATTCGATGCTTCCTATCTCGCCTGCAAGTGTCGATACATTCGGCGATGCAAGTGCTAGGTCTCATGGTGTTGGCCTTCGACATGGTGGAGTACGCTCAATTCCATTCCCGCCCTCTACAGAAATTGATTCTTGCCAAGTGGGACGGCCTGCCTCACCGGTTCAGGTCTCACATGATCTCCTTGTCTCCGGAGGTCCGTCTGTCACTGAGCTGGTGGCTTCAGGACCAACGATTGAGCAGGGGTCGTCCCTTCTGGATCTCCAACTGGGTCCTTCTGACGATGGACGCCAGCCTGAGAGGTTGGGGCGCAGTTTTGGAGCAACACTCCCTTCAGGGTCGGTGGACCAGGGAGAAGTTTCTCCTCCCGATAAACATTCTGGAACTGCGGGCGGTGTTCAATGCTCTGAACTTGGCCCAGCATTTAATACAGAACAGACCTGTTCAAGTACAATCGGACAACGCCACCACGGTGGAGTACATCAATCATCAAGGCGACACTCGAAGCCACATGGCAATGAGGGAAGTATCCAGAATTCTTCAGTGGGCAGAATGCCGTCTGCCAGCCATATCGGCAGTGTTCATCCCGGTAGTCCTAAACTGGGAAGCGGATTTCCTCAGTTGTCAGGAAGTACACGCCGGAGAGAGGAGCCTCCATCCAGAAGTATTTAAACTCCTAGTGGACAAGTGGAGCCTCCCAGATGTGGACCTGAAGGTGTCTCGACACAATCACAAGGTTCCGGTCTTCGGAGCAAGAACAAGGGATCCTCAAGCTGCGTTCGTGGATGCTCTAGCAATTCCATGGAACTTTCAGCTGCCGTATGTGTTCCCTCCGGTGTCACTCCTGCCCAGAGTAATAAGAAAGTTCAAGCAAGAAGGAGGAATCCTACTTATGATCGCTCCAGCGTGGCCCAGACGACATTGGTTCTCAGATCTTCAGGGTCTCTCGTTAGAGTGTCCTCTTCTGCTTCCACAACGGCCAGACCTCCTCGTTTAGGGCCCCTGTGTTTACCAGGATTTGGCCCATTTGGCATGGCTCTTGAAGCTTCCATACTGAGGGCCAAGGGTTTTACTGAGGCGGTCATTCAGACTATGTTGAAGGCCCTTAAGCCGGCTTCTGCTCGGATTTACCATAGGGTCTGGAATGCTTACTTTGCTTGGTGCGCATCTAATAATCATGACGTTTACAAGTTTAGTATGGCCAAACTTTTGGCCTTTCTGCAACAGGGCCTGGACTTAGGCCTTCGTCTGGCCTCCATCAAGGTTCGTATTTTGGCCTTGTCGTTTTGGTTTCAGAGAAAAATTGCCATTCTGCCTGATGTTCATACGTTCACTCAGGGTGTATTACGGATTCAACCTCCTTACATCCTGCCTGTGGCTCCTTTGGATTTGTCATTGGTTCTGGAGGCTTTACAAGAGTCTCCGTTCTCCGTTCGGCCCTCTTGAATCTACAGACCTTAAGTGGCTTTCCATTAAGGTATTGTTTCTACTGGATATTGCCTCTGCTAGACAGTTGTCAGATTTGGGGGCCTTGTCGTGTAGGTCCCCCGATCAGATTTTTCACCATGACCGGGCAGTCCTTAGAACACGTCCCTGGTACCTACCTATGGTGGTGTCTTCTTTCCACCTTAATCAGGAGATTGTGGTTCCGGCCTTTGTCTCTCCAGAATTGTCTTCCAAAGAGTGGTCTTTGGATGTGGTATGGGCTCTCCGTATCTATGTGAAGAGGACAGCTCCTGTCAGGAAGTCCGATTCTCTCGATTTGTACTGTTTGGTTTTCACAAACGTGGCTGGTCTGCTAACAAGCAGACCTTGGCCAGATGGATTAGAATGGTGATTGCACAAGCTTATGTACAGGCTGGCCTTCCAGCTCCTGCTACCATCAAGGCCCATTCTACTCGATCTGTTGGACCTTCTTGGGAGGCCCGCCATGGTGCGACCCTTGAACAATTGTTCAAGGCGGCTACGTTGTCCTCAGTGAACACGTTCATAAGGTTCTATGCTTTTGATACATCCACCTCCCAGGATGCTTCCTTTGGACGCCGGGTTCTTGTGCCCGCTACAGTGTGTCCCCTCCTATAAGGAACTGCTTTAGGACATCCCCGATGTTATTCCCTGTGGAACCCAGTGTACCCCGCAGCAGAAAACGAGATTTATGGTAAGAACTTACCGTTGTTAAACCTCTTTCTGCGAGGTACACTGGGCTCCATGGGGCACCCACCCTGACGCACTTAGCTTCTTTGGTTGGTATGGCATTAGCTGCTGACTCCTTCTCCTGTTGTGAGTATGTGGTGTATGTGGCTACTAACGGTTGTCGTCTCTTTTTGCCTGCTACTGCATTGGGCTGGTTAACAAAACTGAGCTCCTGTGCACGGAGGCGGGGTTATAGAGGAGGCGGTGCTAAGCATTCTGGGAACAGTCAAATCTTTTAGCCTGTTGGTGCCTCTGATCAAGATCCTACTCTACACCCCAATGTTATTCCCTGTGGAGCCCAGTGTACCTTGCAGAAAGAGATTTAACAACAGTAAGTTCTTACCATAAATCTCGTTATTTTATCCATATACTGTAGCTTCTCTTTCCATCTTGTAATAAGTGCCCAGTGGTCCTACACCTACTACCCTTACAATATGCACAAATTATAAACTGCTTTTTTTCTGAAGTCGTTACATTTTCAGAAAATACCATTAGTATTTGTATTCATTCTAACATGTCAAACTGTAACTAAAATGGTCAAAAAGTGTTTTTATTGAAATTTTATTGACGTGATGTTTAGGGTTTTATTTTATATAAACACCACAAACCAATACTTTGTGGTTCTTGCTATGGCAATAGTTCACTGTACAAAAAATTGCAACGAGCAGGATCTACGGGTAAGTTTACACACAAAAAAAAAAAAACACTTGAAAATTATTTTTTAAAGTAAAATTTAGTTGCCTTGGTTTAAATGGTAAACATATATAGAACTAATATTGCAGCCTAACAAGCCCTATCATTTTCTAAACTAGGAAGCCTACCACATTGAATAAGGGGTACCTTTTTATTTTTTTTTAATATGGGGAGAGATTTGGACTTGGATTTCCCCCATACATTATTTTTTTCTTTGTGTGTGCGGTGTTGCAGTGATTGTCTGGTGATGAAAATAACTACTGAGAATGTACATCATTTGAAAGCGGAGTCTCCCTTCTTTCAGACAAGGGTACACCCTTGTGTGAATGGGAGAGTTAGAACATAATCTTCTCTCCCTCCATCGATGGACGACAATAGCTGCAAAGAGGTCACATTATTTGAAAGTGAGTACTCCCATCTTTCAAATACAGTAGTACCCATATGTACAGGTGCAATACTGGGCGTAAGAGGGCATGCAGTGCCCTCCCACCCATATACGGAAGACATGTTTTCTGTAGCGCTTGATAATATTTTCCGGAGAAAAAGACACTGAGGGCAGGACATAAAGAAACTGAGCTGCAGAAGACAGAGTGGGGAATTACCAGCAGGAGAGAAAGAGACTGATGGGGAAGACAGGACAGAGAGGGGCAGACACAGGGAAAGGATAACACAGGATGGAATAGAGAGTAGAAGAAGAAATCCCAGGTAAATCCCAGGACAACACCTAGTACTATATTTACATGCTGCCCTTATCATATTTTTACAAAGTTGGCTTTACAATATGTTCAATATTTGAATGCTAACATCTCTGTTGAACAACCATTTCTTATGCATCTAGATTTATTTGGCTTCCTTCTACCAACCTGACCAGGAAATCCCACCAGAGAATTGTAATAATCCCTTACAAGAAAAGTATGGTATGCGATCAGGCAATACCTGTTGACATGTAGTTAAATAGTTAAATGCTGCAAACTGACTCTTAACTGAGTGTTATTGTGCATAACTCATCATCCACAATAACATTACATGTCTGAGTCACCAGACTTAAAGGTGAGGCTAATTAGACTGCAGGTACATGCTGTTTACTTGGCTCTATAAAAGGGTCTGCATATACCCAAGCCTGTCACTGTGTTATTGAGGCATTGTTGTTTATCATCTATCATCTGTATCCTGTTATCTTCAATAAAATCTACTCTGATTTGGAATCAATGTGTGGACTAACCTCCTTGCTCACATGTGCAATGTACCTACCAACTTGGAGGAATCTGCCAATGTCTGAAAGTACATAAATCTGTTTCATTTACTTTCCATCAAAATCATAATTTCCAAAATGGCACAGCACCCTCCCACATCACAGTTATTTTGTAATAATTGTCTAGTGCATCTTCTGAAGTACCTGTTGTCCAACTTTCTTTTCATTTCAAACCTTGGCACTTTCTCCAGAGTGGACTAAGTAAGCATACTGTATTTTAATATTAACAGCCATGAACTAAAGAGCACGATATATGTAGCATAGATATTAGCTATAAGTGCAATTAATTTTCTTCATTTTCTTTACATAATAGGTCAATCACAAGTATCTGACTCAAAGAAGATGTTCAGCACCTTCCCTTGTGTTTCCAAAATCTCTTAGCAAGCCATGGTCCACAGGAAGGTATGTCAGAGACTCTACGTTTTTGTGTAGACTGCTGTGTTTAAATGTGTACAAACCAGGCCCAGTGTCTGGTAGTGATGACCATCGGTGAGTTATCCATTGATGATCGCTATCGATGGTACAAAAGCATTGCAAAAGCAATCATTTCACTTTTCCTTCTGTAGCTGGGGCCATTCTGTGCATGCACAGTGTGCTGACCACACATGTGCAGAGGCCATTAAAGAGGAGGAATCTGGAGGAACCTTCTCCCAGTAATTTCTGTGGAATGTAGCCCATAGTATACAGCAGCTAATGCCATCTAAAGATGACGTATGTTTCCAGTGCCAAACTCTGGATTGGTAAATCTGACAGATTTGCAGCCCCGTTAGAAAGATACTGTATAAGGGAAACGGCTGATGTCAGAAATGGAGGGGCCGCTGTCGATATGAAGATATCTGCTGTGGTCCCTCCTTCATACATTTGGGGGATCCTTAATATTTGCAGATATCCCCCAGAAAAAGGGTGTGTTAAGGGTATTTGCTACAAATATTTTTGACAAGTCTAGTTATGGCTCTAGGCTGGTCATTTATCCCTCTTTATCCGTCTCTACTTTAACACTTTTTTAAGGCTTAATACATTTGGGCCTTAGTCCACAGAATATCAGGAATTTAATAATGATTAAAGGCATGTATTGAACTGGTAAATACATTTGACATGTGAATGCTAAAGCTCTTGACTGCAATGAAGTAATGTCCCAAATAACACTGGTAAATAATGAAGAGTTGGAATGCAAGGAAGGTATGCCCTGAATAACACTGGTAAAAACTGAAGCACGGGGGTGTTTTGCTGATATCTCTTGTAACACAGGTCCTATTTTAGACCTGATCGCAGCAGCAAATTTGTTAGCTAATGGGCAAAACCATGTGCACTGCAGGTGGGGCAAATATAACATTTGCAGAGAGCGTTAGATTTGGGTGGGTTATATTGTTTCTTTGCAGGGTAAATACCGGCTGCTTTATTTTTACACTGGAATTTAGATTTCAGTTTGAACACACCCCACCCAAATCTAACTCTCTCTGCACATGTTATATCTGCCCCCCTCCCCCCCCCCCCTGCAGTGCATATGGTTTTGCCCATTAGCTAACAAATTTGCTGCTGCAATCAGGTCTGAATTAGGTCCAAAGATAAAGCACAGAAGCACTGTGAAGCAATGCACATACTATCCCGGTAACTCACTGGTGGAAGGCACAGGGAGAGCAGGATGTCAGGAGCCAGGGTCTTGTGCAGGTAGACTGCCACGGAATAACATCAACAAGGCAGACTTGATTATCTGGCACAGGAAGTCTTGATAAGTAGGTATGTATTAGAATATTACAAGTGCTACTCACCGTTGCTACAGTACTTCAGCTGATCACGACAGACTGCATGGAAACAGACCAGACTGTGGTAGAAGCACCAGAGAGTACAGCAGAGCAGCACAACAGGCTAACTCTAGGTTCAAAACAGAGGATTAAGGTTCCCATACACCTAAAGATTTATCTTCCAATCTGGCTGGTTGGAACGAAAAATCTGGTAGTGGATGGGAGCAAATGACAGTTGACCATTTGAAATGGTCAAGTGTCATTTGCTCCCATTCATGTAATTTGCTCCCATCCATTACCAGCTTTTCTTCACCATTTTCACCATTCTATTTTCTAATGGATGGTCAACCTGAACATCACACAGCCCTCCCTCTTAAACATGTGATATCTTGATGTCACGCCTAGGGGGTGAGGCCAATAACTCTTGGAAATAAAGTACTTCATGGAGCATACGGGGCACAGGGGGCAGTTCCACATGCAGGTGCTTTGGGGTACCATTGGTGCCATGGCAGGGCACCGCTTACAGACCCCTAGGTTAATTAATAAAGGTCTTCTTAAAGTATTCTGGATAGTCATCAGTGAGAACAACGTAAGTTTAAAATTCATAGAAAACATTGAAATTCACCATGAATCAGCTTTGTTAATGCCAAAATTAAATGAATGAACTAGAATTATCCCCCTACACTACTTTTATATATCTTAAGGGACCATTTATCATTGTATATTTGTGGTTATATCCCCAAAAACACCCTTTTTCGAGGGCTAGTTGCAAATATTAAGTATTCACTGAAAGTAAGAAGGAGGGACCTCCATTGCCATCCACAGCCCCCCCCCCCCCATGGGTTTCTATGGTGGATGCGATGCTGCCTGATTTACCAGTATCCGGAATGCTATGCATTCCCGATATTGGCCCCTGCTACCGCCATATGTAGATGGAGTCAATTAACTGTTATTTCGGAAGACATAGAGGACCATGCACATTAAAATTGCAATGTTCCAATCAAGGAATTAGAGAAATCATTGTCTGAAAATTTTGCGCATTTTAAATATTCTGCCCAGTCAAATCGATTGATTAACCTTTTCAATCTGGCTATTGTTTCATAAGATAATCGGGAAAAAAAAACATTATGCCAATACATTTGTAAATTGCTCCCAGGTCTTGTACACATATCTGCGGTCATATGACAATATGGCTGACTAGCGATCAATGATGGGTGAGAGAGGTCAAACAGACCAGGTCATACAACTGCACAATTAGATACAAAGCTCAGAGCAGGTGGTAAGAAACTATGGTCTTGAACAATCAAAATACCAGTAATGGTAAATCCAATAGACAATAGCACCAAGATTTGGAAGCAAAAATATTTAACGGCTGTCCAAGTGCTGCATTGATTAACAAAATCTTGGAATCGGCTGTGAACACTACTAAGATGATGCCAGACAGGTAAGTATCTCATAACCCTCTGTCAAACTAGGTTTACTACAGCCTAGCTATATCCTGTGAGTATTTAGCAGAGTGGAAGAGTAACTGTGCAGTGACCTTATTATCTGGTGTTTCCCCTACACCACAAGCTAAAGAGTTTTATTTGTTTATAGAGGTCTATTGATTTTACAGATAGTTTTAACACTTTTGGATTGTAGGAGGGTGTGAAAGGTGCTATTTGAAAAACAAGCCCACTAAGAAGTGGTTAATTTCCAGTCCAAACGTCTTAGAGTAAAGCCATCAAGTCTTCATTAATGAGTTCTACTTTGATTTTTGAGCAAACATAAAGTCTGCTGTAACATAAGCTGGTTTCATAAGCATAGTTATTTATCCATTAAAGTAATAAGGCCCAATATACAAAGTACACTGAAGGCACACTGATTATTGTTTTTAGAAACAAATGCATTTAAATGGTAAAACCAGCAAACTTTGTGGTGAGGCAGAAAAATCTGCAAAGGTGCCCTGTGCAAGGTGTAAATGTCACATCACAGTCCAACCAGGGCCGTCTTTTCGTATGGGCTCAATGGGCTCTTGCCCAAGGGCCCCAAGAGAATAAGGGCCCTAGGCTGATAGCTGAGGGTCTCCTCTTTCCAGGGGTACCAGATTTTTGAAAATCGGCCCTGGGGAACCGGAGATATCCGACTTGAAAGCAGTGGTCCCCATCCAAGCCTATTAATTGCTCTTCCCAGCCTGATATCTCGGGTTTTGTCTGACTTAGAGTATTTCTGAGGGTATAAACCAAAAGCTGTGGCTCTCCCCTTTTGGTGGACACTTGCAGCTTGTCTCTACTATGCCCAGAACCAGAGATATCAGCCTTCAAGCAGCTGGTCCCTGCTCCAGCTCCAGACGCCTGGTATGCAGTTTTATATTTTCGTTGGTGGATTGCTCTGGCTCCTGAACTCTGATCCCAAAGTCCCCAGAACCTTCTGAAAGGTGGGCCTCTCTAGTTTTTTTATCCCATTCAAAGCTAAGAAATATATTTTCAGGAACTTGAGATATCTGCAGTCAGGCAAGCTGCCCTCCCACCGGAAAATGATAAATATTAAGCCCACTCCACTAGCCACCCCTCCCCTATGTATTATACACCCCCTACCACCCTGGAAGTCATGTACCAGGGCTTCTTCATTCAGCCCAATGCCCCTTCTACAGTTTAGCCCCATCTGTGCAGTAAAGGAGTAATTAGAGAAATTACTGCTCCAGGTCCTACATGCTGAGCGGAAGATAGAACACCCCCTACCGCCCGCAGGACATCAAAGCTGCCGCTGATAGCACCACCACCCCTACCACTGGAGGATGGGTAGGGGGCCCAGTGCATTGCTGTGCCCAGGGGCCTACACTGCTGTTAAGACAGCTCTGAGTCCAACCTCCTACTACTTTCCAAGACTTGTTAATGAATGCTTTCATTTTTATGCATGACTAAAGGTGTTGTTTATTCAACGATTAACTAGCAGTGTGATGCATACTTGGCAACTCTCTCGGAAGGTGTGGGAGACTCACAATTTTTCGAGTAGTCCCTCGTACCCTCGGAAGAGTGGGTGGATGTCCCACATGCGGCCCACTTCCTAGTGAAGTGGGCAGGATGGGTATTACAGGAAATCATGGGTCAGCATGGATGGAGCGGGGCTAAAGTGACATGAAGAGCCAGAAATGGTCAGCTATATTTCCTCTCCAGGCTTCTCCCAGAGAAAAGCAACTTAAAGTCAGCAAGTGTAATTTCCGCCCAAATGCTGAATTGCATATGTATACGTATGTACTGTATATACACTGCTCAAAAAAATAAAGGGAACACTAAAATAACACATCCTAGATCTGAATGAATGAAATATTCTTATTAAATACTTTGTTCTTTCAAATCAAATTTATTAACCCATGGAGGTCTGGATTTGGAGTCACACTCAAAATTAAAGTGGAAAAACACACTACAGGCTGATCCAACTTTGATGTAATGTCCTTATAACAAGTCAAAATGAGGCTCAGTAGTGTGTGTGGCCTCCACATGCCTGTATGACCTCCCTACAATGCCTGGGCATGCTCCTGATGAGGTGGCGGATGGTCTCCTGAGGGATCTCCTCCCAGACCTGGACTAAAGCATCTGCCAACTCCTGGACAGTCTGTGGTGCAACGTGGCGTTGGTGGATGGAGCGAGACATGATGTCCCAGATGTGCTCAATTGGATTCAGGTCTGGGGAACGGGCGGGCCAGTCCATAGCATCAATGCCTTCATCTTGCAGGAACTGCTGACACACTCCAGCCACATGAGGTCTAGCATTGTCTTGCATTAGGAGGAACCCAGGGCCAACCGCACCAGCATATGGTCTCACAAGGGGTCTGAGGATCTCATCTCGGTACCTAATGGCAGTCAGGCTACCTCTGGAGAGCACATGGAGGGCTGTGCGACCCCCCAAAGAAATGCCACCCCACACTATTACTGACCCACTGCCAAACCGATCATGCTGGAGGATGTTGCAGGCAGCAGAACATTCTCCTTGGCGTCTCCAGACTCTGTCACGTCTGTCACATGTGCTCAGTGAGAACCTGCTTTCATCTGTGAAGAGCACAGGGCGCCAGTGGCGAATTTTCCAATCTTGGTGTTTTCTTGCAAATGCCAAACGTCCTGCACGGTGTTGGGCTGTAATCACAACCCCCACCTGTGGACGTCGTGCCCTCATACCACCCTCATGGAGTCTGTTTCTGATCATTTGAGTAGACACATGCACATTTGTGGCTTGCTGGAGGTCATTTTGCAGGGCTCTGGAAGCACTCCTCCTGTTCCTCCTTGCACAAAGGCGGAGGTAGTGGTCCTACTGCTGGGTTGTTGCCCTCCTATGGCCTCCTCCACATCTTCTGATGTACTTGCCTGTCTCCTGGTAGCGCCTCCATGCTCTGGACACTACGCTGACAGACACAGCAAACCTTCTTGCCACAGCTCGCATTGATGTGCCATCCTGGATGAGCTGCAATACCTGAGCCACTTGTGTGGGTTGTAGACTCCGTCTCATGCTATCACTAGAGTGAAAGCACCGCCAGCTTTCAAAAGTGACCAAAACATCAGCCAGAAAGCATAGGAGCTGAGAAGCTGTGGTCACCACCTGCAGAACAACGCCTTTATTGGGGGTGTCTTGCTAATTGCCTATAATTTCCACCTGTTGTCTATTCCATTTGCACAACAGCATGTGAAATTGATTGTCAATCAGTGTTGCTTCCTAAGTGGACAGTTTGATTTCACAGAAGTGTGATTGACTTGGAGTTACATTGTGTTGTTTCCCTTTATTTTTTTGAGCAGTGTATATAGCACATTTGCTATTACATATATGTAATAGTGCATGTACCAAATTTATGCATGGGGTACTTACGCCCATAATCACTTACACCCAATCAAGCCATTAGCACAAGAAAAAGTTGTTAACATTTGTTGTGATGGCAAAAACTGTATTCACAATTATGATATAAACATATATAATGAAAACAGCAAGTAATAATCCTCTTTCCAAATGAAATTAGCAAACAAATAATTTAAAATATGCACACAAAATAATATAATATATAGACCCAAACAATAAAGAAAGCACCTATCAGCAATAAACCAACGATAATTGGCTAGCTAGTGCTGGCGTCTGTCATCATTACATCATACCAGCTGTTGCCCAGGTTTAAATTTTCCAGTTATTAAGTTATAAATGAGTTGACTGTAACTGACAACATATTAAAAATAATGAATAGTTTATTAGCTCTTCCAACACACCCATGAGGTGGCGGGATGCAGTCAGAATGCCGGCTGTCAGGGTCCCGGCAGTTGAAATACCGCCGCCGGAATTCCGACACTCTTTAGAAACCCACTGCCGAAACTCTGAAAGGGCCAGGAGACCGACGCTGGCATCCCGGCAACTGGCATCCTGTCCATAAGTATAGCTGCTGGGTTAGGTTTAGGGCTGGGGGAGGGGGGTTTGGTTTAGGTGCCAGATTGGGGGTTAGAGTTAAGCTACGGGGGGACGTAGGTTAGGGTTAGGCTGCGGGGGGGGGGGGGGTGGAGAGATAGGGTTAGGCAACAGGGTCAGTGTTAGGGTGAGGACACAGGTTTAGGCACCTCCGGGGGGAGTTTAGGGTCAGGCACTAAGGTGGGAGTTTAGGGTTATCCTGCAGGAACAGAGGGTTAGGGGGTAGGGGAGAGTGGAGAACACTCCACACACCCCTGGCAGTCATTCCAACATCGGGATCCTGGTGTCTGTTTTGTGACCAAAGGAATCACGAGCACCAGCATTTCATACTGGACCCGAGGTGACTGCCCAGTATCATTTTTGTTTTTGGGGTGTCACAGTAGCCCTGATCCCCAGTCTCTCTTTCTGTTCAGTTTTAGAATCACTTTTGCATTGCAAGATGGGATTAAAGTTTTCCTTCTGTTATCAATGTTGCTATTCCAAGGTTTTCGGGTACACACAATATTTTTGTCTTCCCACCTCCATTTCTGTCAGTTATCTTAGTTAATTGATTTATGGTTATTTCAGTAATTTATTTCAGGTCATTGAATTATGGTCATTTCTGTCAGTTATTACAGTTCATTAAAGTTTTCATCCAAATCCATCCAATGGAAGGCCCAGAACAGGCTCCCTGGGTCAAAGGTCTGCCCGGCGCATTCCGTTGTGAGGTCCGACCGGGACCCTAACCTCCTTTAAAACCTGGCCAGGATCCAAATGGACCACCTGCAATCGGCGCAGGGGCATCCGAATGCATAACCAGACAGATAAACAAACAGAGCAATTCATTTTATATATTATTTATTATTTATGTATTACCAGTTATTTATATAGCACACACATATTTTGCAGCGCTTTACAGAGAATATTTGTCTATTCACATCAGTCCCTGCCCCATTGGAGCTTACAAACTTTATTTCCTACCACATGTATACGCACACACATTTATGCTAGGGTTAATTGTGTGGGGAGCCAATTGACCTACCAGTATATATTTTTTTGATTGTGGGAGGAAACGGAGTACCCAGAGGAAACCTGCACAAGCACAGGGAGAATATACAAACTGCGCAAAGGGCCGTGGTGGGAATCGAACCAATGACCTCAGTGCTGTGAGGCAGTAATGCTAACCATTACACCGTCCATGCTGCCCACAATATATATATGGCCCTAGCCCCAAAGGGGGTGGATTGTTAAGTTTAATCCCCGCCAGTATTTTAAGAAGGATAATGAAGGCTAAGTGTATCAAGTTTGGTCCAGATCCATCAAGTCATGTAGGAGCTTATGAAGAACAAACAAACGTACGTACGTACGTACGTACGTACGTACGTACATATACATTAATTTTCACTTTTACATATATAGATATATCACAATTTATTTTTTTTGTAAATACATAAACAACCCCTTACTGTGCTTGAAGCACGGTTATCAGATCCTCATAGGGACATTGCGTCGATTCATAAAGCAGAGAAAAGCCCTGTTTTGGAATAGGTTACCATGGAGAAGTCCCCCCGCTCTGTGACTGAATCGCATCACCATACTTACGTATTCCGCTCTTCCATGGAGTTCAGGTTGGCGCATCCTGAAGATCGGTGCACAGACGGCAGGGAGGCTTAATGCTACCCGCTCTCTGCCCAGCACTCATGCCTGCTCCTCTCCCCTGACCTCCCAGTAGCCCCTGCAGCCTCCCGGGAGGTCAGCTGGAAGCGCATGCGCAGAGGGGACTGCCTGGAGAAGACCTCACCGCTGGACCCCAGGATACCAGATTGTACCGCCGGAGAGGTGAGTATACATGAAATGCATACCCTCCAACATTTTACACATAAAAATCGGTACAAATTAGGAAAAGGGGCGTGGCCACGCCCTTT
Source organism: Pseudophryne corroboree (assembly GCF_028390025.1). Classification (NCBI taxonomy): domain Eukaryota; kingdom Metazoa; phylum Chordata; class Amphibia; order Anura; family Myobatrachidae; genus Pseudophryne; species Pseudophryne corroboree. The sequence continues at coordinate 573,387,131 of NC_086447.1, read as the reverse complement.
TTCCTATACTTTGAATGGAAATTTGGACAGTCAAAAATCGGTACAGACCATAAAAAAAGGTACTGTACCTGCCAAAAAGGTATAGTTGGAGGGTATGTAATTGGTACTTATCTCCTATATATTTGCCCAAATCTGTGACTCTGTGCCCGTAACGCTGGGCGGAGTCACAGGCACAGATCTGGCCAGGAACAGTCCCCTCCCTCTCTCCGCCCAGTCCCCTGTCTCCCTTCTCCCCGTACACTCTCTCTGGTGACACCGCAGCCGCTGACTGTGAGCGGAACTCACACTACCCGCCTCACAGACTAGCGGCTGCTGCAGAGTTCAGGGGGACATGCTGAGCACTGGCAGCTGCTCTCGCTCCCTCTCCCACCCGCGGCATCCACCCGTCACTTACCCGCGGTCGCGGGTGAAAAGGGACCGTGGCTTCGCGGAAGGGGGCGTGGCTTCGCGTCCCGACCCCCGTTTTCGGCACAACTCGCCCCCCCTCACACCCGCGGCAACCACCCGCATCTGCCCCCCACCCGTGGCATCCACCCGTCACTTACCCGCGTTCGCGGGTGAAAAGGGGCGTGTCTTCGCGAAAGGGGGCGTGGCTTCGCGTCCCGACCCCCGTTTTCGGCACAACTCGCCCCCCCTCCCACCCGCGGCAACCACCCGCATCTGCCTCCCACCCGCGGCATCCACCCGACACTTTCCCGCGGTCGCGGGGTGAAAAGGGTGCGTGGCTTCGCGGAAGGGGGCGCGGCTTCGCGTCCCGACCCCCCGTTTTCGGCACATTGTGGGTCGGGGCATACGGCCTTCACCCGGACACTGCTGAATCTGCAGTGCTGGCTTCTGCACTGTGACAGGAGCCGGCACTTTGGTGTCACCCCTCAGAGGGTAACACCCGGGTGCGGCCCGCACCCACGTTGTGGCGCCACTGCTCCCGCCCCCACCCGTAGCACAAACACCCGCCGCATCCACCCACCACCCGCGGCACTCCCGTCCCCTCCCCCACCCAGAGCACAAACACCCGCGCCACCCACCCGCGGAACTCCCGCCCCCTCCCCCACCGGTAGCACCAACACCCGAGGCAAACCAACCACATTCGCCCCCCACCCGCGGCACTCCCACCCGCAGCACTAACACCCGCGACACCCACGGAATCCACCCACCACCCGTGGCACTCCACCCCCTCCCCCACCTGCAGCACCAACACCCGCACCACCCGTGGCACTCTGCCCCCTCCGTGGCGCAAAAGTGAATAAACAATATTAAAACAATAGACAGCTTCCCTGTAAAAAATGTCCTCAAAGGTTTTCTTCAATCTTTATAATTTTCTTTAATGAAGATCCACTCTGGTATAGCTTGTACCTCGGACAAAAAATATATATTTCCTTAGTGCAACACTGTTTTCAAATGTGTGAATAGCACTCTATATACACATATGATGTTGCACTCACATTTGTTTGGATATATAATTGCCCGTATATCCTCTACACCTGAGGTATACTCCTTTAAATTCCTTCATCCATAATATGGGCTCAAAGGTAAATAAGAAAGGGATTTAGTGCAACACCGTTTGTTTAAAAGACAACAGGATTTATTCAAGGTCACACTTACAGAAAGTAAAATTCATATGAGCATAAAAAGTACAATCCCCAAGGGAAGGTAAGATTCTCACGATAGAAGCAGTCCGAGCCAGCCGGTCCAGGATCCTCGTAGAGAAAGAGTTGTTTCACCTTCACAGTGGGTAAAGAAATGTCCAAAAGGTACCACCTGCTTAACGCGTATCGGACTCTAACAGGTCCTTCATCAGAAGCATGGTGGTCTACAGCACAGTTCACATATTTATACCCCAGTGTTAATGGGATACTCCTCTTGACTCCACCCCCTCCCCAATGATGTAATGGGCGCCTAAATTTGAATGAACAAATCAGCAGAACGAGCAAACTTCCGAAAACGGGAGTTTGCGGTGACGTCACTTCCGGTATCAGCGGAAGTGACGTTTATGCGTTTCACCGCGTTCCACCCGCGGTCTTAACAACGTAGGGACACAATACTTTGCGGTGACGTCACTTCCGGTATCGGCGGAAGTGACGTTAATGCGTTTTACCGCGTTCCACCAGCGGTCTTGATAGTGTGAAAACACGGTAATGTTTGCGTTTCAAAATCCGGAAAGGGATATTACTTAAAAAAGCTTCTCATTTTTATGGTATTGAAACGAAATCCATTCTCATGGGGAGAGGGTGACCTTAAGAGTAAAAACATAGATAAAAACATAATTAATAAAACATGAAATGACAAAATCGCAATAGTCATTTAAATTCCAGAGGAAAGGAAATAGATGAATAAAACCAGAAGAGAGGAGAAAGATAATAATTAGATGGATATTTACAGAAAATGTTTTAACTCGAAATCCCCGTTTAAACCTCGGGGGACAAGAGTTTTAAGCTGATAGATCCATTTCATTTCTGCCCTAGAAAGCCTCAAATCTATATCACATGTTTTCCAGTGGGGTAATACAACTTGTATACCCCAAAAAGATTTTATAAAGCATTCTTTTGAATGGTGTTTATCTTTGAAATGGGCCAACAGCGTGTGGAGTTCTAATCCCTTTTTTATGTTATACACATGTTCTGCTAATCTGGTTTTCAGGTTTCTTGTGGTTTTTCCAATATATACCAGATTGCACGTACATTGTATAGCATAAACCACGTTTTTTGAACAACATGTAATAAAATCCCTTATTGGGTATGTTCTCCCATTTATAACAAAATCTTTAATTTTTGAAGGGTTATTTTTAACTGTTGCTCGACACATTAAACACAATCCACATCGATGGAACCCTTGTATTCTTAAACTGCTCCGTTTGTCCTCTTCAATACTACTACGTACCAGTTTACTTCTAAGGTTAGGTACTCTTCTGTAAATAAAGGGCGGTTTGTTAGGTAATTCCTTACCAATTATAGGATCCTTTTGAAGTATTGGCCAGTTCTTCCTAATACATTTTTCTATATCTTCGGAATTAGAACTATATCTACTAATAAACGCCCATGAAGAGTTATCATTTCTTATAGTTGTGGGTTTGGATTTCAGAAGATCTATTCAATCAATTTTTTCTATATTGTAAACTCCTATGGCTTTTTGGTGAGTCATTTGAGTCACTTGGGCTGCATTGTAAGTGTTTGTGCGCAACTGTTTTTTCTGGTAATTCTTCCTATATCCACTCTGCCCCCTCCCCCACCCACAGCACCAACACCCGCTGGCCCCCCCTGCGGCACCCAACGCATCCCCCACATCTGCTCCCACCCGCGGCACTCACGCCCCCACCCGTAGCTCCCACACCTGCAGCACCCCCCGCCCCTCCCCCACCCGCTGCAGCTGTACCAACCGCCCTACCCCAACTGCGGTATCCCTGCACCGGCACCCTCCCCCACCCACTGCAGCAGCTTACCTGGTCCACTACAACCGCCGTAACCCCACACCCACCACTCACTCATCCACAGCGCCCACAGACCCCCTCCCCCATCCGTGCCATCCCCGCACCCGCCCCTCCCCTAGCTACCGCACATCCACATCACCTACCCCATCCAGATCACGTACCCCACCCGCAACACCCCCGCCACTCCCACAACCACAGCACCTACCCGCCCGCATTATCTACAGGCACCCTCCACATCTGCGGACCTCCCACACCTGACCCTCCCCCACCCGCAACACCTCTGGACCACCACCCGAACCACCTCCGGACTCCCTCCCCCATCCACAGCTCCCCCGCATCCACCCCTCCCCCATCCACAACATCTACATCCCCCATCCGTGCCATCCCACACCTCCCCCACCCACAGCACTTCTGAAACCCATCACCTAAGCTCACCCCCCCTGCACCTCCAAACGCACACCCCTACATCGCCCCTCCCACACACACATCACCTCCATACCCCCTCCTTCATCCACAGTCCCCCTCCCCCACCCCTCCCCCACCAACAGCAACTACACTCCCCATCCGCGCCCCCTCTACACCTCCCCCTCCCCCACCCACAGGACCTCTGCACCCTTTACGCCATCCATGCCCCTGCACCCACCCCTCCGCCACCCACAACACCTCTGGACCCCCTCCCACACCCAACCCTCCACCACACGTAGCACCTCGAATCACCATCCACAGCCGCTACAAGTGATTCCCACGGATAGGAACCTCACTGAACCCACCCCCTTTCCAAACCCCCCAAACTTTTGTGAGTATAGTTGCTACCAATGGACATTGGATTAATTAGAAACACTAATACTGTGGCCATTATGTGTATAAGCAACACTGCTACCTGTGCCCATTGTGTATAAGTGGCGCTGCTACCTGTGCACACTGTGTGCATAAGCGGCTCTGCTACCTGTGGTCACTGTGTGTATAAGCGGCTTTGCTACCTGTGGGTATTGTGTGTATACGCCGCTCTGCTACCTGTGGGTATTGTGTGTACACGTGGCTCTGCTACCTGTGCCCATTGTGTGTATAAGCACCTCTGCTACCTGTGGGCACTGTGTATAAGCACCTCTGCTACCTGGGGGTATTGTGTGTATAAGCGGCTCAGCTAGCTGTGGGCACTGTGTGTATAAGCGTCTCTGCCCCCTGTGGGTATTGTGTGTATAAGCGGTTCTGCTACCTGTGGGTAATGTGTGTACATGTGGCTCTGCTACCTGTGCCCATTGTGTGTATAAGCCCCTCTGCTACCTGTGGTCACTGTGTGTATAAGCGCCTCTGCCCCTGTGGGTATTGTGTGTATAAGCGGTTCTGCTACCTGTGGGTAATGTGTGTATAAGTGGCTCTGCTACCTGTGGGTATTGTGTGTATAAGCGGTTCTGCTACCTGTGGGTATTGTGTGTATAAGCGGCTCTGCTACCTGTGGGCATTGTGTGTATAAGCGGCTCTGCTACCTGTGGCCACTGTGTGTATAAGCGCCTCTGCTACCTGTGGCCATTGTGTGTATAAGCGGCTCTGCTACCTGTGGGTATTGTGTGTATAAGCGGCTCTGCTACCTGTGGGCATTGTGTGTATAAGCGGCTCTGCTACCTGTGGCCACTGTGTGTATAAGCGCCTCTGCTACCTGTGGCCATTGTGTGTATAAGCGGCTCTGCTACCTGTGGGTATTGTGTGTATAAGCGCCTCTGCTACCTGTGGGCACTGTGTGTATAAGCCCCTCTGCTACCTGTGGGCACTGTGTGTATAAGCGCCTCTGCCCCCTGTGGGTATTGTGTGTATAAGCGGCTCTGCTACCTGTGGGCACTGTGTGTATAAGCACCTCTGCCCCCTGTGGGTATTGTGTGTATAAGCGGTTCTGCTACCTGTGGGTATTGTGTGTATAAGCAGTTCTGCTACCTGTGGGTATTGTGTGTATAAGCGGCTCTGCTATCTGTGGGCACTGTGTGTATAAGCGCCTCTGCCCCCTGTGGGTATTGTGTGTATAAGCGGTTCTGCTACCTGTGGGTATTGTGTGTATAAGCGGTTCTGCTACCTGTGAGTATTGTGTGTATAAGCGGCTCTGCTATCTGTGGGCACTGTGTGTATAAGCGCCTCTGCCCCCTGTGGGTATTGTGTGTATAAGCGGCTATGCTACCTGTGGCCACTGTGTGTATAAGCGGCTCTGCTACCTGTGGCCATTGTGTGTATAAGCGGTTCTGCTACCTGTGGGTATTGAGTGTATAAGCGGCTCTGCTACCTGTGGCCATTGTGTGTATAAGCGGCTCTGCTACCTGTGGCCACAGCACCTTCGTATCTTATCTACAGTGCATTGCTGTTACTCATCTGGTACTTCATAATGCAGACACTAGCAATATATACTATATCTACACTATGTTATTCATTGTGCCCTGCGGCCACTCTGCACGCCCTCACAAAGGCCTACGCCCCCTTGACAATCGCACGCCCTCCCCCCTTACAATATTTACCCACTGCCATTAAAAAAAAACAGGTAATACTCCATATAATAACAATTATAGCACAGCTGAAGCCCGTGCAGGGGATAATGAATCGTAGCCCCTTGCAACGGTATTTTCTGTCTAACACCTTCCCTCTCTTTATCCTCTCCCTACCACCCTGCCTCTCCCTATCCTTTACCGATCGCACAGCGTTTCTGTACATTCCCTTTCTCTCCCCCTACGCCTCTCTATCTTATCTCAACCGGAACCCATTTCTGTATGCCCTCTATACTGCCCTGCGTTTCTGATTCTGTTATCTACCGCCCTGCGTATGTTCAAAGGCGTGCAGAGGTTAACGGGGCGTAGCCCCTAACGACGGTGTGAAGAGCGCCCGTAGGGTGCGATGAATCACCTAGTTATAGCTATATATCGCATCGAACCGATGCAATGTATAGTGATAAGCAGCAATTCAGTTTTCGTGATGTACATGAAGAGACCCCATTCTCTCTTGTCTTTCCTTTCTCCTCTGTTGCTGTAGCATTTGTTCCTTTTTTTCATGTGTACCTGTCTGTGTGCCTCACTCATGTATTTTACTTAAAAGAAATCTGCTAAATGAAATGATTTTAAAATCTCCTCTATTCCCTCATAAATTCTTAAAAAACAAAAATTAAAAAACCTTAAATCCTTAAACTTAATGTACAGAGCAAAGGCCTTTTAGTCCGGTATCCTATTAGGTGCAATTATTTTCGCCCACTAAAGATTTTCTTATAGCGTGATTTTGACTGATGGTCATTATCGTGCCAGCCAATTATACGCCGTTTTTATAGGCCAAAAAAGGACCCTCGATGGTGCGATAGCACATGGGATCCGGGATAAGTGATGTCTAGTGATCACCTGTCTAGTGATCAAGTAATCAAAAGACAGTATTACCATACACACTACGGATGACGAGTTCTCTTTCTCCCTGATCTTGGTACGAATACAAGTGGGGGCGCCCTTGTTTGAAAGATAGTATGACCTTCTTTCAAGGGTGCTCTTTTGATAGTTATGTGCAAGTGAATGCATGTGATCCCCAGGCAATGAACACCCAGCATTACACACACACACACAAAAAAATAATAATAATCAAATTCCACAATAGGGAGGGGATTGCATTTAACTTAAGATGGTGATAACTAACAAAACAATAAACATATGCTTCATTTTCAATGTTATTTGCCATATCAGAAGCTATAAACAAATGAAGGGTATTTTCTAAAAATTCAAAGTCCTCTGAAAAACATGATATAGTGGGTACTGAATTAAACAAATTTCCGCTATTGATGTTGGGATGTGACTTGTGTAAAAAGTTAAACAATTTTAGGTCAGCACAGAGCTGAGAGAAGCCTCAATATCAAAGGAGTTATAGGGTTAAAACTTAGTGCCATCCAATTGGAAGACGTACAGTATGAGAGGGCATTGGCTTTATTCTGGATAAAAATGCAGGAACGTCATCTAGACACTAAAGACATACTGTACACAAATGTTTGTTATTGCCATTACTATGGGCCTGTAGTATTTTCTTAGTTTAGAATATGCAGATATTATCTTTTCACAACTTGCAGCTCTACTTTTGTTATCAACTTGCAATTGCTAGCATTCACACAATTGGTCTTTCTCCTGTCATTTGCCTGGTAAAGCATGCTAGGAGTTTCTGCTCACCATCGCGTCACCTACATCTGTTTAGAAACAACTTTTGCCTTACTTCACAAATGTAAATCTTAACTTCTATATAGAATGTTTGGTGAGGAGATTTTTATTGAGCTTTATACAGATGATTCTGTTTAATCATGGGACAGTAACTGCATATATTATGAACCCATGACAGATCACTAATGATTTAAGAAATGTTACAGACAGGAAGCCTATAAATAGTAATAGCGAATGCCATTTTATCTCATGACTTGGAGTTCCTCTTCACTCAACATAAACTTTGTTAATACATCTGAACTGTAGCAAGAAAAAAAAATCCCTTAAACTTTCAGTACCAACCTGTGCTTTTGCTAAGTGCTACTTGTGCTATGTCCGCTTAGGGTAAAAATATATTTCTAGCTGTTGCATTGAAATGTTTTTGTTCTTTTTTTTTAAAGATTTATCTGTGTCAGTCACTAATTTGTGCAGTCATAGCTTTACATTACACATTGGGAGGACATTGCATTTTACAATGCGGAACTCTATCCAAAAAACCAATTCATGGTAATTTGGCATAATAAACATAACGCATATAATTTTACATATACTATACACTGGTCACCTGTCCATAGTTATGTGACACATGTTTTTAAACCAAAGAATACTAATACCACTTTTCCGCCAAAATCCAAGGTACAACCCGGGTTTCCGGATACAGTTACAACAACCCAGGTCAGACCTGGGTCAGACCCTGTTTACACTGCACGTTGGACCCAGGTTGATCCCAGGTTGGCCCCATTTACACTGAACCTGTGTCTGACCTGCATGCCACTCACACACACTCCCTTGAGGTGGACCGCTGCATTTACAGCCAGTCAGCAGCTTTAAAGCATAACCCTGGTTGCAGGGCCGGATTAAGCCTTGGGGGGTGCCCGGGGCACTTTAGACAGGGGGGCCCCAGTGGCAGTGGAGGGGGGTGGGTAGTAGGGCTGTATATAAGATTGTGCATACCTCCCAACGTGACCCATTCCAGGAAGTACAAAATGCTCTTTACATGGACTTCCCTCTTAATATATGATTATAGTCACCTGTGTTGAACTATTTAATTGGTGAGAAAGGTGTTTCAACACAGGTGATTGCAATCATAACTTTAAGACGGAAGTCCAGGTAGAGAGCATTTTGTCCCTCCTGGAATGGGTCATGTTAGGATGTATGGATTACATTTAGCCAAATGGTGTATGTTAGATTTAAACTGAACACCTAATTGAAAGACAACTATTTTATAAAATGTTCTTGTAGTGTAATAAAGACAACTTAAACAACCTTAAAATACACATAGAAAAATAAAATCTATAATTTATCTTGTCACATGCAAGAATAGCAGCAGCCTCTGTACTACTTACACACTGGGACAGGACTCAGGAGGACTCTGTGTGTGTGTGTGTGTGTGTGTGTGTGTGTGTGTGTGTGTGTGTGTGTGTGTGTGTGTGTGTGTGTGTCTCCCTCTTTCTCTAAACCCTCATTAGATAACAAGTTACGCAGGACTCAGACACCCAGGTATGGAGAGAGCTGTAAGTGACACAGGGATCCCACCCTGTGTCACTTACAGCTCTCTCCACCCTCATGTCTCTCCTCTGGTCGGGAAGCTCCATCGATAGTTCATGAAATCTGATACTCCTGTGTCTCTGCCTGCACTGAATGCTGTTCTGCTCGCATTCTGGCTGTCTGGTTCTGCTGCTGCACAAGAGGGAAAGCTAGTGATGTCAGTGTGCTCTGGCCGAGGGGCCCTCTGACAGAGGGGTCCGGGGTGCAGTATGCCCAGCACCCCCCCCCCCCCCCTAATCTGGCTATGCCTGGTTGCAGGGTGTATAAATTTGCATCCTCCCATACTTTACAAAAGGACAGCGCGCGTCGAAAAAGGGATGTGGTTTCACAAGGAAGGGGTGTGATCACACGATAGTACCCCCATTTAAAATGCCCCCAGTAGTGGTGCTGCTTACACATAATGCCACAGTTGTAGCACAGCTTACACATAACGTCCCAGTAGTAGCGCCACTTACACATGATGACCCCAGTAGTAGCGCCTTTTACACATAACGACCCTAGTAGTAGCACCGCTTACACATAATAGACCCAGTAGTAGCACAGCTTACACATAATGCCCCAGTAGTAGCGCAGCTTACATGTTATGTCCCAATAGTAGCACCGCTTACACGTACGCCCCAGTAATAGCCCCGCTTACACATAATGAACCCAGTAGTAGCGGCACTTCCACGTAACGCCCCAGTAGTAACGCCGCTTACACACAATGCCCCAGTAGTAGTGCTGCTTACACGTAACGCCCCAGATACGTAACGCCCCAGTAGTAACGCTGCGTATACATAATGCCCCAGTAGTAGCTCAGCTTACACATAACGCCCCAGTAGTAGCGCAGCTACTAAGTTCCCGCACAGACAGACACTGAGGAGAGAGACATGTCCTCTCGCTACACTCTCCAGGACTGGAGTGAAAATGGTGGCGACGCGCGGCTCCTTATATGGAATCCAAAACCTGCGAGAATCCGATAGTGTGATGATGACATTTTGCTTCGTTCTAGTTTCCGAGTCTGGCGGGAAGTACCGAGCCAGACTCGGGGGGGCGGGCTCGGGACGTGACGTTCGGGGGGGGGGGTTGGTTCTCAGAGAACCGAACCCGCTCGTCTCTAGTTATAGGCTGTGTTTATAAAATGACAGGAGCTGATTGCGCTGGTAGTTTATCTCTCTCCACTTTATCACTCTCCGAGACTTAGTACACCTGCCCCAGAGTGACTTAATCAAAATCTGTAACAAGATATGTGATGCTTTTCAACCCTGCTTCCCTGTCAGTTGCTTTCTCCATATCCTCTCTTCCTGCCCCACTAAGCTAAAACAGAATAATTTCTTTACCAGCTATAGTTACCACCCACCAGTACATTCATCCACTGTGTCTGGTTGCTTGCTAACGGCACTTTCAGATCTCCATGCTATATACTTCAGATGTAACATGCACTGGCATATTTATAATGCGTGCATTGTGTGCGGTGCCCACCGAACACGCTGCACCCATTTCTTGAATACTTACCCCTCCAGAGTCCCACGTCGACGGCAGCACGGTGGCCATTTCTACAGCATTTTGCACATGTGAAGCAGAAAATCACTGTGCCATTTTTCCAGATTATTGCGCATGTGTATTAGCGTCTGAACCCTCTAGTGCTCAGACGATACAGCGCTGCCGGCAGAGAGGAGGGGGGCCAGACAGAGGAGGCTGCACATGGGCCTACTCCTCTTTTAAAGTGCCCCTGGCAGAGGCGTCACCAGGTGTGGTAACAATAACAAGCACTTCAAAGCACCTTGTGAAAGGATCTACAGAATCCAATTCCACATAGTTTCTCTTGATTGTACTATTGGACAAAACGTTTGAGTCTCTACCAAGGACATTCATTTGGAATTCCTATAATTTAGCATTGTGCCATTTGTAATGCTCAGCTTGCTAGCTGATGATTTAACTATTTCCATCACATACAAACTCATAGTACCTCAATATACCACCTATTTATGCTAAGCCATTGTCATAACATATAATATAATCAGTGTAACCCCTTGTCACTTTATCATAAAATGATAGCTGCTCTATATTTGAGATGTAAGGTGCAATTTACTGCAGTGGACTCTATAATTGGTTCTGGAAACTTAAGTGCAGTGGTTCTTGCTTATGAGCCTGGTGACAGCAGCAGTTTTATAGTCTTCATTCCAAAAAACTTCTAAACTCCTATACATTTACTTGAAACATGCTCAGATCCACATTCTGTTTACTCCTTGTTTGCAGTCAATCTTTGGCATCCTTTGGCTCACAAGTCTGGCATTAAGTATCTCAAAATGCAGCTAATTACCTCTGTATGACCTGACAATCTTGGCTCTCTGACCCCAGTAGCTACTTGATTCTACTACTGCAGATAGCAACATACTGTACTGTTTTCCTGCTCGGGGATCTTTGTATTGCACCTTGGCACTGAAATTCCTAATTCTGCTATTCGTTCTTGGGATTATACTTTTCCTATGACAGACCATGTCAAACCTTTCATACCCTATAAATCTGTCATGCCACAGCATGACCCATAATGGCAATATATCACCTGTTATGACCACAGACCATACTTGCCTACTCTCCCGGAATGGCCGGGAGGCTCCCGAAAATCGGGTGACCCTCCCGGCTCCCCATAAGAGCAGGCAAGTATCCCGATTCGTGGGGTCCCCCTGCCCGTCCGCCCACTTAGTGTGTAAAGTGGGCGGTCCGGGCAGTTGATGACGCGATTCTTGCTGAATCGCGTCATCATAGCCACGCCCCATGCAGTGTAATGCCGGTGATCGCGGCAGTACAGAGCGGGGGCGTGGCTTAAAAGAGGCATCATCATGACCTCGCCCTTGCTCCGCCCCCGCTTTGCCCTTTTTCCGCCCCGCCTCCGGTCCACCCCCTCCTCGACGTCACAGCCTCCCCTGCCCGCCCTCTGAGCCGACCTGGCTGCTCTCTCCCGCAGAGAGCAGCCAGAATGTAGGTAAGTATGCCACAGACTCATGCTTAGAAGGTGCTAACCACCATTTGAGTCCATGAATATATTGACATATTCAACATGTGATTATACACATTTATGACTATGCAAACAGATATCCCCTGAAAACATAAAAAAATAAGTATCTCCAGGATGCATGAAGGGTTGACCATAGTACATATTGATGATATCTGCTGTGGTTTCTCCATTTTTGTTTGCTAAAGCAGCTCCCATAGGTTTGTATGGGGCTGCTATATTGTGAAATTTGATAAAAATGGGCAGTGGCTGGTACTTAATAGAAGGCCATTCCTATGTCTGTAGCCAAGGAGAAAATAGGGACTTCCCAAATTGCCCCTCAAAGGGTATAAAGTATGGAAGATTTCTTCTCCATCACTGACAGAGGAATTCAAGCAGTTGCATAAAGTGTCAATAACAACCAAATTTTTGTGGTTTTATTATGATATATGTCCTCCAAAAAATGTATAGGTATGCTGTCCTGAAGTTAGTTTTTACTCCTATTATGAACTTGAATACGTTTGTAATCCAAAAAGTAATAGATTTAAAATTCACTAGTTATGAGTAGTGTATTAAAAAGATTTTTTTTAAATAAAAAATACAATACTGAAATATATAAATTATAAAAGAGATATGGATCAATGTTTTATACAGTAGGTTCAAAAATGAAGCCTGCAATGAAAAAAAAGTCTTATTATAAGTCAATTTGGAATGCATTTAGCTGAGGTGCCCTCTTCTTCAGGCACTAAATTGTCGTACAAAAGTGTGAAATTTACCAAGCCAACACCATTGTTGCTTATGGGCTACAAGTTGCAAATAAGCAGTTAGGGAACCAAACTTAGAAACAGAAAGTTCAATTGTATTTTAATAAATTCAAGTGAGATAAGATTTCTTATACAGTAGCTGCGATTTGCAGCCATTCAAAATTTTAATTTGGGGGGGAACCCAAGGTTTAATAGTAAATATGCTCTTATATGAGATTAATGAATTGAGTTGTGTTGTGTATTAACAATTGCATAAATAATCCTCAGTCTCATCCTTACCTTGACAACTCTTACATCCAAAACAAACTTGGGTCTATTCAATGACTGTAAGATCCTCTCCGCCGGTGAGGATCCAACAGTTCAGTATTCAATTAGCAGGCAATTCAGACTGGTTTTGCCCGTTTCTGACAATGCTAATCCGACTTTTTTTCTAAGTCGAATCAGCATTGTCGAAAACAGCCCAAATCCTGTCGGAATTGGCCGCTAATTCGACAAAACATGTGGATCCGCGGCTAATCCGCTGATCCATGTGTTTTTCAACAAGTGACGGTTTTTCCGACTGTCGGAAAAACGGCATTGTCATTGAATAGGTCAAATGCACATTCGACCTATTTCTGTCGAAAAGTGCCGGTTTTTCCAACGGATGGAAAAACCGGCACCAATTGAATAGACCCCACTATCTTCCTATGTCTTCCATCTACACTGCCTATTAACGTTTAAGAAATTGCAGCTTCCTTTGTATTTTCTTATCTGTTCTTTTTAGTCTCCAAAGTCAGAACAAGTACAATTATGTATTTGCAGGTTTTTTGTTTGTTAATATATGATGAAAGGAAAGTAGAGGTAAAGTCACATGTTTTCACTTTCCTAGAACAGGAAAAGGCCAAGGTGAAAAGCAGAAGATTCTGCAATCAGTTACATGTTAACCAACAACAGGCCACAAACATAACATACTATTGCTAAGAGATGACTAACGCCTTTATACAGATATGGGCTTGATAATCTTTAATGGGTAGATAATAAACAACTTTCACAAAACTAAATGTTATATTCTGTCAGTAACCACTTAACTGACAAATTCTCCCCCCCCCCCAAAAAAAAAAAAAACCGCTCAGAAATTGTCGGTTTTTATTTTTATGAGTGAATTAGGTTAAGAACATATATTTCTCTAATGTCCTAGTGGATGCTGGGGACTCCGTAAGGACCATGGGGAATAGACGGGCTCCGCAGGAGACAGGGCACTTTAAGAAAGAATTTGGATTCTGGTGTGTTCTGGCTCCTCCCTCTATGTCCCTCCTCCAGACCTCAGTTTGAATCTGTGCCCAGATGAGCTGGGTGCTACTTAGTGAGCTCTCCTGAGCTTGCTAAAAAGAAAGTATTTTGTTAGGTTTTTTATTTTCAGAGAGATCTGCTGGCAACAGACTCTCTGCTACGTGGGACTGAGGGGAGAGAAGCAGCCCTACTCACTGAAGATAGGTCCTGCTTCTTAGGCTACTGGACACCATTAGCTCCAGAGGGATCGTACACAGGGTCGCACCCTTGGTCGTCCGATCCCGGAGCCGCGCCGCCGTCCCCCTCGCAGAGCCGGAAGACAGAAGCCGGTGACAGAAGCAAGAAGACTTCGAAATCGGCGGCAGAAGACTCCAGTCTTCATATGAGGTAGCGCACAGCACTGCAGCTGTGCGCCATTGCTCCCACACTAAACCCACATACTCCGGTCACTGTAGGATGCAGGGCGCAGGGGGGGGGCACCCTGGGCAGCAATTAGAGACCTCTTTGGCAAAAGTTTGCATAATATACAGTTGGGCACTGTATATATGTATGAGCCCCCGCCAAAATTGTACATGAAAGCGGGACAGAAGCCCGCTGTCGAGGGGGCGGGGCTTCTTCCTCAGCACTCACCAGCGCCATGTTTTTTCTCCACAGCACCGCTGAGAGGAAGCTCCCCAGTCTCTCCGTTGCAGTTACACGGTAGAAGAGCGTAAAAAGAGAGGGGGGGCACATAATTAGGCGCAAAAATCAATATAAACAGCAGCTACTGGGTGAACATTAAGTTACTGTGTTATTCCTGGGTTAATAGCGCTGGGGTGTGTGTTGGCATACTCTCTCTCTGTCTCTCCAAAGGGCCTTATGGAGGAATTGTCTTCAGATGAGCATTCCCTGAGTGTGTGGTGTGTCGGTACGTGTGTGTCGACATGTCTGAGGTAAAAGGCTCCCCTAAGGAGGAGATGGAGCAAATATGTGTGTGAGAGGGTGTCTCCGTCGACAACGCCGACACCTGTTTGGATATGTGTAATTAAGTGCTAAGGTGAATTTATTGCACAAAAGATTAGAGAACAGACAGGAAATCTACCCATGTCTGTCCCTATGTCGCAGAGACCTTTAGAGTCTCTCAATGCTCACTATCCAAAATAATAGACACTGATATCGACACTGAGTTTGACTCCAGTGTCGACTACGATAATGCAAAGTTACAGCCAAAATGGCAGAAAAGTATTCAATATATGATTATTGTAATAAAAGATGATTTGCATATCAATGATGACTCATCTGTCCCTGACACAAGGGTACACATGTATAAGGGGAAGAAAGCTGAGGTAAATTTCCCTCCTCTCATGATGAAAAAGAGCGGGAATCTCCAGACAAGAGACTGCAGTTTCCCACAAAGAATTCTCAGGCAGTATCCTTTCCCCACTAGGGCCAGGATATGATGGGAATCTTCCCCTAGGGTGTCACGTTTGCCCAAAAGGTAGCCCTGACGTAATAGTTATTCTCAGGGATCCAGCAGATAGCGTGCACATTCTGGTACACTACTCAGACCGGCGATTGTGTCGGCATGGGTTTATAGCGCTGTGGCAGCCTGGTACCTTATCAGCAGAGATTGAGACCCTAGTATACATATAGATATATATATGTATATATAGAGATATATATATATTAAAGATGCTGTCTTAAGAGATATGTATATATAAAACATGCCCAAAGAGACATGAGTATACTGGGTCAAAGCTATGTCGATTTATGCTTGACGTGTCCTGTAGAATATGCAATGGACACATGATGCCGACTTAAGAGGCATATTGAAGGCTGAGGATTGTGCGGAGAAGGGTTCTCGGACCTGGTCTCCACAGCTATAGCTGGTAATTCTGATATTTTGCCTTATATTCCAGCACAGCCTAGGAAATCACGACATTATTAAATGCAGCCTTTCGAATAAAGAGACAAGAAAGTCCGAGGTGCGTCCTTTCTTGCCAGAGGCGGGGGCAGAGGAAAGAAGCTGCACAACACAGCTAGTTCCCAGGAACAGAAGTCCTCCCCGGCCTCTACAAAAATCCACCGCATGTCGCTGGGGCTCCACAGGCGGAGCTAGGCCCGGTGGGGGCACGCCTTCGTAAGTTCAGCCACAAGTGGGTTCACTCCCTGTTAGATCCCTGGACAATAGATATTGTGTCTCAGGGATACAAGCTGGACTTTGAGAAGATGCCCCCTCACCGACGGCCCTGCCGGCTTCCCCCCACGAGAGGGAAACAGTGTTAACTGCAATTCACAAATTATATCTTCAACAGGTGGTGGTCAAGGTTCCCCTCCTTCAACAAGGAGGGGGGTATTATTCGACCATGTTGTAGACCCGAAACCAGACGGTTCGGTCAGACCCATATTGAATTTAAAATCCCTGAACATATACCTGAAAAGGTTCAAGTTCAAGATGGAATCGCTAAGAGTGGTCATTGCAAGCCTGAAAGGGGGAGATTTTATGGTGACTCGGGACATAAAGGATGCATACCTTCATGTCCCCATTTATCCACCTCATCAGGCGTACCTCAGAATTGCGGTACGGGATTGTCATTAACAATTTCAGACGTTGCCGTTTGGTCTTGAGAATATTCACCAAGGTAATGGCGGAAATGATGGTGCTCCTGCGGAAGCAAGGTGTCACTATTATCACGTACTTGGACGATCTCCTCATAAAAGCGAGATCAAGAGAGCAGTTGCTGAACAGCGTATCACTTTCTCTGGAAGTGTAACAGCAACACCGCTGGATTCTATATATTCCAAAGTCGCAGTTGGTTCTTACAGCTCATCTGCCTCTCCTAGGAATGATCCTAGACACAGACCAGAAAAGGGTTTATCTCCTGATAGAGAGAGCTCAGGAGCTCGTGACACTGGTCAGGAATCTATTAAAACCAAAACAGGTGTCAGTGCATCACTGCACTCGAGTCCTGGGAAGGAGGGTGGCATCATACGAGGCCATTCCCTTCGGCAGGTTCCATGCGAGGACCTTCCAATGGGACTTACTGGACAAGTGGTTTTGGATCACATCTTCAGATGCATCGGTTAATCACCCTATCCCCCAGGGCCATGGTGTCTCTCCTGTGGTGGCTGCAGAGTGCTCACCTTCTCGAAGGTCGCAGATTCGGCATTCAGGACTGGGTCCTGGTGACCACTGATGCAAGCCTCCGAGGGTGGGGGGCAGTCACACAGGGAAGAAATTTCCAAGGGCTGTGGTCAAGGCAAGAGACTTGCCTTCACATCAATATCCTGGAACTAAGGGCCATATACAACGCCCTAAGTCAAGCAGAGACCCTGCTTCACGACCAACCGGTTCTGATTCAGTCAGACAATATCACCGCAGTGGCTCATGTAACCGCCAAGGCGGCACAAGGAGCAGGGTGGCGATTGTCAAAGTCAGAAAAATATCACGATGCACACTGCCATATTTGCACCTCATATGTGTCCCTGCTGCGCATGCGTGCGCTCTCCCGTGCGTGCACATACTCGCTGTTGCGGGCACCCGCAGGCGCACGGTATGCGCATTTACGGTAGAGATTGTATGCGTCTAGCGGGCGACTCTTTCGTTACATATTTTCACCATATAATGTATTTTGTAGATTATGGTCCCTTTGATAGAATCTGAAAGTTTGGTTTATGTAGCATGTTCATGGACAGAGAAATCCCTCTTTGTTTGATACGAAGGGTCAGACAGGAGTAATACAGTGGTGTTTAGTATCCATCGGAAGAGTATTTAATTAGCAATATTCCGGTGTTGGTTTGAAGCGGATTAATCGCTCGTGCGAATAGTTATGGACATAAGAAGTTTATGTCCATTTACTATTATTTGCACTTACTTATCCATGCGGCGGGAAACCTAGTTTCCCACCCACCTGAGCAGTTGGAAATCGTCACAGCCCACCTGTATGAATCAACCTATGACCTTTTGTTATAATGCGAGGAGGAATTCCTGTGTCCAATGAACAATGAGATTGTAGGGACCATTGAATTGTATTGTGTGTGGGGCATAAATAGACAAGCCGATCACATCCAGCTCACTCTTCAACGGTTCTCATTGCTGATAATCGGGAGCTGGATGTCCAGAGGCGCATGCGATCGTTCCCCTTTGTGCGTAAGTTTTCTCCGCAATCATATTGTCTTTCTTGTTATTATGGGCCATATCTCTCTCTCTCTCTCTTCTCCTCTTTCTCTCGTATTCTCTTAAACGTAATAGTATTGTATTGTATTTCCTGTGTAGTTACCCGGTTAGTTAGTCTATGTTATATTGGAGTGTATGACTTGTATTGTATTATTCTTTTTCTCAAGTATAACATTCATATAAGGCGTTAGACCCTAAGCCCGGTAGTTGTGTATTTATTATAGTGTTAAGTATTCACAGAGCGTCGGTGACGCTCAAACAGCTTTTAAGTTAATAAGGTTACACTGTGTTGCATCTACACCCTATCTCTTCACTAAGGTTTTACTGCATATTACATTGTTTATGGTTTAGATATAAAGGTTTAACATTGTGAGCATCTGCGCCGCTGGTGATCTCCTCATGGTCCCGAGCGTCCGCTACGCTATAGCGAACCATTACGTTAGTCGGCAGCCAATAGCGTGCCTGCCTGTGATCTCTTGGCCGTGAGCGAACGTGACGCTTGAGCGTCTCGACCACGGCTAAGCGATTGTTACGCAACGTGCGTACCCTTACGGTACTCCATACGTCAATAGCGTACAGTGTTCTTAGGCCTCTTAAAGGGTTTTAAATAAGATAAATATTTAGCTTTATCAATTGGCGGCTCGTCCTGTCCTTCACATATCTCTGCTAGGTAATTTCAGCAGACATTATCCATCAGCAAAGGGCGGGAGATCATATTCTTCGCAGTGCTGACGGGATAAGCGTCTGCTTCGCTTAGTAAAGGGTGCTGAAGGAATCCGGAACCGGAGGTAAGAACAAAACGCTAGTGTCTTTTAAAACTGTTTATTTCTATCTTGCGTACGCATGCACATATCTGCATTTCTTTTCATTCGTGTATTTTCATATATCACTCTCCTGTTTGCCATTTTATAATTGATAAAACGTGCTGAGAGAGATTTGTCGCTATTTCATAGTTAAAGTGTAAATGTAATATATAAAGAGATAAAGTGTAAAGCCCACACGCAACTCTACCTAAGGTATAAGGAGAGATTGGTGTGTTGCGCGGTAGACGATCGAGGATCATCTACATTGATAAACGTGTTAGTTGTGTTACGGTGGATATTTGCTTTGCGTACACGTGTCTCTATCAAAGGGTGAGACTCGCGTACGCAACTCAAAGGCCGACGCACGCAGCGTAAATTACGCAACGGAGCGTCCGGGTACGCCCACGTAACTCAAATCACACGATAGTGTTATTGCAACAGGCGGAAAGGTGGCAACGTGGTAAGTAGCGCAAGTTTATTTTAGTGTCCGAAATTTAGACTAACAGATCCTTCTCCAAATTCACAACACATCTGGTTTAAAGAAAATTTCTGCGCAGAAATAGAAATAGAAACAAAAGTGTACATGTGGTGAGTGAGTGTTTTGTATATATAAGTTTATACAATTTTCCAGGTTGAACCACAAGAAGTCGAGTTCTCGCAGAGGTACATGCATGTAAGTGTCGTACATGGTGGCGAGGGAGGCATCCTTTGTTAAATATAAAATTTGAGCAGTAGAGTATAGTAGACCAGGAGGTCATACTACAGACCAGGAGGTCCAGGTACAGCAGACTAAGAAGTCTGCCATAAATAAGAGAAAAGGGCACAACCCAGGGGGTTGGTGCAAAACCCATATAGGCCAATAAAGCTCTGGCTGAAGGAATTCGCAGCCGAAATTTTCGATTCCACTGGTCGCTCAGCACATAAGATTAGTTGCTTATGTGCTGAACGATTTTACTGCACGTAATTGTGTGCATTAGTTAGTCTGACCAGTACCATTTGTGTACGAACCCGGTCATAAAACTATTTGTACACTCTGATGTGATTTGTGCAATTTTTTATTTTCTGAAGGGAAGTTCGCTGGTCACTCAGGAATTGTCCAACAACCAATAGTTACTGGAAAGAGTAAGTGTTCTGCGGATATCCCTCGCATGTTCCAGTAAATAGAGGTTCATAGGGGCCCTGGGTCGAGTACGCCAGCGCTAAGGCAGTGTGTAGGTCGTATTGGTCGGCGTGGGCGAGTGAGTGGGGTACTCGGTAAACCGCCACCGTCAGCCTATCGTGAACATTTTGGTTTTTGTAAGGGTTCGCTGAAGACCCTGATTGAAGGTCAGAGGTGGTGAAAGCAACGCCTGCAAGTTATGGGGGCCAATTGTTCAGGAAGGGGGCGATCAACCTCGGTTCGGGTTGATTCAGTAAACCGACCAGTCGGGTCGGCAAGGTACGTAATGTGTGAAAAATATGGTTCACATACAGAGGTTTTATGTGATGAATGGGAGAGAATGACAGTGCATGACGGGGAGAAATTCCCAAGAGTAGGTAGCTTTAGCCCAGAAGTGTTGCAAAATTTAAGGAGGAGGATATGTCTCATTAAATCAACAAAGAGACGAATCCAACATTATGATTATTTGCAGTTATGGCAACAGGAGGGTGAAATACAGAGAGGATTGGCTCTGGCGGCGGGATCTAATCCTATCAAGAAATTGGTAGCCACGGCCCCGCCACCACCATACATATCAGGAGAGAAATTGGTTGCGGAGAATGACGCATTAGGGTGTAACAAACAAACACTTAGCAACTGTGTAAATGTTAATAAGTTAACAAATGCAAGTATTAACCCGTGCAAGTTGTACCCTGTTTTGAACTTTCCCCAGGAGTGTGATCAAGAGGACGAATCGGCAACAATATCGGCGCTCTCTCTAGCAGCCACCATAGCAGAGACAACAGTAGGCACGGCTCCACCCACGAGATTAGTAACAAAAGCCCCTAGCGGAGGGATAGGTGAGGTCGTATCTACAGGTAAGTACGGCACCATACACTATGCTGAAACCATTTCACCACAGGCTGTAGAATCTACACAGAATGATGTTAGTAGACTTAATCCTGTTAGGGTAATAGCAGTGCCAAATGGGAAAACTGACACGACAGGAATCACACCTGTTAGGAACATTGCCATGTACAACCAGTTTTCCCGAATGGAATTAAGAACCATAGTGTCTGAATTCCCTGATCCTAGAAAAGACTTAGTTGCTAGCCAGAAATACATCAGAGACCTAGGGAACACTTTAGAGCCCAATAACAAAGACTGGCAGGTATTGCTGAGGGCATGTTTACCCTCCAATGTCGACGCAGCTCAATTTTTAGCTGACTGTGGACTGGATCAGGATGTACCTCTTACAGATGTGTACAACAAAGATAATGTAAAAAGGATAAATTTACAATTAAAAGAGTATTTTCCAGCGGTAGTTAAGTGGAACAAGATTTTCTCCATTAAACAAAAAGAGTCAGAAACTGCTGCAGAATATTTTCACAGGGCATTACTAGAAATGGCAAAATACACAGGTATAGAGGACATTAAAACAAACATAAACCATCGAGAAGTAGCAGTATCTGTACTAATGGATGGTTTAAAAGAGACATTAAAGACAAGGGTACAGACCACGCAACCATGTTGGCGAGGTCTGTCGGTAGCTACTTTGAGAGAGGCTGCTATTGATCACGACCGGAATATCACCAGACACAGAGAGTCACAAGGTGATAAGTTAATGGCCGTAAGTATACAGGCCCTGACCACAAGGCAGCCTTTGTATAAATCACCAAACCCTGTGGGTAAGTCAAATGTGGTAACTTGTTTTTCATGTCATAGACAGGGACACATGGCACGAGACTGTAGAGTGAAAAATTCACAAAACTCATATCAACCCCCTAGACAACGACACGACACACGACATTGGGAGCAGGGTCCGCAGAAACGGAGTTATGAGCCACATGCAGGGGAAACAAAAAGATACCCCCCGAACAGAGACTGGCAAACCTCTGGCAGTTCCCATTTAACCCCTTCACAAGTAGTTGCTGCCAGCGGGATTCAGGGAGGTCACCATACCCAATAGGGGTGTGGCCATACCTGTAATCTGCAGCCAGTAAAATTGATTGCAAGTCTTGGGAGTGAACCTGAAATTGCAATTAATGTAGCTGGTAAAACATTAAACTTCCTTGTAGATACAGGGGCGGCCAAATCAGTGATAAATTCGACAGTGGGCATGAGAACCACTGGTAAGACAATTCCAGCCATGGGAGTAACGGGAGTAGTCCAGCACTACCCTGTTAGCAAACCAGCCGAGATTACAATAGGGCCTTTACATACCAAGCATTCCTTTTTGCTGGCTGCATCGGCACCGACTAATCTCCTGGGAAGAGACTTATTGTGTAAAATGGGGTGCGTCATTTATTGTACTCCTGAAGGTGTATTCTTGGACATACCTGAGAATCACGCTCAGGAAGTGCGAGACATGTTAGATTCCCCATCAAAATTAATGTCACATACCATTATGACAAATAGGACTCCATCCCAAGTAGAAGAAATGACATCCCAGATACCAGAGTCACTTTGGACTAAAGACGGACAAGACACTGGATTGATGGCAAACGTAGCTCCAGTAGTTGTGCAAGTAAAAGATGGTAGGATAGCTCCAAAAATCCCACAGTACCCTCTGAAGCCAGAGGTGGAGTTAGGAGTTTACCCAGTAATAGAGCGCTTGCTACAACAGGGCATTCTGGTAAGAACGTCCAGCACTGCCAATAGTCCCATCTTCCCTGTGAAAAAGAGTGGGGGGAGGGGTTACCGGCTAGTGCAGGATCTAAGGGGGATTAACAAAATAGTTGAGAGTCAGTTCCCCGTAGTGCCAAATCCAGCTGTCATCCTTATGCAAATCCCTCCCACTGCGAAATTTTTCACTGTTATTGACCTCTGCTCCGCTTTCTTTTCGGTACCTCTGCACCCTGACAGTCAATATTTGTTTGCATTTACATACAGAGGAGTCCAATACACATGGACTCGATTACCACAAGGTTTCATAGACAGTCCAAGTATATTTTCCCAGGCTTTGCATGATTGTCTACAGTCTTTCCAACCAGAGAGTGGATCAGTATTAATACAGTACGTGGATGATCTACTACTGTGTTCTGATTCATTGGAAGCATCCCTGAAGGATACGAAACAGCTCCTGTTTCATCTTTCAGACACAGGACACAAGGTTTCCAAAGACAAGTTGCAATTATGCCAAACTAAGGTAAAATATTTGGGACACTGTCTAACACAAGGACTGAGACACCTGACCGCTGATAGAATTCAAGCAATTAGAGACATGACTCTGCCACAAACCCAGCAACAGATCAGAACATTTTTAGGAATGTGTGGGTATTGCCGTAACTGGATCCCAGGGTTTTCCATTCTAGCGTTACCTTTGCAGGAGATGGTTTCCTCAAACAAACCTGATCGGATTTCGCATACAGACGAGTCCGAGATGGCATTTGAGAGACTTAAACAGTGCCTAACGCAGGCACCAGCATTAGGTATGCCAGACTATGGGAAACCCTTTGAGCTGTACGGAACAGAAAGTGCTGGTTGCGCGGCAGGCGTCTTAACCCAAAAGCACGGTGATGCCAGCAGGCCAGTAGCATATTACAGCGCTCAGTTAGATACGGTAGCGCGATCCCTCCCCACATGCTTGCGAAGCGTTGCTGCGATAGCATTGCTAGTAACGAAAAGTGAAGATGTAGTGCTAGGTCACAACCTCACAATTCATACACCACATGCAGTGTCAGCCTTGCTAAATTCTGCCCAAACCAGGCACGTCTCATCAGCGCGGTTTACAAGATGGGAATTGGCACTAATGGCCCCCGTAAACATCACCATAGGGAGATGCAGTGCATTAAATCCTGCAACATATCTCCCAGGTGTGCCTGGACAGGCACAAAGGGTGGAGGATGAGAGTGGTGGGGAAGGAGAATTTAATACAAAGGAGGACACACATGATTGTATGGAATATTTGACCCAAAATTTTACCGCAAGGCCTGACATCAGTGACAACCCACTGGAAGATGCAGATCTAACTTTCTACACGGACGGTAGTTGTCACAGACAGTCAGACTCGGGAGACTTGTGTACTGGATACGCAGTCGTAGATGACCAAGGCACCATAGAAGCGGAACCGCTAGGCCCACCTCTCTCAGCCCAGGTTGCTGAACTGGTCGCCCTAACCAGAGCATGTGAATTGGCTAAGGGCAAATCAGCCAATATCTACACCGACTCTAGATACGCATTCGGGGTAGTCCATGATTTCGGAGCCCTATGGCGCCTCAGAAATTTCATGACGGCAGCTGGTACACCGGTAGCGCATGCAGCTCACATCAAAAGGCTTCTAACAGCGATACAGGAACCCGACAGAGTGGCTGTTATCAAGTGTAAAGCACACACATATAGCCAAGACCCAGTATCACTTGGTAACAGCCGAGCAGACGAAGCTGCTAAGTTAGCAGCTGGTACCCCCAGACAGACAGACACCACACAATTGATGGTATTTAATACCATCAACACACAGAAGTTGTGTGAGATGCAAAATTTGTGTTCCACACAGGAAAAGGCAGTCTGGAAGGCGAAGGGATATGGCCAGGAGTCCTCAGGACTCTGGACGGATGGACAAGGTAAACCAGTGGCCCCCAGAGCATATCTTCCATGTTTAGCTGAGGCAGCTCACAGGCTGACTCATCTGGGCAAGGAAGGAATGTGCAAGTTGGTAAGAGCATATTGGTGCGCCCCAGGATTTTCATCTCATGCAAGTAAGAGAGCAATGTCATGCCTTACATGCTTGAGAAAGAATATCGGAAAGGCAATACCAACAGAACCATCTCATATCCCACCTACAGGCGGTTCTTTTCAGGTAATACAGATTGACTTTATTCAATTACCCCCTTGTCGAAATTTGAAATATGTACTTGTTTGTATAGATGTGTTCTCAAATTGGGTCGAAGCATTTCCTGCGGCCACAAATACCGCTATGTTTACTGCTAAGAAAATTGTGCAGGAATTTGTATGTAGATATGGTATCCCTAGAATAATTGAAAGTGATAGGGGTACCCATTTTACAGGTGATGTCTTTCAAGGAATGTGTAAGTTGATGGGAATTGATAGCAAGCTGCACACTCCATACCGTCCACAGGCGAGTGCGAAGGTGGAAAGAGTAAACAGCACTATTAAAAATAAACTGAGCAAAGTTATGGCAGAGACAGGATTGACATGGCCAGAAGCTTTACCCATTGTACTGTACAGCATCAGAACCACTCCCAGGTCCCCTCTTAATCTGTCTCCCTTTGAAATCTTGTTTGGTCGACAACCGCATGTTATGATTAACCCTCAGGATGATTTGAAGTGTAACAATGAAGTGACTGTAAAATACTTGATTAACATGAGTAAACAGCTAAGGAATCAAAATGATAATTTGAAGTTGGTGATTCCTGATTTACCAGATAGTAATTGTCATGACATTGAACCTGGGGATTATGTAATGATACGGAATTTTCTACGTTCAGGTTGCCTTATTGACAGATGGGAAGGACCATACCAAGTCTTATTGACTAGCACTACAGCATTGAAAGTTGTCGAGAGAGAGACTTGGGTTCATTCGTCCCATTGTAAGAAGGTTGCTGATCCAGAGAGGTCCCGTGATAAGGAACAGATGGTAGAGGAAGTTGTATCACTGGAGTGTCTGTTCCAGGAGGACTGAGGCGGCACCTGAGCATTGAGAATCACAAGATCAAAAGCAGTTGTCGATTCCCTGTTCCCTTTTATTGTTTTTCTCCACTTCCCATCCCCTCTCCCTCAAATTATTTTTTCCCCTTCTCATTCTTCTTCATTTCCTCCTATAAGATGGACTGGCACAAGAGACTGTGATCCGGATTTTCCTGTTGACCATGATGTTGACCAGAGCAGTCTGTTCCGGCGAGAGTACCATGGAGGTCGAGAGAGGTTCTGGAATAGGTTCTGATGACAGAGATGGAGGCGTAGTTTTCCGAGAACAGCATAATCAACAAGCAAAGGCGAGTATCAGAAAACGATCCGATAACATAGACCATAGAAGGAATTGTGAAGGATTGTTAGCTGAAGAAAACTGTATCTGTAGGCTCTGTGACAATGTGGTTGAGGATGGGTGCATCAAGAAATGCCAATCCAGTTTTAATATCCACATGGACCGGCATCCATTGAGTGACTATCACTCCTTAGTGGGTAGTGTGTTAAATCAGACAGATTGTTGGGTATGCTCTCAAGTACCTCAAGGTCATAGCAAATCAGGACTAGTACCATTTCCTTTAACGATAGGGGAGGTGCTTGAGCTAAGTGGTGGGAGGCCGGTGGACAGGAGGTTTAATATCTCCAGTCCTCCTAGTTTGAAGCTCCACCAATATCATGTGGATAGGTCCCTAATATGTTTTAACATTTCCAATCCCCGAAAGCCGGGAAATTGGGAAGTGTCATGGAGTAACCAAACCATGACCTTTTCATATAGAGCAGATAGAATGCCAACAGATACAGAACTTATACGCCACATATCTGGTAGTGGAAAATATTTCCGATATAGGTATACTCTAGGAAGTAGGATTATGAGAGTTGGAGAGGTATCACCAGGATACTGTGCACATATCGTACAAACTGGTACGTGTACTAGACAGATGGGAGAATTAGGGTTAGGAGATTTCACATGGAAGATGTGTAATATGGTTATGTCCTACTCTGTCCCATATGTTCTCCCCGATGATGCATATTTCATATGCGGGAGGAAGGCGTATAAGTGGCTTGCCCCAAACTCTGAAGGATTGTGTTATATTGGAAAAGTACTGCCTGAAGTAATGACTGTATCACATGCCAAAATGAAAGATATACACCGTGTTGCCCAAGCTCCTTATACTCACACCCATTACGAGCACGTAGTTAAACGGCACCTGATAGAAAGAACAGAGCATCCGGCCTCTGACATGATCCATGAATCCACCGGGATTCAGGTTCTAATCGCGTTAGACATCACTCGCACCGCCAGAGGAGTGTTGAATTATAAATACATATCTGCGCTCGCAAATTTGTTAGACAATATCACAGAAATGTATGATGACACTTTTAGGTATACTGGAAGAGAGCTTCAAGCTTATAAAACAGAACTGGTTCAGCATAGAATGGTTCTCAATTATCTCACGGCAGTGACAGGTGGATATTGTGTCACACTGGCAACGCAGTACGGCGTGAAATGCTGCACATATATAACGAATAGTACCGAGGACCCGGTCGAGGTCATAGACCAAAAGATGGACGATATTCTCCAATTGAAGTGGGAATTTCGCAGGAGACACAATCTCACCCTTGCTGCTGTAGGTAATGAGCTGACTAGTTGGGTGTCATGGTTGAACCCGCGAAATTGGTTCTCTGGTTTAGGAGAATGGGCTCAAGGAGTCATAATGGATGTTGGGAAGTTTCTTCTATGTATCTTAGGTGTTATCATAACGATTGGCTTGATATTTAGATGCGGTCAGGCTTTAATGAAGTGTAAACGAAGTACCAGGGTGATGAGTTTAAGGAGTGAGGAAATCGTAATTCCAATGGATTTGATTTATGACCCAACTGTAGAAACAATGATGTGATGAAAATGCGATTTCTACGGTCCGTTTCTTTCACCTGTTTTTCTGGTTTCTCCAAGGTAAAAAGACCCACTTTTGACGAGGAATTTGATGACCCTGTATACAGACGACGGATGGATTAAAGAAGAAGTTTTGACAACCTTATACACAGAGATTTGATGAACTTTGCCATAGACCCCCAGTTTCCCTAGAAATTTTAAAATTACGCTAGCCCAACACTTTTGTAAGTCTATGGATATTGACAAAGCTTTTTGCCCACACGCCTTTTGGCAAAAGCACAAAGAAGACTGCATTCAACAGACACCGAACGAGACTTCAACCGACAAATGTTCATTAACCTGACATAGAATACCACTGCATTTACCGTAATTATGTCTTTTCTTCATCTCTACAACCTTCAGGTAAATACACACATAGTCGATAGGGAATACAGGCACAGATATCAGCAATCACATATTCCCCCATTCATGTATCATCAACTAAAATGTGCTCCCCATTTTGTTACAACCACAGCCGAAAAGAGCTCGGTAAAGTTTGACAGCCCATCCACAGACCCGTACCACGGGATAAGAAGGAATTCAAATGTATACTTCGCAGTACCTCGAAGCTTGATTTAAAACACGTACGGCGCGATGATACATGACCCCCAAACACGGATTCATACACACATGCTTCTGCTATCTCATTAGGTCATACCCTTTTCCTACCTTCTCCTCTCCTCCCCTACCCAACCATGGAAATGTATTAACCCCTGACATATATTTTTCTCGTTTTGAAATGTTTTAGGAAGTGGCAGTTATTGTTGACTGCCAAAGGGTGGACTGTCAAAGTCAGAAAAATATCACGATGCACACTGCCATATTTGCACCTCATATGTGTCCCTGCTGCGCATGCGTGCGCTCTCGTGCGTGCGCATACTCGCTGTTGCGGGCACCCGCAGGCGCACGGTATGCGCATTTACGGTAGAGATTATGGTCCCTTTGATAGAATCTGAAAGTTTGGTTAATGTAGCATGTTCATGGACAGAGAAATCCCTCTTTGTTTGATACGAAGGGTAAGACAGGAGTAATACAGTGGTGTTTAGTATCCATCGGAAGAGTATTTAATTAGCAATATTCCGGTGTTGGTTTGAAGCGGATTAATCGCTCGTGCGAATAGTTATGGACATAAGAAGTTTATGTCCATTTACTATTATTTGCACTTACTTATCCATGCGGCGGGAAACCTAGTTTCCCACCCACCTGAGCAGTTGGAAATCGTCACAGCCCACCTGTATGAATCAACCTATGACCTTTTGTTATAATGCGAGGAGGAATTCCTGTGTCCAATGAACAATGAGATTGTAGGGACCATTGAATTGTATTGTGTGTGGGGCATAAATAGACAAGCCGATCACATCCAGCTCACTCTTCAACGGTTCTCATTGCTGATAATCGGGAGCTGGATGTCCAGAGGCGCATGCGATCGTTCCCCTTTGTGCGTAAGTTTTCTCCGCAATCATATTGTCTTTCTTGTTATTATGGGCCATATCTCTCTCTCTCTCTCTTCTCCTCTTTCTCTCGTATTCTCTTAAACGTAATAGTATTGTATTGTAATTCCTGTGTAGTTACCCGGTTAGTTAGTCTATGTTATATTGGAGTGTATGACTTGTATTGTATTATTCTTTTTCTCAAGTATAACATTCATATAAGGCGTTAGACCCTAAGCCCGGTAGTTGTGTATTTATTATAGTGTTAAGTATTCACAGAGCGTCGGTGACGCTCAAACAGCTTTTAAGTTAATAAGGTTACACTGTGTTGCATCTACACCCTATCTCTTCACTAAGGTTTTACTGCATATTACATTGTTTATGGTTTAGATATAAAGGTTTAACATTGTGAGCGTCTGCGCCGCTGGTGATCTCCTCGTGGTCCCGAGCGTCCGCTACGCTATAGCGAACCATTACGTTAGTCGGCAGCCAATAGCGTGCCTGCCTGTGATCTCTTGGCCGTGAGCGAACGTGACGCTTGAGCGTCTCGACCACGGCTAAGCGATTGTTACGCAACGTGCGTACCCTTACAGTACTCCATACGTCAATAGCGTACAGTGTTCTTAGGCCTCTTAAAGGGTTTTAAATAAGATAAATATTTAGCTTTATCACGATGGTAGAAGCCACCAGAATTCTTTGCTCGGCGGAGAATCAAGTAAGCGCACTGTCAGCAGTGTTCATTCCGGGAGTGGACAACTAGGAAGCAGACTTCCTCAGCAGGCACGACCTCCACCCGGGAGAGTGGGGAC
This sequence comes from Pseudophryne corroboree, assembly GCF_028390025.1. Taxonomy (NCBI): domain Eukaryota; kingdom Metazoa; phylum Chordata; class Amphibia; order Anura; family Myobatrachidae; genus Pseudophryne; species Pseudophryne corroboree. Next base: position 573,357,041 of record NC_086447.1, on the reverse strand, counting down.
TTCATCAAGAAGTCTTCATGCAGATTACGAGTCGGTGGGAACTGCCACAGGTGGACATGATGGCATCTCGCCTCAACAAAAAGCTGCAGAGATATTGCGCCAGGTCAAGAGACCCTCAGGCGATAGCTGTGGACGCACTGGTGACACCGTGGGTGTTCCCGTCGGTCTATGTATTTCCTCCTCTTCCTCTCATACCCAAGGTGCTGAGAATCATAAGAAAAGAGGAGTGAGAACAATACTCTTTGTTGCGGATTGGCCAAGAAGGACTTGGTTTCCAGATCTGCAAGAAATGCTCACAGAGGACCCGTGGCCTCTGCCTCTAAGACAGGACATGTGCAACAGGGGCCCTGTCTGTTCCAAGACTTACCGCGGCTGCGTTTGACGGCATGGCGGTTGAACGCCGGATCCTAGCAGAAAAAGGCATTCCGCATGAGGTCATTCCCACGCTGATAGAGGCTAGGAAGGATGTGACGGCTCAACATTATCACTGTATATGGCGAAAATATGTTGCTTGGTGTGAGGCCAGGAATTCCCCTACGGAGGAATTCCAGCTGGGCAGTTTCATTCACTTCCTACAGTCGGAAGTGACTTTGGGCCTGAATTTGGGTTCCATTAAGGTCCAAATTTCGGCTCTATCCATTTTCTTTCAAAAAGAACTGGCTTCTCTTCCTGAAGTCCAGACGTTTGTAAAGGGAGTGCTGCATATTCAGCCCCCTTTTGTGCCTCCAGTGGCACCTTGGGATCTTAACGTGGTGTTGAGTTTCCTGAAGTCACACTGGTTTGAGCCACTCAAAACCGTGGAGTTAAAATTTCTCATGTGGAAGGTGGTCATGCTATTAGCCTTGGCGTCAGCTAGGCGTGTGTTAGAATTAGCGGCTTTGTCACATAAAAGCCCTACCTGGTTTTCCATATGGACAGGGCAGAATTGCGGACTCGTCCACAATTTCTGCCAAAGGTGGTGTCATCCTTTCATATGAACCAACCTATTGTGGTGCCTGTGGCTACTCGTGATTTGGAGGATTCCGAGTTACTAGATGTGGTCAGGGCTTTGAAGGTTTATGTAGCCAGAACGGCTAGAGTCAGGAAAACTGAGTCGCTGTTTATCCTGTATGCATCCAACGAACTGGGTGCTCCTGCTTCAAAGCAAACTATTGCTCGCTGGATCTGTAACACGATTCAGCAGGCTCATTCTGCGGCTGGATTGCCGCTTCCAAAATCAGTAAAAGCCCACTCCACAAGGAAGGTGGGCTCTTCTTGGGCGGCTGCTCGAGGGGTCTCGGCATTACAGCTTTGCCGAGCAGCTACTTGGTCAGGTTCGAACACTTTTGCAAAGTTTTACAAGTTTGATACCCTGGGCTGAGGAGGACCTTGTGTTTGCTCATTCGGTGCTGCAGAGTCATCCGCACTCTCTCGCCCGTTTGGGAGCTTTGGTATAATCCCCATGGTCCTTACGGAGTCCCCAGCATCCACTAGGACGTTAGAGAAAATAAGATTTTACTTACTGGTAAATCTATTTCTCGTAGTCCGTAGTGGATGCTGGGAGCCTGTCCCAAGTGCGGACTTCTTCTGCAATACTTGTATATAGTTATTGCTTAAATAAGGGTTATGTTATGGTTGCATTAGGGTTGATCTGATGCTCCGTTGTTGTTCATACTGTTAACTGGGTATGTTTATCACAAGTTATACGGTGTGATTGGTGTGACTGGTATGAGTCTTGCCCTGGATTCCAAAATCCTTTCCTTGTACTGTCAGCTCTTCCGGGCACAGTTTCTCTAACTGAGGTCTGGAGGAGGGACATAGAGGGAGGAGCCAGAACACACCAGAATCCAAATTCTTTCTTAAAGTGCCCTGTCTCCTGCGGAGCCCGTCTATTCCCCATGGTCCTTACGGATTCCCCAGCATCCACTACGGACTACGAGAAATAGATTTACCGGTAAGTAAAATCTTATTTTAACCTTATCCAAAATGATTTTACTTAAAAAAAAATAAAAGTCTTTTTGTCATATATTTAAAAAAAAAAAAAAAAAAAAAGCTTCAAAGCATCGGAAACATTGCGACCATCGTAACTTTCATTTTAACAGCTACGACAGCCACCAGGTACATAGGGAGGGAAGGGGGCTTGGGAGGTTACTTTACACTTACTCAGCAACTACTATTGTCTGCAGCCGCTGGGTGGGGGTCCTACCGTGCTGACCGATCAGCAATGATCGGCAGCAAGGCAAACACTGGGGGAGGGTGTGGGAAGGCAGAGAGACCTTATGTTCCCTCTGACAGCATCAGCAGAGGGAAGTTTATCTTCCCTGCTGCTGCAAACACTGTGTGTCTGACTGGTTGCATCCTGTGCGAGCAGATCAGATATGGCACTTGCTGGTGTGGTCACATCTGTTGCGACCATGACAGGCAAGTGCATACCTTCAAACTGTCCCAAATACAGCGGGTCAGTCCCACTAATTGTATACTCACCCATTGTCCCACCCGCGCGCCGCAGTTGTCCTCGGGCGAGAGGGAATACAGTCGGGAGAGCCAGTGATCATTGCTGCTCTGCTGCTCAGCCAGTGATCACTGAATAGATGCGTCCGGCATCTATTAATGTACTCGAGTTCCAGCCCTTTCCCGGCCACGGTAAAAGTTGGGATGCATGCAAGTGGTTAAACTAAAAAAAAAATATTTGATAAGATGACTTGCAATTTATTGTTAACTTTTGCTTCCTAAGGAAAATTGACCAATAAATTATATTTATATTCTATCTACCAGTGTGTAAAGCACAGTTTGAAAACCTTGCACTCAGGGCAGTAGAGAGCCTGGCTGGGCCCAGGTTCTTTTCAGGGTTTGTGGCCTAACCATAGAAGGCGTGGCCATGCACTCTTAGAAAAAAAATACAGAATTTTTTTTTATTTTTAGCGCCTCCCTGGCCACACTGCTGGGCTGAGGAGAAGAGCTACAGCTGCTGCTGTCAGGGATGGGGGGCGGGGGGCTGTTCCCCCACTGGGTCCCTCCATCAGACCTGGGCCCCTCTATCAGACCTGTGCCCAGGTAATTAATACCCCGCCCCTCCCCCCACTCAGCTTTTCTGTACTGTAGCAGACAATGTAATATTTATGTATGCATTTTTTGAACGATAAAGCAGCAGAAAAATAATTACAATGGAAGTAACGAAGGCTCTGCAGTACAAACACCGTTTTGGATCTGCTGGTTGTCTTTTTCATAAAATGTGGCCGATTATGATTAGGGAGCAAAAAAAGATAGTAACTTTGATCTGGAATGAGCCATGATGGGTGCAAGAACATTTTTTTTAGAGTAAATACTGTCTGTTATTGCATGTAGAACACAAGTGCTGGGTAGCTTTGTATTTACAATGCATCTTAGATTTTAGTTTGGACACCCCCTTCCCAAAACTAAGTCTCTCTGCACCTTTTAAATCCCCCCTACCTGCAGTCATGGCCACAACTAGGAAGTGGGGGTGTGGTTTAAGGGGTCACATGCCCAGGGTGCCAGAAGGAGGGGGGCACCAAGAACTCTGCTTTTTCGGCCAACTGTTCTCTCAGTGAATGGGAGGCGCGTATTCTCGTGAGAGCACCGGATTCCGGAAGTCCTGCAGCCGCCACTGGTGCCAGGATGTGTCTAGATGGGTGCATAGGCACCAGCCGAAAGCAGCAATAGGGACGGGGGCAACATACAGTCACATCTGACAGGACTGTTGACAATCACCACTCACCAGCAGCAAGAAGAAGTGTAAGTCTGTGTAACTGGAGGGCATCGGAAGCCGCCGCCCCCCTAAGAACATAAAGCCCTCATCACACAGTACTTAATATAAAAAAAAAGCAAGGTCACCACCTTGATGCAACTGGCACAGAGACTTTATTTAAGACAACAAACTGCCAGAAAAAAAGTTCATCATAAGGACCTTTACCATTCATCATTTATGTATTATCCAGACAATCATCTCTCCCATCTCTCCCTCACCCCTATCTCTCTATCTCTCCCTCCTCCCTCTTTCCCATCTCTCTCTCCTTTCACTCTCCCATTTCTCCCATACCCCTCTCTCCCATCTCTCCCTCACCCCTCTACCTCATCCTCTCTCTCCTGTCTCCATCTCTTGTATCTCTTTCTCTCCCTCAACCATCACTCTATCTCCCTCTCCTCCATATCTCTCCCTCACACCTCTCCCTCTCCTCCATCTCTCTCCCTCATCCCTCTCTCTCTCTCTCTCTCTCTCTCTCTCTCTCTCACACCTCTCTTTCTTTCCTCTCTCTCTCCCCCCATGGGGTGACGTAATGTTAATGAGGGGTACTACTGAGCAGTGCAATGAGAATAAGGTAGGAATACTGTGTGGCCTTGTTGAATTTTTTTTTTTTACTTTCTAATGTTTATTTTTTGTTTCGTTTATTTTTAATTTTTTTTTAAGGTTTTTTTTGTTTTGTTTTGGGGGGGGGGGCGCCAAATTACTGGCTTGCCTCGGGTGCTGTTAATCATAGTGTCGGCGATGCTTTAGTGCAACATGGTTTTACTAAGGTGCAAAGTTACGCCATACTTGCCTACTTTAAAAATCTCCTCTGCGGTAGAAGCTCAGAAAGGAGATTCGTGATAGGGTGGAGCCTGATTAATCTGCAGCATTAGGTCACATCTTCTGCATTATAAGGCCGCAAATCATGCATGTATGGATTGGGGTGGGGCCAAAATGACATGATTAGCATATATTGTAAAATGCAGATTTGTTGTAAAATATTAAAATTATCACAATTCTTTTAAATGTAACTGGGTAATCATGAATATTCTATATACTTATATTTTAATATAGATTAGTGGGCTTTAATGTGTTCTGATTTTTGTAAACATTTAGGCCCAGATTTATAAGCCTTGGAGAGTGATAAATATTAAATAGCACAGTGATAAATAACCTGCCAACCAGCTCCTAACTACCATTTTTCAATCACAGTCTGTGACATGGAAGGGAAGAGCTGATTGGTTGGTATTGGTACTTTATCACTGTGCAATTTATCATTCTCCAAGGCTTGATAAATGGGCCTTAGATTTTACACAAAGGTCTAATTCAGGGGCACATCTAGAGAGATGGAGGCCTGTGAGCAGGCTCCGACTTGGCCCCCTCCTCTGTAGCCGGCAGCACTATAGCTCTGGGCACTAGAATCCCCTGGACTACGGGGCCCCGTGTGCACCATACATACTGCACCTATTATAAATACGCCAGTGGTCTAATTTGTATAACATTATTTCTGGAATCAGAGACGGTTATTTACCAATACTGTTCGAAGGGTCAACTTATTTTATATCACATACAACCACGCCAATTTGAATCCAGATGTACAGCCTAACCCTAACCCTCCCGTGCCTAAACCTAACCTCTCCCCGCCCCCACCCGCAGCTCCCCGGCATATTTATGATCGGGATGGCGACAGTATGGATTCCAGCGCCGGCACTATTAGCGATGTTGTGATCCCGGTGTTGGTGTTCTGACCACTGTTGGGATTCCGGTATCGGTATTCCGATTGCCGCCATACTGGCTGCCGGTATGCTAACTGGATCTTGGAGATACCCCTATTACGAGTGAAATTCCTAATGTTCCTGGTTTAGTCCTAATATTGCTTTCTTTGAATTTACTCTTATTGACCTTTCTTTGCATACAACACTATACACACAGTAGCATGCTAAGAACAGCTTCACCTTCATTTGCATTTATAAGAAAACATTTGCAGTGGGCGTAATAATAATAATAATAATAATAATAATAATATCTTTATGCTATTGACTGCTGTCCAATACCTCATACCTCATTTCTTATAGACTATATTTGGATTTGTAAGGTTGATTTTGTCCAGCAACATTTTGCAATCCTCCATGATAATCAGATTTAATTTTCCTTGTTTTTCTTTATAAAGTTTAATGTTGGAGCTACAAACACTAAACAAAATCTGAAATAAATTTAAAAGAGAATAAGATATATTTAGCTAAATAAATAAAAAATGTTTTAATAAGGCTAATGTTAATATATGCCATGTCTATCCTAATCCTAGGGAAAGCAATGCCTGTTCTATATCCATTGAGCAATGCCCCTTTGTCCTGGGACTATCCAATAAAGATTCAGAGCTGATTTTGCATGAATGTGTACAGCTGACGCAGGATTTGAAGACTAAGGAGAGACACCTTTTCCTCTTCAGTGACATGATCATTATCGCTAAGCTAAAGTAAGAATACAATTCAATCACGACTATGAAATGTTCAGAACTGAATATGTTTATTATTATTTTGTGTGCGTGTGTGCGTGTGTGTGTGCGTGTGTGTGTGTGTGTGCGTGTGTGTGCGTGTGCGTGTGTGCGTGTGTGTGTGTGTGTGTGTGTGTGTGTGTGTGTGTGTGTGTGAATTATATGCTGTAGACTATGAATTATATGTGAGACTTGCTATATTATTTTCAGAATTAAAAATGAATGATAACACTGATCAACACTCATTTTATTGGAAATCATATAAGAGCTATTTTTGGGTAACTTCATGGTGATGATTTTTGCTAGATTGACTCAGATTTTTGAGATACAGGGATGAATGCAACCCTCTTAACTGTCAAATAACATGTGCGATTACTTATATACAGGGGGGGGGGGATAGTCTACAATAATCACGGAGTGAACGCCTTTCTCACCTTTTAGAATGTTCCGGTAGATTTCCACATGTCAAAGTTCCCTATTAATTGAGGAATGATTGACTGGCAGACGGGATGCCAGCAGTCACAATACCGACGCTGGCATCCCGATGTTTGAAATCCCAACAGGGACGATGTAAGTATGTTACCTACCCCCTAACCCTAACCCTCCCTTCCTGCAGACTAACCATAACATCCCACTTAGTGCCTAACCCTAACCTGCCCCCCTTAGTGTCTAAACCTAACCTCCCCCTGGTGATGCCTAACCCCAACACCCCGTCCCCATAGCCTAATGCTAACCTCCCCCCCTCCCCCATAGCCTAAACCTAACACCCCTGGGTGGTGCCTAAACCTAAACCTCCCCACTGCGCAGTGCCAGATTAAGGTGTACATGGGCCTGGAGCTGAAATTTACAAAGGGCCTACTATGCGCAGCCACGGGGGTGTGACTAGGTATGTGGGGGGGTTATGACCAGTGTCATGGGCTGTGGCAAGTGCCTTCCTTCAGTCACCTCAATTGCCCTTCATTAACCCATCCCTCCCCAATTCATTATCAATCCCTCCTACCAGTAGTCATTAGCACATTCATCCACCTCAGCTCCTATAAAGCTCCCCTTACACAGCAGCACCCCTTACTATACTCACACCATGGCCCCCTTACCATTCTCACACCGTGGCACCCCTTACTACACTCACACCACAGTACCCCTTACTACACTCACACCACAGCACACCTTACTACACTCACACCGCAGCACCCCTTACTACACTCACACCACAGTACCCCTTACTACACTCACACCACAGCACCCCTTACTACACTCACACCGCAGCACCCCTTACTACACTCACACCACAGCACCCCTTACTACACTCACACCGCAGCACCCCTTACTACACTCACACTGCAGCACCCCTTACTACCCTCACACTACAACACCCCTTACTACACTAAGAGCAGCACCCGTTAACTACCCCCACCTGGCAATTATTACCCATTCATTGATCAATTTCAACATCCCATATACTGCACACACAAATGGTTCACATATACACACACACATAGTACACACTACACACACATACAGTATACACATACAGTACACACCCACTCCCACATATACACGCACAGCACACACACACACACACACAACACATACAGTACACACATTCGTTAGATTCAGATACAGTATACACACACCACACATACAGTATACATAGCACATATACAGTAAACACACATACAGTACACACATAGTATACACGCACTAATCAATGCTACTTACCAAGACGTCACTAAACTTACCAGGCTTCATGCAGCAGCAGCTCCCTGTGCAGTCTGGGGGCGGAGCTTGGGACTGTGAGTGACAGGCTCAGGATCCAAGGTGAAGGAGAGGCGGGGAGGGACAGCCACCATAATTCCTGCACGGATCTGAGGTGGAAGTGCTGGAGCCAGAGGAGGTGGGGCATGGGAAAGAGGACGGCCACTGGCAGTCTGTGATAGGAAAACATTTTTTCCTGTCAATGCTGTCGGTCTCCTCCTGTGGGCCTTTTTTCAATGGGGGGCCTGTCCCTGCAGCTCCATCCGCCCCATTGGTAATCCAGCCCTGCCCCTGCAGGCCTAACCCAGCCACTATACTTACGGTCAGGATGTTGACTGTCAAGATTCCAGCATTGGTGTCCCGACCCTGTCGGGATACTGGTGTCAGCATTTTGATGGCTGTCGAGAATCTGGTGTCAGTATTCCGACTGCTGGGATCCCAACAGACGGCATCTTAAATGCATCGCAATTGAGAGTCAATTAAAAAAATACTTTTATTTTTGAATTCAGCAACCCCAAAATACCTTAAACTAATTTAAATATCCTTGGCAACTAAACAGTTTTATATTTGGAGGGCTGTGTAATGTAATCAAAGGTACAGTTAATGTTTGTATAAACTATAGACTAATGCTACAAAATAAATTCATGACACTAGAGGTCATTTAAGTAAGGTAACGAAAGTTCACAATTATAATTAAATCTCCGATATAACACTGCAATTCCTATTCCAAAATCTAGTAAAAAACAACAACTGTGATTAATAATATATTTATCTCTGCCAACTTTGAAGAATCTTGTTTATTAATTTTATTTATGAAATTGATTGAAAGCAATGCCCAGGCGTGATTACAGATTATGAAGCTTGTCATATAGATAGAAAATGTCTTTTATAGGACAGATGTCCCAGTTTGTCATGGTGAATATTGCATCAGAGGCAGGTGTAGCATCTGGTGCTCATAGAAATTTCTGGGTGTTTTGAGGGGGATCTGGTCTCTAGGTCGACAGTAACTAGGTCAACACTATCTAGGTTGACCACTATTGGTCGACAGTATCTAGGTCGACAGGGTTTCTAGGTCGACAGGGTCTCTAGGTCGACATATTATAGGTCGACAGGTCAAAAGGTTGACATGAGTTTTTCACGATTTTTTTCTTTTTTTGAACCTTTTCATACTTAATGATCCACGTGGACTACAACTGGGAACGGTAACCTGTGCCGAGCGCAGTGGTAGCGGAGCGAGGCACCTTGCCCGAAGCTCGCTCGCCATGCGAGGGTACACGGTGCACTAATTGGGGTTCCCGGTCACTCTACGAAGAAAACGACACAAAAAACCCCATTAAAAACTCTTGTCAACCTTTTGACCTGTCAACCTAGACCCTGTCAACCCAGAGACCCTGTCGACCTAGGGACCCTGTCGACCTAGTTACTGTCGACCAATAGTGGTTGACTTAGACACTGTCGACCTAGTTACTATCTACCTTCCATACCACACCTGTTTTGAGGGGAGGTAGTTTAGGGTGGACTACTTCCTCAGAAGAGTTATACAGGCTCCCAGAGTTTGGCAGTGCCCATCATGACTTGGAGACAAAAGTGTTAAATTGGATTCCACTATAACAGGCAGCCCATAGAGAGGGATTGCAATATTCCTCTCCGGCAGGTAAGCCCCATTGCAGGTAATGGGCTAAAGTCATATGAAGCTGACATCAGGCCACAGAGGCAAGATCTGGTTAAATACCATACTTATAGAAAACTCTGGGGAAGGCTGCTGCAGGAGTCAGCAGGCGTAAACCAGGAGATCTCCGATATTTCCTCCTTTCCTATTTGGTAGATACTTAATTCTGCCCTTAAACATGCGGAAACATCAGTTTCTGCATTGCGGAAACATCAGTTTCTGCATATGTTGATTCATAAATAGGCTACATAGAAAGAACCAGTCACAGCTTGAAAAGTGCTGAGAGTACCACGGTATTGTAAAAATCAGGCCCCATGGCTTGAAAACTTGATAACAGTAGCCCCAATATATGTACTCCCTAATACCATTACACATTTAATTTGTAAACGTAAATAATAATAAAAAAAGAAGACTAAGGGGCCAATGTTTCACCATCTGCATCTGAGGATGTGGATGTGAGGTGATAAAATCAGCCAAACTCCCAACTGATGACAATGCATGGATTTATCAATAATCGCATGAAGGGACACTCCGCAGCACTATCAGGGTATTTTTCATGACTAAAACCCTGTGTGTGTGCTGTGCATGCGCCGCTGCCTGACATCGCCACCTTCAGCCAATGCCAGCACCCCCCTCTCTGTCGCGACGACCCCCCGTGATCGCTGATCATACTTACCATTGGTGCTCCGGTGTGTGCGGGCGGTCCTCGGGGCTCCCTGCTGCTGTGACCTCCGGTGCTTTAAAGTAGGCTGCCGCTTTGCAGCATCACTTTACTGCACTGGAGGTCACAGGAGCAGCAGGGAACCCCGATGATTGGCAGCCCGCACCGGAGCACCGATCACCGGACCCTTTTACTATTTTCTTAACGCAGTGATCAGCTTGTGCATAGAAGCAAGAAAAAGATTTAGCGTCTTCCAAAAAATGGGAAAATCAGATAAATATATGTGTGTGGGCTCACTGCTTTCTTATTATATAAAATTCACTATTAATCCAATCAAGTTCTAAATCACATCTAGTTCTCAATCTGCTGCTATCCACTCCAGGGCTATACTACTCCCTGGTATATAACACACAAGAAAAAATTATAAATAAGACAGCGCTGTCAAAAGAATTGTATGTAAGAAATTTCACTACTTAGTAAGACAAATTTATAAAAACATACTCATACAATCAGTTAATAACCAATGAATAAATACCTGCAGGCATTATAGGACCTTTTAAACATATACATAAAAAGACAATTTCTGTGCAAAGGTTGAAAAAAAACAGCAATAACTCTTATGTTCTAAGCATAATATTACTTTTCCTTTATCTCCATAGCTGCACAATCATTCAAAGAATCCACAGCTGGACAAAGTTCTCTGATTTTCACCAATCTGGGATTAATGACAATAGTCTCTCATTGGGAGGATTCCATGTACTGAATATATTTAAACTGACACTATTTTGCAGCAGTTTTTAGTCCTGGCCAGGACAATTAATATCAGTTTGGAAAGTCTTGGGTAACTACTCACTTAACTACTGGAGAGGTCCTGATATCTCTGCATCCCTTGAGGATTCCCATAAATAGGTCACCTGGAGAGACAATCTTTCAGGGATAGTATCCTCTTCACAGTCAGTGAGATAATGCCGGCCACTGACGCATTTCTCCGCCTCCTCTAGGGGCAGCGGCTTCCTCAGAGGTAATCAGCTTGTGCATAGCTTTAGGGAGAGAGAAATCTGTGCAGAAGGCTGTATATAACAGTGAGCCCTGTGATTATGCCAGCTGAATCTGGTGTAATTACCATAGGGCTCACTGTGGTATTTAAAATAAATAAAATTTTGTAAATTTGGTAAGATCACATTTCCCATTATAAGTATGGGAATTGTGATCTGGATTACTAAAAAAAATTACAATTAAAGGGTTTGGAGCAGTTTTTCATGAAAACTACTCCAAAAGCCTTTTAATACATTCAGGTTAAACTAAAATAACATGAAAAGGGTGTGAAAACACCCTTTTTTACATTATTTTAGTAAAAAAAAAGTTAATAAATATGCCCCTAAATGACAGTAATGGCCATTATGTATTAAGAAAAAAAAAAAAAGCTTGGGAAATCCCATTTTGTAACCTTTTCATCATGTCTCAGATTGTCACAGCTGTTTAGTGGAATCTTTCTAAATAAAGTATTTCAACTAGAAAGTGAAACAAAACATGACATTAATCCATCTAGCAGTGCAACACCACAGTTTGTGCAATAGGTTACAGGGGGGTTTGATAACATTTATTTGTGAATAACCAAAATACTTTATGCCTTTTACAGATGGAGCCATGTATCCGTGTCGCGCAGGTGCCCCATTCCTAGAATAGGTGCGTCTCTGTGCACTCCCGTGGCGGGGCTAGGCGCTGGATTGCCTAGTCTCACCGGGAGTGCACGTATGCGATGGAGCTGCACTAGATGAGTGGGGCTCCATTTGTACATCTTTTGGTGTTCATATTCTCATGGGATGGGGTTCTGCGAATAAACCGCTCAGAGCTCACCCCATATAATGTGTATAAGGGGGCTCTACATGGCATAATGTGTATGAGGGGCTCTACTGTGGTGTAACATGTATAAAGGGCTCTACTGTGTGGCGTAACGTGTATAAGGGTCACTACTGTGTGGTTTAATGTGGATAACAGACACTTCTGTGCGATGTAATGTGAATTGGTGCTATTATGTGACCACGCCCCTTCTCAGTGAAGCCACACCCCTATATTTTTGGCACGCGCTGTCTCTATTTTGAATATGGGTGTGTGAAGGCACCAATTTTCTTTCTGGCACAGGGCACCAAAATGTTTTGTTAAGGCTCTGCAGCATTACTGACATCACAGTGTCTGTGGTCCCCATTATGCTTGTATAGACAAGCCAACCACTTTCCACCAAGATGGCATCCACTAAAGCAGGTAGACATTAAGCATAGACAGGGACAAAACACTGCACTGTCAGGCCACGGGAGGATAATATAGCATTGTTGGTAGTTCCACCTCTTATTACAGTGTAGATTTAAAAAAAAAAAACCCTCTATTTTATAATTGCCCAATGGAATATTTACTTTCTTTATACTGCTATGGGAATAAAATGAATAACCATAATTCATAACGTAAATTACACTATGTGGTGTCCCAGCACAGTAAGTGTCCTCTATTGAACAAGAGTCTCATTAGCTACTCATTGACTTCTGAGATTGGCTGGCATGTCAAAAATCACTTGTGATTTTGTGAGCTACTATTTATCATACTGATCAGTTAAGGTGACAGATGTTTTTCTAGTGAGCTGTTCACAGAGTTAGGGGTCTATTTACTAAGGCTTGGATGGAGATAAAGTGGACGGAGATAAAGTACCAGCTAATCAGCTCCTAACTGCCATGTCACAGGCTGTGTTTGCCAGTTAGGAGCCTATTGGCTGGTACTTTATCTCCGTCCACTTTATCTTCATCCAAGGCTTATTAAATAGACCCCTTAGAACGACAATTATTTTAAAGGTAAAACCACATTGTTTTGTATCTAACTACTACTTTAGATCTAATGACCATCTCACTGTAATTGCCCCAGATTCTGCAAATCCCGGACCATTATGTTTGCCCATTATTGTCATTACACCAGTAACTTGTAATTCTACAACAGCTCCCCATATAACACAGACAACCTGTTTCTCTCCAGATCCACAAAACACAGAAGCACACACTGCAGGCCATAGATGAATTATGTCAATCATTTGCTCAGTACACTATGGGGGTAATTCCGAGTTGATCGCAGATGTGCTAAATTTAGCACAGCTACGATCATATTCCCTGACATGTGGGGGGATGCCCAGCACAGGGCTAGTCTGCCCCACATGTCAGTGCCGCACCCCCCCCCCCCCCTCCACGCACAAATACAAAAGCATCGCACAGCGGCGGTGCTTTTGTATTTGTAGAGTAACTCCCGGCCAGCGCAGCTCCTTTGGCTGGCTGGGAGTTGTTTGTCACTGCCGGCGTTCAGCAACGATGACACTGCCGCTGGCCGCAGCGGCTGCGTGAGATGTCATGCAGCAGCCGCGGCCCGCCCCCCCAACGGTCCAGCCACGCCTGCGTTGGCTGAACCGCACCCCTAAATGGTGGCTTAACGCCGCCGTTCAGCAACGACGACTGCCATGCGCCGGTGCACTGCGGTGCACTGGGGCACATGCGCAGTTCAGACCCGATCGCTGCGACAAACTGCAGCGAGCGATCGGGTCGGAATGACCCCCTATGAGCTATGCTGAAAATTTTAAAAGTACTTTTTTATTTCAATGCAGTGGTTACATTTTTTTGCTTACAGATTTACAGTATATACAGATTGCTCAAACATAATGCAACTAACACAACACAACTAACTTTGGATATGAATGTAGAACGTGGCGGTTAATGCATTGCTGTGTTTTCTACTAACCATTTAAATGCAAAACACTCAATGATTTTCTTTTCAGATTTGTATTTTATAGTACATAAATGACCTTACTTTATTACCCAATTTTAAAATAAAGTTGGAAACTGCAAACTATGGGCCTGCTTTAGAGATGTATGCTAATGCATTCACAGCTACAATACCATATGCAGCGGTTGTGTGAAAATCTGCTAATACTATAGCTGCCTGGACATGGATTGAGACTCCTACAGCGAGCCTCGCAGATCTCAGTACCTGCCTACGAACAGCGGTGGCTGCAGATCCTTCCATAATCAACCATCTGAGTCACCCTACAGTTGCACAGAATGACTGCAGGAATTGAGAAGCTAGTGCCATGTTTTCTGCATAAGAGATCACTGATGTAGGCCGAGACAGGCCTGCGTTTTGATGCCACTACCGTGACCGCCACCAAACAGTCCCAGACTGTCAATCATTTTGCGAAGAAAGCCTCACTGCGAAAGGTATAACTAAGATACCTTTGCACGTGCGCCATCAGATGATAATCACATTATGTACAGTATATCTCTGAATCAGGCCCTAAGATGAGATTTTGCAGCTTAGAATTTAATACTTGCAGTGGCTACTGTCTTAAGTACACCTGTCTACCTGGTCATGGGCAAACGCAGGATTTTTAAGGTGGGGGGGCATTACAAGATATGAGAGAGAGAGAGAGCATGTGTAAGAGATATATACACGCAGAGCCAAGGAGACATGGGGAGGGATGGAGAGACAGAGAGACAAACAGACATGGGGAGAGATGGGGACATGGGGAGGGAGGGAGAGAGAGAGAAAGAGGGAGAGAGAGACATGGGAAGGCAGAGAGAGTGCGACAGACAGACATACAGAGAGAGAGAGAGAGCACCAGACATGAGGAGAAAGATAGGGACAGAGAGAGAGAGAGAGAGAGAGACTTATGGAGGGAAAGAGTGACATGGGGAGGGAGAGAGAAACAGACATGCAGAGAGAGACAGACATCAGGAGGGATAAAGACACACATGGAGAAAGACAGACATAGGGAGGCAGAAAAAGAGAGAGACATTGGGAGGGAGGAGACATGGGGAGGGAGACTGAAAGGATATGTCCCTATATTCTTTAACCCTCGATGTGATGGCCTCTCAGACGTCTGTGAGTGTAAACCTTTAGCCACAAGGAACATGCACAACACAAGCAGTAAAGATTCACACTGTTTATTGTTCGTTTAACAAAAGTATATAAAAGAAAGGATTTAGGGCGTGTATATCCCAAGTCAATAACTAATTGGACAGAACACAAAAAGGGGCTAACATAACATGATTGGCTAGGAACTGCCGCAGTGGAAGGATATGCATATATGGGCAAGTTTGTATTTCAAATAGGGAGGTTGTTCACACGGTATAAGAAAAAGATAAGAGACAAGGACAGTAGCAAGGAATGTGCTGGAACATTAAGTTCTATAACACAAGCAATTCTATGACATTGAAGCAGAGACGAGCTTTAACCCTTTCAATCCCCTCTTAGAATCATTATTGTTATACTATATGATTCTTGCAAAGCTTACGTCTTTCTGCACACCAATGGCGCAATTTTTAGCCTGAGCGGGAGTTGCAGTAATTGTTGGGCATTTTAAGAAGGGTTAATCGTTGGGTTAATGATGTTCCGTGTTTATCCTTTTCATCTAAGGCTTCAGCGGGCTTATAGCCCCATGGGGTACCTGTGTTCCAGGCAGCCGCGGACCATGAGCTGCAATCATTTCCCCAGTTATGGCCTGTAACGCAAATATAGGGTACCTCGGGGCTTAGGTTGTCTGTGGTGTCAGCGCGGATCTGGTAGTCAACAGACTTTTGGACAGCAGCTAGTTGGGGGAATTGGAAATAATCTAGTATGTAGGTTGCGGTGTATGTGGTGGAAGAGTTATACCATAGTGTCAGTTTCCCTTATTCTGAGTTATATCAACCTCAGTCATTGAGAGGGGAAAATGGGCCAGTAGGGCTATCAAGATAGTCCCCAGGGTAAAGATAGGGGGCAGGTTCTTCATCGTTTTCTGTTCTTCTGTCTTCGCTAGGTGGGAGGTCAGGGCTGTCTGCCCCGGTTCGTACCTCACTGGAATCACTTGCTTCCCTCTCTAGGTCTGGTCTAGGAACCTTTTTTACTCGGGATGCATGGATCCAGGTAGGACTTTCCTCTGTCAGGACTGCTGTTCGGGTAACTGCTACGACCTCTGTCTCTGGACCATAGGTGAAGTCTCCTGGGCTCTTGTTCCTGGGGAGCACCTTCACCACGACTCTGTCTCCGACTTTAAAGGGGTGTGTAGGTTCCTGTGGATTCAAAGGGTTTTTACAAACAACCTCATGTTCAATTTCATTCAGTTTTGTTATCAGGGACCTGACATACTCTTCTCTGATGAGTTCTAGATCTCCTTCCTGTATTACTAGTGGTTTCTTAGCCCAGGGTGTAGGAAAAGGCCTGCCCATTAGTATTTCAAAGGGTGAGTATCCTAGAGTTTTCTGTGGGGTCATTCTGATTTCTGCTAGGATAATGGGAAGGACCTGCTTCCACTTGTGGAAGGTACCTCCTGTGGCCTTCCTTAGTTTGTCTTTGAGGGTCCTATTCATTCTTCCTACGACCCCTGAACTCTGCAGGTGGTACGGGATGTGAAACTTCCACTCCACCTGCAGAGCTTTTACTAAGGCCTGTGTGATTTTGGCTGTAAAGGCTGAGCCTTTATCACTATTTATTTGCAGGGGGCACCCCCATCTAGGGATGATTTTCTGTGTTAGGATTCTTGCTACTGTCTTGGCATCCTCTGACTTAGTTAGGAATACTTCTGGCCAGCGAGAGAACATATCTACAATGACCAGGGCATATTCTTGTTTACCTGTACCAGGGATATGGGTAAAATCAATTTGTAAGTGTGTAAAAGGGGTGGTGGGGTATTCAAGATGCTGGTGTTTAGCTTTATTAGGGTTGTTCCTGAGGCAAGTGATGCATCTGCTAACATACTGGTCCACAAGTGATTTGGCATTAGTAACATAAAAATCATTGGTTAGTAGGAGGAGTGTTGTGGCTTCACCACGGTGACCAACACCACGGCAATGGGCAACGAGCAAAGGGGCACTGGACTGGGGTATACAGGGTTTCCCCTCTTTGCAGATTAATCCTGATTTAGGATTTTTTTTCTGCAGAATTGGGTAAGTCCAGTCGGAGAGATCAGTATTAGTCGCAGCAGCTTGAAGTTGAGTGAGCAGATGGACGTTGTCAAGGGAGGGACATGCTCTAGTGAGTGCAATGAGTTCTGCAGCTTGCGCGGACTGATAAGGTATTGGCAGGGTTTCCAACACAGTGTCAGGGAGGGTGACAATGGCATAGCCAGCCTGGTATGTATTGTCATTGGGCCTACTACAGGAGCCGTCAACAAAAACAATGTCTGCGCCTGGTATGGGAACGGGAGACATGTCAAGTCTGGGAGAAGTTTCAGCTTCAATGGAAGCAGCACAGTCATGTAGGTCGGGTGGTTCATCCTCGGGACCTTTCAAGCCTAAAAGGGCATTGAGAATGGGTGCAGGGCCAGAAGAACTAGCAGTGTACTTGATGGTAAGGGTAGGGTTACTCAAAAGGAGTACTTCATATCCACTAAGGCGTTGTGCTGACATGTGCTGTGTGTGCAAGCCTTTAAGTATTGCCAGGACATCATGTGTGGTGTGGAGTACTGTGATGTGGCCTAAAGTGAGGGTAGTGGCCATTTCTGCAACCATTGCACAGGCTGCCAAAGCCCTGAGGCAGGCAGGCATACCTTGCACAGACACTGGCATGACTTTGGAAAAAAAATGCCACGGGGCGCAACTTCCCTCCATGAAACTGTGTGAGCACCCCCGCCATGGTTTTACAATTGTCCCTTGCATATAGATGGAAAGGTAGTACATAATCGGGGAGGCCAAGTGCCGGACTTTTCATCAACATACATTTTAAACTTTCATATGCAGTTAACATTTCTTGTGACCATTGTACAGTTTTAGGTTTGTCCTTCAGTGTGGCTTGTCTCAAAATGTTATCATAATAAGAGCAATCAGATATCCACTGTCTGCAGTAATTTACCATACCCAGGAAGGACAGTAGTTCCTTCTGGGTAGTTGGGGTGACCAGGCCCAATACAGACTGTATGCGTTGTGGACTGATTTTCCTCTCTCCCTGAGTGAGCACAAAACCTAAGTAATCAACATGCTTTTTACATCATTGCATTTTTGTTTTGGACACCTTGTGTCCACATTCACAAAGCCAGTTTAGTAATGAAACACCATCCTCTCGGCAGGCCTCCTCAGTTTGACTACAGAGCAGCAGATCATCTGCATACTGTAGCAGGACTGAACCATGGTGAGGTTGCCAGGGCCTCAATGTGGCCTGGAGACAACAGGTGCGTCAATAATCTGCACCAGGTAAGTTGTTTACCCTTAAAAGAAAAGGCAAAAAGTAATTGTGTCTGTGAATCTACAGGTATGCTGAAAAAAGGCATTCTTCAAATCAATTACAGAGAAGAACGCAGCATCTGCAGGGATTGCAGAAATGAGTGAGTTTACATCTGGAACAATTGGTGCAATTGGGACAATTAACTGATTGATCGCTCTGAGATTCTGTACAAATCTTATACTGCCATCAGCTTTGGCAACAGGGTTCACAGGAGTACAGTATGGTGATACAATATGTCTGAGAATACCCTGTTGTAAGAATTGCTGTATCATGGGGCGGAGACCTTCTATCTTTTCTGGTGAGAGGGGATACTGCATAGGTCAGAACACAAAACACTGGTTGTTGCACCGCTGTCCACTAAAAAGGGAATTTTACTTCCATTTATAATAAGTGGCAGCAGAGGTGAATCTTTACTATGACGGGTGAGTTGAATAAAGGCTGGGATACCCTCCTCCGGGCCCCGTCAGTGCGCGGGGTCTTTGGAATCTTCCCTGACTGCGGGGTTGGTTCTGTCTGTCAAAGCGTCTGGAGTTCTGATAGTTATGAGTGAGTGCAGGTTTCTTTACATCAAAACACCCTGCAGCCTCCATATGTGTATCGCTGCGTCCTTTGCAAGCTTTGCGCAAATAGGATATACAGCCATCGAGGGTAATAGTGGGCTTGGGACAGTGTTTTACTATTATCTAAACTCTGGGTTACTGGTGCGTTAGGGATAGAGCTAGTGGACGCACCCTCCAGCAGTGGAGTTGGAGGCGATCCCATCTGGTGTGAAAGGGTTACTGCTGCCAAGAGATCTGTGTCTCCGAGCGCAGGATATATTGGAATGTAAGGGGGAGGGAGAGGGTTTTCAAAGATTTTACAGTTTCTCACTTCTTCGCTTCTGTGCTGTTGGGAACTGACATTTTTGTAATCCTCCATATAGAAAGGGTAATTACTGCCTTCCCGTAGGAATGGGTCCTGTCCTGCTTTCTCTGTCCATCCCGCTAAATTATCCACCCATGGGTTAACTAAGTAATACTCTGAGGTAGAGTTGCGGGCGACATACATCTTGCATGTCTCACCAGGGAGGGGCGGGGGATATGTAGTTTTTTTTACTCTGACTAGAGCCCATTGTCAGACAGTAATATAAATCAACAGTACAACTTTAAAAGAAAATATCTAAAATTTACAACACTCTACTTACTATATGCATCAGCTAACCAGTTAATTAGTCATTGACAATATCACAATATTATCTGTATAGTGAGAACATGAAATCTTTTGACGTGTACGATACTTACCATTCGTACAAGATGTCAGAAAAATACAGCGTTTTAAACAGGAAGCAGGAAAAGTGTTTGAGTAAAGATATCTGGCAGACGAAAACTTACCAGCCGTCTGGACCAAATATAAGAACTTATCTCACTACAAACATACAAGAATATATAGACGATCAAATCGAGGTATTCTCTACGTTACGTATAGACCCCAGGTCTATTTTTAAGTATCCCAGATACTAACGTCACGTTATGTATAGACTCCCAGGTCTATTTTAAGTATCCCAGATACTAACGTCTTTGGAGAATTGCGCTTGGACCCCTGGTCCCTTCTCAGACGTATCTTTAAGTCCCAGACATTAAAGATGTTTGGTCACGTGTTCCCAGAACACTGACACGGATTCAGCTTCAGTGTATGACCGCAATCCCGTATGGCAAAGACAGACAATAAATTCTCTATCTTTACCATCCAGGGACGATCACTGAATCGCGGACGTAGCCCCCACTTGAAAGGATATGTCCCTATATTCTTTAACCCTCGATGTGATGGCCTCTCAGACGTCTGTGAGTGTAAACCTTTAGCCACAAGGAACATGCACAACACAAGCAGTAAAGATTCACACTGTTTATTGTTCGTTTAACAAAAGTATATAAAAGAAAGGATTTAGGGCGTGTATATCCCAAGTCAATAACTAATTGGACAGAACACAAAAAGGGGCTAACATAACATGATTGGCTAGGAACTGCCGCAGTGGAAGGATATGCATATATGGGCAAGTTTGTATTTCAAATAGGGAGGTTGTTCACACGGTATAAGAAAAAGATAAGAGACAAGGACAGTAGCAAGGAATGTGCTGGAACATTAAGTTCTATAACACAAGCAATTCTATGACATTGAAGCAGAGACGAGCTTTAACCCTTTCAGAGACAGACACAGGGAGCGAGGAGACATGGAGATATAGACACAGGGAACAAGATTGAAATACAGGGATAGAGAGTGAGACAGACAGATATGGGGAGGGAGAAGGAGACATGGAGAGAGAGAAAAACAGATAAAGGCGGCGGGATGTAATGCAGTCCGAGATCGCCGGGGGTGCGAGACGCCACCTGATCTTGGACCCGCACCTCTGGCGATCTCGGACTGAATTACATCCTGCCGAGGTAGAGAGATGGAGAGAAACAGACACAGGGAAGAGAGACAGAGACAGACATATGGAGGGAGAGAGACATGGAGAAAAAGACACAGGGAGAAACAGACACAGAGGTAGAGAGATGGAGAGAAACAGAGACAGGGTTGAGGAGAGAGAGAGAGACATGGGCAGAGAGAAAGACAGACATGAAGAGATAGTGCCATGGTGAGGGAGAGAGACACTGACATGGGAAGAGACTCGGAGAGAGGGATACATGGAGAGTGAGTCAGACACAGGGAGAGAAAAAGAGACTGACATGGGGAGGGAAGACAGTGAGTACTCCCCTGATCAGCATCACCCGGCCAGCCAGGCCCCTCCAGAATGTGAGTCACGAACTTGCTGCAAAGTCCCTTCCTCACCCAGCCAGCTCTGTCTCAGTTGGCCCATGGGAACTGCCTAAGAGGAGCTGACTGGGTGAGTAAGTGACTCTGCAGCTCCCCCTTTGTTCAGCTAGCCCAGCCTCTCTATGTAACTATAAAGAGCTACGCATTACAGACACAGCCTGCCCTGCAGCTCCTCCGTCTCGATGATAACATTGGTCATCTGTGCCGATAGCTCAGCTTGTCGAAGCTGAAAAGTAAAGTGATAGTACTGTAACTGAAGTAACCATGCATTATGAGGGTCATTCAGACCCGGCCGCTAATACGGCCCGCAGCAAACTGGGCGTGTGCAGTGGCCGCACAGAGGCTGCGCGGACACACACATTGTGGTCGTATCTCTGATGAATGCGACCGCAATGTGATTGAGAGTGGCGACCGGGACAGTTTTCGGGGCGGCTTCATGACGTCACATGCAGCTGCTCTGATAAAGAAAATCTATTGGGAATTCATCAGCTCTAAGGTTGACCCCTGTCGGCTGTGCTGCCGGTGGTCAACCTTAGATCCGATGATTTCGCAATTAGATTACTGATGCATCGGGAGGCGGCCTCACACATGCTGGGCGGCCTTGCCCTGTGCTGGGCGGCCCCCAGAATGTGCAGAGATGAACGCAGATCTGGCTGCGTATGCAGCCATCTTCGTTCATCTCTGAATAACCCCCTATATTACTAATATACAGATACACAGTATGTTCAGCCTTGAGGTTATACACATTTCTATCATGGATGCAATGTGTGCATTGCACACGGGCCCCTGGGTCCAGGGGGGCCCACACCGCACTCATTGCACCCATATTGTTTTAATACTCACCTTTCCGGAGTCTTGTGACGGGAGCAGCAGCCGCAGAAAAAAAATCACTTAAAAATGCCCTCCGCGCATGCGCAGTAGATAATTAGTCTCTGGACCATGGTGGGCGCAATGTTCCCGGAGACCTTTGCATGCACAGAAGACTCCGGCACAGTCCCAGAGCCTGCAGTGCAGTGGAGAGGAAGGGGCCCACCCGGAGTCTGCAAACGGACCCCCTCCTCTCTTAAAATGCCCCTGCTAGAAGTGGATGAGCTACAGCAGTGTAAGAACACATGGTACATCACTTCTGTCAGATAAGAACAGGAAACTGAGGCTATCGTGCGCTCTGGATCACCAAAGCTGGACAATTGAAGATTGGAGAAACATCACCTGGCCTGACAAATATCACACAGGTGCTAGAGTAAGAATTGAGTATTATGAGATATTTGTGACTCATACTCTGCTGTCTATGTTCTTTAAAACACATCACTTGATGAATATAGAAAATACAAAATGTAAAAAACATAGGGGGACATGTACTAAGCAGTGATAAAAGTGGAGAAGTGAGCAAGTGGGGAAGTTGCCCATGGCAATCAATCTGCTGCTATGTATACTTTTATACTTGCAAATTATAAATGTTACGTCACTGCTGATTGGTTGCCATGGGCAACTTCTCCACTGGTTCACTTCTGTCCAACTATTGTGGCTTGAAAAACACTGTTTGTGTCCAGAAATAGAAAGTGAAATATCCATAGGTGAAATCCGTCTTCTCATAAAAAGTATAGATATTGAAGTAGGTAAGATTAACTAGTCTTTATAATAGACTAGCTGTTCTACCTGTTCTTCGCACGGGAGTTTCTGATTTTCACAATTGTAAATATAAATGAGTGTTAAAAATTTGGTAAATCTGTAGAGATGTAAATTTGAGATGTCTTAATGTAAGTAAATTTTAATCCATGGTTCTTGGCGTTACCCGTGGAGCACCCGCAGCAGATACGGTAAAAAGTGACAGGACCATTTTTGTAGTTAATGAAATTCTACACACTGGAAGTGCAATCCAAATTTTGATCAGATTGTCCATTTGGCCGTTATTGTTCATGCAACACAAGCCCCACATCAGTAATAATGTCTTTATATCAACCCTAACCCCCTTTTCATCCCCTTAGGGGAGGTTTCTTAAAATTTTAATTACATAGTTTTCCTATTTCTCACCTGAAGAATAACTATATTACGTTTCAGCTTCCTAACATATTGGGAAGTACAGTAAGAGAATTAGTGATTAGTAGTGATGAGCGGGTTCGGTTCCTCGGAAACCGAACCCCCCGAACTTCACCCATTTTACACGGGTCCGAGGCATACTCGGATTCTCCCGTATGGCTCGGTTAACCCGAGCGCGCCCGAACGTCATCATCCCGCTGTCGGATTCTCGCGAGATTCGGATTCTATATAAGCAGCCGCGAATCGCCGCCATTTTCACTCGTGCATTGGAAATGTTAGGGAGAGGACGTGGCTGGCGTCCTCTCCGTTTATTAATAATATTTGTGCTTATTGCTTAATTGTGGGGACTGGGGAGCAGCTGTATTATATAGGAGGAGTACAGTGCAGAGTTTTGCTGACAGTGACCACCAGTATACGTTGTCTGCCTGAAAAACACTCCATATCTGTGCTCAGTGTGCTGCATATATATGTGCTCACACTCCTTAATTGTGGGGACTGGGGAGCAGCTGTATTATATAGGAGGAGTACAGTGCAGAGTTTTGCTGACAGTGACCACCAGTATACGTTGTCTGCCTGAAAAACACTCCATATCTGTGCTCAGTGTGCTGCATATATCTGTGCTCACACTGCTTTATTGTGGGCACTGGGGACCACCAGTATATTATATAGGAGGAGTACAGTGCAGAGTTTTGCTGACCAGTGACCACCAGTATACGTTGTCTGCCTGAAAAACACTCCATATCTGTGCTCAGTGTGCTGCATATATCTGTGCTCACACTGCTTAATTGTGGGGACTGGGGAGCAGCTGTATTATATAGAAGGAGTACAGTGCAGAGTTTTGCTGACAGTGACCACCAGTATACTTTGTCTGCCTGAAAAACACTCCATATCTGTGCTCAGTGTGCTGCATATATCTGTGCTCACACTGCTTTATTGTGGGCACTGGGGACCACCAGTATATTATATAGGAGGAGTACAGTGCAGAGTTTTGCTGACCAGTGACCACCAGTATACGTTGTCTGCCTGAAAAACACTCCATATCTGTGCTCAGTGTGCTGCATATATCTGTGCTCACACTGCTTTATTGTGGGGACTGGGGACCAGCAGTATCATATAGGAGGAGTACAGTGCAGAGTTTTGCTGACAGTGACCACCAGTATATATAGCAGTACGGTACGGAAGGCCACTGCTCTACCTACCTCTGTGTCGTCAAGTATACTATCCATCTAGATTCTATACCTGTGGTGCATTTTAGTTTTGCAGTTTGCTGACAGTGACCACCAGTATATATAGCAGTATGGTACGGAAGGCCACTGCTCTACCTACCTCTGTGTCGTCAAGTATACTATCCATCCATACCTGTGGTGCATTTCAGTTGTGCGCAGTATATATAGTAGTAGGCCATTGCTATTGATACTGGCATATAATTCCACACATTAAAAAATGGAGAACAAAAATGTGGAGGTTAAAATAGGGAAAGATCAAGATGCACTTCCGCCTCGTGCTGAAGCTGCTGCCACTAGTCATGGCCGAGACGATGAAATGCCATCAACGTCGTCTGCCAAGGCCGATGCCCAATGTCATAGTAGAGAGCATGTAAAATCCAAAAAACAAAAGTTCAGTAAAATGACCCAAAAATCTAAATTTAAAGCGTCTGATGAGAAGCGTAAACTTGCCAATATGCCATTTACGACACGGAGTGGCAAGGAACGGCTGAGGCCCTGGCCTATGTTCATGGCTAGTGGTTCAGATTCACATGAGGATGGAAGCACTCATCCTCTTGCTAGAAAATGACAAGACTTAAGCTGCCAAAAGCACAGCAAAGAACTGTGCGTTCTTCTAAATCACAAATCCCCAAGGAGAGTCCAATTGTGTCGGTTGCGATGCCTGACCTTCCCAACACTGGACGGGAAGAGCTTGCGCCTTCCACCATTTGCACGCCCACTGCAAGTGCTGGAAGGAGCACCCGCAGTCCAGTTCCTGATAGTCAAATTGAAGATGTCACTGTTGAAGTACACCAGGATGAGGATATGGGTGTTGCTGGCGCTGGGGAGGAAATTGACAAGGAGGATTCTGATGGTGAGGTGGTTTGTTTAAGTCAGGCACCCGGGGAAACACCTGTTGTCCGTGGGACGAATATGGCCATTGACATGCCTGGTCAAAATACAAAAAAAATCACCTCTTCGGTGTGGAATTATTTCAACACAAATGCGGACAACAGGTGTCAAGCCGTGTGTTGCCTTTGTCAAGCTGTAATAAGTAGGGGTAAGGACATTAACCACCTAGGAACATCCTCCCTTATACGTCACCTGGACCGCATTCATCAGAAGTCAGTGACAAGTTCAAAAACTTTGGATGACAGCGGAAGCAGTCCACTGACCACTAAATCCCTTCCTCTTGTAACCAAGCTCCTGCAAACCACACCACCAACTCCTCAGTGTCAATTTCCACCTTACACAGGAAAGCCAATAGTCCTGCAGGCTATGTCACTGGCAAGTATGACGAGTCCTCTCCTGCCTGGGATTCCTCCGATGCATCCTTGAGTGTAACGCCTACTGCTGCTGGCGCTGCTGTTGTTGCTGCTGGGAGTCGATCGTCATCCCAGAGGGGAAGTCGGAAGACCACTTGTACTACTTCCAGTAAGCAATTGACTGTCCAACAGTCCTTTGCGAGGAAGATGAAATATCACAGCAGTCATCCTGCTGCAAAGCGGATAACTCAGGTCTTGTCAGCCTGGGTGGTGAGAAACGTGTGTCCGGTATCCACCGTTAATTCACAGGCAACTAGAGACTTGATTGAGGTACTGTGTCCCCGGTACCAAATACCATCTAGGTTCCATTTCTCTAGGTAGGCGATACCGAAAATGTACACAGACGTCAGAAAAAGAGTCACCGGTGTCCTAAAAAATGCAGTTGTACCTAATGTCCACTTAAACACGGACATGTGGACAAGTGGAGCAGGGCAGACTCAGGACTATATGACTGTGACAGCCCACTGGGTAGATGTATTGCCTCCCGCAGCAAGAACAGCAGCGGCGGCACCAGTAGCAGCAACTCGCAAACGCCAACTCGTTCCTAGGCAGGCTACGCTTTGTATCACCGCTTTCCATAAGAGGCACACAGCTGACAACCTCTTACGGAAACTGAGGAACATCATCGCAGAATGGCTTACCCCAATTGGACTCTCCTGGGGATTTGTGACATCGGACAACGCCAGTAAAATTGTGCGTGCATTACATCTGGGCAAATTCCAGCACGTCCCATGTTTTGCACATACATTGAATTTGGTGGTGCAGAATTATTTAAAAAACGACAGGGGCGTGTAAGAGATGCTGTCGGTGGCCCGAAGAATTGCGGGCCACTTTCGGCATTCAGCCACCGCGTGCCGAAGACTGGAGCACCAGCAAACACTCCTGAACCTGCCCTGCCATCATCTGAAGCAAGAGATTGTAACGTGGTGGAATTCAACCCTCTATATGCTTCAGAGGATGGAGGAGCAGCAAAAGGCCATTCAAGCCTATACATCTGCCCACGATATAGGCAAAGGAGGGGGAATGCACCTGGCTCAAGCGCAGTGGAGAATGATTTCAACGTTGTGCAAGGTTCTGCAACCCTTTGAACTTGCCACACGTGAAGTCAGTTCAGACACTGCCAGCCTGAGTCATGTCATTCCCCTCATCAGGCTTTTGCAGAAGAAGCTGGAGACATTGAAGGAGGAGCTAAAACAGAGCGATTCCGCTAGGCATGTGGGACTTGTGGATGGAGCCCTTAATTCGCTTAACCAGGATTCACGGGTGGTCAATCTGTTGAAATCAGAGCACTACATTTTGGCCACCGTGCTCGATCCTAGATTTAAAACCTACGTTGTATCTCTCTTTCCAGCAGACACAAGTCTGCAGAGGTTCAAAGACCTGCTGGTGAGAAAATTGTCAAGTCAAGCGGAACGTGACCCGTCAACAGCTCATCCTTCACATTCTCCCGCAACTGGGGGTGCGAGGAAAAGGCTAAGAATTCCGAGCCCACCCGCTGGCGGTGATGCAGAGCAGTCTGGAGCGAGTGCTGACATCTGGTCCGGACTGAAGGACCTGCCAACGATTACTGACATGTCGTCTACTGTCACTGCATATGATTCTCTCACCATTGAAAGAATGGTGGAGGATTATATGAGTTACCGCATCCAAGTAGGCACGTCAGACAGTCCGTACGTATACTGGCAGGAAAAAGAGGCAATTTGGAGGCCCTTGCACAAACTGGCTTTATTCTACCTAAGTTGCCCTCCCTCCAGTGTGTACTCCGAAAGAGTGTTTAGTGCAGCCGCTCACCTTGTCAGCAATCGGCGTACGAGGTTACTTCCAGAAAATGTGGAGAAGATGATGTTCATCAAAATTAATTATAATCAATTCCTCCGTGGAGACATTCACCAGCAGCAATTGCCTCCAGAAAGTACACAGGGATCTGAGATGGTGGATTCCAGTAGGGACGAATTAATAATCTGTGAGGAGGGGGATGTACACAGTGAAAGGGGTGAGGAATCGGAGGATGATGATGAGGTGGACATCTTGCCTCTGTAGAGCCAGTTTGTGCAAGGAGAGATTGATTGCTTCTTTTTTGGTGGGGGCCCAAACCAACCAGTCATTTCAGTCACAGTCGTGTGGCAGACCCTGTCGCTGAAATGATGGGTTGGTTAAAGTGTGCATGTCCTGTTTATACAACATAAGGGTGGGTGGGAGGGCCCAAGGACAATTCCATCTTGCACCTCTTTTTTCTTTCATTTTTCTTTGCATCATGTGCTGTTTGGGGACTATTTTTTTGAAGTGCCATCCTGCCTGACACTGCAGTGCCACTCCTAGATGGGCCAGGTGTTTGTGTCGGCCACTTGTGTCGCTTAGCTTAGCCATCCAGCGACCTTGGTGCAAATTTTAGGACTAAAAATAATATTGTGAGGTGTGAGTTGTTCAGAATAGACTGAAAATGAGTGGAAATTATGGTTATTGAGGTTAATAATACTATGGGATCAAAATGACCCCCAAATTCTATGATTTAAGCTGTTTTTGAGGGTTTTTTGTAAAAAAAACCCACCCAAATCCAAAACACACCCGAATCCGACAAAAAAATTTCAGGGAGGTTTTGGCAAAACGCGTCCGAATGCAAAACACGGCCGCGGAACCGAATCCAAAACCAAAACACAAAACCCGAATTCCGGTGCACATCTCTAATAATAATAACAACAACCACAAGTCCCTCACAGTGTTGCTGTGTTGAGCTGCATTAGACCAGTGGTAGTATCCTGGCCATCAGTCATTCCAGTGACCAGGCAGTCACAGTGGTATACGCTGCTGCTATATGTCCACTGCTACAGTATTATAATAATAATAATAATTATAATAATAACAACAACCACAAGTCTCTCACAGTGTTCCTGTGTTGTGCTGCATCAGACCAGTGGTAGTGTTCTCGCCATCAGTCATTCCAGTGACCAGGCAGTCACAGTGTTATACGCTGCTGCTATATGTCCACTGCTGCCGTATTATAATAATAATAATAATAATAATAATAATAATAACAACAAGAAGTCCCTTACAGTGTTGCTGTGTTGTGCTGCATCAGACCAGTGGTAGTGTCCTGGCCATCAGTCATTCCAGTGACCAGGCAGTCACAGTGGTATACGCTGCTGCTATATGTCCACTGCTTCTGTATTATTATTATAATAATAATAATAATAATAATAATAATAATAACAACAAGAAGTCCCTTGCAATGTTGCTGTGTTGTGCTGCATCAGACCAGTGGTAGTGTCCTGGCCATCAGTCATTCCACTGACCAGGCAGTCACAGTGGTATACAGTGGCGGATTCAGCGGGGGGGGGGGGGGGCACCAAGGCACGTGCCCCGCCTGTCGTTTAGGAGATAACTCAAATAATGCTCCCCCGGCCGCATCTACCTTGGTGGTCCAGTGGTTTGTGCGGCTGGCTGCTGCCGCGGCTGCACTCTGACATTCACTGTCAGGACACAGCGCCGGGGCGGGCACCCTCACGGAGCAGTGAGAGGCACTTCCGGAAACTCAGGCATCTCAGCGGCCACCAGTCTCTCCCATGCCCGGAGATCACTGCCGCCGCCGCCATCCAACTGTAATCACTCAAGGTGAGATGACCGGGGTGCGGGTGCTGCTGCGCTGGAGGGGTGCACCGGACCAGGGGATGGCAGGGGAGGCCATGTATTTCTTCAATATAACTGCTGCTCACTCCCCCTCAGTGTGACAGGATATATATATATCTATATATATATATCTATCTATATATATATATATATATATGTGTGTGTATATATGTGTATGTATATATATATATATATATATATTTGTATGTGTATGTATATATATATATATATATATATATATACACACACACACACACACATTTATTTTATTTTTTTAGCTACAGCACCTGAATGGGAGCACATTCCCTCCTTTACTGGGTTGGGGGTATGTGCTCACTGTGCTGCTCTGGGTGCGGAAATACTTACTGGTCCACTAGTGAGGGGTATATGCTTGCTGCACTCCTTGAAGGGGGGGGCAATGTACTGGGGGTAGTAATGTGCTCGCTGCATCGGTCAGTACAGATGGTGTAGCGGTTAGCATTACTGCCTCTGAGCACTTGGGATCCATTCCCTGTGTGGAGCTTGTATATTCTCCCCGTACTTGCGTGGGTATCCTCTGGTTTTCTCCCACAATCCAAAAATATACTGGTTAATAAATTGGCTTGTGACGAAAATGAACGCTAGTGTATAATAGTGCATATACAAGGACAGAATACATGGGCCAAGGGGTTCTTATCTATCCACTGCCTCTCCCTGTCACCCACTGCCTATATGTCTCTCCCCGTACCCTCACCCTCTGCTTCTCCCCTGAGTCACTATATCCCTGTCAGACTCTCCTGTCATCCTCTGACTCTGCAAGGCATCACCCCCTCCCCGTCACCCCCTGCTTTACCTTGGAACCCACTGCCTTTCCCTGTCACCCTCTCCCTGTCACTTACTGCCTCTCCCCGTCACCTCCCTGTCACCCACTGTCTTTTGCCGTCACCCTTTCCTATCATCCGCTGCCTATCCATCTCCCACTATTTCTCCCTGTCACCTTTCTCTTCTTCCACCCTCTTCCTGTCACCCACTACCTCTCTCCATCATACTCTAAGTCGCCCACTGCCTCGCCGTGTATACAGAAAAGCAGTCGGATATTAAGGTGAGGAGCTGAGCAGTGGTGGGTGCGGGAAAAGGGGTCAGGAGGTGGAAGAGAGGACGGTTACTCGGAGTCTAGAGGCTGGGAAGGGGAGCCTGGCTGTGACTGGTGAGGGGACTGGGTGAGGACTGAGGAGGAAAAGGTAGGCATGAGCTTTGGAATGGATGAGGAAGGGTTAGAAGATGTGATGAAAATGAGGGCATGGCTTGTGGATAGGGCATTGCTTTTGAGGCCATGACCCTTGTTGCGGATCCACACCCACTTTTCCAGGAGCGCGCGTGCCTTTGGCGCACATAAAAGAATACCCCAACCTCCTCTTTCCCTGTAATGGTGCCCCCCCTGTCATTTTGTTCTGGATCCGCCCCTGGTGGTATATGCTACTGCTAAATGTCCACTGCTACAGTATTATTATTATTATTATTATTATTATTATTATTATTATTATAATAATAATAATAATTACAACCACAAGTCCCTTACAGTGTTGCTGTGTTGTGCTGCATCAGACCAGTGGTAGTGTCCTGGCCATCAGCCATCAGTCATTCCTGTGCCACATATTGTGTTATATAACTCCAGAAACATAATGGAGAACAAAAATTTGGAGGATAAAATCGGGAAAGATCAAGAACCACTTCCTTCTAGTGCTGAAGCTGCTGCCACTAGCCATGACATAGACGATGAAATGCCATCAACGTCGTTTGCCAAGGCCGATGTCCAATGTGATAGTAGAGGGCATGTAAAATCCAAAAAGCCAATTTTCAGTTAAAAGACCCAAAAAAAGAAATTTAAATAGTCTGAGGAGAAACGTAAACTTGCCAATATGCCATTTATGACACAGAGTGGCAAGGAACGGCTGAGGACCTGGCCTATGTTCATGGCTAGTGGTTCAGCTTCACATGATGATGGAAGCCCTCATAACTGAGGCCTTGACACTTATGTTAGTGTTAGACGTGTGTCCGGTATCTGCCATTAGTGCAGTGAGATTTAGACAATTGATGGAAGTATTGTGTCCCCGGTACCAAATCCCATCTAGATTCCACTTCACTAGGCAGGCGATAGCGAGACTTTGCCATTTAATTCCAGTGATTTGGACGTATAATTGTTAATTACAGTGATCTTGCCAATTAATTCCAGTGATTTGGATGTATAATTCCAGTGACTTGGATGTGTAATTATTAATTACAGTGATCTTGCCAATTCATTCCAGTGATTTGGACGTATAATTACAGTGATTTTGCCAATTAATTCCAGTGATTTGGACGTATAATTACAGTGATTTTGCCAATTAATTCCAGTGATTTGGATGTATAATTATTAATTACAGTGATCTTGCCAATTAATTCCAGTGATTTGGATGTATAAGTCCAGTGATTTGGACGTATAATTCCAGTGGGAATTGTTTGTGTCGCTTGGCTCAGTCATACAGCTACCTCATTGCACCTCTTCGACATCTTTGCATGAGGTGTTGTGTGGGGTCTAATTTTTGAAAAGTGCCATCCTGTGTGACACTGCCGTATGAGTCCAGGGGTACTGCTGTATTAGTCCTGGGGTACTGCCGTATAAATCCACCAATTGCAGATTTTTTTTAAAGTGACTGCCCTCCTGTCTGCCACTGCAGTGCCACGCCTAGATGGGCCAATTGTTTGTGTCGCTTGACTTAGTCATACAATTACCTCATTGCAATTCTTTTTCTTCTTTGCATGATGTGCAGTTTGGGGCCTTTTTTTTTATATCTGCCCTCCTGTCTGACACTGCAGTGCCACTCCTAGATGGGCCAGGTGTTTGTGTTGTCCACTTGTGTCGCTATGCTTAGTGATCCAGCAACCTCAGTGCAACCTTTTGGCCTAAAAACAGTATTGGGGGTCATTCCGAGTTGATCGTAGCTGTGCTAAAATTAGCACAGCTACGATCATCTTTCCTCACATGCGGGGGGACGCCCAGCACAGGGCTAGTCCGCCCCGCATGTCAGTCCGGCCCCCCCTCGCAGAAGTGCAAAGGCATCGCACAGCGGCGATGCCTTTGCACTGCAGGAGTAGATCACGACCAGCACAGCTTCGACCTTTAGACCTGTCGACCTAGCACATGTCGACCTAGAAACCCTGTCGACCTTCCATCCATGTCGACCTAGTGACTGTCGACCTATAGTGGTCGACCTAAACATTGTCGACCTAGACACTGTCGATTTGATGAACCACACCCATATTTTCATAGGCTGATTGTGGTGATTTGGGGTGATATACATTTATATATATATATATATATGTGTGTGTGTGTGTGTGTGTGTGTGTGTGTGTGTGTGTTGTGTGTGTGTGTGTGTACAGTATATCCCCATAGCTATCTCTCCCTCTCTCTCTCTCTCTCTATGTAGTTGAGTGCCGCCTGAATCACTTCATATATTGCACATTCATTTCCCACGAGGAGGGCACCGCAGCACCACAAACCTATTGGCCACGAGTGCCGGACACCATATGGACAGCTATATATATATATATATATATATATATATATACACATATATATGTGTGTGTGTACAGTATATCCCCACAGCTATCTCTCTCTCTCTCTCTCTCTATATATATATATATATATATGTATATATATTTTTCTCATATATATATATAGTGTGTGTGTGTGTGTGTGTGTGTGTGTGTCGGTGTTTGTGTGTGTATATATATATATATATATATATATATATATATATATATAGAGAGAGAGAGAGAGAGAGAGTATATAATGTATACTCCCACAGCCCCGCAAACAAATCGGGTTGGGAATGTGCTATTGCGTGATCCCGGTGGTGGAATGCCGACGGGGGTGTGAGCGCAAGTGGGAATAGACCCTGCTAGTCGGCATGCGGACTGACAGGATTTAGAGGGGGGCCGGATGTAGCCGTTGGTAATGTGACCGGCGGTCTCGCGACCACCGATCACATAACTACATCCCTATAAATATATATATATATGCATATATATATATATATACATACATTTAAAAATCTGTATATACCCCCCAGCTCCTGCACACATATCTGTCTATCGAAGTGGGGCGGTAGACGGCTGTATGGTATACCGCCACTTCTCCACAGACCCGGAAGTTTTGTTTTTTTTATTGCAGAAGCATGCAGGGACCTGCGTTGCCGACCGGCAGGACGTGGCGGCGGCCAGCACTGGGATCAAGTGTCTGATCCCAGCGCTGATGAGGCTGCAGCGGCGGAGGCATTTAAAGATTGGCGCCATCTGTGAGCCAATCGCGGCTCACGGATCGGCGGCCAATCACAGGCCGCGTCATAGGCCCCGCCCCCGACGTCAGATGCCGCTGGGACGAAGAGAGGAGGCTGCGCAGAAGAGCGGCGAAGAGGTCCGGTGGCCACGGAAGAGGCTGAAGACGCGCTCCAGGAGGAAGAAAAGTTGTCGCTGCTGGCCAGGACAGGCCAGCGGCAGAAGACAGAAGAGGCGGCGCCAGGACAGGCCAGCGGCAGAAAACAGAAGAGGCGGTGCCGCTGGCCAGGACGGCCAGCGGCAGAAGACAGAAGCTGAGGACCGGAGAGGCCACCAGGGGTGGAAAGGAAAAGAGATAACGAAGCTCCCCCCTGGTGCCTCTCCCACCAGGACAGGTAGGCTCTCAGTGACAGGTAGGCCCCCGTCCCTCCCTAGACCATCAGGGTTCGGGCACTAGGCCCGTGGGCACAATCAGGCTATAGGGCTGTGGTGCAGTAGGCGGGCACTAGGCCCGTGTGTCACAACTGAGGGCCTGAGTTGACGGGAGGCAACCTCAGTTGTAGGGGCTGAGATGTAACGGAACCTGGGAGGTTGTATCAGACCCCTAGACATGTAAGTAACATGTAGAATAACTGCCCGAAGGCGTGACCACGACAACCAGGATAAAAGTCAATGATGTTTATTATGACAAACTCCGTAACACAGCAGAAAATAAGAAAACATAAAAGTCAGCAGGGCAATAATACAGTTCCTGGGTACTACAGGGTGGCAAGGGCCACAGGCACTGGTAGTGTGAGACAGTTCTAATAATCTTCTAGTTGGAAAGTCCTTACCAGGCCTGACTGTAGCAATGGAGAGAACCCAGGATCGTACCAGCTGGTGTTCCAGGAAAGGCTGGGCTGCTGAAGGTAAAACGGCTGCTGTGGATACTGGCTGGAACCAGACTGTTGTTGGTACGGAGTGGATACTGGCTGGAACCAGTTAAATAATAAACGAACTTGAGAGCGATGAAATAATAATACCGGTGGAGAGTGGTAAACTGCAGAAAGGACACCGGCCCTTTAAGGGAAGCTGTACACTGCTGGAAGCTGGGCTGGAAGCAGGTGATTGACTTGAGAGCGATGAAATAATAATACCGGTGGAGAGTGGTAAACTGCAGAAAGGACACCGGCCCTTTAAGGGAAGTTGTACACTGCTGGAAGCTCGGCTGGAAGCAGGTGATTGCTGTAGCTGGAAACAGGTGAGTCCAGAATGGATCGGAGAGTCAGGCTACACCGCAGACGGAATGCTGGTGCGGGTCTCTATAGCAGAAGTCTGGAGACAGGAGCTGGAACCTGGAAGACAACCACAGGAGAGAGACAAACTGGAACTAGGTTAGACAACCAAAGCACTGACGCCTTCCTTGTTCAGGCACAGCTTACTTATACCTGCAGCAAGGAAGGGGTTGGCTAGGCAATTATGCAAATCAACAATACAGACAGCAGATTGGTGGAAATGATCAGATGACAGAAACCAAGATGGCTGCGCCCATGCAGACACTTGGAGGGAAGTTTGGTTTGTAATCCATGTGAGAATTGAAACAGTAATGGCGACGCCGGCCACAGGAGACAGGAGACGCCAGACTGACAAGCGCACATTTAACCACGCGGGCACAGCGGAGGCCGCGGCTGATGAAATCACCACTCTGACATTCTGCATGTGGAAACTCAGAAACAGCGGGATCCGGTCCTGGAATGCTGAGCCAGCCTTAGGAGGCATCTGAAGGGTAAGTAATGGCGTCCAGATACCCGGATCGTGACAGCACCCCCCCCTTTAGGAGTGGCCCCAGGACACTTCTTAGGCTTTAAAGGAAACTTTGCGTGGAAATTTCGGACCAAGGCAGGAGCATGGACGTCTGAGGCATTGGTCCAAGAGCGTTCTTCAGGACCATAGCCCTTCCAGTCAATGAGGTATTGTAACTGACCGTAACGGAAACGTGAGTCCAAAATCTTGGCCACCTCGTACTCGACTCCCCGTTGAGTCTGAACTTTGGGAGCTGGAGGAAGTGCGGAATGAAACCGATTCAGGATCAGCGGTTTCAACAAAGAAACATGAAATGTCCTGGGTATTTTCAAGAAGGATGGTAACTGTAACCTGTAGGCAACAGGATTGATGACTTGTTCAATCTTGAAGGGTCCGATGTAGCGAGGTGCAAATTTCATGCTGGGAACTCTCAACCTCAAATTCTTCGTGGACAACCACACACGATCACCCACCTTGAGAGCAGGAACCGCTCTACGCTTCCTATCGGCAAACTTTTTATACCTGAATGAGGCTTTAAGCAGGGCTGCACGGACGTTCTTCCAGTTATTTGAAAACTGACGCAAGGTGACATCCACTGCTGGAACAGAAGTTGCGGGAAGCGGTTGGAATTCTGGGACTTTAGGGTGGAATCCATAATTAATGAAGAATGGTGTAGAAGAAGATGAGGAATGGTATTGATTGTTGTGGCTGAACTCGGCCCAAGGAAGGAGTTGAACCCAGTCATCTTGAGAGGAAGACACATATATACGGAGGAAGGCCTCCAAGTCCTGATTCACCCTCTCGGTTTGACCATTGGTCTGAGGATGGTAAGCCGTGGAAAACTTTAACTTGACTTGGAGGGCTTGACACAAACTTCGCCAAAATTTGGCTACAAATTGTACTCCACGATCCGAGATGATCTCTTCAGGAAGACCGTGAAGTCGGAAGATCTCTTGTATAAACACTTGAGCCAACTTGGAAGCTGACGGAAGACCGGTGAGAGGGATGAAATGTGCCATCTTGGTGAACCGGTCAACTACCACCCAGATGGTATTAAACTTGTTGCAGATAGGTAGATCGGAAACAAAGTCCATCGACAAATGGGTCCAAGGTCGACGGGGAACAGATAATGGAACCAGTTGCCCCGCAGGCGACTGGCGGGAGACTTTGTGTTGGGCACACTTTGGGCAGGAGGCAATAAATTCCATAACGTCCTTCTTCAGAGTTGGCCACCAGTAGGACCTAGAAATAAATTCAAGGGTTTTCTGAATGCCTGTATGTCCAGCAAAACGGGAAGCATGGGCCCAATGCATGAGCTTCTTCCTTAGAACTGGCTTAACAAAACTTTTCCCTGGTGGAGGCGTAGAGTCCATCCCTACCGTGGAAAATGCCAACGGATTAATAATAGGATGCTTGTCTGCAGACTCGGACTCATTTTCTTGCTCCCATGAGCGGGAAAGGGCATCGGCCTTACGATTCTGAGAACCCGGACAGAACTGGAGTTTAAAGTCAAACCTAGAGAAGAAAAGTGCCCATCTGGCCTGACGAGGATTCAGACATTGTGCGCCTTTGAGATATAAAAGATTTTTGTGGTCGGTAAGTATGGTGATTGAGTGGGAAGCTCCCTCCAACAGGTATCTCCACTCCTCCAGAGCGAGCTTGATGGCTAGCAACTCCTGATCGCCAATGGCATAGTTGCGCTCAGCTGGGGAGAACTTCCGGGAGAAGAAACTGCAAGGATGTAGATGTCCATCTTTGGCCCTCTGGGATAACACTGCTCCTACTCCAACGGAGGAGGCATCTACCTCTAAGATAAAAGGAGAGTCGGTGTCAGGCTGTTTCAGAACTGGTGCAGAGATGAACCGTTGCTTCAGAAGGTGAAAGGCCTGTGTAGCTTCCTCAGACCACTTGGACGGATTAGCACCTTTCTTGGTTAATGCAGTGATAGGCGCCACAATGGTGGAAAAGTCTCGTATAAATTTTCTATAATAATTGGCGAACCCTAAGAACCTCTGGACCCCTTTGAGGCTTAAGGGTATAGGCCAATTCTGGATTGCTTGGAGTTTCTCAGGATCCATCTCTAGTCCGGAACCGGACACAATGTAACCTAGAAACGGAATGGTTTTAACTTCAAACACACACTTCTCCAATTTACAATAGAGGTGATTGACACGGAGACGGGAAAGAACCTCTTTTACCCAGAAACGATGATCTTCGAGATTATTAGCAAAGATGAGGATGTCGTCTAGATAAACCACGACATGGCGGTACAAGATGTCCCTGAAGATCTCATTCACGAAGTGCTGGAAGACTGCTGGAGCGTTGCTCAATCCGAAGGGCATGACGAGGTACTCATAATGTCCGTCACGGGTGTTAAAGGCGGTCTTCCACTCGTCACCCTCACGGATTCGGATGAGATTGTAGGCACCCCTCAAGTCCAGCTTTGTGAAAATGGTTGCACCACTAACTCTATCAAAGAGCTCAGTAATCAGGGGTAAAGGGTATCGGTTCTTGACGGTAATGTCGTTCAGACCCCTGTAGTCGATGCACGGACGCAGACCACCGTCTTTCTTCTTAACGAAGAAGAAGCCTGCGCCGGCTGGAGAAGAAGATGGTCGGATGAAACCCTTCGCCAGGTTCTCTTTGATGTACTCTTCCATGGAGTGTGTCTCGGGCAGAGACAACGGATAAGTTCGGCCTCGCGGTGGAACCTTCCCTGGAATGAGGTCGATTGGGCAGTCCCATTCTCTATGAGGAGGAAGGATATCAGCAGAGGCTTTACTGAACACATCCGTGAAGTCTTGATATGGAGGAGGCGGAACATCAGTTGACCTGGGGAAGGAAGAACAAACAGGAAGAACTTTGGCTAAACAAGTCTCAGCACAGGAGGGACCCCATGCCAGTATTTGCGTAGTCGTCCAGTCAATTGATGGGTTGTGGAGACGGAGCCATGGAAGGCCTAAAACCACTGGATGTGTGGCTCTTGGAATCACTAAAAAAGAAATATACTCAGAATGAAGAACTCCCACTCTCAGACGAACTGGAAGAGTCCTTAAGGAAATGACTGCGTCAAAAATCTTGCTGCCATCCACGGCAGTCAAAGAGATGGACGAGGACAGTCTCTCGGTGGGTAGGGACCACCGTTTAACATAAGCTTCGGTTATGAAATTCCCAGCTGCTCCGGAATCAAGGAGGGCAATGACGTTCCTGTAACGTTGAGCAATTTGGAGCGACACTGGGAGGTTACAGTCATGAGGAGATGGAGAGGAGATCATCACTCCTAGCCGGCCCTCTCCTTGGCGAACTAGGATCTGGAGTCCCGGACGTTTGGGACAGGCATTGATAGTGTGCGACGGAGCTGCACAGTAGAGACAGAGAGACTCAGAGAGACGTTTTCGGCGCTCAGCAGGAGATAGACGGGAATGACTAATTTGCATAGGCTCATCCTTGGATGGAGAGGGTTGACGAGAAGGAGGAGCAGAAGATTTAGGAGTAGATGATCTTCCTCGCTCGGTTGCTCTCTCTCTAAAACGTAGATCAACCTTCGTGCAAAGAGAAATTAGCTCATCCAACTTAGAGGGCAAGTCTCTGGTAGCTAACTCATCCTTGATGCGTTCTGATAAGCCATGCCAGAATGCAGCATACAGGGCCTCGTCGTTCCATGCCAGTTCGGATGCCAGGATTTTAAACTGTATAAGATACTGTCCCACGGTACGTGTTCCCTGGCGTAAACGAAGAATCTCAGATGAAGCAGATGTTATCCGGCCTGGCTCGTCGAAGATGCGCCTGAATGTAGCTACAAAGTCAGTATAGGAGGATAGCAGGGGATCAGACTTCTCCCATAAAGGTGATGCCCAGTCAAGGGCTGAGCCACTGAGAAGGGAGATGATATAGGCAATTTTGGTACGGTCACTGAAGAAATTGCCAGGTAGAAGCTCAAAGTGGATTTCACATTGATTGAGAAATCCCCTGCAGAACCTTGGAGATCCATCAAATTTTGCTGGCGTTGGAAGATGAAGATGTGGACTGGAAATGGGTAAGGTGGGTGGGGTTACAGCTGGTGTCACTGTAGTGGACGCACCGGACGTGCCAGGTCCACGGAGGGTCGTTTGAATCCCATCCAGCCGTGTGGAGAGATCCTGGAGACAGCGGATGATGTGGCCCTGTGCAGCCTCCTGATGTTCAAGTCGGGCTGCCAGTTCTTGCATCGGCCTGGCCGCTTGATCCTGGTCTCCGGCTGGATTCATTAGGTCAGTGCTTACTGTCACAACTGAGGGCCTGAGTTGACGGGAGGCAACCTCAGTTGTAGGGGCTGAGATGTAACGGAACCTGGGAGGTTGTATCAGACCCCTAGACATGTAAGTAACATGTAGAATAACTGCCCGAAGGCGTGACCACGACAACCAGGATAAAAGTCAATGATGTTTATTATGACAAACTCCGTAACACAGCAGAAAATAAGAAAACATAAAAGTCAGCAGGGCAATAATACAGTTCCTGGGTACTACAGGGTGGCAAGGGCCACAGGCACTGGTAGTGTGAGACAGTTCTAATAATCTTCTAGTTGGAAAGTCCTTACCAGGCCTGACTGTAGCAATGGAGAGAACCCAGGATCGTACCAGCTGGTGTTCCAGGAAAGGCTGGGCTGCTGAAGGTAAAACGGCTGCTGTGGATACTGGCTGGAACCAGACTGTTGTTGGTACGGAGTGGATACTGG
Organism: Pseudophryne corroboree; assembly: GCF_028390025.1. Lineage (NCBI taxonomy): Eukaryota > Metazoa > Chordata > Amphibia > Anura > Myobatrachidae > Pseudophryne > Pseudophryne corroboree. The sequence continues at coordinate 573,316,739 of NC_086447.1, read as the reverse complement.
CTGGAACCAGTTAAATAATAAACGAACTTGAGAGCGATGAAATAATAATACCGGTGGAGAGTGGTAAACTGCAGAAAGGACACCGGCCCTTTAAGGGAAGCTGTACACTGCTGGAAGCTGGGCTGGAAGCAGGTGATTGACTTGAGAGCGATGAAATAATAATACCGGTGGAGAGTGGTAAACTGCAGAAAGGACACCGGCCCTTTAAGGGAAGTTGTACACTGCTGGAAGCTCGGCTGGAAGCAGGTGATTGCTGTAGCTGGAAACAGGTGAGTCCAGAATGGATCGGAGAGTCAGGCTACACCGCAGACGGAATGCTGGTGCGGGTCTCTATAGCAGAAGTCTGGAGACAGGAGCTGGAACCTGGAAGACAACCACAGGAGAGAGACAAACTGGAACTAGGTTAGACAACCAAAGCACTGACGCCTTCCTTGTTCAGGCACAGCTTACTTATACCTGCAGCAAGGAAGGGGTTGGCTAGGCAATTATGCAAATCAACAATACAGACAGCAGATTGGTGGAAATGATCAGATGACAGAAACCAAGATGGCTGCGCCCATGCAGACACTTGGAGGGAAGTTTGGTTTGTAATCCATGTGAGAATTGAAACAGTAATGGCGACGCCGGCCACAGGAGACAGGAGACGCCAGACTGACAAGCGCACATTTAACCACGCGGGCACAGCGGAGGCCGCGGCTGATGAAATCACCACTCTGACATTCTGCATGTGGAAACTCAGAAACAGCGGGATCCGGTCCTGGAATGCTGAGCCAGCCTTAGGAGGCATCTGAAGGGTAAGTAATGGCGTCCAGATACCCGGATCGTGACACCGTGGGGTTAATTCAGTCATTAGGCCTGTCCCCATGTAGTGGCCCTTTAGGTAAATAAGGTGACCCTGGGCATTAGGCCCATGTCACCCAACTGGCCCCATGTTTAGGCGGGTGCTAGGCCTGTGGGTGAAGTCAGGCCTCTGGCCTGTGCGCAGTTAGGGGGCGCTAGGCCCAGTTAATAAGTGCCCCCCCTCAGGTGATTAAGGGTGATCTGGGCGCAAGGCCCTGGTCACTCCAACCTGTCCCTGGGGCAATGTGCCTATAATCAATAGGGGATAGGTAGAGGTCTCACTCTACCTGTCACTGCTGTCACTCTCTCTGTCACTGTCCCTGCTGTCACTCTCCCTCTCCCATAATTGTGGCTCATACCGTGTGTAATAATGTGAATTGTGGATCATACCGTGTGTCATAATGTGAATTGTGGATCATACCGTGTGTCATAATGTGAATTGTGGATTATACCGTGTGTCATAATGTGAATTGTGGATCATACCGTATGTCATAATGTGAATTGTGGATCATTCCATGTGCTATAATGTGAATTTCGGCTCATTCTTTCAGTGTGCTATAATGTGAATTTTGGCTTATTCAGTGTGCTGTAATGTGAATTTCGGCTCATTCAGTGTGCTATAATATGAATTTTGGCTTATTCTGTGTGCTATAATGTGAATTTCGGCTCGTGCCGTGTGCTATAATGTGAATTTCAGCTTGTACCGTGTGCTATATTGTGAATATAGCACACAGTACGAGACGAAATTCACATTATAGCACACGGTACGAGACGAAAATGTGAATTTCAGCTCGTACCGTGTGCTATAATGTGAATTTCAGCTCGTACTGTGTGCTATAATGTGAATTCGGCTCGTACCGTGTGCTATAATGTGAATTTCGGCTTGTGCCATGTGCTATATTGTGAATTTTGGCTCGTACCGTGTGCTATAAGGTGAAAGGGGCACCAGTACTAGATAGTATAAGGGATTCTACTATACTGTCCATGCCACCTTTTGAGTGGCCACGCCCCCTTTTCAGGAGCCGCGCGTATAATTGCATCCTTAAATTTCGCATACCCCCACTTAAAAATTTCCACTTCCACCACTGTGTCTATCTATGTATGTAATGTATGCATGTATGTATCAACAGTACATATCCTGCTGAGTCATGTTCCCCCTTTACTCCCCCCCCACCCCACTACTACCTGCCTGGGGTCACCACAATATGTCACACATAGTGGGGGGGGGGGTTTCATATTTTTTTCATATTTTTTTTGGAGGGGCAGTTTGTGGCTTTGGGGGGGGAGGGGGGCAGTAGGAAGACATTTTGCCTGGGGTGCCGAAAAACCTTGCACCGGCCCTGACGCCACTGATGAAAATAGTTTTTACATTTAAAATACTTTTTTTTTTTTTTTTTTTTTTTACTTCTAGTCCACTGCGCACAGAGGGGGTAATTCCAAGTTGATTGCAGCAGGATTTTTTAGCAATTGGGCAAAACCATGTGCACTGCAGGGGAGGCAGATATAACATGTGCAGAGAGAATTAGATTTGGGTGGGTTATTATGTTTCTGTGCAGGGTAAATACTGGCTGCTTTATTTTTACACTGCAATTTAGATTGCAGATTGAACACACCACACCCAAATCTAACTCTCTCTGCACACGTTATATCTGTCCCCCCTGCAATGCACATGGTTTTGCCCAACTGCTAAAAAACTTGCTGCTGCGATCAACTCAGAATCAACCCCAAAGTTCCCTGACCTTGAGATGCTGCAAACTGTTCCCTCATAGCAATAATCCCTTGTGACCACACATATCCCCTCTCCCCCCCCCCTCCCCCCTCCTCGTAAAGGGCCCTTTGATGTCTCAGCGGCCCAGTATGTGTGAATCCCAGGTGCATGTGGTACCAGGCTCTCCAGCAAAGTGATAAGATCAGCCCCTGTTGTTTGGCAGCTGAGAACTTTCAGATGCCCAAGCAACATTGTATTACCAATTTACATGCTTGCTGATTTTCTAGCTCCACAATAAGTGGTGATAAAACATATTTTTATAACTAGAACCTTTATGAAATTGTAATTGGTTGCCCAATGTATGGCCTCTGTCCGTCACCATTCTTCTAGCTTATTACTGCAGTTATTCTGACTCCAGTTGCCTGTCTCTTTGAGTCACCTCTCTTTGGTGCCTTCTCCTCCCAGGAGTTTGGCAGCATATAATTGTCTTGACAATAATGACAAATATAATTTCCATTTCTTACATCTACTTAGATGTTTGCAACAACAACAGTGTATATAGAAGAGAAAGCAAATGTCACCTAGTGGCCACTCTCCAACCACACTACATGGCTATGGTTTGACTTTCTCACTTTCCTCCTACGGTTAACCAAGCACAGTGGGTGGTCTGCTCTATAGCAATTGCGCCCCCCGATTACTCATGGGTTACTATCAAAATGACTTAATGGAAATTACATTTTCTGTGTAGGGTAGAAATGTAATAAAACAAAAACTGATTACTGTTAACACTTTATATGTTTTTGACAATCTCGAGCGGTACTTTTTACTGAAAGAGAGAGATTACTGTAGTGTTATAATGTACAGAAACATGACTTAGGTTTTCTGAATATAACAGTATTGTAGGTGGCAGCATGCTATTTATTACTCACTTTGCATGAGATCTTTCTAGAATCTTTAATACATATTAATAATTTCATTAGTTATTACTACCTATTGAACATAAACAGCTAGATGTAATATCTATTTGTTTCCGGATATTACTTCCCAAATATAATCACTTTCCAATGGGTTTAATGTGAGCAATAAGGCCACTCTGCACGAGAAGCGCAGGCCTGCGCTGCGATCACAATCCAATTGCGATTGCAGCAATAAGGGTCGACCATCCTGGTTGTGAAGACAGGTGCACCGCGGCCATCTTTTCCTTTGCAGCGGCCATACTGAGCATGGGTGGTCATTCTGAGTTGTTCGCTCGCTGCTATTTTTAGCAGAATTGCTAATAGGCTAAAATTCGGCAGTTCTGCGCATGCGTATGCACAGCAGGGCGCACGAGCTAAGCAATTTTACACAAAACTATGCTATTTTACTCACGGGCGAACAAAGCTTTTCAATCGCTCAGGAAGTGGGTGTTTCTGGGTGGAAACTGGCCGTTTTCAGGGAGTGTGCTAAAAAACGCAGGCGTGCCAGGTAAAAACGCAGGAGTGGCTGGCCGGACGCTGGGCGTGTTTGTGACATCAAACTAGGAACTAAACGGACTGAGGTGATCGCAATCTAGGAGTAGGTCTGGAGCTACTCACAAACTGCAAGGAAATACTTAATAGCAGAATTGCTCATCTTTCGTTAGCAATTCTGCTATGCTAAGATACACTCGTAGAGGGCGGCGGCTTTGTGTTTGCATTTCTGCTAAAAGTAGCTAGCGAGCGAACAACTCGGAATGAGGGCCATGATCTCTAACCAAATGTATGCAAGTACAGTCATACATTTTTAAGTTGGTCCCAGCAGCAGTGTGAAAGGGGTAAGTATAGCTGAAGCCCCGGCTCCGACCTGTGTTCATTACCCCAAGTCAGACACGGGGCGGAGACGGGGCTTCAGTGTGAGAAGGGATATTAGGATGCTCTAAGGATTGGAGTTGTGAAATGCTCATATAGTGGTGAACTTTACAAAACCATTGCCTTATGTTTTTCAGGTCTGGCACCAGTTTCAGATTAAAACACCGGGTGGAACTCTCCCAGATGATTGTATTGTCATGTGATGAAGAGGAAGATGATGAAGATACCTGCGCTCTCCACATTTCTCCTAAGAACGCTCTCATTTTTATATGGCCCTACAATGGCAGTATTATAACTTATCGGTAGGTGAGACAGAGGTGATCTCATGTCAAGTCCACAATGATGACACTAAAACTTCTGCAGTCATTTTTGGAGATCCCCATTCATAATGAGGTCCATATCAGAATCAGCTTTATTGGCCAGGTACACTAGCGTATACTAGGAATTTGTTTTCCTAGTATATGAGAGCTGCTGTACTATAGTTCATGAAGCAGCAGCTACTGTACTTTATCCATTAAGGCTTATATGTTGCAGTCTTCTCTACGATGTAGCTGTACAGTTTTAATGCTTTAATACACCACAAGCACTGCTAGTTACATCAGTATTCATGTGATTCATGATGTGTCAGCTGCAGTACATCAGGACTTGGAAGGGCACACCCTACACATATCCAATATCCAATAGTAACAAGAATGTAAACATTGAGATTAATGTTTTCAATAGCTTTTGAATGAAAATAAAAAAGGATGACATGAAATTAGTAATACTATTTAAGTCTATATTTACTTGGAGCATACGTAATGTAAACTGGACAACTTTAATACATGTGCCAGTTTTATACATGCTTGCAACATATTTCTATTTGACTAGTACCCCTTTTCCACTAGCTCAAAAAACACGGGTAAATGCACGGGGGCGCGCATTTACCCGTGTTTTTGGCAAGTGGAAAAGGGTAAACCCGGATCAAGTGACCCGTGAATCCTACCCGGCTATTTACCTGGGTAGGACACGGGAATGATCCGGGTAGGGTGTAGTGTAAACGGGAGCCGTGTCGATGCGACACGGCTCCCGTTTACACTGTATGGATGGGCAGCGCTGGGAGATCATGTGATCTCCCTGCGCCGCCCCTGCCGTGTAGCTAGAAGCGTCACCAACCCGGCATATGCCGGGTTGTGACTGCTAATGGGAAAGGGACCGAGCACGGGTCGCAGCAGGGGGCAGCTCCCGTGTCAGGCTCCCGGCTGCGACCCGTGCTCGTAGGTGTAAAAGGGGTATTACTTAGCAACATTAAAAATGTTGCAGAATTATTTTATTTAAAAAAGCCTATTTTTACATTTCAAATTAATCGGGGAAGCAAGGATAGTATTTCCCCCTCCTGTGACAATTATTATTAAAACTATTTTGGTTTACTAATCTGTCAGTTAACCAAACTGACATCACCTGAATAATGCAGATAATAAATCACTGAGCCCTCCTACTTAATGTGTATTGTTTGAATGTTGTTGCAAACTCTTACCTGTGAGAACATTTTGCTCACCAAGTATAGGCGGTCATTTCGAGTTGATCCCTCGATAAAAATGTTTGCAGCGATTAAGTGAAAAAGTGGCACAACTGCGCATGCATATGTGGCGCAATGCACACGCGCGATGTACTTTCACAACAGCCGATGTAGTTTTACACAAGATCTAGCGAGGCTTTTCATTCGCAATGTCTGCCGCAGAGTGATTGACATGAGGTGGGCATTTCTGGGTGTCAACTGACCGTTTTCAGGGAGTGTTCGGAAAAACGCAGGCGTGCCAGGAAAAATGCAGGCATGGCTGGGAGAACGCAGGGCGTGTTTGTGACGTCAAATCCGGAACTGAACAGTCTGATGTGATCGCAAGCGCTGAGTAATTCTGGAGCTACTCTGAAACTGCACAATTTTTTTTTTTGTAGCCGCTCTGAGTTCCTTTCATTTGCACTTCTGCTAAAAATACACTCCCAGTGGGAGGCGGCATAGCGTTTGCACGGCTGCTAAAAACTGCTAGCGAACGATCAACTCGGAATGACTGCCATAGTTAGGAGTCTATCCATCTGCTGGGTGACAGGTTTGCAACTTGAGGAAACATGTATGCTGCAGGAAGATGGATATAAAAAATATATAACCTGATTTAGAGCTGCGAGTGGTTCTCAGCCTAGACCAACTATATAATGCACAGGTTCTCAAACTCGGTCCTCATTACCCCACACAGTGCATGTTTTGCAGGTCTCCTCACAGAATCACAAGTGAAATAACTTTTAAAATGTGTCAGTGAGTAATTAATAAATCTGTGCACTTGCTGGGTTACCTGCAAAACATGCACTGTGTGGGGTAATGAGGACCGAGTTTGAGAACCCCTGATATAATGTAATGTTGTTCGCATCTTACCTTTTCTCTAGGATATGTTATTTTGTAAGTAAATTGGCAGTCAGGTAGACAGTGCTTACCTGGAAATCTATTTCACCCAGCAGGAAAAAAAAATATTCTGCTTTCCTGTAAAAAAACCACTCTTATCTAGAATACTACAAATACCCCCTCTGTGCTTGTGTCTAATAGTCAGTGTACTCAGGATCGTAGAGAGCCACACTGTGCCCCTGGTAATGCGTGGGGTGGGGGCGTGGCCTAAAAATCATTTTATATCCTTGCTGCGATGCACACACATTTTCGTAAGCAAAATGTATTATTGAGATGACTTGCATTGTGTGGCAGCGGCAAACTCTGTATAATCAGGGCAGTAGGTACTCATTCCTACCTGTAAGCAGGCGTCAAGGTGGTCAAATAGCATTAATAATAATGACCATATGAAATAATAGCACCAATAAGAATGCACACTTTAAAATTGCATCAATATTACTGTCCATATCAAACAATTGTTTTTTTGTCCTGGGCAGTGATGTTCTGTTAGCCAGGCTCTACAAAATGCATTCCAATTACAGGGTCTGATCTAGAGGTGGACACTTTACTGATGATTGTGAGTAATTTTTTATTACTGCATGAAAACCTTAGAAAGCCCTTACGGCACACATGTGAACTTGACTGTACAATGGCGGTCGTAGTTGTATATGGGGTCGTTGGCATTAGAGAGGGTGACTGTGTACCATGGGTGGTACTTTTAGAAGGGTGGAGGACACTCATTTTTGTTTTATAAAGAATACTGCTGCACAGATCAAAGGGATCCATGCAGCTGTGAATATGGTCACAAGTTGCCACTAATTGCAAACACAAATATAATTCTAGAAAAACCCATTTTGCTTACCTATAAAGACCTGGTCACATCTTATGTTTACAGACAGATCTGTATAATGTTTATATCTCCTTTTTTGAATATGTATGATGACAAGATCCATCCTATCTGTAAAAAGATGTGTAATGAATATTGTCCCTACCTTGCCATCACAGTTCATGCACTGAGCTCTTGATCCTCCACTTTTATATGGAAGTATTCTTCAGCACTAATATCTCAGCCTCTGGATTGGTAAAGTCAGGTGTCCGGCAGATCGGTCAGCAGTGACTGTCCTGAGTTGGGGAGCAGCCTGGACTCCCACAACGGGTCCTTGCCGGTGTATGCACGGGTGTTGGGTGAGCTGGACCGCTTAGTGATTATCCACTCTTCACTGTCCGTGTCCTGGATGTTTTTCTTTGCATGGTGCCGTTAGACTCCAGCTCCTGGCAGAGCACTCTCGGGTAGCAATGGAGAGGCGGGAGCAGGGAGCCAGCAGCGTGATTAGGTATAATTAGGCTGAAATTATCATATAAAACCTCAGCAACCATTGTCTTGAAGACTGTTGTAAATGCTCAATCTTATTTCACAAGCAAAACATTTCCTTCAATGCATTTCCCTATTTCTGTAAATTCAGAATTTCTATGAAATCACTCAGATCAGACTGAGAGATGAAGCATCACTAGGGAAAGTACTTGCAGTAACAAAATAATACCAATACATACACACAAAGATAAATAAGACTTTAAATGCAGGGTCTGATTTGCTATTGTTTAGATAAATGGGAATAGCCTTTATCACGTTGGGAAATAATGACTGTAATTATCTGTTTCTGGAAAATGGGCCTGAAGCTGAGATTAATTTACTTCAGTTTCCATAGCATAAATTGTGTAATTTTGTCCTCTGCTTGCCCACAAAGAGAGCACATGAATTAGCACAAATGCAGACATGACCAGGGCGACATTCTCATATCAACATTATGAATGTCAACAAAATATTTCACCACCCGTATCTTTCGCACCTGCTACAGGACAGGGCCAAATACTCACTGAAGATGACTTTACGAAGCCAACATAGAGCCATGAGTGTTCTGCTTGTGATAGGGAATATGTTATTTTTCTGCCTTTAAGTACACCCATTTTGCACTATACTTTACATCAGTTCATGTAGCTAAACAGAGTAAAATGTGCTTGAATGAGTAAATAATATGAATACTGTACACCAGGGCTTAAATTAGTCCTGGAGTGGGGCAGAGCCAGGGTTTTTGGCACCAGCCTGCAAACTATAAATTTGTTCCCTACCTCCCATACTTTATAAAGGGACAGTGGTCTCACAAGGAAGGACGTCGTCACCCAATTCTACTTACGCCACAGAGTAGCACAATCCTATTCACATTACACCATGCATAGTGCTCCTGATTCATATTATACCACATAGAAATGCCCCTTATTCATTTTATGACACACAGTAGTGCCCCTTGTACGCAATTCCCACAGTAGTAGTGCCCCTTACACATTATGCCAACAGTAGTACTGCTTATTCACATAATGCCAACAGAAGTAGTACTGCTTATACACATAATGCCACAAGAACAGTGCCCCTTGCACATAATGTCCACAGTAGTGCCACCTTATACACACAATGCCCCCAGCAGTAGCGCCACTTATACACACAATGACAACCAGTAGTAGTGCTGCTTATACACATATTGCCCATAGCAGTAGTGCCGCTTATACACATAATGCCCCCAGTAGTAGCACCACTTATACACATAATACCCCCAGTAGTAGCACCACTTATACACACAATTCCCCCCAGTAGTAGTGCCACTTATACACATATTGCCCACAATAGAAATGCCACTTATACACCTAACTCCCATATTAGTAGCACCCTTTATACATAATGCCCACAGTAGTAGCACCACTTATACACAAAATGCCCCCAGTAGTAGCTCTTCTTAAACACATAATGCCCCCAGTAGTAGTGGTGCTTATATACATAATGCTCCCAGTAGTAGTGCCCTTTATACACATAATGCCCACAGAATGAGAATTGCTTATACACATAATGCCTCCAGTAGTAGTGCCCCTTATACATAAGGCCCACAGTAGTGTCACTTATACACATAATGTCCATAGTAGTAGTGCCGCTTACACATAATACCCACAGTAGTAGCGTCACTTATACACATAATGCTCCCAGTAGTAGCACTGCTTGTACACATAATGCCCACAGTAGTAGCACTTTTATAGACAAAATGTCCACAGTGGTAGCACTGCTTATACACATAATGCCCACAGTAGTAATGCTGCTTATACACATAATGCCCACAGCAGTAGTGCCACTTATATACATAATGCCCTCAGCAGTAAAACCCCTTATACACATAATGCCCCAGTAGTAGTGCCCCTCATACACATACTGCAACCAGAAGTAGCATTCCTTAGACACATAATGCCCCCTTTAGTAGCATACCCCATATATACATGCCCCTAGTAGTAGTGCCCCTTATACACATGATGCCCCCAGTAGTAATGCCCCTTATACACATAATGCCCCTAGTAGTAAAACCCCCTTATACATATAATGCCCCCAGTTGTAGAACCCTTATACACATAATGCCCACAGTAGTAGCGTTGCTTATACACATAATGCCCACAGTAGTAGCGTTGCTTATACACATAATGCCCACAGAGTGCCACTTATACAAACAAACACTTTCTCTCATTCTCTTTCCCTCCACTTACCTATCAAAGTCTGGCTGGCAATTATACAGTTCATGTGGTCAATAATGAAAAATAAGGACATTTCCTAGGTAAAAATAAAATACAGGGATATTTTTTTTAAATCCTGGGACTATCCCTAAAAATTGCTTGGTAAGCATGGACAGTGTCAGCCCGGCTCTCCAGCCTTCATTCAGTGTCCCACTGACTGAAAGCAAACCTGTTTCAGATTTGTTGGCAACAATTAGAACAGCACTTAAGTAGTTAAAATAATATTAACAGGTATTGTACATTTAAAATGGAAATAAACAAGTGTTATGTGTGTAGATTGCCTTTTAATGTGCTTGTTCCATTTATATATCACAATGCACACACATGGGCTATGGTCTTTGAGTATATTGCTTACTGACTGTTATTCAATTATCAGTGCACATCACTGAGAGTTATGTTACAGCAACATGCACACCTCCATGAGGTGCAAGGAACATCCTGTAGTGTTGGTAGTCACGGTCAGAATAATTGCCAATAATTATATACCTGACATAGGGGTCTATCTATAAACATTATTTTTACTAAAATAATGTGAAAAAGGGTGTTTTCACACCCTTTTCACATTATTTTAGTATCACCTGAATGTATTAAAGGGCATTTGGACCAGTTTTCATGAAAAACTGCTCCAAACCCTTTAATTCACTTTTTTTTCAGTAAGCTACATCGCATTCCCCATACGTATAATGGGAAATGTGATGTTGCCCTGTGATAATCTCGCCAGCTCAGGCTGGCAAGCTCTGTCCCTGCATGCGATAACTAATACATCCCTGCAATGTAATCAATTATCGCAGTGCGAGTTTGGGCGATTTTATCACCTGTCATCCGCATCCTGGATGGCGATAAATAGGCCCCGTAGAATGTGCCGGCAGATAAAAACCACTTGACCTATCTAGTCTGACAATGTACTGTAGATGCACACATTGACACACTAGGGTAAATTTTTTGTCAGGAGCCAGTTGACCTTCCAGTATATTTTTGGATTGTGGGAGGAAACCAGAGTACCTGAAGGAAACCAACGCAAGTTTTTGGATTACTGGAGGAAACTGGAGTACACAGTTAAGACTGGCAGGAAAATAACCCATGACCTCAGTGCTGTGAGGCATTAATGCTAACCATTACACCATCTGTACTGCCCTAAACATATCTTCCTTACATTTTATAATTACTGTAATTATTTTAACATTTATGACATCACCTGTTTCCCTTTAGCATTTAGTACTAACCAAATTGTTACCTTATCATTGATTTTGACATTTTACCTTGTGTAATATGAGGACTTTTTTTGTATTATTATTTTAATCTGTCGTGTAACCACAAGTTACTTTGGTTATTGAGTTGCAAAAGTGTGTGCAGAGTGTGATGAAAGTTATTTCTATTTAGGTGAAACCTGTGACGCAATGGGTGTTCGCCGTGTTTGTACCTATGAAGGGGTCATGATTTCCACTATAGAAATTACCTTACAGAAACTTTGGTTTCGCTGTATAACTGTAGAGGAAGCAGGCGTGTTTTGCACAGAGGCTCATGATGACGTTTCTTCCTGTCTCCGTGACTCTTGTGAATTTCCACCTGCCCCCTATACAACATAGGAAAGCGTGGTGGAGGCATGTTCAGTCTTTGCAGGTCCCAGACTTGGTACTGGAGTGTCATGCACTTTCTTTTCTTTTCTACCTAGTTCCTGTGAAGTGAAGGAACTCTGGCTGGATACTCTTGTGTGGTAAGTTTTATATATCAATTGTAGGAAATTATTGTAACATAAATACTGTACAATTCTCCTAATTAAACAAAACTGACAAAAGCCAAGTCACAAATCACAAAGGTTATATTATATCTATAGCTTTTCATAAACTGTTTATTTTTTTATCGTTTAGTACAACTATAAAATGTTTATCGAACATGCAGCAATCCTTGAGAGAGAGATAAAGTGGACGTAGATGAAGAACCAGCCAATCATCTCCTAACTGCCATGTTACAGGCTGTGTTTGAAAAATGACAGGAGCTGGTTTGTTGGTGCTTTAATTCTCTCCACTTTGTCACTGTCCAAGACCTACTACGTCTGCACCATAGTGAGATAATACTCGTGCACATAGTAATTTTATATATAAATATATATATATATATATATATATATATAAAAAAAAAAAAAAAATATATATATATATATATATATCTTATAATACAGTGGTCCACACCAATCTGTACTCACCACAAAATTATACCAGAAATTCTATAGTTTAAATTGAGTAATTGAGTAAATGTGTTAATTGTTAATTACTTGAGAACAGTTTGTCCCTATAATTATACATCTATCTAAGAGCATGTAGAACATTGTGTATAACACATGTTTGCTATTTCATGTACAATGCATGGTATTTATTGGGCATGTCAGTCTGTGTCGCTTTATTTATTTATTTATTTATTTAAAACATGTAGTTCTCCAAAATATTTGACTTATGTAACAAATGGAAGAAAAGTATTTTAGTGTCTTGATATTACATAAACTAAATTAATTAGATGCAATATTAGGTCATCATGCTTTCTTGTAATGGGATCATGTGTTCCACATCATTCCTGTAGGCTGTATACAAGCAAAATCTCTTGCAATTATTACATTAGTAAACTCTGATATGATGACTAGATCTTCGTTCACTAATGTAACGATTGCATGAAATTGATTGTATAATTACAGATATTACCATGCATAATGTACTTAATTAATCTAATCTTTTGAGGGTTCTCATACAATGTTTATCGCTTAAGGTGTGTACACATGGTGAGATTCGGGCTAACCCCGATTCTCACTATGCGATAGGGACTAGGTTGTTATCGCAAGCACATAATGAGTGTGCTTGCGATACTGAATATGTGCGATTTTAGCTAAGTGTCAATTTTGACTATCTTTTCTACGAGATAGTCAAAATTGACTTGCCTGCACAGTCTATCTAGGCTTGCGATGCCGACCGTGCGGGACTGCGCATCGGCATTGCATCGGGATTGCAAGGTGACTTTCACCTTGTGATCTGCACTAACGTTTCTTACGATTTTGACTATATTGTCAAAATTGTAAGAAAATATTTCACCGTGTGTACACACCATTAGTTTGTTTGTGGTAATAGCTATGGGTGTTAACTTGTAGTTGAATGAATTTACAGCAGCACTCATAGTTTTTAGACTGTTATGTTAGATTATTATTTACATTGTAAACTGTGACCATAGAGTTTGTATTAATACACTAAAAGCATAAATCACATTTAACACATTTATTTTCATGTATTTTACCCATAATACTGTATAAATGTAGATTAAGGGCCTAATTCAGTAAAGTTAGCAAATTCTGCTAATTGGCAACATTTGCAATCCTTTGGATTGCATGCTGGGGGCGGCCCATCGCTGGGCAAGGCCGCCCAGCATGCTGACCGGAGCCTCCCCCCGTGCAACAAGCAAAAATTGCAAAGGCATCGCAATTTCTGCTTGTTAGCAAAAACTGAGGAAGCCTCTTGCCGGCGCCGCCATCGATGGCGGCGACTGTGATGTCATGCAGCCACCATGATCATGCCCCCGACATGCCCCCGTTTGGCCGCCTCCGCCCCCTGTTTGCACTGCACCAACCCGCAACGCTACGTCTCCGCCCTGGAAACGGAGCGTTGTCAGCTCCCCCCCACCATCCGCCCCACGACCACCTCTGCCTAATTAATCAAACTGAGGCAATCACATTTTCTACGCCTCCCCCCCCCCCCCCCGAAGAAAGTGCGGGCACATGTACAGGAGGTCGCTGTGCATGCGCCCATGGGGTGATCATAAAAATTTGCGATCCAACCTGAATTAGCCCCTAAATTCAGTTTTAAGAAGAGACTGCCCAGGTTTTGGAATGTGTTTTTCACCACCAGATGACTTCAAGTTAACATTGTAGTCTGATTTCTGTGTATATATAGCACACAGCATAGATATTTATTGAATTTATGCCCTCATTTAGCTTGGATCGCTATTAAGACTGAAATTGCAATTGTCTCAAAACTGCTACTGCAAAAAATCGTATGTTAAGTGCCACCCAGAAATGTTAAAAGACGCCCACCGATGCGATCGCAACTCTGTGTATGCAGTCACACAGTTTTGATCCATACGCCAAAACCGAGTACCATCGACAGTTGCGGTTGATCCATGCTTACTCAGAATACTGCAGTTGCACTTGCACCATGTTTTAATCGCAAGCGATCGCAACTGACGTCAGATACATGCCCTGAAAACGGCCATGGCATGCCTGCGTTTTTTCCAACCACTCCCCACAAGTGCCACATTAACACCCTTGAATGGTCACTCTACAATTGCATTTCGCTAAATCAGCCAACATTTTTACCCTGCATGCCAAAAATGTACAGTATGTACAGAAGTTGCACCCCTGTACTGCAACAGGGTTTATCCGGGTACACAGTTACTTTCTCTTATTTACTTTATTCCCAACTTGAGCTGGGTACACACTACGCTGACTTGATACGTGGACTCTTCAACCCGCTTATGATAAATTCAGTTTGATCAAACGGACGCTATATTGACCAGTGTGTATCCAGCATAAGAATAAAGCCCTCCATATTGAGTAATTGTATTATGTTTTCTGAAGATTCAAGAATTTTAATACCAAAAAGAGGCACTTTCCTGCTATCAATTTTGGTAATTAATGCTGTACTAAAAAAGACTATAGACATATACAAATGGAAGCAAGAGATTAAAGACTTTCTCTCCGACATAGGGGTCTTCCTTTGATATCAGGGGCTGTGATAGAGGCTGTTTTATGATCTCATCCATTCGGGATCCACTATCAGGATTTCTACTGGTGTGTTCAAGACCAGGGCTGCAACTAAGGGTGTGCAAGCGGTGCCATCACCCAGGGTGTAGGACCCTGGGGGCAGCATATCCGTTGCCACATGGCCTCTGCATCTGACTAGCAGGGTGATCTGGAACGCTGGTGCTGAGAGAGGGGGCGAGTACTAACTACACAGGCCTAGGCTTGCTGGAGGAGCCCGTCGCTACACCCCTTTTCATCTGGGAAGCGTGTCTTTGCTCTCTAGTACACATGCGCCATCTTCCCAAATATCACTGGGAAGATGGCGCTGGCCGAGGAGGGGGGACCCGCTTCCTGGAACAAAAAAGGTAGGAAGCGGGTGCCCTCCCTACACCCACCCTGGATTTGAATGGCGACACCTTTTTTTTTTATATTGATTATTTTTTAGGAAGTGTGGACATGCCCACTTTTTGGACATGGACCCCATGCCAGTACTGGGGCCTGGCGATGCTCTCTATGGCCCTGCTCTGAAATGGCACCCCGCAGCTATTATCATTAGTGCAGTACCACCCAGTGCATCCAAAGGCACGCACCCCACAGCCTGCACAGCCGCTGTACTTCCCATAGCTTGCCAACCTGCGGTGCCGTTCCGGACAAAGACATATCTTGAGAATTTCAAACTATTGAAGTGTTAAGCTGTTAGTAAATATCATGACAATTCTGATTGCTGAGCACCCGCCATTTATGTTTCAGGCAGATAAGAGAAGTTGGTGGGCTGGAGGGCACGCACATCCCTTGTGCACGATTACTAATGAAGGTTCTCACGGGCTGCAATGCTGTAAGTATTTCTCCTATTTTCATATGAAATTAAAAGTCTGTAACAAATCATATCTCAAGTGACTTACATACAAACGTGTAGCTTACGTGCAGTATCAAGAAAAATCCTTCCATGATACATAAATCGAAAATGGCTTTGGCACATACAGTATTGTTCATTACTAATATATATATATATATATATATATATATATATATATAATGATCTTGGATACCACAGTGTGAGTAAATAACCTTTCTTTTGTTTTTCATTTTAGTCCAAAGCTCTGCTTGTCAGCAACATGGACAACTCAATTGAATGCCATACAGAGGTAATTGATGTATTGTTTGTTTTGAATGAAACGTAGGAAGCAACAATTGCATGAATGCTTCCTCCTAAGAAACAGCGGCAGCCACTGTACTTCTCATTTATTGATATACAGTTGTTTAAGTAAAACTATTAAAAAATATTGTATATTAGTGAAGTGCTGTTTGTTAATTGTGTAGTCCCAGCCACGAGTTAAGAGAGGTACTCACGGAGCAATAATCTAAGCAATCTGACTAGATTGCTTAGATTTTAAGCATTATCTGTCCGTGTGTACCCCCCACAGCGATAGTGTATCGCTGGTGCTAGATTGGCCTGCACCCGCTGGGTGAAATGAGCGCCCCCATCTTCCCCCACACGCTCAGCACACATTGCGCTGTGCTGAGCGGGTGAATACGGCCCTTTAGCTTCAGGAAATTCAGTGAATACTTTATTGAAAAAGAAAAAAAAACATATACATGTATACAGCACATTGATATTTGTATTATTCTAATTTCACAGGAAGATGCCAAGAAATGGCAGCTGTTGGCAGACATGTTCAGTTATGAGGGCTTCTATCATGTGATTGGTTAGTAAAATTAGTCTTCACTAATGTCTGTCCTCTAAATACGTTCCTGTTTTTTCATTGTTTTTCAAACCATGTATAACCATGTATAAGTAAAACAATTTAGGGATATCCCACACTTGTACTGTGCATAGAACACATAGCTGTATTAAAATACAGATTTCTATAGACTTATCATGTATGTAACAAATAAATGTACCTAGTTAGACATAACCAGCTATGTGGGTAAAACAAGCAGTACAAATGGTTAATCCATAGATAGGATATGGAATATGATAGTTCTTCAGTAGTCTGTATTCTGGTGCCCCTTTTGTTACCCTTCTACAGACCAGTGGTACTTTTTGTGGTTTGCTAGAACCCACCCTGTCAGTCACCCACCCACGGAGTGTGACCTAGTTAGGAACTGAATTTTCCTATCAAAAAATGACTATACAGAGGTACGAACAGGAAGAGTTTAAAAATATCTGTTGAATGCCCACATTAAACTAAAGGGAATTTCCCTAATAATTAGCCATTCATTTCTAATGTGGTTTTTCACAATTGAATTTCATTGTATAATTTTCAGTTGTTGGTTTGTTTTTTAAACTGAAACCTATTTTTCTTTTATTTTGTCCAGAAAGCAATAAAAAGAGAAAAGCGGTCTCCTGGCCCTTCACACTCCGACGAAGTTCTACCCTATCTGAGTCTTCAAGTCAACCAGAGTTAAAAACAACTTTGTTTGACCAACCACTGTCCTTTGTTCTTCCTAAAGAAATTCTTGTAAGCCAACGTATTACCTTGCAGTTAAACTTGCCTGATGTATTGTTTTTCTACAGCAGTGAGTCTTTCTCTTGACTCTTTACCTGTACTTGAATTAATTCAGCCTCTAACTCTAATGCTTAAAGAAATTATATCAGTCTACCTTAGTTGTTTTCTAATTATCTGTCTACAGTAGTAGTTCTCAGATGCAAGGTCGTACCTCACCAACTGTGCATCTCTTCCTAGCTATACAGGGATGCATATCATCAGGGCTGTAACTAGGGGTAAGTGAGCAGCACCTTCGTCCAGGGCACAGGGCCCTGAGGGCAGCACAGTTGTTGCCCCATGGCCTCTGCATCTGTCAGTATCACTGCTGCAGTGATGCTCTGGGCAGTTCTGTACTTAACTTTGCGGGTGACCCCGCACTCTAGGTGAGACATCATGATGATATGCAGCGAGGGGGCGGGGCCAGCACAGGGCATACTGCCACACTTTTATTTATGGCACTGTATATCATATTGTTAAACTTGTGATTATTCCACCCATGAAAGAAGAACCTGCTTCAAATTGACCTTTAAAGGTCTCATATGCAGTGGCGGATCTAGGGGGGGGGCACTCGGGCCCGTGCCCCCCCTGTCGTTACCCAGGAATTGATATGGGGACACAAAAAAAAAAAATGCTGGGTCCCGACTCACTCAGGACGCGCTGTGAGCCGCAGCGCTGTCCTGTCCTGTCAATCAGTCCGGTGGGAGGGACGGAACGGAGGGAGGAACTTGGAAGAGGCGGAGACCATGAAGAGTGTGATCTCCCGCCCTCCCCTCCTCCTCCTCTGCTCCGCATGCTCTCCCCCCACGATGAACTCCGTCTCCGCTGCTGTACCAGTTTGGTCCCTGGTCCCCCAGCTGGATGCCGCCGCACTCCCCGCTGATTCCCCTCTTCTCCCTCCTCGACCATGCGGCGGCCCCCTCAGCGTTTTCCGCTCCCCCCTGGCCGCATCCTGAGACTCCATCCTGGCGAACTATAACCCCCGGCCTGACAGCGCTGCTGGCTGCTCACAGTGTCCATGGTAAGCAGTGGGGGCCTGGTCCCTGGAGGGAGTTATTTGGTGGGGTTTCTGGCTGCACACTCTCCTGCCTCTCTGTCCCTACCCCCCTCTGGTGCCTCTGTCCCTACCCCCCTCTGGTGCCTCTGTCCCTACCCCACTCTGGTGCCTCTGTCCCTACCCCCCTCTGGTGCCTCTGTCCCTACCCCCCTCTGGTGCCTCTGTCCCTACCCCCCTCTGGTGCCTCTGTCCCTACCCCCCTCTGGTGCCTCTGTCCCTACCCCCCTCTGGTGCCTCTGTCCCTACCCCCCTCTGGTGCCTCTGTCCCTACCCCACTCTGGTGCCTCTGTCCCTACCCCCCCCTGGTGCCTCTGTCCCTACCCCCCCTGGTGCCTCTGTCCCTACCCCCCCCTGGTGCCTCTGTCCCTACCCCCCCCTGGTGCCTCTGTCCCTACCCCCCCTGGTGCCTCTGTCCCTACCCCCCCCTGGTGCCTCTGTCCCTACCCCCCCCTGGTGCCTCTGTCCCTACCCCCCCCTGGTGCCTCCGTCCCTACCCCCTGCTGCCTCCGTCCCTACCCCCTGCTGCCTCCGTCCCTACTCCCTGCTGCCTCCGTCCCTTCCCCCTGCTGCCTCCGTCCCTTCCCCCTGCTGCCTCCGTCCCTACCCCCTGGTGCCTCTCTCTGTCCCTACCCCCTGGTGCCTCTGTCCCTACTCCTTGCTCTCTCTGTCCCTATTCCCTGGTGCCTATCTCTGTCCCTGCTACCTCTGTCCCTTCTCCCTGCTACCTCTGTCGCTACTCCCTAGTACCATATAAAACGTGTATAACATGCTCTACCTGGCGCAATGTGTATAGAACACTAACTGGTGCAATGTGTGTAACGTGTTCTACCTGGTACAGTGTGTATAACGTGTTCTACCTGGCGCAATCTATATAACGTGTTCTACCTGGCGCAATCTATATAACGTGTTCTAGCTGACGCAATCTGTATAACGTGCTCTACCTGGCGCAGTGTGTGTAACGTGCTCTACCTGGCGCAGTGTGTGTAACGTGCTCTACCTGGCGCAGTGTGTGTAACGTGCTCTACCTGGCGCAGTGTGTGTACGTGCTCTACCTGGCGCATTGTGTAGAAAGTGCTCTACCTGGCGCATTGTGTAGAACGTACTTTACCTGGTGCAGTGTGTAGAACGTGCTCTACCTGGTGCAGTGTGTATAACGTGTTGTAACTGGCGCAATATGTATAACGTGTTCTACCTGGCTCTGTCTGTATAATGTGTTCTACCTGGTGCAGTGTGTGTAACGTGTTCTACCTGGCGCAGTGTGTGTAACGTGTTCTACCTGGCGCAGTGTGTATAGGGTGTTCTAACTGGCGCAATGTGTGTAACGTGCTCTACCTGGTGCAATGTGTATATAACGTGCTCTACCTGTGTGGTGTAATGTGAATTGGTACTGTTATGTGGCCATGCTCTTTCCCCATGAAGCCAGACCCCTACATTTTTGGTGAGCACCTTCGGCGCGCACTGTCCTTGGTTTGAAATATGGCAGGGGGAGCACCAATATACTTTCTGCCAAAGGGCACTGAAATGTCTAGTTACAGCTCTGGGGCAGAGTGTCCTGTTGGCTACACATCCCAGCAGCATTGTCACCCCATCCTCCCCCTCGCAATACTTTTGTAGTGTCCAAATCAAGTCTGTTTTTATATTTGAATAATTAATAAGATTAATATGAACCTTAATTCCGATGGGACCCAGAAAAGGACAGATAGGACCACAATTTTTAAAAGTGAGGGGTCCGTGGGACCCACTTTTCTTTGGGCTCAGCGCGATCACTGACACTTCTTTTTTATTTTTTTTCAAAAGGAGAACCACACTCCTTATCTGGGAGCACGCGTGCCTTAGGTGCATGTAAATATAACTATTACTGTTCCCATATTATGGTGCCCCCCCTTTCATTTTCTTCTGGATCCGCCCCTGCTCATATGTATGCAGTAGTGTGATAAAAACTGAACTGGTTATAACGGTGTTCAACTCCACATAACTCTCCAAATGACAACCTACAGTATGCTCCCGAATCTATCTGCCTACACCCCTATTTACCCTGGCTTTGCCATTGCCCTGCTTTGCCATTGCACTGTCCTCAACTCTGCAGCTAGGCTCATCTTCCTCTCCCGCCGCTCCACATCTGCCACTCCCCTTCGACAAAATCTACACTGGCTCCCATTCCCCTACAGAATCCTCTTCAAACTCCTCACCCTCACATACAAGGCCATCTCTAATTCCACTGCTCCCTACATCTCCAACATCCTCTCCCCTCATACTCCCTCCCACCCACTACGGTCGGCCGATGACCGCCGCCTCTCCTCTGCCTTGGTCATTGCTTCCCATGCACAAGTTCAAGATTTTGCCCGTGCGGCACCCCTTCAGTGGAACGCGCTGCCCCGCTCCATTAGACTCTCCCTGACCTTGCAAAGCTTTAAACGGGCACTGAAAACCCACCTATTTATCAAAGCGTACCCCTTCGATGCATAACCTAGTCCTTAGGATGCTCCTCCATCCCACTGCCCCATGCCTTGAACATCTCTGCTTTGCTTGCATACCGCCATCAGGCTTCCTCCTGCTTGCTTGCACCTCATGTCATCTGTCTGTCGCCCCTTCCCACTAGATTATTAGCTCTTCAGAGCAGGGCCCTCTTTCCTCTTGTTGTCATAGCCCTCTTTTCGACACATTTCACTCAGCGACCATCTTTACCTGCTTTTTCTCCTTCTGGTAAAGGCTCCTCTCTATCTATGGCCGCCAGCCTCAAGTAGTACAATGATTACTCACTCGCTACTTACATCTAAGCTGTATTATGTTTTGAGAATTGTGGTGCTCTTTGTTATCTGCACTCCATTTTTGTTATTTATTTACTGTAATGTTAAGTTTTGTCTCCCCGTACTGTCCTTTGTACGGCGCTGTGAAACACTTGTGGCGCCCTATAAATAAAGTGTAATAATAATAATTGCTGTGATTCTGCTTTGCCACATACACTGGCACTTGTTAGCATCAGTAATCAAGGGCTTAGAAGTATGTGCCATTCCTAATTTAGAAGCTTGTGTCATGCCTAAAATCATAATTATCTCTTTTACTTCTTAGGACATATTAACCATCCTGCGAGGGCAGGGACCATTGACTGAGGGTATTTTCCGTAAAGCTGCCAATGAAAAAGCTCGCAAGGAGCTGAAGGAAGACCTGAACTGTGGAAGAAACAGGGACTTAAAAAGCGAATCTATACACTTACTGGCTGTGGTATTTAAGGTACAACAACAGCAATATACAGTTTATAAAGTACCATTTTCTTTATGTAACCTTAGTTTAGTGTGATCTGGGAAATACTGTCTTTTCATAACCTTAAGATTTCAGTAGAAGATTAAACATGATTGTGGCACAATATAAATAATTGATACTACTACTACTACTACTACTAATAATAATAATAATAATAATAATAATTTGTTACTCAGGCCTGGATATACTAAGGGGTTCACTACGATATGCCGGCGGTCGGGCTCCCGGCGACCAGCATACCTGCGCCGGGAGCCCGACCGCCGGCTTACCGACAGTCTGGCGAGCACAAATGAGCCCCTTGTGGGCTCGCTGCGCTCGCCACGCTACGCGCGCCACACTATTTTATTCTCCCTCTAGGGGGGTCGTGGACCCCCACAAGGGAGAATAAGTGTCGGTATGCCGGCTGTCGGGCTCCCGGCGCCGGTATACTGAGCGCCGGGAGCCCGACCGCCGGCATACAGAAGACCACCCATACTAAGAATGTACTGTAAAATGCAGTCAAAATGCTTTGCAGCATTCTTTATATGTATGTATTAAGGTACGGAAAGCGAAACTTTCCAGAATATGTACCCGATAGACAGCTCTATCTATAGATGACGTTGCCTATAGAAGCCTATGGTCTTCTTTATGCAGAATTCCCCAGAGCGGAATTCCAGGGACACTTGTCTGGTCCCATCCCGTGGCTTGCGCAGGTTGATGGCTGCACATGTGCAATAGGACTCCTGAGTCATAAAACAACATGCAAAGAACAGCACTTATTGCAAGAGTGCCAATTCTTACCGGGTTCGGTATGTGTTACCGCTGCATGGGATGCCAAATATTAGTATACTGACATTGGTATTCCAAGCGGTAGAATGTCATCGGGGGTAGGGGGGCGAGTGCAACGAAACCCCTTGCGGGCTCGCTGCACCGCGCTGTGGGCTACGCTCACCATGGGTTCTATTCTCCCACTATGGGTGTCGTGGACACCCATAGAGGGGAATCACCTACCTCGCTAGTATATCGACGGCGGTATGTTGCCCCCGTTGGGATCCCGGCGTCAGTTTTGTGACAGCCGGGATCCCGACAAATGGTATGCTAACTGCACACCTTCTTACCAACTCATAGCTTAACCATTTTTCTACTATTGTATAAACATAACTGAGAGTTTTATTGTTACTGTGCTAAACACAATATTTTCTGAATGGCAGGATTTCTTACGAGGTATCCCAAACCAGTTGCTTTCATCAGAACTTTACAATAAATGGATATGTGCTTTGGAGAAGCCAAGCTTGGATGAAAAAATCGAGGCAATGCGACGGTAAGAATAAATGAAATGTAGATATTACGTTCTGTATATTTTATAATATAGTTTTAAAAAATACTGTAATCTCTGTTTAAAATATTAAAATTGCCCCCAGTACATGGTGTGTGTTTGGTATGGAACTATCAAGCAAGGCAAGATTTGAGCTCTACATTGTAAATGTGTAAATTGCTGAAATTAATCCAACACAGATGCTTTATCGTGTCTTCTATTAGATATGCCATGTCTAATTTCCTACAGTGGAAAACACCTTCTGAATACACTTACAGCACTATAAAGAGGAGGAGGGAGGAGGGGAATAAACCTTACCGAGGCTCTATATTTGGCAAGGGAGGGAATTGAGTAAAAGTACATTTTATATCTGTACAGTATACAATTCTTGTCAATCCAAGCTTTTGCCATATCTTGGGAGCACTTTTACTATTAAAGTATTTCAGTTATTGTGGCCTGCAATGGGGCTGTAGTAGCCATGGGTCGCTTTATAAAAACAGATTGGTCACTGGGAACTAATTAATTAAGTAGCTCAACAATATAGAATATACAGTATCTGTAAGTCTGCATAACTATTTGTTTTATGTCAGGGTATTTTATTGTCTATTGCTTATATTTCACACTAATGCCAGTGAATATCCAGGATATGCAATATTTTTAAAGGAACGCCACCCCCCAACTGTGTGTGAAGTACACTTATTTGTCAGTTGATGTAGGTTTTTTTATCATTTAATGTAAATAATGCCAGATAAACTGTCATAAATACATGGGAAGGTGAACATTGTTGCTGTATATCATACAACTTCCTATGAGAAACTTTATCCATTTTTTTATGGTTCAGCACTAAATATATTCAATTCCTCTGTCATATGTCTGCCTGCTTAACCAGGCACTTGCACATGTTCTACGGTTATTTCTAAATGGGAGTTTTTTTGCTGATCAGTTCCTCTTTCAGAAGGAAGTCTTGGTTTCTGTGCTGGGCTTGGAAGTTTCTTGCCTGTTTGCACTAATGTTGCATAAATTATAACGTCTTTCTGTTTCCCTCTTTTCAGCATTGCAGACAAACTGCCAAAGCCAAACCTTATTGTATTGCGGTATTTGATCTGTGTTCTCCATCACATAAGTAAGGCTTCAGACATAAATAAGATGGATTCCAGAAATCTATCTGTCTGCATTGCCCCAAACATGCTTATACCACACGTTGACAAGAATCTACCCCTGGAAATGCAAAAAGAACTTAATGACAAGGTAAGAAATTCATATGTTGCACTTTTACAAATACATATATTATAGGGTCCATTACCCATAGTGGTTGGGACATAAGCAGTGTCAGACTGGCCCACAGGGGAAACCCCTGTGGGCCCCACTGCCTGTGGGCCCAACTCCTCATCAAGGGATCAGGTTCCAGACTGTGCATTTTAATTATACATCATACATATGTTACATTATACTGCACAGGACTGTGGTGTATTTTCTACCATGCATTAATGTTATTTATCTGCTACATTATCATGCCTGCAATAGCAGTGTTTACTATATATATTTATCAAGGGGCCCAACCCATGCACTCTGTAATGGTTAGTCAAACCTCTGTGGTGGTTGGCCACACCCCCATTGGCGCACACTTAAGCATGGGCCCCTATCACTGCATTTCCCCGGTGGGCCCTTCATGACCCAGTCCGACACTGGACATAAGCTTTTCTGGAATAGGGATCCCATACCTGTATGTAGTAATGGAAACCTGTAGTTAATTCCCTATTTCCCAAACTAAGAATATGTCAGCACTGTTTAAATACCTAAATACGACTTCAAGTGCTATAGACAACTAGATTTGTCAGAGTTGCAGATGTATTGTTCTTTAAATAAAATATATATTTAAGGTGCAGCAGTACTGATGATACCTGTTACTATTGTTTATAATATATAGGTATAGATGTATACATATAAAAATGTATTGCATTTGCTTAAATGTGCATTTCTTATCACAGGTTACACAGCTGGTTGAGTTCTTCATAGATAATTGTTTTGAATTGTTCGGTGACAACATATCACAGTTACTTAGTGCTTCGGAGCAAGATTCACTGGAAAACATTGATACTGCAGGTATGTAGAAGTATAAATGTAAGTTAGGGAAATAGTTATGTCATGTTATGTATATTTATCATGTTACTGGTAGAAGTTAATGCATGTCTGGGCTAGAAACATTTTTTTTTTTAAATAATTTATTTATTAATTTTTTTTATTTATTTATGTAATTGTTCCAATGCATTGGAACCATCAGGGGATAATGTAGTTTGCAGTTCTACCCAAATTGTGCAGTTGTATACAGAGGCGTCACCGGGTGTGGTGACACCCGGAGCACACTCTGTATTATCACCTCCCCCCCCCCCCCCCCCCCACGGGAGCCGAGGGCGCCCCAAAAGGGGGCGTGTCCCAATAAAAAGTGGGCGTGACCTCGCATATCTTTTTTTTCCTTCGCTCCGGGGGCATGTCCAGCTTCCCCAAAGATGGTGGCTAGCCCCGGAGACTGCTCAGCGCGCAGTTCCGGTTCTTATCTGTGACAGGAGCCGAGTGCTGCAGGGGTTTATCTCACTGCAGCACTCTGCTCCTGTCACTACAGAAGAGCTGGCACTTTGGTGTCACCCCTTCCGAGGGGGACACCCGGGTGCGGGCCGCACCCCCCGCACCCGCCTTCTGATGCCACTGGTTGTATAAATAAATGATGCACCTTGCTTACAACTACAAAGGGTGAAGAGAGGAAAAAGATCCTTCACCGGATCATTATTAAACCATAATCTTACAAAAAAAAACAACATTTGTGGGTTAACTATGCAAAAGGCACCTGGAATGTGGCTCAGTGTTGGCGGAATAAAATACAGTGTACTCGGAGTAAAAAAAACCTAAATTATCAGTGGCTAATTAAGAAAGTAATTCCTCTTAAAAATGATCAGGTAAATGTAATGATCTTAACGTATGCTTTATTTCACATTCATTAATATAACAGGGTGTCATATGCTTAGTCATCATTTGTCAGGGTCAACAGCAGTGTAGGCGCTTGATCAAAGCAATGCACTAGGGCCCCTACCCACCTATTCATGGGAATAAAAATGTAAACAGCAGAGCCGTAACTACACTTTTTGGTGCCCTGTACCAGTGCCGTAACTAGGCATTTTAGCGCTGTGTGCAAGAAACGGCATTGGCGCCCCCCCATGCAAGGTAGGGGCAGTGCGCGTCGTAGGCGCGCAAAAAATATATATAGGGGCGTGGCTTCATGGGGAAGGGCGTGGCCGCAAAATAATACCAATTCATACTACGGTGCACAGTAGACTCCATTATTCAAATTACGCTGCACAGTAGCGCCACTACACCAGGTAGAGCTCGTTTTACACATTACAGCAGACAGTCCCCCTTTTTACACATTATGGCAGACAGCGTCCCCTTTTTACACATTAAAGCAGACAGCGTCCCCCTTTTTACACATTACGGCAGACAGCGTCCCCCTTTTTACACATTACGGCACACAGCGTCCCCCTTTTTACACATTACGGCAGACAGCGTCCCCTTTTGTACACATTACAGCAGACAGCGTCCCCCTTTTTACACATTACGGCAGACAGTCCCCCTTTTTACACATTACGGAAGACAGCGTCCCCCTTTTTACACATTACGGCAGACAGTCCCCCTTTTTACACATTACGGCACACAGCGTCCCCCTTTTTACACATTACGGCAGACAGCGTCCCCTTTTGTACACATTACAGCAGACAGCGTCCCCCTTTTTACACATTACGGCAGACAGCGTCCCCTTTTGTACACATTATGGCAGACAGCGTCCCCTTTTTACGCATTAAAGCAGACAGCGTCCCCCTTTTTACACATTACGGCAGGCAGCGTCCCCCTTTTTACACATTACGGCACACAGCGTCCCCCTTTTTACACATTACGGCAGAGTCCCCTTTTTACACATTACGGCAGACAGCGTCCCCTTTTTACACATTAAATCAGACAGCGTCCCCTTTTTACACATTACGGCAGACAGCGTCCCCCTTTTTACATATTACGGCACACAGCATCCCCCTTTTTACACATTACGGCACACAGCATCCCCTGTTTTACACATTATGGCAGACAGCGTCCCCCTTTTTACACATTACGGCAGACAGCGTCCCCTTTTGTACACATTATGGCAGACAGCGTCCCCTTTTTACACATTAAAGCAGACAACGTCCCCCTTTTTACACATTACGGCAGACAGCATCCCCTTTTTTACACATTATGGCAGACAGCGTCCCCCTTTTTACACATTACGGCAGACAGCGTCCCCTTTTGTACACATTACGGCAGACAGTGTCCCCTTTTTTACACATTATGGCAGACAGCGTCCCCTTTTTACACATTACGGCAGACAGCGTCCCCCTTTTTACGCATTACGGCAGACAGTCCCCCTTTTTACACATTACGGAAAACAGTGTCCCCCTTTTTACACATTACGGCAGACAGTCCCCCTTTTTACACATTACGGAAGACAGCGTCCCCCTTTTTACACATTACGGCAGACAGTCCCCCTTTTTACACATTACAGAAGACAGCGTCCCCCTTTTTACACATTATGGCAGACAGCATCCCCTTTTGTACACATTACAGCAGACAGCGTCCCCCTTTTTACACATTACGGTAGACAGCATCCCCTTTTGTACACATTATGGCAGACAGCGTCCCCTTTTACACATTAAAGCAGACAGCGTCCCCCTTTTTACACATTACGGCAGACAGCATCCCCTTTTTTACACATTATGGCATACAGCGTCCCCCTTTTTACACATTACGGCAAACAGCGTCCCCTTTTTTACACATTATGGCAGACAGTCCCCCTTTTTACACATTACGGAAGACAGCATCCCCCTTTTTACACATTACGGCAGACAGTCCCCCTTTTTACACATTACGGCAGACAGCGTCCCCTTTTTTACACATTATGGCAGACACCGTCCCCTTTTTACACATTACGGCAGACAGCGTCACCCTTTTTACACATTACGGCAGACAGTCCCCCTTTTTACACACTACGGAAGACAGCGTCCCCTTTTTACACATTACAGCAGACAGCGTCCCCTTTTTACACATTACGGCAGACAGCGTCCCCTTTTTACACATTACGGCAGACAGCGTCCCCCTTTTTACACATAACAGCAGCCAGTCCCCCTTTTTACACATTGCGGCAGACAGCGTCCCCATTTTTACACATTATGGCAGCCAGTCTCCCTTTTTACACATTGCGGCAGAGAGAAATAGAGAGAGAAAGAGAGAGAGAGACAGAGAGATATACTTACCATCTCTCCCCGCTGGCAGTCAGGCTCCTCGTGCTGGCAACTCCGGAGGCAGGGGAGAAGGAGGAGGAGGGAGGGCGACTGGAGCCACAGCAGAGCTATGTAATTGGTAATAGTGCTGCTGCAGCTGTCCCCTCTCCTTCCGTATTGGCTGCCCAGCGCTGCTGTGAATGCTGGGATGAAGGAACCGCATCCCAGCATCCACAGCAGCGCCGCGCAGCCAATACAGAAGGAGAGGGGACAGCTGCAGCAGCACTACTACCAATTACATTGTGCTGCTGCTGCTCCAGTCCCCCTCCCTCCTCCTCCTTCCCTGCCTCCGCCGCAGCTGCTCCTCTCTCCTCAACAGCGGAGCACACACAGCAGAGGTGGCATGTAATGAGTCAATTTGTTGACAAATTGTTGACATAAAGTGGACAGAATTAAAGTGCCAGCCAATCAGCTCCTAACTGCCATGTTACAGACTGTGTTTGAAAAATGGCAGTTAGGAGCTGGTTGGTTGGGACTTTAACTCCGGCCACTTTATCTCCATCCGAGGCTTAGTAAATAGACCTCCAACTCCCTCCAGCAGACTCGCGCCACTCTGTTTCCCACTTCATCCAGCTGCCTCTCACTCCCGTTTCCCATTTCCTCCAACTGCCTCTCACCTCCTCGTGACCAGCTCGCTCATGCAGTCTCACATCTCCCTGTGTCCCACTCCCTTCAGCTGCCTCTCACCTCCCTCCTAAGTTTCTGTGCCGCATGCCCCCTCCTATCGATTGCGCCCCCTCCACGGTGGCAGAGGAGATGCAGCTGGGCACATCGGTAGTAAAAACATGACAGCGGCTACCTGGCCATTTTATAGTCAGTGGCTGTTCTGTCCAGCCAGCGGGAGGGGGGGTTCTATCTTCCATGGCCGCATCCTGGGGTGGGGGGAGTGGAGGGGGCTTTACTATCAGCTGCAGTTGTTGTTCGGTCCAGCGGGAGGGGGGGTTATGGCGACAGGCCGTTAGACTCATGGGGCCTCTGGGCAGCTCCCCATTAAGCCCATTGGAAGAGATTGCCCTGGGGCTGACCATGGGCACAATCAGAATTTTCAGACTTCATCTGACCCAGTTCATGGGCTCTGCCTGCTCATATGGAATGTTTTCATTAAAAATAAAATGAGTAAAATTTAGTTGGTAATTTGTAGCTGGTAGGTCCCCTGGCACCCACTGGACCCTAGACACCTGCGTAGACTGCCTAATGGGTAATTCAGCCTTGCTCACAATGACAGTGCAAAAACGCTCCAGTGTACAGTCATATGCAATGTCCACTGGGATCAGTATCGCTTCCATTACACACATTATTGTTTTCCCCACTTGAGTTGTGGCCTCAGAATTCCCAGATCCCCCAATTTTTTTTTTTTTTACCCATGGACAGGAGAATAATCATCCAAACTGGCTTTGATTCTTTTTAACCAATACTAGTACTAGAAATGAATGCAATATTAGCATTTGTGTAAACACACCTTGTTTTAAGGTATGGAAACCCTAGTGTTAGGTATTTGCTGGAACATGAAAACCTGGTATCCCATGTTATGGCATTGTTAAGAGGAGTTGGTGCTGCCTTAAGGTTAATTCTGGTATGTGTCAGAATTACTTAATCCCAATTCCCTAAGATCACTGTTTTAAATATTATATTTATTATTATAATTTAATTTCACATATAAACCTGTTTTTCTATTATGCTAAAATTAAACTGAGTATTATTATCTATTCATTAAGAAAATAAATGCCATTTTCGCTTTTTCCAGAGATGTCTTTTCCTCAGAATGACTCTGCCTATGACAGCACTGATCCAGATCATGAGTTTCATGCCAACACTTCAACAAGGTACCAGGACAAGCAGTGCAGGCACAACAGAGCTGTCGGTGAGGAATGCACAGTGGACCAAGATTGTGATCTCTCAGTTTTGCCTGTAGCCCGAATCAAACTTGAGACCCATGGCATTGACAGAAGGTGCTCAGAACCGTACATTTTTCACTCGCAGAATGATACCGCAGTGGCAGAGCAGAAGCTAACCAGAAGCCAAGATGATGTTACAATCAGGAAACAAAGACTACCATTTACTGATGAGGAATTTCCCACCCATACACTTCAAAAATATTGTGATAGAGCTTTATATAAGAGGAATATGCCGAAAGGACTGACAATTAATACTAGCTATGCGTCAGACATAGCAGATGACTTTTTAGCAAATGCATCTTCTACCTGTTCAGTCGATAGTTCTTTTTCAGATTGTTCTGTCTTTACGAGCTCTCCACTTGTATCCCCTCTAAGTCCGAAGAAAAATGATTTATCGAGACATAAATCGTTCTCTATGAAGTGTAAAGACTTAAGTGACATAGTCAAAGTTGGACGAGAGTTAAAAAAACATTCAAATTCCTTTTGCTATGTAAACCACAAAAAAATGGTAACCAAAACACAGAGCTGGGGTCCTGATGGAGATAATGCTGGATTGCAGCGAGAAGGATTGAGCCGGAGTTTCCGCAATAAGAGTCAAGCTGAGTGTAATGGTGTGCGAGAGAGAGGTTTCCAACAACCCCAGGTAATAAGAATGAGGCCTCAATCTGCTCGCAAAATATCTGTAGATGAGGTGTTTAGAATGGTGGACCAAAGAAATCCTGGCAAACCTCCATCATATGAAGAGGCCATTCATAAAAATGTGTCCTCCTACAAGGGTATGACTGTCCAAACCATGAGAGACAATGTGTCACATGATGACTACACTACATCTTACTCATCACCTGATTCTACTCATGCTGGCAATAAGCCCAACTCTAATGATGATGTGCAAAAGAACAATGCCTATGGAGTAACTCAGCTTTTTC
Organism: Pseudophryne corroboree; assembly: GCF_028390025.1. Taxonomy (NCBI): domain Eukaryota; kingdom Metazoa; phylum Chordata; class Amphibia; order Anura; family Myobatrachidae; genus Pseudophryne; species Pseudophryne corroboree. Next base: position 573,285,296 of record NC_086447.1, on the reverse strand, counting down.
ACCAGCCTGAGAAAGCAAAGTCAGACCTTGTCAGGACCAAGTCAGAATCCTGTCAAAGGATCAAGCATGAGAGTTTAAATCGACGATGCAGTCAGCCCATCTTTGAGATCTATGATCAGATACAGTATGCTAAAGAGTCATATGTTTAAGCAATGAATTGTAGCATAGTGTAAATACACTGTAGAGATCTGTGAACTGTAAAATATGCACATACTGTAAAAAAATTAGAAGTTTTTTATGTGGAATATATCTGTGTTGTTTTTGTGTAAGATGTGTGATCTTTATTAGCGCTGTAACTGGGGGTATGCCAATGATGCCTTCGCACAAGGCCCTGTGAGAGGTACCACTCTGCCCCATGGCATCTGCATGTGGCTTGCAGGGTGTCTGGAATGGCACAATGAAGCCAATAGCGCTACTGCTGAGCAGCCTGGGGCATCCAAGGGATGCTCTGGACAGGCACTCTGCAGCCAGTAGCGCTACTGTTAGGCTGTTCGGAGCTTCCAAGGGACACTCTGGACAGACACCCTGTAGCCTGTCAAGCTTAGGATGCACTAGACAGTGATTAACTTCCTAGAGTCAGTGGCCCTGCCCCCTAGGTATGACATCAATGGCTTAGGGGGAAGTGACGGCACAGGGCGCACTGTCTTCCTGTTATGGCGCTGTTTAGCATATTTTTTAACAACTTAGGCCCATATTTATCAAGCCGTGCAGAGTGATAAATTGCACGGTGATAAAGTACCAACCAATCAGCGCCTAATAGTCAAATTTCAAACATAGCCTGTAACATGGCAGTTAGGAGCTGGTGGGTTGATACTTTATTACCATGCAATTTAGCAATCTCCAAGGCTTGATAAATTTGGGCCTTATAGTACAATATGCTGAGAATAAATAGTGCTCAATCGTCATTTTAGTGTTTGCGTCATGTTCTAGATCGTCTTACTAAAGCAGATGTGTAAATGATGTGTTGTTGTTTGGGTTACAATAACACTACGGACCGGATGTAATGGCTTGCAAGATGGACGGAGCTCCAAGACTCAGGACAAACTCGTACGTTTTTTTAAAGCAGCAAGCGTTTACAAGGCAAAACCAGGTTGGTTTTGCCTTGTAAACGTTTGCTACTTTAAAAAAACGTACGAGTTCGGCCGGAGTCTCAGAGCTGCGGCGGTCTCGCAAGCCGTTGCATCTGGCCCCACACATCATATGAATATTTATATGAATGTAATATATGAATGTGTATTGTCACTTTATAGTCCATTCACTGTTTTAACCTAGACTGTAATGCAAACTTATGTATAAATCAAACGATAGTTTGATGTATTTTCACTACAATAAAGCACTTTAAGATGAATGTACTATCTTTTGGAATTGATTTCAACTATACTTAGTGAACAATGCATAACAAAGGTAAAGAATACAACTTTCTTATTTGTCCCCTTGAGATACAGTGATTAAAGAATGTTAAACAAAAAAATAATGTGGAGAGCAGGTGTGCCAAGCTCAGCCCCCAGACTGGTGATGCTGGTCTTGGAGTAGCAGACAGAGATTTACCGGGTCCCTTCTGAGGTAACTTCTAAGACTCCCTCAGCTGTCACACATATGCACTGCACCCGGAGCATAGACTTGGCCTTTCAGTAGCAGATTAAGTAAGAAAATAAAAAAGATACTAAAAGATAATAAAATAAAGACCTTTTTATAACAATATTTTTTAAAGAAAAATGCTTTTAGTAATACAGCATTTCTTTCCTTTTCCACTTGCCACTATTGACATCCTGACAGTGATCAGAGAGCAATGGTGTTACAGGAGAACACCATTGATGAATTACTGGATAAAGCTAGCTTTGACTATAATTACAAAGTACTTCAGATAATTGTACATTGCAAATAATAATAATAATAATAATAATAATATAATAGTAATACTAACTACTACTAATACTGTGAATCTCATGAAAAGTGGTAACTTCTGTTATTAAGTCCACCCTTTGATAAAGAATCACTTCTATGAATAAATAGGCGATAGTTACTATAAAATGGCTTCGGGTTGCAGTGAAGAGTAGAATTATTAATTCAAGGGTAGTGGTCAGGAATGGCTTAAGAGGAGGGAACCAGTTTGCAGTCTCCACGTGGGCCCCCTCCTTTCTCTAGGGTGGTGCAGGTCAGTAAACTCTGCCACCATGTACTTAACACAACAGGTCTTCAAGAACATGACGTGGGTGCCATATTCTCAGTAATTTTTCTACTGAGCATGTGCAAATCTCTGGAAATGTGACCGCCAAAGGACTCCAAAGTGGAAAGTATAACACATGGGTGCAGGGTGTGCAATGTGTGCCCTCTGGACCCAGTGGACCATGTAGACCACACTCCCTGCACCCATTATACTGTAGATCCACCACTGATAATGGTAATGGAAACAAAAGGAAGTATGGGGTATATTTACTAAAATTTGGAGAGAGATAAAATGGGTGCAGATAAAGTACCAGCCAACCAGCTCCTAGCTGTCATTTTTCAAATACAGGCTATAACATGGCAGTTAGGAGCTTATTGTCTGGTACTTTATCTCTGTCTACTTTATCTCTCTCCAAGTCTTAGTAAATAGACTTTTAGACTTGGTAAATAGAATTTAGGCTTGAACAAGCTGGCATGATCATAGAGGAAGCTGTTTTTGTTAGGAAAATGATAAGGACAGGACAGTGTCATGTACATATTCCACTTGATACATACTATAGTACCACATTCTGGCCCTCATTCCGAGTTGTTCGCTCGCTAGCTGCTTTTAGAAGCATTGCAAACGCTAGGCCGCCGCCCTCTGGGAGTGTATCTTAGCTTAGCAGAATAGCGAACAAAAGATTAGCAGAATTGCTAATAAATAATTCCTTGCAGTTTCTGAGTAGCTCCAGACCTACTCACAGATTGCGATCAGCTCAGTCCGTTTAGTTCCTGGTTTGACGTCACAAACACGCCCTGCGTTCGGCCAGCCACTCCCCCGTTTCTCCAGACACTCCTGAGTTTTTCCCTGACATGCCTGCGTTTTTTAGCACACTCCCGGAAAACGCTCAGTTACCACCCAGAAACGCCCCTTTCCTGTCAATCACTCACAGATCAGCAGTGCGACTGAAAAGCACCGCAGGATCCACAGCAAATCTACTAAGCTTTTAGTTAAATAACTAAGCGCATGCGCCCTGCGTGCCTTGCGCATGCGCATTTTGCAACAAATCACAGCATAGCGAAAATCGGCAACGAGCGAACAACTCGGAATGACCCCCTCTGTTCTGTGAAGATTCACTTCTGTGCTAGCTGACAGATTGCATCATTATAGACTTGTGGCTTTCTTAGCTTGCTGACAGGAACTTGCAGTCATATTGTCCTTTGATATTTCCCAGTGTAATTAACAAATGGTTATGATGCTTTTAAATATAGGTCTGTAAATGTTTTTTTAAGTACTTGCGCTGTGTTGTAAATATTAGTGTGCCTTAGAGTTTGTATGTTTTTCCCGTGTTTGCAAGAGCTTTCTCTGACAATCCAAAAATATACTTGCAGGTTAATTGTCCTAGGCTTCTGACAAAAAATTAGCCCTACAATCAGAGCCGGCTCCAGGCCTACTAGCACCCTGAGCGAGAAAATGTAAAAGCGCCCCCCAACCCCTATGCGCGCGCCGAAGGCGCGCTCCGGGAAAAGTGGGCGTGGCCTCCTGGGAAAGTGGGTGTGGCCTCGTAACTTCATATTATTAAACTATAAATAAATATATTTTTTCACACCCCCTCTATGCACACAATTAGCAGCCTTATGCAGAACAGCCACAGTAGTGTTCCTTACACACAATGTCTCCAGTGTAGTGCCAGCTACACATGACATGCCCCGCAGCAGTGCCAGCAACACATGACATGCCCCGCAGCAGTGCCAGCTACACATGACATGCCCCTCAACAGTGCCAGCTACACACAATAGACCCCCAGCAGTGCCAGCTACACATGATAGTGTTCACGTTTTAGGGCAGGGTGCTGAGCACAAGGAGGGCACATTTTTAAGTAAGGAGGGCAAAATGATGTACATACTGTAATGCTTGGTGCTCCTCCACCCACATGCTGAAGCATGGACAGTGCGCGCCGAAGGCGCGCAGCAAAAATTTAGGGGCGTTGCTTCGTGGGGAAGGTGCATGACCACAGAATAGTGGCAATTCGCATTACACCACATAGTAGTGCAGCTAATACACATTGCACCAGGTAGAACCTCCTATACACTTTGCGCCAGGCAGAGCACGTTAGACACTTTGCGCCAGGCAGAGCACAATAGACACTTTGCGCCAGGCAGAGCACGTTAGACACTTTGCGCCAGGCAGAGCACAATAGACACTTTGCGCCAGGCAGCGCACGATAGACACATTGCCTAGCCACAGACGCCTAGTAGATACACTACATGATATGCCCCCCAGCAGTGCCAGCTACACGTGACATGCCCCCCAGCAGTGCCAGCTACACGTGACATACCCCCCAGCAGTGCCAGCTACACGTGACATGCCCCCCAGCAGTGCCAGATACATAAATGGCCACACAGTGCAGATATGCCCCCAGTGCCAGATACATAAATGCCCCCACAATGCCAGATACATAAATGACCACACAATGCCAGATACATAAGTGCCCCCACAGTGCCAGATGCATCAATGACCCCACAGTGCCAGATACATAAGTGCCAGATACATAAGTGCCAGATACATAAATGCCCCCAGTGCCACAAAACATAAATGCCCCCACAGTGCCAGATAAATAAATGCCCGCCATGCCACAAAACATAAAAGCCCCCACAGTGCAGATATGCCCCCACAGTGACAGATACATAAATGCCCCCAGTGCCAGAAACATAAATGCCCCCACAGTGCCAAACATAAATGCCCCCACAGTGCAGATATGCCCCCACAGTGCCAGAAACATAATGCCCCCACAGTGCCAGAAACATAATGCCCCCACAGTGCAGATATGCCCCCACAGTGCCAGAAAAATAATGCCCCCACAGTGCAGATATGCCCCCAGTGCCAGAAAAATAATGCCCCCACAGTGCAGATATGCCCCCACAGTGCCAGAAAAATAATGCCCCCACAGTGCAGATATGCCCCCACAGTGCCAGAAAAATAATGCCCCCACAGTGCCAGAAAAATAATGCCCCCACAGTGCAGATATGCCCCCACAGTGCCAGAAACATAAACGGCCCCACACAGTGCCAGACAGATTTTAACTTACCTGTCACTGACACTGCGGTGCTGCTGGGAGCCGGGAATACTGCTGTGGGCGCGGGCGGGTGGGCGGGCTGCGGACGGAGGAACGAAACTGTCTTCGCGCTATGCACGCTGCGCGGCGCCGGCGTCCAACGTCAGACGCCGGCGCCGCACAGCGCGCTGCATAGCGCGCACACAAGCGGCCGGGAGTGGGACACACAGAGGCTGGCTCCAGGCAGGAATATGGCGGCCGCAGCGTGCGGCGCCCTGTAAGAGTGGCGCCCCGCGCGGCCGCTCTAGTCGAACATGCCTGGAGCCGGCCCTGCCAATAAATATATTAGTATTGGTCATTTTGAAATTCATCTTTGGAATTTACATATACAGTACCTTGTTGGCCATTGGAACTTATTTGTTGAAGCAAGTTAGCGGTGGTATTCTCCTCAAACAGGGCTGTGTATCATCTAAACTATGCTGATTATATTCAGAATATATCCAAAATGCTTGGGACCAGAAGTATTTTGGATATGGGATTTTTCCGTATTTTGGAATAATTGCATACCATAGTGAGTTATCATGGTGATGGGACCTAAGTCTAAGCACAGAATGCATTTATGCTTCATATACACCTTATACACACAGCCTGAAGGGGATTTTAGTCAATATTTTTCATAACTTTTTGCATTAAACAAAGTTTGTGTACATACACACAATTCATTTATGTTTCATATACACCTTATACACATTACCTGAAGGCCATTTAATACAATATGTTTAATAACTATGTGTATTAAACAAAGTTTGTGTACATTCAGGTGGGGCGTGGCTTGGACGCTGTTGGGGGAAGACGTGCTGAGCAGGAGCTCCTGCATATACGAGCTTAAATCCTGCATTAATAGCTGTCCCCTATACCTGATTCCACCCTACCTGACCTTGCCCACGGCTGTGAACGTCTCCCTGGCCAAGGGGAACCCGCCGGGAGGCCGCGGCAACGTTTTTGAGATTGAGGCCTACTAGGGCTCCAGAGACCGGGGCCTCGAGTTTGCTGCCGTCCCGATTTCGAGCTCCGGGCCCGGTCCGCGGACGGAACGGGACCCGTGGCGCCGCCGGAACCCGTCTGCCTCTCCCCACACCGCTCCCCAGCCTGCCCTGGACCCCCGGCCACCCGCGGGACAAGGTAACAGAACCGCCAGACCACGGGGGATATATTTAAAGTGCACTCTCCATGCCTGTGCACTGGCCGGCGGCCATCTTGGAGCCATAGACTGAATCTGTGTGTGCCTTCCCAGAAGAGAGCCGAGTTCCCTGCTGGGAGTCCAGACGGGAGAGGGGGGGACGGGGACCCCGGAGCCCTTGGCCCACATCCGCTGACACCACCAATGTTCACAGGGTACCCAGGGCTCTAAGATATAAAAGGCCTGTGACTGGAAGCTAGAGGCGCCATCTTGAATACTGGCAAATAGCCAGTACTGCAGTTCTGCCTTTGTCCAGCATCTTTCTTTGCAAAATTCACCAGCTTCTCCGTGCCTCTACACATGAGGTAAGCGCGGTGCATGCTCACTCCCTGATACTCAAATTTGCCTGCACAAGGGAAAACTAGACATACGTATAAGGATAATTCATCCCCGCTAAAGCCCGCCGACCGGATGCCGTGGGGTGACTCGCCTCTTGCCAGGCCGTACTGATGTGATCTCCAACGCGATGTGTGGAACTCCCCCCCGCACCTGAAGACGTAAAACTGCCGGTGCATGCACCCAGAGCCGACATAGGTTCATCTCTCCTCCTCCTGGGTCCGATTTAACGTATATACGACATTAGAGTGAGGAATTTCACATTGGGACTATGGCGCCCAAACGCCAAAAAGACCCGACTCCAACCCGCCAGGTCGCCTTTTTTAAACAATCCCCGTCTTCCCAAAGCCAGAAACATTCCGGCATACCGGACCCCTTACCTAAGCAACTCCGGAGTGGCGATGACATATCTGTGACCCCTAGGGTGAATCAAACAAAACTCTCTCAACTCGATGATGATGCACCCCTCACACTAGGGTCTATGCGACAACTACTGGCTTCCTTTAAAGATGACATCTCGATGGAAGTTAAGACACCGCTTCAAAGTTGCCAACAGTCGGTCGACGCTATAGGCCACCGCACAGATCATCTCGAAAATAAGTGTGAGGAGGTGGTGAAGTCACATAATGAGGTGATTACCCAACTTGAAGAGCTCCAGGCCGAAGTCGCGGATCTACGGCGGAAGACATGTGACCTTGAGGACAGGTCACGCCGTAATAATATAAAACTCAGAGGCATTCCAGAAACCGTCACTAACGCAGAGCTCACCCAATTTGCGACGGACCTCTTCATGGCGCTTCTTCCAACCAACTCTATTGAAGACTTTCTCATCGACCGCATCCATCATCTACCGAAGGCCAGAAGTGCCCCGAAGGACGCTCCGAGAGACACTTTAATGAGGATGCATTACTTCCATATTAAGGAACAAATAATGCGGGCGGCTATGCGCCAGGACCTGCCAGCCAAGACCCTGGGAGATGTACAAGTCTACGGAGACCTTTCGGCAGCCACCTTAGCCTTGAGACGGTCGTTCTATCCGGTGACTTCGGCGCTTAGGAAAGCCGATATCCTATACCGTTGGGGGTTCCCGACTAAATTGTTGGTAAGACGTAATGGCGTTATGCACGCGATAATCACGCCAGAAGCGGGTCTGAAAATATTGGATTCCTGGAGGAGAGAAGATACATCTGAAAAGGCACCGGCAGCTATCAAGCTGACGCAGGAGTGGACGATGGCAGACAATGGACATTAGACACTGATTTCCTCTACCAGGTTGTATGTCATTGTCAAGCATGATTTTGTTTTTTCTGCATACCTTTATGACACACTGTGCCGCTGCTGTGCCCTCCTGGATGTTGCCTCGGGGGAACATACAGTAGTTATTTTTCCCTATCCATTTACGCGGCACCAGTTTAACTTAGGATGTTTATGGTGTAATGTTTTCACTCTACTCATATTGAACATGCTTGACCTGGCTCCTCTAAACGGGACGCTGTTGCTCCTCTTGATGTTATTTATGTTATTTGTAGAGCTCCCCGTGAGGAGGCATAGGCCTTGTAGACCCTCGCAGTCAGTTACTTAAATTTTTAGGTTGAATGCTTTAGGAGTGGGGGGGAGATAACTCCCCGCACCTCGCCCCGACCCCATGTGTTGCCTTACTGGGCAACCCTATTTAGCACCCTTGTGGTGCCCGCTCTATGCCCCCTTCTTACTATTCCTTGTACCCTCCCTGTTCTTCCCGTCTCTCCAAGTTTTAACACACACTCATTCTAGCAGATCCTGTTACATAAATCTTAATTGCACTTTGATAATAGCACGGTTCTCAGATATGCCTAATGGTTAATGTACTATCATTAAATGTAAAGGGGCTGAATTCACCGAATAAACGACGATTAGCCCTGCGTCACTTTGCAAAATGTAAGGCACATATAGTAGCCTTGCAGGAGACCCACTTTATGTTTTCGTCACCCCCCTCTTTCAGAGATAATAAATTCCCCTCGGGCTATATGTCCAATGGCCCGAAAAAAAGAGCAGGAGTGGCAATATTATTTTCAAATTCTTGTGATTTCTCTCTAGAGTACCAGATCTCAGACCAAGAAGGCAGGTACCTGATACTGACAGGTAAATTGGAAGATAAGCCGGTCACTATAGCTACGCTATATGCTCCCAACACTAAACAAATACCTTTCCTTAGGAAATTTCTCACAGTCCTTCAGAAACACCTCATGGGTGCTTTACTACTGTTGGGGGACTTTAACATGGTCCTTGATCCAGCGGTGGATAGATCCCAAGCCCGCCCCCCTCCCAGGGGAGATTCGCAACGCGACAGCTCCCATGCCTTTAGAAATATAATGCATGAATATGACCTTTATGACGTTTGGAGGGCCAAGAACCTGACTTGTAGGGACTATTCGTTCTTCTCCCCAGTCCACGGCTCTTATTCTAGGATCGATCTAGTGATATCGGATAAGTGGACTCTCCAACAGGTATCGAAGGCTTCTATCCTGCCAGTATCGTGGTCCGATCACTCTGCTCTTTCAGTCCGGTGGAACCCCCGCCAAGTGAGGTCCACACCTACCTTATGGCGCCTTAGGGACTATCTCCTTTTAAACCCGGACGCCCATCGGTCTATAGCTCAGGCCCTCTCCCTATATATTGAAACTAACATCCCAGCAGAAACGTCCGTATTCACACATTGGTGCGCCCTCAAGGCAGTGATTAGAGGAGCGTCAATTCAAGCGGCTGCTTATATACGCAGGACCTCCTGGGAAAAACAGGTAGAACTCGAAGCCCGTCTTAAAGACCTAGATGCTCTACTCAAGCTGAACCCCTCTAATAAGAAAATATATCGAGACTTGACCCAGGTAGGGACGAGCTGAATAAACTAGAATTAACAGAGGTCCGTAAAAACCTTTTCCGACTGCGGCAGAAGTTCTATATGCAAGGAGATAGGGCGGGTAGAATGCTTGCTCGCAAATTGCGGGGGAAAAATGCTAAGGAAAGGGTGAAATATATCATCAACTCACACAATATCAAGGTAACCGACCCATCAGATATAGCTAACTCCTTTGCCTCTTATTACTCCTCCCTCTATAATCTAAAAGACGATGCCTCTACCCCACAACCTACACCAGCTAATATAGCAGCCTTTCTGGAAGATGTCAACCTCCCCTCCCTCGACCTGGATACTGTGCAGACTTTAAACCAACCATGGTCGCAGAAGGAAATTACCCAAGCTATAGACTCACTCCCATTAGATAAAGCCCCAGGCCCTGATGGGTTTATAAACAATTTCTACAAATGTTTCAAAGACACTCTGGTCCCTATTCTGGATGGAGTTTTTAATCATGCCTCCTCAGTGGGGAACTTCCCAGTTGAGATGCTTGAAGCCCGCGTAGTAGCTTTTCCCAAACCAGGGAAAAATTCTGCCATGATGCCCAACTATCGCCCCATAGCTTTATTAAATACCGATTTGAAAATCTATGCGAAGTTAGTGGCCAACAGGCTTAACCCTCTACTCCCCTCTATAATCCACGGTGACCAGGTGGGCTTCGTTCCCGGCAGACAGTCCCCCGACAACACTCGGCGAGTGATAAATGTCCTGGACGCCTTCTCTAGATCAGAATCTCCCCTACTATTGCTCTCGCTAGACGCGGAGAAGGCGTTCGACCGCCTCCACTGGGGATACCTGCAGGCGGTTCCTACGAAAGTTCGGCCTCACCGGTAGAGTCCTCTCATCCATTATGGCCTTATATTCTCTCCCCTCGGCAAGGGTGTGTGTGAACGGACTGCTCTCATCTTCTTTTCCCATTACGAAAACACAAACTTGATTTGGACACTACAAAAGGGGTGCAAGGGGGAGGATGGGGTGACGATGCTGCTGCGCTGTGTAGCATACAGGACACCCCGCACTTTAGATGTAATTAGACATTTTGGTGACCTTGTGGCAGAAAGAGAATTGGTTCTCCCGCACAGACATTGAAAACTGCGACAGTGCGCGGCGAAGGCGCGCTGGAATTTTTTAGGGGCGTAGCTTTGTGGGGAAGGGGCGTGGTCACATAATAGTACCAATTCACATTATTCCACACAGTAGTGCCGCTTATACACATTGCACCAGGTAGAACCTCCTATACACACTGAGCCAAGGAGAGCACGTTATACACATTGCGCCAGGCAGAGCACGTTATACACATTGCGCCACACGTTGCACCAGGTAGAGCACGTTATACACATTGCACCAGGTAGAGCACGTTATACACATTGCACCAGGTAGAGCACGTTATACATATTGCGCCAGGTAGAGCACGTTATACACATTGCGCCAGGCAGAGCACGTTATTCACATTGCGCCAGGCAGAGCACGTTATGCACATTGCGCCAGGCAGAGCACGTTATGCACATTGCGCCAGGTAGAGTACTTAACAATTATATGATTAAAAAACAGGACAACATTATTAAATAATACATTTTCTATATGTAATGGGTTTATGGTGCCGCTATAATAGAGCCCCAGACTGGATTTAGACACTACAAAAGTGTTGTGGGGGAGGGAGGGTGACAATGCTGCTGGGCTGTTATCATATCGGAAGTATGCATTCAGGATCCTGGCTGTCGGGATCCCAGCAGCGTAATACCGATGCCGGAATCCTGACAGCCGCCACAATACCAACGCTGGCATCCCAAGGAGATCAGGATCCCGGCAACGAAATCCTGACAGTCAGGATCCTGAAGGGAAGTATGCACTGCCGCCACTGGTTTAGCGTGCGGGTGGGAAGGGGGGGGTTAGGATATGGTGTTGGGGAGGTTAGGGTTAGGCTGTAGAGAGGGGGTATAAGTGTTAGGCACTAAGGGGGTGGGTTAGGTTTAGGCTGCGGGAAACGGAGGGTTAGGGGTGGGAGGTTAGGGTACCCTCTGCACTCGTCACTCTTGTCGGCTTTGCTGCGATCGGGATGCTGGTGTCGGTATACTAAATGCCAACATCCTGACTGACGACTTCGGACACTTGGTACAACCAATGGATTTGAGTCATCCTGCCTGTAATTTATGTGCTGACTGATCAACTTCAGTGACACTCACTGTGCTGGCTGCCTTTACAGTAACCAGCGGCAACCAGCAGTAACCAACAGCAACCAGCAGTAACCAACAAAGGCAGCCAGAACAGTGAGTGTCACTGAAGTTGATCAGTCAGCACATAAATTACAGGCAGCATGACTCGAATCCAGTGGTTGTATCAAGGGTCCTGTATGCTGCAGAGACCAGCAGCACTGTCACCCTCTCGCCTCACCCCCACTCCATACCACAAAAATGTTGCGTTTAACACCTGTTTGCCGGCGCCATGCAGCCCCCATCTCCGCCATCCCACCGATATGAACAGCCCCCCAGCCGCCACCGCAAGTCCAGCTCACCCTTCCGCACAGCAAGCACAGTCCGCGGTCACCGGCGTTCAACTTCCCTGCAGCACAGTGTGTAGCGCGCCGCAGAGCCGTCCTTGCTCTCTGTCCGGCTCCCGTGAAGCTGCAGCGGGTGATCGGCGGGAAGTGGGGGGGCCGTCCTCACTGTCTGTCCGGCTCCCTTGAAGCTCCAGCGGGTGATCGGCGGGAAGGGGGGGGGGGCGTCCTCACTCTCTGTCCGGCTCCCTTAAAGCTGCAGCAGGTGATCGGGAGGGGGGGGGGGGGGGGGGAGAAGCCGTCCTCACTCTCTGTCCGGGGGGAAGGGGGGAAGGGGGGGGGGGGGGCGGCCCGCGCCGCCACAAGAGGACTTAAATAAGATACAGGTAGCTTAAACAAGATGACCAGCTTCAGCGGAGCGCGTCCCCGGGGACCCACATAGTTTAGAAAAGTGAGTCCCCGGACCACAGATCAGGGTAAAATACGCGCTATAGCGTGTATTTGCGAACACTGCCTATGTTTGGAAAGGCAAGAAACCAAGGTTAGCCAGGAAAACAATGACTCGGCCCAAACGAGACGGGGGCCTGGCATATCCGGATTTACATTCATACCAACTGGCTTGCCGTCTGGCACAGATAGGGGCATGGTATATCCAACCCACGTATAAATCATGGGTACAACTTGAACAAGGTCTTATAGCCCCGTTACCCCTGACCGATGTATTGTTACTCCCTAAATCTGAGGGCACAGTTTTAATCAATCAATCTCTCTCTGTCCAATCTACTAGGAAAGCTTGGCTAGAGATAGTGCGACGGGGAGATGATATAACTCTCCCTACCACGACCATATCATTGAATGGAATAGCCTCCTTGATCCCTGATTTGAGATTCGATGGCTGGGTATCACAGGGAATCCGGTCCTTACAGGATATTATGGCGCATGGTGCCCTCCTATCTTTTGCCCAGATCCAAGAAACTTTCCTTCTACCACATGGGGAATTTTATAAATTTTTGCAGCTTAGACATTGGCTCCACGGAGTCTCGATACCCATTATCCCTCCCCCCTCCTTGCCTAAATTTGTTCAAAGGTCCCTGGAGACGGGGGAAGGCAGGGGTGGTATTACCAAATGGTATAATTACATCAATAATCCCCAAAAACAGAAAGCCCCCTCCCAAATGAAATGGGAAACTGATCTGCGATGCTCAATCTCAGAGGAGGAATGGGTAACGATATATAGATCCTGCTACACAGTTTCTAAATGTATATCACATATAGAACTATCCTATAAACTTCTTCACCGCCTGTATTTCACCCCATCCCGCCTCCACGCGATGCAACCCTCCACATCCAAAATGTGCTGGAGGAATTGTGGCATGGTCGGTACTTTAATGCATGTCTTCTGGGATTGCCCTGTACTTACCCCCTTGTGGACTTCGGTCTTCCACCTTATAGACTCAGTGCTAGGCCAACATATTTCCCCCCATCCACGACTGGCCCTCCTACATCTATACTATGGTGATTTAACGCCAGGGGACCGCTATATCCTAGGCCATATCCTCATCTCAACAAAACTTTCAATTGCTCGCCTTTGGCGTTCCACCGAGGTTCCCCATATCTCTGCAATAGAAAGGGCCGTCCAGTCACACTACGAATTCGAGACTGCGGGAGTGGCCTATGCCTCTACCCCAGCATCCCCACTGCTCCGATGGTTCCCTTGGTCCACCTATTGGCTTAACCGTTCACCAAACCCCACGCCACCTCCAGACGCTTAGGTATATCCGCTGTTAGCTTAATGTAACCCCTATGATGGCATGACTTATTCTTGCATAGCTCTCTTTACGTACAATGTTGTATATAAATGCTCTATATGTTATTTTGTATTATGCTGACTGATGTGTGTACCCCCCCTACCCCCCCCCTTCCTTTTTCTTTTCTGTATCCCTATCCCAATTGCTTTGTTTACCCACAAAATAATAAAAATTAATATAAAAAAAAAAAGTTTGTGTACATTCAGCCATCAAAAAACAAAGGTTTCACTATCTCAGTCTCACTCAAAAAAGTCCGTATTTCGGAATATTTGGATATGGGATACTCAACCTGTAATATCATTTTAGTTTACCCATTTATTAGAGACTCCTAATAATTAATTGGTGATTTGCAGGCATTTAAGAATACTGGAGACTCTATAGTCATGTGATCTCACAGGATAATTTATATACTGATTGGCACTATCCCTTTTTTGATACAATGTTGTATTGGGATAATTGATTAAATGCCAAGGGATACATGTTTTATAGCATTAACTACTCTATAATATTTAATCATTATTTTATATACTTATTTTTTCTTGCTATTTTATATTTTTGGGGGGATATTTAATATTAAAAGTTATGTTCTAACATATAGATACATTGAAACATGGAATTTGACGGCAGATAATAACCACTTGGCCCATCTAGACTGTCCATATACATGCACACCTACACAACAGAGTTACTGTTTTTGTCAGGAGCCAATTAACCTACCAGTATATTTATGGAGTGTGGGAGGAAACCGGAGAACTCAGAGGAAACCCACGCAAGCACAGAGAGAATATACAAACTCCACACAGTTAGGGCTATGGTGGGAACCGAACCCATAATCTCCGTGCTGTGAGGCAGTAATCTAAATTCATAGCTGTGCCCCAAAACAGGAGTTTTTATTTTTTGCATCTTTCGCAACCTGTAATTGTCTATTGGATTACACTACTGTTTCGGTGCACCATCAACATTGTGACATATATAATTGTTTTTTACTACAGTATGAGCCAATATGTTAATTAACATACATTATACACTTATTTTTTCCGTTCTTGTTTGGGATCATATCGTTTTTGTCTTTACTGTTAACAAAGTATAAATAACCTATCCCTAAATGATGACATGACAGGCAGAGTAAGCCTATCCAATAACAGGCAAATATTACTACTGGGTAAATTAGAAATGTGATTAATGAGCTGAATGGTGATTTCTAGCTGAGGCCCTTCAATATTTAGTCTTTGCTTTCCAGATGTTTGAAATGTTTTTGGTCTATAATCTGCTATGCTGTATGTGTGTGTGTGCTAGACTTAATATGCACCATGCACGGCCACAATCTTGCCTAGGGTATCAAATTGGTCAGGGCCAGCCCTGCTCACAAGGGGAGAGAGATTTGATTGTTGGAGACACACAAGGGAGAGAGACCTGATGGCTGGATACACAAGGTGGGGGGAGACTTGATGGCTAGAGACACACAAGGGGGAGAGACTTGATGGCTGGATACACAAGGTGGGGGCAAGTCATGCCACTCACCCTTCTCGTGTGGCTTTGGTGCACGCAAAGGGTCCCACACTGGGGGGACGATACCAGTCAAATCTTGCCTAGGGCATCAAATTGGTCATGGCTGACACTGCTCTGCTCCGACACTGCTCTGCAATGTAAATAAAACACAGTCCACAAGTCCAACTGCATTGTGCTTACAGTGGCCCCTCTGCCCAAAGCAAATCTCACTCTAACCATCTGCAAACCACTCCACTAACGGAAATGTCCCCTACACAATGTACAGCCTCTCTCTGTGAGCTATATTCACGGCTCAGTGTCTGCCTGCCCAAAGTAAAGGCCTCTCTAAAAATCTCCACAATGGTCCACCCATAGTCACGTTCCTTCATGTACATGCTGTCCCCTTCTGTGAGCTATGTTCACAGATCAATGCCTGCAGACCATGCCCCCCGTGCCAAAAGAGAAGCCCCTCCAAACACCTTCATAAAGGTCCACTGTGGCCTCTACCCCTCAACGAATTTCCCACCTCCCTTTTTGGACAATATAAATATTTAACATAGAGGTTCTCAAATGTGGTCCCCCCAGAAAGTGCTACTTGCAATGCAGATAAGTATGAAAAGTGCAGTGTAACAATACGGGTAGTGGTTTTCTGGTGGGGATAGTGATTATGCAACTTTTCTCAAAAGAATTTGAATGCAGACTTTTATTTGGGGCATCTTATGTTATTAGGATTAATATTCATTCTGTCATACTTGCATCTGTCATGGCTGACAGCAGTTAGCAGTTATCACAAAGCAGACTAAAAGAACTCATCTGTGTAGTAAATGCTGTCGCTTCCTAGCGGTTCCTCATTCACCTGTCATGCAGGACAGGATTTCCATACTTTGCATAATGGAGTCAGTGCTGCCTGGACATGGGCACCACCATCTAGCTCTCAGTCTGCTGACTGCAGTCCCTCCAGTCCAGGTCCAGCTTTACTGCACATGATTGCAGCTGCAGCCAGTCAGTTATTGTTATTCTACTGAACACTTCAACACCTATGCTTGATCATATTCGCCAGCCTTGCTGGTAACAGAGACTGTTGCGATGCCTATATCTTGTATCCTGTATTCAATAAAGTTTGAAGAACTTGCTCAGACCTCCTAGTTTTCTCCATACATAGACTTACCATACTATCCTGTTTAACCAGGACACTCATAAATTGTACAGGTACTGTGGCTGGCTGACTTCAAGCCTGTATTTCACCTGGTTTTAATCAACTAGCGAACCTGTGTGATTCATGTGTGTCCCAGTTTTAAGGTATAAGACCCTATTCAGGTTCAGTAGCAGATTTTGCTACTGCTTGTGATTGCATGCTGAGGGCCGCCAAGCACAGGGCAAGGCTACCAAGAATGCCAAGTTCCGCCCAGCGTTGCTATCGCAATCTAATTGCGATCACATCTGTGACCAGGGAATAGCGGATGAACCGCTGTATATGCAGCATGGCTGTTTATGCAGCCACACCACTGCCATTTTCTTTATCAGAACGGCTGCATGTGACGTCACGCAGCTGCCCTGAAAATGGTCAAGCCACGCCTGCGTTGGCTGGACCTCTACCCTGCAAATGTCCATCGCCCTCCTCCCCACGGTCGCCTCCGGGGTGCAATCACATTTTGCTAGTTCACGTGCGAAAGCAGCGCATGTTTGTGATTTTCTGAAAATAGTGATCCTACCTGAATGAGGGCCGTAGTATGGTAAGCACGTCCATACACCCTCCAGCTGTACAGACACCTTGGTCAATGTCACAAAATCAATCACAGAGCCACAGAAGAGGGTGACAACAGTGTTGAAAGTGGCTAAGAGGTCCAGGGGTATGAGCGTGGGGAACTGACCCTTGCAGTTTGCAATTACTCTACATCAGTGGTTTTCAAACTCGGACTGCAGGTGCACAGGTGCAGTCATTACTCACTGACACATTTTAAAGATCCACAGGTGGAGCTATTTACTTCCCCTGTGATTCTGTGAGACCTGTAAAACATTAAATGTTTGGGGTCCTGAGAAACCCTATGATATAGATACATATATTGTAAAAGGCAGAAATGGCTGGGATATGAGTTTAAAACAAGTACAGGTTGAGTATCCCTTATCCAAAATGCTTGGGACCAGAGGTATTTTGGATATTGGATTTTTCCGTATTTTGGAATAATTGCATACCAATGAGAGATCATGGTGATGGGACCTAAATCTAAGCACTGAATGCATTTATGTTACATATACACCTTATACACACAGCCTGAAGGTAATTTTAGCCAATATGTTTAATAAATTTGTGCATTAAACAAAGTGTGTGTACATTCACACAATTCATTTATGTTTCATTTACATCTTATACACACAGCCTGAAGGTCATTTAATACAATATTTTTAATAACTTTGTGTATTAAACAAAGTTTGTGTACATTGAGCCATCAGAAAACAAAAGTTTCACTATCTCACGCTCACTCAAAAAAGTCTGTATTTCGGAATATTCCGTATTTCTGAATATTTGGATATGGGATACTCAACCTGTATTTCCTATTGATGCTTCCTCCCTTCTAATTTGTGGCCTCTAATTTGTCGGGTGGGGGGTCTGCATGAGACGGGGAGAACTATGTGAGGGGGGAGATCTGAGTGAGGGGGGAAAAAGCTGTTTCGGGGCATCAGAGTGAGGAGGGAAAGCTGTGTAAGGGGGACAGAGCTGTTTGGGGGGATCTGAGTGAGTGAGAGAGAGGCTGAGCTTTGTGTATGTGTGTGGGGGGGGGTGCGTAAAAAGTCTGACGTCACATGCAGCCGCTCCAAAAAAAATGGCGCCGGACTGCCTATCAGCGCATCCAGGCTGCACAGGCGGGGTCAACCACAAATCAATGTGCCCGCAATCAAACTGCAGACGCATCATGAGGCGGCAAAACACATGCTGGGCAGCCTTGCCCTGTGCTGGGCAGCTCCCAGCATGTGAGGAGATGGACACAGGTTTTGCAGCACATGCAACGATCTGTGTCCATCTCTGAATAACCCTCTCTCTCCGGTATATGGAATAGCCTCTGTAAGTTAGAAGTGTGTATTGTTTTGTAAAGAGGTGGGAAAATCTGATAAAGCAGACTGTGCATAATAGTAGTTCAAAAGTCCATCTTCCTACTACTTAAGCACCATCCCTTTCATTTGCTTGTGAATAATAAGTGTCCCCCAACTTTAACATGAAGGGAGCGCAACAGATATTTTCAGATGGCATTAGCCACTTTAGAGTAGGGATAGCCATTGACCACCGATGATTCCTAATCAACGATGGTTTATGGACGATGTTGAATGCTTTTGCCATTAATGGGACAGAATCAGATGGTTTCCCTCCATCGATGGCACAGTATAAATTAATATTTTATTTTTTTTGCAAGGTGCCAGTACTCGGAGCATAGCTCCGCCCTGGCAACCATGAAGCCCCACCCCCAGGCTGTGATTGGCCCGCAGGTCATTCACTGAAATAACAGGGATGACCATCGATGAGTGAAAACTGATCGATGGTCTCCGACAGCATAGTTGGTGACCATTGAAGGGCACTCACAGTTTCGCCTTCGATAGCAACCATCAATGGCGAACACACCGATAGGCATCTCTACTTTAGAGTATGGGCTACACTACCAGAAAATACCAGTCTGTATACTACATGTGGCAGTATAACCATTGCTTCCAGTGGTTGTGTGAGCATGCAGGTGCATGCTCATGCTGCTACAGATGGAGCCACGCTAGTCGTGACTCTGTATGTGAGAGAGTGTACCCGTCCGGATGCTCAGAATGGGATCGCCTAGTCACGCCAGGAGTGCACATTTGCAATGGAGCCGCCTCAGATGAGCGCGACTCCATCTGTAGTTCTCCCACAGGTATCCGAATGATAGGCTGACAGTAATAAGGACGACAGTCAATAGTTCGACCCCATATGGCTGACATGCATTAGATCGACGGGTACAAAAGGTTGACATGGTTAAATGGTTGACATGACAATGGTCAACACAAGGTTTTAAAAATATTTTCATACTTTACCATCCATGAGGGCTACTATTGGGACTAGTAACCTGTGCAGAGTACAGCAGTAGTGAAGCAGGCACCTTGTCTGAAACTGCGAGGGGACGCAGTGCACTAATAGATCACATGTGGTTAAACATATAAAATGAAACCCAAAAATGCACAAAAAACTTTTTTGACCTTTTTTGCATTGACCATTTCAATGCCGACCATTTCACTGTATTCACCTTTTGTACCTGTCGACCTTTTCAGGTGTCTACCTTTTCATTGTCAACCTATGTACCCTGTCGACCATGTCCATGTTGACTATATGGGGTCAACCTAGTGACGGTCGACCTAATGATCCACACCCCTCCCACACTAGCTTTAACCAGCACTGGGTATAAATGCAATTTTGTGGTGACTGATTACAGTTAGTCTGGGATGCCAAACTTTATTCTATTATAGATGAAGTCCTTACGGTATGTGTGGCAAAATTATTTCAGAGCTTCTTAATTTGTTTTTCTATCAGTTGTCAAGAACCATCCAAATATACACTAGGATCTTTTACACTATTTACATTAACATGTCATAAAATATGTAAAATGACTAAGATAATACGGCTTCCTCAAGATGAACAGAATGTTCTGTCTCCAGGAAGAAGGAAAACCACATTCTTGACAAAATGTGACTGTTACTGTTTTAAAAAATTTAGTGTTTTTTTTTTTGGCGGGGAAGAAAAACATTTTATTTTTATTAATTTGTTGAGCTAATTGATGGTCTGGTCTCAGCCGTAGTCGATTCACCAGAGATGGTGGTAAAGTAAATGAGAGAAGTATGACACTACAGCATCCTGCCCAGAGCAGGTCGTTCCCTTAAACTTTAAACTCTTAAAAAAACTTATCAGAAAAGCTAAGGGCCTAATTCAGACCTGATCACAGCAGCAAAATCATTCTCTAATGGGCAAAACCATGTGCACTGCAGGTGGGGCAGATATAACATGTGCAGAGAGTTACACTGGGCATACATTATACAATTATCTGACAGATATTCTGACAGATCTAGCTGGTTGGAATTAAAATCTGGTAATGGATGAGAGCAAATGACAATCGACCATTTGCTACCAAATACTGGAAGATGGACAAAACTTGTCCATTATTTAACCAATTTGTATGAACAACAGTTTTTGTCCGTTTACCAGTGTTTCGGAGAATATGATTGATGGTCATTTGCTCTCATTCATTACCAGATTTTCATTCTAACCAGCCACATCTGGCAGATTATCCAGCTTTAGATTTGGGTGGCTTATTTTGTTTCTGTGCAGGGTAAATACTGGCTGCTTTATTTTTACACTGCAATTTAGATTGCAGTTTAAACATACCCCACCTGACAACTGATAGAAAATTAGGCCCCAAGTGAGGGCAGCTATGACCAGTGCTTAAAGTGGTCCTAGAGAGGTGGTGGAACTCACCCCCCCCCCCCCCCCCCTCTCCCCGGCACCAATGCAATAAAGGTATTGGGTCGTGGTGTCAAAAAGAAAGGAGCATGGTCACACAATAGTAATAATGCCCACAGTAGTAGCACCCCTAATACACATAATGCCCACAGTAGTAGCACCCCATAATACACAATGCCCACAGCAGTAGTGCCCCTTTTACAATGCCCACAGTAGTAGTACTCCTTATGCAATGTCCACTGTACTAGTAGTGCCCACAGTGGTAGTGACCCTTATAAAGAGCCCATAGTAGTGGTGCCCCTTATGCAATGCCGCCCAGTAGTAGTGCCCCTTATGTCCCCAGGAGTGATGCCTCTTATGAAGTGCCCCCTTTACAATGCCCTCATTAGTAGTGCCCCATTAGTAATGCCCTTAATGGTAATACCCCGTGTAGTATTGTCCTAGGTATTAATGCCCCCAGTCAATTAGCCCCTGTAGTTTAGCCCCCAGTAGTTTAGCCCCTGTAGTTATGCCCACAGTAGTAATGCCCCTGTAGTTATGCCCCCAGTAGTAATGTGCCCCTGTAATTATGCCCCTAGTAGTAATGCGCCCCTGTAGTTATGCCCCCAGTAGTAATGTGCCCCTGTAGTTTAGTCCCATGTAGTTTGCCCCCAGAAGTTTGCCCCAAGTAGTAATGTCCCCAGTAGCTTTCCCCCTTGTAGTTAGCGCCTGTAGTTTAGCCCCATGTAGTTTGCTCCCTGTAGTTTGCCCCAAGTAGTAATGCCCCCAGCAGTTTAGCCCCCTTGTAGTTTAACCCCCAGTAGTAATGCCCCCCTGTAGTTTGCCCCCTTGTAGTTTAGCCCCCCTGTAGTTATGCCCCCAGTAGTAGTCACAAAAACAAACATACTTACCAAGCCCCGCTCCCGCGTCCGACCGCTGTGATCCTCCTGGCGTCTGGCTCCCCAGCACTATGAGAGAGACGTCATGACGTCTCTCTCATAGCGTGCAATGACAGGGCCGGGAGCCGGAAGCCAGAGCTCAGTGGTGAGCACCTGCCGCCGGCTTCCGCTGTGCAGGGAGAGCAGGGCACACATCGGGTGAGGTGAGCCGGAACTGCGTTCCGTCTGCAAGTGGAACTGACGGAAAGCAGATCCGCCCCGTTTCGGCTCACTTTAACCCCTGGCTATGACACTGAGGGGGTCATTCCGAGTTGATCGCACATAGCAACTTTTTGCTGCCTGTGCGATCAACTAGACGCTGCCTATGGGGGAGGTTTTTTTTTTTCCATAGCAAGGCTGTGATCGCTTGTGCAGCCCTGCTATGCAAAAAAAGTTTTGTGTAGGACAAGACCAGGGTAAGAATTACTTACTTGCAATGAATCCAGCGTTGCAGGTCCCGGAATTGACGTCAGACATCCACCCTCCAAACGCCTGGACACGCCTGTGTTCGCCGCACCACTCCCAGAAAACGTTGAGTTGACGCCCCGGAACGCCTCCCTCCTGTCAATTTTCTTGTGATTGCGGAAGCGATCGCTTTCTTCGTTCTTCTTGTCATTGCCCAGTGACGGTCGTCGCTGGGCAACGACGCGCCTGCGCATTGCGGCCGCCGTGCATGCGCAGAACAGACCCGTTCGCACCGCTGCGAAAAACAGCAGCGTGCGAACGGGTCGGAATGACTCCCTGAATAAGCTACAGAAAGCAGTGACTTGCAATGGAAGATAATATCCAAGTTACTCCATAAAAGAATGAAGGTCACATGATGTATGGGGAGGTAGGTAGGCTGTAGGGATGCATATACTGTAGCATATATTCCCATATCGGCAGGTAGGTTGTTCCAAACATCTTGAAGAACTAACCACAGATCTTCTGTGGATGTAGGCTTGCTCAAATACTTCTGTCTCTTCAAGTAATCCCAGACAGACTCGATGATGTTGAGTTCAGGGCTCTGTGGGGGCCATGTCATCACTTCCAGGACTACTTAGTAAATAAACTAAACTATTAACACTTCTGGCCTTACAGTTGTCCAAATTTGAGGTGTAGCATCGTCTAGGGAAACAGCACCTCAATGCAGATGCCCTTTCTAGGAAGTTTATGGATCCTGATCCTCCTAGCAACCCTGTGGTGAAGCTAGGGGAGCAGGAGGAGTGTGAAGAAGGGGATATGTGAAAGTTAGTCGATTTTGTGGGGTTATCCCTATCGATAACCCCACAAAATCACCTGCCTCTAAACTCCTTAACCTCACATCTTCACTTGGTCTCTCCCAGTGGACAACCTCACCCTCCCATGTGAATGGGAGCTCACTGGATCTGGTTTTCACTCTCCACTGCGATATTTCTGATTTCTCCAATTCCCCTTTTCCCCTCTCTGACCACCATTTCTTGCTTTCTTTCAACTTATCTATATCTGCTTCCCCATCTCTCCCTCCTAAGGCTACCATCACTAAGCATAACATTGAGGCTATTGACACCTCATCCCTAACTTCCCTGTTTGACTCACTTCTCTCTCCTATTCTCTCTCTCATGCCCTGAACAAGCCACATTCCTATACAATGCATCTCTAACTTCTGCTCTTGACTCTGTTGCTCCACCAACCACTATTCACCCTCGCTGATCAACACCTCAACCCTGGCACACCAAATGCACCAGATATCTTCAAAAATGCTCACGTTCTGCCGAGCGACAGTGGAGGAAATCATGCTCTAAGGCAGACTTCCTCCATTTTAAATTTATGCTCTCATCCTTCAATGCTGCCCTTTCCCTCGCTAAAGAATCATACTTCAAAATTCTCATATCTACCCAATCTTCCAACTCCCGGCGTCTCTTTGCCACTGTGAACTTCCTCCTCTGCCCACTACCACCTCCTCTCACATCCTCATTGTCTGCTCTTGACTTTGCCA
Source organism: Pseudophryne corroboree (assembly GCF_028390025.1). Classification (NCBI taxonomy): domain Eukaryota; kingdom Metazoa; phylum Chordata; class Amphibia; order Anura; family Myobatrachidae; genus Pseudophryne; species Pseudophryne corroboree. Next base: position 573,261,495 of record NC_086447.1, on the reverse strand, counting down.
CTTATTTTACATCCAAGATTGACTCCATACGTCAGGACACCACATCCCACCAGACCAGAAACCAGCCACCACCCATCCCTTGCCACCCCTCCCCTTCCCTCTTACCAACTCTGACATCTTTCTCCCATGTACCTGGTGATGAAGTCATGGCCCTCATCCATTCCTCCCCCCCCACCTCCCCACTTGACCTTATCCCCTCCCACCTCCTCTGCTCTCTCCTTCTGCCTGTTCCCATCTTGCCCACCATCTCAATCTCTCCCTCTCATCAGGCACAGTCCCCTCTGCCTTCAAGCATGCTCTTGTCTCCCCTATTCTTAAAAAAACCTACCCATGATCCAAACACCCTTTCCAACTATCGACCCACCTCTCTCCTCCCTTTTGCCTCCAAACTCCTTGAGCGTATTGTCTATAACCGCCTCACTGCTTGATCCATTCCAGTCTGGTTTCCGCTCTCTCCACTCCACTGAAACTGCCCTCACAAAAGTCTGCAATGACCTCCATGTAGCCAAATCTAAGGGCCATTACTCTCTGCTTATTCTTCATCACTCATTAGTTCTTTCAACTTCCAATATCACCTCTATGCTGATGACACTTAAATCTACCTTTCCTCCCCTAATCTCTCCCCGGCTCTCCTCAGTCACACCTCCAACTGTCTCTCTGCTATCTCTTCCTGGATGTCCGAGTACTTTCTTAAACTCAACACGTCCAAGGCTGAGCTGATCATCTTCCCACCCTCCTGCACAACCTCACTTCCTACAATCTCATTATCCATTGATAGCACAACTATCTCCTCTAGCCTTCAAGTGCGCTGTCTTGGCGTAATACTTGACTCATCCCTCTCCTTCAAACCACACATTCAGCACCTCTCACAAACCTGCCATTTTCATCTCAAAAACATTTCCAGGATCAGACCCTTTCTCACCCAGGCTGCCACCAAGATCATTATCCACTCACTGATTATTTCCAGACTAGATTACTGTAATCTCCTCCTAACTGGCCTTCCTGACAATTACCTCTCTCCACTCCATTCTATCCTCAATGCTGCAGCCCGGCTCATCTTCCTCACCAAACACACTACATCCACCTCCCCTCTCCTACAAGCCCTTCACTGGCTTCCCTTCCCTTTCCGAATCCAATTCAAACTTCTCACACTCATTTACATCTCTGACCTTATCTCCCTTTACTCTCCCACCCATCCTCTTTGCTCTGCTAATGCACGCCAACTCTCATGTCTTCTGATTACTTCCACCCACTCCTATCTCCAAGATTTTTCACGTGCTGCTCCCTTACTCAGGAATTCTGTACCTCTCCACCTCAGACTCTTCACCTTTCTACAGAACTTCAAATGGGCTCTTAAGATCCACTTCTTTACCAAACCCAGACAAATCTCATCCTAACCCTCTGTCCCACGCTCTGTCTACCCCATCTGTGTCACCCCTGTCTGTCTGCCCATCCCCTTTAGAATGTAAGCTCTCACAAGTAGGGCCCTCTTCCCTCATGTGCTTATCCTTTTCTTACTTTAATAATCCTCAACTGCCCAAATCCTGCCGTTTTCGGCCACCTTGAAAATTATCTCAGTGTCGTCTACTGATGTTAACCTATACTTGTCCTATACTGTCTTCAACTGTAAGTCACTGTTTTCCTGTTTTGATTATGTGCATACGTACTCTGTAATTGGGCGCTGCGGAACCCTTGTGGCGCCATATAAATAAAGGATAATAATAATAATAATAATACATTGTTTATTCATACACAAATTATTATTATTACCAGTTATTTATATAGTGCACACATATTCCACAGCGCTTTACAGACAATATTTGGCTATTCACATCAGTCCCTGCCCCAGTGGAGCTTACAATCTATATTCCCTTCCACATGTACACACAGACTCATTCATGCTAGGGTTAATTTTGTTGGGAGCCAATTAACCTACCAGTATATTTTTAGATTGCGGGAGGAAACCCGAGTACCCGGAGGAAACCCATGCAAGTACGAAGAGAATACACAAACTCCACACATTTAGGGCCATGGTGGGAATCGAACCCATGACCTCAGTGCTGTGAGGCAGTAATGCTAACCATTACACCATCCGTACTGCACAAAGCCCAATTGGTGCATATATTTTTAATGTGGCGTTCCAACGCCAGTTATTTGCCTTTTTATATTTGCATTTTTTTTGGTATTTGGGCTGACTATCCCTTACTGGCTGCTATTCAAAGCGCATTTAAAAATCAGCTATTTCCCATTATGAGTATAGGAAATGCGATCTTGTAGACTAAAAAAAAAAGGGAATTAAAGGGTTTGTGAAAAGGGTGTGAAAATGGTGAATGACCATGCTCCTGGATGCATGCATGGGCCAGTAAATCCACCACTTTCCTGGACTTGTGGGTAGGTGCATTACCATTATGGAGAAGGGCACCATGAGCACGAGAGGATGATGTCTGGAAATGGCTCCCAGCATTGCAGCAGGCATTGGTTGGCTTAACAGTTCTCAGTGACTGTGTGCTACTGCACGAGTGGTGCTGTAGCTACATGACCGGTCTTGGTCACAAAAACAGCCAGCATCTGCTTGGCCACGCTGCGCTCACATCGAAACTTTTCTGGTGGTGCACCTCCAACTGGGTTTCACTGAGCTAATTGTAGTTTGGTCTCGGAGTCTAAACTGTAGGTCCAGTATTCATCGCCACTGATGAAGTCCCAGACAGAATTTGAGCGACCGTCATCAAACCTGGCCAGCATGTTGCGGCACCAAGTTACCTGAACCTCCTTCTGCTTGAGTCAGCTGATAGGGCACCCATCTTGCAGAAACTTTGCTCAGGACAAGCTTTTCATGGAATACCAAGAGGATGGATCCTGATGAGGTGGCTATCTGCTTTTCTAACTGGGCCACGGTCACCCTGGTGTCCACCTCAACTATGGCTAGAATGGCTGCAATGTTGTCCATGGTGATAGCGGACCCAGGTCGGCCACATTGCTCCTTGTCTTCTGGGGGCCGTCTCCCAAGCAGAAATGCTGCAAACCACTTAAACACAGTAGTTTGGGATGGTGCACCCTCCTCAAAAGCAGCTCTCAGTCAGTCAAAACTCTCCTGCTGTCACTGACCACTCTTGTAGTCCTAGAAGATTGTGGCTCTCCTGTGGCCTCTGTTGAGCTCCATAACAAGTTTGTGAGGGAAGTGAACAAGCTGAGTCCTTTGGTGTGCAGTGCTGCTAATATACAGTTCTGTACCTTGACATTTCACAAGACCTTTAGTCATAGATTACAGTTCACAACCAGACAGTCAAATTGTGTCTACTCTACCTATGCACTGCACATCTGGAAACTTATTGCATAACCCTTGTAAATTGCAAGCTCTTGAATCCTGAATAGCTATGTGTAACACAGTCAGCTTTCCTGCCTTTGTAGGTACAAGAGAGCAGTTGCTCCCCAGCCCTTCTGTTTTCAAGTAATAATATATTCCAGGGATATTATGGAGGAGTTATCCCTTACCTCTGGCCTCAGAGAAAGTTGAAGCAGAGCCTTAAGTGGGCTCCTGGTGGAGACAGATGGATCATGAGCAACAAAGAGAGACAGGGCTTAGACAGCTGTGAATATACTCCCTGGGGTCAGTGACACCTATGGCAGGCATATACATAGTCATCAAGCAGCTATCTTGGTCAAGAAGAAGCATTTTCCCTTCAGCCACCGTCTGTGTCACCCACTTACCTACATCTGTGGAGTGCCTGCTCCCCAGCAGCTCTTCCTCAGCAGCCGCCCGGATCCAACTTCCACAGTGCGTAGGACAGCGTTTACATACACAAGTGGTGCTGCTGCCATGGCCCAGGTACCACCCAAAAAGTCCCTAAATAATACAATGATTTGAATTAGAAGTCCATAATAAATTGAAGAGTCCCACATGAAAAAAGATACATCCGCTGAGTGGATGGTGGCAGCCAATCTTCCTAACCAGTTGTACTCCTGGTGTGTTAAATCTGTGAAAGGGGAATAGTGGTGACTACTACAGTAGGTGTAGTATTTTAGATTATATAAATCAGATAATTAGGTGCAGAATAAAGGCCCTAATTCAATTTGAGTTGCTAAACTCTGAAAATCGCAAAAGGGCGCAGTGTCCGCAGCGCGTGTGTGTGGACTTTAACATTGAGATCACATCCCTAAAGGATGCGATCGCACTGTGAATGACAGTAGAGCCTGTCTTGGGTGGGGTGGGGGGGGGGGCAATGCAGCATTAGAGGGAGTCATTTTAGGAGCGGCCATCTGACATCACGCTGCCGCTGTGAGGTAAAACATGGCGCAGGTGCACCTGCGTATGCAAGGAGTCAACCTCTAATTAGAATTGTGATTACATTGTGGGGCGGTAATTAGCATGCTGGGTGGCCTTGCCCTATGCTGGGTAACCACCAGTATGCGATTGCAAGCAGTAGCAGTTTTGTTATTTTAGCAAAACTGCTACTGATGCTGAATTATGCCCAATAATCAACAGAATACAATAATTGTCTTGTGTCACAGTAATGCAGCTCCTAACCTGTATAATTATAGTACTCAGAACAACCCTCAAAAAAGTGACTATATAACCACCAATAGGAGCGCAGATATAAAAAATATATAAAATGTATTAATTACTTGTACATTAGCAAAAACTACAACAATAACAATCAATTTATAAGCAAACAATTTATAAGCGTATATAAAACCACATGAAAAATATTACCAAATTGAGTTGCTCCAAGTATCAGTCCCACCGACTGGGATTGCATCCAGGACCTTAGCGGGAGCCAGGTATGAATGTGGCTGCTGATACCAACAATGCCCACCGCAATACTTAGACTGTACAACTGCTGGAAGGCAATCTGATACCAATACTAGTTAAATTACCCGGCTTTGCTCAGGTTTATATCTTCAAGTTATTAAGTTATCAATTAGTTGGATGTAACTATCAACAATTATTTATTTAATTAATATTTAGTAGCTTAGCAGCTCTTTCAACACACCCATGAGGTGGCTGCCCAGTGTCTTTTTATTTTGGGTGTCACCAGTAGCCCTGATCCCCAGCTTTTCTTTCTGTTCAGTTTTGTAATCACTTTTACATTGCGAGATGGGTTTAAACTTTAAAGTTTTCCTTCTGTCATCAATGTTGCTAGTCCAAGGCGTTTGGGTACATAATATTTTTTGTCTTCTCACCTCTATTTTTGTCAGTTCTATTAGTTCATTGATTTATGGCTATTTCAGTCAGGTTTTTCAGGTCATTCAAGTTTTCATCCAAGTCCATCCAGTGGAAGGCCGAGAACAGGCTCCCTGTGTCAAAGTTCTCTCTGGCGTACACCACAGGAATTCCGACCAGGACCTCAACCCTATAGTATGTCTTCTTGGACCCAATGTTATCACTGTGAAGTTTTCATCCACATACTTTCAGTGGAAGGCCCAGAAAAGGCTCACTGGGTCAAAGTTCTGCCTGGTGAACAATAACAGGAGGTCCAACCAGGACCCCAACCCCCTAGTATGTCTTATTGAATTCAAAGTTACCACTCTGGGAAGTTTTCATCTAAATCCATCCAGTGAAAACACCAGAATAGGCTTCTCAGGGTCAAAATTCTGCCCAGTGTATACCAACAGGAGGTCCAACCGGGACCTCAACCCCATAGAAAGTCTTCTGTGATCCAATGTTACCACTCAGTGAAGTTTTTGTCGAAATCCATCCATTGGAAGGCTCAGAATAACTCCCTGGTTCAAAGTTCTGCCCAGCTTACATCAACTGTACGCTGGGCAGAAGTTCAGATCAGTGTACGCTACACCTGCATGTCACGATCCGGGTATCTGGACGCCATTACCTGCCGTTTAGGTGTCTTCTGAGACTGGCCCAGCGTTCCAAGTCCGGATCTCATCTGTGTCAACACTCTGCACATCCCTCCTGTCATTCTGAGACACTACCACAGCGGCGCCATGTTTGAATCCAACATGGCGTCTCCCGTCCTCCGTGGCCTCCGCCGCCGTTCCTGTGTTATTGCTGCAGGTTCTCAGAATAGTGTATCATGCCTGCCGCGGCCTCTGCTGCCCTCCAAGTGTCTCAGCATATAACTGTCATCTGGTGTCTCCTGTCCTCCGCGGCCGGCGCCGCCATTATCACTATGTTTGTACATTTCATTTCAAACCAGTTTTCCCTCAAGGTTCCAGCATGGGCGCAGCCATGTTGGATTTGATCACATGCTCTAATTCCTCCAATCCACCGTCTCTGGAATCTGCATAATTGCCCAGCCAATGCCTGCGTAGCAGCAGGTATAAGTATCCTGTGTCTGGGCCAGATAGATGTCAGTGCTTTGAATGTCATACCTTGTTCCAGTCTCTCTCTCCTGTGGTTTGTTTCTCCAGGTTCCAGTTCCTGTCTCCAGCATCCACAAAGAGACCCGCACCTGCTTTCCATCTTGCGGTGCAGCCTGACTCTACAGTCCTCCGTGGCTGTCCAGTTTCCAGCTATCTACTATCTGCTTCCAACAGCCAGCTTTCAAACAGATTCCAGCTTCTACAAAACACCGGTGCTGATCCAGCGGATCCTATCTTACCAGCAGTATCCACTACCACCGGTCATCATCTTTCAGCTAATCTGTTTCTACGCTCCCAAGCATCTCTCATCATCCACTCTGTGTTTCATCACCTGGCTGGTCCCATCCAGCATCCACTCCGTGACTTCAGTACCTGGCTGATTCCATTCAGCATCCACTCCGTGTCTTACCACCTGGCTGGTTCCATCCAGCTGATACAGCAGCTTACTCCAGTTACCAGTTTCACCTGTTACAACTACTGGCATGTTCCTCGGCTATCTCCACTACTACAACCAGGCCCGGTAAGGTTATTTCATCAAAGGACTATAACATCTGTTCTGAACCTACCAGTGCTCTGAGATACCTTCCATGGTTCCAGGAACTATATTATTTGCCACTGTCATTGCTAACCTTGAATGCTGCTTGTCATTACACGGAGTCTGTTAATAAACTTTTATTTTGAATTTTAAACTGGTTGTCGTGGTCACACCTTCGGGTAATCAATCTGCACTTACATGTCCAGGGGTCTGATTAAACCTCCCAGGTTTAATTTCATCTCAGCCCCTACAACTGAGGCTTCCTCCCGTCAGCCTAAACCCTCAGTTGTGACAGTAAGCACTGACCATATGAATCCAGCCGGAGACCAGGATCAAGCGGCTAGACCTATGCAAGAACTGGCAGCCAGACTCGAACATCAGGAGGCTGCACAAGGTCACATCATCCGCTGTCTCCAGGATTTCTCTACTCGGCTGGATGGGATTTAGACGACCCTCCGTGGACCTGGCACGTCTGATGCGTCCACCACAGTGACTCCAGCTGTAACCCCACCCACCTTACCCATTTCCATACCACGTCTTCATCTTCCAACGCCAGCAAAATTTGACGGATCTCCAAGGTTCTGCAGGGGATTTCTCAACCAATGCGAAATCCATTTTGAACTTCAACCTGGTAACATCCCCAGTGACCGTACCAAAGTTGCTTATATTATTTCTCTTCTCAGTGGCTCAGCCCTTGATTGGGCATCACCGTTATGGGAGAAGTCTGATCCCCTGCTGTCCTCCTATACTGACTTTGTAGCATCATTCAGGCGCATCTTCGACGAGCCGGGCCGGGTATCCTCTGCTTCATCTGAGATTCTCCGTCTACGCCAGGGAACACGTACTGTGGGACAGTATCTTATACAGTTCAAAATCCTGGCATCTGAACTGGCCTGGAACGACGAGGCCCTGCATGCTGCATTCTGGCATGGCTTGTCAGAAGGCATTAAAGATGAGTTAGCTACCAGAGACTTGCCTTCTAAGTTGGATGAGCTAATTTCACTATGCACGAAGGTTGATCTACGGTTCAGAGAGAGAGCAACCGAGCGAGGAAGATCATCCGTTCCTCAATCTTCTGCTCCTCGTCAACCATCTCCATCCAAGGATGAGCCTATGCAAATTGGTCGTTCCCGTCTATCTCCCGCTGAGCGCCGAAGACGCCTCTCCGAGTCTCTATGTCTCTACTGTGCAGCTCCGTCGCACACTATCAACGCCTGTCCCAAATGTTCGGGAAACTCCAGATCCTAGCTCGCCAAGGAGAGGGCCGGCTAGGAGTAATGATCTCCTCTCCATCTCCTCATGATTGTAACCTCCCAGTGTCGCTCCAAATTGCTCAACGTTAGAGGAACGTCATTGCCCTCCTTGATTCCGGAGCAGCTGGGAATTTCATAACCGAAGCTTATGTTAAACGGTGGTCCCTACCCACCGAGAGACTGTCCTCGTCCATCTCTTTGACTGCCGTGGATGGCAGCAAGATTTTTGACGCAGTCATTTCCTTAAGGACTCTTCCAGTTCGTCTGAGAGTGGGAGTTCTTCATTCTGAGTATATTTCTTTTCTAGTGATTCCAAGAGCCACACATCCAGTGGTCTTAGGCCTTCCATGGCTCCGTCTCCACAACCCATCGTTTGACTGGACGACTACGCAAATACTGGCATGGGGTCCCTCCTGTGCTGAGACTTGTTTAGCCAAAGTTCTTCCTGTTTGTTCTTCCTTCCCCAGGTCATCTGATGTTCCACCTCCTCCATATCAAGACTTCACGGACGTGTTCAGTAAAACCTCTGCTGATATTCTTCCTCCTCATAGAGAATGGGACTGCCCAATCGACCTCATTCCAGGGAAGGTACCACCGCGAGGCCGAACTTATCCGTTGTCTCTGCCTGAGACACACTCCATGGAAGAGTACATCAAAGAGAACCTGGCGAAGGGTTTCATCCGACCATCTTCTTCTCCAGCCGGCGCAGGCTTCTTCTTCGTTAAGAAGAAAGACGGTGGTCTGCGTCCGTGAATCGACTACAGAGGTCTGAACGACATTACCGTCAAGAACCGATACCCTTTACCCCTGATTACAGAGCTCTTCGATAGAGTTAGTGGTGCAATTATTTTCACAAAGCTGGACTTGAGGGGTGCCTACAATCTCATCCGGATCCGTGAGGGTGACGAGTGGAAGACCGCCTTTAACACCCGTGACGGACATTATGAGTACCTCGTCATGCCCTTTGGATTGAGCAAAGCTCCAGCTGTCTTCCAGCACTTCGTGAATGAGATCTTCAGGGACATCTTATACCGCCATGTCGTGGTTTATCTAGATGATATCCTCATCTTTGCTAATAATCTAGAAGATCATCGTTTCTGGGTAAAGGAGGTTCTTTCCCGTCTCCGTGTCAATCACCTCTATTGCAAATTGGAGAAGTGTGTGTTTGAAGTTAAAACCATTCCGTTTCTAGGTTACATTGTCTCCGGTTCCGGACTAGAGATGGATCCTGAGAAACTCCAAGCAATCCAGAATTGGCCTATACCCTTAACCCTCAAAGGGGTCCAGAGGTTCTTAGGGTTCGCCAATTATTATAGAAAGTTTATACGAGACTTTTCCACCATTGTGGCGCCTATCACTGCATTAACCAAGAAAGGTGCTAATCCGTCCAAGTGGTCCGAAGAAGCTACGCAGGCCTTTCACCTTCTGAAGCAACGGTTCATCTCTGCACCAGTTCTGAAACAGCCCGACACCGACTCTCCTTTCATCTTAGAGGTGGATGCCTCCTCCGTTGGAGTAGGAGCGGTGTTATCCCAGAGGGCCAAAGATGGTCATCTACATCCTTGCAGTTTCTTCTCCCGGAAGTTCTCCCCAGCTGAGCGCAACTATGCCATTGGCGACCAGGAGTTGCTAGCCATCAAGCTCGCTCTGGAGGAGTTGAGAAACCTGTTGGAGGGAGCTTCTCATTCAATCACCATACTTACCGACCACAAAAATCTTTTATATCTCAAAGGCGCACAATGTCTGAACCCTCGTCAGGCCAGATGGGCACTTTTCTTCTCTAGGTTTGACTTTAAACTCCAGTTCTGTCCGGGTTCTCAGAATCGTAAGGCCGATGCCCTTTCCCGCTCATGGGAGCAAGAAAATTAGTCCGAGTCTGCAGACAAGCATCCTATTATTAATCCGTTGGCATTCTCCACGTTAGGGATGTACTCTACGCCCCCGCCAGGGAAAAGTTTTGTTAAGCCAGTTCTAAGGAAGAAGCTCATGCATTGGGCCCACGCTTCCCGTTTTGCTGGACATACAGGCGTTCAGAAAACCCTGGAGTTTATCTCTAGGTCCTACTGGTGGCCAACTCTGAAGAAGGACGTTATGGAATTTATTGCCTCCTGCCCAAAGTGTGCCCAACACAAAGTCACCCGCCAGTCGCCTGCGGGGCAACTGGTTCCATTATCTGTTCCCCGTCGACCATGGACCCATTTGTCGATGGACTTTGTTACTGATCTACCTATCTGCAACAAGTTTAATACCATCTGGGTGGTAGTTGACCGGTTCACCAAGATGGCACATTTCATCCCTCTCACCGGTCTTCCGTCAGCTTCCAAGTTGGCTCAAGTGTTTATACAAGAGATCTTCCGACTTCACGGTCTTCCTGAAGAGATCATCTCGGATCGTGGAGTACAATTTGTAGCCAAATTTTGGCGAAGTTTGTGTCAAGCCCTCCAAGTCAAGTTAAAGTTTTCCACAGCTTACCATCCTCAGACCAATGGTCAAACCGAGAGGGTGAATCAGGACTTGGAGGCCTTCCTCCGTATATATGTGTCTTCCTCTCAAGATGACTGGGTTCAACTCCTTCCTTGGGCAGAGTTCAGCCACAACAATCAATACCATTCCTCATCTTCTTCGACACCATTCTTCATCAATTATGGATTCCACCCTAAAGTCCCAGAATTTCAACCGCTTCCCGCAACTTCTGTTCCAGCAGTGGATGTCACCTTGCGTCAGTTTTCAAATAACTGGAAGAACGTCCGCGCAGCCCTGCTTAAAGCCTCATTTAGGTATAAGAAGTTTGCCGATAGGAAGCGTAGAGCGGTTCCTGCTCTCAAGGTGGGTGATCGTGTGTGGTTGTCCACGAAGAATTTGAGGTTGAGAGTTCCCAGCATGAAATTTGCACCTCGCTACATCGGTCCCTTCAAGATTGAACAAGACATCAATCCTGTTGCCTACAGATTACAGTTACCACCCTTCTTGAAAATACCCAGGACATTTCATGTTTCCTTGTTGAAACCGCTGATCCTGAATCGGTTTCATTCCGCACTTCCTCCAGCTCCCAAAGTTCAGACTCAACCGGGAGTCGAGTACGAGGTGACCAAGATTTTGGACTCACGTTTCCGTTACGGTCAGTTACAATATCTCATTGACTGGAAGGGCTATGGTCCTGAAGAACGCTCTTGGACCAATGCCTCAGACGTCCATGCTCCTGCCTTGGTCCGAAATTTCCACTCAAAGTTTCCTTTAAAACCTAAGAAGTGTCCTGGGGCCACTCCTAAAGGGGGGGGGGTGCTGTCACGATCCGGATATCTGGACGCCATTACCTGCCGTTTAGGTGTCTTCTGAGACTGGCCCAGCGTTCCAAGTCCGGATCTCATCTGTGTCAACACTCTGCACATCCCTCCTGTCATTCTGAGACACTACCACAGCGGCGCCATGTTTGAATCCAACATGGCGTCTCCCGTCCTCCGCGGCCTCCGCCGTTCCTGTGTTATTGCTGCAGGTTCTCAGAATAGTGTATCATGCCTGCCGCGGCCTCTGCTGCCCTCCAAGTGTCTCAGCATATAACTGTCATCTGGTGTCTCCTGTCCTCCGCGGCCGGCGCCGCCATTATCACTATGTTTGTACATTTCATTTCAAACCAGTTTTCCCTCCAGGTTCCAGCATGGGCGCAGCCATGTTGGATTTGATCACATGCTCTAATTCCTCCAATCCACCGTCTCTGGAATCTGCATAAATGCCCAGCCAATGCCTGCATAGCAGCAGGTATAAGTATCCTGTGTCTGGGCCAGATAGATGTCAGTGCTTTGAATGTCATACCTTGTTCCAGTCTCTCTCTCCTGTGGTTTGTTTCTCCAGGTTCCAGTTCCTGTCTCCAGCATCCATAAAGAGACCCGCACCTGCTTTCCATCTTGCGGTGCAGCCTGACTCTACAGTCCTCCGTGGCTGTCCAGTTTCCAGCTATCTACTATCTGCTTCCAGCAGCCAGCTTTCAAACAGATTCCAGCTTCTACAAAACACCGGTGCTGATCCAGCGGATCCTATCTTACCAGCAGTATCCACTACCACCGGTAATCATCTTTCAGCTAATCTGTTTCTACGCTCCCAAGCATCTCTCATCATCCACTCTGTGTTTCATCACCTGGCTGGTCCCATCCAGCATCCACTCCGTGACTTCAGTACCTGGCTGATTCCATTCAGCATCCACTCCGTGTCTTACCACCTGGCTGGTTCCACCCAGCTGATACAGCAGCTTACTCCAGTTACTAGTTTCACTTGTTACAACTACTGGCATGTTCCTCGGCTATCTCCACTACTACAACCAGGCCTGGTAAGGTTATTTCATCAAAGGACTATAACATCTGTTCTGAACCTACCAGTGCTCTGAGATACCTTCCATGGTTACGTGTTCCAGGAACTATATTATTTGCCACTGTCATTGCTAACCTTGAATGCTGCTTGTCATTACATGGAGTCTGTTAATAAACTTTTATTTTGAATTTTAAACTGGTTGTCGTGGTCACACCTTCGGGTAATCAATCTGCACTTACATGTCCAGGGGTCTGATTAAACCTCCCAGGTTTAATTTCATCTCAGCCCCTACAACTGAGGCTTCCTCCCGTCAGCCTAAACCCTCAGTTGTGACACTGCATTTGTGGGGGCAGGGCCGGCTCTACCATTAGGCAGCTTTAGGCGGCTGCCTAGGGGCACTGGCCCTTGGAGGGTGCCACTGAATTCATGTAGCGAAAAAATGAAGGACGTCTCTGTATGCGGCCTCCTCCTTTTACACTGCGCTGACCACTGCTGTGGGTTCAATCAGGTGCAGCTGCCGCTACGAGGCTGTGCCCCATAGTGTCTCAGCGCTTCCTCCATGCCGACATGTGTAACATCAAGTCATATGAAGCCACATAGGAGGCGAATGTAACTAGGGACGCCCCCATGGCTGCTTTTCATAGCCCTGATGCACCTCCTCTAGGCCTCTGGATCTCGGTTGTCCAGCAGCAAGCAGCACCTGTCTACAAGTCTACACCCACAGCGTCACTGTAATGCTACATCCCATACCCAACCCCAATTAAATATTTCCACCAGACCCCATGTACAGTATATATAAAAAAGTAACATTAGCCTTGGTGTCCTACAGCATATGATTTCTAACATGCTGGCTAGCGTGTACACATAAAGAATAGACGGCACTCAAGGACTTTTAAAGTGAAAGTATATTGTGAGCAAAGTCACAAAATTTTGTGACTGTGTTTATAAAATACATTATCACTTTAAAAGTCTGTGAGTGTTGTCCCTTTTCTCTGTATATGTGTAAAGATGCAATTCACCCCAGCCCACCTAGTGGCCACCTGTATTTCCCCTCCGGGAGGTGTGTGTGTGTGGGGGGAGGAATGTTGCAGGTTAGGGGAGCTAAGCTGAAACTTTGCCTATGGTGCAGTGAGATCTTGCACCGGCCCTGTGTGGGGGAGGTTAGGGTTAGGCTGTGGGGAGGATGGCATATTAGGGTTAGGCTTCGGAAGGGGACAATTAGGTCCAACCAGGACCCTAAACCCCCTTAAACCTGGTCAGGATCCAACTGGACCACCATGCATTGGTTTCATCCCAGTCAGTGCAGGGGTGTCCAAATGCATAACTAGACAGACAAACAAACAAACTGACCAATTATTTTTTTATATAACATAACAACACGATCAAGAGACTGCTGTTTATCCATTTATGTTCAAATCATAAAAGCCATTTCTATTCAGCACTTGTTCAATTTTGAATGAGTTCTGACATCTTGTGGACATTCAGTGTAATATCGTGACACTTCAGTGATTAATCGTAAAAATACGTAATTCCAGATTAAGGGGGACATTTACTAAGCAGTGATAAGAGTGGAGAAGTGAACCAGTGGAGAAGTTGCCCATGGCAACCAATCAGCACTGAAGTAACATCTATAATTTGCATACTACAAAATTATACAGAGCTGCTGATTGGTTGATGGGGCAACTTCTCCACTGGCTCACTTCTCCGCTCTTATCACTTCTTAGTAAATGTCCCCCCTAAGATCTTTATTCTTTATAGTCTCATAGGACTTTGTGTTATATGAACGTTATTTAATGTGGAGTGCAAGACAATTGACAACATACCAACTGAACTTCCCACCGGATACAATTTACGCGCACTACTTTATTTTGGAATTTTATTAAAAACAATTATAAGACAAATGTGGGACCTCACTAAGTAATAACTATTACTGAGTATTTCCTACAAGGTTATCGGATTCAATATCATAAAACATCCAGCAATTCACAAGCACTTTATGCAGATTTATTAATGTTATTGCTGTGCAGTTTACTGTTCAATCAGATCCATTGATTTTGCAAATATTTTCACATGATTTAATAATGCTTATAAATTGATTGTTGTTGTTTTTGCTAGTGTTCTAGCAATTAATACATTTTATATATTTTTATAAACATCTTTATATTAATATCTGTGCTCCTATTGGTGGCTCTATAATCACCATCTTTCGGGGTTGTTTTCTGCATTTTAGATAAAGTATAAACACCAAAAAATAAAACAAATAAGCAACCCATACCCAAGCTAATGTCGTTTCGTTAGGTGCGTGGCATACTGAAAATGATCATGTCTAGCACGTGACCCAGAAGACGCCACATTGTGACAGCCCATTGTCAGGGTAGAAGACGCCGAGGGCGTAAGCGTCATGTGACCTGGCAGGGCCCATGCTCCTCTGCATGCTGGTCACCATGATAGCAGACACAGAAGGTGACAGGTACCGGGATCAGAAGTGTCACAGTGCGCAATTCCCAGATGTCTGTCAATGTAACAGCGTCCCACTGCCATGGTAACATGGATCATAATGAGGGCTAGTGTTACTAGATATAGTTAAGCATAATTAAAATTGTTGCAAAGGACACCAATATCACATTATTAAGTGGGACCTAATACATCTGCTTGAAAAAGAAATGGAAAAAGACTAATTAATTGGTGGAAAATAAATGGGAAAAATTATTAACATTTTAGGGAATTAGTTCTACTGATATATAAAGATCCCTGATGCTAAACATAACTAATTACAAAACTGAATTCACATCAATGGTTTAATTTAGACCATCAGGATGTAAAGAATTAAACTTCAATGTCCAAAATACCTCTCTAGCACATAGTTTATTATACCTGTCACCCCTCTAGAGGTTTGAGTGATCATTTCTAAACAGGTGATCTGTAAACTAGCTGGAAAACTATTATGTATTTGATTATAATGTCTCGGTATACTGTGCAAAGTGCTTTTCTTCAGAATGTTTTGACGATGTTCCATAAAGTGGGCATGTAGCGGTCTAGTAGTTCGTCCTATATAGTGTAACCCACAGCCACAGGTTAATAGGTAAATAACATATTTCAAGTCACAGTTCATTAAAGTTTGTAATTGATATGATTCCTTTAATATTGGTGAGGTCATACACGCGGTCCTCCTAGGCATGTGGGTACACATCATACACCTAGGTTTACCACATCTGAAAAACGTGCATGGTCTTTGGGTTAACCACACACATCCATCTAATTTCTTAATATCATCATTCTTTACAGTTCTCAGGTGGCTTGGAGTAAGAATGGTTTTTAGAGATTTAGTCTTTCTATAAATAACTCATGATTTATTAGGCAAGATATCACACAAGTTGTCTTGTTTAAGAACCCTATAATTGGGGGAAATAAAGGGGGTCATTCCGAGTTGTTCGCTCGTTATTTTTTTGTCGCAACGGAGCGAATAGTCGCTAATGCGCATGCGCAATGTCCGCAGTGCGACTGCGCCAAGTAAATTTGCTATGCAGTTAGGAATTTTACTCACGGCATTACGAGGTTTTTTCTTCGTTCTGGTGATCGTAATGTGATTGACAGGAAGTGGGTGTTTCTGGTCGGAAACAGGCCGTTTTATGGGAGTGTGTGAAAAAACGCTACCGTTTCTGGGAAAAACGCGGGAGTGGCTGGAGAAACGGAGGAGTGTCTGGGCGAACGCTGGGTGTGTTTGTGACGTCAAACCAGGAACGACAAGCACTGAACTGATCGCAGATGCCGAGTAAGTCTGAAGCTACTCAGAAACTGCTAAGAAGTGTCTATTCGCAATTCTGCTAATCTTTCGTTCGCAATTTTAATATGCTAAGATTCACTCCCAGTAGGCGGCGGCTTAGCGTGTGTAAAGCTGCTAAAAGCAGCTTGCGAGCGAACAACTCGGAATGACCCCCAATATTTCTGATCTCTTGTGCACAGGTATTACATTTACATACAAATGCAAAATTTCTATTAGTTTCACTTCCATTTGATTTTTTTGACTTAGATGACTTATTAATTAAGAGACTATGGGGGTAATTCAGAACTGATCGATAGGGTGCGTTTTTTGCATCCCTGCAATGAGGTAGTCGCCGCCTACAGGGTGAATTCGCTGTGCAGGGTTGCTATCACATGTGCAGGAGAGCTGCACAAACAGAAGTTTGTGCAGTCTCTGCACAGCCCAGGACTTACTCAGCCATTGCGATGATCGGGGCCGGAGCTGATGTCACAAATCCTCTCACAAAATGCTCGGGTCCCGCCTGCGTTTTTCCGGACTCTCCATGAAAATGGTCAGTTGCCACCCACAAACGCCCTCTTCCTGTCAATCTTTTTGCGATTGCCGGTGCGATCAGATTTTTCACACCATCCCGTAGCTTGAGCTTCCCGGTTTTGCCCGTCAATGCGGACCATAGCGCTTGCGCATTACGGTGCTTACGCATGCGCATTTCAGGTCTGATCACCCGCTATGCGAAAACGCACAGCAGCGATCAGGTATGAATTAGCCCCTATGTCTATCCATAATAAAAACGTTATTATTTGCCTGTAACAATAGGTCTTCTGGATAACCGCATTCTTTAAAAGACTTGATTAGTTTGGAGGCCTGGATAGAAAATATATCTTTGCTTGTACAATTGCCTTAGATCAGTGGTTCCCAAACTGTGTGCCGTGGCTCCCTGGGGTGCCTCGGGACACTTACAGGGGTGCCCTGACTTGATGATCCAGGACCAATTCAAATTATTTATGGTCCATATAATAGACAAAACCAGAGCTGGCGGCTACCAATCATAAAATATGTGGCCAAACAGAAGCTAATCCTGTCCCTCACCACACAACTGACCCTACGGATGACATATAAACACTAATTACTTAATGTAGTATTATTTTCTGAATTTCACAATAAGAAACTATTGGCCTAGGGGTGCCATGAAATCAATTCTGATACTCTAGGGAGTCGTGATTCAAAAAAGTTTGGGAACCACTGCCTTAGATGCATAAACTTCCCTTTTGGTATACTGCATTTTACAGAGTGCATAATGAGCACTCTTTTAATGTAAATAAGAGTTTGTATTAACTGATTTAATATAATTTGAGGAAATAATGCAGTTGTCCTGAGACTCGAGGGTCACATCCAGGAAGTCTATACGATTCCTGTTGTACGTGAATGTGAAGGATAAATGATAAGAATTGAAATTAAGAGAAGTGACAAAACAAGTGGCAGAAGAAAGAGCCCCATCCCAAATAATAAAACAATCATCATATAACGGCCATAGACCAGGTTCGCTTCCTACACATGGGTCTGTTCAAATTCACCCATGTATAGGTTGGCATAAACTGGGAGCAAAGCTGGTCCCCACGGCCGCTCCCATCACTGGACGGTTTTTCTTTTCTGTGTTAATGCACCACAGGTGTGCCCACTGAAATCATTACCTGGCAGGTATTTATAGGGCTATCTGGGACACCACTACATATGCTCCTGAGGAAGCTGGGGTGCACTAACCCAGTGAAACGTGTTGAGCTTCTTTGAATTAGGATCTCTACCACATCAATTTGTGTCATATTAACTTTACTGACAGGACTCCTTAACACCATTTCTCTGACGTCCTAGTGGATGCTGGGAACTCCGTAAGGACCATGGGGAATAGACGGGCTCCGCAGGAGACTGGGCACTCTAAAAGAAAGATTAGGTACTATCTGGTGTGCACTGGCTCCTCCCACTATGACCCTCCTCCAGACCTCAGTTAGATTTCTGTGCCCGGCCGAGCTGGATGCACACTAGAGGCTCTCCTGAGCTCCTAGAAAGAAAGTTTATTTTCTCTTCACAGTGCAGCTGGAAGACAGCTCCCCAGGCTCTCCCCTGTAGTTTGCAGGCTCAAAGTGTTAAAAAGAGAGGGGGGGGGCACTAAATTTAGGCGCAATATTGTATATACAAGCAGCTATTGGGAAAAATTCACTCAATATAGTGTTAATCCCTAAATTATATAGCGCTCTGGTGTGTGCTGGCATACTCTCTCTCTGTCTCCCCAAAGGACTGTGTGGGGTCCTGTCCTCAGTCAGAGCATTCCCTGTGTGTGTGCGGTGTGTCGGTACGGCTGTGTCGACACGTTTGATGAGGAGGCTTATGTGGTGGCAGAGCAGATGCCGATAAATGTGATGTCGCCCCCTGTGGGGCCGACACCAGAGTGGATGGATAGGTGGAAGGTATAAACCGACAGTGTCAACTCCTTACATAAAAGGCTGGATGACGTAACAGCTGTGGGACAGCCGGCTTCTCAGCCCGCGCCTGCCCAGGCGTCTCAAAGGCCATCAGGGGCTCAAAAACGCCCGCTCCCTCAGATGGCAGACACAGATGTCGACACGGAGTCTGACTCCAGTGTCGACAAGGTTGAGACATATACACAATCCACTAGGAACATCCGTTACATGATCCCGGCAATAAAAAATGTGTTACACATTTCTGACATTAACCCAAGTACCACTAAAAAAGGGTTTTATGTTTGGGGAGAAAAAGCAGGCAGTGTTTTGTTCCCCCATCAAATGAGTGAATGAAGTGTGAAAAAGCGTGGGTTCCCCCGATAAGAAACTGGTAATTTCTAAAAAGTTACTGATGGCGTACCCTTTTCCGCCAGAGGATAAGTTACGCTGGGAGATATCCCCTAGGGTGGATAAGGCGCTCACACGTTTGTCAAAAAAGGTGGCACTGCCGTCTTAGGATACGGCCACTTTGAAGGTACCTGCTGATAAAAAGCAGGAGGCTATCCTGAAGTCTGTATTTACACACTCATGTACTAGACTGAGACCTGCAGATAGTGCTGCTGCAGCGTGGTCTGTGACCCTGTCAAACAGGGATACTATTTTGCGAACATAAGAGCATATTAAAGACGTTGTCTTATATATGAGGGATGCACAGAGGGATATTTTGCCGGCTGGCATCCAGAATTAATGCAATGTCCATTCTGTCAGGAGGGTATTAGAGACCCGACACTGGACAGGTGATGCTGACTTTAAAAGGCACATAGAGCCTTATAAGGGTGAGGAATTGTTTGGGGATGGTCTCTGGGACCTCGTATCCACAGCAACAGCTGGGAAGAAAAATTTTTACCTCAGGTTTCCTCACAGCCTAAGAAAGCACTGTATTATCAGGTACAGTCCTTTCGGCTTCAGAAAAGCAAGCGGGTCAAAGGCGCTTCCTTTCTGCACAGAGACGAGGGAAGAGGGGAAAAGCTGCACCAGTCAGCCAGTTCCCAGAATCAAAATTCTTCCCCCGCTTCCTCTGAGTTCACCGCATGACGCGGGGGCTCCACAGGCGTAGCCAGGTACGGTGGGGGGCCGCCTCAAAAATTTCAGCGATCAGTGGACTCGCTCACAGGTGGATCCCTGGATCCTTCAAGTAGTATTTCAGGGGTACAAGCTGGAATTCGAGACGTCTCCCCCCCGCCGTTTCCTCAAATCTGCCTTGCCGACAACTCCCTCAGGCAGGGAGGCTGTGCTAGAGGCAATTCACAAGCTGTATCCCCAGCAGGTGATAGTCAAGGTGCCCCTACTTCAACAAGGACGGGGTTACTATTCCACACGGTTTGTGGTACCGAAACCGGACGGTTCGGTGAGACCCATTTTAAATTTGAAATCCTTGAACACATACATAAAAAAATTCAAGTTCAAGATGGAATCGCTCAGGGCGGTTATTGCAAGCCTGGAGGAGGGGGATTACATGGTATCCCTGGACATCAAGGATGCTTACCTACATGTCCCCATTTACCATCCTCACCAGGAGTACCTCAGATTTGTGGTACAGGATTGCCATTACCAATTCCAAACACTGCCGTTTGGACTGTCCACGGCACCGAGGGTCTTTACCAAGGTAATGGCAGAAATGATGATACTACTTCGAAAAAAGGGAGTTTTAATTATCCCGTACTTGGACGATCTCCTTATAAAGGCGAGGTCCAAGGAGCAGTTGTTGGTCGGAGTAGCACTATCTCGGGAAGTGCTACAACAGCACGGATGGATTCTATACATTCCAAAGTCACAGCTGGTTCCTACCACACGCCTACTGTTCCTGGGGATGGTTCTGGACACAGAACAGAAAAAAGTGTTTCTCCCGCAGGAGAAAGCCAAGGAGCTGTCATCTCTAGTCAGAGACCTCCTGAAACCAAAACATCACTGCACACGAGTCCTGGGAAAAATGGTAGCTTCTTACGAAGCAAAATTCCATTCGGCAGGTTCCATGCAAGAACCTTTCAGTGGGACCTCTTGGACAAGTGGTCGGGATCGCATCTTCAGATGCATCGGCTGATAACCCTGTCTCCAAGGACCAGGGTATCGCTACTGTGGTGGCTGCAGAGTGCTCATCTTCAAGAGGGCCGCAGATTCGGCATACAGGACTGGGTCCTGGTAACCACGGATGCCAGCCTTCGAGGCTGGGGGGCAGTCACACAGGGAAGAAATTTCCAAGGACTTTGGTCAAGTCAGGAGTCGTCCCTACACATAAATATTCTGGAACTGAGGGCCATTTACAATGCCCTAAGTCTGGCAAGGCCTCTGCTTCAAAACCAGCCGGTACTGATCCAATCAGACAACATCACGGCAGTCGCCCATGTAAACCGACAGGGCGGCACAAGAAGCAGGATGGCGATGGCAGAGGCCACAAGGATTCTCCGATGGGCCAAAAATCACGTCTTAGCACTGTCAGCAGTGTTCATTCCGGGAGTGGACAACTGGGAAGCAGACTTCCTCAGCAGACACGACCTACACCCGGGAGAGTGGGGACTTCATCCAGAAGTCTTCCAACTGTTGGTAAACCGTTGGGAAAGGCCACAGGTGGACATGATGGCGTCCCGCCTAAACAAAAAACTAGATATTGCGCCAGGTCAAGGGACCCTCAGGCAATAGCTGTGGACGCTCTAGTGACACCGTGGGTGTACCAGTCGGTTTATGTATTCCCTCCTCTGCCTCTCATACCAAAGGTACTGAGAATAATAAGAAAACGAGGAGTAAGAACGATACTCGTGGTTCCGGATGGGCCAAGAAGAGCTTGGTACCCAGAACTACAAGAAATGATATCACAGGACCCATGGCCTCTACCGCTCAGACAGGATCTGCTACAGCAGGGGCCCTGTCTGTTCCAAGACTTACCGCGGCTGCGTTTGACGGCATGGCGGTTGAATTCCGGATCCTAAAGGAAAAGGGCATTCCGGAGGAAGTCATTCCTACGCTGATAAAAGCCAGGAAAGAAGTAATCGCAAACCATTATCACCGTATTTGGCGAAAATATGTTGCGTGGTGTGAGGCCAGGAAGGCCCCAACAGAGGAATTTCAGCTGGGTCATTTTCTGCACTTCCTACAGTCAGGAGTGACTATGGGCCTAAACTTGGGGTCCATTAAGGTCCAGATTTCGGCTCTGTCGATTTTCTTCCAGAAAGAACTGGCTTCACTGCCTGGAGTTCAGACATTTGTAAAGGGAGTGCTACATATTCAGCCCCCTTTTGTGCCTCCTGTGGCACCTTGGGATCTCAACGTGGTGTTGAGTTTCCTAAAATCACATTGGTTTGAGCCACTTAAAACTGTGGATTTGAAATATCTCACGTGGAAAGTGATCATGTTATTGGCCTTGGCTTCGGCCAGGCGTGTGTCAGAATTGGCGGCTTTGTCATGTAAAAGCCCTTATCTGATTTTCCATATGGATAGGGCAGAATTGAGGACTCGTCCCCAGTTTCTCCCTAAGGTGGTATCAGCTTTTCACTTGAACCAACCTATTGTAGTGCCTGCGGCTACTAGGGACTTGGAAGATTCCAAGTTGCTGGACGTAGTCAGGGCCTTAAAAATTTATATTTCCAGGACGGCTGGAGTCAGGAAAACTGACTCGCTTTTTATCCTGTAGGCACCCAACAAAATAGGTGCTCCTGCTTCTAAGCAGACTATTGCTCGCTGAATTTGTAGCACAATTCAGCTGGAGCATTCTGCGGCTGGATTGCCGCATCCTAAATCAGTAAAGCCCATTCCACGAGGAAAGTGGGCTCATCTTGGGCGGCTGCCCGAGGGGTCTCGGCTTTACAACTTTGCCGAGCTGCAACTTGGTCAGGGGCAAACACGTTTGCTAAATTCTACAAATTTGATACCCTGGCTGAGGAGGACCTTGAGTTCTCTCATTCGGTGCTGCAGAGTCATCCGCACTCTCCCGCCCGTTTGGGAGCTTTGGTATAATCCCCATGGTCCTTACGGAGTTCCCAGCATCCACTAGGACGTCAGAGAAAAATAAGAATTTACTCACCGGTAATTCTATTTCTCGTAGTCCGTAGTGGATGCTGGGAACTCCGTAAGGACCATGGGGAATAGCGGGCTCCGAAGGAGGCTGGGCACTCTAGAAAGATTTAGGACTACCTGGTGTGCACTGGCTCCTCCCACTATGACCCTCCTCCAAGCCTCAGTTAGGACACCGTGCCCGGACGAGCAGACATAATAAGGAAGGATTTTGAATCCCGGGTAAGACTCTTACCAGCCACACCAATCACACCGTACAACTCGTGATACTATATCCAGTTTGACAGTATGAAAACAACTGAGCCTCTCAACAGATGGCTCAACAATAACCCTTTAGTTAACAATAACTATTTACAAGTATTGCAGACAAACCGCACTTGGGATGGGCGCCCAGCATCCACTACGGACTACGAGAAATAGAATTACCGGTGAGTAAATTCTTATTTTCTCTGACGTCCTAGTGGATGCTGGGAACTCCGTAAGGACCATGGGGATTATACCAAAGCTCCCAAACGGGCGGGAGAGTGCGGATGACTCTGCAGCACCGAATGAGAGAACTCCAGGTCCTCCTCAGCCAGGGTATCAAATTTGTAGAATTTTGCAAACGTGTTTGCCCCTGACCAAGTAGCTGCTCGGCAAAGTTGTAAAGCCGAGACCCCTCGGGCAGCCGCCCAAGATGAGCCCACCTTCCTTGTGGAATGGGCATTTACAGATTTTGGCTGTGGCATGCCTGCCACAGAATGTGCAAGCTGAATTGTACTACAAATCCAGCGAGCAATAGACTGCTTAGAAGCAGGAGCACCCAGCTTGTTGGGTGCATACAGGATAAACAGCGAGTCAGATTTTCTGACTCCAGCCGTCCTGGAAACATATATTTTCAGGGCCCTGACAACGTCTAGCAACTTGGAGTCCTCCAAATCCTTAGTAGCCGCAGGCACCACAATAGGCTGGTTCAGGTGAAACGCTGACACCACCTTAGGGAGAAACTGGGGACGAGTCCTCAATTCTGCCCTATCCATATGGAAAATCAGATAAGGGCTTTTACATGATAAAGCCGCCAATTCTGACACTCGCCTGGCTGAAGCCAAGGCCAATAACATGACCACTTTCCACGTGAGGTATTTCAGATCCACGGTTTTTAGTGGCTCAAACCAGTGTGATTTTAAGAAACTCACCATCACGTTGAGATCCCAAGGTGCCACAGGAGGCACAAATGGGGGCTGAATATGCAGCACTCCTTTCACAAATGTCTGAACTTCAGGTACTGAAGCTAGTTCTTTTTGAAAGAAAATCGACAGAGCCGAGATCTGTACTTTAATGGAGCCTAGTTTTAGGCCCATATTCACTCCTGCTTGCAGGAAATGCAGAAATCGACCTAGTTGAAATTCCTCTGTCGGGGCCTTTTTGGCCTCGCACCATGCAACATATTTCCGCCATATGCGGTGATAATGCTTTGCCGTAACATCTTTCCTGGCCTTAATAAGCGTAGGAATGACTTCTTCCGGAATACCCTTTTCCTTTAGAAACCGGTGTTCAACCGCCATGCCGTCAAACGCAGCCGCGGTAAGTCTTGGAACAGACAGGGCCCCTGTTGTAGCAGGTCCTGTCTGAGCGGTAGAGGCCACGGGTCCTCTGAGAGCATCTCTTGAAGTTCCGGGTACCACGCTCGTCTTGGCCAATCCGGAACCACGAGAATGGTGTTTACTCCTCGCTTTCTTATTATTCTCAATACCTTTGGTATGAGAGGCAGAGGAGGGAACACATAAACCGACTAGTACACCCACGGTGTCACTAGAGCGTCCACAGCTATCGCCTGAGGGTCCCTTGACCTGGCGCAATATCTTTTTAACTTTTTGTTGAGGCGGGACGCCATCATGTCCACCTGTGGTTTTTCCCAACGGTTTACCAGCATCTGGAAGACTTCTGGATGAAGTCCCCACTCTCCCGGGTGGAGGTCGTGTCTGCTGAGGAAGTCTGCTTCCCAGTTGTCCACTCCCAGAATGAACACTGCTGACAGTGCTAGTACATGATTCTCCGCCCATCGGAGAATTCTTGTGGCTTCCGCCATCGCCATCCTGCTTCTTGTGCCGCCCTGTCGATTTACATGGGCGACTGCCGTGATGTTGTCTGACTGGATTAGCACCGGCTGGTGTAGGAGCAGGGATTTTGCTTGACTTAGGGCATTGTAGATGGCCCTTAGTTCCAGAATATTTATGTGAAGGGAAGTCTCCTGACTCGACCATAGTCCTTGGAAGTTTCTTCCCTGTGTGACTGCCCCCCCGCCTCGAAGGCTGGCATCCGTGGTCACCAGGACCCAGTCCTGTATGCCGAACCTGCGGCCCTCTAGAAGATGGGCACTCTGCAGCCACCACAGTAGCGACACCCTGGTTCTTGGAGACAGGGTTATCAAGCGATGCATCTGAAGATGCGATCCGGACCACTGGTCCAACAGGTCCCACTGAAAGATTCTGGCATGGAACCTGCCGAAGGGAATTGCTTCGTAAGAAGCCACCATCTTTCCCAGGACCCGCGTGCAGCGATGCACTGATATCTGTTTTGGTTTCAGAAGGTCTCTGACTAGAGATGACAACTCCCTGGCTTTCTCCTCCGGGAGAAACACTTTTTTCTGGACTGTATCCAGAATCATACCCAGGAACAGTAGTCGTGTCGTCGGAACCAGCTGTGACTTTGGGATATTCAGAATCCAGCCGTGCTGGTGCAGCACCTCCTGAGATAGTGCTACTCCCACCAACAACTGTTCCTTGGACCTCGCTTTTATTAGGAGATCGTCCAAGTACGGGATAATTAAAACTCCCTTTTTTCGAAGGAGTATCATAATTTCCGCCATCACCTTGGTAAATACCCTCGGTGCCGTGGACAGTCCAAACGGCAGCGTCTGGAATTGGTAATGGCAATCCTGTACCACAAATCTGAGGTACTCCTGGTGAGGATGGTAAATGGGGACATGCAAGTAAGCATCCTTGATGTCCAGGGATACCATGTAATCCCCCTCGTCCAGGCTCGCAATAACCGCCCTGAGCGATTCCATCTTGAACTTGAATTTTTTTATGTATGTGTTCAAGGATTTCAAATTTAAAATGGGTCTCACCGAACCGTCCGGTTTCGGTACCACAAATAGTGTGGAATAGTAACCCCGGCCTTGTTGAAGTAGGGGTACCTTGATTATCACCTGCTGGGAATACAGCTTGTGAATTGCCGCTAGCACCGCCTCCCTGTCTGAGGGAGCAATCGGCAAGGCAGATTTTAGGAACCGGTGGGGTGGAGACGCCTCGAATTCCAGTTTGTACCCCTGAGATACTATTTGAAGGATCCAGGGATCCACCTGTGAGCGAGCCCACTGATCGCTGAAATTCTTGAGGCGGCCCCCCACCGTACCTGGCTCCGCCTGTGGAGCCCCACCGTCATGCGGCGGACTTGGAAGAAGAAGCGGGGGAGGACTTTTGCTCCTGGGAACCTGCTGTTTGTTGCAGTCTTTTTCCCCTACCTCTGCCTCTGGACAGAAAGGACCCGCCTTTTCCACGCCTGTTTTTCTGGGTCCGAAAGGACTGAACCTGATAAAACGGCGCCTTCTTAGGCTGTGAGGGTCACATGGGGTAAAAATGCTGACTTCCCAGACGTTGCTGTGGAAACTAGGTCCGAGAGACCATCCCCAAATAATTCCTCACCCTTATATGGTAACACTTCCATGTGCTTTTTTGAATCTGCATCTCCTGTCCACTGGCGAGTCCATAAGCCTCTCCTAGCAGAAATGGACAATGCACTTACTTTAGATGCCAATCGGCAGATTTCCCTTTGTGCATCTCTCATATATAAGACTGAGTGTTTTATATGGTCTATGGTTAACAGGATCGTGTCTCTGTCTAATGTGTCAATATTTTCTGACAGTTTATCTGACCACGCAGCGGCAGCACTGCACATCCAAGCTGACGCAATAGCTGGCCTAAGTATAATGCCTGTGTGTGTATATACAGACTTCAGGATCGCCTCCTGCTTTCTATCAGCAGGTTCCTTGAGGGCGGCCGTATCCGGAGACGGTAGTGCCACCTTTTTAGACAAACGTGTGAGCGCTTTATCCACTCTAGGGGGTGTTTCCCAACGTGACCTATCCTCTGGCGGGAAAGGGAACGCCATTAGTACCTTCTTAGGAATTACCAATTTTTTATCAGGGAAAGCCCACGCTTCTTCACACACTTCATTTAATTCATCTGATGGGGGAAAAACTACGGGTAGTTTTTTCTCTCCAAACATAATACCCTTTTTAGTGGTACCAGTAGTTATATCAGAAATGTTTAACACCTCTTTCATTGCCTCAATCATACAGTGAATGGCCTTAGTGGGCATCAGGTTTGACTCATCGTCGTCGACACTGGTGTCAGTATCCGTGTCGACATCTGGGTCTGCTTGAGGTAGCGGGCGTTTTAGAGCCCCTGACGACCCATGCGACGCCTGGGCAGGCACGAGCTGAGAAGTCGGCTGTCCCACATTTGGCATGTCGTCGATTTTCTTATATAAGGAGTCTATACGTGCACTCATTACTTTCCATAAGCCCATCCACTCAGGTGTCTGCCCCGCAGGGGGTGACATCCCTTCTAAAGGCATCTGCTCCGCCTCCACATCATTATCCTCATCAAAACATGTCGACACAGCCGTACCGACACACCGCACACACACAAGGAATGCTCCGAATGAGGACAGGACCCACAAAAGCCCTTTGGGGGGACAGAGTGAGAGTATGCCAGCACACACCAGAGCGCTATATAATGCAGGGACTAACTAAGTTATGTCCCCTATAGCTGCTTTTTATATTATATATGTATTGCGCCCAAATTTAGTGCCCCCTCTCTGTTTTTACCCTGTTCTGAAGTGTAGACTGCAGGGGAGAGCCAGGGAGCTTCCTTCCAGCGGATCTGTGAAGGAGAAATGGCGCCAGTGTGTCTGAGGGAGATAGCTCCGCCCCTTTTCCGCGGCCTATTCTCCCGCTTTTTTCTGGATTCTGGCAGGGGAATTTACCACATATATAGCCTCTAGGGCTATATATTGTGGTATTTTTGCCAGCCAAGGTGTTTTTATTGCAGCTCAGGGCGCCCCCCCCCAAGCGCCCTGCACCCTCAGTGACCGGAGTGTGAAGTGTGCATGAGGAGCAATGGCGCACAGCTGCAGTGCTGTGCGCTACCTTGGTGAAGACTGATGTCTTCTGCCGCCGATTTTCCGGACCTCTTCTTGCTTCTGGCTCTGTAAGGGGGACGGCGGCGCGGCTCCGGGACCGAACACCAAGGACTGGGCCTGCGGTCGATCCCTCTGGAGCTAATGGTGTCCAGTAGCCTAAGAAGCCCAATCCGGCTGCAAGCAGGCGAGTTCGCTTCTTCTCCCCTTAGTCCCTCGCTGCAGTGAGCCTGTTGCCAGCAGGTCTCACTGAAAATAAAAAACCTAAAATTATACTTTCTTTCTAAGGGCTCAGGAGAGCCCCTAGTGTGCATCCAACCTCGGCCGGGCACGAAATCTAACTGAGGCTTGGAGGAGGGTCATAGTGGGAGGAGCCAGTGCACACCAGGTAGTCCTAAATCTTTCTAGAGTGCCCAGCCTCCTTCGGAGCCCGCTATTCCCCATGGTCCTTACGGAGTTCCCAGCATCCACTAGGACGTCAGAGAAATAAGATTTTACTCACCGGTAAATCTATTTCTCGTAGTCCGTAGTGGATGCTGGGCGCCCATCCCAAGTGTGGATTGTCTGCAATACTTGTATGTAGTTATTGCCTAACTAAGGGTTATTGTTGAGCCATCTGTTGAGAGGCTCAGTTATATTTTATACTGTTAACTGGGTATAGTATCACGAGTTATACGGTGTGATTGGTGTGGCTGGTATGAGTCTTACCCGGGATTCAAAATCCTTCCTTATTGTGTCAGCTCTTCCGGGCACAGTATCCTAACTGAGGTCTGGAGGAGGGTCATAGTGGGAGGAGCCAGTGCACACCAGATAGTACCTAATCTTTCTTTTAGAGTGCCCAGTCTCCTGCGGAGCCTGTCTATTCCCCATGGTCCTTACGGAGTTCCCAGCATCCACTACGGACTACGAGAAATAGATTTACCGGTGAGTAAAATCTTATTTTCTGGATACATCTGTAGACTTTGTTACTCTCCCTCGCCTGCAGCACCTACCTACTTCATGAACATCCCCTAGAGCACGATCAAGCTTTTCCAGTTAAACCACTGAGTGACTACAAAGCGTTGAGGACTGCTTCTAATGTCCGATAACTCTGCTGCTTATAGTGAACCTTGTGGACACTTCTGGAGAGGGTCCTAGTCCGAGTGTAATATATCTTATTTCCTAAACTGACTTATTAATTTAAGTACTTTGGGTACTTACATAGGAGCTTGGCAACCACCTCACCAGCTGCTATTGATAGTGCACCCCAAAATTTAGTTTTTCTACTTATGTAAGGAGATGAGGCTGGTTATATGAGGAGCAGTGTAGTTGTGAGGAGTTTCAAGAGGATTCTGTAGGGGAATGGGGAGAGTGCAGGTTTGGGCAGAGGGGAGTGGTGGATGTGGAACGATAGGAGAGGAAGAGGACTCTAGCTGCAGAACTGAGAACAGATCAGAGGGAAGTGAGATGGGAACACTGGAGCCAAGTGAGGAGAGGGCTGCAGTAGTCGAACCGAGAAATGATTTGTGAGTGGATAATCAGATTGTAAGCTTGCGAGCAGGGCCTTCCTACCTCTATAACTGTTTGTTATTACCCAGTTTTGTTATATCATTGTTATTTCCAATTGTAAAGCACAACAGAATTTGCTGTGCTATATAAGATACTGTTAATAAATAAAATAATCAGTTTCGTAGCATTTTGAGAGAGGAATGGCCTAATGTAAGCAATGTTGCGTAGCTAGAACCGACAGGATTGAGTTAGAGATGTGGGGGATGAAGTAGAGGGTATAGTCAAGGGTGACACTCAAGTAGCGGAGTTGGGGAACAGGGGAGATTTTAACAGCTGCAGCTGTCATTGTCGCGTGCACAGCATTGTCCCTGGCTGTAGGCGCCGACAGCCAGAGATTGTGTAGCAAAAAATAATGAGATTTATGGTAAGACCTTACCGTTGTTAAATCTGTTTCTGTGAAGTACACTGGGCTCCACAGAGAATGACATTGGGGTGTAGAGTAGGATCTTGATCCAAGGCACCAACAGGCTAAAAGCTTTGATTGTTCCCAGAATGCATAGCGCTGCCTCCTCTATAACCCCGCCTCCGTGCAAGGAGTTCAGTTTTTGTTAACCAGTCCAATGCAGTAGCAGGCAAAAGAGACTGTTAGTAGCCACATACACCACACTCTCACAACAGGAGAAAGTGTCAGCGGTTTATGCCATACCAACCCAAAGAAGCTAAGTGCGTCAGGGTGGGCGCCCTGTGGAGCCCAGTCTACCTCGCAAAAACAGATTTAACAACGGTAAGTTCTTACCATAAATCTCGCTTTCTGCTGCGGGGTACACTGGGATCCACAGGGAATGACATTGGGGATGTCCTAAAATAGTTCCGTATGGGAGGGGACGCACTGTAGCGGGCACAAGAACCCGGCGTCCAAAGGAAGCATCCAGGGAGGCGGAAGTATCGAAGGCATAGAACCTTATGAACGTGTTCACAGAGGACCATGTAGCCGCCTTGCACAATTGTTCAAGGGTCGCACCACGGCGTGCCACCCAAGAAGGTCCAACCGACTGAGTAGAATGGGCCTTTATAATAGCAGGAGCTGGAAGGCCAGCCTGTACATAAGCATGTGCAATCACCATTCTAATCCATCTTGCCAGGGTCTGCTTGTGAGCAGGCCAGCCACGTTTGTGAAAACCAAACAGAACAAAGAGAGAATCCGACTTCCTGATGGAGGCAGTTCTCTTCACATAGATACTGAGAGCCCGAACCACATCCAAAGACCGCTCTTTGGAAGACAATTCAGGAGAGGCAAAGGCCTGAACCACAATCTTCTGATTAAGGTGGAAAGAAGACACCACCTTAGGTAAATACCCGGGACGTGTTCTAAGAACTGCCCGATCACGGTGAAAAATCAGATATGGTGACCTACAAGACAAGGCACCCAAATCCAACACCAGTCTAGCAGGGGAAATAGCCAGCAGAAACAATACCTTAAGAGAAAGCCAATTATGGTCTGCAGATTCAAGAGGCTCAAACGGAGACCCTTGCAACGCCTCCAAAACCACTGACAAGTCTCAAGGGGCCACAGGCGGGACGTAGGGAGGTTGAGTCCGCAACACACCCTGAGTGAACGTATGTACATCAGGTAAAGTCGCAATTTTTCTCTGGAACCAAACCGACAAGGCAGAAATATGAACCCTAAGGGAGGCCAGACGAAGGCCCAAGTCCAGGACCTGTTGAAGAAAGGACAAAAGTTTGGCCGTACTAAACTTGTAAGTGTCATGATTGTTAGATGCGCACCAAGCAAAGTAAGAATTCCAGACCCTATGGTAAATCCGAGCAGACGCCGGTTTCCGGGCCTTCAACATGGTTTGAATGACCGCCTCAGAAAATCTTTTGGCCCTCAAGATGGAAGCTTCAAGAGCCACGCCGTCAAAGCCAACCGGGCTAAATCCTGATATACACAGGGGCCCTGAACGAGGAGATCTGGGCACTGTGGAAGTAGAAGGGGACCCTCTATCGAGAGACCCTAAAGGTCTGAGAACCAATGCCGTCTAGGCCACGCGGGAGCAATCAGAAGTAGGAGTCTTCCCTCTTGATTGAACTTCCTTATTACTCTGGACAGGAGTGACACCAGAGGGAACACGTATGGCAGCTGAAAGTTCCATGGAATTGCCAGTGCATCCACGAACGCTGCTTGAGGATCCCTTGTCCTTGCTCCAAAGACCAGAACCTTGTGATTGTGTCGAGATGCCATCAGGTCCACATCTGGAAGGCCCCACCTGTCCAAGAAGAGTTGAAACACTTCTGGATGGAGGCTCCACTCTCCGGCGTGTATGTCCTGATGACTGAGAAAGTCCGCTTCCAGTTTAGGACCCCCGGAATGAATACTGCCACTATGGCTGGCAGATGGCGTGCCGCCCACTGAAGAATCCGTGATACTTCCCTCATTGCCATGCGGCATCGAGTGCCGCCTTGATGATTGATGTCTGCCACCCACCGTGGTAGCATTGTCCGACTGTACTTGAACAGGTCTGTTCTGTATTAAATGCTGGTCCAAGTTCAATGAGTTGAACACCGCCCGCAATTCCAGAATGTTTATCGGGAGGAGAGACTCCTCCTTGGTCCACCGACCCTGAAGGGAGAGTTGCTCCAACACCGCGCCCCAACCTCTCAGACTGGTATCCGTTGTCAGAAGGACCCAGTTGGAGATCCAGAAGGGACGACCCCTGCTCAATCGTTGGTCCTGAAGCCACCAGCTCAGTGACAGACGGACCTCCGGAGACAATGAGATCATTTGAGACCTGATCCGGTGAGGCAGGCCGTCCCACTTGGCAAGAATCAGCTTCTGCAGAGGGCGGGAATAGAATTGAGCGTACTCCACCATGTCGAAAGCCGACGCCATGAGACCTAGCACTTGCATCGCCGAATGTATCGTCACTTGCGGACGAGATAGGAAGCATTGAATCCTGTCCTGAAGCTTCAGGACTTTCTCCTGTGACAAGAACAACCGCTGGTTGTGAGAGTCCTACAACGCCCCCAGGTGCACCATGCTCTGAGCAGGGACCAGGGAAGATTTCATACAGTTGATGAGCCACCCGTGGGCTTGCAGAAACTGGATGGTCAGATACAGATGGTGTAGGAGAACTTCTGGGAAATTTGCCGGATCAACAAGTCGTCCAGGTACGGTAGGATCCTGAACCCTTGACAGCAGAGTACAGCCGTTATTACCGCCATGACCTTGGTGAAGACTCGCGGAGCCGTGGTAACGCCTGAAATTGGTAATGGAGGTTGCCAACCGCAAACCTCAGGTGTTGCTGATGCGACATTGCAATGGGAATATGCAGGTAAGCATCCTGTACGTCCAGGGAGACCATATAATCCCCAGGTTCAAATGCCAGAACAATACAGTGAAGAGTTTCCATACGAAACTTGGAGACCCTCACAAATTAGTTCAAGGACTTGAGGTTGAGAATGGGCCAGGAGGACCCATTCGGTTTCGGGACTAGGAACAGTGGTAAATAGTCCCCCACGCCTCTCTGAGCCAGAGGCACCTGTACTACCACTCCTGTGTCCAGGAGGGACTGTACCACTGAATGAAGAGTTTTTGCCTTCACCTGATCTGAAGGGACATCTGTCAGGCAAAATCGATGAGGGGGGCGATTTTTGAAGGATACGGCGTATCCTCGAGTGACAACTTCCCGTACCCAGGAATCGGAAGTAGTCTTCAATCATTCCTGGGTATACCCTAGAAGTCGGCCCCCCACCCTGGGAATCCCCCAGAGGGAGGCCCGCCCCGTCAGGCGGCAGGCTTGTCAGTCTTGGAAGCAGGCTGACGGGCAGCCCAGGTCCGTTTGGGTTTATTGGGTTTGGAAGTGCGAGTCTGTTTC
Source organism: Pseudophryne corroboree (assembly GCF_028390025.1). Taxonomy (NCBI): domain Eukaryota; kingdom Metazoa; phylum Chordata; class Amphibia; order Anura; family Myobatrachidae; genus Pseudophryne; species Pseudophryne corroboree. The sequence continues at coordinate 573,228,259 of NC_086447.1, read as the reverse complement.
GGGTACGCCTGACCCTTTGCTTTCCCTGAAGGATGAAAGGAGCGAAAGGAAGTACTCTTAGCCTTCGGTACAGAAAGAGCAGTACTAGGTAGACAAGCTGTTTTGTTGAGGTCTTCTCCGAAAAGGATGTCTCCCTTAAAAGGGAGTACCTCCAGGGTTTTCTTAGAGTCCAGATCCACGGATCAGGACTGCAACCATAGAATCCGGCGAGCCAGTATGGACGTAGTAGAAGCCTTGACCGCCAGAATACCGGTATCAGAAGTCGCCTCTTTAATGAAATGAGCTGTGACAATATACGATAAGCATTGTCTAGCATGATCAGAAGCGTTGGAAGACATCTCAGCTTCTAACTCCTGAGTCCACGCTTCAATAGCCTCTGCAGTCCATGTCGCTGCAATGGTGGGCCGATGTGCAGCACCTGCTAGGGTGTAAATTGCCTTTAAACAACCCTCCACATGCTTATCCGTCTGTTCTTTCAGAGAAGTGATGGTAGTTACAGGCATAGCTGAGGATACCACCAGCCGTGCCACCTGCGAATCCACTGGCGGGGGTGTGTCCCAATTTTTACTTAGCTCCGCAGTGAGGGGATAGCGAGCCAGCATCTTCTTGTGAGGCTGGAATTTCTTTCCTGGATTTTCCCAGGACTGCTGACGTATGTCAACTAAATGGTCAGAATGAGATAAAACTTGTTTAACCACTTTCTGACGTTTAAATCTGTCCGGTGTCTTAGGGGCAGCATCAGGCTCCAGGTCATCAGTAATTTGAATAATAAGCCTGATAGCCTCCAACAAGTCAGGAACATCCACCTGTGAAACAGATTCCCCATCAGAAGCGTCAGGATCAGAATCTGTGGGGTCAGTATAAACGCCATCCTCATCAGATGAGGTGTCTGGGACATTGGTGGATTGTGAGGAAGCAATGGCCCGCTTAGAGGACCCCTTGGTCTTAGGTGGGCGAGGGTTAGACTTCTGAGTAGTCAGTGATTGGTTCAATTGCTGTAACTGAGCAGACAGTTGATCTGCCCATGGCGGGTTAACCGCGGGGACCATAAGCGGTTGTACCGGCATAGGAGGTCCCATAGGGGGCGTTAGTCTAGTTACCAGCGTATTCAATAGCGTGGAGAAGGTATCCCAAGGAGGGTCATTTTGAATTCCCGTTGCTACAATCCCACTGGGGGGTATGGAACCCCCAGAACCTGAACCCTCAGCTGCTATATTTTCCTTAAATGTGTCTTTAGCATCACCACCACACAATGTGGGATCAGCCCCAGCACCATTGCCCTTTGTAGCTGACGTATCCGAAAGCTCAATGCAGGGCAACCCAGTACAATATCAGCAGCACAATACCTGACAAGAACCCCCTGTGCGGTGTAACAGCACAAACAGGGAATTCAAGAGGTATATGGTGACTAAAAATCACAGAGAAAACTACACACTAAGTATATCTTGTGAAATACCTATATTAAACAGTAAACCTGACGCACCTAGCTCCCTCAGGTTATAGAATATAGGGATAGCAATCTGAGTGAGATACATGAAATGGAGGTCACACAGCAGCTATATGCACACACACATAGGGGTATATTTACTAAAAATCGTATTTTCCCGTTTGAGGTCAAAGTTCAATCACGAATGACATCGAAAGTGTAAATATGCAACTTTTTGAATTTAGTACGACTAATTTACTAAGCTGCCGTATTCTGCATTTTCGGGTTTACCGATGTCGATGTCATTCGTTTTTTTAGGCAGTGTTTTACGTGAGTGACTTGTAAAACACTGCCGACTTTAATACAATGAATCTCGGCTGGATCTGAGAGATCCGTGCTGGGCTTCATTGTGCACCTTGTAAAAAAAAAAAAACATGGTTAAAATTTAAAAAAAAATTGCGTGGGGTCCCCCATCCTAAGCCAAACCAGCCTCGGGCTCTTTGAGCCGATCCTGGTTGCAAAAATATGGGGAAAAAAATGATAGAGGTTCCCCCATATTTAAACAACCAGCACCGGGCTCTGCGCCTGGTCCTGGTTTCAAAAATACGGGGGACAAAAAGCGTAGGGGTCCCCCGTATTTCTGAAACCAGCACCGGGCTCCACTAGCCAGATACATAATGCCACAGCCGGGGTACACCTTTATATAGCTCCCGGCGGCCCTGGCATTACATAACCAACTAGTCACCCCTGGCCGGGGTACCCTGGAGGAGTGGGGACCCCTTCAATCAAGGGGTAACCCCCTTCAACAACCTAAGGACCAGGGGTGAAGCCCGAGGCTGTCCCCTCCATCCAAGGGCTGCGGATGGGAGGCTGATAGCCATTGTGTAAAAAAATGAATATTGGCCCTCATTCCGAGTTGTTCGCTCGGTATTTTTCATCGCATCGCAGTGAAAATCCGCTTAGTACGCATGCGCAATGTTCGCACTGCGACTGCGCCAAGTAACTTTACTATGATGAAAGTATTTTTACTCACGGCTTTTTCTTCGCTCCGGCGATCGTAATGTGATTGACAGGAAATGGGTGTTACTGGGCGGAAACACGGCGTTTCAGGGGCGTGTGGCTGAAAACGCTACCGTTTCCGGAAAAAACGCAGGAGTGGCCGGAGAAACGGTGGGAGTGCCTGGGCGAACGCTGGGTGTGTTTGTGACGTCAACCAGGAACGACAAGCACTGAAATGATCGCACAGGCAGAGTAAGTCTGGAGCTACTCTGAAACTGCTAACTCGTTTGTAATCGCAATATTGCGCGTACGTCGGTCGCAATTTTAAGAAGCTAAGATTCACTCCCAGTAGGCGGCGGCTTAGCGTGTGTAACTCTGCTACATTCGCCTTGCGAGCGAACAACTCGGAATGAGGGCCATTGTTTTTAGTAGCAGTACTACAAGTCCCAGCAAGCCTCCCCCGCAAGCTGGTACTTGGAGAACCACAAGTACCAGCATGCGGAGGAAAACCGGGCCCGCTGGTACCTGTAGTACTACTACTAAAAAAATACCCCAATAAAAACATAAGACACACACCTTGAAAGTATAACTTTAATGCATACATACACACCTCCATATACACATACTTACCTTATGTTCACACGAGGGTCGGTCCTCTACTCCATGTAGAATCCATGGTGTACCTGTGGAAAAAATTATACTCACAAAATCCAGGGTAGATGGCTCCTCTTCTTGTAATCCATTTGTAATCCAGGTACTTGTCAAAACAAAAAAACGGACACCCGACCTCGCACTGAAAGGGGCCCCATGTTTTCACATGGGACCCCTTTCCCCGAATGCCAGAAACCCCCTCTGACTTATGTCTAAGAGGGTTCCATCAGCCAATCAGGGAGCGCCACATTGTGGCACCCTCCTGATTGGCTGTGTGCTCCTGTACTGTATGACAGGCGGCACACGGCAGTGTTACAATGTAGCGCCTATGCGCTCCATTATAACCAATGGTGGGAACTTTGTGGTCAGCGGTTGACCGAAAGTAACCTCACCGCTGACCACAAAGTTCCCACCATTGGTTACAATGGAGCGCATAGGCGCTACATTGTAACAATGCCGGGTGCTGCCTGTCATACAGTACAGGAGCACACAGCCAATCAGGAGGGTGCCACAATGTGGCGCTCCCTGATTGGCTGATGGAACCCTCTTAGACATAAGTCAGAGGGGGTTTCTGGCATTCGGGGAAAGGGGTCCCATGTGAAAACATGGGGCCCCTTTCAGTGCGAGGTCGGGTGTCCGTTTTTTTGTTTTGACAAGTACCTGGATTACAAATGGATTAAAAGAGGAGCCATCTACCCTGGATTTTGTGAGTATAATTTTTTCCACAGGTACACCATGGATTCTACATGGAGAAGAGGACCGACCCTCGTGTGAACATAAGGTAAGTATGTGTATATGGAGGTGTGTATGTATGCATTAAAGTTATACTTTCAAGGTGTGTGTCTTATGTTTTTGTTGGGGTATTTTTTTAGTAGTAGTACTACAGGTACCAGCGGGCCCGGTTTTCCTCCGCATGCTGGTACTTGTGGTTCTCCAAGTACCAGCTTGCGGGGGAGGCTTGCTGGGACTTGTAGTACTGCTACTAAAAACAATATTCATTTTTTTACACAATGGCTATCAGCCTCCCATCCGCAGCCCTTGGATGGGGGGGACAGCCTCGGGCTTCACCCCTGGTCCTTGGGTGGCTGGAGGGGGGGGACCCCTTGATTGAAGGGGTCCCCACTCCTCCAGGGTACCCCGGCCAGGGGTGACTAGTTGGTTATGTAATGCCAGGGCCGCCGGGAGCTATATAAAAGTGTCCCCCGGCTGTGGCATTATGTATCTGGCTAGTGGAGCCCGGTGCTGGTTTCAGAAATACGGGGGACCCCTACGCTTTTTGTCCCCCGTATTTTTGGAACCAGGACCAGGTGCAGAGCCCGGTGCTGGTTGTTTAAATATGGGGGAACCTCTATCATTTCCCCCCCCATATTTTTGCAACCAGGATCGGCTCAAAGAGCCCGAGGCTGGTTTTGCTTAGGAGGGGGGACCCAACGCAATTTTTTAAAAAAAAATAAACACTTTCCCATCCCCTTCCCACTGATAAACATGCACGGATCTCATGGATCCCTGCATGCCTATCCAAACACGGGATAAAAAAGCAGGTCTGTTTTTTTTTAGCACTTTTTCACGAATTGTATTTCTGCACGGCAGTGTTTGGCTATTGTCGGCAGTGTTTGTAATTTGCACTTTTTAGTAAATTACCGATTTCTACCAAATTGCAGGCGTATTTGACCGATGGTGTATTGATTCGTGATTTTTTCCTAGGACTTCCAAAATATTACGAATGCCCTCATCACTGCCGAAATTTTTGCTTAGTAAATTACCGAAATGACACTTTGAAGAAAAAACGGCATCTCGGTCAAAATCGGGACCTTAGTAAATATACCCCATAGTCAGAGTTTGTACAATGCAGAAATTATGACATGCAATAAAACTGCACTGGACTAGCAATACAGAGTAGTACTAAGTATAGCTATACACTCAATAGATATAACAATGCACAGTAAAGACTGGATGTATATCACAGGGTACTTGTACTATATAACCCTGACTAAATGCACTCTTTCTTAACTAACACTGTCAGCAGACTTGTAGAATACTTAAGTGTCCTGTAAAATGCACAGCGCTGACATGCAGGCGGCTTTACAGGGGAGGATTTGCCAAAACAGTCCCAGGATCAGCTCAGCTTGACCTAATGGCGCCCAAGCGCTGACAAGGAGTGAGGGAGAGATATGCAGCTCCAGGGCGGGAACATTTATTCTAAATTGCGCCCTGGGGCTGGGGGAGGGGCTACAGGTCAAAGCCTTATCCCCCTGCTGGACTTCACCACCTGGTACTGTGGGCTATATAATAAACATTTTTTTTTAATCAAAACTGACCAGTGTCCTTGCCCTGGAGGTCTAGTGGGGTCCCTGTACTGCCACAGTGTCCACGCCAGCGAGCGCAGCCCGCCTCCCACCGCACGGGATCGCGATTTCCAGCGGGTCCCGTCTGGGGGACCCACTTATCGCCTCCCTGAGTGTGGCCACGCGAACCTGGAGAGCAGCGGTGGTGTGTGTAACTAACTTGAGAGAAACCGGAGCCTCCGCTGTAGGTACCCGGCAACCAGGGCGAGGGAATGTACAGCGCCGCTGGGGGAGGTGATGGAGCTGCAGCAGGAGATGTCTGACTAACATCTAACACTTACAGTGCCTCTGCTGCAGCCCTTGAAGTCTTCATTTTTCACTTTAAAAGCTCTTCTCAGGGCTGCTGGAGCAGCCCCCTTGTTGTATGCCTGCACTGCATGGCACCAACTACAAAACTAAGCTCCTGTGCACGGAGGTGGGGTTATAGAGGAGGCGGCGCTATTCATTCTGGGAACAGTCAAAGCTTTTAGTCTATTGGTGCCTCGGATCAAGATCCTACTCTACACCCCAATGTCATTCCCTGTGGAGCCCAGTGTACCCCGCAGCAGAAAATAAAGTTTTTCTTTAATTAGCCACATGGGCCGCTGGGAAAAGTACTGGCGACGTCTGCTCACTGTGTGCAGCGATGTCTCAACCACCGATGAGGTGTGCCGAAAGTGGGAGGGGACAAATGACCAGACAGTAAATTTAATGTTCCCCCACAATGACAGAAGGTACATTCATACATGCTGCCGTTATCTGGGCCCACTTCAATGCGATTCGGAAATGAAGCAGGTCTGTACACATAACCTGCATATTAATACATATCCCTCATAGCATTTTGGGGATAGCAAACATATATTTTTAGACAAACCAGATTTTCTGGTGATTAACCCTTTATCTCATACTGTCCATACCAGTGGCGTAAGTTCGCCCCAGTCGCCCGGAGGCATGATAAATGTTGGTGCCCCCCTACATACTGTATACACACACACCCTTCATATGTAGCTATCCGGCACTCGTGTTGAACAGTAGTAGCGTGCTCAGGTGCCTTTCCCAATAGTAATATAGATACACATACAAAGTGGATGGCACTCCAAGTCAGTCATCACAATAAAATAGACACCAGCATACCTTTATAGCACACCTACAGTACTCCCTCACCCAACAGCATGTCACAATGTAGATGCTTTGGCACAGTGGTGTGCCGATATACAGTATATATATATAAAAAACACACAAACGCCTCTTTCACTTAAACACACACACAAACACCTCTTTCACTTAAACACACACACGCCTCTCACTTACACTCACACCTCTTACTTACACACGCCTCCTTTGCTTAAACACACACATGCCTTCTTCACTTAAACACACACACCTCCTTCGCTTAAACACACACAATCCTCACTTACACACACGCCTCTCACTTACACACACACCTCTCACACACACGCCTCTCACTTACACAAACGCCTCTCACTTACACATGCTTCCTTCACTTAAACTCACACACACGCCTCCTTCATTTAAACTCTCACACACACGCTTCCTTCACTTAAACACACAAACATGCCTCTTTCACTTATACACACACACATACACCTACACACACACACACACACACACACACACACACACATCTCCCTTACGCGCACACACGCCTCTTTCATTAAAAAACACACACACACAAACAAAAACAAACACATGCTTTCTTCACTTACACACACGCCTCCTTCATTTAAACTCACACACGCGTCCTTCACTTAAACACACAAGCATTTCTCTTTCACTTACACACACACACACACACACACACACACACGTATGTCTCTCACACACATACATACACACACGCGTCTCCTTTACACGCATACACGCCTCTTTCACTTAAAAACACACACACAAACAAAAACAAGCACATGCTGCCTTCACTTACACACACACACACACACACACACACACACACACACACACACACACACACACAATCCTCACTTAAACATGCACACATAAAACACAGTGCTGCCAACATTCATTAAAGACCCCCCAGCACCCCTCCCCTTTCCAACTACACACACCCCCACAGTGCAGCTTGAGGCAAGTGCTGCCAGTGCCTACCTGCTTCTATCAGTCCAACGGAAGAACAGAGAGCATCACTTGGCCACCTCATCTGGAAGGGCCTGGCAGGAGCTGCGTTCTGGAGCTCCCCCTAGCTGTAGCCACAGCCAGCTCTCTGTATATACTAGGACAGGGGTGGCCAACCAGTCAGAGGCAAAGTGCCAGAAAAGATCTGTAGTCAAGGACAAGAGTCAGTATCATGCGCGTGCCGAAGGCGCGCGTGCAAAAATGGTGTCGTGGCCTAGTTTTCACAAAGCCACACCCCATTTTGTGCACACACCTTTCGTTATGACGTTTGTAGGAGTATGACCTTGTGTCATAACTCCGTTTTTAGTCATGTTGTACAGTGCCAAATACATATAATGCCTCAGTACAGTGCCACATACATATAAAATTGTCAAAAAATGGGTGCCTCCACACTGCCAGAAACATATGTCCCCACAGTGCCACATACACATATGTCCCCACAGTGCCAGATACATATATGCCCCAAAGTGCCAGATACATATATGCCCCACAGTGCCAGATACATATATGCCTCACAGTGCCAGCTACATATATGCCTCACAGGGGTGTAGTATGGTATGCCGGCGGTCGGACTACCGGCGACCAGCATACCGGCGCCGGGAGCCCGACCGCCGGCATACCGACAGTGTGGCGAGCACAAATGAGCCCCTTGCGGGAAAATAAGTGTCTGTATGCCGGCTGTCGGGATTTCGGCGCCGGTATACTGTGCGCCGGGATCCCGACAGCTGGCATACTGAAGACCACCCGCCTCACAGTGCCAGATTCCCCTGGCCCCCCCAGTGCCAGATATACGTGTCCCCCCCAATGCCAGATATACATTTCCTGCCAGTGCCAGCTATGCCCCTAGTGCCAGATATATATGTCCCCAAAGTGCCAGCTATGCCCCCAATGCAGTGTCCCCACATTGCCAGATATGCCCCCTGTGCCAGATATACATGTCCCCACACAGTGCCAGCTCTGCCCCCAGTGCCAGATATACATGTCCCCCCAGTGCCAGCTATGCCCCCGTGCCAGATATGCCCCCAGTGCCAGATATATATGCCCCCACAGTGCCAGCTATGCCCCTAGTGCCAGATATATATGTCCCCAAAGTGCCAGCTATGCCCCCAGTGCCAGATATGCCCCCAGTGCCAGATATATATGTCCTCACAGTGCCAGCTATGCTCCCAATGCCAGTGTCCCCAGAGCCAGATATGCCCCCCAGTGCCAGATATACATGTCTCCCCAGTGCCAGCTGTGACCCGTGCTAGGTATACATGTCCCCACAGTGCCAGCAATGCCTCCAGTGCCAGATATACATGTCCCCACAGTGCCAGATATATATGTCCCCACAGTGTCAGCTATGCCCCCAATGCCAGTGTCCCCACAGTGCCAGCTATGCCCCCAGTGCCAGATATATATGTCCCCACAGTGCCAGCTATGCCCCCAATGTCAGTGTCCCCACAGTGCCAGATATGCCCCCCAGTGCCAGGTATTCATGTCCCCACAGTGCCAGCAATGCCCCCAGTGCCAGATATACATGACCCCCCTCTTCCCCCGTGGTGCTCACCGCGCTGCTGCTGTCTGTGAGGAGAGGAGAGCGCAGCGTGCGCCTCCCCTGCCCCTCACTCTCCGGTGGCTGTGTATCTCTTCAATTAGGCGCCGGTCCATGAGCCAATCAAAGCTCGCGGACAAGCAGCCTTAGCTGCCGGTTCGCGAGCTCTGATTGGCTCACGGACCGACGCTGGATTGAAGCGTGACGCCGCGGCCGGAGAGTGAGGGGCAGGGGAGGCGCACGCTGCACTCTCCTCCCCTCACAGACAGCAGCAGCGCGGTGAGCGGTCAGGCAGTGGGAGACAGTGGAGGAGGTGTGCCCCCTTGAGGTCAGGAGCCCGGCGGCAGCCGACTCCACTGCCTCCCAGAGTTCCGCCCCTGGTCCATACAGAATCAGGTGGGTGCTCTTTGTGACAAAAAAGGAGACACAGTTTGACAGTTCAAGAAGTATGTTTACACGTTTACACGTAAACAACTGTCATAAAGTTATACGCCAACACAGGAAAATCTTAATTTTGTGGTTTACATAAGCTTTAAAACTCCTCCTTCTCATTACCATCTCACCCTAGACTCGCAAAAGCTTTGTATGCACTTATGCAGCAAGCCGACTTATGCCTAATTAACCACTTGACTGATGATTTTTTTCCCCAAAAACAACTCAGAAATTGTCGGGTGAATTAGGTGAAGTTCATGAATTTTACACTATCCAAAATGATTTTTGTTAAAAAAAATAAGAATTTACTTACCGATAATTCTATTTCTCGTAGTCCGTAGTGGATGCTGGGGACTCCGTCAGGACCATGGGGATTAGCGGCTCCGCAGGAGACAGGGCACAAAAGTAAAAGCTTTAGGATCAGGTGGTGTGCACTGGCTCCTCCCCCTATGACCCTCCTCCAAGCCTCAGTTAGGATACTGTGCCCGGACGAGCGTACACAATAAGGAAGGATTTTGAATCCCGGGTAAGACTCACACCAGCCACACCAATCACACTGTACAACCTGTGATCTGAACCCAGTTAACAGCATGATAACAGCGGAGCCTCTGAAAAGATGGCTCACAACAATAATAACCCGATTTTTGTAACAATAACTATGTACAAATATTGCAGGCAATCCGCACTTGGGATGGGCGCCCAGCATCCACTACGGACTACGAGAAATAGAATTATCGGTAAGTAAATTCTTATTTTCTCTGACGTCCTAAGTGGATGCTGGGGACTCCGTCAGGACCATGGGGATTATACCAAAGCTCCCAAACGGGCGGGAGAGTGCGGATGACTCTGCAGCACCGAATGAGAGAACTCCCGGTCCTCCTCAGTCAGGGTGTGCCCCTGACCAAGTATCTGCTCGGCAAAGTTGTAAAGCCGAGACCCCTCGGGCAGCCGCCCAAGATGAGCCCACCTTCCTTGTGGAATGGGCATTTACATATTTTGGCTGTGGCAGGCCTGCCACAGCATGTGCAAGCTGAATTGTACTACACATCCAACTAGCAATCGTCTGCTTAGAATCAAGAGCACCCAGTTTATTGGGTGCATACAGGATAACAGCAAGTCAGTTTTCCTGACTCCAACCGTCCTGGAAACCTATATTTTCAGGGCCCTGACAACATCTAGCAACTTGGAGTCCTCCAAGTCCCTAGTAGCCGCAGGTACCACAATAAGCTGGTTCAGGTGAAACACTGACACCACCTTAGGGAGAAACTGGGGACGAGTCCGCAGCTCTGCCCTGTCCGAATGGACAATCAGATATGGGCTTTTGTGAGACAAAGCCGCCAATTCTGACACTCGCCTGGCCGAGGCCAGGGCCAACAGCATGGTCACTTTCCATGTGAGATATTTCAAATCCACAGATTTGAGCGGTTTAAACCAATGTGATTTGAGGAATCCCAGAACTACGTTGAGATCCCACAGTGCCACTGGAGGCACAAAAGGGGGTTGTATATGCAGTACTCCCTTGACAAACTTCTGGACTTCAGGAACTGAAGCCAATTCTTTTTGGAAGAAAATCGAGAGGGCCGAAATTTGAACCTTAATGGACCCCAATTTGAGGCCCATAGACACTCCTGTTTGCAGGAAATGCAGGAATCGACCGAGTTGAAATTTCTTCGTGGGGCCTTCCTGGCCTCACACCACGCAACATATTTTCGCCACATGTGGTGATAATGTTGTGCGGTCACCTCCTTCCTGGCTTTGACCAGGGTAGGAATGACCTCTTCCGGAATGCCTTTTTCCCTTAGGATCCGGCGTTCAACCGCCATGCCGTCAAACGCAGCCGCAGTAAGTCTTGGAACAGACATGGTACTTGCTGAAGCAAGTCCCTTCTTAGCGGCAGAGGCCATGAGTCCTCTGTGAGCATCTCTTGAAGTTCCAGGTACCAAGTCCTTCTTGGCCAATCCGGAGCCACGAGTATAGTTCTTACTCCTCTACGTCTTATAATTCTCAGTACCTTGGGTATGAGAAGCAGAGGAGGGAACACATACACTGACTGGTACACCCACGGTGTTACCAGAGCGTCCACAGCTATTGCCTGAGGGTCTCTTGACCTGGCGCAATACCTGTCCAGTTTTTTGTTCAGGCGGGACGCCATCATGTCCACCTTTGGTCTTTGCCAATGGTTCACAATCATGTGGAAGACTTCCCGATGAAATCCCCACTCTCCCGGGCATCGGAATGACAGTGCTATCACCTGATTTTCCGCCCAGCGAAGAATCCTTGCAGTTTCTGCTATTGCCCTTCTGCTTCTTGTGCCGCCCTGTCTGTTTACGTGGGCGACTGCCGTGATGTTGTCCCACTGGATCAATACCGGCTGACCTTGAAGCAGAGGTCTTGCTAAGCTTAGAGCATTGTAACTTGCCCTTAGCTCCAGTATATTAATGTGGAGAGAATTCTCCAGACTTGATCACATTCCCTGGAAATTTTTTCCCTGTGTGACTGCTCCCCAGCCTCTCAGGCTGGCATCCCTGGTCACCAGGACCCTTCCTGAATGCCGAATCTGCGGCCCATTAGTAGATGAGTACTTTGCAGCCACCGCAGAAGAAACACCCTTGTCCTTGGAGACAGGGTTATCCGCTGATGCATCTGAAGATGCGATCCGGACCATTTTTCCAGCAGATCCCACTGAAAAGTTCTTGCGTGAAAACTGCCAAATGGAATCGCTTCGTAAGAAGCCACCATTTTTCCCAGGACCCTTGTGCAATGATGCACTGACACTTTTCCTGGTTTTAGGAGATTCCTGACTAGCTCGGATAACTCCCTGGCTTTCTTCTCCGGGAGAAACACCCTTTTCTGGACTGTGTCCAGAATCATCCCTAGGAACAGCCGATGTGTCGTCGGAAACAACTGCGGTTTTGGAATATTTAGAATCCACCCGTGCTGTCGTAGAACTACTTGAGATAGTGCTACTCCGACCTCCAACTGTTCTCTGGACCTTGCTCTTATCAGGAGGTCGTCCATTTTCTTTGAAGAAGAATCATCATTTCGGCCATTACCTTGGTAAAGACCCGGGGTGCCGTGGACAATCCAAACGGCAGCGTCTGAAACTGATAGTGACAGTTCTGTACCACGAACCTGAGGTACCCTTGGTGAGAAGGGCAAATTGGGACATGGAGGTAAGTATCCCTGATGTCCCGGGACACCCTATAGTCCCCTTCTTCCTGGTTCGCTATCACTGCTCTGAGTGACTCCATCTTGATTTGAACCTTTGTAAGTGTTCAAATATTTCAGATTTAGAATAGGTCTCACCGAGCCTTCTGGCTTCAGTACCACAACATAGTGTGGAATAATACCCCTTTTCTTGTTGTAGGAGGGGTACTTTGATTATCACCTGCTGGGAATACAGCTTGTGAATTGTTTCCAATACTGCCTCCCTGTCGGAGGGAGACGTTGGTAAAGCAGACTTCAGGAACCTGCGAGGGGGAAACGTCTCGACTTTCCAATCTGTACCCCTGGGATCCTACTTGTAGGATCCAGGGGTCCTGTACGGCCCCAGCGTCATGCTGAGAAACTTGGCAGAAGCGGTGGAGGCTTCTGTTCCTGGGAATGGGCTGCCTGCTGCAGTCTTCTTCCCTTTCCTCTATCCCTGGGCAGATATGACTCTTATGGGGACGAAAGGACTGAGGCTGAAAAGACGGTGTCTTTTTCTGCAGAGATGTGACTTAGGGTAAAAACGGTGGATTTTCTAGCAGTTGCCGTGGCCACCAGGTCCGATGGACCGACCCCAAATAACTCCTCCCCTTTATACGGCAATACTTCTTTGTGCCGTTTGGAATCTGCATCACCTGACCACTGTCGTGTCCATAAACATCTTCTGGCAGATATGGACATCGCACTTACTCTTGATGCCAGAGTGCAAATATCCCTCTGTGCATCTCGTATATATAGAAATGCATCCTTTAAATGCTCTATAGTCAATAAAATACTGTCCCTGTCAAGGGTATCAATATTTTTAGTCAGGGAATCCGACCAAGCCACCCCAGCTCTGCACATCCAGGCTGAGGCGATCGCTGGTCGCAGTATAACACCAGTATGTGTGTATATACTTCTTAGGATATTTTCCAGCCTCCTATCAGTTGGCTCCTTGAGGACGGCCCTATCTGGAGACGGTACCGCCACTTGTTTTGATAAGCGTGTGAGCGCCTTATCCACCCTAAGGGGTGTTTCCCAACGCGCCCTAACTTCTGGCGGGAAAGGGTATACCGCCAATAATTTTCTATCGGGGGAAACCCGCGCATCATCACACACTTCATTTAATTTATCTGATTCAGGAAAAACTACAGGTAGTTTTTTCACACCCCACATAATACCCTTTTTTGTGGTACTTGTAGTATCAGAAATATGTAACACCTCCTTCATTGCCCTTAACAAGTAACGTGTGGCCCTAAAGGAAAATACGTTTGTTTCTTCACCGTCGACACTGAAATCAGTGTCCGTGTCTGTGTCGACCGACTGAGGTAAATGGGCGTTTTAAAGCCCCTGACGGTGTTTGAGACGCCTGGACAGGTACTATTTTTTTGCCGGCCGTCTCTGTTGACATTATCACGTAATTCCTTGAATAAGCCATCCATTCCGGTGTCGACTCCCTAGAGAGTGACATCACCATTACAGGCAATTGCTCCGCCTCCTCACCAACATCGTCCTCATACATGTCGACACACACGTACCGACACACAGCACACACACAGGGAATGCTCTGATAGAGGACAGGACCCCACTAGCCCTTTGGGGAGACAGAGGGAGAGTTTGCCAGCACACACCAAAAACGCTATAATTATACAGGGACAACCTTTATATAAGTGTTTTTCCCTTATAGCATTTTAATATATATAGTCATATCGCCAAATAAGTGCCCCCCCTCTCTGTTTTAACCCTGTTTCTGTAGTGCAGTGCAGGGGAGAGCCTGGGAGCCTTCCCACCAGCATTTCTGTGAGGAAAAATGGCGCTGTGTGCTGAGGAGAATAGGCCCCGCCTCCTTTTCGGCGGGCTTCTTCTCCCGTTTTTCTGAGACCTGGCAGGGGTTAAATACATCCATATAGCCCCCAGGGGCTATATGTGATGTATTTTTAGCCAGAATAAGGTACTATCATTGCTGCCCAGGGCGCCCCCCCCCAGCGCCCTGCACCCTCAGTGACCGCTGCTATGAAGTGTGCTGACAACAATGGCGCACAGCTGCAGTGCTGTGCGCTACCTTATGAAGACTGAAAAGTCTTCTGCCGCCGGTTTCTGGACCTCTTCACTTTTCGGCATCTGCAAGGGGGTCGGCGGCGCGGCTCCGGGACGAACCCCAGGGTGAGACCTGTGTTCCGACTCCCTCTGGAGCTAATGGTGTCCAGTAGCCTAAGAAGCCAATCCATCCTGCACGCAGGTGAGTTCACTTCTCTCCCCTAAGTCCCTCGATGCAGTGAGCCTGTTGCCAGCAGGACTCACTGAAAATAAAAAACCTAACAAAACTTTTACTCTAAGCAGCTCTTTAGGAGAGCCACCTAGATTGCACCCTTCTCGGCCGGGCACAAAAATCTAACTGGGGCTTGGAGGAGGGTCATAGGGGGAGGAGCCAGTGCACACCACCTGATCCTAAAGCTTTTACTTTTGTGCCCTGTCTCCTGCGGAGCCGCTAATCCCCATGGTCCTGACGGAGTCCCCAGCATCCACTTAGGACGTCAGAGAAATAAAAAAATTTTTTTCAAATCCCCCCCCCCACAAATATCATTTTGGAACATCGTGACAATCGGAACATCAGAAACATCGTAACTTTAATTTTAAAAGCCGGGACAGACTGCAGGTATACAGGGGAGCTTGGGAGGGTTAATTTACACAGTGGCTATTGTCTGCAGCTGCTGGAGGGGTGGTCCTGCCATGCTGACCAATCAGCAGTGATCAGCAGCACGGCAGACACACGGGGAGAGTGCAGGGAGGCAGAGGGACCTTCCGGTCCCTCTGACAGCAGCAGCGGAGAGAAGTTTCCCTTCCCTGCCGCTGCTAACAGTGTTTATCTGACTG
Source organism: Pseudophryne corroboree (assembly GCF_028390025.1). Taxonomy (NCBI): domain Eukaryota; kingdom Metazoa; phylum Chordata; class Amphibia; order Anura; family Myobatrachidae; genus Pseudophryne; species Pseudophryne corroboree. The sequence goes on along the minus strand of NC_086447.1, from coordinate 573,212,682 downwards.
GTCGCATCCTGAGCGACCAGGTCAGGAAAAGCACTTGCAGGCATGGTCGCATCTGATGCGACCATGCCAGGCAAGTGGCTTAATATGCCCCCTATGAAAGGCTGCTGTTAGTGGTAACAAAACATTCTTAAACTTCGCCCCTAATTAAATCTTTCCCTGTAATTTTGCAAATTCAGACATGGTTGCCATGGATTGGCACACCCTCTATCTGTACCGTTTTAGCCGGTATAGTACTTTTTTTTTTATGGTCTGTACCAGCTAAAACGGGTCTGTATTGTTTGTACCTGGTGCTGCAGCGTTTGTATAGCAGCGCTGCAGGGACACGGACTCCCATAGCGCTGCTCAGTGACAGACGGCTTCCACTGTCCTTCCCTGACAGCGCTGGCAGCCCCCAGGATAGCCGCCAGTATCATAGACAGTCAGTGCCCCTATCAGTGGTTACACCCCCTGTACCTTTTTTTAAGGTAAATGGAGGGTATGGGATGAAGGTCCACAACTTAATCAAATTATTTATGGTCAATGAAATAGGCAAAATTGTGCTGCATACCTCAGAACATGACCCTCTCCAGGAGGGACACAATGCTCTGCTCCTGGACTTCCCTCCTAATTTATGATTGCCATCACCTGTGCTGAAACGTGCCGGAAATCATAAGTTAAGAGAAAATCAGAGCATTGCGTCCCTCCTGGAGAGGGTCATGTTGGGAGGTATTCTGCTGGTGGATACTAATCATAAAATACGTGGACAAACAGAAGTGCAACCTGAACCTAACTATGGGGGTAATTCCAAGTTGATCGCAGCAGGAATTTTGTTTGCAGTTGGGCAAAACCATGTGCACTGCAGGGGAGGCAGATATAACATGTGCAGAGAGTTAGATTTGGGTGGGTTATTTTATTTCTGTGCAGGGTAAATACTGGCTGCTTTATTTTTACACTGCAAATTAGATTGCAGATTGAACACAACACACCCAGATCTAACTCTCTCTGCACATGTTAAATCTTCCTCCCCTGCAGTGCACATGGTTTTGCCCAACTGCTAACAAAATTCCTGCTGCGATCAACTTGGAATTACCCCCTATGGGCCCAATTCAGGCCTGATCGCTGTGCTGCAAATTTGCAGTGGTCTGCGATCAGGTAGTCGCTGCCCAGGGAGAGTGAAAACCCGCCCCATGCAGATGTTGCGAATGCATGTGTACGCGATGCGAAAATTCCACCAGACAGCGGACATCTGCAAATCCATTCGCAACTCACTCACCACCGAATAATTTTTCCAGTCTGTGCGTAGCCCAGGACTTACTACTACAGTGCGATACAAACAGGCTGTTCGGGGCCGGAGTTGACGTCACACACCCGCCCTGAAAAAGCTTGGGAACGCCTGCGTTTTTCCTGACACTACCAGAAAATGGCCAGTTACCACCCACAAATGTCCACTTCCTGTCAATCACCTAGCGAATGCCTTGCGATAGAAATTTTCGCACCATCCTGTCGCTGTCTGGCGATGCGCCTGCGCATTGCGGTCCATACACAGTCATTCGATAATCGCCCGCTGTGCAAACTTGCACAACAGCGATCAGGTCTGAATCAATCGGACCCTATAACAGATGACCTCAATTTACTTTAGTTAATAAGAAACTTTTGGCCTAGAGGTGCGGTAAAAAACAAACAAAAAAAACGCTTCTACACGAGGTAGCTCTCCCTGACTCATGAAAGGTTTTGAACCACTGACTCAGCGAAGCAGTTTCACTACACGTGACTTTGTCGCTGCTGTTAATAAAGATTGGTAGAAAAAAAATGCCTGTGTGACCAAGGCAAAATGCGGCGGTTGCTAGGGGAGTGTGGTGTGTACCTGGTAACCGGTCACTAAGGAACGCTGTAGCTGTGTTGCCACTTCTCAGAGCCGATCCCTGTCCCTAGAAGAGAAGCCTGTGACAGCGGTATGTGAGGGCGGATGACGGGACCTGGGGTGACGGTGTCACATGCACTAGTTTTAATGGGGGGTTGTTTGACCACCACCCACCTGTGCAACTGTAAGAACTTTAAGGCTCTCATAGTGTGAGATGAGTGACCCGTGCCTATTACCCGTGTGTCAGAGGAGGCAGCGGGCACTGGGGGAGACGCTACACCCGGCAGGACTGCCCTCAATGCGTTGTGTGGGGGAAAAGATTTCTCATGTGGTGACAGTTACTTTTCTACCAGGCATTCCGTTACTTTCTCCACGTATATACGTACTGCACTGCTGCGCAGATGGCGGTCATCCCCATTTTCTTTTTAAGTATTGAAACTAAGGTTCTCTTTAAGTTTCTTTTTGTTGTATTTCATGCCTCTGATTTTCTTAGGTGTTGTATAAAAGCACTGGGTTTGCTACTTATGCGGCTTGGAGGATGTGTTATCATTCTAGACTTTTTTTTTTTTGCATATCATTACAGTAGTATTGTCATCATGTGCATTGATTTGTGTACATTGTGTCATGTTAGTGATCCATGTCTACGTAGAGTTAATGTCAAATGTTTCTGTCACCATGAACTTGGGGTTGGGTATGATGATATTTATGTAGAATTGCTATATTAAAGTCAGGTAATATTTTCCCTAAGCTAACAACTTTGCACAGGCTGGGTACGAAATCCCGATGGTGCCCACCCTGACATCCACATTACTGGCAGCGGAATTCCAATGAATATTGGTTAGTATTTTTGACCCTTACCCACCCCTCCCACACCTAAACACCTCCCCCCCATCCCTTACCGCAACCTAATCTTCTCCCTATGGCTTAACCCTAACCATAATACTCACCTTTAGTATTCTGACCATCAGGATTCCGTAGCCAGTACTATGACCGTCCAGATGGTGAGCGCAGAGATCCTGACTACATACTCTTTGCACATGTAAAAGTTTTAAATAGTAGGTCTACTGTATTACCAAACCACACCACATAGCCGTACAGTTTTTTGTGTGTAATTACTGAATTAAGGCCCAAATATATTAAACCTTAAAAAGTGATAAAGTGGAGATGGGTAAAGAGTGATAAAGTATCAGCCAACCAGCTCCTAATTGTCATTTCTCTGACGTCCTAAGTGGATGCTGGGACTCCGTAAGGACCATGGGGAATAGCGGCTCCGCAGGAGACTTGGCACAACTAAAAGAAAGCTTTAGACTACTGGTGTGCACTAGCTCCTCCCACCATGACCCTCCTCCAGACTTTAGTTAGAATATTGTGCCCGGCTGAGCTGGATGCACACTAGGGGCTCTCCTGAGCTCCTAGAAAGAAAGTATATTTTAGGTTTTTTATTTTACAGTGAGATCTGCTGGCAACAGACTCACTGCAGAGAGGGACTAAGGGGAGAAGAAGCGAACCTACCTAACTGGTGGTAGCTTGGGCTTCTTAGGCTACTGGACACCATTAGCTCCAGAGGGATCGACCACAGGACCCGACCTTGATGTTCGGTCCCGGAGCCGCGCCGCCGGCCCCCTTACAGAGCCAGAAGCAAGAAGTGCTCCTGAAAATCGGCGGCAGAAGACTTCTGTCTTCAACAAGGTAGCGCACAGCACTGCAGCTCCTCATGCACACCTCACACTCCGGTCACTGATGGGTGCAGGGCGCTGGGGGGGGGGCGCCCTGAGGGCAATATAAGACACCTTGGCTGGCAAATCTACACCATATATAGTCAGGAAGGCTATATAGGTGTAAAAATACCCCTGCCAGAATTCCAGAAAAAGCGGGAGAAGTCCGCCGGAAAAGGGGCGGGGCCATCTCCCTCAGCACACTGGCGCCATTTTTCCCTCACAGCTCCGCTGGAAGGACGCTCCCTGGCTCTCCCCTGCAGTGTCAAGCTACATAAGGGTAAAAAAGAGAGGGGGGGCACTAAATTTAGGCGCAGTATATATAATATAAGCAGCTATAAGGGAAAAACACTCATTTATAGTGGGATCCCTGTGTTATATAGCGCTCTGGTGTGTGCTGGCATACTCTCTCTCTGTCTCCCCAAAGGGCTTTGTGGGGTCCTGTCCTCTGTCAGAGCATTCCCTGTGTGTATGCGGTGTGTCGGTACGGCTGTGTCGACATGTTTGATGAGGAGGCTTATGTGGAGGCGGAACAGATGCCGATAAATGTGATGTCACCCCCTGCGGGGTCGACACCTGAGTGGATGGTTCTGTGGAAGGAATTACGCGGCAGTGTCGACTCCTTGCATAAAAGGTTTGACGACATACCAAATGTGGGACAGCCGGCTTCTCAGCCTGTGCCTGCCCAGGCGTCTCAAAAGCCATCAGGGGCTCTAAAACGCCCGCTACCTCAGATGGCAGACACAGATGTCTACATGGATACTGACTCCAGTGTCGACGACGATGAGACTAATGTATCTTCCAATAGGGCCACACGTTATATGATTGAGGCAATGAAAAATGTGTTGCATATTTCTGATGTTACCCCGGGTACCACAAAAAAGGGTATTATGTTTGGAGAGAAAAAACTACCAGTTGTTTTTCCTCCATCTGAGGAATTAAATGAAGAGTTTGAAGAAGCGTGGGCTTCCCCTGATAAGAAACTGGTAATTTCTAAGAGGTTACTAATGGCGTACCCTTTCCCGCCAGAGGATAGGTCACGTTGGGAAACATCCCCTAGGGTGGATAAAGCGCTCACACGCTTGTCAAAGAAGGTGGCACTACCGTCTCCGGATACGGCCGCCCTGAAGGAATCTGCTGATAGAAAGCAGGAGGCTATCCTGAAGTCTATATATACACACACAGGTGTTATACTGAGACCAGCTATTGCTTCAGCATGGATGTGCAGTGCTGCAGCTGCGTGGTCAGATTCCCTGTCGGAAAATATTGAAACCCTAGACAGGACACTATATTGCTAACCGTAGAGCATATTAAAGACGCACTCTTATACATGAGGGATGCACAGAGGGATATTTGCCGGCTGGCATCTAAAATAAGTGCAATGTCCATTTCTGCCAGGAGAGGGTTATGGACTCGGCAGTGGACAGGAGATGCAGATTCAAAAAGGCACATGGAAGTTTTGCCTTATAAGGGTGAGGAGTTGTTCGGGGATGGTCTCTCGGACCTCGTTTCCACAGCAACAGCTGGGAAGTCTACATTTTTACCCCATGTTCCCTCACAGCCAAAGAAAGCACCGTGTTATCAGGTACAGTCCTTTCGGCCCAATAAGGGCAAGCGGGTTAAGGGCGCGTCCTTTCTGCCCAGAGGCAGAGGTAGAGGGAAAAAGCTGCAGCATACAGCCAGTTCCCAGGAGCAAAAGTCCTCCCCCGCTTCCTCTAAGTCCACAGCATGACGCTGGGGCTCCACAGGCGGAGCCAGGTACGGTGGGGGCCCGTCTCAAAAATTTCAGCAATCAGTGGGCTCGCTCACGGGTGGATCCCTGGATCTTTCAAGTAGTATCTCAGGGGTACAAGCTGGAATTCGAGACGTCTCCCCCCCGCCTTTTCCTCAAATCTGCCTTACCAACAACTCCCTCAGGCAGGGAGGCAGTGTTACAGGCAATTCACAAGCTGTATTCACAACAGGTGATAGTAAAGGTGCCCCTACTTCAACAAGGACGGGGTTACTATTCCACAATGTTTGTGGTACCGAAACCGGACGGTTCGGTGAGACCCATTTTAAATTTGAAATCCTTGAACACGTATATAAAAAAATTCAAGTTCAAGATGGAATCGCTCAGGGCGGTTATTGCAAGCCTGGACGAGGGGGATTACATGGTATCACTGGACATCAAGGATGCTTACCTGCATGTCCCCATTTACCATCCTCACCAGGAGTACCTCAGATTTGTGGTACAGGATTGTCATTGCCAATTCCAGACGTTGCCGTTCGGTCTATCCACAGCTCCGAGGGTCTTTACCAAGGTAATGGCCGAAATGATGATACTCCTTCGAAAGAAGGGAGTTTTAATTATCCCGTACTTGGACGAAGGCGAGATCCAAGGAGCAGTTGTTGGTCGGGGTAGCACTATCTCGGGAGGTGCTACAACAGCACGGCTGGATTCTGAATATTCCAAAGTCACAGCTGGTCCCTACGACACGTCTACTGTTCCAGGGGATGGTTCTGGACACAGAACAGAAAAAAGTGTTTCTCCCGGAGGAGAAGGCCAAGGAGCTGTCATCTCTAGTCAGAGGCCTTCTAAAACCAAAACAGGTGTCGGTGCATCACTGCACGCGGATCCTGGGAAAGATGGTAGCTTCCTACGAAGCAATTCCATTCGGCAGGTTCCATGCAAGAACCTTTCAGTGGGACCTGTTGGACAAGTGGTCCGGATCGTATCTTCAGATGCATCGGCTGATAACCCTGTCTCCAATGACCAGGGTGTCTCTGCTGTGGTGGCTGCAGAGTGCTCATCTTCAAGAGGGCCGCAGATTCGGCATACAGGACTGGGTCCTGGTGACCACGGATGCCAGCCTTCGAGGCTGGGGGGCAGTCACACAGGGAAGAAACTTCCAAGGACTATGGTCAAGCCAGGAGACTTCTCTGCACATAAATATTCTGGAACTGAGGGCCATTTACAATGCCCTAAGTCAGGCAAAACCCCTGCTTCAAAACCAGCCGGTACTGATCCAGTCAGACAACATCACGGCGGTCGCCCATGTAAACCGACAGGGCGGCACGAGAAGCAGGACGGCGATGGCAGAAGCCACAAGGATTCTCCGATGGGCGGAAAATCACGTGTTAGCACTGTCAGCAGTGTTCATTCCAGGAGTGGACAACTGGGAAGCAGACTTCCTCAGCAGGCACGACCTCCACCCGGGAGAGTGGGGACTTCATCCAGAAGTCTTCCAACTGATTGTAAACCGTTGGGAAAGGCCACAGGTGGACATGATGGCGTCCCGCCTAAACAAAAAGCTAGAAAAGTATTGCGCCAGGTCAAGAGACCCGCAGGCGATAGCTGTGGACGCTCTAGTGACACCGTGGGTGTACCGGTCGGTTTATGTGTTCCCTCCTCTTCCTCTCATACCAAAGGTACTGAGGATAATAAGGAGAAGAGGAGTAAGAACTATACTCATTGTTCCGGATTGGCCAAGAAGAGCTTGGTACCCGGAACTTCAAGAAATGATCTCAGAGGACCCATGGCCTCTGCCGCTCAGACAGGACCTGCTGCAGCAGGAGCCTGTCTGTTCCAAGACTTACCGCGGCTGCGTTTGACGGCATGGCGGTTGAACATTGGATCCTGAAGGAAAAGGGCATTCCGGAGGAAGTCATTCCTACGCTGATTAAAGCTAGTAACCGCAAACCATTATCACCGCATATGGCGAAAATATGTTGCGTGGTGTGAGGCCAGGAAGGCCCCAACGGAAGAATTTCAGCTGGGCCGTTTCCTGCACTTTCTACAGTCGGGGGTGACTATGGGCCTAAAATTGGGTTCCATTAAGGACCAGATTTCGGCTCTATCGATTTTCTTCCAGAGAGAACTGGCTTCACTACCTGAAGTTAAAACTTTTGTTAAGGGAGTGCTGCATATTCAGCCCCCTTTTGTGCCTCCAGTGACACCTTGGGATCTCAACGTGGTGTTGGATTTTCTAAAGTCACATTGGTTTGAGCCACTTAAAACCGTGGAATTGAAATATCTCACGTGGAAAGTGGTCATGTTGTTGGCCTTGGCTTCGGCCAGGCGTGTATCAGAATTGGCGGCTTTGTCATGTAAAAGCCCTTATCTGATTTTCCATATGGATAGGGCAGAATTGAGGACTCGTCCCCAATTTCTCCCTAAGGTGGTATCAGCCTTTCATCTGAACCAACCTATCGTGGTGCCTGCGGCTACTAAAGACTTGGAGGCTTCCAAGTCGTTGGATGTAGTCAGGGCCCTGAAAATGTATGTTTCCAGGACAGCTGGAGTCAGAAAGACTGACTCGCTATTTATCCTGTATGCGCCCAACAAGTTGGGTGCACCTGCTTCAAAGCAGACTATTGCTCGCTGGATCTGTAGTACGATTCAGCTTGCACATTCTGCGGCTGGACTGCCGCATCCTAAATCAGTGAAAGCCCATTCCACGAGGAAGGTGGGCTCTTCTTGGGCGGCTGCCCGAGGGGTCTCGGCTCTTCAACTTTGCCGAGCAGCTACTTGGTCGGGGTCAAACACGTTTGCTAAATTCTATAAGTTTGACACCCTGGCTGAGGAGGACCTAGAGTTTGCCCATTCGGTGCTGCAGAGTCATCCGCACTCTCCCGCCCGTTTGGGAGCTTTGGTATAATCCCCATGGTCCTTACGGAGTCTCAGCATCCACTTAGGACGTCAGAGAAAATAAGAATTTACTCACCGGTAATTCTATTTCTCGTAGTCCGTAGTGGATGCTGGGCGCCCATCCCAAGTGCGGATTGTCTGCAATACTTGTATATAGTTATTGTTTAACTAAAGGGTTATTGTTGAGCCATCTGTTGAGAGGCTCAGTTGTTATACTGTTAACTGGGTATTGTATCACGAGTTATACGGTGTGATTGGTGTGGCTGGTATGAGTCTTACCCGGGATTCAAAATCCTTCCTTATTGTGTCAGCTCTTCCGGGCACAGTATCCTAACTGAGGTCTGGAGGAGGGTCATGGTGGGAGGAGCCAGTGCACACCAGTAGTCTAAAGCTTTCTTTTAGTTGTGCCCAGACTCCTGCGGAGCCGGTATTCCCCATGGTCCTTACGGAGTCCCAGCATCCACTACGGACTACGAGAAATAGAATTACCGGTGAGTAAATTCTTATTTTTTCAAACATGGCAGTTAGGAAGCTGATTGACTGGTACTTTATCACTCTTTATTCATCTCCACTTTATCACTTTTTAAGGCTTAATACATTTGGGCCAAAATACAAACTTTCATATCTATTCCAAAGGCTGCAGTACTGTATCATGAATTCATTTCTTTTGATACTATTAGAACGTAGGCATTATTACGGGATCCGTTTAAATTTGCCGTCTGTCGGGGTCCTGGCGGTCAGGATATCGATGCCGGAATCCCGCCAGCTGGCAATGCTGCTGGCTGGAATACCGGCTCTACAAGACTATTCCCACTTGTGAGTATCCACGACATCCATAGAGTGGGAATAGATCCTGTGGCGAGCGCAATGAGCCACCGAGACTGCAGTGTAGTGAGTGCAGTGAGCCCGCAAGGGGACTCTGCGCTCGCTCCACTGCCGGCATACTAGCTGCCGGGATGCAGCTGTCGATACATTGACAGCCAGACTTTCTGACTAAAATATTAATAAAAAAACGTATGCATTGCTGTTTATGCACACACAGAAGCACTTGCATAGATAGATAGATAGATAGATAGATAGATACAGATGAAAGGTAAAGTTGGACCACCCTCTTTTCAAAATGATGTATTTTTACCTACAGGATGACTCTCGCATGGCACTAAACAGCTCAGAGCAGCACTGGTTACATGACTAAGGAACAGTGACCCTCACATATGAAATTTGGGGACTCAATCCAATTACCCGCAAAGGGGGAAAGTTACATTTGTAGTGTCATGTAAATGCCAGCAACAGCACCGTAATTCACTCATTGTGGCCCGATCTCACCCTGGATTCACAGATTTTTGTACGCTGCCCTTTGGGGCTGCAAACAAAAATTTGCAAGGCCGTTAGTGCAGCTTTATGCCGCACTTATGGCACCAACTTACACCCGCGGACGTCACATGTAATTAGATAGACCACATGGAATTATGTATATCTGCTTTAATATATAGGTACTTTATGCCTTTTCATAATATTGTATATAGATTTCAATATTTTCCTCATATTAAAGTTTGTGTGCAATAAATTAAGTAATAGGTACTGTGCATAATCTGCATAGAACTGTGTGATATATTGGTCATATGTAATAGGGTCCGAGTTTGCCGGAGGTCCGGGATGCCGACCGACCTCGAACATTTTTTTAAAACGGCAATAATTTACAAGGCATCCCGCACCTCCGGCAAGCTCTATTACCCTATTACATATGCCCCTCTATATTCATATGATGGGAAGAAGTTAGTTTGTAGACAGTTACAATGCTGACAGCATAATACCGACACAGTACTAATGCTAATTAAAGCCCATACAATACATAGTGAATATAATTTACAATTTAGGTTAAGCAGATCTTTAACACTTTTGATGTCATTATACTGACAAACTCAAAAGGTTCTTATGCATTTTCTAACACAAAGTCTTCTCTCTAGCAGCATCCCTGGGTGTATGACGGAACCACTAGGAAACAACTAGAAAGACACAGCCATGACGTCTGTATTGCCCAACCAGAAGGATATGGGAAGTGGAACATACACTTTCTCCAGCCATCCAAGGGTTGTTCAAAATCGCAGGAAGTACCGAGGAGTAGAGCCACTAATGTGAGTGTAATATCCAAGACCTGCATGAAACCAAGACAATAGGGTGGTCTATTAGAAGCCTAGCATGGGCAAGTGCAGGATTTCAGAGTGGAGTTTCTATCTGTATAGACAGAGGATATTCATGCACTCCATTCATGCACAATTGGCTTTTCTTTTACCAGTTACCAATTTTCTGCCACATCCCACTGCATTTGCATATGTCCGCCCACAAGGTGGATGACATAGTGACAGGCAAACATAGGAAATATGGGCAGATTATTGAGAATGTACACACACACTGCTCAATATCTGGGGATTGTGGCAGATATTTTTGGTCTGGGCCGATTGATCGGAAAATCGATTGTTCGGGTTTGTGTGCAAGAGTTTCCCGAATTATCGGCGAAACGCCACCACGATCATTCGTACACACTATACAATAAATCAGGCCAATGTCCCAATTATTGGCAAATCAGCCCAATAATTGTGTACTGTGTATCTAGCTTTACACTTGGTATCTGGAAAGAGGAGCGTTATTGACAGGGTTAAAAGGTTGACATACAAAATGTTGACACAGTAAGGTTGGCACATGCTTTTCATGATTTGAAGGGTTAGGGTTAGTGTATGGGAGGGTTGGTTAGAGTTAGGCACTAGGAGGGGGGATAGGTTTAGGCAATGGGAGGGTTGGTTAGGGTTAGGCACTAGGGGGAGTGTTAGAGTTAAGCTATGGCGGGGTTGGTTAGGGTTAGACACTAGGGGAAGGTTAGGCTATGGGAGGGTTGGTTAGGGTTAGGCACTAGGGGGAGAGTTAAGCTTAGACTAAAATAACAAAAATAAAAATCATGAAAAACACATGTTGACCTGTTTTATGTTATGCTTTTAACTCTGTCGACCTTAGTCACTGTTTACCTATTGACTGTAGACCTATTGACCCTGTCGACCTATTGACTCGGTCTACCTATTGTATGTCGACCGATTGGCTGTCTAGACGCTGTCTAGCCTTCAATCCACATCCTTTACACTTTGCAATGAAAGATTTATAATAGGGGCTTAACATGATAATAGTGGGCCACATAGTAAGATTTTGAAGGCCCCACATAGTTTCTAGTGAAGGTACCTTCTCCTCGCCTTCCTTGCCAGTCTAGCTGCCCATGACCAATACTCTGCACTCCTCATTGTACTTTCTGTTCGAAGAAGACAAAAACATCCGCATTCGCTCTTAACATAATTAAATTTTGGAACACTAGAATGCTGGTTCCAGATTGATGGGAAAAATTTACGACCTATTCAATTTTGATGGGGTACTGAACAATAATGCTCTATTCCAGCTGTCACTGTCTTCTCCGAAGGGCCGACCAATTAGAATGTAGCAGGAACCAGGAAGTAGAATAAAAAATAACATCAGTAAAAAATCAGAGATGGTGGGAAATAATCAACCTCTCACAATTGGTGCAAAAATATGGGATATTGACCTCAAATGTTTGCAAAGCATCAATGTTGATGTCCAATCTATAGTTTGCAATCGAACATAAGGGAGCTAATTAACAGTAGTGTCGACCTTATTTTCTCCTTTTTTAGAGGAGAGAAGAACTCTGTATAGGGATTCAACTCAGACCCATTTTGAAATCCCAGGTGTTTTGTGGTTACTGGGATACATTCCCACAATTAATGCCCAGTTTATAATTAAAGGAAAAAGTGGTATAAAAAAGTTGTATCAAAAAGCAGTCAGTTTTGAATAACATTTTATTTGTTCAAATCTAAAGAGTAAGAGTATTTCTCTAACGTCCTAAGTGGATGCTGGGGACTCCGTCAGGACCATGGGGTTTAGCGGCTCCGCAGGAGACAGGGCACAATAATAAAAGCTTTAGGATCAGGTGGTGTGCACTGGCTCCTCCCCCTATGACCCTCCTCCAAGCCTCAGTTAGATCTTTGTGCCCGGCCGAGAAGGGTGCAATCTAGGTGGCTCTCCTAAAGAGCTGCTTAGAATAAAAGTTTAAGTTAGGTTTTTTATTTTCAGTGAGTCCTGCTGGCAACAGGCTCACTGCTACGAGGGACTTAGGGGAGAGAAGTAAACTCACCTGCGTGCAGGATGGATTTGCTTCTTAGGCTACTGGACACCATTAGCTCCAGAGGGAGTCGGAACACAGGTCTCACCCTGGGGTTCGTCCCGGAGCCGTGCCGCCGACCCCCCTTGCAGATGCCGAAGTTGAAGAGGTCCAGAGGTCCAGAAACAGGCGGCAGAAGACTTTCAGTCTTCATAAGGTAGCGCACAGCACTGCAGCTGTGCGCCATTGTTGTCAGCACACTTCATACCAGCGGTCACTGAGGGTGCAGGGCGCTGGGGGGGGCGCCCTGGGCAGCAATGTATTATACCTTTTTTATGGCTAAAATACATCACATATAGCCCTTGAGGCTATATGGATGTATTTAACCCCTGCCAGATCTCACAAACTCCGGGAGAAGAGCCCGCCGTTTTAGGGGGCGGGGCCTATTCTCCTCAGCACACGGCGCCATTTTCCTGCTCAGCTCTGCTGTGAGGAAGGCTCCCAGGCTCTCCCCTGCACTGCACTACAGAAACAGGGTTAAAACAGAGAGGGGGGGCACTTATTTGGCGATATGATTACATATGTGAAAATGCTATAAGGGAAAACACTTGTATAAGGGGTTGTCCCTGTATAATTATAGCGTTTTTGGTGTGTGCTGGCAAACTCTCCCTCTGTCTCCCCAAAGGGCTAGTGGGGTCCTGTCCTCTATCAGAGCATTCCCTGTGTGTGTGCTGTGTGTCGGTACGTGTGTGTCGACATGTAGGAGGACGATGTTGGTGAGGAGGCGGAGCAAATTGCCTGTATTGGTGATGTCACTCTCTAGGGAGTCGACACCGGAATGGATGGCTTATTTAGGAATTACGTGATAATGTCAACACGATGCAAGGTCGGTTGACGACATGAGACGGCCGGCAAACAAATTAGTACCTGTCCAGGCGTCTCAGACACCGTCAGGGGCTTGTAAAAACGCCCATTTACCTCAGTTGGTCGACACAGACACAGACACGGACACTGACTTCAGTGTCGACGGTGAAGAAACAAACGTATTTTCCTTTAGGGCCACACGTTACATGTTAAGGGCAATGAAGGAGGTGTTACATATTTCTGATACTACAAGTACCACAAATAAGGGTATTATGTAGGGTGGGAATAATCTACTTGTAGTTTTTCCTGAATCAGATAAATTAAAGTGTGTGATGATACGTGGGTTTCCTCCGATAGAAAATTATTGGAGGTATACCCTTTCCCGCCAGAAGTGAGGGCGAGTTGGGAAACACACCTTAGGGTGGATAAGGCACTCACACGCTTATAAAAACAAGTGGCGTTACCGTCTCCAGATACGGCCGCCCTCAAAGAGCCAGCTGATAGGAAGCTGAAAAATATCCTAAAAAGTATATACACACATACTGGTGTTATACTACGACCAGCAATCGCCTCAGCCTGGATGTGCAGCGCTGGGGGGGCTTGGTCGGATTTCCTGACTGAAAATATTGATACCCTTGACAGGAACAATATTTTATTGACTATAGAGCATTTTAAGGATGCATTTCTATATATGCGAGATGCGCAGAGGGATATTTGCATTCTGGCATCAAGAGTAGATGTGATGTCCATATCTGCCAGACGATGTTTATAGACACGACAGTGGTCAGGTGATGCAGATTCCAGACGGCACATGGAAGTATTGCCGTATAAAGGGGCGGTCCATCGGACCTGGTGGCCATGGCAACAGCTGGAAAATCCACTTTTGTTACCCCAAGTCACATCTCAGCAGAAAAGGACACAGTCTTTTCAGTCTCAGTCCTTTCGTACCCATAAAGGCAGGCGGGCAAAAGGCCAGTCATATCTGCCCAGGGTTAGAGGAAAGGGAAGAAGACTGCAGCAGGCAGCCCATTCCCAGGAACAGAAGTCCTCCACAGCTTCTGCCAAGTCCGCAGCATGACGCTGGGGCCATACAAGCGTACTCAGGTGCGGTGGGGGGTCATCTCAAGAGTTTCAGCACGCAGTGGGCTCACTCGCAAGTGGACTCCTGGATCCTACACGTAGTATCCCAGGTGTACATTGGAAATTCGAGACGTCTTCCCCTCACAAGTTCCTGAAGTCTGCTTTACCAACGTCTCCCTCCGACAGGGAGGCAGTATTGGGAAAAAAATTCACAGGCTGTATTCCCAGCAGGTGATAATCAAAGTACCCCTCCTACAACAAGGGAAGGGGTATTATTCCACACTATATTGTGGTACTGAAGCCAAACGGCTCGGTGAGATCTAAAAGATTTGAACAATTACATACAAGGGTTCAAATCAAGATGGAGTCACTCAGAGCAGTGATAGCGAACCAGGACGATATGGTGTCACTGGATATCAGGGACGCTTACCTACATGTCCAAATTTTGCCCTTCTCACCAAGGGTATCTCAGGTTCGTGGTACAGAACTGTCACTATCAGTTCAGACGCTGCCGTTTGGATTGTCCACGGCACCCCGGGTCTTTACCATGGTAATGGCCGAAATGATGATTTTTCCTAAAAGAAATATGGACGCTTTCCTGATAAGGGCAAGGTCCAGAGAACAGTTGGCGGTCGGAGTAGCACTATCTCAAGTAGTTCTACGACAGCACGAGTGGATTCTAAATATTCCAAAATCGCAGCTTTTTCCGACGACACGTCTAATGTTCCTAGGAATGATTCTGGACACAGTCCAGAAAAGGATGTTTTCTCCCGGAGAAGAAGACCAGGGAGTTATCCGAGCTAGTCAGGAACCTCCTAAAACCAGGAAAAGTATCAGTGCATCATTGCACAAGGGTCCTGTGAAAAATGGTGGTTTCTTACAAAGCGATCCCATTCGGTAGATTTCACGCAAGAACCTTTCAGTGGAATCTGCTGGGAAAATGGTCCGGATCGCATCTTCAGATGCATCAGCGGATAACCCTGTCTCCAAGGACAAGGGTGTTTTCTTCTGCGGTGGCTGCAGAGTGCTCATCTATGAAAGGGCCGCAGATTCGACATTCAGGACTGGGTCCTGGTGACCACGGATGCCAGCCTGAGTGGCTGGGGAGCAGTCACACAAGGAAAAAATTTCCAGGGAGTGTGATCAAGTCTGGAGACTTCTCTCCACATAAATATACTGGAGCTAAGGGCAATTTACAAGGCTCTAAGCTTAGCAAGACCTCTGCTTCATGGTCAGCCGGTATTGATCCAGTGGGACAACATCACGGCAGTCGCCCACGTAAACAGACAGGGCGGCACATGAAGCAGGAGGGAAATGGCAGAAACTGCAAGGATTCTTCGCTGGGCGAAAAATCATGTGATAACACTCTCAGCAGTGTTAATTCCGGGAGTGGAAAACTGGTAAGCAAACTTCCTCAGCAGGCAAAACCTCCACCCGGGAGAGTGGGGACTTCAGCGGGAAGTCTTCCACATGATTGTAAACCGTTGGGAAAAACCAAAGGTGGACATGATGGCGTCCCGCCTGAACAAAAAATTAGACAAATATTGCGCCAGGTCAAGGGACCCTCAGGCAATAGCGGTGGACGCTCTGGTAACACTGTGGGTGTACCAGTCAGGGTATGTGTTCCCTCCTATGCATCTCATGCCAAAAGTACTGAGAATCATAAGAAGGAGATGAGTAAGAACGATACTCGTGGTTCCGGATGGGTCAAGAAGGACTTGGTACCCGGAACTTCAAGAGATGCTCACGGAAGAACCGTGGCCTCTACCTTTAAGAAAGGACCTGCTCCAGCAGGGGCCTTGTCTGTTCCAAGACTTGCCGCGGCTGCGTTTGATGGCATGGCAGTTGAGCGCCGGATCCTGAAAGGGCATTCCAGATGAAGTCATCACTACCCTGGTCGAAGCCAGGAAGGATGTAACCGCAAAACATTTTCACCGCATTTGGCGAAAATATGTTGCGTGGTGTGAGGCCAAGAAGGTCCCTACAGAGGAATTCCAACTGGGTCGTTTCCTACATTTCCTGAAAACAGGACTGTCTATGGGCCTAAAATTAGGGTCCATTAAGGTTCAAATTTCGACCCTGTCAAATTTCTTCCAGAAAGAACTGGCTTCAGTGCCTGAAGTTCAGACGTTTGTAAAAGGGGTACTGCATATACAGCCTCCTTTTGTGCCCCCAGTGGCACCTTGGGATCTCTATGTTGTTTTGAGTTTCCTAAAGTCAAATTGGTTTGATCCACTCACCACTGTGGAATTAAAATATTTCACATGGAAGGTGAAGATTCTATTAGCCCTGGCTTCAGCCAGGCGTGTGTCAGAATGGGCGGCTTTATCATATAAAAGCCCTTACTTAATTTTTCATTCTGACAGGGCAGAATTGAGGACTCGTCCTCAATTTCTCCTTAAGGTGTTTTCTGTTTTTCACATGAACCAACCTATTGTGGTACCTGCGGCTACTAGGGACTTGGAGGACTCCAAGTTACTTGACGTTGTCAGGGCCCTGAAAATATATGTTTCCAGGACGACTGGAGTCAGAAAATCTGACTCGCTGTTTAGCCTGTATGCACCCAACAAGATGGGTGTTCCTGCTTCTAAGCAGACGATTGCTCGCTGGATTTGTAGTACAATTCAGCTTGCACATTCTGTGGCAGGCTTGCCACAGCCAAAATCAGTAAAAGCCCATTCCACGGGGAAGTGGGCTCATCTTGGGCGGCTGCCCGAGGGGTCTCGGCTTTACAACTTTGCCGAGCTGCTACTTGGTCAGGGGCACACCCTGACTGAGGAGGACCTGGAGTTCTCTCATTCGGTGCTGCAGAGTCATCCGCACTCTCCCGCCCGTTTGGGAGCTTTGGTATAATCCCCATGGTCCTGACGGAGTCCCCAACATCCACTTAGGACGTTAGAGAAAATAAGAATTTACTTACCGATAATTCTATTTCTCGTAGTCCGTAGTGGATGCTGGGCGCCCATCCCAAGTGCGGATTGTCTGCAATACTTGTACATAGTTATTGTTACAAAAATCGGGTTATTATTGTTGTGAGCCATCTTTTCAGAGGCTCCTTCGTTGTTATCATGCTGTTAACTGGGTATAGTATCACGAGTTATACGGTGTGATTGGTGTGGCTGGTATGAGTCTTACCCGGGATTCAAAATCCTTCCTTATTGTGTACGCTCGTCCGGGCACAGTATCCTAACTGAGGCTTGGAGGAGGGTCATAGGGGGAGGAGCCAGTGCACACCACCTGATCCTAAAGCTTTTATTATTGTGCCCTGTCTCCTGCGGAGCCGCTAAACCCCATGGTCCTGACGGAGTCCCCAGCATCCACTACGGACTACGAGAAATAGAATTATCGGTAAGTAAATTCTTATTTTTATAATTTGGGTACCGTTTATATAGCCATAAAACCCCCTTGCAAAACGGACATAAAATAGGTGGACATTGAGGGTGGTTTGCAATAATCCCATAGCTGGGATTCCTCCGGCAATGCTGTCCAGGATTCCCATGCCACAACGTGGCATCAGTGACGCCACTGTCATGCCGTTCTGGTGCTTCTCCCTCTGCTGCTCCAATCCACCTGTAGTTCTGGGAATTGGACCTGCCCCTTATTTTGGCTCAGGTGCTAGAGATGGAGAGAGGCGTGCAGGGAGCGTGGCCTGCAGGACGGAACATTCATTTGTTGATGGAGTCCGAGATTGCCGGAGGTGTGGGATGCCGGCCGATCTCAGACTTTTTTTAAAAAGGAGCAATAACATACAAAGCACGGTTTTGCCTTGTAAGTGATTGCTCCTTTAAAAAAAAGCGTCCGAGATCAGCCGGTATCCCGCACCTCCGGCAACCTCGGACTCCATTACATCCCACCATATGTTTGGAACATGACACAAGTACCAAGATTGGACCAGGGAGGGAAGAGGGGGCTACAGGCCTTGACATTTTTAAGGATTTTCTCTTACGTCCTAGAGGATGCTGGGGGCTCCGTAAGGACCATGGGGAATAGACGGGCTCCGCAGGAGACATGGGCACTATAAAGAAACTTTAGAAGGGGTGTCCACTGGCTCCTCCCTCTGCCCCTCCTCCAGACCTCAGTTAGATCCTTTGCCCAGGGGAGACTGGGTGCTTTCAGGGGAGCTCTCCTGAGTTTCTCTGTAAAAAATAATTTTGTTAGGTTTTTTATTTTCAGGGAGTCCTGCCGGCAACAGGCTCCCTGCGTCGTGGGACTGAGGAGAGAGAAGCAGACCTACTTCAGTGATAGGCTCTGCTTCTTAGGCTACTGGACACCATTAGCTCTAGAGGGATCGTAACGCAGGTCTCACCCTAGCCGTTCGTCCCAGAGCCGCGCCGCCGTCCTCCTTGCAGAGCCGGAAGATAGAAGCCAGGTGAGTATACGAAGAAAGAAGACTTCACAGGCGGCAGAATACTTTGATCTTCACTGAGGTAACGTGCAGCGGTAACGCTGCGCGCCATTGCTCCCACACACACACACACACACACACGATACAGGCACGGATGGGTGCAGGGCGCAGGGGGGGGCTCTTGGCTGGCATAAATAATTGTATATTAAGGTGTGGCATTATTATATACAATCCCCCGCCAGGTTTTTTTTTGTATTTTGAGCGGGACCGAAGCCCGCCGCTGAGGGGGCGGAGCTTGATCCCACAGCACTAACCAGCGCCATTTTCTCCACAGCACGCTGCTGAGAAGCTGGCTCCCCGGACTCTGTCACCTGCTGAACACGGTGACAGAGGGCTTTAAAGGAGGGGGGGGGGCACATAATTTTGGCCCAGTCGGTATATAAAAAAGCGCTATATATATCTGTGAATTGTGTTTCCAGGGTCTTTGGCGCTGGGTGTGTGCTGGCATACTCTCTCTCTGTCTCTCCAAAGGGCCTTGTTGGGGACCTGTCTCCAGATTAGAGATTTCCCTGAGTGTGTGGGGTGTCGGTACGTGTGTGTTGGCATGTCTGAAGCGGAAGGCTCTTCTAGGGAGGAGGTGGAGCAAATGAGTGTGGTGTCTCCGTCGGCAAAGCCGACACCTGATTGGGTGGATATGTAGAATGTTTTAAATGCAAATGTGATTTTATTACACAAAAGGTTGGACAAAGTGGAGTCCAGGAAAAGTACAGGGAGTCAATCCCTGACTTTCACTTTGTCACAGGGCCCTTCTGGGTCTCAGAAGCGCCCACTATCCCAAGTAGTAGACACTGATACCGACACGGATTCTGACTCCAGTGTCGACTACGATGATGCGAGGTTGCAGCCAAAATTGGCGAAAAGTATTCATTATATGATTATTGCAATAAAAGATGTGTTGCATATCACAGATGACCCCTCTGTACCTGACACGAGGGTCCACATGTTTAAAGAAAAGAAACCTGATGTTACTTTCCCCCCTTCACATGAGCTAAATTAGTTGTTTGAAAGGGCTTGGGAAACTCCAGACAAGAAACTGCAGATTCCCAAAAGGATTCTTATGGCGTATCCTTTCCCGGCTAAGGACAGGATACGGTGGGAATCCTCCCCCAGGGTGGACAAAGCGTTGACGCGCTTATCCAAAAAGGTGGCGCTGCCGTCTCAAGATACCGCAACACTCAAGGATCCTGCTGATCGCAGGCAGGAGACTACCTTGAAGTCGATATACACACATACTGGTACATTACTCAGACCGGCGATAGCGTCGTCTTGGGTTTGTAGCGCTGTAGCAGCGTGTACAGATACCTTGTCTGCTGAAATTGATACACTGGATAAGGATACCATTTTATTGACCTTGGGTCATATTAAGGATGCTGTCCTATATATGAGAGATGCTCAGAGAGACGTTGGCCTACTGGGTTCCGGAGCCAACGCCATGGCGATTTCTGCTAGGCGAGCCCTGTGGACCCGCCAATGGAAGGGTGATGCCGACTCAAAGAGGCATATGGAGGTTTTGCCTTACAAGGGTGAGGACTTATTTGGGGAAGGTCTCACGGACCTGGTTTCCACAGCTACTGCAGGTAAATCCACTTTTTTACCTTATGTTTCCTCACAGCCAAAGAAAACGCCACATTATCAGATGCAGTCCTTTCGGTCGCATAAATCCAAAAGAGTACGGGGATCTTCCTTTCTCACCAGAGGTAAGGGCAGAGGGAAAAAGCTGCCAACTACAGCTAGTTCCCAGGAGCAGAAGTCCTCCCCGGCTTCTACAAAATCCACCGCATGACGCTGGGGCTCCGCTGAGGGAGTCCGCCCCAGTGGGGGCACGTCTTCGACTTTTCAGCCACGTCTGAGTTCAATCACAGGTGGATCCCTGGGCAATAGACATTGTTTCCCATTGGTTACAAGCTGGAATTCGAAGAGGTGCCTCCTCGCCGGTTTTTCAAATCGGCCCTACCAGCTTCTTCCCCAGAGAGGGAGGTAGTTTTAAATGCAATTCAAAAACTGTGTCTTCAACAAGTGGTGGTCAAAATTCCCCTGCTTCAACAGGGGACGGGGTACTACTCAACCCTGTTTGTGGTCCCGAAACCGGACGGTTCGGTCAGACCCATTGAATTTAAAATCCTTAAACCTATACTTGAAAAGGTTCAAATTCTAGATGGAATCGCTCAGAGCGGTCATCGCCAGCCTGGAGGGGGGGGGATTATATGGTGTCCCTGGACATAAAAGATGCATACCTTCATGTCCCCATATATCCTCCTCATCAGGCATTCCTGAGATTTGCTGTACAGGATTGTCATTACCAATTTCAGACGTTGCCGTTTGGGCTTTCCACGGCCCGAGGATTTTCACCAAGGTAATGGCGGAAATGATGGTGCTCCTGCGCAAGCAGGGAGTCACAATTATCCCGTACTTGGACGATCTCCTGATAAAAGCGAGACCGAGAGAACATTTGCTGAACAGCGTATCACTCTCCCTGAGGGTGTTGCAGCAGCACGGCTGGATTCTCAATCTACCAAAGTCACAGTTGGTTCCAACGACCCGATTGCCTTTCTTAGGCATGATTCTGGACACGGAACAAAAAAGGGTTTTTCTCCCGTTGGAAAAGGCCCAGGAACTCCAGAACTTGGTCAGGGACCTGTTAAAGCCAAAAAGGGTGTTGGTCCATCAATGCACTCGAGTTCTGGGAAAGATGGTGGCGTCTTACGAGGCCATTCCCTACGGCAGGTTCCATGCGAGGACCTTTCAGTGGGACCTTCTGGACAAGTGGTCCGGGTCACATCTACATATTCATCAGATGATCAGCCTGTCCCCCAGGGCCAAGGTATCTCTCTTGTGGTGGCTGCAGAGTGCTCACCTTCTAGAGGGTCGCAAGTTCGGCATTCAAGACTGGGTTCTGGTGACCACGGACGCGAGCCTCCGAGGATGGGGAGCAGTCACACAGGGAAGAAACTTCCAGGGACTGTGGTCAAGCCAGGAGGCTTGTCTACACATCAACGTACTGGAATTGAGTGCCATATACAACGGCCTGCGTCAAGCGGAGAATGTTCTTCGCGACCTACCGGTTCTGATTCAGTCAGACAACGTCACAGCAGTGGCTCATGTAAACCGCCAAGGCGGAACAAAGAGCAGAGTGGCAATGGCATAAGACACCAGAATTCTTTGCTGGGCGGAAAATCATGTAAGCGCTCTGACAGCAGTCTTCATTCCGGGAGTGGACAACTGGGAAGCAGACTTCCTCAGCAGACACGATCTCCATCCAGGAGAGTGGGGACTTCATCAAGAAGTCTTTACAGAGATTGCATGTCAGTGGGGACTGCCTCAAATAGACATGATGGCGTCACGCCTCAACAAGAAGCTTCCGAGGTATTGTGCAAGGTCAAGGGACCCTCAGGCGGTAGCTGTGGAAGCCCTGGTGACACCGTGGGTGTTTCAGTCGGTCTATGTGTTCCCTCCTCTTCCTCTTATCTCAAAAATATTGAGAATCATCAGACGAAAAGGAGTACAGACAATTCTCATTGTTCCAGATTGGCCTCGAAGGGCCTGGTATCCGGATCTGCAGGAAATGCTCACAGAAGATCCGTGGCCTCTTCCTCTCAGAGAGGACCTGTTGCAACAGGTGCCCTGTCTATTCCAAGACTTACCGCGGCTGCGTTTGACGGCATGGCGGTTGAACGCCGGATCCCAGCTGGAAAGGGCATTCCGGATGAGGTCATTCCTACTCTGATAAAGGCTAGGAAGGAGGTGACAGCGAAACATTATCACCGTATCTGGAGGAAGTATGTGTCTTGGTGTGAGACCAAGAATGCTCCTCCGGAAGAATTCCATCTAGGCCGTTTTCTCCACTTCCTACAGACTGGAGTGAATTTGGGCCTAAAATTAGGCTCCATTAAGGTACAGATTTCGGCCCTGTCCATTTTCTTTCATATGGAATTGGCTTTTCTCCTAGAAGTCCAGACTTTTGTGAAGGGAGTGCTGCATATCCAGCCTCCTTTTGTGCCCCCGGTGGCACCATGGGACCTTAACGTGGTGTTACAGTTCCTTAAGTCTCACTGGTTTGAGCCTCTTCAAACCGTGGAATTAAAGTATCTCACTTGGAAAGTGGTTATGTTGTTGGCCTTGGCATCTGCAAGGCGAGTGTCTGAGTTGGCGGCTTTGTCTCACAAAAGCCCCTATCTGATTTTCCATGAGGATAGAGCTGAGTTGCGGACTCGTCCTCAATTTTTGCCTAAGGTGGTTTCCTCTTTTCATATGAACCAACCTATTGTGGTGCCTGTGGCTACAAGGGACCTGGTGGATTCCGAGTCCCTTGATGTGGTCAGGGCTTTGAAAATTTATGTAGCCAGAACGGCTAGGGTTAGGAAAACAGAGGCTCTGTTTGTCCTGTATGCAGCCAACAAGGTTGGCGCTCCTGCTTCTAAGCAGACTATTGCTCGCTGGATCTGTAACACGATTCAGAAGGCTCATTCTACGGCTGGATTGCCGTTACCTAATTCGGTAAAGGCCCATTCCACTAGGAAGGTGGGCTCTTCTTGGGCGGCTGCCCGAGGCGTCTCGGCATTACAACTTTGCCGAGCGGTGACTTGGTCGGGTTCAAACACTTTTGCTAAATTCTACAAGTTTGATACCCTGGCTGATGAGGACCTCATGTTTGCTCAATCGGTGCTGCAGAGTCATCCGCACTCTCCTGCCCGTTTTGGAGCTTTGGTATAATCCCCATGGTCCTAACGGAGTCCCCAGCATCCTCTAGGACGTAAGAGAAAATAAGATTTCTCTGACGTCCTAAGTGGATGCTGGGGACTCCGTCAGGACCATGGGGAATAGCGGCTCCGCAGGAGACAGGGCACAAAAGTAAAAGCTTTAGGATCAGGTGGTGTGCACTGGCTCCTCCCCCTATGACCCTCCTCCAAGCCTCAGTTAGGTTTTTGTGCCCGGCCGAGAAGGGTGCAATCTAGGTGGCTCTCCTAAAGAGCTGCTTAGAGTAAAAGTTTTATTAGGTTTTTTATTTTCAGTGAGTCCTGCTGGCAACAGGCTCACTGCAACGAGGGACTTAGGGGAGAAGAAGTGAACTCACCTGCGTGCAGGATGGATTGGCTTCTTAGGCTACTGGACACTAGCTCCAGAGGGACGATCACAGGTACAGCCTGGATGGGTCACCGGAGCCGCGCCGCCGACCCCCTTGCAGATGCTGAAGAGAGAAGAGGTCCAGAAATCGGCGGCTGAAGACTTCAGTCTTCATGAGGTAGCGCACAGCACTGCAGCTGTGCGCCATTGCTCTCAGCACACTTCACACCAACGGTCACTGAGGGTGCAGGGCGCTGGGGGGGGGCGCCCTGGGCAGCAATGAAAGTACCTATACTGGCTAAAAATACATCACATATAGCCTCTGGGGCTATATGGATGTATTTAACCCCTGCCAGGTTGTCAGAAAAACGGGAGAAGAAGCCCGCCGAAAAGGGGGCGGGGCCTATTCTCCTCAGCACACAGCGCCATTTTCCCTCACAGAACTGCTGGAGGGAAGGCTCCCAGGCTCTCCCCTGCACTGCACTACAGAAACAGGGTTAAAACAGAGAGGGGGGGCACTTATTTGGCGATATGATTATATATTAAGATGCTATAAGGGAAAACACTTATATAAAGGTTGTCCCTGTATAATTATAGCGTTTTGGTGTGTGCTGGCAAACTCTCCCTCTGTCTCCCCAAAGGGCTAGTGGGGTCCTGTCCTCTATCAGAGCATTCCCTGTGTGTGTGCTGTGTGTCGGTACGTGTGTGTCGACATGTATGAGGACGATGTTGGTGAGGAGGCGGAGCAATTGCCTGTAATGGTGATGTCACTCTCTAGGGAGTCGACACCGGAATGGATGGCTTATTTAGGGAATTACGTGATAATGTCAACACGCTGCAAGGTCGGTTGACGACATGAGACGGCCGGCAAACCAATTAGTACCTGTCCAGGCGTCTCAAACACCGTCAGGGGCTTTAAAACGCCCATTTACCTCAGTCGGTCGACACAGACACAGACACGGACACTGACTCCAGTGTCGACGGTGAAGAAACAAACGTATTTTCCTTTAGGGCCACACGTTACATGTTAAGGGCAATGAAGGAGGTGTTACATATTTCTGATACTACAAGTACCACAAAAAAGGGTATTATGTGGGGTGTGAAAAAACTACCTGTAGTTTTTCCTGAATCAGATAATTTAAATGAAGGCGCTCACACGCTTATCACAAGTGGCGTTACCGTCTCCAGATACGGCCGCCCTCAAGGAGCCAGCTGATAGGAGGCTGGAAAATATCCTAAAAAGTATATACACACATACTGGTGTTATACTGCGACCAGCGATCGCCTCAGCCTGGATGTGCAGCGCTGGGGTGGCTTGGTCGGATTCCCTGACTGAAAATATTGATACCCTTGACAGGGACAGTATTTTATTAACTATAGAGCATTTAAAGGATGCATTTCTATATATGCGAGATGCACAGAGGGATATTTGCACTCTGGCATCAAGAGTAAGTGCGATGTCCATATCTGCCAGAAGATGTTTATGGACACGACAGTGGTCAGGTGATGCAGATTCCAAACGGCACATAAAAGTATTGCCGTATAAAGGGGAGGAGTTATTTGGGGTCGGTCCATCGGACCTGGTGGCCACGGCAACAGCTGGAAAATCCACCTTTTTTACCCCAAGTTACATCTCAGCAGAAAAAGACACCGTCTTTTCAGCCTCAGTCCTTTCGTCCCCATAAGGGCAAGCGGGCAAAAGGCCAGTCATATCTGCCCAGGGATAGAGGAACGGGAAGAAGACTGCAGCAGGCAGCCCATTCCCAGGAACAGAAGCCCTCCACCGCTTCTACCAAGTCCTCAGCATGACGCTGGGGCCGTACAAGCGGACTCAGGTGCGGTGGGGGGTCGTCTCAAGAGTTTCAGCACGCAGTGGGCTCACTCGCAAGTGGACCCCTGGAGCCTACAAGTAGTATCCCAGGGGTACAGATTGGAAATTCGAGACGTCTCCCCCTCACAGGTTCCTGAAGTCTGCTTTACCAACGTCTCCCTCCGACAGGGAGGCAGTATTGGAAACAATTCACAAGCTGTATTCCCAGCAGGTGATAATCAAAGTACCCCTCCTACAACAAGGAAAGGGGTATTATTCCACACTATATTGTGGTACTGAAGCCAGACGTCTCGGTGAGACCTATTCTAAATCTGAAATATTTGAACACTTACATACAAAGGTTCAAATCAGGATGGAGTCACTCAGAGCAGTGATAGCGAACCAGGAAGAAGGGGACTATATGGTGTCCCTGGACATCAGGGATGCTTACCTCCATGTCCCAATTTGCCCTTCTCACCAAGGGTACCTCAGGTTCGTAGTACAGAACTGTCACTATCAGTTTCAGACGCTGCCGTTTGGATTGTCCACGGCACCCCGGGTCTTTACAAAGGTAATGACCGAAATGATGATTCTTCTTCAAAGAAAATGGACGATCTCCTGATAAGGGCAAGGTCCAGAGAACACTTGGAGGTCGGAGTAGCACTATCTCAAGTAGTTCTACGACAGCACGGGTGGATTCTAAATATTCCAAAATCGCAGCTGTTTCCGACGACACGTCTGCTGTTCCTAGGGATGATTCTGGACACAGTCCAGAAAAGGGTGTTTCTCCCGGAGAAGAAAGCCAGGGAGTTATCCGAGCTAGTCAGGAACCTCCTAAAACCAGGAAAAGTGTCAGTGCATCATTGCACAAGGGTCCTGGGAAAAATGGTGGCTTCTTACGAAGCGATTCCATTCGGCAGATTTCACGCAAGAACTTTTCAGTGGGATCTGCTGGAAAAATGGTCCGGATCGCATCTTCAGATGCATCAGCGGATAACCCTGTCTCCAAGGACAAGGGTGTTTCTTCTGCGGTGGCTGCAGAGTGCTCATCTATTAAAAGGCCGCAGATTCGGCATTCAGGACTGGGTCCTGGTGACCACGGATGCCAGCCTGAGAGGCTGGGGAGCAGTCACACAGGGAAAAAATTTCCAGGGAGTGTGATATAGTCTGGAGACTTCTCTCCACATAAATATACTGGAGCTAAGGGCAATTTACAATGCTCTAAGCTTAGCAAGACCTCTGCTTCAAGGTCAGCCGGTATTGATCCAGTGGGACAACATCACGGCAGTCGCCCACGTAAACAGACAGGGCGGCAAAAGAAGCAGGAGGGCAATGGCAGAAACTGCAAGGATTCTTCGCTGGGCGGAAAATCATGTGATAACACTGTCAGCAGTGTTCATTCCGGGAGTGGACAACTGGGAAGCAGACTTCCTCAGCAGGCACGACCTCCACCCGGGAGAGTGGGGACTTCATCGGGAAGTCTTCCACATGATTGTGAACCGTTGGGAAAGACCAAAGGTGGACATGATGGCGTCCCGCCTGAACAAAAAACTGGACAGGTATTGCGCCAGGTCAAGAGACCCTCAGGCAATAGCTGTGGACGTTCTGGTAACACCGTGGGTGTACCATTCGGTGTATGTGTTCCCTCCTCTGCTTCTCATACCCAAGGTACTGAGAATTATAAGACGTAGAGGAGTAAGAACTATACTCGTGGCTCCGGATTGGCCAAGAAGGACTTGGTACCCGGAACTTCAAGAAATGCTCACAGAGGACTCATGGCCTCTGCCGCTAAGAAGGGACTTGCTTCAGCAAGTACCATGTCTGTTCCAAGACTTACCGCGGCTGCGTTTGACGGCATGGCGGTGGAACGCCGGATCCTAAGGGAAAAAGGCATTCCGGAAGAGGTCATTCCTACCCTGGTCAAAGCCAGGAAGGAGGTGACCGCACAACATTATCACCACATGTGGCGAAAATATGTTGCGTGGTGTGAGGCCAGCAAGGCCCCACGAAGAAATTTCAACTCGGTCGATTCCTGCATTTCCTGCAAACAGGAGTGTCTATGGGCCTCAAATTGGGGTCCATTAGGGTTCAAATTTCGGCCCTGTCAAGTTTCTTCCAGAAAAGATTGGCTTCAGTTCCTGAAGTCCAGAAGTTTGTCAAGGGAGTACTGCATATACAACCCCCTTTTGTGCCTCCAGTGGCACTGTGGGATCTCAACGTAGTTCTGGGATTCCTCAAATCACATTGGTTTAAACCGCTCAAATCTGTGGATTGAAATATCTCACATGGAAAGTGACCATGCTGTTGGCCCTGGCCTCGGCCAGGCGAGTGTCAGAATTGGCGGCTTTGTCTCACAAAGCCCATATCTGATTGTCCATTCGGACAGGGCAGAGCTGCGGACTCGTCCCCATTTTCTCCCTAAGGTGGTGTCAGTGTTTCACCTGCACCAGCTTATTGTGGTACCTGCGGCTACTAGGGACTTGGAGGACTCCAAGTTGCTGGATGTTGTCATGGCCCTGAAAATATAGGTTCCAGGACGGCTGGAGTCAGGAAAACTGACTTGCTGTTATCCTGTAGGCACCCAAAAAACTGGGTGCTCTTGCTTCTAAGCAGACGATTGCTAGTTGGATGTGTAGTACAATTCAGCTTGCACATTCTGTGGCAGGCCTGCCACAGCCAAAATATGTAAATGCCCATTCCACAAGGAAGGTGGGCTCATCTTGGGCGGCTGCCCGAGGGGTCTCGGCTTTACAACTTTGCCGAGCTGCTACTTGGTCAGGGGCACACCCTGACTGAGGAGGACCTGGAGTTCTCTCATTCGGTGCTGCAGAGTCATCCGCACTCTCCCGCCCGTTTGGGAGCTTTGGTATAATCCCCATGGTCCTGACGGAGTCCCCAGCATCCACTTAGGACGTCAGAGAAAATAAGAATTTACTTACCGATAATTCTATTTCTCGTAGTCCGTAGTGGATGCTGGGCGCCCATCCCAAGTGCGGATTGTCTGCAATACTTGTACATAGTTATTGTTACAAAAATCGGGTTATTATTGTTGTGAGCCATCTTTTCAGAGGCTCCGCTGTTATCATGCTGTTAACTGGGTTCAGATCACAGGTTGTACAGTGTGATTGGTGTGGCTGGTATGAGTCTTACCCGGGATTCAAAATCCTTCCTTATTGTGTACGCTCGTCCGGGCACAGTATCCTAACTGAGGCTTGGAGGAGGGTCATAGGGGGAGGAGCCAGTGCACACCACCTGATCCTAAAGCTTTTACTTTTGTGCCCTGTCTCCTGCGGAGCCGCTATTCCCCATGGTCCTGACGGAGTCCCCAGCATCCACTACGGACTACGAGAAATAGAATTATCGGTAAGTAAATTCTTATTTTTAAACCTACCGGTAAATCTTTTTCTCCTAGTCCGTAGAGGATGCTGGGCGCCCGTCCCAGTGCGGACAACATTCTGCAAGACTAGTATATAGTTATTGCTTGCATAAGGGTTATGTTACAGGTTTGTTCAGTCTTTGACTGATGCTGTTCTGTTTCATACTGTTGACTGGTTCGTATATTCCAGGTTATACGGTACTGTCCGTCTCCTGTGGGCACAGTTTCTCTAACTGAGGTCTGGAGGAGGGGCATAGAGGGAGGAGCCAGTGCACACCCATTCTAAAGTTTCTTTATAGTGCCCATGTCTCCTGCGGAGCCCGTCTATTCCCCATGGTCCTTACGGAGTCCCCAGCATCCTCTACGGACTAGAAGAAAAAGATTTACTGGTAGGTTTAAAATCTTATTTTTTTTTTCTTTAAGATTCTAGTTAAAGTGACTCCTTGAAACACTGACACCCCCAGCCATCTGTTGCCACTCCATTCTCTGACACCCCCTTGAATATTTCAGCACCCCATTCTCCGAAAACCCACAGCCATGTCTCCAGCATCCGATTTTCTGACTCCCCGAGCCATGTCTCTTCTGCATCCCTAGCCATCTTCAGTACCTAATTCTGGCACCCTCAGACATCTCTCCAGCACCCCAATCTGAAACCCCCAGCCACCTCTCAAGCACCCCATTCACTGACACCCTTAGCCAACTCTCCAGCACCCCATTCTGATACCCCCAGCCATCTCTCCAGCACTCCATTCTTTAACACCCCCAGCCATCTCTCTAGCACTCCATACTCTAAAACCCCCAGCCATCTCTCAAATACCCCATTCTCTGGCATCCCCAGCCATCTCTCCAGCACCCCATTCTGACCCCCGCAGTCATATGTCCCAACACCTCATTCCCTGACACCCCAGCCATGTTCCAGCACCCCATTCTGTGACACTCCTAGCCATCTCTCCAACACCCCATTCTCTGAAAACCCCAGCCATCGCTCCAGCACCCCATTTTGACACCCCCAGCCATTTCCGAGTTCCTTCATTTTATGACACCCCCAGCCATGTCTCCATCGTCACATTTTCTGAGACTCCCAGCCATGTCTCCAACACCCCATTCTCTGAAATCCCCAAACATCTGTCCAGCACACCATTCTGACTCCCCCAGCCATATCTCCAGCACTCAATTCTGACACCCCCAGCCATGTTCCTGCACCCCAATCTGACACCCCCAGCCATGTTACAGCACCCCATTTTGTGACACCTCCAGCCATGTCTCCAGCACCATATTTTCTGACCCATCCTGCTATCTTTCCAGCACTCCATTCTCTGACACCCCAAGCCATCTCTCCAGTACCCCATTTACCCCCAGCCATGTCTCAAGCATTCATCACAATGCACCATACAGGTTTCCTCCCTCAATCCAAAATGTATACTGGTATGTAAATAGGCTCCTGACAAAAAGTTACCCCTATTGTGTATGTGTGTTCATATGATAGAGAATATAAACTGCAAGCTCCACCTGGGCAGGGACTGATGTGAATGACTAAAATAGTCTATAAAGCTATGCATAATATTCATATGTGCACAAGTTACTACCAGCATTTTGTTTTTCTTTTGGGAGGGGGTGGGCCTTTGCGGGTGGGGTAGGCATATTTTTGCACCTGGGCCAATTACTTGTTAGTGCCACTGGCCGTAAGAATGGCTGTGCAGCCAGTGCAGAACCAGACATGCTCATCCGTAGCCACCACCGGCTGAAGAGGCATTTTGTCCAATCAGAGAGGAGACCGGGCAGTAAGGGGGCATGACTTTTTTGTTGTCATGGGAAATGTTCGGACTCTGTTGCTGAATGTGCTTATGCTGGGTGATAAGGAGGCGGTGGTGTTGTGGTTTCCTGCTTGCTTAGGGGTTGTTTTCACACAGGTAATGCTTGTACATATGGGGATGGGATCTGGTGGGCACCCGTGTCCTGTAACTGGATTGGAGGATGGAGATAAGAAAGGAGCTGGGCGGGAGATGTGTGATGGTTACTTGGACAGGCTGTGAGACATGATGATAACACTACTGCTGACGGCTATGTGTGTCTGTTACATGTGTGTACGCATGGGTCATGTCAGTCAGCGTCACCTTCAGAGTGATGGAGTTTTGACTTTCTTCACTGGGAACCAAACAACGAAATTAAATTGCAAACGCATCGTGGGGCGACGCCACACACATGCTGGGCGACCTTCACCTGTGCTGGGCGGCCCCCAGCATAACCCTCCTCCAAGTGAGTTAGATTATATTTTGCTGGTGGGGAGGGAGGTGGGAAAAGATAAAGACATTTTATAGGCTCTTTTTTCTCTGACGTCCTAAGTGGATGCTGGGACTCCGTAAGGACCATGGGGAATAGCGGCTCCGCAGGAGACAGGGCACAAAAGTAAAGCTTTAGGATCAGGTGGTGTGCACTGGCTCCTCCCCCTATGACCCTCCTCCAAGCCTCAGTTAGATTTTTGTGCCCGAACGAGAAGGGTGCAGGCTAGGTGGCTCTCCTGAGCTGCTTAGAAGTAAAGTTTAAATAGGTTTTTTATTTTCAGTGAGACCTGCTGGCAACAGGCTCACTGCATCGAGGGACTAAGGGGAGAAGAAGCGAACTCACCTGCGTGCAGAGTGGATTGGGCTTCTTGGCTACTGGACATTAGCTCCAGAGGGACGATCACAGGTACAGCCTGGATGGGTCCCGGAGCCGCGCCGCCGGCCCCCTTACAGATGCTGAAGAGTGAAGAGGTCCAGAAATCGGCGGCAGAAGACGTTCCTGTCTTCATTAAGGTAGCGCACAGCACTGCAGCTGTGCGCCATTGCTCCCAGCACACTTCACACTGCGGTCACTGAGGGTGCAGGGCGCTGGGGGGGGGGCGCCCTGGGCAGCAATGTAAATACCTCCTATGGCAAAAAATACATCACATATAGCCCCTGGGCTATATGGATGTATTTAACCCCTGCCAGTTTTCCAGATAAAAGCGGGAAAAGAGCCCGCCGAGAAGGAGGCGGGGCCTATCTCCTCAGCACACGGCGCCATTTTCCCACACAGCTCCGCTGGTAGGAAGGCTCCCAGACTCTCCCCTGCACTGCACTACAGAAACAGGGTACAACAGAGAGGGGGGGCACTTATTTGGCTAAAAATATATATAAGCAGCTATAAGGGATAGACACTTATTATAAGGTTGTCCCTATACAGTTTATAGCGCTTTGGTGTGTGCTGGCAAACTCTCCCTCTGTCTCCCCAAAGGGCTAGTGGGGTCCTGTCCTCTATCAGAGCATTCCCTGTGTGTGTGCTGTGTGTCGGTACGTTTGTGTCGACATGTATGAGGAGAAAAATGATGTGGAGACGGAGCGGATTGTCTGTAATAGTGATGTCACCCCCTAGGGGGTCGACACCTGAGTGGATGTACTGTTGAAAATTACGTGACAGTGTCAGCTCTGTATAAAGACAGTGGTTGACATGAGACAGCCGGCTACTCAGCTTGTGCCTGTCCAAACGTCTCATAGGCCGTCAGGGGCTCTAAAGCGCCCGTTACCTCAGATGGCAGATACAGACGCCGACACGGATACTGACTCCTGTGTCGACGGTGAAGAGACAACCGTGATTTCCAATAGGGCCACACGTTACATGATTGAGGCAAGGGAAAATGTTTACACATTTCTGATAATATGAGTACCACCAAAAAGGGGTATTATGTTTGGTGAGGAAAAACTACCTGTAGTTTTCCTGAATCTGAGAAATAAAATGAGGTGTGTGATGATGCGTGGGTTTCCCCCCGATAACAATTGATAATTTCTAAAAAGTTATTGGCAGTATACCTTTTCCCGCCAGAGGTTAGGGTGCGTTGGGAAACACCCCCTAGGGGGGATAAGGCGCTCACACGCTTGTAAGAACAAGGGCTCTACCCTCTCCTGAGATGGCCGCCCTTAAGGATCCTGCTGATAGAAAGCAGGAGGGTATCCTAAAATGTATTTACACACATACTGGTGTTATACTGCGACCAGCAATCGCCTCAGCCTGGATGTGCAGTGCTGGGTTGGCGTGGTCGGATTCCCTGAGTGGAAATATTGATATCCTAGATAAGGACAGTATATTATTGCCTATAGAGCATTTAAAATATATGCGAGATGCACAGCGGAATATTGCCGACTGGCATCAAGTATAAGTGCGTTGTCCAATTCTACCAGTAAAGTGGTCAGGTGAGGCGGATTCCAAACGGCATTTGGAAGTATTGCCTTAAAAAAGGCATTTGGGGTCGGTCTTTCAGACCTGGTGGCCACGGCAACAGCTGGGATATCCACGTTTGTACCCCAGGTCGCCTCTCAAAATAAGACGCAGTATTATCAGGCGCAGTCCTTTGTTGGCAAGCGGACAAAAGGTTCCTCTTTTCTGCTCGTGACAGAGGGAGAGGAAAAAGGCTACAGAGATGAGCCAGTTCCCAGGAACAGAAACCCTTTCCCGCCTCTGCCAAGCCCTCAGTATGATGCTAGGGCTTTACAAGCTCAGGCACGGTGGGGGCCCGTTCTCAATGAATTTCAGTGCGCAGTGGGCTCACTCGCAAGTAGACCCCTGGATCCTTCAGGTAATATTTCAGGGGTACAAATTGGAATTCGAGACGTCTCCCCCTCGCCGTTTCCAAAAGTCGGTTTTACCGACGTCTCCCTCTGACAGGGAGGCAGTTTTGGAAGCCATTCACAAGCTGTAGTCCCAGCAGGTGATAATCAAGGTACCCCTCCTGCAAAAGGAAACGGGGTATTATTCCACACTATTGTGGTACCGAAGCCAGACGGCTCGGTGAGACCGATTCTAAATCTAAAATCTTTGAATACAGAGGTTCAAATTCAAGATTGAGTCACTCAGAGCAGTGATTGCGAACCTGGAAGAAGGGACTACATGATGTCTCGGGACATCAAGGATGCTTACCTTCATGTCAAAAAATTTACCCTTCTCACCAAGGGTACCTCAGGTTATGGTACAGAACTGTCACTATCAGTTCAGACGCTGCCGTAGGGATGGTCCACGGCACCCCGGGTCTTTACTAAAGTAAGGACCGAAATGATGATATTCCTTCGAAGGAAGGGAATTTTAGTTATTCTTTACTTGGACGATTCCCTGATAAGGGTAAGATCCAGGGAACAGTTGGAGGTCAGTGTAGCACTATCTCAGGTAGTGTTGCGGCAGCACGATTGGATTCTCAATATTCCAAAATCGCAGCTGGTTCCGACGACTTGTCTTCTGTTCCTAGGGATGATCCTGGACACAGTCCAGAAAGAAGGTGTTTCTCCCGGAGGAGAAAGCCAGGGAGTTATCCGAGCTAGTCAGGAACCTCCTAAAACCGAGCCAAGTCTCAGTGCATCAACGCACAAGGGTTCTGTGTAAAAATGGTGGCTTCCTACGAAGCAATCCCATTTGGCAGATTCCACGCAAGGACTTTCCAGTGGGACCTACTGGAAAAATGGTCCGGGTCGCATCTTCAGATGCATCAGCGGATAACCCTGTCACCAAGGACAGGGGTATCCCTCCTGTGGTGGTTGCAGAGTGCTCATCTTCTAGAGGGCCGCAGATTCGGCATTCAGGACCGGGTCCTGGTGTCCACGGATGCCAGCCTGCGAGGCTGGGGAGCAGTCACACAGGGAAGGAATATCCAGGGCTTATGGTCAAGCCTGGAGACATCACTTCACATAAATATCTGAAGCTAAGGGCCATTTACAATGCTCTAAGCTTAGCAAGACCTCTGCTTCAAGGTCAGCCGGTGTTGATCCAGTCGGACAACATTACGGCAGTCACCCACGTAAACAGACAGGGTGCCACAAGAAGCAGGAGGGCAATGGCAGAAGCTGCAAGGATTCTTCGCTGGGCGGAAAACCATGTGATAGCACTGTCAGCAGTATTCATTCCGGGAGTGGACAACTGGGAAGCAGATTTCCTCAGCACGACCTCCACCCGGGAGAGTGGGAACTTCACCCAGAAGTCCTCCACATGATTATAAACCGTTGGGAAAAACTCGACAGGTATTGCGCCAGGTCAAGGGACCCTCAGTCAATAGCTGTAAAGGCTCTGGTAACACCGTGGGTGTACCAATCAGTGTATGGGTTCCCTCCTCTGCCTCTCATACCCAAGGTACTGAGATTGATAAGATGGAGAGGAGTAAGCACTATATTCGTGGCTCCGGATTGGCCAATAAGGACTTGGTAACCGGAACTTCAAGAGATGCTCACAGAGGATCCGTAGCCTCTACCTCTAAGAAGGGACCTGCTCCAGCAAGGACCCTGTCTGTTCCAAGACTTACCGCGGCTGCGTTTGACGGCATGGCAGTTGAACGCCAGATCCTGAAGGAAAAAGGCATTCCGGATGAAGTCATCCCTATCCTGATCAAAGCCAGGAAGGATGTAACCGCAAAACATTATCACCGCATTTGGCGAAAATATGTTGCGTGGTGCGAGGCCAGTAAGGCCCGACGGAGGAAATTCGACGATTCCTACATTTCCTGCAAACAGGAGTGTCTATGGGCCTGAAATTGGGGTCCATTAAGGTTCAAATTTCGGCTCTGTCAATTTTCTTACAAAAAGAACTGGCTTCAGTCCCTGAAGTTCAGACGTTTGTAAAAGGGGTACTGCATATACAGTCTCCTTTGGTGCCTTCAGTGGCACCTTGGGATCTCAATGTAGTTTTTGGGTCCCAAAAGTCACATTGGTTTGACCCACTTAAATCTATGGAGTTAAAATATCTCACAGGAAAAGTGGTCATGCTGTTGGCTCTGGCCTGGGCCAGGCGCGTGTCAGAATTGGCGGCTTTATCCTGTAAAAGCCCTTATCTGATTGTCCATTCGGACAGGGCGGAATTGAGGACTCGTCCTCCGTTTCTCCCTAAGGTGGTTTCAGCGTCCACCTGAGCCAACCTATTGTGGTGCCTGCGGCTACTAGGGACTTGGAGGACTCCAAGTTGCTAGACGTTGTCAAGGCCGGAAAATATATGTTTCCAGGATGGCTGGAGTCAGAAAATCTGACTCGCTGTTCATCCTGTATGCACCCAACAAGCTGGGTGCTCCTGCTTCTAAGCAGACGATTGCTCGTTGGATTTGTAGTACAATTCAGCTTGCACACTCTGTGGCAGACTGCCACAGCCAAAAATCTGTTAAAGCCCATTCCACAAGGAAAGTGGGCTCATCTTGGGCGGCTGCCCGAGGGGTCTCGGCTTTACAACTTTGCCGAGCAGCTACTTGGTCAGGGGCAAACACGTTTGCTAAATTCTACAAATTTGATACCCTGGCTGAGGAGGACCTGGAGTTCTCTCATTCGGTGCTGCAGAGTCATCCGCACTCTCCCGCCCGTTTGGGAGCTTTGGTATAATCCCCATGGTCCTTACGGAGTCCCAGCATCCACTTAGGACGTCAGAGAAAATAAGAATTTACTTACCGATAATTCTATTTCTCGTAGTCCGTAGTGGATGCTGGGCGCCCATCCCAAGTGCGGATTGTCTGCAATACTTGTATCTAGTTATTGTTACAATAACATCGGGTTGTTTATTGTTGTGAGCCATCTTTCAGAGGCTCCTACGTTTTATCATACTGTTAACTGGGTTCAGATCACAAGTTGTATGGTGTGATTGGTGTGGCTGGTATGAGTCTTACCCGGGATTCAAAATCCTTCCTTATTATGTACGCTCGTCCGGGCACAGTATCCTAACTGAGGCTTGGAGGAGGGTCATAGGGGGAGGAGCCAGTGCACACCACCTGATCCTAAAGCTTTACTTTTGTGCCCTGTCTCCTGCGGAGCCGCTATTCCCCATGGTCCTTACGGAGTCCCAGCATCCACTACGGACTACGAGAAATAGAATTATCGGTAAGTAAATTCTTATTTTATTTTTTTTTAAGAAATATTTTTTTTTAAATTCTATTCTATTTTTTTATTATTTTGATGATTTTATATTTGTCAGGGATCCATCATGGGTCCTTTCAGCTTAGCATTGTAAAGGGCCCTACACACTGGGCGATTACACTGAAAGATATGAACGATCTTGTTCATTAATTAATGCGATGTCGTTCATATCTTTCAGTGTGCATGCACCAACGATGAACGAAGCTTGGCCCCACGCTCATTCATCGTTGGTGCCGGCTTGTTGATGCCTGCAATCCAATATGGACAGTCTCTTCCATGTTAGCATGCAGGGCTGTCGGGCTGGGTGACGGGAGTGAAGAAACTTAACTCCCCCCTTCACACACCCCCGACCCTCGCCAAGAGGGTTGTCCTTCGGCCATACCAGCCGTCGGGCACCTCGGCGGCCAATGTGTAGAGCTCTTAAGAGTGACCTAATGTTAGCTGGCATATCTGATTATATTAGATCTTTATTACGCTGTTACAGTAGATTGTGTAATTCCTTTATGGAAACAGTATTTGGAGATGTCAAGCTGTTTTGCCATTGGAAGCTCCATCCCTGCACTGGAGACACTGCTTATGCTGAGTGGTAATACATAAGTTTCTCTGACGTCCTAAGTGGATGCTGGGGACTCCGTAAGGACCATGGGGAATAGCGGCTCCGCAGGAGACAGGGCACAAAAGTAAAAGCTTTAGGATCAGGTGGTGTGCACTGGCTCCTCCCCCTATGACCCTCCTCCAAGCCTCAGTTAGGTTTTTGTGCCCGGCCGAGAAGGGTGCAATCTAGGTGGCTCTCCTAAAGAGCTGCTTAGAGTAAAAGTTTTGTTAGGTTTTTTATTTTCAGTGAGTCCTGCTGGCAACAGGCTCACTGCAACGAGGGACTTAGGGGAGAAGAAGTGAACTCACCTGCGTGCAGGATGGATTGGCTTCTTAGGCTACTGGACACTAGCTCCAGAGGGACGATCACAGGTACAGCCTGGATGGGTCACCGGAGCCGCGCCGCCGACCCCCTTGCAGATGCTGAAGAGAGAAGAGGTCCAGAAATCGGCGGCTGAAGACTTCCCAGTCTTCTTAAGGTAGCGCACAGCACGGCAGCTGTGCGCCATTGCTCTCAGCACACTTCACACCAACGGTCACTGAGGGTGCAGGGCGCTGGGGGGGGGCGCCCTGGGCAGCAATGAAAGTACCTATGCTGGCTAAAAATACATCACATATAGCCTCTGGGGCTATATGGATGTATTTAACCCCTGCCAGGTTGTCAGAAAAACGGGAGAAGAAACCCGCCGAAAAGGGGGCGGGGCCTATTCTCCTCAGCACACAGCGCCATTTTCCTACACAGCTACGCTGCTAGGAAGGCTCCCAGGCTCTCCCCTGCACTGCACTACAGAAACAGGGTTAAAACAGAGAGGGGGGGCACTTATTTGGCGATATTATTATATATTAAGATGCTATAAGGGAAAACACTTATATAAGGTTGTCCCTGTATAATTATAGCGTTTTGGTGTGTGCTGGCAAACTCTCCCTCTGTCTCCCCAAAGGGCTAGTGGGGTCCTGTCCTCTATCAGAGCATTCCCTGTGTGTGTGCTGTGTGTCGGTACGTGTGTGTCGACATGTATGAGGACGATGTTGGTGAGGAGGCGGAGCAATTGCCTGTAATGGTGATGTCACTCTCTAGGGAGTCGACACCGGAATGGATGGCTTATTTAGGGAATTACGTGATAATGTCAACACGCTGCAAGGTCGGTTGACGACATGAGACGGCCGGCAAACCAATTAGTACCTGTCCAGGCGTCTCAAACACCGTCAGGGGCTTTAAAACGCCCATTACCTCAGTCGGTCGACACAGACACGGACACTGACTCCAGTGTCGACGGTGAAGAAACAAACGTATTTTCCATTAGGGCCACACGTTACATGTTAAGGGCAATGAAGGAGGTGTTACATATTTCTGATACTACAAGTACCACAAAAAAGGGTATTATGTGGGGTGTGAAAAAACTACCTGTAGTTTTTCCTGAATCAGATAAATTAAATGAAGT
Source organism: Pseudophryne corroboree (assembly GCF_028390025.1). Lineage (NCBI taxonomy): Eukaryota > Metazoa > Chordata > Amphibia > Anura > Myobatrachidae > Pseudophryne > Pseudophryne corroboree. The sequence continues at coordinate 573,173,823 of NC_086447.1, read as the reverse complement.
GTGTGATGATGCGTGGGTTTCCCCCGATAGAAAATTATTGGCGTTATACCCTTTCCCGCCAGAAGTTAGGGCGCGTTGGGAAACACCCCCTAGGGTGGATAAGGCGCTCACACGCTTATCAAAACAAGTGGCGTTACCGTCTCCAGATACGGCCGCCCTCAAGGAGCCAGCTGATAGGAGGCTGGAAAATATCCTAAAAAGTATATACACACATACTGGTGTTATACTGCGACCAGCGATCGCCTCAGCCTGGATGTGCAGCGCTGGGGTGGCTTGGTCGGATTCCCTGACTGAAAATATTGATACCCTTGACAGGGACAGTATTTTATTGACTATAGAGCATTTAAAAGATGCATTTCTATATATGCGAGATGCACAGAGGGATATTTGCACTCTGGCATCAAGAGTAAGTGCGATGTCCATGTCTGCCAGAAGATGTTTATGGACACGACAGTGGTCAGGTGATGCAGATTCCAAACGGCACATGGAAGTATTGCCGTATAAAGGGGAGGAGTTATTTGGGGTCGGTCCATCGGACCTGGTGGCCACGGCAACAGCTGGAAAATCCACCTTTTTTACCCCAAGTCACATCTCAGCAGAAAAAGACACCGTCTTTTCAGCCTCAGTCCTTTCGTCCCCATAAGGGCAAGCGGGCAAAAGGCCAGTCATATCTGCCCAGGGGTAGAGGAAAGGGAAGAAGACTGCAGCAGGCAGCTCCTTCCCAGGAACAGAAGCCCTCCACCGCTTCTGCCAAGTCCTCAGCATGACGCTGGGGCCGTACAAGCGGACTCAGGTGCGGTGGGGGGTCGTCTCAAGAGTTTCAGCGCGCAGTGGGCTCACTCGCAAGTGGACCCCTGGATCCTACAAGTAGTATCCCAGGGGTACAGATTGGAAGTTCGAGACGTCTCCCCCTCGCAGGTTCCTGAAGTCTGCTTTACCAACGTCTCCCTCCGACAGGGAGGCAGTATTGGAAACAATTCACAAGCTGTATTCCCAGCAGGTGATAATCAAAGTACCCCTCCTACAACAAGGAAAGGGGTATTATTCCACACTATTTGTGGTACTGAAGCCAGACGGCTCGGTGAGACCTATTCTAAATCTGAAATCTTTGAACACTTACATACAAAGGTTCAAATCAAGATGGAGTCACTCAGAGCAGTGATAGCGAACCAGGAAGAAGGGGACTATATGGTGTCCCTGGACATCAAGGATGCTTACCTCCATGTCCCAATTTGCCCTTCTCACCAAGGGTACCTCAGGTTCGTGGTACAGAACTGTCACTATCAGTTTCAGACGCTGCCGTTTGGATTGTCCACGGCACCCTGGGTCTTTACCAAGGTAATGGCCGAAATGATGATTCTTCTTCAAAGAAAAGGCGTCTTAATTATCCCTTACTTGGACGATCTCCTGATAAGGGCTAGGTCCAGAGAACAGTTGGAGGTCGGAGTAGCACTATCTCAAGTAGTTCTACGACAGCACGGGTGGATTCTAAATATTCCAAAATTGCAGCTGATTCCGACGACACGTCTGCTGTTCCTAGGGATGATTCTGGACACAGTCCAGAAAAAGGTGTTTCTCCCGGAGGAGAAAGCCAGGGAGTTATCCGAGCTAGTTAGGAACCTCCTAGAACCAGGCCAAGTGTCAGTGCATCAATGCACAAGAGTCCTGGGAAAAATGGTGGCTTCTTACGAAGCGATTCCATTCGGCAGATTTCACGCAAGAATTTTTCAGTGGGATCTGCTGGACGAATGGTCCGGATCGCATCTTCAGATGCATCAGCGGATAATCCTGTCTCCAAGGACAAGGGTGTCTCTTCTGTGGTGGCTGCAGAGTGCTCATCTACTAGAGGGCAGCAGATTCGGCATTCAGGACTGGGTCCTGGTGACCACGGATGCCAGCCTGAGAGGCTGGGGAGCAGTCACACAGGGAAGAAATTTCCAAGGAGTGTGGTCAAGTCTGGAGACTTCTCTCCACATAAATATACTGGAGCTAAGGGCAATTTACAATGCTCTGAGCCTAGGAAGACCTCTGCTTCAAAGTCAACCGGTGCTGATCCAGTCGGACAACATCACGGCAGTCGCCCACGTAAACAGACAGGGCGGCACAAGAAGCAGGAGGGCAATGGCAGCAAGGATTCTTCGCTGGGCGAAAAATCATGTGATAACACTGTCAGCGGTGTTCATTCCGGGAGTGGACAACTGGGAAGCAGACTTCCTCAGCAGGCACGACCTCCACCCGGGAGAGTGGGGACTTCATCTGGAAGTCTTCCACATGATTGTGAACCGTTGGGAAAGACCAAAGGTGGACATGATGGCGTCCCGTCTGAACAAAAAACTGGACAGGTATTGCGCCAGGTCAAGAGACCCTCAGGCAATAGCAGGGACGCTCTGGTAACACCGTGGGTGTACCAGTCGGTGTATGTGTTCCCTCCTCTGCCTCTCATACCCAAGGTACTGAGAATTATAAGACGGAGAGGAGTAAGAACTATACTCGTGGCTCCGGATTGGCCAAGAAGGACTTGGTGCCCGGAACTTCAAGAGATACTAAGAAGGGACTTGCTTCAGCAAGGATCATGTCTGTTCCAAGTCTTACCGCGGCTGCGTTTGACGGCATGGCGGTTGAACGCCGGATCCTAAGGGAAAAAGGCATTCCGGAAGAGGTCATCCCTACCCTGGTCAGAGCCAGGAAGGAGGTGACCGCACAACATTATCACCACATTTGGCGAAAATATGTTGCATGGTGTGAGGCCAGGAAGGCCCCACGGAGGAATTTCAACTCGGTCGATTCCTGCATTTCCTGCAAACAGGAGTGTCTATGGGCCTCAAATTGGGGTCCATTAAGGTTCAAATTTCGGCCCTGTCGATTTTCTTCCAGAAAGAATTGGCTTCAGTTCCTGAAGTCCAGAAGTTTGTCAGGGGAGTACTGCATATACAACCCCCTTTTGTGCCTCCAGTGGCACTGTGGGATCTCAACGTAGTTCTGGGATTCCTCAAATCACATTGGTTTAAACCGCTCAAATCTGTGGATTTGAAATATCTCACATGGAAAGTGACCATGCTGTTGGCCCTGGCCTCGGCCAGGCGAGTGTCAGAATTGGCGGCTTTGTCTCACAAAAGCCCATATCTGATTGTCCATTCGGACAGGGCAGAGCTGCGGACTCGTCCCCAGTTTCTCCCTAAGGTGGTGTCAGCGTTTCACCTGAACCAGCTTATTGTGGTACCTGCGGCTACTAGGGACTTGGAGGATATGTTTCCAGGACGGCTGGAGTCAGGAAAACTGACTTGCTGTTATCCTGTATGCACCCAACAAACTGGGTGCTCTTGCTTCTAAGCAGACGATTGTTAGTTGGATGTGTAGTACAATTCAGCTTGCACATTCTGTGGCAGGCCTGCCACAGCCAAAATATGTAAATGCCCATTCCACAAGGAAGGTGGGCTCATCTTGGGCGGCTGCCCGAGGGGTCTCGGCTTTACAACTTTGCCGAGCTGCTACTTGGTCAGGGGCAAACACGTTTGCAAAATTCTACAAATTTGATACCCTGGCTGAGGAGGACCTGGAGTTCTCTCATTCGGTGCTGCAGAGTCATCCGCACTCTCCCGCCCGTTTGGGAGCTTTGGTATAATCTCCATGGTCCTTACGGAGTCCCCAGCATCCACTTAGGACGTCAGAGAAAATAAGAATTTACTTACTGATAATTCTATTTCTCGTAGTCCGTAGTGGATGCTCGGCGCCCATCCCAAGTGCGGATTGTCTGCAATACTTGTACATAGTTATTGTTAACTAAAACGGGTTATTATTGTTGTGAGCCATCTTTTCAGAGGCTCCGCTGTTATCATGCTGTTAACTGGGTTCAGATCACAGGTTGTACAGTGTGATTGGTGTGGCTGGTATGAGTCTTACCCGGGATTCAAAATCCTTCCTTATTGTGTACGCTCGTCCGGGCACAGTATCCTAACTGAGGCTTGGAGGAGGGTCATAGGGGGAGGAGCCAGTGCACACCACCTGATCCTAAAGCTTTTACTTTTGTGCCCTGTCTCCTGCGGAGCCGCTATTCCCCATGGTCCTTACGGAGTCCCCAGCATCCACTACGGACTACGAGAAATAGAATTATCGGTAAGTAAATTCTTATTTTTACCAGCGGCCAGGATCCCGGCTGTCATGATCCCAACAGCGGGATCCCGTCCACCAGTATGCCATCAGTGGGGCGAGCGCTAGAAAGCCCCACAGGTTATATTCTCCCTCCTTGGTTGTTGCGGACACTCATAGAGGGAGAAAAGAATGTGGCGCCAGTATTCCAGCGGCAGCATTTCACCGCCTGTCAGGATATCAGCGTCAGCATTGTGATTGCCGGGATCCCGACAGGCGGTCTTGTGATTGCCTCCCACTGAGCACTGTTTTACTGGTCTCACAGCTCCAGAAGCAGAATGCTGGAACCAGAGTTCTAGTCATTTAGGAGAACAGTAAAGTATCTTCCATATACATGGGAGCTACATTATTTTTGACTGACTCCCAGTATGGGATCAGTACGAGATCCCAGCGGTAGGGATCCCGACGGTCAGGAGAGCGTCGCCGGGATCCTGACAGCTGGGATCCCGGCGGCGAGCGCAGTCCCCTCGCTGTGCTCTCCACGCTTCGGGCCCGGTGGCGACCGTGTGGTGGCGTGGACCACCACCCAAGAGTGGTAACCAGCCGGCGGTCAGCAATCCGACCACCGGTATTTCAGCTGGTGGCGGGATTCCGGTGTCGGTATCCTGACTGCCGGGATCCCGACAGGCGGTCAGTTGACTGCCTCCCCCCAGTACAACAGGATGCATATCCGCTATTGGCACTTGTTAAAGTGTTACACTATCTCTTACTGATGTATACTACAGACAAATCTCTCCAAACACCACTAAACCTCAACATATCAGACAGTGCAACCCACTTCTGCAGTAATAATTATACACAGTTATATCAAATAGGTATACATAACACTATACTGTATTACTAACACCCACAAATTCCCTTCCATCTACAAATGTACCCCCTTAAACTTCTAGCTACCGTTTTTAGCAGGGCTGGATTAAGCTTTGGGGGAACCTGTGGCACTTAAGCCATGGTGGGGCTGTCTCCACTCTGCATCTATTCATCATTCAGCTGGTCCCCACTTGTAAATTAAACAAATTATGGGGTGGTGGGGGTAATAGCAATTAAAATTAGCTTAAAATTCTACTTCCTGTAACCTATCTACAGAGCATTAGACATAAAGTAACTGGAAGCAGAAACACGATAAAAGAAAACTTTATTTTTTATTGGGAACTCTTCATACTTAGTTTAATAAAACTTTTAAAGTTTTATATAATGGGTGGAATTCAATTGTTTGAAAAGTCGTTTGGGTGTCTGTTTTTTCCTGCCTATTAGATGGGAAAAAACAGACACCCAACTGACTTTTCAAACAATTGAATAACCCCCAATATGTTAAGACTCGCAGAGGACAAGACACACAAAAAACATATATAATTAATAACAAGCTGTGTACTGACTGATACAAAAATATATTGTGTTCCAAATGTAGAGCAAAGGAAAGAAAACAAAAGATGTGAATGGCCAAATATTCTCTGTAAAGCGCTGTGGAATATGTGTGCGCTATATAAATAACTGAAAGAATTATTTATTTATTACCACTCAGAGATATGCATCAGATACAGGAGATGTACTTTCTATTATGCCTCTGATCACCGTGTTTCAGGTTTTCTGGATGCTATGTTGACAGTAAATAGGTAGACGGGTACAAAAGGACGACCTGGTCAAAAGGTTGACATGTTCAAATAGTTGACATGACACCGGTACACACATAAGTTTTTGTTTTTTTTACGAGCTTTAACATCCACAGGGAAACAGTGGTGCTGTCCTCCTATGCTATCGCTATAATGGTTGCATTAAAAAAATAAATGTTTTATTATTAAAATCAAGCAATTAAAAAATTGTTAATTTGCATTCAAATATTTTGTCTAAATTTTACCTTTTTTTTTTTTTTTTTTAAATCTACACTTTGAAAGTTGAGAGCAGGGAGCAGGATCCACGTGCATTCCCCCAATTGACCCAGCAATGCTGCGTTACACAGGAGCATACTTACTGACCCTCCTAAACTGTCTGGAGGAGTCCCATATATCAGGGCTTTCTTGGACTTCCAACATAGGCCCTCATTCTGAGTTGATCGCTAGCTGCCTTTGTTCGCAGCGCAGCGATCAGGCTAAAAATCGGCACTCCTGCGCATGCGTACGGGCCACAGTACGCACGCGCGAAGTACTTTCACTGTGTTGATCGGTGAGTGATTGACAGGAAAGGGGTGCTTCTGGGTGGTAACTTGCCGTTTTCAGGGAGTGTGCTAAAAAACGCAGGCGTGACAGATAAAAAATTGCAGGCATGTCCGGGGAAACGGGGTAGTGGCTGGCCGAAAGCAGGGCGTGTTTGTGACGTCAAAGCAGGAACTAAACTGAGGTGATCGCAAGGTAGGAGTAGGTCTGGAGCTGCTCAGAAACTGCATGAAAATTTTTGCGAGCAGTTCTGCTAACCTTTCGTTCGCACTTCTGCTAAGCTAAGATACACTCCCAGAGGGCGGCGGCTTAGCGTTTGCAATGCTGCTAAAAGCAGCTAGCGAGCGATCAACTCGGAATGAGGGCCATAGTTGGCCCGTCTCTCACATGCCGCCTAATGGGGTAATTCAGACCTGATCACTAGGGTGCGTTTTTTACAGCCCTGAGATCATATAATCGCCGCCTACAGGGGGAGGGAAAAAGTTTTGTGCAGGTGTGCGATCGCATTTGTAGCAGAGCTGCACAAACATAAGTTTGTGCAGTCTCTGCTCAGCCCAGGACTTACGCAGCCACTGCGTTTGTTTCAAGCTGATCGGGGCCGGAGTTGACGTCCAACAACCTTCCTGAAAATGGCTGATCCCGTCTGCGTTTTCGAAAACATACAGCAGCGTTCAGGTCTGAATTACCCCCTAACTCCCAAATGAATTATGAGGCCGGGAGTTGGATAATGCAATTTGCTTTGAATCTCTTCATCATGACCCCACCTCATAGTTGCCTACCCTCTTGCATTGTCCAGGAGACTTCCTGAACTATGGGAAATCTCCTGTTGCCCCGGGATGGTAGGGGAAGGTCCCGGATTCTTGAATACCGCACTGCCTATGCCAGAGTGCGGATGTCCATCCCAGTCCATTATTAACTGCAGGCTGTAACTGTCAACACATATCGAGGGCAATCCCAGCAGTCACCTTTCCTGGACAGGCAGACTGGCAGCCAATGAGATTGCCATTATGCTGCCTGTCATCATTACATTAAAGACAAACTCATAATTTAGCCCCGCCCCTCCTAGTTACTGACAACCCAGACCTGCCACCCGAAGGTGCTTCTCCCGTAAAGGAGACCTTAAAGGTAGGCAAGTATGCCCCATCCCCCACAGTAGAATGCCATGAATCAAGTCTTAGGACAGCAGGAGAAGGGACTACAATGAAGTGATTGTGGCACACCCCCACCCCCTCCCGCACATCGGATATGGACGCTCCTTCCATGCCTCTTCCGGAAGGGGCCAGTTTAAAGTCCACAAGTAAGCATCCAACTAGGGGGGGTCATTCCGAACCTGATCGCACGCTAGGATTTTTTGCTGTGCTGCGATCAGGTCAGAACTGCGCTTGCGTATGCACCGCAATGCGCAGGCCGTCGTACGGGTACAAAGCGGATCGTTGCTGAGCAATGGATTTTACGATGAATCCATTCGCACAGCCGATCGCAAGGAGATTGACAGGAAGAAGGCGTTTGTGGGTGTCAACTGACCGTTTTCTGCGAGTGGTTGAAAAAACGCAGGCGTGTCAAAGCGTTTGCAGAGTGGGTGTCTGATGTCAATTCTGGGCCCGGACAGGCTGAAGTGATCGCAGCGGCTGAATAAGTTCTGAGCTACTCAGAAACTGCACAAAACTTTTTTGTACCGCTCGGCTGCACATGCTCGCACACTTGCAAAGCAAACATACACTCCCCTATAGGCGGCGACTATCTGTTTGCAACGCTGCAAAAAATAGCTAGCGAGCGATCAACACGGAATGACCCCCTATGTGGCAAGTCACTGCTTTCTACTGTCTGCCAGTATTGGCAGAACATTTTTTTTCCAAATAAAAATGAGTGCTGAAAAACATTGCTGCAATTAATTAGATAGAAAATAGGACTTTTTGGGGCTATTTCCTTAGCTGGGTGTTCTTACAATTGGGGTCATTCCGACCCGTTCGCACGCAGCGGTTCTTCGCTGCGGTGCAAACGGGTCGGAACTGCACATGCTCGCCGGGCAGCGGCTAGGACAAAGAAGAAAGTGATCGCTAGCGCGACCGCAAAAAGATTGACAGCGAGGAGGCGTGTATTCACCGTTTCTGCTGCAGGGTACACTGGAGGTACACTCCACAAGGATTAACATCGGGGTGTAGAGTAGGATCTTGATCCGAGGCACCAACAGGCTCAAAGCTTTGACCTTCTTCCCAAGATGCATAGCGCTGCCTCCTATATCACCCTGCCTCCGTGCACAGGAGTTCAGTTTTGTAGTTGGTGCCAAGCTTTAAGCAGGAACATAACAGGGGGGCTGCTCCAGCAGCCCTGAGAGAAGCTTTTAAAGAATATTGAAGACTTCAAGGGCTGCAGCAGAGACACTGACTATGTTAGATGTTAGTCAGACATCTCCTGCTGCAGCTCCATCACCTCCCCCAGCGGCGCTGTACACTCCCGCACCTTGGTTGCCGGGTGCCTACAGCGGAGGCTCCGGTTTTCTTCCAGGTTAGTCACACACACGACCGCTGCTCTTCCGGATCACATGGCCGCACTACAGGGAGGAGGTAAGAGGTCCCCTCGACGTGACCCGCTGTAAATTGCGATCTCGCGCGGCCGGTGGGAGGCGGGCAGCGCGTGCTGGCTTGGACACTGTGGTTGTACAGGGACCCCACTAGACCACCAGGGCATGGGCACAGGTCGGTTTTCTCTTATAAAACCATTTATTTAAGCCCCCAGAACCAGGTGGTGAAGTCCAGCAGGGGGATAAGGCTTTGACCTGTAGCCCCTCCCCCAGCCCCAGGGTGCCATTTAGAGTAAATGTTCCCACCCTTGAGCTGCATATCTCTCTCTCCCTCACTCCCTGTCAGCGTTTGGGCACCATTATAGCAAGCAGAGCTGATCCTGGGACTGTTAGGGCAAATCCTCCTCTGTAAAGCCGCCTGCCTGTCAGCGCTGTGCATTTTACAGGACACTTAAGTATTCTACATGTCTGCTGACAGTGTTAGTTAAGAAAAAGTGCATTTAGTCAGGGTTATGTAGTACAAGTACCCTGTGATCATCCAGTCTTTACTGTACATTGTTATTTCTCTGACGTCCTAGTGGATGCTGGGGACTCCGTCAGGACCATGGGGATTAGCGGCTCCGCAGGAGACAGGGCACAAAAATAAAGCTTTAGGATCAGGTGGTGTGCACTGGCTCCTCCCCCTATGACCCTCCTCCAAGCCTCAGTTAGGTTTTTGTGCCCGTCCGAGCAGGGTGCAATCTAGGTGGCTCTCCTAAAGAGCTGCTTAGAAAAAGTTTTTAGGTTTTTTATTTTACAGTGAGTCCTGCTGGCAACAGGCTCACTGCAACGAGGGACTTAGGGGAGAAGAAGTGAACTCACCTGCGTGCAGGATGGATTGGCTTCTTAGGCTACTGGACACCATTAGCTCCAGAGGGATCGAACACAGGCCCAGCCATGGAGTCCGGTCCCGGAGCCGCGCCGCCGACCCCCTTGCAGATGCCGAAAAGTGAAGAGGTCCAGAAACCGGCGGCAGAAGACTTTTCAGTCTTCATGAGGTAGCGCACAGCACTGCAGCTGTGCGCCATTGTTGTCACACACTTCACACCAACGGTCACGGAGGGTGCAGGGCGCTGCAGGGGGCGCCCTGGGCAGCAATGAGAATACCTTGTTCTGGCTAAAAAATACATCACATATAGCCCCTGGGGCTATATGGATGTATTTAACCCCTGCCAGGTCTCACAAACTCCGGAGAAGAGCCCGCCGAAATAGGGGGCGGGGCCTATCTCCTCAGCACACAGCGCCATTTTCCTGCTCAGCTCCGCTGCGAGGAAGGCTCCCAGGACTCTCCCCTGCACTGCACTACAGAAACAGGGTAAAACAGAGAGGGGGGGGGCACTTTTTTGGCGTTTTTTGATATATTAAGCTACTATAAGGGAGACAACACTTCTATAGGGTTGTTCCTATATATTTATAGCGCTTGGGTGTGTGCTGGCAAACTCTCCCTCTGTCTCCCCAAAGGGCTAGTGGGGTCCTGTCTTCGATAAGAGCATTCCCTGTGTGTCTGCTGTGTGTCGGTACGTGTGTGTCGACATGTATGAGGACGATGTTGGTGTGGAGGCGGAGCAATTGCCGGTAATGGTGATGTCACCCCCTAGGGAGTCGACACCGGAATGGATGGCTTTGTTTATGGAATTACGTGATAATGTCAGCACATTACAAAAATCAGTTGACAACATGAGACGGCCGGCAAACCAGTTAGTACCTGTACAGGCGTCTCAGACACCGTCAGGGGCTGTAAAACGCCCTTTACCTCAGTCGGTCGACCCAGACCCAGACACGGACACCGAATCTAGTGTCGACGGTGAAGAAACAAACGTATTTTCCAGTAGGGCCACACGTTATATGATCACGGCAATGAAGGAGGCTTTGCATATCTCTGATACTGCATGTACCACAAAAAGGGGTATTATGTGGGGTCTGAAAAAACTACCTGTAGTTTTTCCTGAATCAAACGAATTGAATGAAATGTGTGATGAAGCGTGGGTTAACCCCGATAGAAAACTGCTAATTTCAAAGAAGTTATTGGCATTATATCCTTTCCCGCCAGAGGTTAGGGCGCGCTGGGAGACACCCCCTAGGGTGGATAAGGCGCTCACACGCTTATCAAAACAAGTGGCGTTACCGTCTCCTGAAACGGCCGCCCTCAAGGATCCAGCGGATAGGAGGCTGGAAACTACCCTGAAAAGTATATACACTCATACTGGTGTTCTACTGCGACCAGCCATCGCCTCTGCATGGATGTGCAGTGCTGGGGTGGTTTGGTCGGATTCCCTGACTGAAAATATTGATACCCTAGATAGGGACAGTATTTTATTGACTTTAGAGCAATTAAAGGATGCTTTTCTTTATATGCGAGATGCTCAGAGGGATATTTGCACTCTGGCATCGAGAGTAAGTGCGATGTCCATATCTGCCAGAAGAAGTTTATGGACGCGACAATGGTCAGGTGATGCGGATTCCAAACGGCATATGGAAGTATTGCCGTATAAGGGGGAGGAATTATTTGGGGTCGGTCTATCGGATTTGGTGGCCACGGCAACAGCCGGGAAATCCACCTTTTTACCTCAGGTCCCCTCCCAACAGAAAAAGACACCGTCTTTTCAGCCGCAGTCCTTTCGTTCCTATAGGAACAAGCGGGCAAAAGGACAGTCATATTTGCCCCAAGGCAAAGGAAAGGGTAAGAGAGTGCACCAAGCAGCTTCTTCCCAGGAGCAGAAGCCCCCCCCCCGGCTTCTGCAAAGCCCTCAGCATGACGTTGGGGCTTTACAAGCGGACTCAGGGGCGGTGGGGGGTCGACTCAAGAATTTCAGCGCACAGTGGGCTCACTCACAGGTGGACCCCTGGATCCTGCAGATAGTATCTCAGGGTTACAGGTTGGAATTCGAGAAGTCTCCCCCTCGCCGGTTCCTAAAGTCTGCTCTGCCAACGTCTCCCTCAGACAGGGCGACGGTATTGGAAGCCATTCACAAGCTGTATTCTCAGCAGGTGATAGTCAAGGTACCCCTCCTACAATGGGGGAAAGGGGTATTATTCCACACTATTTGTGGTACCGAAGCCGGACGGCTCGGTAAGACCTATTCTAAATCTGAAATCTTTGAACCTGTACATACAAAAATTCAAGTTCAAGATGGAGTCACTCAGAGCAGTGATAGCGAATCTGGAAGAAGGGGACTTTATGGTGTCCCTGGACATCAAGGATGCTTACCTGCATGTCCCAATTTGCCCTTCACATCAAGGGTACCTCAGGTTCGTGGTGCAAAACTGTCATTATCAGTTTCAGACGCTGCCGTTTGGATTGTCCACGGCACCTCGGGTCTTTACCAAGGTAATGGCCGAAATGATGTTTCTTCTGCGAAGAAAAGGCGTATTAATTATCCCTTACTTGGACGATCTCCTGATAAGGGCATGGTCCAGGGAACAGCTGGGGGACGTAGTAGCACTAACCCAAGTAGTGCTGCAACAGCACGGGTGGATTCTGAATTTTCCAAAATCTCAATTGACCCCGACGACACGTCTGCTGTTCCTGGGAATGATTCTGGACACGGTTCAGAAAAAGGTGTTTCTTCCGGAGGAGAAAGCCAGGGAGTTATCCGAACTTGTCAGGAACCTCCTAAAACCAGGGAAAGTGTCTGTGCATCAATGCACAAGAGTCCTGGGAAAGATGGTGGCTTCTTACGAAGCGATTCCATTCGGCAGATTCCACGCAAGAACTTTTCAGTGGGATCTGCTGGACAAATGGTCCGGATCGCATCTGCAGATGCATCAGCGGATAACCTTATCGCCACGGACAAGGGTGTCTCTTCTGTGGTGGTTGCAGAGTGCTCATCTGTTAGAGGGCCGCAGATTCGGCATACAGGACTGGGTCCTGGTGACCACGGATGCCAGTCTGAGAGGCTGGGGAGCGGTCACACAGGGAAGAAACTTCCAGGGAGTATGGTCAAGCCTGGAGATGTCTCTTCACATAAATATACTGGAGCTAAGAGCGATTTACAATGCTCTAAGCCTGGCAAAACCCCTGCTTCAGGGTCAGCCGGTGTTGATCCAGTCGGACAACATCACGGCAGTCGCCCACGTAAACAGACAGGGCGGCACAAGAAGCAGGAGAGCAATGGCAGAAGCTGCAAGGATTCTTCGCTGGGCGGAAGATCATGTGATAGCACTGTCAGCAGTGTTCATTCCGGGAGTGGACAACTGGGAAGCAGACTTCCTCAGCAGACACGATCTACACCCGGGAGAGTGGGGACTTCATCCAGAAGTTTTCCACATGATTGTGAACCGTTGGGAAAAACCAAAGGTGGACATGATGGCGTCTCGCCTCAACAAAAAACTGGACAGGTATTGCGCCAGGTCAAGAGACCCTCAGGCAATAGCTGTGGACGCTCTGGTAACACCGTGGGTGTTCCAGTCAGTGTATGTGTTTCCTCCTCTGCCTCTCATACCAAAAGTACTGAGAATTATACGGCAAAGGGGAGTAAGAACGATACTCGTGGCTCCGGATTGGCCAAGAAGAACTTGGTACCCGGAACTTCAGGAGATGCTCACGGAAGATCCGTGGCCTCTACCTCTAAGACGGGACCTGCTTCAGCAGGGACCGTGTCTATTCCAAGACTTACCGCGGCTGCGTTTGACGGCATGGCGGTTGAACGCCGAATTCTAAGGGAAAAAGGCATTCCGGAAGAGGTCATTCCTACACTGGTAAAAGCCAGGAAGGAGGTGACTGCACAACATTATCACCGCATTTGGAGAAAATATGCTGCGTGGTGTGAGGCCAGGAAGGCCCCCACGGAGGAATTTCAATTGGGTCGATTCCTACATTTCCTGCAAACAGGATTGTCTATGGGCCTCAAATTGGGGTCCATTAAGGTTCAAATTTCGGCCCTGTCGATTTTCTTCCAGAAAGAATTGGCTTCAGTTCCTGAAGTCCAGACTTTTGTAAAAGGAGTACTACATATACAGCCCCCGGTTGTGCCCCCAGTGGCTCCGTGGGACCTTAATGTAGTTTTGGATTTTCTCAAATCCCATTGGTTTGAGCCACTCAAATCGGTGGATTTGAAATATCTTACATGGAAAGTAACCATGCTACTGGCCCTGGCTTCAGCCAGGAGAGTGTCAGAATTGGCGGCTTTATCGTATAAAAGCCCATATCTGATTTTCCATTCGGACAGGGCAGAACTGCGGACGCGTCCTCATTTTCTGCCTAAGGTGGTGTCAGCGTTTCACCTGAACCAGCCTATTGTGGTGCCTGCGGCTACTAGCGATTTGGAGGATTCCAAGTTGCTGGACGTTGTCAGGGCATTGAAAATATATATTTCAAGGACGGCTGGAGTCAGAAAATCTGACTCGCTGTTTATACTGTATGCACCCAACAAGCTGGGTGCTCCTGCTTCTAAGCAGACGATTGCTCGTTGGATTTGTAGCACAATTCAACTTGCACATTCTGTGGCAGGCCTGCCACAGCCTAAATCTGTCAAGGCCCATTCCACAAGGAAGGTGGGCTCATCCTGGGCGGCTGCCCGAGGGGTCTCGGCATTACAACTCTGCCGAGCAGCTACGTGGTCGGGGGAGAACACGTTTGTAAAATTCTACAAATTTGATACCCTGGCTAAAGAGGACCTGGAGTTCTCTCATTCGGTGCTGCAGAGTCATCCGCACTCTCCCGCCCGTTTGGGAGCTTTGGTATAATCCCCATGGTCCTGACGGAGTCCCCAGCATCCACTAGGACGTCAGAGAAAATAAGATTTTACTTACCGATAAATCTATTTCTCTTAGTCCGTAGTGGATGCTGGGCGCCCATCCCAAGTGCGAAATGTCTGCAATACTTGTACATAGTTATTGTTACAAAAAAATCGGGTTGTTATTGTTGTGAGCCGTCTGTTCAGAGGCTCCTACGTTTGTCATACTGTTAACTGGGTTCAGATCACAAGTTGTACGGTGGGATTGGTGTGGCTGGTTTGAGTCTTACCCGGGATTCAAAATCCTTCCTTATTGTGTACGCTCGTCCGGGCACAGTATCCTAACTGAGGCTTGGAGGAGGGTCATAGGGGGAGGAGCCAGTGCACACCACCTGATCCTAAAGCTTTATTTTTGTGCCCTGTCTCCTGCGGAGCCGCTAATCCCCATGGTCCTGACGGAGTCCCCAGCATCCACTACGGACTACGAGAAATAGATTTATCGGTAAGTAAAATCTTATTATCTATTAAGTGTATAGCTATACATAGTACTACTCTGTATTGTTAGTCCAGTGCGGTTTTATTGCATGTCATAATTTCTGCATTGTACAAACTGTGACTCTGTGTGTGTGCATATAGCTGCTGTGTGACCTTCATTTCTTGTATCTCACTCAGATTGCTATCCCTATATTCTATAACCTGAGGGGGCTAAGTGTGTCAGGTTTATCATACTATAGGCAGTTCACAGGATATACTCAGTGTGTATTTCTCTAACGTCCTAGTGGATGCTGGGGACTCCGTAAGGACCATGGGGAATAGACGGGCTCCGCAGGAGACTGGGCACTCTAAAGAAAGATTCAGTACTATCTGGTGTGCACTGGCTCCTCCCTCTATGCCCCTCCTCCAGACCTCAGTTAGAATCTGTGCCCGGCCAGAGCTGGGTGCTCCTAGTGGGCTCTCCTGAGCTTGCTAGAAAAGAAAGTATTTTGTCAGGTTTTTTATTTTCAGAGAGCTTCTGCTGGCAACAGACTCTCTGCTACGAGGGACTGAGGGGAGAGAAGCAAACCTACTCACGGCAGCTAGGTAGCGCTTCTTAGGCTACTGGACACCATTAGCTCCAGAGGGATCGAACACAGGTACCTAACCTTGATCGTCCGTTCCCGGAGCCGCGCCGCCGTCCCCCTCGCAGAGCCAGAAGAACAGAAGCAGCAGAAGCATGAAGACATCGAAATCGGCGGCTGAAGACTCCTGTCTTCACTTAAGGTAGCGCACAGCACTGCAGCTGTGCGCCATTGCTCCCACAGCACACCGCACACTCCGGTCACTGTAGGGTGCAGGGCGCAGGGGGGGGGGGGAGGGGGGGCGCCCTGGGCAGCAATTAAGTACCTTTTTGGCAAAAATAGACATATATACAGTCTGGGACTGTATATATGCCCGAGCCCCCGCCATTTTTTACACATTAAAGCGGGACAGAAGCCCGCCGCTGAGGGGGCGGGGCCTTCTTCCTCAGCACACCAGCGCCATTTTCTCTTTACAGCTCCGCTGGAAGGACGCTCCCCAGGCTCTCCCCTGCAGTATACAGGTGCATTAGAGGGTAAAAAAGAGAGGGGGGGCACATAAATTTAGGCGCAGAGATATATTTAACAGCAGCTACAGGGGAAACACTAAGGTACAGTGTAATCCCTGGGTTATATAGCGCTGGGGTGTGTGCTGGCATACTCTCTCTCTGTCTCCCCAAAAGCCTTTGTGGGGTCCTGTCCTCAGTCAGAGCATTCCCTGTGTATGTGCTGTGTGTCGGTACGCCTGTGTCGACATGTTTGATGAGGAAGGATACGTGGAGGCAGAACAAGTGCAGCTGAGTGTGGTGTCGCCGCCGACGGTGCCGACACCTGATTGGATGGATATGTGGAAGGTGTTAAATGATAATGTAAACTCCTTGCATAACAGATTGGATAAAACTGTAACCTTGGGACAGTCAGGGTCTCAACCCATGCCTGATCCTACAGCGCAGAGGCCATCAGGGTCTCAAAAGCGCACACTATCCCAGATAGTTGACACAGATGTCGACACGGAATCTGACTCCAGTGTCGATGACGATGAGGCAAAGTTGCAGCCTAAAATGACTAAAGCCATCCGCTACATGATTTTAGCAATGAAGGATGTATTACACATTTCTCTAACGTCCTAAGTGGATGCTGGGGACTCCGTAAGGACCATGGGGATTAGCGGCTCCGCAGGAGACTGGGCACAACTAAAGAAAGCTTTAGGACTACCTGGTGTGCACTGGCTCCTCCCACTAAGACCCTCCTCCAGACCTCAGTTAGATTCTTGTGCCCGGCTGAGCTGGATGCACACTAGGGGCTCTCCTGAGCTCCTAGAAAGAAAGTATATTTTAGGTTTTTTATTTTACAGTGAAATCTGCTGGCAACAGACTCACTGCAGCGAGGGACTAAGGGGAGAAGAAGCGAACCTACCTAACTGGTGGTAGCTTGGGCTTCTTAGGCTATTGGACACCATTAGCTCAAGAGGGATCGACCGCATGGAACCGGCCATTGATGTTCGGTCCCAGAGCCGCGCCGCCGGCCCCCTTACAGAGCCAGAAGCAAGAAGAGTCCGGAAAATCGGCGGCATAAGACATCAGTCTTCACCAAGGTAGCGCACAGCACTGCAGCTGTGCGCCATTGCTCCTCATACACACTTCACACTCCGGTCACTGAGGGTGCAGGGCGCTGGGGGGGGGGGGGGGGGGCCCTGAGCAGCAATAAAAACACCTTGGCTGGCAAATATATCACAATATATAGCCCCAGAGGCTATATAGGTGATAAATACCCCTGCCAGAATCCATAAAAAGCGGGAGAAAAGTCCGCGAAAAAGGGGCGGAGCTATCTCCCTCAGCACACTGGCGCCATTTTCTCTTCACAGTGCAGCTGGAAGACAGCTCCCCAGGCTCTCCCCCTGTAGTTTTCAGGCTCAAAGGGTTAAAAAGAGAGGGGGGGCACTAAATTTAGGCGCAATACAAGCAGCTATTGGGGGAAAAATCACTCAGTTATAGTGTTAATCCCTGCATTATATAGCGCTCTGGTGTGTGCTGGCATACTCTCTCTCTGTCTCCCCAAAGGACTTTGTGGGGTCCTGTCCTCAGTCAGAGCATTCCCTGTGTGTGTGCTGTGTGTCGGTACGGCTGTGTCGACATGTGGGAAGAGGAAGGTTACGTGGAGGTGGAGCAGAGGCCGATAAATGGGATGTCACCCCCTGTGGGGCCGACACCAGAGTGGATGGATAGGTGGAAGGTATTAACCGACAATGTCAACTCCTTACATAGAAGGCTGGATGACGTAAAACAGCGGTGGGACAGCCGTCTTCTCAGCCCGCGCCTGCCCAGGCGTCTCAAAGGCCATCAGGGGCTCAAAAAAGCGCCCGTTACCTCAGATGGCAGACACAGATGTCGACACGGAGTCTGACTCCAGTGTCGACGAGGTTGAGACATATACACAATCCACTAGGAACATCCGTTACATGATCTCGGCAATGAAAAATGTGTTACGCATTTCTGACATGAACCCAAGTACCACATAAAAGGGGTTTTATTTTTGGGGAGAAAAAGCAGCCAGTGTTTTGTTCCCCCATCAGATG
Organism: Pseudophryne corroboree; assembly: GCF_028390025.1. Lineage (NCBI taxonomy): Eukaryota > Metazoa > Chordata > Amphibia > Anura > Myobatrachidae > Pseudophryne > Pseudophryne corroboree. Next base: position 573,155,662 of record NC_086447.1, on the reverse strand, counting down.
AATGAATGAAGTGTGTAAAGTAGCGTGGGTTCCCCCGATAAGAAACTGGTAATTTCAAAAAAGTTACTGATGGCGTACCCTTTCCCGCCAGAGGATAGGTCACGTTGGGAGATATCCCTTAGGGTGGAAAAGGCGCTCACACGTTTGTCAAAAAAGGTGGCACTACCGTCTTAGGATACGGCCACCTTGAAGGAGCCTGCTGATAAAAAGCAGGAGGCTATCCTGAAGTCTGTAAATGCACACTCAGGTTATATACTGAGACCTGCAATTGCCTCAGCATAAATAGTGCTGCTGCAGCGTGGTCTGATACCCAGTCAGATAATATTAAAACTCTAAGACAGGGATAATAGTTTGCTAACAAAGAGCATATTAAAGACGTCGTCTTAGATATAAAGGATGCACAGAGGGATATTTGCCGGCTGGCATCCAGAATTAATGCAATGTCCATTCTGCCAGGAGGGTATTAGAAACCCGGCAGTGGACAGGTGATGCTGCCTATAAAAGGCACATGGAGATTCTGCCTTATAAGGGTGAGGAATGGTTTGGGGATGGTCTCTGGGACCTCGTATCCACAGCAACAGCTGGGAAGAAAAATTTTTACCTCAGGTTTCCTCACAGCCTAAGAAAGCACTGTATTTTCAGGTACAGTCCTTTCGGCTTCAGAAAAGCAAGCGGGTCAAAGGCGCTTCCTTTCTGCACAGAGACAAGGGAAGAAGGAAAAAGGTGCACCAGCAGCCAGTTCCCAGGATTAAAAAGTCTTCCCCCGCTTCCTCTGAGTCCACCGCATGACGTTGGGGCTCCACAGGTGGAGACAGGTGCGGTAGGGGCGCGTCTCGGGAACTTCAGGGACCAGTGGGCTTGCCCACAGGTGGATCCCTAGGTTCTGCAAATAGTATCACAGGGATACAGGCTGGAGTTCGAGGCGACTCCCCCTCGCCGTTACCTCACATCAGCCTTGCCTGCTGCCCTCGGAGAAAGGTAGTACTGGCGGCAATTCACAAGCTGTACTTCCAGCAGGTGAAATCAAGGTACCCCTCCTTCAACAAGGCCGGGGTTACTATTCCAAAATGTTGTGGTACCGAAACCAGACGGTTCGGTGAGACCCATTCTAAAATTGAATGCCTTGAACACTTATATACGAAGGTTCAAGTTCAAAATGGAATCGCTCAGGGCGATTATTGCAAGCCTGGAGAATTTCATGGTATCACTGGACATCAAGGATGCTTACCTGCATGTCCCTATTTACCCTCTTCACCAGGAGTACCTCAAAATTGTGGTACAGGATTGTCATTACCAATTCCAGACGTTGCCGTTGGTCGGTCCCCGGGACAGAGGTATTTACCAAGGTAATGGCCGAAATAATTATCCCGTACTTGGACGATCTCCTTATAAAGGCGAGGTCCAGGGAGCAGTTGTTCGTTGGAGTAGCACTATCTCGGGAAGTGCTACAACAGCACGGCTGGATTCTGAATGTTCCAAAGTCGCAGCTGGTTCCTACGACGCGTCTACTGTTCCTGGGTATGGTTCTGGACACAGAACAGGATAAAAAGGGTTTCTCCCGGAGGAGAAGTCCAAGGAGTTGTCGTCTCTAGACAGAGACCTCCTAATACGTATACAGGTGTCGGTGCATCAATGCACGCGAGCCCTGGGAAGGATGGTAGCTTCTTACGAAGAAATTCCATTCGCCAGGTCCCATGCAAGGATTATCCAGTGGGATCTGTTGGACAAGTGGTCCGGGTCGCATCTTCAGATGCATCGGCGGATAACCCTGTCTCCAAGGGCCAGGGTGTCGCTGTTGTGGTGGCTGCAGAGTGCTCATCTTCTAGGGGGCCGCAGATTCGGCATACAGGACTGGGTCCTGGTGACCACGGATGCCAGCCTTCAAGGCTGGGGGGCAGTCACACAGGGAAGAAACTTCCAAGGCTATGGAAAAGTCAGGAGACTTCCCTACACATAAATATTCTGGAACTAAGGGCCATTTACAATGCCCTAAGTCAGGCTAGACCCCTGCTTCAACACCGGCCGGTGCTGATCCAGTCAGACAACATCACGGCGGTTGCTCATGTAAACCGACAGGGCGGCACAAGAAGCAGGATGGCGATGGCAGAAGCCACAAGGATTCTCTGATGGGCGGAAAATCATGTGTTAGCACTGTCAGCAGTGTTCATTCCCGGAGTGGACAACTGAGAAGCAGAATTTCTCAGAAGACACGACCTCCACCCGGGAGAGTGGGGACTTCATCCAGAAGTTTTCCAAATGATTGTACACCATTGGGAAAGGCCACAGGTGGACATGATGGCGTCCCGCCTCAACAAAAAGCTACAAAGATATTGCGCCAGGTCAAGGGACCCTCAGGCGATAGCTGTGGATGCTCTGGTAACACCGTGGGTGTACCAGTCGGTGTATGTGTTCCCTTCTCTGCCTCTCTTACCCAGGGTAATGAGAATAATAAGAAGGAGAGGAGTAAGAACTATACTCATTGTTCCGGGTTGGCCAAGAAGAGCTTGGTAACCAGAACTCCAAGAAATGATCTCAGAGGACCCATGGCCTCTGCCGCTCAGACAGGACCTGCTGCAGCAGGGGGCCTGTCTGTTCCAAGACGTACCGCGGCTGCGTTTGACGGCATGGCGGTTGAACGCCGGATCCTGAAGGAAAAGGGCATTCCGGAGGAAGTTATCCCAACGCTATTTAAAGCTAGGAAAGAAGTGAACGCAAACCATTATCACCGCATATGGTGGAAATATGTTGCGTGCTGTGAGGCCAGGAAGGCCCCAAAGGAGAAATGTCAGCTAGGTCGATTTCTGCACTGCCTACAGTCAGAGGTGACTATGGGCCTAAAATTGGGTTCCATGAAGGTCCAGATTTCGGCTCTATCGATTTTCTCCCAAAAATAGAACTGGCTTCACTGCCTGAAGTTCGGACTTTTGTTAAGGGAGTGCTGCATAGTCAGCCCCCGTTTGTGCCTCCAGTGGCACCGTGGGATCTCAACGTAGTGTTGGATTTCCTGAAGTCGCATTGGGTTGAGCCACTTAAATCCGTGGAGCTACAATACCTCACGTGGAAAGTGGTCATGCTGTGGGCCTTGGCGTCGGCCAGGCGTGTATCAGAATTGGCGGTTTTGTCATGCAAAAGCCCTTATCTGTATTTTATAGCGGTGGATTTAGTGGAAGCCGGGGAAGACTTTTGTTCCTGGGAACTAGCTGCATGGTGCAGCTTTTTTCCTCTACCCCTGCCTCTGGCAAGAAAGGACGCACCTCTGACCTTCTTGCTCTTCTGAGAACGAAAGGACTGCATTTGGTAATACGGTGCTTTCTTAGGTTGTGGAGGGACATAAGGCAAGAAATTTGACTTCCCAGCCGTAGCTGTGGAAACTAGGTCCGAGAGACCATCCCCAAACAATTCCTCACCCTTATAAGGTAAAACCTCCATGTGTTTTTTAGAGTCGGTATCCCCTGTCCATTGCCGAGTCCATAAGACCCTTCTGGCAGAAATGGACATTGCGTTAACTCTAGAGCCCAGCAGGCAAATGTCCCTCTGGGCATCCCGCATATATAGGACCGCGTGCTTGATATGTGCCAGGGTCAGTAGAACAGTGTCCCTGTCCAGGGTATCTATCTCCTCAGACAGAGTATCCGTCCATGCAGCTACCGCACTACACATCCAGGCCGAAGCAATTGCTGGCCTCAGCAGTGTGCCAGAATGTGTATAAACAGACTTCTGGATAGCTTCCTGCTTTCTATCCGCAGGATCCTTTAGGGCGGCCGTATCCGGAGACGGCAGGGCCACCTTCTTAGACAAGCGTGTCAACGCCTTGTCTACCCTAGGGGAGGATTCCCAGCATAACCTGTCCGTTGGCGGGAAAGGATACGCCATAAGTAATCTCTTGGAAATGATCACCTTCCTGTCAGGGGAATCCCACGCTTTTTCACATAATTCATTTAATTCATGTGAAGGGGGAAAAGTCACTTCATGCTTTTTCTCCCCATACATATAAATCCTCTTGGGGACAGGATTTTCCTTAGAAAATAAGATTTTACTCACCGGTAAATCTATTTCTCGTAGTCCGTAGTGGATGCTGGGGACTCGGTAAGGACCATGGGGATTAGCGGCTCCGCAGGAGACTGGGCACAACTAAAGAAAGCTTTAGGACTGCCTGGTGTGCACTGGCTCCTCCCACTAAGACCCTCCTCCAGACCTCAGTTAGGATACTGTGCCTGGAAGAGCTGACACAAATAGGAAGGATTTTGAATCCCGGGTAAGACTCATACCAGCCACACCAATCACACCGTACAACTCGTGATACAATACCCAGTTAACAGTATGATAACAACTGAGCCTCTCAACAGATGGCTCAACAATAACCCTTTAGTTAGGCAATAACTATATACAAGTATTGCAGACAATCCGCACTTGGGATGGGCGCCCAGCATCCACTACGGACTACGAGAAATAGATTTACCGGTGAGTAAAATCTTATTTTTTCTAACGTCCTAGTGGATGCTGGGGACTCCGAAAGGACCATGGGGAATAGCGGCTCCGCAGGAGACTGGGCACAAAAGTAAAAAGCTTTAGGACTACCTGGTGTGCACTGGCTCCTCCCCCTATGACCCTCCTCCAAGCCTCAGTTAGATTTTTGTGCCCGAACGAGACGGGTGCAGGCTAAGGGGCTCTCCTGAGCTGCTTAGTGTAAAAGTTTAAAGTAGGTTTTTTATTTTCAGTGAGACCTGCTGGCAACAGGCTCACTGCACCGAGGGACTAAGGGGAGAAGAAGCGAACTCACCTGCGTGCAGAGTGGATTGGGCTTCTTAGGCTACTGGACATTAGCTCCAGAGGGACGATCACAGGCCCAGCCATGGATGGGTCCCGGAGCCGCGCCGCCGGCCCCCTTACAGAGCCAGAAGAGTGAAGAGGTCCGGAAAATCGGCGGCAGAAGACGTCCTGTCTTCAATAAGGTAGCGCACAGCACCGCAGCTGTGCGCCATTGCTCTCAGCACACTTCACACTCCGGTCACTGAGGGTGCAGGGCGCTGGGGGGGGCTCCCTGAGACGCAATAAAAAACCTTTTTTTGGCAAAAAATACATCACATATAGCTCCTGGGCTATATGGATGCATTTAACCCCTGCCAATTTTTCCATTAAAAAGCGGGAGAAAGGCCGCCGAGAAGGGGGCGGAGCCTATCTCCTCAGCACACTGGCGCCATTTTTTCCTCACAGCTCCGTTGGAGGAAGGCTCCCTGACTCTCCCCTGCAGTCCTGCACTACAGAAACAGGGTAAAACAAGAGAGGGGGGGCACTAAATTGGCATATTAATATATACAGCAGCTATATTAGGGAAAAACACTTATATAAGGTTATCCCTATATATATATATAGCGCTCTGGTGTGTGCTGGCAAACTCTCCCTCTGTCTCCCCAAAGGGCTAGTGGGGTCCTGTCCTCTATCAGAGCATTCCCTGTGTGTGTGCTGTGTGTCGGTACGCTGTGTCGACATGTATGAGGAGGAAAATGGTGTGGAGGCGGAGCAATTGCCTGTGTTAGTGATGTCACCCCCTAGGGAGTCGACACCTGACTGGATGGTCTTATGGAAAGAATTACGTGATAGTGTCGGCACTTTACAAAAGACTGTTGACGACATGAGACAGCCGGCAAATCAGTTAATACCTGTACAGGCGTCTCAAACACCGTCAGGGGCTATAAAACGCCCGTTACCTCAGGTCGATACAGACACTGACACGGACACTGACTCCAGTGTCGACGGTGAGGAAACAAACGTATTTTCCAGTAGGGCCACACGTTACATGATCACGGCAATGAAGGAGGTTTTGAACATTTCTGATACTACAAGTACCACAAAAAAGGGTATTATGTGGGGTGTGAAAAAACTACCCGTAGTTTCTCTATCGTCCTAGTGGATGCTGGGGTTCCTGAAAGGACCATGGGGAATAGCGGCTCCGCAGGAGACAGGGCACAAAAAGTAAAGCTTTAGGATCAGGTGGTGTGCACTGGCTCCTCCCCCTATGACCCTCCTCCAAGCCTCAGTTAGATTTTTGTGCCCGGCCGAGAAGGGTGCAATCTAGGTGGCTCTCCTAAAGAGCTGCTTAGAAAAGTTTAGCTTAGGTTTTTTATTTTACAGTGAGTCCTGCTGGCAACAGGATCACTGCAACGAGGGACTTAGGGGAGAAGAAGTGAACTCACCTGCGTGCAGGATGGATTGGCTTCTTTGGCTACTGGACATTAGCTCCAGAGGGACGATCACAGGTACAGCCTGGATGGTCACCGGAGCCTCGCCGCCGGCCCCCTTGCAGATGCTGAAACGAGAAGAGGTCCAGAATCGGCGGCAGAAGACTCCTCAGTCTTCTTAAGGTAGCGCACAGCACTGCAGCTGTGCGCCATTTCCTCTCAGCACACTTCACACGGCAGTCACTGAGGGTGCAGGGCGCTGGGAGGGGGGCGCCCTGGGAGGCAAATGAAAACCTTTTTTGGCTAAAAATACCTCACATATAGCCTCCGGGGGCTATATGGAGATATTTAACCCCTGCCAGAATCCATTAAAGAGCGGGAGACGAGCCCGCCGAAAAAGGGGCGGGGCCTATCTCCTCAGCACACAGCGCCATTTTCCCTCACAGAAAGGCTGGAGGGAAGGCTCCCAGGCTCTCCCCTGCACTGCACTACAGAAACAGGGTTAAAACAGAGAGGGGGGGCACTAATTTGGCGTTAGAAATATATAAAAGATGCTATAAGGGAAAACACTTATATAAGGTTGTCCCTATATAATTATAGCGTTTTTGGTGTGTGCTGGCAAACTCTCCCTCTGCCTCTCCAAAGGGCTAGTGGGTCCTGTCCTCTATCAGAGCATTCCCTGTGTGTGTGCTGTGTGTCGGTACGTGTGTGTCGACATGTATGAGGACGATGTTGGTGAGGAGGCGGAGCAATTGCCTGTAATGGTGATGTCACTCTCTAGGGAGTCGACACCGGAATGGATGGCTTATTTAGGGAATTACGTGATAATGTCAACACGCTGCAAGGTCGGTTGACGACACGAGACGGCCGACAAACAATTAGTACCGGTCCAGACGTCTCAGAAACACCGTCAGGGGTTTTAAAACGCCCGTTTACTTTAGTCGGTCGACACAGACACAGACACGGACACTGAATCCAGTGTCGACGGTGAATAAACAAACGTATTCCTTATTAGGGCCACACGTTAAGGGCAATGAAGGAGGTGTTACATATTTCTGATACTACAAGTACCACAAAAGAGGGTATTATGTGGGATGTGAAAAAACTACCGTAGTTTTTCCTGAATCAGATAAATTAAATGAAGTGTGTGATGATGCGTGGGTTCCCCCCGATAGAAAATTATGGGCGGTATACCCTTTCCCGCAAGAAGTTAGGGCGCGTTGGGAAACACCCCTTAGGGTGGAAAAGGCGCTCACACGCTTATCAAAACAAGTGGCGGTACCGTCTATAGATAGGGCCGTCCTCAAGGAGCCAGCTGACAGGAGGCTGGAAAATATCATAAAAAGTATATACACACATACTGGTGTTATACTGCGACCAGCGATCGCCTCAGCCTGGATGTGCAGAGCTGGGGTGGCTTGGTCGGATTCCCTGACTAAAAATATTGATACCCTTGACAGGGACAGTATTTTATTGACTATAGAGCATTTAAAGGATGCATTTTCTATATATGCGAGATGCACAGAGCGATATTTGCACTCTGGCATCAAGAGTAAGTGCGATGTCCATATCTGCCAGAAGATGTTTATGGACACGACAGTGGTCAGGTGATGCAGATTCCAAACGGCACAAAGGTGTATTGCCGTATAAAGGAAGAGGAGTTATTTGGGGTCGGTCCATCGGACCTGGTGGCCACGGCAACTGCTGGAAAATCCACCGTTTTTACCCTAAGTCACATCTCTGCAGAAAAAGACACCGTCTTTTCAGCCTCAGTCCTTTCGTCCCTATAAGAGTCATATCTGCCCAGGGATAGAGGAAAGGGAAGAAGACTGCAGCAGGCAGCCCATTCCCAGGAACAGAAGCGTTCCACCGCTTCTGCCAAGCTCTCAGCATGACGCTGGGACCGTACAGGACCCCTGGATCCTACATGTAGTATCCCAGGGGTACAGATTGGAATGTCGAGACGTTTCCCCTTCACAGGCTCCTGAAGTCTGGTTTACCAAGGTCTCCCTCCGACAAGGAGGCAGTATGGGAAACAATTCACAAGCTGTATTCCCAGCAGGTGATAATCAAATTACCCCTCCTACAACAAGAAAAGGGGTATTATTCCACATTATATTGTGGTACTGAAGCCAGAAGGCTAGGTGAGACCTATTCTAAATCTAAAAAAATTTGAACACTTACAAAGGTTCAAATCAAGATGGAGTCACTCAGAGCAGTGATAACGAACCAGGATGAAGGGGACTATATAGTGTCCCGAGACATCAGGGATGCTTACCTCCATGTCCAAAATTTGCCCTTCTCACTAAGGGTACCTCAGGTTCGTGGTACAGAACTGTCACTATCAGTTTCAGACGCTGCCGTTTGGATTGTCCACGGCACCCCGGGTCTTTACCAAGGTAATGGCCGAAATGATGATTCTTCTTCGAAGAAAAGGCGTCTTAATTATCCCTTACTTGGACGATCTCCTGATAAGGGCAAAGTCCAGGGAACAGTTGGAGGTCGGAGTAGCACTATCTCGGATACTGCTACAACAGCACGGGTGGATTCTAAATATTCCAAAATCGCAGCTGATCCCGACGACAAGTCTGCTGTGCCTAGGGATGATTCTGGACACAGTCCAGAAAAAGGTGTTTCTCCCGGAAGAGAAAGCCAGGGAGTTATCCGAGCTAGTCAGGAACCTCCTAAAATCAGTGCATCATTGCACAAGGGTCCTGGTAAAGATGGTGACTTCCTACGAAGCAATTCCATTCGGCAGATTTCACGCAAGAATTTTTCAGTGGGATCTGCTGGACAAATGGTCCGGATCGCATCTTCAGATGCATCAGCGGATAACCCTATATCCAAGGACAAGGGTGTCTCTCCTGTGGTGGTTACAGAGTGCTCATCTTCTAGAGGGCCGCAGATTCGGCATTCAGGATTGGATGCTGGTGACCGCGGAGGCCAGCCCGAGAGGCTGGGGAGCAGTCACACAAGGAAAAAATTTCCAGGGAGTGTGATCAAGTCTGGAGACTTTTCTCCACATAAATATACTGGAGCTAAGGGTAAATTTATAATACTCTAAGCTTAGCAAGACCTCTGCTTCAAGGTCAGCCGGTATTGATCCAGTGGGAAAAACATCACGGCAGTCGCCCACGTAAATAGACAGGGCGGCACAAGAAGCAGGAGGGCAATGGCAAAAACTGCAAGGACTTTTCGCTGGGCGGAAAATCATGTGATAGCACTGTCAGCAGTGTTTCATTCCGGGAATGGAAACTGGGAAGCAGACTTCCTCAGCAGGCACGACCTCCACCCGGCAGAGTGGAAACTTCATCGGGAAGTTTTCCACATGATTGTAAACCGTTGGGAAATACCAAAGGTGGACATGATGGCGTCCCGTCTGAACAAAAAACGGGACAGGTATTGCGCCAGGTTAAGAGACCCTCAGGCAATAGCTGTGGACGTTCTGGTAACACCATGGATGTACCAGTCGGTGTATGTGTTCCATCCTCTGCTTCTCATACCTAAGGTACTGAGACTTATAAGACGTAGAGGAGTAAGAACTATACTCATGGCTCCGGATTGGCCAAGAAGGACTTGGTACCCGGAACTTCAAGAGATGCTCACAGAGGACTTATGGCCTCTGCCGCTAAGAAGGGACTTGTTTCAGCAAGTACCATGTCTGTTCCAAGACTTACCGCAGCTGCGTTTGACGGCATGGCGGTGGAATGCCGGATCCTAAGGGAAAAAGGCATTCCGGAAGAGGTCATTCCTACCCTGGTCAAAGCCAGAAAGGAGGTGACCGCACAACATTATCACCACATGTGGCAAAAATATGTTGCGTGGTGTGAGGCCAGAAAGGCCCCACGAAGAAATTTCAACTCGGTCGATTCCTGCATTTCCTGCAAACAGGAGTGTCTATGGGCCTCAAATTGGGGTCCATTAAGGTTCAAATTTCGGCCCTGTCGATTTTCTTCCAGAAAGAAGTGGCTTCAGTTCCTGAAGTCCAGAAGTTTGTCAAGGGAGTATTGCATATACAACCCCCTTTTGTGCCTCCAGTGGCACTGTGGGATCTCAACGTAGTTCTGGGATTCCTCAAATCACATTGGTTTAAAACCAGTCAAATCTGTGGATTTGAAGCATCTCACATGAAAAGTGACCATGCTCTTGGCCCTGGCCTGGACCAGGCGAGTGTCAAATTGGTGGGTTTTTTTTCTCAAAAAAGCCCATATCTGGTTGTCCATTTGGACAGGGCAGAGCTGCGGACTCGTCCCCAGTTCTCTCCCTAAGGTGGTGTCAGTGTTTCACCTGAACCAGCTTATTTTGGTGCCTTGCGCCTACTAGGGACTTGGAGGACTCCAGGTTGCTAGATGTTGTCAGGGCCCTGTAAATATAGGTTCCAGGACGGCTGGAGTCAGGAAAACTGACTTGCTGTTATCCTGTATGCACCCAACAAACTGGGTGCTCTTGCTTCTAAGCAGACTATTGCTAGTTGGATGTGTAATACAATTCAGCTTGCACATTCTGTGGCAGGCCTGCCACAGCCAAAATATGTAAATGCCCATTCCACAAGGAAGGTGGGCTTATCTTGGGCGGCTGCCCGAGGGGTCTCGGCTTTACAACTTTGCCGAGCGGCTATTTAGTCAGGGGCAAACACGTTGGTAAAATCCTACAAATTTGATACCCTGGCTAAGGAGGACCTGGAGTTCTCTCATTCGGTGCTGCAGAGTCATCCGCACTCTCCCGCCCGTTTGGGAGCTTTGGTATTATCCCCATGGTCCTTTCAGGAACCCCAGCATCCACTAGGACGATAGAGAAAATAAGAATTTACTTACCGATAATTCTATTTCTCGGAGTCCGTAGTGGATGCTGGGCGCCCATCCCAAGTGCGGATTATCTGCAATACTTGTACATAGTTACAAAAATCGGGTTATTATTGTTGTGAGCCATCTTTTCAGAGGCTCCGCTGTTATCATACTGTTAACTGGGTTCAGATCACAGGTTGTACAGTGTGATTGGTGTGGCTGGTATGAGTCTTACCCGGGATTCAAAATCCTTCCTTATTGTGTACGCTCGTCCGGGCACAGTATCCTAACTGAGGCTTGGAGGAGGGTCATAGGGGGAGGAGCCAGTGCACACCACCTGATCCTAAAGCTTTACTTTTTGTGCCCTGTCTCCTGCGGAGCCGCTATTCCCCATGGTCCTTTCAGGAACCCCAGCATCCACTACGGACTCCGAGAAATAGAATTATCGGTAAGTAAATTCTTATTTTTTCCTGAATCAGATGAATTAAATGAAGTGTGTGATGAAGCGTGGGTTTCCCCCTATAAAAAAACTGCTAATTTCTAAAAAATTATTGGCATTATACCCTTTCCCGCCAGAGGTTAGGGCGCGTTGGGAAACACCCCCTAGAGTGGATAAGGCGCTCACACGCTTATCAAAACAAGTGGCGTTACCGTCTCCTGATACGGCCGCCCTCAAGGAACCAGCTGATAGGAAGCTGGAAAATATCCTAAAAAGTATATACACACATACTGGTATTATACTGCGACCAGCAATCGCCTCAGCCTGGATGTGCAGTGCTGGGGTGGCTTGGTCGGATTCCCTGACTGAAAATATTGATACCCTGGATAGGGACAATATATTATTGACTATAGAGCATTTAAAAGATGCATTTCTATATATGCGTGATGCACAGAGGGATATTTGCACTCTGGCATCAAGAGTAAGTGCGATGTCCATTTCTACCAGAAGAGGGTTATGGACGCGACAGTGGTCAGGGGATGCGGATTCCAAACGGCATATGGAAGTATTGCCGTATAAAGGGGAGGAGTTATTTGGGGGCGGTCTATCGGACCTGGTGGCCACGGCAACGGCTGGGAAATCCACCTTTTTACCCCAAGTCACCTCACAGCAGAAAAAGATACCGTCTTTTCAGGCTCAGTCCTTTCGTCCCTATAAGGGCAAGCGGGCAAAAGGCCACTCATATCTGCCCCGGGGCAGAGGAAGGGGAAAAAGACTGCAGCAGACAGCCTCTTCCCACGAACAGAAGCCCTCCCCCGCTTCTGCCAAGTCCTCAGCATGACGCTGGGGCCTTACAAGCGGACTCAGGCACGGTGGGGGCCCGTCTCAAGAATTTCAGCGCGCAGTGGGCTCACTCGCAAGTGGACCCCTGGATCCTGCAGGTAGTATCTCAGGGGTACAAATTGGAATTCGAGACGTCTCCCCCTCGCCGGTTCCTGAAGTCTGCTTTACCAACGTCTCCCCCCGACAGGGAGGCGGTATTGGAAGCCATTCACAAGCTGTATTCCCAGCAAGTGATAATCAAGGTACCCCTCCTACAACAGGGAAAGGGGTATTATTCCACGCTGTTTGTGGTACCGAAGCCGGACGGCTCGGTGAGACCCATTTTAAATCTGAAATCCTTGAACACTTACATAAAAAGGTTCAAGTTCAAGATGGAGTCACTCAGAGCAGTGATAGCGAACCTGGAAGAAGGGGACTATATGGTGTCTCTGGACATCAAGGATGCTTACCTCCATGTCCCAATTTGCCCTTCTCACCAAGGGTACCTCAGGTTTGTGGTACAGAACTGTCACTATCAGTTTCAGACGCTGCCGTTTGGATTGTCCACGGCACCCCGGGTCTTTACCAAGGTAATGGCCGAAATGATGATTCTTCTTCGAAGAAAAGGCGTCTTAATTATCCCTTACTTGGACGATCTCCTGATAAGGGCAAGGTCCAGAGAACTGTTAGAGGTCGGAGTAGCACTATCTCAAGTAGTACTACGACAGCACGGATGGATTCTAAATATTCCAAAATCGCAGCTGATTCCGACGACACGTCTGCTGTTCCTAGGAATGATTCTGGACACAGTACAGAAAAAGGTGTTTCTCCCGGAAGAGAAAGCCAGGGAGTTATCCGACCTAGTCAGGAACCTCCTAAGACCAGGCCAAGTGTCAGTACATCAATGCACAAGGGTCCTGGGAAAGATGGTGGCTTCTTACGAAGCGATTCCATTCGGCAGATTCCACGCAAGAACTTTTCAGTGGGATCTGCTGGACAAATGGTCCGGATCGCATCTTCAAATGCATCAGCGGATAACCCTGTCTCCAAGGACAAGGGTGTCTCTCCTGTGTTGGTTACAGAGTGCTCATCTCCTAGAGGGCCGCAGATTCGGCATTCAGGATTGGGTCCTGGTGACCACGGATGCCAGCCTAAGGGGCTGGGGAGCAGTCACACAGGGAAGAAATTTCCAGGGCTTGTGGTCAAGCATGGAAACGTCACTTCACATAAATATCCTGGAACTCAGGGCCATTTACAATGCCCTAAGTCAGGCAAGACCTCTGCTTCAGGGTCAGCCGGTGTTGATCCTGTCGGACAACATCACGGCAGTAGCCCACGTAAACAGACAGGGCGGCACAAGAAGCAGGAGGGCAATGACGGAAGTGGCAAGGATTCTTCGCTGGGCGGAGAATCATGTGATAGCACTGTCAGCAGTGTTCATTCCGGGAGTGGACAACTGGGAAGCAGACTTCCTCAGCAGACACAATCTTCACCCGGGGGAGTGGGGACTTCACCCAGAAGTCTTCCACATGATTGTGAACCGTTGGGAAAAACCAAAGGTGGACATGATGGCGTCCCGCCTCAACAAAAAACTGGACAGATATTGCGCCAGGTCAAGGGACCCTCAGGCAATAGCTGTGGACGCTCTGGTAACACCGTGGGCGTACCAGTCAGTGTATGTGTTCCCTCCTCTTCCTCTCATACCAAAAGTACTGAGAATCATAAGAAGGAGAGGAGTAAAGACTATACTCGTGGCTCCGGATTGGCCAAGAAGGACTTGGTACCCGGAAATTCAAGAGATGCTCACGGAAGACCCGTGGCCTCTACCTCTAAGAAAGGACCTGCTCCAGCAGGGACCATGTCTGTTCCAAGACTATCCGCGGCTGCGTTTGACGGCATGGCGGTTGAACGCCGGATCCTGAAGGAAAAAGGCATTCCGGATGAAGTCATCCCTACCCTGATCAAAGCCAGGAAGGATGTGACCGTACAACATTATCACCGTATTTGGCGAAAATATGTTGCGTGGTGCGAGGCCAGGAAGGCCCCTACAGAGGAATTTCAACTGGGTCGATTCCTGCATTTCCTGCAAACAGGACTGTCTATGGGCCTAAAATTAGGGTCCATTAAGGTTCAAATTTCGGCCCTGTCAATATTCTTCCAAAAAGAACTAGCTTCTGTTCCTGAAGTTCAGACGTTTGTCAAGGGAGTACTGCATATACAGCCTCCTTTTGTGCCTCCAGTGGCACCTTGGGATCTCAATGTAGTTTTGGGATTCCTAAAATCACATTGGTTTGAACCACTCACCACTGTGGACTTAAAATATCTCACATGGAAAGTGGTAATGCTGTTAGCCCTGGCTTCAGCCAGGCGTGTTTCAGAATTGGCGGCTTTATCCTATAAAAGCCCTTACCTAATTTTTCATACGGACAGGGCAGAATTGAGGACTCGTCCTCAATTTCTCCCTAAGGTGGTTTCAGCATTTCACTTAAACCAGCCTATTGTGGTGCCTGCGGCTACTAGGGACTTGGAGGATTCCAAGTTGCTGGACGTAGTCAGGGCCCTGAAAATATATGTTTCCAGGACGGCTGGAGTCAGAAAATCTGACTCGCTGTTTATCCTGTATGCACCCAACAAGCTGGGTGCTCCTGCTTCTAAGCAGACGATTGCTCGTTGGATTTGTAGTACAATTCAGCTTGCACATTCTGTGGCAGGCCTGCCACAGCCAAAATCTGTAAAAGCCCATTCCACACAGAAAGTGGGCTCATCTTGGGCGGCTGCCCGAGGGGTCTCGGCTTTACAACTTTGCCGAGCTGCTACTTGGTCAGGGGCAAACACGTTTGCTAAATTCTACAAATTTGATACCCTGGCTGAGGAGGACCTGGAGTTCTCTCATTCGGTGCTGCAGAGTCATCCGCACTCTCCCGCCCGTTTGGGAGCTTTGGTATAATCCCCATGGTCCTTTCGGAGTCCCCAGCATCCACTAGGACGTTAGAGAAAATAAGAATTTACTTACCGATAATTCTATTTTTTCATAGTCCGTAGTGGATGCTGGGCGCCCATCCCAAGTGCGGATTGTCTGCAATACTTGTACATAGTTATTGTTACAAAAATCGGGTTTTTTGTTGTTGTGAGCCATCTTTTCAGAGGCTCCTTCTGTTATCATGCTGTTAACTGGTTTCAGATCACAAGTTGTACGGTGTGATTGGTGTGGCTGGTAAGAGTCTTACCCGGGATTCAAGATCCTTCCTTATTGTGAACGCTCGTCCGGGCACAGTATCCTAACTGAGGCTTGGAGTAGGGTCATAGGGTAGGAGCCAGTGCACACCAGGTAGTCCTAAAGCTTTTTACTTTTGTGCCCAGTCTCCTGCGGAGCCGCTATTCCCCATGGTCCTTTCGGAGTCCCCAGCATCCACTACGGACTATGAGAAATAGAATTATCGGTAAGTAAATTCTTATTTTCTCTAACGTCCTAAGTGGATGCTGGGGACTCCGTAAGGACCATGGGGATTATACCAAAGCTCCCAAACGGGCGGGAGAGTGCGGATGACTCTGCAGCACCGAATGAGCAAACTCTAGGTCCTCCTCAGCCAGGGTATCAAACTTGTAGACTCTTGCAAGAGTGTTTGACCCCGACCAAGTAACAGCTCGGCAAATTTGTAAAGCCGAGACCCCTCGGGCAGCCGCCCAAGAAGAGCCCACTTTCCTCGTGGAATGGGATCCTGTATGCATCCAACAAGCTGGGTGCTCCTGCTTCAAAGCAAACCATTGCTCGCTGGATCTGTAACACGATTCAGCAGGCTCATTCTGCGGCTGGATTGCCGCATCCAAAATCAGTGAAAGCCCATTCCACAAGGAAGGTGGGCTCTTCTTGGGCGGCTGCCCGAGGGGTCTCGGCATTACAGCTTTGCCGAGCTGCTACTTGGTCGGGTTCAAACACATTTGCAAAATTCTACAAGTTTGATGCCCTGGCTGAGGAGGACCTGGTGTTTGCCCATTCGGTGCTGCAGAAGCATCCGCACTCTCCCGCCCGTTTGGGAGCTTTGGTATAATCCCCATGGTCCTTACGGAGTCCCCAGCATCCACTAGGACGTTAGAGAAAATAAGAATTTACTCACCGGTAATTCTATTTCTCGTAGTCCGTAGTGGATGCTGGGCGCCCGTCCCAAGTGCGGACTTTCTGCAATACGTGTATATAGTTATTGCTTAACAAAGGGTTATGGTTATGTAGCATCGGTTGAGTGATGCTCAGTTGTTGTTCATACTGTTAACTGGGTAAGTTTATCACAAGTTGTACAGTGTGATTGGTGTGGCTGGTATGAGTCTTACCCTGGATTCCAAAATCCTTTCCTTGTAATGTCAGCTCTTCCGGGCACAGTTTCCTTAACTGAGGTCTGGAGGAGGGGCATAGAGGGAGGAGCCAGTGCACAGCAGATAGTACTAAATCTTTCTTTAGAGTGCCCAGTCTCCTGCGGAGCCCGTCTATTCCCCATGGTCCTGACGGAGTCCCCAGCATCCACTACGGACTACGAGAAATAGATTTATCGGTAAGTAAAATCTTATTTTTTTCTCTGTGATTTGTAGTCACCATATACCTCTTGAATTCCCTGTTTGTGCTGATGCACTGCACAGGGGTTTTTTGTCAGGTATTGTGCTGCTGATATTGTACTGTGTTGCCTTGCATTGAGCTTTTGATTATGTCAGATACAAAGGGCAATGGAGCTGGGGCTGATCCCCTCAGGTTCTGGGGGTTCCTTACACCCCAGTGGGACTGTAGCAACGGGGATGCAAAATGACCCAACTTGGGCTACCTTCTCCACGCTACTGAATACGCTGGTAACTAGACTAACGCCCTCTATGGGACTTCCTGTGCCGGTACAACCGCGTATGGTCCCTGCGGTTAACCCGCCATGGGCAGATCAACTGTCCAATCAGTTACAGCAACTGAATCAATCACTGACTGCTCAAAAGTCTAACTCTCGCCCACCTAAGACCAAGGGGTCCTCTAAGTGGGCAATTACTTCCTCACAATCCACCAACGTCCCAGACACCTCGTCTGATGAGGATGGAGTTTATACGGACCCCACAGATTCTGATCCTGATGCTTCTGATGGGGAAGTTGTTTCGCAGGTGGATGTTCCTGACTTGTTAGAGGCTATCAGGCTCATTCTTCAGGTTGATGATGAACCGGAGCCTGACACTGCCCCTAAGAAACCGGACAGGTTTAAATGTCAGAAGGTGGTTAAACAAGTTTTACCTCACTCTGAACATTTAGTTGACATACGTCAGGAGTCCTGGGAAAATCCAGGAAAGAAGTTCACGCCTCACAAGAAGATGATGGCTCGCTACCCCCTCACTGCGGAGCTTAGTAAAAATTGGGAAACACCCCCGCCAGTGGATTCGCAGGTGGCGTGGCTGGTAGTCTCCTCAGCTCTGCCTGTAATTACCGCCATGTCCTTGAGAGAGCTAACGGACAAGCGTGTGGAGGGTTGTTTGAAGGCAATCTACACCCTAAACGGTGCGGTGCATAGGCCCACTATTGCAGCGACATGGGCTGCAGAAGCTGTGGAAGCGTGGGCTCAGGAGCTGGAGGCGGAGTTGCCTTCCAATGCTTCTGATCATAGTAGACAGTGCCTGTCGTATATTGTTACAGTGTCTCATTACATTAAAGAGGTGGCTTCTGATGCCGGTATTCTGGCGGCCAGGGCTTCTACTACATCCATTTCTCTGACGTCCTAAGTGGATGCTGGGGACTCCGTCAGGACCATGGGGATTAGCGGCTCCGCAGGAGACAGGGCACAAAACTAAAGCTTTAGGATCAGGTGGTGTGTACTGGCTCCTCCCCCTATGACCCTCCTCCAAGCCTCAGTTAGGTTTTTGTGCCCGTCCGAGCAGGGTGCAATCTAGGTGGCTCTCTTAAGGAGCTGCTTAGAAAAAGTTTTTAGGTTTCTTATTTTCAGTGAGTCCTGCTGGCAACAGGCTCACTGCATCGAGGGACTTAGGGGAGAGAAGTTCAACTCACCTGCGTGCAGGATGGATTGGCTTCTTAGGCTACTGGACACCATTAGCTCCAGAGGGAGTCAGAACACAGGTCTCACCCTGGGGTTCGTCCCGGAGCCGCGCCGCCGACCCCCCTTGCAGATGCTGAAGATTGAAGGTCCAGAAACCGGCGGCAGAAGGCTTTTCAGTCTTCATGAAGGTAGCGCACAGCACTGCAGCTGTGCGCCATTGTTGTCACACACTTCACACCAACGGTCACGGAGGGTGCAGGGCGTTGCTGGGGGCGCCCTGGGCAGCAATGTATAATACCTTATTCTGGCTAAAAATACATCACATATAGCCCCTGGAGGCTATATGGATGTATTTAACCCCTGCCAGGTCTCAGAAAAACGGGAGAAGAAGCCCGCCGAAAAGGGGGCGGGGCCTATTCTCCTCAGCACACAGCGCCATTTTCCCTCACAGAAAGGCTGGTGGGAAGGCTCCCAGGCTCTCCCCTGCACTGCACTACAGAAACAGGGTTAAAACAGAGAGGGGGGGCACTTATTTGGCGATATGTATATATATATTAAAATGCTATAAGGGAAAAACACTTATATAAAGGTTGTCCCTGTATAATATAGCGTTTTTGGTGTGTGCTGGCAAACTCTCCCTCTGTCTCCCCAAAGGGCTAGTGGGGTCCTGTCCTCTATCAGAGCATTCCCTGTGTGTGTGCTGTGTGTCGGTACTTGTGTGTCGACATGTATGAGGACGATGTTGCTGAGGAGGCGGAGCAATTGCCTGTAATGGTGATGTCACTCTCTAGGGAGTCGACACCGGAATGGATGGCTTATTTAAGGAATTACGTGATAATGTCAACACGCTGCAAGGTCGGTTGACGACATGAGACGGCCGGCAAACCAATTAGTACCTGTCCAGGCGTCTCAAACACCGTCAGGGGCGTTAAAACGTCCTTTTACCTCAGTCGGTCGACACAGACACGGACACTGACTCCAGTGTCGACGGTGAAGAAACAAATGTATTTTCCTTTAGGGCCACACGTTACTTGTTAAGGGCAATGAAGGAGATGTTACATATTTCTGATACTACAAGTACCACAAAAAAGGGTATTATGTGGAGTGTGAAAAAACTACATGTGGTTTTTCCTGAATCAGATAAATTAAATGAAGTGTGTGATGATGCGTGGGTTCCCCCGATAGAAAATTATTGGCGGTATACCCTTTCCCGCCAGAAGTTATGGCGCGTTGGGAAACACACCTTAGGGTGGATAAGGCGCTCACACGCTTATAAAAACAAGTGGCGTTACCGTCTCCAGATACGGACGCCCTCAAGGAGCCAACTGATAGGAGGTTGGAAAATATCCTAAAAAGTATATACACACATACTGGTGTTATACTGCGACCAGCGATCGCCTCAGCCTGGATGGGCAGCGCTGGGGTGGCTTGGTCGGATTCCCTGACTGGAAATATTGATACCCTTGACAGGGACAGTATTTTATTGACTATAGAGCATTTAAAAGATGCATTTCTATATATGCGAAACTCTGGCATCAAGAGTAAGTGCGATGTCCATATCTGCCAGACGATGTTTATGGACACGACAGTGGTCAGGTGATGCAGATTCCAAACGGCACATGGAAGTATTGCCGTATAAAGGGGAGGAGTTATTTGGGGTCGGTCCATCGGACCTGGTGGCCACGGCAACAGCTAGAAAATCCACCTTTTTTACCCCAAGTCACATCTCAGCAGAAAAAGACATAGTCTTTTCAGCCTCAGTCCTTTCGTCCCCATAATATCTGCCCAGGGATAGAGGTAAGGGAAGAAGACTGCAGCAGGCAGCCCATTCCCAGGAACAGAAGCCTTTCACCGCTTCTGCCAAGTCCTCAGCATGACGCTGGGGCCGTACAAACAGGTGCGGTGGGGGGTCGTCTCAAGAGTTTCAGCACGCAGTGGGCTCACTCGCAAGTGGACCCCTGGATCCTACAAGTAGTATCCCAGGGGTACAGATTGGAAATTCGAGACGTCTCCCCCTCGCAGGTTCCTGAAGTTTGCTTTACCAACGTCTACCTCTGACAGGGAGGCAGTATTGAAAACAATTCACAAGCTGTATTCCCAGCAGGTGATAATCAAAGTACCCCTCCTACAACAAGTAAAGGGGTATTATTCCACACTATATTGTGGTACTGAAGCCAGACGGCTCGGTGAGACCTATTCTAAATGGAGTCACTCAGAGCAGTGATAGCGAACCAGGAAGAAGGGGACTATATGGTGTCCCTGGACATCAAGGATGCTTACCTCCATGTCCAAATTTGCCCTTCTCACAAAGGGTACCTCAGGTTCGTGGTACAAAACTGTCACTATCAGTTTCAGACGCTGCCGTTTGGATTGTCCACGGCACCCCGGGTCTTTACCAAGGTAATGGCCGAAATGATGATTCTTCTTCTTCAAAGAAAAGGCGTCTTAATTATCCCTTACTTGGACGATCTCCTGATAAGGGCAAGGTCCAGAGAACAGTTGGAGATCTGAGTAGCACTATCTCAAGTAGTTCTACGACAGCACGGGTGGATTCTAAATATTCCAAAATCGCAGCTGTCTCCGACGACACGTCTGCTGTCCCTAGGGATGATTCTGGACACAGTCCAGAAAAAGGTGTTTCTCCCGGAGGAGAAAGCCAGGGAGTTATCCGAGCTAGTCAGGAACCTCCAAAAACCAGGAAAAGTGTCAGTGCATCATTGCACAAGGGTCCTGGGAAAAATGGTGGCTTCTTACGAAGCGATTCCATTCGGCAGATTTCACGCAAGAACCTTTCAGTGGGATCTGCTGGACAAATGGTCCGGATCGCATCTTCAGATGCATCAGCGGATAACCCTGTCTCCAAGGACAAGGGTGTCTCTTCTGTGGTGGCTGCAGAGTGCTCATCTACTAAAGTGCCACAGTTATGCATTCAGGACTGGGTCCTGGTGACCACGGATTCCAGCTTGAAAGGCTGGGGAGCAGTCACACAGGGAAAAAATTTCCAGGGAGTGTGATCAAGTCTGGGGACTTCTCTCCGCATAAATATACTGGAGCTAAGAGCAATTTACAATGCTCTAAGCTTAGCAAGACCTCTGCTTCAAGGTCAGCCGGTATTGATCCAGTGGGACAACATCACGGCAGTCGCCCACGTAAACAGACAGGGCGGCACAAGAAGCAGGAGGACAATGGCAGAAACTGCAAGGATTCTTCGCTGGGCGGAAAATCATGTGATAGCACTGTCAGCAGTTTTCATTCCGGGAGTGGACAACTGGGAAGCAGACTTCCTCAGCACGACCTCCACCCGGGAGAGTGGGGACTTCATCGAGAAGTTGTTTCCACATGATTGTGCACCGTTGGGAAAGACCAAAGGTGGACATGATGGCGTCCCGCCTGAAGAAAAAACTGGACAGGTATTGCGCCAGGTCAAGAGACCCTCAGGAAATAGCTGTGGACGTTCTGGTAACACCATGGGTGTACCAGTCGGTGTATGTGTTCCCTCCTCTGTTTCTCATACCAAAGGTACTGAGAATTATAAGACGTAGAGGAGTAAGAACTATACTCGTGGCTCCGGATGGGCCAAGAAGGACTTGGTACCCGGAACTACATGAGATGCTCACGGAGGACTCAGGGCCTCTGCCGATAAGAAGGGACTTGCTTCAGCAAGTACCATGTCTGTTCCAAGACTTACCGCGGGTGCGTTTGACGGCATGGCGGTTGAACGCCGGATCCTAAGGGAAAAAAGGCATTCCGGAAGAGGTCATTCCTACCCTGGTCAAAGCCAGGAAGGAGGTGACCGCACAACATTATCACCACATGTGGCGAAAATATGTTGCGTGGTGTGAGGCCAGGAAGGCCCCACGAAGAAATTTCAACTCGGTCGATTCCTGCATTTCCTGCAAACAGGAGTGTCTATGGGCCTCAAATTGGGGTCCATTAAGGTTCAAATTTCGGCCCTGTCGATTTTCTTCCAGAAAGAATTGGCTTCAGTTCCTGAAGTCCAGAAATTTGACAAGGGAGTACTGCATATACAACCCCCTTTTGTGCCTCCAGTGGCACTGTGGGATCTCAACGTAGTCCTGGGAT
This sequence comes from Pseudophryne corroboree, assembly GCF_028390025.1. Classification (NCBI taxonomy): domain Eukaryota; kingdom Metazoa; phylum Chordata; class Amphibia; order Anura; family Myobatrachidae; genus Pseudophryne; species Pseudophryne corroboree. The sequence continues at coordinate 573,133,347 of NC_086447.1, read as the reverse complement.
TCCTAAAATCACGTTGGTTTAAACCGCTCAAATCTGTGGATTTGAAATATCTCACATGGAAAGTGACCGTGATGTTGGCCCTGGCCTAGGCCAGGCGAGTGTCAGAATTGGCGGCTTTGTCTCACAAAAGCCCATATCTGATTGTCCATTCGGACAGGGCAGAGCTGCGGACTCGTCCCCAGTTTCTCCCTAAGGTGGTGTCAGCGTTTCATCTGAACCAGCTTATTGTGGTACCTGCGGCTACTAGAGACTTGGAGGACTCCAAGTTGCTAGATGTTGTCAGGGCCCTGAAAATATAGATTTCCAGGACGGCTGGAGTCAGGAAAACTGACTTGCTGTTATCCTGTATGCACCCAAAAAACTGGGTGCTCTTGCTTCTAAGCAGACGATTGCTAGTTGAATGTGTAGTACAATTCAGCTTGCACATTCTGTGGCAGGACTGCCACAGCCAAAATATATAAATGCCCATTCCACAAGGAAGGTGGGCTCATCTTGGGCGACTGCCCGAGGGGTCTCGGCTTTACAACTTTGCCGAGCTGCTACTTGGTCAGGGGCACACCCTGGCTGAGGAGGACCTGGAGTTCTCTCACTCGGTGCTGCAGAGTCATCCGCACTCTCCCGCCCGTTTGGGAGCTTTGGTATAATCCCCATGGTCCTGACGGAGTCCCCAGCATCCACTTAGGACGTCAGAGAAAATAAGATTTTACTTACCGATAAATCTATTTCTCGTAGTCCGTAGTGGATGCTGGGCGCCCATCCCAAGTGCGGATTGTCTGCAATACTTGTACATAGTTATTGTTACAAAAAAATCGGGTTGTTATTGTTGTGAGCCGTCTGTTCAGAGGCTCCTACGTTTGTCATACTGTTAACTGGGTTTAGATCACAAGTTATACGGTGTGATTGGTGTGGCTGGTATGAGTCTTACCCGGGATTCAATATCCTTCCTTATTGTGTACGCTCGTCCGGGCACAGTATCCTAACTGAGGCTTGGAGGAGGGTCATAGGGGGAGGAGCCAGTACACACCACCTGATCCTAAAGCTTTAGTTTTGTGCCCTGTCTCCTGCGGAGCCGCTAATCCCCATGGTCCTGACGGAGTCCCCAGCATCCACTACGGACTACGAGAAATAGATTTATCGGTAAGTAAAATCTTATTTTTGGCTCGCCGAATTCTCTAGTTACAGGTCCTGGTCTGTGGACATGGACTCTAAGAAAATCCTGGAGGTACTCCCCTTCAAAGAAGACATTCTTTTCGGAGAAGACCTCAACAAGATAGTGGCTGACTTAGCGTCTGCTAAAACAGCATGTCTTCCTAGTACTGCTCCTTCAGTGCCGAAGGCTAAGAGTACAGTACTTCCTTTTGCTCCTTTCATCCTTCAGAGAAAGCAAAAGATCAGGCGTACCCAAAACAGGTTCGCACTTCCACACCCAGTAAGCCCAAACCCAAACGGGCCTGGGCTGCCTGTCAGCCTGCTTCCAAAACTGACAAGCCTGCTGTATGACGGGGCAGGCCTCCCTCTGGGAAATCCCAAAGTGGGGGTCCTACTTCTAGGGTTTACCCAGGAATGGTTGAAGACCACTTCCGATGCCTTGGTACGGGAAGTCGTCACTCGAGGTTACGCCGTCTCCTTCAAGAATCGTCCCCCCTCGTCGATTTTGCCTGTCAGACATCCCTTCGGATCAGGTGAAGGCAAAGACTCTTCATTCGGTGGTACAGTCCCTCCTGGACACAGGAGTGGTAGTACAGGTGCCTCTGGCTCAGAGAGGCAAGGGGTACTATTCACCGCTGTTCCTAGTCCCAAAACCAAATGGGTCTTCCCGGCCCATTCTCAACCTCAAGTCCTTGAACAAATTTGTGAAGGTCTCCAAGTTTCGTATGGAAACTCTTCGCTCTATTGTTCTGGACAGGATCCTACCGTACTTGGACGACTTGTTGATCCTGGCAAATTCCCCAGAGATTCTCCTACGCCATCTGGATCTGACTATCCAGTTTCTGCAAGCCCACGGGTGGCTCATCAACTGGAAGAATTCCTCCCTGGTCCCTGCTCAGAGCATGGTGCACCTGGGGGCATTGTTGGACACTCACAACCAGCGGTTGTTCTTGTCTCAGGAGAAAGTCCTGAAACTTCAGGACAGGATTCGATGCTTCCTATCTCGTCCGCAAGTGTCGATACATTCGGCAATGTAAATGCTAGGTCTCATGGTGTCGGCTTTCCATTCCTGCCCTCTCCAGAGGCTGATTCTTGCCAAGTGAGACAGCCTGCCTCACCGGATCAGGTCTCAAATGATCTCATTGTCTCCGGAGGTCCATCTGTCACTGAGCTGGTGGCTTCAGGACCAACGATTGAGCAGGGGTCGTCCCTTCTGGCTCTCCAACTGGGTCCTTCTGACGATGGACGCCAGTCTGAGGGGTTGGGGCGCGGTGTTGGAGCAACACTCCCTTCAGGGTCGGTGGACCAACGAGGAGTCTCTCCTCCTGAGAAACATTCTGGAATTGCGGGCGGTGTTCAACTCATTGAACTTGGCCCAGCATTTAATACAGAACAGACCTGTTTAAGTACAGTCGGACAACGCCATCACGGTGGCGTACATCAATCATCAAGGCGGCACTCGAAGCCGCATGGCAATGAGGGAAGTATCATGGATTCTTCAGTGGGTAGAATGCCATCTACCAGTTATATTGGCAGTGTTCATTCCGTGAGTCCTAAACTGGGAAGCTGACTTTCTAAGTTGTCAGGACGTACACGCCAGAGAGTGGAGCCTCCATCCAGAAGTGTTTCAACTCCTCGTGGACAAGTGGGGCCTTCCAGATGTGGACCTGATGGCGTCTCAACACAATCACAAGGTTCCGGTCTTCGGAGCAAGGACAAGGGATCCTCAAGCAGCGTTTGTGGACGCACTAGCAATTCCATGGAACTTTCGGCTGCCATACGTGTTCCCTCCGGTGTCACTCCTGCCCAGAGTAATAAGGAAGTTCAAGCAAGAAGGAGGAATCCTACTTCTGATCGCTCCAGCGTGGCCCAGACGGCATTGGTTCTCAGACCTTCAGGGTCTCTCGATAGAGCGTCCCCTTCTACTTCCGCAGCACCCAGATATCCTCGTTCAGGGCCCCTGTGTATATCAGTATTTAGCCCGATTTGCTTTGACAGCTTTTCTGAGGCGGTCATTCAAACCATGTTGAAGGCCCGGAAACCGGCTTCTGCTCGGACTTATCATAGGGTCTGGAATTCTTACTTTGCTTGGTGCGCATCTAACAATCATGACACTTACAAGTTTAGTACGGCCAAACTTTTGGCCTTTCTACAACAAGGCCTGGACTTGGGCCTTTGTCTGGCCTCCATCAAGGTTCATATTTCTGCCTTGTCGGTTTAGTTTCAGAGAAAAATTGCAACCTTACCTGATGTGCATTCATTCACTCAGGGTGTGTTGCGGATTCAACCTCCTTATGTCCCGCCGGTGGCTCCTTGGGACTTGTCGGTGGTTCTGGATGCGTTGCAAGGGTCTCCGTTTGAGCCTCTTGAATCTGCAGACCTTAAGTGGCTTTCTCTTAAGGAATTGTTTCTGCTGGCTATTGCCTCTGCTAGACCGATGTCAGATTTCGGTGCCTTGTCTTGTAGGTCACCATATCTGTTTTTTCACCGTGATCGGGCGGTTCTTAGAACACGTCCCGGGTATTTATCTAACTAAGGTGGTGTCTTCTTTCCACCTTTAATCAGGAGATTGTGGTTCCGGGCTTTGCCTCTCCTGATTTGTCTTCCAAAGAACGGTGTTTGGATGTGGCACGGGCTCTCCGTATCTACGTGAAGAGAACTGCCTCCATCAGGAAGTCGGATTCTCTCTTTGTTCTGTTTGGTTTTCACAAACATGGCTGGCCTGCTCACAAGCAGACCCTGGCCAGATGGATTAGAATGGTGATTGCACATGCTTATGTACAGGCTGGTCGCCCAGCTCCTGCTACTATTGAGGCCCATTCTACTCGGTCGGTTGGACCTTCTTGGGCGGCCCGCCGTGGTGCGACCCTTGAACAATTGTGCAAGGCTGCTACGTGGTCCTCAGTGAACACGTTCATAAGGTTCTATGCCTTCGATACTTCTGCCTCCCAGGATGCTTCCTTTGGATGCCAGGTTCTTGTGCCCGCTACAGTGTGTCCCCTCCCATAAGGAACTGCTTTAGGACATCCCCGATGTTATTCCCTGTGGAGCCCAGTGTACCCTGCAGCAGAAAACAAGATTTATGGTAAGTACTTACCTTTGTTAAATTTCTTTCTGCGAGGTACACTGGGCTCCACAAGGCGCCCACCCTGACGCACTTGGCTTCTTTGGGTTGGTATGGCATTAGCCCCTGACACCCTCTCCTGTGGTGAGTGTGTGGTGTATGCGGCTACTAACGATTGTCGTCTCTTTTACCTGCTACTGCATTGGGCTGTTTAACAAAACTGAGCTCCTGTCCACGGAAGCGGGGTGATATAGGAGGCGGCGCTATGCATCTTGGGAAGAAGGTCAAAGCTTTGAGCCTGTTGGTGCCTCGGATCAAGATCCTACTCTACACCCCGATGTTAATCCTTGTGGAGCCCAGTGTACCTTGCAGAAAGAGATTTAACAACGGTAAGTTCTTACCATAAATCTCGTTCTTTTCGGACGTGGAGATCCGAACGCAGGAATATCCAGGCGTTTGGAGTGCGGATGTCTGACGTCAATCCAGGGACCTTCGTCGCTGGATCCGTCGCACAGGGTAAGTAGGTCTGACCCTGGTCTTGTTTTGCAGGAAACTTTTTTAGCATAGCAGGGCTGCCCAAGCGATCACAGCCCTGCTAAGCTAAAATACACTCCCCCATAGGCGGCGTCAAGTTGATCACACGAGCAGCAAAAAGTTGCTACGTGTGATCAACTCGGCATGACCACCAATGTTCACACAAGATTACACAGTATGACCAGTCTGATTTTCGTATAAGTAATGTGTACATTTGTTTTGTTCCAGGTTTGAAGAGACATATAATTATGGAAACATTATGTATGACCCAAGGGTGGTGCGAGGCAATACCTATGCTCAACATATGTTACCTCTGGTAAGCACAACATGCAGAGCTTTGTGTTAGTGTTTTTGTAAGCTGGTATGTTTTACTAATTACTTTTTGTCCAAGAATCACAGCTATTCTACCAGAGCAGTTTTTATATCCAGAGTTATCCAGATAGTAGATCGACAGTAACATGGTCTACAGTTAATAGGTTGGTACCAGATGGTCGATAGTGAATAGGTTGACAGGGACATAAGGGCAACAGGGTAAAAGGTCGACATTCAAATGGTTGACACAAAAAGTTTAATACATGGTTTTTCATTATTTCGAGGGTTAAATTTAGGTTTAGGCATTTGGGGGAGGGCTATGGTTAAACTGCGGGAGTAGAGAGCTAGGGTTAGGCACTAGGGCAGTGGTCCCCAAACATGGCCTTCAAGGCACCCCAACAGTCCCGGTTTTAGGGAGGTACTAATTCAGTTATCTGTGCCTAAGCATGTATATGTACAAGCTTATAAAATTCCTGCACTATTCTACCAAAATTCCTTTACTTTACACAGTTCATACAAAACTTACATATGTTACATCTGCTGGGCCCACGCCAACATTCCTGTGTGACTGGATCATGTTACTCACCAAGAACCTTTGCAATGTGGTTGGACCAATGTGCTATATGCAGCCCTATGTCAGGCTCCGGAGCCTTACCTCCGGCGGTTGCTTCCGCGGGTTACCGTCCTGCTGGTTGGCGAGGCTGCGGTGGCAGGGAGCTGCTGGCGGCGGGTCCTCCTGGATGGATGTGCGGCTGCCAAAGGCCGGGGGCCGAGGGCCTGGAGAGCCAGGCACTGCTGCGGGGATCGCTGCGGTAATGTCCTCTAGTGGTGACACAGTATAGTGTGTCAGAGACAGAAACTGGCTAAAGCTGTGTGCTAACAGCTAATTATGTCTCCTGTGCTGGGGGCAGCCATGTTGGAGACCAGAGCATCAGCGCCGTAACTACTCGTGTGCCAGGTGTGCCTGGCACACAGCGCAGTTGCCCTGAGGGCGCAACGGCCAGCGGCTATTAATGAGTCAAATTGACTCATTACAAGCCGCCTGTTCTGTGCTGTGTGCACCCGTGCGCCACGCTCCTAATATTGCGGGTCCATTGCTGGATAAACATCCTTCTTGTCCCCAAGCTGATGAACTCCTTCTTCCCCTGCTATTCAGCACTATCACTGCACTGAGCACCTATTCATATCTATTGCCGCTGTGCCTAAAGAAGCCCCGTCAGCAGATGTAACAATCCGGACCTGCTTCCTCCTCTTCTGGTACATCTAAAGAAGGGGAACATCAGCAGTTGTCCGGAGCACATATATTTCTCTCTGCATTGCTACAGACGGGAATCAGCGCAAAACATCAGAAACAAGTGCGAGTCACTCCAACCAACGGGGGTGAGCATTACCTACTCATCATTTCCATCTAATTTCAAATTGCGACCTTTAATAAGTATACTAGTATACCAACTTTTGGACAATACCAGCATAAATAATTTCCAAATGGACCGCAATTTTGACCATTTCAATCCAGCTATGTAAGCCAATTACATCTATAATATCACGCCTATTCACTGTTATTTCTTTTTTTTGTCGAATATTAACCTAATGTGTAATAATTAGATTTTTACATGTGTAATAAACTTGAGTATTTTATAAGCGCTCTTTAATTGTTTGATTGTCACAAACAATTTTTTCATATTTTGTTAATTAGGCATCCAGATTGCCCTTAAGAGCTGCTAGATCTAACAATATCAAAAATTGCTGATACCAATATATAGGTGCTTTTTAATATATATATATATATATATATATATATCTATCTATCACACACACACACACACAGATACTTTGTATAACGTTAGCGCCAATACTATCAGGGCAATTTATTCCCTGTGGTTTTAAAATTGTTCTCTGCTGTGTGCGCCCGTGTGCCGCACTGGAGGAGAGCAGCAGGGAAGGAGGAGGAGGGAGGGGGACTGGAGCCGCAGCAGCGCTATGTAATTGGTAGTAGCACCGCTGCAGCATCCCCCTCTCCTTCCACATTGGCTGCCCGGCGCTGCTGTGAATGCTGGGATGCGCTTCCCTCATTCCGGCATTCACAGCGGCGGCCAGCCAATGTGGAAGGAGAGGGACTGCTGCTGCAGCGCCTCTACCAATTACATAGCGCTGCTGTCTGCCGTAATGTGTAAAAAGGGGGACGCTGTCTGCCGTAATGTGTAAAAAGGGGGACGCTGTCTGCCTTAATATGTAAAAAGGGGGACGCTGTCTGCCGTAATATGTAAAAAGGGGGACGCTGTCTGCCGTAATGTGTAAAAAGGGGACGCTGTCTGCCGTAATGTGTAAAAAGGGGGACGCTGTATCCGGAGTACCTGCAGGAGGTACTCCGGATACAGCCTCCATTCGTCCCTCCGATAACTCCTTGGGACCTATAATTGGTTCTTAAGGCTCTATAATGCTCCATTTGAACCACTGGAAACTGTGGACCTCAAGTGGCTCACAGATAAAACTCTGTTTCTCTAACGTCCTAAGTGGATGCTGGGGACTCCGTCAGGACCATGGGGAATAGCGGCTCCGCAGGAGACAGGGCACAAAAGTAAAAGCTTTAGGATCAGGTGGTGTGCACTGGCTCCTCCCCCTATGACCCTCCTCCAAGCCTCAGTTAGATTTTTGTGCCCGGCCGAGAAGGGTGCAATCTAGGTGGCTCTCCTAAAGAGCTGCTTAGAGTAAAAGTTTGTTAGGTTTTTTATTTTCAGTGAGTCCTGCTGGCAACAGGCTCACTGCTACGAGGGACTTAGGGGAGAGAAGTGAACTCACCTGCGTGCAGGATGGATTGGCTTCTTAGGCTACTGGACACCATTAGCTCCAGAGGGAGTCGGAACACAGGTCTCACCCTGGGGTTCGTCCCGGAGCCGCGCCGCCGACCCCCTTGCAGATGCCGAAAAGTGAAGAGGTCCAGAAACGGCGGCAGAAGACTCTTCAGTCTTCATAAGGTAGCGCACAGCACTGCAGCTGTGCGCCATTGTTGTCAGCACACTTCATAGCAGCGGTCACTGAGGGTGCAGGGCGCTGGGGGGGGGCGCCCTGGGCAGCAATGATAGTACCTTATTCTGGCTAAAAATACATCACATATAGCCCCTGGGGGCTATATGGATGTATTTAACCCCTGCCAGGTCTCAGAAAAACGGGAGAAGAAGCCAGCCGAAAAGGGGGCGGGGCCTATTCTCCTCAGCACACAGCGCCATTTTCCCTCACAGAAATGCTGGTGGGAAGGCTCCCAGGCTCTCCCCTGCACTGCACTACAGAAACAGGGTTAAAACAGAGAGGGGGGGCACTTATTTGGCGATATGTATATATATATATTAAAATGCTATAAGGGAAAAACACTTATATAAAGGTTGTCCCTGTATAATTATGGCGTTTTTGGTGTGTGCTGGCAAACTCTCCCTCTGTCTCCCCAAAGGGCTAGTGGGGTCCTGTCCTCTATCAGAGCATTCCCTGTGTGTGTGCTGTGTGTCGGTACGTGTGTGTCGACATGTATGAGGACGATGTTGGTGAGGAGGCGGAGCAATTGCCTGAAATGGTGATGTCACTCTCTAGGGAGTCGACACCGGAATGGATGGCTTATTTAAGGAATTACGTGATAATGTCAACACGCTGCAAGGTCGGTTGACGACATGAGACGGCCGGCAAACAAATTAGTACCTGTCCAGGCGTCTCAAACACCGTCAGGGGCTGTAAAACGCTCATTTACCTCAGTCGGTCGACACAGACACGGACACTGACTCCAGTGTCGACGGTGAAGAAACAAACGTATTTTCCTTTAGGGCCACACGTTACATGTTAAGGGCAATGAAGGAGGTGTTACATATTTCTGATACTACAAGTACCACAAGAAGGGTATTATGTGGGGTGTGAAAAAACTACCTGTAGTTTTTCCTGAATCAGATAAATTAAATGAAGTGTGTGATGATGCGTGGGTTTCCCCCGATAGAAAATTATTGGCGGTATACCCTTTCCCGCCAGAAGTTGGGGCGCGTTGGGAAACACCCTTTAGGGTGGATAAGGCGCTCACACGCTTATCAAAACAAGTGGCGGTACCGTCTCCAGATAGGGCCGCCCTCAAGGAGCCAGCTGAGAGGCTGGAAAATATCCTAAAAAGGTATATACACACATACTGGTGTTATACTGCGACCAGCGATCGCCTCAGCCTGGATGTGCAGCGCTGGGGTGGCTTGGTCGGATTCCCTGACTGAAAATATTGATACCCTTGACAGGGACAGTATTTTATTGACTATAGAGCATTTAAAGCAGGGGTGTCCAACCTTTCACCTTCCCTGGGCCACATTAGAAGATGAAAATTTAGATTGGGCCGCACATAAAATAAAATAACAGTAACGATACCTGATCATCCCAAAAAACCATAGAAAACATAGTTAACATATTAAACTTACTTGTAGCTGTGCCCCTGTAGCTGCGTCCCTTGTAGTTGTGCCCCTGTAGCTGCGCCCCTTGTAGCTGTGCCCCTGTATCTGCGTCCCTTGTAGTTGTGCCCCTGTAGCTGCGCCCCTTGTACTGTGCCCCTTGTAGCTGTGCCCCTGTAGCTGCGCCCCTTGTACTGTGCCCCTTGTACTGTGCCCCTTGTAGCTGTGCCCGTGTAGCTGCGCCCCTTGTAGCTGTGCCCCTGTAGCTGCGCCCCTGTAGCTGCGCCCCTTGTAGTTGTGCCCCTGTAGCTGCGCCCCTTGTAGCTGTGCCCCTGTAGCTGCGCCCCTGTAGCTGCGCCCCTTGTAGTTGTGCCCTTGTAGCTGCGCCCCTTGTAGTTGTGCCCCTGTAGCTGACCCCTTGTACTGTGTCCCTTGTAGCTGCCCCCTTTTACTGTGCCCCTTGTAGTTGTGCCCCTGCAGCTGTGCCCCTTGTACTGTGCCCCTGTAGCTGCGCCCCTTGTAGTTGTGCCCCTGTAGCTGACCCCTTGTACTGTGTCCCTTGTAGCTGCCCCCTTTTACTGTGCCCCTTGTAGTTGTGCCCCTGCAGCTGTGCCCCTTGTACTGTGCCCCTTCTAGTTGTGCCCCTTGTAGTTGTTGCCCTGTAGCTGCACCCTTGTACTGTGCCCCTTGTAGTTGTGCCCCTTGTAGTTGTGGCCCTGTAGCTGCCCCCTTGTAGATGCCCCCTTGTACTGTGCCTCTTGTAGTTGTGGCCCTGTAGCTGCCCCCTTGTAGCTGCCCCCTTGTACTGTGCCCCTTGTAGTTGTGCCCCTGCAGCTGTGCCCCTTGTACTGTGCCCCTTCTAGTTGTGCCCCTTGTAGTTGTTGCCCTGTAGCTGCACCCTTGTACTGTGCCCCTTGTAGTTGTGCCCCTTGTAGTTGTGGCCCTGTAGCTGCCCCCTTGTAGATGCCCCCTTGTACTGTGCCTCTTGTAGTTGTGGCCCTGTAGCTGCCCCCTTGTAGCTGCCCCCTTGTACTGTGCCCCTTGTAGTTGTGGCACTGTAGCTGCCCCCTTGTATTGTGCCCCTTGTAGCTGCGCCCATGTACTGTGCCCCTTGTAGCTGTAAAAAAAAAACACACACGCACAGACACATACTTACCGTTCCTGCAGCGCTGCCTCCGTCTCCGTCCGCCGCTCCACGTGTTCTTGTACAACCAACTTCTCTGCTGGGCTCCTCTACTCTCGCGCTGCTCAGTCACGTGTGCCGCTATGCAGCGGAGGAGGGCTACACTGTGACTGACAGCGGAGAGGGCGTGAGCTGGTGCTGGTCCCAGCAGCAGCAATCCAATCAGGATGTGCTGACAACTTGCTGGGGCCGGATCAGCCTCACATGTGGTGTCCGTACTCGGGAAAAAAACCAAAAAAACCCTCTGCTGCAGCGCAGCTCCTGGGCCGCATTACTAGCCGACTTGGGCCGCATGCGGCCCGCGGGCCGCGGGTTGGACAAGCCTGATTTAAAGGATGCATTTCTATATATGCGAGATGCACAGAGGGATATTTGCACTCTGGCATCAAGAGTAAGTGCGATGTCCATATCTGCCAGAAGATGTTTATGGACACGACAGTGGTCAGGTGATGCAGATTCCAACATGGAAGTATTGCCGTATAAAGGGGAGGAGTTATTTGGGGTCGGTCCATCGGACCTGGTGGCCTCGGCAACAGCTGGAAAATCCACCTTTTTTACCCCAAATCACATCTCAGCAGAAAAAGACACCGTCTTTTCAGCCTCAGTCCTTTCGTCCCCATAAGGGCAAGCGGGCAAAAGGCCAGTCATATCTGCCCAGGGATAGAGGAAAGGGAAGAAGACTGCAGCAGGCAGCCCATTCCCAGGAACAGAAGCCTTCCACAGCTTCTGCCAAGTCCTCAGCATGACGCTGGGGCCGTACAAGCGGACTCAAGTGCGGTGGGGGGTCGTCTCAAGAGTTTCAGCGCGTAGTGGCCTCACTCGCAAGTGGACCCCTGGATCCTACAAGTAGTATCCCAGGGGTACAGAGATTCGAGACGTCTCCCCCTCGCAGGCTCCTGATGTCTGCTTTACCAACGTCTTCTTCCGACAGGGAGGCAGTATTGGAAACAATTCACAAGCTGTATTCCCAGCAGGTGATAATCAAAGTACCCCTCCTACAACAAGGAAAGGGGTATTATTCCACACTATATTGTGGTACTGAAGCCAGACGGCTCAGTGAGACCTATTCTAAATGGGAAATCTTTGAACACTTACATACAAAGGTTCAAATCAAGATGGAGTCACTCAGAGCAGTGATAGCGAACCAGGAAGAAGGGGACTATATGGTGTCCCTGGACATCAAGGATGCTTACCTCCATGTCCCAAATTGCCCTTCTCACCAAGGGTACCTCAGGTTCGTGGTACGGAACTGTCACTATCAGTTTCAGACGCTGCCGTTTGGATTGTCCACGGCACCCCGGGTCTTTACCAAAGTAATGACCAAAATGATGATTCTTCTTCAAAGAAAAGGCGTCTTAATTATCCCTTACTTGGACGATCTCCTGATAAGGGCAAGGTCCAGAGAACAGTTGGAAGTCGGAGTAGCACTATCTCAAGTAGTTCTACGACAGCACGGGTGGATTCTAAATATCCAAAATCACAGCCGTTTCCGACGACACGTCTGCTGTTCCTAGGGATGGTTCTGGACACAGTCCAGAAAAAGGTGTTTCTCCCGGAGGAGAAAGCCAGGGAGTTATCCGAGCTAGTCAGGAACCTCCTAAAACCAGGAAAAGTGTCAGTGCATCATTGCACAAGAGTCCTGGGAAAAATGGTGGCTTATTACGAAGCGATTTCATTCGGCAGATTCCACGCAAGAACTTTTCAGTGGGATCTGCTGGACAAATGGTCCGGATCGCATTTTCAGATGCATCAGCGGATAACCCTATCTCCAAGGACAAGGGTGTCTCTCCTGTGGTGGTTACAGAGTGCTCATCTTCTAGAGGGCCGCAGATTCGGCATTCAGGATTGGATGCTGGTGACCACGGAGGCCAGCCTGAGAGGCTGGGGAGCAGTCACACAGGGAAAAAATTTCCAGGGAGTGTGATCAAGTCTGGAGATTTTTCTCCACATAAATATACTGGAGCTAAGGGCAATTTACAATGCTCTAAGCTTAGCAAGACCTCTGCTTCAAGGTCAGCCGGTATTGATCCAGTGGGACAACATCACGGCAGTCGCCCACGTAAACAGACAGGGCGGCACAAGAAGCAGGAGGGCAATGGCAGAAACTGCAAGGATTTTTCGCTGGGCGGAAAATCATGTGATAGCACTGTCAGCAGTGTTCATTCCGGGAGTGGACAACTGGGAAGCAGACTTCCTCAGCAGGCACAACCTCCACCCGGGAGAGTGGGGACTTCATCGGGAAGTCTTCCACATGATTGTGAACCGTTGGAAAAGACCAAAGGTGGACATGATGGCGTCCCGCCTGAACAAAAAACTGGACAAGTATTGCGCCAGGTCAAAAGACCCTCAGGCAATAGCTGTGGACGTTTCTGGTAACACCGTGGGTGTACCAGTCGGTGTATGTCTTCCCTCCTCTGCTTCTCATACCCAAGGTATTGAGAATTATAAGACGTAGAGGAGTAAGAACTATACTCGTGGCTCCGAATTGGCCAAGAAGGACTTGGTACCCGGAACTTCAAGAGATGCTCACAGAGGACTCATGGCCTCTGCCGCTAAGAAGGGACTTGCTTCAGCAAGTACCATGTCTGTTCCAAGACTTACCGCGGCTGCGTTTGACGGCATGGCGGTTGAACGCCGGATCCTAAGGGAAAAAGGCATTCCGGAAGAGGTCATTCCTACCCTGGTCAAAGCCAGGAAGGAGGTGACCGCACAACATTATCACCACATGTGGCAAAAATATGTTGCGTGGTGTGAGGCCAGGAAGGCCCTATGAAGAAATTTCAACTCGGTCGTTTCCTGCATTTCCTGCAAACAGGAGTGTCTATGGGCCTCAAATTGGGGTCCATTAAGGTTCAAATTTCGGCCCTGTCGATTTTCTTCCAGAAAGAATTGGCTTCAGTTCCTGAAGTCCAGAAGTTTGTCAAGGGAGTACTGCATATACAACCCCCTTTTTTGCCTCCAGTGGCACTGTGGGATCTCAACGTAGTTCTGGGATTCCTAAAATCACATTAGTTTAAACCGCTCAAATCTGTGGATTTGAAATATCTCACAGGGAAAGTGACCATGCTGTTAGCCCTGGCCTCGGCCAGGCGAGTGTCAGAATTGAATGAAGTAAGTCTCTAGGACAACAGTGGGCGCTGATTAAGAATGTATTTATTTAACTTCAAAATTGAATGTGTTTGTTAGATCAAGTCTTTAACGAGAGTCTATTGAATAATCTAAACAAAAATAGCTCTCACCCTTCTGGCTGCCCACAAAGGTGAACCTGGCTATCCACCGTATACAGCACAAGCGGAATATGGGGAAAAGAGATGTAGGCGCTCTGGGGAAAGAGTGAGTCAATTGCTGCTGGTTTTGCAAAAATAAAAGTAATTTATTGATAGAAGATTTTATCACAAATGGACAATGGATAATTGTAATGCCATTAGCAATATATAAATATATTCAAATAAAAATAGTTTTCTAAAATCACAACAATTCAATAAAATATAACTGGTAACTGTGTCCAGGGCCTTTAAGGCTAAAGGTTGGGTACCCTCCCTTTTAAATTTGAATTGACTTGCATGCAAAAAAAGCTTATTGTTAGTTGCAATTAGGGTTAGTGCATGTTAGATTCAAATTGCACTTTACGGAATGGAGGCTGTATGATGTTGAAAGAAGCCTGTTAGTACTTCACCTGAAAACTGGTGAATAGAGTCAGAGATGTAACTGAGTGTTCAGTATGCCAATCCCGCATCTGTCTCCTGTGATCTTAATGGTTTATGTCACTCACTGCTCAGATGACTGACCGCACTGCGGCGGTTCTCTTGGGTATCGCTTGGTGTCCTGCACTATCCTTGAGTGCCGTACTCGGACAGGAGCGGAGACAGGGGTACACGTGTCCAGGTCCTGGATGGCAGGGGACGCTGTAGTGCCGCGATACGCGGCTTCCGGGTTCGGGGCTTCCGGCTTCCGGTTGCGGTCCACCTGCGTTCCACAGTCGTATCAGGTCACCTGACGCGTTTCTCCGCCTCCAAGGTGGGCGGTTTCATCAAAACTCTATTCACCAGTTTTCAGGTGAAGTACTAACAGGCTTCTTTCAACATCATACAGCCTCCATTCCGTAAAGTGCAATTTGAATCTAACATGCACTAACCCTAATTGCAACTAACAATAAGCTTTTTTTGCATGCAAGTCAATTCAAATTTAAAAGGGAGGGTACCCAACCTTTAGCCTTAAAGGCCCTGGACACAGTTACCAGTTATATTTTATTGAATTGTTGTGATTTTAGAAAACTATTTTTATTTGAATATATTTATATATTGCTAATGGCATTACAATTATCCATTGTCCATTTGTGATAAAATCTTCTATCAATAAATTACTTTTATTTTTGCAAAACCAGCAGCAATTGACTCACTCTTTCCCCAGAGCGCCTACATCTCTTTTCCCCATATTTTCCCCATATTCCGAGTGTCAGAATTGGCGGCGTTTGTCTCAAAAAAGCCCATATCTGATTGTCCATTCGGACAGGGCAGAGCTGCGGACTCATCCCCAGTTTCTCCCTAAGGTGGTGTCAGTGTTTCACCTGAACCAGCTTATTGTGGTACCTGCGGCTACTAGGGACTTGGAGGACTCCAAGTTGCTAGATGTTGTCAGGGCCCTGAAAATATAGTTTCCAGGACGGCTGGAGTCAGGAAAACTGACTTGCTGTTATCCTGTATGCACCCAACAAACTGGGTGCTCTTGCTTCTAAGCAGACGATTGCTAGTTGGATGTGTAGTACAATTCAGCTTGCACATTCTGTGGCAGGCCTGCCACAGCCAAAATATGTAAATGCCCATTCCACAAGGAAGGTGGGCTCATCTTGGGCGGCTGCCCGAGGGGTCTCGGCTTTACAACTTTGCCGAGCTGATACTTGGTCAGGGGCACACCCTGACTGAGGAGGACCTGGAGTTCTCTCATTCGGTGCTGCAGAGTCATCCGCACTCTCCCGCCCGTTTGGGAGCTTTGGTATAATCCCCATGGTCCTGACGGAGTCCCCAGCATCCACTTAGGACGTTAGAGAAAATAAGAATTTACTTACCGATAATTCTATTTCTCGTAGTCCGTAGTGGATGCTGGGCGCCCATCCCAAGTGCGGATTGTCTGCAATATTTGTACATAGTTATTGTTACAAAAATCGGGTTATTATTGTTGTGAGCCATCTTTTCAGAGGCTCCGCTGTTATCATGCTGTTAACTGGGTTCAGATCACAGGTTGTACAGTGTGATTGGTGTGGCTGGTATGAGTCTTACCCGGGATTCAAAATCCTTCCTTATTGTGTACGCTCGTCCGGGCACAGTATCCTAACTGAGGCTTGGAGGAGGGTCATAGGGGGAGGAGCCAGTGCACACCACCTGATCCTAAAGCTTTTACTTTTGTGCCCTGTCTCCTGCGGAGCCGCTATTCCCCATGGTCCTGACGGAGTCCCCAGCATCCACTACGGACTACGAGAAATAGAATTATCGGTAAGTAAATTCTTATTTTTTATTAGCTATTGCTTCAGCCCGTAGGGTTACTGACTTGGATGCTCTCTCATTTCTATCCCCATTTCTCATACGTCCTAGAGGATGCTGGGGATGCTTCAAGAACCATGGGGAATAGACGGGATCCGCAGGAGACATGGGCACACTATAAGACTTTGAATGAGTGTGAACTGGCTCCTCCCTCTATGCCGCTCCTCCAGACTCCCGTTAGATTCTGTGCCCAGCGAGACTGGATGCACACTGAGAAGCTCTCCTGAGTTTCTCAGAAAAAGACTTTATTAAGGTTTTTTATTTTCAGGGAGACCTGGCTACAGGCTCCCTGCTTCGTGGGAGTGAGGGGAGAGAAGCAGACCTACTTCTTAAGAGTTCAAGGGCTCTGCTTCTTAGGCTACTGGACACCATTAGCTCCAGAGGGTTCGATCACTACGGTTCGCCTAGCTGCTTGTTCCCGGAGCCGCGCCGTCACCCCCCTCACAAAGCCAGAAGATAGAAGCCGGGTGAGTATGAGAAGATCAGAAGACTTCAGTGACGGCAGAAGACGGCTTGAGGTACCGTGTAGTGCGCCATGCTCCCACACTGATCACGGCACTGCGGGGAGCAGGGCGCAGGGGGGGGCGCCCTGGGCAGCATGGGGGGCTGCAAATACCACTGGCATGCAATATAACAGTGCCCAGACACTTGTTAAGGGACTCCCGCCAGTATAAAGAATTTTGAGCGGGACTGAAGCGCTCTCACCAGCGCCATTTCTCTCTTCACAGAAGGCTGCAGAGACGCTGGCCCTGATCCTCCACACTGCTGTGCAAGTATAAGGGTGCAAAACGGGGAGGGGGCACTAGTAATTGGTGAATTATATTGTTTGATAAAAGCGCAAGCAGGTCTGGGCAGTATTGTTAATGACTTCAGAACCAGGATAGGCGCTGGGTGTGAGCTGGCTGAACTCTCTCTGTGTCTTTCTAACAGGCTCTGCTGTGGGTCTGTCCCCTATAGCCCAGTGTGTTTGTGGCTGTCGGTACGTGTGTGTGTGTCGACATGTTTGAGGCTGAATGCTCTTCCCAGGAGGAGGCTGGCGTGGGGACTGACAGTTCTGTGAGAGTGACAGTGTCGGCACTGCCGACGGATGATTGGGTCAATATGCTGAGTGTTTTAAATACAAATGTGACTAAGTTGGCTAAGAGGTTTGATAAATCTGAGTCTAAGAACCAGACATGGAGGAAATCCATGGAAGATGCTTTGTCACAGGCCCAGACCCCTTTGGGGTCGCAGAAACGTGCATTTGCCCAAATAGCAGATACAGATACCGACACGGATTCTGATTCCACTGTCGACTATAGTGATGCCAGATTACATCCAAAACTGGCTAAGAGTATTCAGTACATGATTGTGGCGATAAAAGATGTTTTACATATCACTGAGGACCCTGCTGTTCCTGATACGAGGGTATGTATGTTTAAAGGCAAGAAACCTGTGGTAACGTTTCCTCCCTCTCATGAACTGAATGCACTTTTTGAAAAAGCTTGGGAAAATCCCGACAAAAAGATACATGTTCCCAAAAGAATTCCAATGGCATATCCGTTTCTCTCTGGGGACAGGGACAGCTGGGAGTCAATCCCCACGGTAGACAAAGCTTTGTCGCGTCTGTCCAAAAAGGTAGCGCTTCCGTCCCCTGACACGGCAGCCCTGAAGGATCCTGCGGACCGTAAGCAGGAAAATACCCTGAAATCCATTTATGTCAATACAGGGTCGCTACTCAGGCCTGCTGTTGCTGCGGCATGGGTGAGTAGCGCTATTGAAAAGTGGGCAGATAACTTGTCATCTGAGGTAGATTCCCTAGACAGGGATAGTGTGCTTTTGACCTTGGGTCATATCAAGGACGCTGCAGCGTATTTAAAAGAAGTGGTAAGGGATATTGGCCTTTTGGGATCAAGGGCCAATACCATGGCAGTCTCTGCTAGGAGAGCATTGTGGATTCATCAATGGAATGCTGAAGCTGAGTCTAAGAAGGCGATGGAGTCTTTACTGTTTAACGGTAAGGTCCTGTTTGGTGACGGCCTCACTGACCTGGTCTCTACGGCTACCGTGGGTATGTCATCTTTTTTACCTTATGTTCCTGCACATCAGAAGAAATCGCCTCACTATCAGATGCAGTCCTTTCGGCCCAACAAATTCAAAAAGGGACGTGGGTCCTCCTTCCTTGTTGCGAGGGGGAGAGGAAGGGGAAAAAGGTCACAAGCTGTGGCTAGTTCCCAGGAGCAGAAGTCCTCTCCGGCTTCTGCCAAATCCACCGCATGACGCTGGGGCTCCTCTGCGGGAGTCCGCTCCGGTGGGGGCACGTCTCAAACTCTTCAGTCAGGTCTGGATGCACTCGGACCTGGATCCTTAGATAGTAGAAATAGTAACCCAAGGGTACAAACTAGAGTTTCAAGAGTGCCCCCTCACCGATTTTTCAAATCGGCCTTGCCAGCTTCTCTGCCAGAAAGGGAGATAGTAAGCGCTGTGATACTAAAGTTGTGTCAAAATTAAGTGATTGTCACGGTAGCCCCGTCCCAACGGGGGGAAGGTTTTTATTCAAGCCTGTTTGTGGTCCCGAAGCCGGATGGCTCAGTCAGACCGATTCTAAATCTGAAATCCCTCAATTTCTTTCTAAAAAGATTCAAGTTCAAGATGGACTCTCTACGAGCAGTGATCTCCAGTCTGGAGAAGGGGGATTTTATGGTGTCGGTCGACATAAAAGATGCCTGCTTACTTGAGATTTGCTGTGCAGGATTGTCATTACCAATTTCAGACGTTGCCGTTTGGTCTGTCCACGGCTCCGAGGATTTTCTCCAAAGTAATGGCGGAAATTATGGTTCTCCTGCGCAAGCAGGGAATCACAATTATCCCGTACTTGGACGATCTCCTCATAAAGGCGAGGTCCAAGGAGAATGTTGCTCTTTCGCTGACGATTCTGCAACAACACGGTTGGCTCCTAAATTTGCCAAAATCACAGTTGGATCCAACGACACGGCTGTCGTTCCTGGGTATGATTCTGGATACAGAATTACAAAGAGTGTTTCTTCCAGTGGAAAAAGCTTTGGAAATACAGATCATGGTAAAACAGATTCTGAAACCGGCAAAGGTGTCAGTTCTTCACTGCACTCGGTTGCTGGGGAAGATGGTGGCAGCCTACGAGGCCATTCCGTATGGCAGGTTCCATGCCAGGGTGTTTCAGTGGAACCTGCTGGACCAGTGGTCCGGGTCTCACCTGGACATGCACCAGAAAATTATTCTATCTCCCAGGACAAGAATTTCCCTTCTGTGGTGGCTGCACAGTTCTCACCTTCTGGAGGGAAGCAGGTTCGGGATTCAGGATTGGATCCTGGTGACCACGGATGCAAGCCTCCGAGGCTGGGGAGCAGTCACACAGGGAAGAAACTTTCAGGGAAAGTGGTCAAGTCAGGAAGCTTGTCTACACATAAACATTCTGGAATTAAGAGCCATCCACAACGGCATACTTCAAGCAGACCATCTTCTTCGGGGTCTGCTGGTCTTGATTCAGTCAGACAACGTGACAGCAGTGGTGTACATAAACCACCAAGGCGGAACAAAGAGCAGAGCGGCAATGGCCGAGGCCACGAAGATTCTTCGTTGGGCAGAAAGACATGCCAGCTCTCTGGCAGCGGTCTTCATTCCAGGAGTGGACAACTGGGAAGCAGATTTCCTCAGCAGACATGATCTCCATCCAGGAGAGTGGGGTCTTCATCAAGAGGTCTTTGCAGAAGTGACAAGTGGACATGATGGCGTCCCGCCTCAACAAGAAACTTCAGAAATATTGTTCCAGGTCAGGGGACCCTCAGGCGATAGCGGTGGACGCCCTAGTGACACGGTGGGTGTTTCAGTCGGTCTATTTGTTCCCTCCACTTCCACTCATTCCAAGGGTGATAAAAATTATAAGAAGAACAAGGGTTCCGGCGATCCTCATTGTTCCGGATTGGCCAAAAAGGGCCTGGTATCCAGATCTTCAGGAGTTGCTCATCGAAGATCCCTGGCCTCTTCCTCTTTGGGAGGACCTGTTACAACAGGGGCCGTGCGTGTATCAGGACTTACTGCGGCTGCGTTTGACGGCGTGGCGGTTGAACGTCAAATCCTAGCCCGAAAGGGTATTCCCAGTGAAGTCATTCCTACACTTCTTCAGGCTAGAAAAGAAGTAACGGTAAAGCATTACCACCGTATTTGGAGAAATATGTGTCTTGGTGTGAATCCAAGAAGGCTCCTACGGAAGAATTTCACCTGGGGCGGTTGCTCCATTTCCTACAAGCAGGTGTGGATGCGGGCTTAAAGTTAGGCTCTATTAAAGTACAGATTTTGGCCTTATCGATCTTTTTTCAAAAAGAATTGGCCTCACTTCCAGAAGTTCAGAACTTCGTGAAGGGCGTGCTGCACATCCAACCTCACTTTGTGCCCCCAGTGGCACCATGGGATCTTAATGTGGTGTTGCAATTCTTGCAATCACATTGGTTTGAACCTTTGCGCAAGGTTGAGTTAAAATTCCTCACTTGGAAAGTGGTCATGTTGTTAGCCTTGGCGTCGGCAAGGCGAGTATCTGAGTTGGCGGCTTTATCTCACAAAAGCCCCTATTTGATTTTCCATGCTGATAGAGCGGAGTTGAGAACTCGTCAGCAATTTCTGCCAAAAGTGGTTTCATCATTTCATGTTAACCAGCCAATTGTGGTGCCAATGGCTACTGACGCCTTGGCGGAGCCAAAGTCTCTCGATGTGGTCAGAGTTTTGAAGATCTATGTCACCAGAACGGCGCAGATTAGGAAAACAGAGGCTCTGTTTGTCCTGTGGGCTCCCAACAAGATTGGGGCTCCTGCTTCTAAGCAGACTATTGCGCGCTGGATTTGTAATACGATTCAGCAGGCTCATTCTACGGCAGGATTGCCGTTACCGAAATCGGTGAAAGCCCATTCTACCAGAAAGGTGGGCTCATCCTGGGCGGCTGTCCGGGGAGTCTCGGCGTTACAACTTTGCTGAGCTGCTACTTAGTCGGGTTCAAACACTTTTGCGAAGTGTTACAAGTTTGATACCCTGGCTGAGGAGGACCTCTTGTTTGGTCAATCGGTGCTGCAGAGTCATCCGCACTCTCCCGCCCGTTCTAGAGCTTTGGTATAAACCCCATGGTTCTTGAAGCATCCCCAGCATCCTCTAGGACGTCTGAGAAAATAGGATTTTAATACCTACTGGTAAATCCTTTTCTCTTAGTCCGTAGAGGATGCTGGGCACCAGTCCCAGTGCGGGCTGTATCTGCAGTTTGCTGTAGTTACGCTCCTGTTGCGTTGAGAGTAGTCACTCTGTGACTGTTGTTGGTCATGCCGTTGCATGCGTTTTTTGTTGAATGCCATGTTGTATGGCATGTTAGTAGTGTGAGCTGGTATGTATCTCACCTTAGTTTAAAGTAGTTAAATAAATCCTTTCCTCGAAATGTTCGTCTCCCTGGGCACAGTTCCTATAACTGGAGTCTGGAGGAGGGTCATAGAGGGAGGAGCCAGTTCACACCCATTCAAAGTCTTATAGTGTGCCCATGTCTCCTGCGGATCCCGTCTATACCCCATGGTTCTTGAAGCATCCCCAGCATCCTCTACGGACTAAGAGAAAAGGATTTACCCGTAGGTATTAAAATCCTATTTTCTGATATTCCACCACGACTGGGTAGGACTAAACGTGGTTACCTGCCTAAGGTAGCATCTAAATTTCATGTCAACCTTCCAATTGTGGTACCGGCCTTCCAGGAACCTGGTCTCTCATCAGAGGAAGCCTTGTTGAATGTGGTCCATGCTCTTCAGATCTATGTGGACCTCACTAGTTCTGTTAGGAAAATAGATGCCTTATTCATCCTCTAGGGATTCCATAAGCAAGGCCGGCCAACCAATAAGCAAACATTGGCATGTTGGCTTCACATGACCATCACAGGCTTACACACAGGCTGATCTGCCTGTTCTGAGTACATTATCTGCTCATTCTAATCGCTCTGTGGGTCTTGCGTCGGCAGCATGCCACAGAGCGTCTTCTGAATAATTCTGCAAGGCTGCTACGTAGTCTTCTGCCCACTCGTTTCTTAGGTTCTGTGCCTTTGATACATTTGGCTCTCAGGATGGAACCTTTGTCCGCCTTTCTGAAAGTCCTCCTTTCAGCTTAGGAGCGTTCTCTCCCTATACCTACTGCTTTTGGAAATCCCAAGGTTAAGGATTAACCCTGTGGAGACCATGGACCCCCAAGAAGAAAAACCACTCTATAGACAACAATATCAGGGGATCAGAACATTGCTTGTGAAGCAGTATGTATTTAACTTCAGATATTTAAATGTGTATCTGTGAAGATTTAGGGCCTGATGTGGAATTGGAGTAGGTCCAATTAGGAAGAGCAGCTGCCGACCTTAACCAAACCGTGTTACACTGCAGGGGGGAGATGTGGTTACATGTAAAATCTGGGGACAGATTAAGTTGGAATGAGGCCACTCCCTAGCTCAAAACCGCAGTGTAAAATGAAGTGCCCAGTACGTACAGTTAGGTCCATATATATTTGAACACTGACACAATTTTTGTTATTTTAGCTGTTCACCAAAACATTTTCACGTTAGTTATATAATGAATATGGTTTTAAATTGCAGACTAACAGTTTTAATTTGAAAGTATTCACATCCAAATTGGAGGAAGGGATTAATATGTAGCCCCCTCTTTCTCTTACGTCCTAGAGGATGCTGGGGACTCCAAAAGGATCATGGGGGTATAGACAGGATCCGCAGGAGACATGGGCACACTATAAGACTTTGAATGGGTGTGAACTGGCTCCTCCCTCTATGCCCCTCCACCAGACCTCAGTTAGATTCTGTGCCCAGAGAGACTGGACACACACTAGGGGAGCTCTCCTGAGTTTCTCTGAAAAGACTTTATGTTAGGTTTTTTATTTTCAGGGAGACCTGCTGGCTACAGGCTCCCTGCATCGTGGGAGTGAGGGGAGAGGAGCAGACCTACTTCTTCTGAGTTCAAAGGCTCTGCTTCTTAGGCTACTGGACACCATTAGCTCCAGTGGGTTCGATCACTTGGTGCGCCTAGCTGTTTGTTCCCGGAGCCGCGCCGTCAACCCCCTCACAGAGCCAGAAGAAAGAAGCCGGGTGAGTATAAAGAAGATCAGAAGACTTCAGTAATGAGGTACCGCGCATCGGTCGAGCTGCGCGCCATGCTCCCACACACACTTCGGACGGCACTTGCAGGGTGCAGAGCGCAGGGGGGGCGCCCTGGGCAGCATGATTACTCGAGTACAGCACTGGCCAAAATATATATATTATAAGTGCCTAGGCAATAAACATAGCCCCTGCCAGTATAAATATTTACATTTTGAGCGGGACTACAGCGCGCCGGTGAGGGGGCGTGACTTAGCTCTCACAGCTTACCAGCGCCATTTTCTCTTAACAGGAACAGAGACGCTGGCCCGGACCTCCACTCTCCTGCACAAGTAACAGGGAGAAAAACGGGGGGGGGCACAATCATTTGCTGTGATTAACCCATTAATAACGGCGCTAACAGGTCTGAGGCACTGTGTATTTGCTCTCAGTACCGGGATAGGCGCTGGGGTGTGAGCTGGTAAACTCCCTCTGTGTTTTCTCTAACATGCTTTCCTGTAGGTCTGTCCCCTATAGCCAGTGTGTTTGTGCGTGTCGGTACGTGTGTGTCGACATGTCTGAGGCTGAGTGCTCCTCCCCGGAGGAAGTTGCAGTGGGGGCAGATAAGGCGCTGGGAGTGACTCTGTCGGCACCGCTGACTGCTGATTGGGTGGATATGTTGAGTACATTGAATGCAAATGTGGCGTTATTGACTAAAGGCTGGATAAATCTGATTCTCAGACACAAACGTGGAGAAAACCCATGGAGGACGCCTTGTCTCAGGTACAGGCCCCCTCAGGGTCACAAAAGCGTTAATTTGCCCAGATGGCGGATACTGATACCGACACGGACTCTGATTCCATTGTTGATTATAGTGAGGCCAGTTTACATCCAAAATTGGTTAAGTGTATTCAGTACATGATTGTGGCAATTAAAGATGTTTTACATATTTCAGAAGTACCTACTGTTCCGGATACAAGGGTTTGTTTGTATAAGGGAAAAAAGCCTGAGGTGACGTTTCCCCCCGTCTCATGAACTGAACGCTCTTTATGAAAAAGCTTGGGAATCTCCTGACAAATGTGGCAGATTCCCAAGAGAATTCTAATGGCATATCCTTTCCCCTCTGACGACAGGGAAAAGTGGGAGTCATCTCCCAATGTGGACAATGCTCTGTCACAACTGTCCAAGAAGGTGGCGCTTCCGTCTCCTGACACTGCTGCCCTTAAGGACGCTGCAGATCGTAAGCAGGAAACGACCTTAAAATCCATTTATGTCAGTACGGGTGCGCTGCTCAGACCTTCCGTGGCGTCGGCATGGGTGAGTAGTGCTATTTGTAAGTGGGCAGATAATTTGGCATCTGACATGGATACCCTGGATAGAGATAACATTCTTTTGACTCTCGGTTATATCAGGGACGCTGCAGCTTACCTAAAGGATGTGGCGAGGGATATATGCCTCTTGGGATCAAGGGCCAATGCCATGGCAGTCTCGGCCAGGAGAGCGCTGTGGATTCATCAATGGAATGCTGATGCCGACTCTAAGAAAGCTATGGAAGCTCTCCCATATTAAGGTAGTGTCTTGTTTGGTGACGGCCTCGCTGACCTGGTGTCTACAGCTACAGCGGGTAAGTCATCTTTTCTTCCTTATGTTCCTGCACAACAGAAAAAGACGCCCCATTATCAGATGCAGTCCTTTTGGCCTAATAAATACTAAAAAGGAAGAGGGTCGTCCTTCCTTGCTTCTAAAGGTAGAGGAAGGGGAAAAAGGTCGCCTGCTGTGCCAGGCTCCCAGGAGCAGAAGTCCTCCCCGGCTTCTGCCAAGTCCACCGCATGACGCTGGGGCTCTTCTACGGGAGTCCGTACCGGTGGGGGCGCGTCTCCGACTGTTCAGTCAGGTCTGGTTTTACTCGGGCCTGGATCCTTGGGTGTTAGACATAGTGTCCCAAGGGTACAAACTGGAGTTTCAAGAAGTGCCCCCCCCCCCACCGATTTTTCAAATCAGCCTTGCCAGTTTTTATCCCAGAAAGGGAAGTAGTGAGTGCTGCGATAAAAAAGCTGTGTCAGCAGCGTGTCATTGTCCCGGTTCCCCCATCTCAACGGGGAGAAGGGTTTTATTCGAGCTTCTTTGTCGTACCAAAGCCGGATGGCTCGGTCAGACCGATCCTGAACCTAAAATCCCTCAGTCTGTATTTGAAAACTTTCAAGTTCAAGATGGAATCTCTTCGAGCAGTGATCTCCAGTCTGGAAGAAGGGGATTTTATGGCGTCAGTCGACATAAAAGATGCCTACTTATATGTCCCGATATATCCTCCACATCAAGCTTTCCTGAGGTTTGCGGTTCAGGATTGTCATTACCAATTTCAGACGTTGCCGTTTGGTCTTTCCACGGCCCCGAGGGTCTTCACCAAAGTAATGGCGGAAATGATAGTACTCCTACGCAAGCAGGGTGTCACAATTATCCCGTACTTGGACGATCTCCTGATAAAGGCAAGATCAAAGGAGCAGTTGCTAAGAAACGTGGCACTCTCCCTGACAGTTCTGCAACAACATGGTTGGATTCTAAATTTGCCAAAGTCACAGTTGATTACGACAACTCGGCTGTTTTTCTTGGGCATGATCCTGGACACGGAACGGCAGAGAGCGTTTCTCCCAGCGGAAAAAGCTCTGGAAATCCGGACCATGGTCAAGGAGATTCTGAAACCAGCAAGAGTGTCGATCCATCAATGCACTCGGGTGCTGGGGAAGATGGTTGCAGCTTACGAAGCCATTCCGTTTGGCAGGTTTCATGCCTGGGTTTTTCAGTGGGACCTGTTGGACAAGTGGTCCGGGTCTCACCTGCACATGCACCGGAAAATAAGTCTATCTTCCAGGACCAGAATATCTCTCCTGTGGTGGCTTCAAAGTTCTCACCTCCTAGAGGGACGCAGGTTCGGGATCCAGGATTGGGTCCTGGTGACGACGGATGCAAGTCTCCGAGGCTGGGGAGCAGTCACACAAGGAAAAAATTTCCAGGGAAAATGGTCAAGCCAGGAAGCTTGTCTGCACATAAACGTTCTGGAATTAAGAGCCATCTACAACGGCCTTCTGCAAGCGGAACACTTCGAGGTCTGCCTGTCATGATTCAGTCGGACAACGTAACAGCGGTGGCATGCATAAACCGCCAGGGCGGAACAAAGAGCAGAGCGGCGATGGCGGAGGCCACAAAAGTTCTCCGCTGGGCGGAAAAGCATGTAAGCGCTCTGTCAGCGGTCTTCCTTCCTGGCTTGGACAACTGGGAAGCGGACTTCCTCAGCAGACACAATCTCCATCCAGGAGAGTGGGGTCTTCATCAAGAGGTTTTTGCAGAAGTGACAAGTCGTTGGGGAATTCCTCAAATAGACATGATGGCGTCTCGCCTCGACAAGAAGCTTCAGAGATATTGTTCCAGGTCGAGGGACCCTCAAGCCAGTGCAGTGGACGCCCTGGTAACTCCGTGGGTGTTTCAGTCGGTATATGTGTTCCCTCCACTTCCACTCATTCCAAAAGTGATAAGGATCATAAGAAGAACAAAGGTTCAGGCGGTACTCATTGTTCCAGATCGGCCACGGAGGGCCTGGTATCCGGATCTTCAGGAATTGCTCATAGAAGATCCCTGGCCTCTTCCTCTCAGAGAGGCTCTGTTACTGCAGTGGCCGTGCGTCTTCCAGGACTTACCGCGGTTGCGTTTGACGGCGTGGAGGTTGAACGCCAAATCCTAGCTCGAAAAGGGTATTCCCGGGGAAGTCATCCCCACTCTCCTTAACGCTAGAAATGAGGTCACGGCGAAGCATTATCACTGTATTTGGAGAAAGTATGTGTCTTGGTGTGAAGCCAGGAAGGCTCCTACGGAGGAGTTTCAGCTGGGTCGTTTCCTCCATTTTTTGCAGGCAGGTGTGGATGCAGGCCTGAAATTAGGTTCCATTAAAGTGCAGATTTCAGCTTTATCTATTTTCTTTCAAAAAGAATTGGACGCCCTTCCAGAGGTTCAGACTTTCGTGAAGGGAGTACTGGACATCCACCCTCCATTTGTGCCACCCGTGGCACCGTGGGATCTTGACGTGGTGTTGCAGTTTCTTATGTCTCACTGGTTTGAACCTTTGCGAAAGATTGAGTTGAAATTTCTCACTTGGAAAGTGGTCATGCTTTTGGCCTTGGCGTCCGCAAGACGGGTGTCGGAATTGGCGGCTTTGTCTCACAAGAGCCCCTATTTGATTTTCCATGTGGATAAAGCGGAATTGAGAACTCGTCAACAAATTCTGCCGAAGGTGGTTTCTTCGTTTCACATAAACCAACCTATTGTGGTGCCTGTGGTTACGGATGCCTTGGCTGTGTCAAAATCTCTCGATGTAGTCAGAGCTTTGAAAATTTATGTTGCCAGAACGGCTCAAATTAGGAAATCAGAGGCACTGTTAGTCCTATATGCTCCCAACAAAATTGGGGCTCCTGCTTCCAAGCAGACTATTGCCCGCTGGATCTGTAATACGATTCGGCATGCCCATTCTACGGCTGGATTGCCGTTGCTGAAGTCAGTGAAAGCCCATTCTACCAGGAAGGTGGGCTCATCTTGGGCGGCTGCCCGAGGAGTCTCGGCGCTTCAACTTTGCCGAGCAGCTACGTGGTCGGGTTCAAACACTTTTGCTAAGTTCTACAAGTTTGATACCCTGGCTGATGAGGACCTCATGTTTGCTCAATCGGTGCTGCAGAGTCGTCCTCACTCTCCCGCTCGGTCTGGAGCTTTGGTATAGACCCCATGGTCTTTTTGGAGTCCCCAGCATCCTCTAGGACGTAAGAGAAAATAGGATTTTAATACCTACCGGTAAATCCTTTTCTCCTAGTCCGTAGAGGATGCTGGGCGCCCGTCCCTGTGCGGACTGTTGTTTGCAGTAGTATTGATAGTTATTGCTTCTGTTACATGGAGGTTGTGTATCGGTTATGGTCAGCTTGTTGCTGTTGTTTAGTTCATGCTGTTAACTGGTATTGCTTAAAAGCCATGTTGTACGGTGTGTTGTGGTGTGAGCTGGTGTATTTCTCACTCTTGGTTAACAAAAATCCTTTTCCTCGAAATGTCCGTCTCCCTGGGCACAGTTCCTATAACTGAGGTCTGGAGGAGGGGCATAGAGGGAGGAGCCAGTTCACACCCATTCAAAGTCTTATAGTGTGCACATGTCTCCTGCGGATCCCGTCTATACCCCCATGGTCCTTTTGGAGTCCCCAGCATCCTCTACGGACTAGGAGAAAAGGATTTACCGGTAAGTATTAAAATCCTATTTTTTCAAGGGACCAAAAATAAAATTGAGTATTTGACTCAAAAGCTGTTTCATGGACAGGTCTGGGCTATTCCTTTTGTTATTTCTTCATCAATTAAGCAGGTAAAAGTATGGTATTTGCGTTTGGAAGCTGTTGCTGTGAACCCGCATCATGCGGTCATAGGAACTTTCAATGCAAGTCACACAGGGCATCCTACGGCTGCAAAAAAAAAAAAAAACATCAGAGAAATAGAGGGAACCTTAGGAGTGGCCAAATCAACGGGTTGGCATATTCTGAGAAAAAAAGAACACAATGGCAAGCTTGGCAACACAAAAAGGCCGGGACCTCCACAGTGGTGGATGATCACAGGATCCTTTCCATGGTAAAAAAAAAAAAAACCTCTTCACCAGTACCAAGTGAAGAACACTCTCCAGGAGGTAGGTATATAATTATCCAACAAGTCTACCAAAAAGGAGAAGACTTCACAAGAGCAAATACAAAGGGTTCAACACAAGGTGCAAACCATTCATAAGCCTCAATAATAGAAATGCCAGATAAGACTTTGACAAAAAACATCAAAAAAAAGGCCATCTTTGTTCTGGAACAGTATTCTTTGTACAGATGAAACTAAGATCAGTCTTTACCAGAATGATGGGATGAAAAAAGTATGCAAAAGGCTTGGAATGGCTCATGATCCAAAGCATACCACATCATCTGTAAAACACAGTGGAGGCAATGTGATGGCATGGGCTTATATAGCTGCCAATGGCACTGGGTCACTTGTATTTGTTGATGATGTGACAGAAGCAGCCGGATGAATTCTGAAGTGTAAAGGTATATACTGTCTGCTCAGATTCAGACAAATTTAGCAAAGTTGATTTAACAGTAGAGATGAGCGGGTTCGGTTTCTCTGAATCCGAACCCGCCCGAACTTCATGTTTTTTTTCACGGGTCCGAGCGACTCGGATCTTCCCGCCTTGCTCGGTTAACCCGAGCGCGCCCGAACGTCATCATGACGCTGTCGGATTCTCGCGAGGCTCGGATTCTATCGCGAGACTCGGATTCTATATAAGGAGCCGCGCGTCGCCGCCATTTTCACACGTGCATTGAGATTGATAGGGAGAGGACGTGGCTGGCGTCCTCTCCATTTAGATTATAAGAGAGAGAGA
This sequence comes from Pseudophryne corroboree, assembly GCF_028390025.1. Classification (NCBI taxonomy): domain Eukaryota; kingdom Metazoa; phylum Chordata; class Amphibia; order Anura; family Myobatrachidae; genus Pseudophryne; species Pseudophryne corroboree. Next base: position 573,103,621 of record NC_086447.1, on the reverse strand, counting down.
TTTACTGGAGCTTAGGACTAGGAGGAGTACTGTAGAAGTGTAGAGAGTGCAGAGAGTTTACTAGTGAGTGACCACCAGACAGTGCAGTTTATTTAATATATCCGTTCTCTGCCTGAAAAAAGCGATACACACAGTGACTCAGTCACATACCATATCTGTGTGCACTGCTCAGGCTCAGCCCAGTGTGCTGCATCATCTATATATATTATATATCTGTCTGACTGCTCAGCTCACACAGCTTATAATTGTGGGGGAGACTGGGGAGCACTGCAGTGCCAGTTATAGGTTATAGCAGGAGCCAGGAGTACATAATATTATATAGTGAGTGACCACCAGACAGTGCAGTTTATTTAATATATCCGTTCTCTGCCTGAAAAAAGCGATACACACAGTGACTCAGTCACATACCATATCTGTGTGCACTGCTCAGGCTCAGCCCAGTGTGCTGCATCATCTATATATATTATATATCTGTCTGACTGCTCAGCTCACACAGCTTATAATTGTGGGGGAGACTGGGGAGCACTGCAGTGCCAGTTATAGGTTATAGCAGGAGCCAGGAGTACATAATATTATATTAAAATTAAACAGTGCACACTTTTGCTGCAGGAGTGCCACTGCCAGTGTGACTGACCAGTGACCTGACCACACTGACCACCAGTATAGTTAGTAGTATACTTATATTGTGATTGCCTGAAAAAGTTAAACACTCGTCGTGTGACTTCACTTGTGTGTTGTTGTTTTTTTTATTCTATAAAAATAAAACTCATTCTGCTGACAGACAGTGTCCAGCAGGTCCGTCATTATATAATATATAATATATACCTGTCCGGCTGCAGTAGTGATATATATATATATTTTTTATATCATTTATCATCCAGTCGCAGCAGACACAGTACGGTAGTTCACGGCTGTGGCTACCTCTGTGTCTGCACTCGGCAGGCAGTCCGTCCATAATTGTATACCACCTAACCGTGGTTTTTTTTTCTTCTTTATACATACATACTACTACGACATCTCTTTATCAACCAGTCTATATTAGCAGCAGACACAGTACAGTACGGTAGTTCACGGCTGTGGCTACCTCTGTGTCTGCACTCGGCAGGCAGTCCGTCCATAATTGTATACCACCTAACCGTGGTTTTTTTTTCTTTCTTCTTTATACATACATAGTTACATAGACATCTCTTTATCAACCAGTCTATATTAGCAGCAGACACAGTACAGTACGGTAGTTCACGGCTGTGGCTACCTCTGTGTCTGCACTCGGCAGGCAGTCCGTCCATAATTGTATACCACCTAACCGTGGTTTTTTTTTCTTTCTTCTTTATACATACATAGTTACATAGACATCTCTTTATCAACCAGTCTATATTAGCAGCAGACACAGTACAGTACGGTAGTTCACGGCTGTGGCTACCTCTGTGTCTGCACTCGGCAGGCAGTCCATAATTGTATACTAGTATCCATCTCCATTGTTTACCTGAGGTGCCTTTTAGTTGTGCCTATTAAAATATGGAGAACAAAAATGTTGAGGTTCCAAAATTAGGGAAAGATCAAGATCCACTTCCACCTCGTGCTGAAGCTGCTGCCACTAGTCATGGCCGAGACGATGAAATGCCAGCAACGTCGTCTGCCAAGGCCGATGCCCAATGTCATAGTACAGAGCATGTCAAATCCAAAACACCAAATATCAGTAAAAAAAGGACTCCAAAACCTAAAATAAAATTGTCGGAGGAGAAGCGTAAACTTGCCAATATGCCATTTACCACACGGAGTGGCAAGGAACGGCTGAGGCCCTGGCCTATGTTCATGGCTAGTGGTTCAGCTTCACATGAGGATGGAAGCACTCAGCCTCTCGCTAGAAAAATGAAAAGACTCAAGCTGGCAAAAGCAGCACAGCAAAGAACTGTGCATTCTTCGAAATCCCAAATCCACAAGGAGAGTCCAATTGTGTCGGTTGCGATGCCTGACCTTCCCAACACTGGACGTGAAGAGCATGCGCCTTCCACCATTTGCACGCCCCCTGCAAGTGCTGGAAGGAGCACCCGCAGTCCAGTTCCTGATAGTCAGATTGAAGATGTCAGTGTTGAAGTACACCAGGATGAGGAGGATATGGGTGTTGCTGGCGCTGGGGAGGAAATTGACCAGGAGGATTCTGATGGTGAGGTGGTTTGTTTAAGTCAGGCACCCGGGGAGACACCTGTTGTCCGTGGGAGGAATATGGCCGTTGACATGCCAGGTGAAAATACCAAAAAAATCAGCTCTTCGGTGTGGAGGTATTTCACCAGAAATGCGGACAACAGGTGTCAAGCCGTGTGTTCCCTTTGTCAAGCTGTAATAAGTAGGGGTAAGGACGTTAACCACCTCGGAACATCCTCCCTTATACGTCACCTGCAGCGCATTCATAATAAGTCAGTGACAAGTTCAAAAACTTTGGGTGACAGCGGAAGCAGTCCACTGACCAGTAAATCCCTTCCTCTTGTAACCAAGCTCACGCAAACCACCCCACCAACTCCCTCAGTGTCAATTTCCTCCTTCCCCAGGAATGCCAATAGTCCTGCAGGCCATGTCACTGGCAATTCTGACGATTCCTCTCCTGCCTGGGATTCCTCCGATGCATCCTTGCGTGTAACGCCTACTGCTGCTGGCGCTGCTGTTGTTGCTGCTGGGAGTCGATGGTCATCCCAGAGGGGAAGTCGTAAGACCACTTTTACTACTTCCACCAAGCAATTGACTGTCCAACAGTCCTTTGCGAGGAAGATGAAATATCACAGCAGTCATCCTACTGCAAAGCGGATAACTGAGGCCTTGGCATCCTGGGTGGTGAGAAACGTGGTTCCGGTATCCATCATTACTGCAGAGCCAACTAGAGACTTGTTGGAGGTACTGTGTCCCCGGTACCAAATACCATCTAGGTTCCATTTCTCTAGGCAGGCGATACCGAAAATGTACACAGACCTCAGAAAAAGAGTCACCAGTGTCCTAAAAAATGCAGCTGTACCCAATGTCCACTTAACCACGGACATGTGGACAAGTGGAGCAGGGCAGGGTCAGGACTATATGACTGTGACAGCCCACTGGGTAGATGTATGGACTCCCGCCGCAAGAACAGCAGCGGCGGCACCAGTAGCAGCATCTCGCAAACGCCAACTCTTTCCTAGGCAGGCTACGCTTTGTATCACCGCTTTCCAGAATACGCACACAGCTGAAAACCTCTTACGGCAACTGAGGAAGATCATCGCGGAATGGCTTACCCCAATTGGACTCTCCTGTGGATTTGTGGCATCGGACAACGCCAGCAATATTGTGTGTGCATTAAATATGGGCAAATTCCAGCACGTCCCATGTTTTGCACATACCTTGAATTTGGTGGTGCAGAATTTTTTAAAAAACGACAGGGGCGTGCAAGAGATGCTGTCGGTGGCCAGAAGAATTGCGGGACACTTTCGGCGTACAGGCACCACGTACAGAAGACTGGAGCACCACCAAAAACTACTGAACCTGCCCTGCCATCATCTGAAGCAAGAAGTGGTAACGAGGTGGAATTCAACCCTCTATATGCTTCAGAGGTTGGAGGAGCAGCAAAAGGCCATTCAAGCCTATACAATTGAGCACGATATAGTAGGTGGAATGCACCTGTCTCAAGCGCAGTGGAGAATGATTTCAACGTTGTGCAAGGTTCTGATGCCCTTTGAACTTGCCACACGTGAAGTCAGTTCAGACACTGCCAGCCTGAGTCAGGTCATTCCCCTCATCAGGCTTTTGCAGAAGAAGCTGGAGACATTGAAGGAGGAGCTAACACGGAGCGATTCCGCTAGGCATGTGGGACTTGTGGATGGAGCCCTTAATTCGCTTAACAAGGATTCACGGGTGGTCAATCTGTTGAAATCAGAGCACTACATTTTGGCCACCGTGCTCGATCCTAGATTTAAAGCCTACCTTGGATCTCTCTTTCCGGCAGACACAAGTCTGCTGGGGTTGAAAGACCTGCTGGTGACAAAATTGTCAAGTCAAGCGGAACGCGACCTGTCAACATCTCCTCCTTCACATTCTCCCGCAACTGGGGGTGCGAGGAAAAGGCTCAGAATTCCGAGCCCACCCGCTGGCGGTGATGCAGGGCAGTCTGGAGCGACTGCTGATGCTGACATCTGGTCCGGACTGAAGGACCTGACAACGATTACGGACATGTCGTCTACTGTCACTGCATATGATTCTCTCAACATTGATAGAATGGTGGAGGATTATATGAGTGACCGCATCCAAGTAGGCACGTCACACAGTCCGTACTTATACTGGCAGGAAAAAGAGGCAATTTGGAGGCCCTTGCACAAACTGGCTTTATTCTACCTAAGTTGCCCTCCCACAAGTGTGTACTCCGAAAGAGTGTTTAGTGCCGCCGCTCACCTTGTCAGCAATCGGCGTACGAGGTTACATCCAGAAAATGTGGAGAAGATGATGTTCATTAAAATGAATTATAATCAATTCCTCCGCGGAGACATTGACCAGCAGCAATTGCCTCCACAAAGTACACAGGGAGCTGAGATGGTGGATTCCAGTGGGGACGAATTGATAATCTGTGAGGAGGGGGATGTACACGGTGATATATCGGAGGGTGATGATGAGGTGGACATCTTGCCTCTGTAGAGCCAGTTTGTGCAAGGAGAGATTAATTGCTTCTTTTTTGGGGGGGGTCCAAACCAACCCGTCATATCAGTCACAGTCGTGTGGCAGACCCTGTCACTGAAATGATGGGTTGGTTAAAGTGTGCATGTCCTGTTTTGTTTATACAACATAAGGGTGGGTGGGAGGGCCCAAGGACAATTCCATCTTGCACCTCTTTTTTCTTTTCTTTTTCTTTGCATCATGTGCTGATTGGGGAGGGTTTTTTGGAAGGGACATCCTGCGTGACACTGCAGTGCCACTCCTAAATGGGCCCGGTGTTTGTGTCGGCCACTAGGGTCGCTAATCTTACTCACACAGCTACCTCATTGCGCCTCTTTTTTTCTTTGCGTCATGTGCTGTTTGGGGAGGGTTTTTTGGAAGGGACATCCTGCGTGACACTGCAGTGCCACTCCTAGATGGGCCCGGTGTTTGTGTCGGCCACTAGGGTCGCTAATCTTACTCACACAGCTACCTCATTGCGCCTCTTTTTTTCTTTGCGTCATGTGCTGTTTGGGGAGGGTTTTTTGGAAGGGACATCCTGCGTGACACTGCAGTGCCACTCCTAGATGGGCCCGGTGTTTGTGTCGGCCACTAGGGTCGCTAATCTTACTCACACAGCTACCTCATTGCGCCTCTTTTTTTCTTTGCGTCATGTGCTGTTTGGGGAGGGTTTTTTGGAAGGGCCATCCTGCGTGACACTGCAGTGCCACTCCTAGATGGGCCCGGTGTTTGTGTCGGCCACTAGGGTCGCTAATCTTACTCACACAGCTACCTCATTGCGCCTCTTTTTTTCTTTGCGTCATGTGCTGTTTGGGGAGGGTTTTTTGGAAGGGACATCCTGCGTGACACTGCAGTGCCACTCCTAGATGGGCCCGGTGTTTGTGTCGGCCACTAGGGTCGCTTATCTTACTCACACAGCGACCTCGGTGCAAATTTTAGGACTAAAAATAATATTGTGAGGTGTGAGGTATTCAGAATAGACTGAAAATGAGTGTAAATTATGGTTTTTGAGGTTAATAATACTTTGGGATCAAAATGACCCCCAAATTCTATGATTTAAGCTGTTTTTTAGTGTTTTTTTAAAAAAACACCCGAATCCAAAACACACCCGAATCCGACAAAAAAAATTCGGTGAGGTTTTGCCAAAACGCGTTCGAACCCAAAACACGGCCGCGGAACCGAACCCAAAACCAAAACACAAAACCCGAAAAATTTCAGGCGCTCATCTCTATTTAACAGCGCTTCAGATACAGATGGACAATGACAAAAAAAGCATATTGTGAAAGCAGTTCATTAAGGCAAAGAAGTGGATATTCTGCAATGGTTGAGTCAATCACCTAATCTCAAACCGTTTGAGCATGAATTTCACTTACCGAAGGCAAAACTAAAGGTAGAAAGACTCACAAACAAACAGCTGAAGACCACTGCAGTAAAGGCCTGTGCAAAGCATAACAAAGGAGGAAGCCCATCATTTGGCGTTGTCCATGGATTCCAGACTTCTGGCAGTCTGTGAAAGAGGGGGGGGGGGGGGGATTCAATAGCGCAGTAAATTACCAAAGAGCTAATTGAACCCCGGTGGCTATTCAATTAGCTCCGAAGTGAGCCCACCAGCAACACTCATCTGGGATTTCTTTTTACGTGCCTGTACAGATGAAAAAAAATCCTCGATAACTAGGGTGTAAAGGGTGCTGTGATCCTGTTCACATTAATCTGTGAATTTTTCATGGATTCTGTCTGTTGACGCCCATTACCACGTAAACCACGTTCATAGGTTATTTTTGTTCAACCCCTTGAATTAAAGCTGAAAGCCTGCACTTCATTTGCATCTCCATGGTTAATTTCAAATCCATTGAAGTGGCGTACAAAGGCTTTCACACAAAACATTGTAGATTTATACAAGCTCAAGCAACGTTTTTTCAATGCTCGAGTGATCGTAGTGTTATTGACAGGAAGTGGGTGTTTCTGGGCGGAAACTGGTTATTTTCATTGAGTGTGCTAAAAAACGCAGGCGTGCCAGGTAAAAACGCAGGAGTGGCTGGAGAAACGGGGGAGTGGCTGGCCGAACGCAGGGCGTGTTTGTGATGTCAAACCAGGAACTAAACGGACTGAGGTGATCGCAGTCTAGGAGTAGGTCTGGAGCTACTCAGAAACGGCAAGAAATTATTTAGTAGCAGTTCTGCTAATCTTTCGTTCGCTATTCTTCTAAACTAAGATACACTCCCAGAGGGCGGCGGCCATGCGTTTGCAATGCTGCTTAAAGCAGCTAGCGAGCGAACAACTCGGAATGAGGGCCGCTAGCTGCTTTTAGCAGCATTGCAAACGTTAGGCCGCAGAAGAAGAAGACGTTTCTGACAAAGGACGATGCTGTCTGAAACGCGTTAAGCGTACTGCTCTCCCACTTGTTACCATCCCATTTCAGGGCTACTACTTTGGATATCCTGCTGTCATCTTGTTCCGAAGCTCGATACAGCCAACCCAAATACAACGAAGGATAAAAGAGAATCTTCCAAACTTGTTGCTGCTATAGCCTGAGAGGGATTTTTTGACATGCGCTTTTATCTTACATGTTTGTAAGTGTGTTTTTGTCATTAAACCTGTGTGCTTTTAAAAACGATAATTTGCACTATTATCTTTCTTATTGTGTTCCCCTTTATGAGCAAAAAACAGCTCTTGTACTATACGAAGGGGACACATTCTATTGCAGATTGCACCTTTAAAGATGTATTTGGAAAATACTATCAGCTAATTGTGAAGTTGACACATCTTAAAAATTATCCTCTTTTATTTTTTCCAACTCTGTGGTGAATAAAGGGTGAATTGGTTTTATCTTTGGAGCGCTTGTGCTCTATTTTCTGGAATTTTCTTGAAATTGTATTAATTTGTAGTGCAGTGGGGAAGCACTATTAGATTTAGGCTACAGCTGCACCATTGATTGTTTTTGCGCAGATTATCTCTGAATACTTTCTCTACACCTGCACAGAAACAAAATAACCCACCCAAATCTAAATCTCTCTGCAAATGTTATATCTGCCCCACCTGCAGTGCACATGGGGGGTCATTCCGAGTTGTTCGCTCGCAAGCTGCTTTTAGCAGCATTGCACACGCTAAGCCGCCGCCTACTGGGAGTGAATCTTAGCTTCTCAAAATTGCGAACGAAAGATTTGCAATATTGCGAAAAGACATCTCTGTGCAGTTTCTGAGTAGCTCGAGACTTACTCTTCCAGTGTGATCAGTTCAGTGCTTGTCGTTCCTGGTTTGACGTCACAAACACACCCAGCGTTCGCCCAGACACTCCTCCGTTTCTCCAGCCACTCCCGCGTTTTTCCCAGAAACGGTAGCGTTTTTTCACACACACCCATAAAACAGCCTGTTTCCGCCCAGAAACACCCATTTTCTGTCAATCACAGTACGATCACCAGAACGAGGAAAAAACCGTGAGTAAAATTCCTAAATGCATAGCAAATTTACTTGGCGCAGTCGCAGTGCGAACATTGCGCATGCGCACTAAGTGGAAAATCGCTGCGATGCGAAGAAATTTACCGAGCGAACAACTCGGAATGACCCCCATGGTTTTGCCCATTAGCTAACAAATTTGCTGCTGCGATCAGATCTGAATTAGGCCCTTTATACGTACAGGTCTTAGGGGTCTATTTACTAAGCCTTGGTTGGAGATAAAGTCACTGGAGATAAAACACCAGCCAGTCGGCTCCTAACTACTATGCCACATGCTGTGTTTGAAAAATGACAGGAGCCGATTGGCTGGTGTTTTATCTCCAGCGACTTTATCTCCATCCAAGGCTTAGTAAATTAATCAGTTCAGGACACACATTTTTTTTTCTCAAACTATTTATGAGTCCTTGGCACTAGAGGAAAAGACACATTTTAAAAAGAAGGAAATACACTTTAATTACACAATGCTCTAATCTTTTCTTTTATGCAAATTGTGTTTCATAGTTATTTGCCCTGAACTTACCATTTTACATATGATATTACATAGCATTCCTTCGAGGTATTCATTAGCGAGTAGCAAGTTGGTGACACCACTATACACACAAAAATAATTTAAGACAAATCTGGACATCCAAGGTGTTCAGAAACAGACTTACAGGGCACGGACATTTTGACGGCCCCACAATTAAGAATATTACACCGTGTATAGGCCCTCATTCCGAGTTGTTCGCTCGGTATTTTTCAACGCATCGCAGTGAAAATCCGCGTAGTACGCATGCGCAATGTTCGCACTGCGACTGCGCCAAGTAACTTTACTATGAAGAAAGTAATTTTACTCACGGCTTTTTCATCGCTCCGGCGATCGTAATGTGATTGACAGGAAATGGGTGTTACTGGGCGGAAACACGGCGTTTCAGGGGCGTGTGGCTGAAAACGCTACCGTTTCCGGAAAAAACGCAGGAGTGGCCGGGGAAACGGTGGGAGTGCCTGGGCGAACGCTGGGTGTGTTTGTGACGTCAACCAGGAACGACAAGCACTGAAATGATCGCACAGGCAGAGTAAGTCTGAAGCTACTCTGAAACTGCTAAGTAGTTAGTAATCGCAATATTGCGAATACATCGGTCGCAATTTTAAGAAGCTAAGATTCACTCCCAGTAGGCGGCGGCTTAGCGTGTGTAACTCTGCTAAATTCGCCTTGCGACCGATCAACTCGGAATGAGGGCCATAGTGACCAAGTGGACGTGTATGTCATTATAAACATATACACACCATCTAACTAATAATAACACGTGGACACAATTTTAAATCTTTAATTCACAATCTTTATTTCTCTTACGTCTTAGAGGATGCTGGGGACTCCGTAAGGACCATGGGGATAGACGGGCTCCGCATGAGACATGGGCACTAAAAAGAACTTTAGACATGGGTTTGCACTGGCTCCTCCCTCTATGCCCCTCCTCCAGACCTCAGTTAGAGAAACGGACAGTACGAGGAAAGGATTTTTGTTAATCCAAGGGCAAGATTCATACCAGCCCACACCATCCACACCGTATAACATGGAATATACGAACCAGTTAACAGCATGAAACCAAACAGCATCAGTCCGAGACTGATGAAAACTGTAACATAACCCTTAAGTAAGCAAAAACTATATACAAGTCTTGCAGATGTAGTCCGCACTGGGACGGGCGCCCATCATCCTCTACGGACTAGGAGAAAAAGATTTACCGGTAGGTTTAAAATCTTATTTTCTCTTACGTCCTAGAGGATGCTGGGGATTCCGTAAGGACCATGGGGATTATACCAAAGCTCCAAAACGGGCGGGAGAGTGCGGATGACTCTGCAGCACCAATTGAGCAAACATGAGGTCCTCATCAGCCAGGGTATCAAACTTGTAGAACTTCGCAAAGGTGTTTGAACCCGACCAAGTAGCAGCTCGGCACAGCTGTAAAGCCGAGACACCTCGGGCAGCCGCCCAAGAAGAGCCCACCTTCCTAGTGGAATGGGCCTTTACAGAATTTGGTAACGGCAATCCATCCGTAGAATGAGCCTGCTGAATCATGTTACAGATCCAGCGAGCAATAGTCTGCTTCGAAGCAGGAGCGCCAACCTAGTCAGCTGCATACAGAACAAACAGTGCCTCTGTTTTCCTAACCCGGGCCGTTCTGGCCACATAAATTTTCAATGCCCTGACCACACCAAGGGACTCGGAATCCTCAAAGTCCCGTGTAGCCACAGGTACCACAATAGGTTGGTTCATATGAAAAGAAGAAACCACCTTGAGCAAAAATTGAGGACGAGTCCGCAACTCTGCTCTATCCACATGGAAAATCAGATAGGGGCTTTTGTGAGATAAAGCCGCCAACTCGGACACTCGCCTTGCCGATGCCAAGGCCAACAACATGACCACTTTCCAAGTGAGATATTTTAATTCCACCGTTTTGAGTGGCTCAAACCAGTGAGACTTAAGGAACCTCAACACCACGTTAAGGTCCCAGGGTGCCACTGGAGGTACAAAAGGAGGCTGGATATGCAGCACTCCCTTCACAAAAGTCTGGACTTCTGGGAGAGAAGCCAATTCCTTCTGAAAGAAAATGGATAGGGCCGAAATCTGAACCTTAATGGAGCCTAATTTTAGGCCCAAATTCACTCCCGTTTGTAGGAAGTGAAGGAAACGGCCCAAATGGAATTCTTCCGTAGGAGCATTCCTGGACTCACACCAAGATATGTACTTTCTCCATATACGGTGATAATGTTTCGCTGTCACGTCTTTCCTAGCCTTTATCAGAGTAGGAATGACCTCATCCGGAATGCCCTTTTCTGCTAGGATCCGGCGTTGAACCGCCATGCCGCGGTAAGTCTTGGAACAGACAGGGCCCCTGCTATAACAGGTCCTCTCTGAGAGGAAGAGGCCACGGATCTTCTGTGAGCATTTCCTGCAGATCCGGATACCAGGCCCTTCGCGGCCAATCTGGAACAATGAGAATTGCCTGTACTCCTCTTCGTCTTATGATTCTCAATATCTTTGAGATGAGCGGAAGAGGAGGGAACACATAGACCAACTGAAACACCCATGGTGTCACCAGGGCGTCCACCGCCACTGCCTGAGGGTCCCTCGACCTTGCACAATACTTCGGTAGTTTCTTATGTCATGTCTATCTGGGGCAGTCCCCACCGGCTTGCAATCTCTGCGAAGACTTCCTGATTAAGTCCCCACTCTCATGGATGTAGATCGTGTCTGCTGAGGAAGTCTGCTTCCCAGTTGTCCACTCCCGGAATGAAGACTGCTGTCAGGGCGCTTACATGATTTTCCGCCCAGCGAAGAATCCTGGTGGCTTCCGCCATTGCCACTCTGCTCTTTGTTCTGCCTTGGCGGTTTACATGCACCACTGCGGTGATGTTGTCTGACTGGATCAGAACTGGTAGGTCGCAAAGCAAATTTTCCGCTTGTTGAAGGGCGTTGTATATGGCCCTCAACTCCAGTACGTTGATGTGAAGACAAGCCTCCTGGCTTGACCAGAGACCCTGGAAGTTTCTTCCCTGTGTGACTGCACCCCAACCTCGGAGGCTCGCGTCCGTGGTTACCAGAACCCAGTCCTGAATGCCGAACCTGCGACCCTCCAGAAGGTGAGCACTTTGCAGCCACCACAGGAGAGATACCCTGGCCCTGGGGGACAGGGTGATCATCTGATGAATCTGTAGATGTGACCCGGACCACTTGTCCAGAAGGTCCCACTGAAAAGTCCTCGCATGGAACCTGCCGAATGGAATGGCCTCGTAAGTCGCCACCATCTTTCCCAGAACTTGAGTGCAGTGATGCACCGACACCCTCGTTGGCTTCAATAGTTCCCTGACCAAAGACATGAGTTCTTGGACCTCTTCCATCGGAAGATAAATCGTTTTCTGGTCTGTATCCAGTATCATGCCTAAGAAGGGCAAACGAGTCGTTGGAATCAACTGTGACTTCGGGATATTGAGAATCCAGCCGTGCTGTTGCAACACCCTCAGGGAGAGTGATACGCTGTCCAGCAACTGTTCTCTCGATCTCGCTTTTATTAGGAGATCGTCCAAGTACGGGATAATTGTGACACCCTGCTTGCGCAGGAGCACCATCATTTCCGCCATTACCTTGGTGAAAATCCTCGGGGCCGTGGAAAGCCCAAACGGCAACGTCTGAAATTGGTAATGACAATCCTGTACAGCAAACCTCAGGAACGCCTGATGAGGCGGATATATGGGGACATGAAGGTATGCATCCTTTATGTCCAGGGACACCATATAACCCCCCCCTTCCAGGCTGGCGATGACCGCTCTGAGCGACTCCATCTTGAACTTGAACCTTTTTAAGTATAGGTTTAAGGATTTTAAATTCAAAATGGGCCTGACCGAACCGTCCGGTTTCGGGACTACAAACAGGGTTGAGTAATACCCCATCTCCTGCTGCAGCAGGGGGACTTTGACCACCACTTGTTGAAGACACAATTTTTGAATAGCTTTTAACACTATCTCCCTCTCTGGGGGAGAAGCCGGCAGGGCCGATTTGAAAAACCGGCGAGGAGGCACCTCTTCGAATTTCAGCTTGTAACCCTGGGAAACAATTTCTATTGCCCAGGGATCCACCTGTGATTGAACCCAGATGTGGCTGAAAAGTCGAAGACGTGCCCCCACTGGGGCGGACTCCCTCAGCGGAGCCCCAGCGTCATGTGGTGGATTTTGTAGAGGCCGGGGAGGACTTCTGCTCCTGGGAACTAGCTGTGGCTGGCAGCTTTTTCCCCTTGCCCTTACCTCTGGCAAGAAAGGAAGGTCCCCGCACTCTCTTGGTTTTATGCGAACGAAAGGACTGCATCTGATAATGTGGCGTTTTCTTAGGCTGTGAGGAAACATAAGGCAAAAAAGTTGATTTACCTGCCGTAGCCGTGGAAACTAGGTCCGTGAGACCTTCCCCAAATATTTCCTCACCCTTGTAAGGTAAAACCTCCATATGCCTCTTCGAGTCGGCATCGCCTGTCCATTGTCGGGTCCATAGGGCTCGCCTAGCCGAAATCGCCATAACGTTGGCCCTGGAACCCAGTAGGCCAATGTCTCTCTGAGCATCTCTCATATATAGGACAGCATCTTTAATATGACCCAGGGTCAATAAAATGGTTTCCTTATCCAGCGAATCTATATCAGCAGATAAGGTATCTGTCCACGCCGCTACAGCGCTACAAACCCAAGTGGACGCTATCGCCGGTCTGAGTAAGGTACCAGCATGTGTGTAAATAGACTTCAAGGTAGTCTCCTGCCTGCGATCAGCAGGATCCTTGAGGGATGCCGTATCTTGAGATGGAAGCGCTACCTTTTTGGATAAGCGTGTCAACGCTTTGTCCACCCTTGGGGAGGATTCCCACCGTATCCTGTCCTTAGTCGGGAAAGGATACGCCATAAGAATCCTTTTGTGAATCTGCAGTTTTTTATCTGGAGATTCCCAAGCCTTTTCAAATAATTCGTTCAGCTTATGAGATGGAGGAAAGGTTACCTCAGGTTTCTTTTCTTTAAACATGTGGACCCTCGTGTCAGGGACAGAGGGTTCATCCGTGATATGCAACACCTCTTTTATAGCAATAATCATATAATGAATACTTTTAGCCAATTTTGGCTGCAACTTTGCATCATCGTAGTCGACACTGGAATCAGAATCCGTGTCGGTATCCGTGTCTACTATTTGGGATAGTGGGCGCTTTTGAGACCCAGGAGGTCCCTGTGACATAGTGAAAGACAGGGCTAAACTCCCTGTACCTTCCCTGGACTCAGCTTTGTCCAACCTTTTGTGCAATAAATTCACATTTGCATTTAAAACATTCCACATATCCAACCAGTCAGGTGTCGGCGTTGCCAACGGAGACACCACACTCATTTGCTCCACCTCCTCCCTAGAAGAGCCTTCCGCTTCAGACATGCCGACACACGCGTACCGACACACCACACACTCAGGGAATTCTCTATCTGGAGACAGTTCCCCCACAAGGCCCTTTGGAGAGACAGAGAGAGAGAGTATGCCAGCACACACCCAGATAGCGCTTTTTATAATTATATCTATAACACTGCGCCAAATTATGTGGTCCCCCCCTCTTTCAAACCCTCTGTCACCGTGTTCAGCAGGGGAGAGTCCGGAGAGCCAGCTTCTCAGTGTGTGCTGTGGAGAAAATGGCGCTGGTGAGTGCTGAGGATCAAGCCCCGCCCCCTCAGCGGCGGGCTTCGGTCCCGCTTGATTGTTTTGAAAAACTGGCGGAGGTTCTCATATATACCGAGCAAAGCCCATATATATCCTAATATGCCAGAGAAGAGGTTTAATTGCTGCCCAGGGCGCCCCCCCTGCGCCCTGCACCCTTACAGTGCCTGCCGTGTGTGTGTTGTGTGGGAGCAATGGCGCGCAGGGCTAACGCTGTGAAGATCTGAAGTCTTCTGCCGCCTTTGAAGTCTTCTTTCTTCATATACTCACCCGGCTTCTATCTTCCGGCTCTGTGAGGAGGACGGCGGCGCGGCTCCGGGACGAACTGCAAGGAGAGACCTGCGGTCCGACTCCCTCTGGAGCTAATGGTGTCCAGTAGCCTAAGAAGCAGAGCCTAGCATTTAAGTAGGTCTGCTTCTCTCCCCTCAGTCCCACGATGCAGGGAGCCTGTTGCCAGCAGGCTCCCTGAAAATAAAAAACCTAACAAAATACTTTCTTTCAGGGAAACTCCGGAGAGCTCTCTGTAATGCACCCAGTCTCCTCTGGGCACAGTATCATGCTGGGGACTCCGTAAGGACCATGGGGATAGACGGGCTCCGCAGGAGACATGGGCACTTTAAGAAAGACTTTAGGTATGGGTGTGCACTGGCTCCTCCCTCTATGCCCCTCCTCCAGACCTCAGTTTACTACTGTGCCCAGAGGAGACTGGGTGCATTACAGGGAGCTCTCCTGAGTTTCCTGTCAGAAAGTATTCTGTTAGGTTTTTTATTTTCAGGGAGCCTGCTGGCAACAGACTCCCTGCATCGAGGGACTGAGGGTAGAGAAGCAGACCTACTTCTGTGAGTTTCAAGGCTCTGCTTCTTAGGCTACTGGACACCATTAGCTCCAGAGGGATCGGTACGCAGGTCTCACCCTCGCCGTCCATCCCAGAGCCGCGCCGCCGTCCTCCTCACAGAGCCGGAAGATAGAAGCCGGGTGAGTATGAGAAGAAAAGAAGACTTCAAAGGTTGCAGAAGACTTCATGATCTTCACTGAGGTAACGCACAGTGGTGAAGCTGTGCGCCATTGCTCCCATACACCTCACACACGGCAGTCACTGTAAGGGTGCAGGGCGCAGGGGGGGCGCCCTGGGCAGCATGTAAACCTCTTTCTGGCAAAAATAAGTATATATACAGTTGGGCACTGTATATATAATGAGCCCCCGCCAGTTTTCAGTATATTTGAGCGGGACAGAAGCCCGCCGCCGAGGGGGCGGGGCTTCTCCCTCAGCACTCACCAGCGCCATTTTCTCCACAGCACAGCGCTGAGAGGAAGCTCCCCGGACTCTCCCCTGCTTAACCACGGTGAAAGAGGGTTTTGAAGAAGGTAGGGGGCCCATAATTTGGCGCATATATATATATATATGTACAAACAGCGCTACTGGGTAAACATATTTCTCTAACGTCCTAAGTGGATGCTGGGGACTCCGTAAGGACCATGGGGAATAGCGGCTCCGCAGGAGACTGGGCACATCTAAAGAAAGCTTTAGGACTATCTGGTGTGCACTGGCTCCTCCCCCCATTTGACCCTCCTCCAAGCCTCAGTTAGATCTCTGTGCCCGAACGAGAAGGGTGCACACTAGGGGCTCTCCTGAGCTTCTTAGTGAAAGTTTTAGATTAGGTTTTTTATTTTCAGTGAGACCTGCTGGCAACAGGCTCACTGCATCGAGGGACTAAGGGGAGAAGAAGCGAACTCACCTGCGTGCAGAGTGGATTGGGCTTCTTAGGCTACTGGACATTAGCTCCAGAGGGACGATCACAGGCCCAGCTTGGATGGGTCCCAGAGCCGCGCCGCCGGCCCCCTTACAGAGCCAGAAGGCAGAAGAGGTCCGGAAAATCGGCGGCAGAAGACGTCCTGTCTTCAACAAGGTAGCGCACAGCACTGCAGCTGTGCGCCATTGCTCTCAGCACACTTCACACTTCGGTCACTGAGGGTGCAGGGCGCTGGGGGGGGGGGGCGCCCTGAGACGCAATAAAAACACCTTGGATGGCAAAAAAAATGCATCACATATAGCTCCTGGGCTATATGGATGCATTTAACCCCTGCCAGAATCCATAAAAAAGCAGGAGAAAAGTCCGCGAAAAAGGGGCGGAGCCTATCTCCTCAGCACACTGGCGCCTTTTTCCCTCACAGCTCCGTTGGAGGGAAGCTCCCTGTCTCTCCCCTGCAGTCACTACACTACAGAAAGGGTTAAAAAAAGAGAGGGGGGCACTAATTAGGCGCAGTATTAACTATACAGCAGCTATAAGGGGAAAAACACTTATATAAGGTTATCCCTGTATATATATAGCGCTCTGGTGTGTGCTGGCAAACTCTCCCTCTGTCTCCCCAAAGGGCTAGTGGGGTCCTGTCCTCTATCAGAGCATTCCCTGTGTGTGTGCTGTATGTCGGTGCTTTTGTGTCGACATGTATGAGGAGAAAAATGATGTGGAGACGGAGCAGATTGCCTGTAATAGTGATGTCACCCCCTAGGGGGTCGACACCTGAGTGGATGAACTGTTGGAAGGAATTACGTGACAGTGTCAGCTCTGTATAAAAGACAGTGGTTGACATGAGACAGCCGGCTACTCAGCTTGTGCCTGTCCAGACGTCTCATAGGCCGTCAGGGGCTCTAAAGCGCCCGTTACCTCAGATGGCAGATATAGACGCCGACACGGATACTGACTCCAGTGTCGACGGTGAAGAGACGAATGTGACTTCCAGTAGGGCCACACGTTACATGATTGAGGCAATGAAAAATGTTTTACACATTTCTGATAATACGAGTACCACCAAAAAAAGGGGTATTATGTTCGGTGAGGAAAAACTACCTGTAGTTTTCCTGAATCTGAGAAATTAAATGAGGTGTGTGATAATGCGTGGGTTTCCCCCGATAACAACGGATAATTTCTAAAATGTTATTGGCATTATATCCTTTCCCGCCAGAGGTTAGGGTGCGTTGGGAAACACCCCCTAGGGGGGATAAAGCGCTCACACGCTTGTAAGGGCTCTACCTTCGCCTGAGATGGCCGCCCTTAAGGATCCTGCTGATAGAAAGCAGGAGGGTATCCTAAAAGGTATTTACACACATACTGGTGTTATACTGCGACCAGCAATCGCCTCAGCCTGGATGTGCAGTGCTGGGTTGGCGTGGTCGGATTCCCTGACTGAAAATATTGATACCCTAGATAGGGACAGTATATTTTTGCCTATAGAGCATTTAAAAGATGCATTTTTATATATGCGTGATGCACAGCGGAATATTTGCCGACTGGCATCAAGTCTAAGCGCGTTGTCCATTTCTACCAGTAGAGGGTTATGGACACGTCAGTGGTCAGGTGATGCGTATTCCAAACGACATTTGGAAGTATTGCTTTATTAAGGGAGGAGTTATTTGGGGTCGGTCTTTCAGACCTGGTGGCCACGGCAACAGCTGGGAATTCCACGTTTGTACCCCAGGTCGCCTCTCAACATGAGAAGACGCCGTATTATCAGGCGCAGTCTTTTCGTGGACAAGCGGGCAAAAGGTTCCTCATTTCTGCCCCGTGACAGAGGGAGAGGAAAAAGGCTGCAGAAATCAGCCAGTTCCCAGGAACAGAAACCCTCTCCCGCCTCTGCCAAGCCCTCAGTATACGCTGGGGCTTTACAAGCAGAATCAGGCACGGTGGGGGGCCCGTCTCAATGAATTTCAGCGCGCAGTGGGCTCACTCGCAAGTAGACCCCTGGATCCTTCAGGTGATATCTCAGGGGTACAAATTAGAATTCGAGACGTCTCCCCCTCGCCGTTTCCTAAAGTCGGCTTTACCGATGTCTCCTTCTGACAGGGAGACAGTTTTGGAAGCCATTCACAAGCTGTATTCCCAGCAGGTGATAATCAAGATACCCCTCCTGCAACAGGGAACGGGGTATTATTCCACACTGTTGTGGTACCGAAGCCGGACGGCTCGGTGAGACCGATTCTAAATCTAAAATCTTTGAACACTTACGTACAGAGGTTCAAATTCAAGATTGAGTCACTCAGAGCAGTGATTGCGAACCTGGAAGAAGGGGACTACATGATGTCTCGGGACATCAAGGATGCTTACCTTCATGTCAAAATTTACCCTTCTCACCAAGGGTACCTCAGGTTTATGGTACAGAACTGTCACTATCAGTTCAGACGCTGCCGTATGGATGGTCCACGGCACCCCGGGTCTTTACCAAGGTAATGGCCGAAATGATGATATTCCTTCGAAGGAAGTGAATTTTAGTTATCCCTTACTTGTACAATTCCCTGATAAGGGTAAGATCCAGGGAACAGTTGGAGGTCGGTGTAGCACTATCTCAGGTAGTGTTGCGGCAGCACGATTGGATTCTCAATATTCCAAAATCGCACCTGGTTCCGACGACGTGTCTTCTGTTCCTAGGGATGATCCTGGACACAGTCCAGAAAAAGGTGTTTCTCCCGGAGGAGAAAGCCAGGAAGTTATCCGAGCTAGTCAGGAACCTACTAAAACCGAGCCAAGTCTCAGTGCATCAATGCACAAGGGTTCTGGGTAAAATGGCTTCCTACGAAGCAATCCCATTCGACAGATTCCACGCACCAGTGGGACCTGCTGGACAAATGGTCCGGGTCGCATCTTCAGATGCATCAGCGGATAACCCTGTCACCAAGGACAAGGGTGTCCCTCCTGTGGTGGTTGCAGAATGCTCATCTTCTAGAGGGCCGCAGATTAGGCATTCAGGACTGGGTCCTGGTGACCACGGATGCCAGCCTGCGAGGCTGGGGAGCAGTCACACAGGGAAGGAATATCCAGGGCTTATGGTCAAGCCTGGAGACATCACTTCACATAAATATCCTGAAGCTAAGGGACATTTACAATGCTCTAAGCTTAGCAAGACCTCTGCTTCAAGGTCAGCCGGTGTTGATCCAGTCGGACAACATCACGGCAGTCACCCACGTAAACAGACAGGGTGGCACAAGAAGCAGGAGGGCAATGGCAGAAGCTGCAAGGATTCTTCGCTGGGCGGAAAATCATGTGATAGCACTGTCAGCAGTATTCATTCCGGGAGTGGACAACTGGGAAGCAGACTTCCTCAGCACGACCTCCACCCGGGAGAGTGGGGACTTCACCCAGAAGTCTTCCACATGATTAAAAACTCGACAGGTATTGCGCCAGGTCCAGGGACCCTCAGGCAATAAGCTGTAGACGCTCTGGTAACACCGTGGGTGTACCAGTCAGGGTATGTGTTCCCTCCTCTGCCTCTCATACCCAAGGTACTGAGATTGATAAGATGGAGAGGAGTAAGCTCTATATTCGTGGTTCCGGATTGGCCAAGAAGAACTTGGTAACCGGAACTTCAAGAGATGCTCACGGAAGATCCGTGGCCTCTACCTCTAAGAAGGGACCTGCTCCAGCAAGGACCCTGTCTGTTCCAAGACTTACCGCGGCTGCGTTTGACGGCATGGCGGTTGAACGCCGGATCCTGAAGGAAAAAAGGCATTCCAGATGAAGTCATCCCTATCCTGATCAAAGCCAGGAAGGATGTAACAGCAAAAACATTATCACCGCAATTGGCGAAAATATGTTGCGTGGTGCGAGGCCAGTAAGGCCCGACGGAGGAAATTCAACTGGGTCGATTCCTACATTTCCTGCAAACAGGAGTGTCTATGGGCCTGAAATTGGGGTCCATTAAGGTTCAAATTTCGGCCCTGTCAATTTTCTTCCAAAAAAGAACTAGCTTCAGTCCCTGAAGTTCAGACGTTTGTAAAAGGGGTACTGCATATACAGCCTCCTTTTGTGCCTCCAGTGGCACTTTGGGATCTCAATGTAGTTTTGGGTTCCAAAAGTCACATTGGTTTGAACCACTTAAATCTGTGGAGTTAAAATATCTCACATGAAAAGTGGTCATGCTGTTGGCCCTGGCCTGGGCCAGGCGCGTGTCAGAATGGGCGGCTTTATCCTGAAAAAGCCCTTATCTGATTTTCCATTCGGACAGGGCGGAATTGAGGACTCGTCCTCAGTTTCTCCCCAAGGTGGTTTCAGCGTTTCACCTGAACCAACCTATTGGTGGTGCCTGCGGCTACTAGGGACTTGGAGGCCTCCAAGTTGCTAGACGTTGTCAGTGCCCTGAAAATATATGTTTCCAGGACGGCTGGAGTCAGGAAATCTGACTCGCTGTTTATCCTGTATGCACCCAACAAGCTGGGTGCTCCTGCTTCTAAGCAGACTATTGCTCGTTGGATTTGTAGTACAATTCAGCTTGCACATTCTGTGGCAGGCCTGCCACAGCCAAAAATCTGTAAATGCCCACTCCACAAGGAAGGTGGGCTCATCTTGGGCGGCTGCCCGAGGGGTCTCGGCTTTACAACTTTGCCGAGCAGCTACTTGGTCAGGAGCAAATACGTTTGTAAAATTCTACAAAATTGATATCCTGGCTGAGGAGGACCTGGAGTTCTCTCATTTGGTGCTGCAGAGTCATCCGCACTCTCCCGCCCGTTTGGGAGCTTTGGTATAATCCCCATGGTTTTTACGGAGTCCCCAGCATCCACTTAGGACGTTAGAGAAAATAAGAATTTACTTACCGATAATTCTATTTCTCATAGTCCGTAGTGGATGCTGGGCGCCCATCCCAAGTGCGGATTGTCTGCAATACTTGTACATAGTTATTGTTACAAAAATCGGGTTATTATTGTTGTGAGCCATCTTTCAGAGGCTCCTCTGTTATAATGCTGTTAACTGGGTTCAGATCACAGGTTATACGGTGTGATTGGTGTGGCTGGTATGAGTCTTACCCGGGATTCAAAATCCTTCCTTATTGTGTACGCTCGTCTGGGCACAGTATCCTAACTGAGGCTTGGAGGAGGGTCATAGGGGGAGGAGCCAGTGCACACCAGATAGTCCTAAAGCTTTCTTTAGATGTGCCCAGTCTCCTGCGGAGCCGCTATTCCCCATGGTCCTTACGGAGTCCCCAGCATCCACTACGGACTATGAGAAATAGAATTATCGGTAAGTAAATTCTTATTATTTATATAGTGTTTTTTCCTGGGTCATATAGCGCTGGGTGTGTGCTGGCATACTCTCTCTCTGTCTCTCCAAAGGGCCTTGTGGGGGAACTGTCTTCAGATAAGAGGATTCCCTGAGTGTGTGGTGTGTCCGTACGCGTGTGTCGACATGTCTGAGGTAGAAGGCTTTCAGGGGGAGGAGGAGGAGAGAATGAGTGTGGTGTCTCCGTCGACAACGCCGACACCTGACTGGATGGATATGTGTTAGGTTTTAAGTGCTAATGTAAATTTATTGCACAAAAGATTAGACAAAGCTGAAGCTAGGGAACAGCCAGGGAGTCAACCCATGTCTGTCCCTATGTCGCAAGGACCTTCGGGGTCTCAAAAGCGCCCACTATCCCAAATTGTAGACACAGATACCGACACGGACTCTGACTCCAGTGTCGACTATGATGATGCAAAATTACAGCCAAAAGTGGCTAAATGTATTCGATATATGATCATTGCAATAAAAGATGTTTTGCATATCACAGAGGAACCCCCTGTCCCTGACACGAGGGTACACATGTATAAAGGAAAGAAACCTGAGGTAACCTTTCCCCCCTCACATGAGTTGAACGAATTATGTGAAAGAGCTCGGGAATCTCCAGACAAAAAACTGCAGATTCCCAAAAGGATTCTTATGGCGTATCCTTTCCCGCCAACGGACAGGATACGGTGGGAATCCTCCCCTAGGGTGGACAAGGCATTAACACGCTTATCCAAAAAGGTAGCGCTGCCATCCCAAGATACGGCTACCCTCAGGGACCCTGCTGACCGCAAGCAGGAGGTTATTCTGAAGTCCATTTACACACATTCTGGTACCTTACTCAGACCGGCAATTGCGTCGGCCTGGGTTTGTAGCGCGGTAGCAGCATGGACAGATACCTTATCAGCGGATATTGAGACCCTAGATAAGGATACCATTTTATTGACCCTAGGGCATATAAAAGATGCGGTCTTGTATATGAGAGATGCTCAAAGAGACATTAGTCTACTGGGTTCTAGAATCAACGCGATGTCCATTTCTGCTAGACGAGTCCTGTGGACCCGGCAATGGACAGGTGATGCCGACTCAAAAAGGCATATGGAGGTTTTACCTTACAAGGGTGAGGAATTGTTTGGGGAAGGTCTCTCGGACCTGGTCTCCACAGCTATAGCGGGTAAATCAAATTTTCTACCTTACATTCCCTCACAGCCTAAGAAAGCACCACATTATCAAATGCAGTCCTTTCGATCACAAAGAAACAAGAAAGTACGAGGTGCATCCTTTCTTGCCAGAGGTAAGGGCAGAGGAAAAAAGCTGCACAACACAGCTAGTTCCCAGGAACAGAAGTCCTCCCCGGCCTCTACAAAATCCACCGCATGACGCTGGGGCTCCGCTACAGGAGTCCGCCCCAGTGGGGGCACGTCTTCGAATTTTCAGCCACATATGGGTTCACTCACAGGTGGATCCCTGGGCAATAGAAATTGTTTCCCAGGGTTACAAGCTGGAATTCGAAGAGGTGCCTCCTCGCCGGTTTTTCAAATCGGCCCTGCCAGCTTCTCCCCCAGAAAGGGAGATAGTGTTAAATGCAATTCACAAATTGTATCTTCAACAGGTGGTGTTCAAGGTCCCCCTGTTTCAACAAGGGAAGGGATATTACTCAACCCTATTTGTGGTCCCGAAACCGGATGGTTCGGTCAGACCCATTTTAAATTTAAAATCCCTGAACCTATACTTGAAGAGGTTCAAGTTCAAGATGGAATCGCTCAGAGTGGTCATCGCCAGCCTGGAAGGGGGGGATTTTATGGTATCTCTGGACATAAAGGATGCATACCTTCATGTTCCCATTTATCCACCTCATCAGGCGTACCTGAGATTTGCGGTACAGGATTGTCATTACCAATTTCATGGACGATCTCCTCATAAAAGCGAGATCAAGAGAGCAGTTACTGAACAGCGTGTCACTTTCTCTGAAGGTGTTACAGCAACACGGCTGGATTCTCAACATCCCGAAGTCGCAGTTGGTTCCTACGACTCGTCTGACTTTCTTGGGCATGATTCTGGATACAGACCAGAAAAAGGTTTATCTTCCTATAGAAAAAGCTCAGGAACTCATGACTCTAGTCAGGAACTTATTGAAGCCAAAACAGGTGTCAGTGCATCACTGCACTCGAGTCCTGGGAAAGATGGTGGCATCATACGAAGCCATTCCCTTCGGCAGGTTCCATGCGAGGACTTTCC
Organism: Pseudophryne corroboree; assembly: GCF_028390025.1. NCBI lineage: Eukaryota > Metazoa > Chordata > Amphibia > Anura > Myobatrachidae > Pseudophryne > Pseudophryne corroboree. The sequence goes on along the minus strand of NC_086447.1, from coordinate 573,080,026 downwards.
AATGGGACCTATTGGACAAATGGTCCGGGTCGCATCTACAAATGCATCGGTTGATCACCCTGTCCCCCAGAGCCAGGGTATCTCTCCTGTGGTGGCTGCAGAGTGCTCACCTTCTAGAAGGCCGCAGGTTCGGCATTCAGGACTGGATCCTGGTGACCACGGACGCGAGCCTCCGAGGTTGGGGAGCAGTCACGTAGGGAAGAAACTTCCAAGGTCTTTGGTCAGGTCAAGAGACTTGTCTTCACATCATCATCCTGGAACTGAGGGCCATATACAACGCCCTACGTCAAGCGGTGACCTTACTGCTCGACCGACCAGTTCTGATCCAGTCAGACAACATCACCGCAGTGGCTCATGTAAACCGCCAAGGCGGCACATGGAGCAGAGTGGCAATGGCGGAAGCCGCCAGGATTCTTCGCTGGGCGGAAAATCATGTAAGCGCTCTGTCAGCAGTGTTCATTCCGGGAGTAGACAACTGGGAAGCAGACTTCCTCAGCAGACACGACCTGCATCCAGGAGAGTGGGGACTTCATCAGGAAGTCTTCGCAAAGATTGCAAGTCAGTGGGGACTGCCCCAGATAGACATGATGGCGTCCCGCCTCAACAAAAAGCTACAGAGGTATTGCGCCAGATCAAAAGACCCTCAGGCGGTAGCTGTAGACGCCCTAGTGACACCGTGGGTGTTCCAGTCGGTCTATGTGTTTCCCCCTCTTCCTCTCATACCCAAGGTGTTGAGAATAATAAGAAAAAGAGGAGTGAGAACAATTCTCATTGTTCCAGATTGGCCACGAAGGACCTGGTATCCGGATCTGCTGGAAATGCTCACAGAAGATCTATGGCCTCTTCCTCTACGACAGGACCTGTTGCAACAGAGGCCCTGTTTGTTCCAAGACTTACCACGGCTGCGTTTGACGGCATGGCGGTTGAACGCAGGATCCTAGCGGAAAAAGGCATTCCGGATGATGTCATTCCTACGCTGATAAAGGCTATGAAGGACGTGACAGCTAAACATTATCACCGTATATGGCGAAAATATGTTTCTTGGTGTGAGGCCAGGAATGCTCCTACGGAAGAATTCCATCTGGGCCGTTTCCTTCACTTCCTACAGACTGGAGTGAATTTGGGCCTAAAATTAGGCTCCATTAAGGTTCAGATTTCGGCCTTATCCATTTTCTTTCAAAAAGAATTGGCTTCTCTCCCAGAAGTACAGACTTTTGTGAAGGGAGTGCTGCATATTCAGCCTCCTTTTATACCTCCGGTGGCGCCTTGGGACCTTAACGTGGTGTTGAGTTTCCTTAAGTCGCACTGGTTTGAACCACTTCAAACGATGGAGTTAAAATATCTCACTTGGAAGGTGGTCATGTTATTAGCCTTGGCTTCGGCTAGGCAAGTGTCGGAATTGGCGGCTTTGTCTCATAAAAGCCCCTATCTGGTTTTCCATATGGATAGAGCGGAATTGCGGACCCGTCCTCAATTCTTGCCTAAGGTGCTGTCATCTTTTCATATGAACCAACCTATTGTGGTGCCTGTGGCTACGCGAGACTTGGAGGATTCCGAGTCCCTTGATGTAGTCAGGGCTTTGAAAATTTACGTGGCCAGAACGGCTAGAGTCAAAAAAACAGAAGCACTGTTTGTCCTATATGCAGCCAACAAGGTTGGCGCCCCTGCTTCAAAGCATACTATTGCTCGCTGGATCTGTAACACGATTCAGCAGGTGCATTCTACGGCTGGATTGCCGTTACCAAAATCGGTCAAGGCCCATTCCACTACGAAGGTGGGCTCGTCTTGGGCGGCTGCCCGAGGGGTCTCGGCACTACAACTATGCCGAGCTGCTACTTGGTCGGGTTCAAACACCTTTGCAAAGTTCTATAAGTTTGATACCCTGGCTGAGGAGGACCTCCTGTTTGCTCAATCGGTGCTGCAGAGTCATCCGCACTCTTCCGCCTGTTTGGGAGTTTTGGTATAATACCCATGGTCCTTACGGAGTTCCCAGCATCCTCTAGGACGTTAGAGAAAATAAGATTTTAAACCTACCGGTAAATCTTTTTCTCGTAGTCAGTAGAGGATGCTGGGCGCCCGTCCCAAGTGCGGACGACTTCTGCAAGACTTGTATATAGTTTTGCTTACATAAGGGTTATGTTATAGTTTTCATCGGTCTTGGACTGATGCTATGTTGTTTTCATACTGTTAACTGGTTCGTTTATCACAAGTTATACGGTGTGATTGGTGTGGCTGGTATGAATCTTGCCCTTGGATTAACAAAAATCCTTTCCTCGTACTGTCCGTCTCCTCTGGGCACAGTTTCTCTAACTGAGGTCTGGAGGAGGGGCATAGAGGGAGGAGCCAGTGCACACCCATACCTAAAGTCTTTCTTAAAGTGCCCATGTCTCCTGCGGAGCCCGTCTATCCCCATGGTCATTACGGAGTCCCCAGCATCCTCTACGGACTAGGAGAAAAAGATTTACCGGTAGGTTTAAAATCTTATTTCTCTAACGTCCTAGTGGATGCTGGGGACTCTGTAAGGACCATGGGGAATAGCGGCTCCGCAGGAGACTGGGCACAGCTAAGAAAGAATTAGGACTACCTGGTGTGCACTGGCTCCTCCCACTATGACCCTCCTCCAGACTTCAGTTAGAATCCTGTGCCCGGCCGAGCTGGATGCACACTAGGGGCTCTCCTGAGCTCCTAGAAAGAAAGTATATGTTAGGTTTTTTATTTTACAGTGAGATCTGCTGGCAACAGACTCACTGCAGCGAGGGACTAAGGGGAGAAGAAGCGAACCTACCTAACTGGTGGTAGCTTGGGCTTCTTAGGCTACTGGACACCATTAGCTCCAGAGGGATCGACCGCATGGAACCGGCCATTGGTGTTCGGTCCCGGAGCCGCGCCGCCGGCCCCCTTACAGAGCCAGAAGCAAGAAGAATCCGGAAAATCGGCGGCAGAAGACATCAGTCTTCACCAAGGTAGCGCACAGCACTGCAGCTGTGCGCCATTGCTCCTCATACACACTTCACACTCCGGTCACTGAGGGTGCAGGGCGCTGGGGGGGGGCGCCCTGAGAAGCAATAAATACACCTTGGCTGGCAAATATATCACAATATATAGCCCCAGAGGCTATATATGTGATAAATACCCCTGCCAGAATCCATAAAAAAGCGGGAGAAAAGTCCGCGAAAAAGGGGCGGAGCTATCTCCCTCTGCACACTGGCGCCATTTTTCCCTCACAGTTCCGCTGGAAGGAAGCTCCCTGACTCTCCCCTGCAGTCTACACTACAGAAAAGGGTAAAAAAGAGAGGGGGGGCACTAAATTTAGGCGCAAAATACATATATAGCAGCTATAGGGGATATAATTTAGTTAATCCCTGTATTATATAGCGCTCTGGTGTGTGCTGGCATACTCTCTCTCTGTCTCCCCAAAGGGCTTTGTGGGGTCCTGTCTTCTGTCAGAGAATTCCCTGTGTGTGTGCGGTGTGTCGGTACGGCTGTGTCGACATGTTTGATGAGGAGACTTATGTGGAGGAGGAGCAGGTGCCTATAAATGTGTTGTCACCCCCTGCGGGGCAGACACCGGAGTGGATGGACTTGTGGAAGGAATTACGCGAAAGTGTCGACTCCTTACATAAAAAATTTGACGACATGCCAAATGTGGGGCAGCCGGCTTCTCAGTTCGTGCCTGCCCAGACGTCTCAAAAGTCATCAGGGGCTCTAAAACGCCCGCTACCTCAGGTGACAGACACAGATGTCGACACGGATACTGATACCAGTGTCGACGACGAAGAGACTAATGTAATGTCCAATAGGGCCACTCGTTATATGATTGAGGCAATGAAAAATGTTTTACACATTTCTGAGGTGACCCCAGGTACCACAAAAAAGGGTATTATGTTTGGGGAGAAAAAACTACCAGTAGTTTTTCCCCCTTCTGCAGAATTAAATGACGTGTGTGAACTAGCGTGGGCTTCCCCTGATAAAAAATGTGTAATTTCAAAAAAATTACTAATGGCGTACCCTTTCCCGCCAGAGGATAGGTCACGTTGGGAAACACCCCCTAAGGTGGATAAAGCACTTACGCGCTTATCAAAAAAGGTGGCACTGCCGTCCCAAGATACGGCCGCCCTAAAGGAACCTGCTGACAGAAAGCAGGAGGCTCTCCAAAAAGCTATATATACACACACTGGTATTATACTGAGACCAGCTATTGCCTCAGCATGGATGTGCAGTGCGGCAGCTGCATGGTCAGACTCCCTGTCAGAGAACATTGACACCCTAGACAGGGACAGTATATTGCTAAACGTAGAGCATATTAAAGACGCTGTCTTTTACATAAGAGATGCACAGAGGGATATTTGCCGGCTGGCATCAAAAATAAGTGCACTGTCCATTTGTGCCAGGAGAGGGTTATGGACCCGGCAGTGGACAGGGGATGCAGATTCCAAAAGGCACATGGAAGTTTTGCCTTATAAGGGTGAGGAGTTGTTCGGGGATGGTCTTTCAGACTTAGTTTCCACAGCAACAGCTGGGAAGTCGGCATTTTTGCCACATGTCCCCTCACAACCAAAGAGAGCACCGTATTATCAGGTGCAGTCCTTTCGCCCCCAAAAAAGCAGACGGGGTAGAGGCGCGTCCTTTCTGCCCAGAGGCAGAGGTAGAGGAAAAAAGCTGCAGCATACAGCCACTTCCCAGGAACAAAAGACCTCCCCCGCTTCTTCTGCTAAGTCCGCCTCATGACGCTGGGGCTCAGCAGGCGGAGCCAGGTACGGTGGGGGGCCGTCTCAAAAACTTCAGCAATCAGTGGGCTCGCTCACAGGTAGATCCCTGGATCCTTCAAGTGGTATCTCAGGGGTACAGGCTGGAATTCGAGACATCCCCCCCCCCCCCGCCGTTTCCTCAAATCTGCCTTACCAACGACTCCTTCAGAAAGGGAGGCTGTGTTAGAGGCAATTCACAAGCTGTATTCCCAGCAGGTGATAGTCAAGGTGCCCCTACTTCAACAAGGACGGGGTTACTATTCCACAATGTTTGTGGTACCGAAACCGGACGGTTCGGTGAGACCCATTTTAAATTTGAAATCCTTGAACACATATTTTAAAAAAATTCAAGTTCAAGATGGAATCGCTCAGGGCGGTTATTGCAAGCCTGGAAGAGGGAGATTACATGGTATCTCTGGACATCAAGGATGCTTACCTGCATGTCCCCATTTACCATCCTCACCAGGAGTACCTCAGATTTGTGGTACAGGATTGTCATTACCAATTCCAGACGTTGCCGTTCGGCCTGTCCACGGCACCGAAGATATTTACCAAGGTAATGGCCGAAATGATGATTCTGGACACGGTCCAGAAAAAAGTGTTTCTCCCAGAGGAGAAAGCCGAGGAGCTGTCGTCTCTAGTGAGAGGCCTCCTGAAACCAAAACAGGTGTCGGTGCATCATTGCACGCGAGTCCTGGGAAAGATGGTAGCTTCCTACGAAGCGATTCCATTCGGCAGGTTCCATGCCAGAACCTTTCAGTGGGACCTGTTGGACCAATGGTCCGGATCGCATCTTCAAATGCATCGGTTGATAACCCTGTCTCCAAGGACCAGGGTGTCTCTGCTGTGGTGGCTGCAGAGTGCTCATCTCAGAGAGGGCCGCAGATTCGGCATACAGGACTGGGTCCTGGTGACCACGGATGCCAGCCTTCGGGGCTGGGGGGCAGCCACTCAGGGAAGAAACTTCCAAGGACTTTGGTCGAGTCAGGAGACTTCCCTACACATAAATGTTCTGGAACTGAGGGCCATTTACAATGCCCTAAGTCAAGCAAAGCCCCTGCTTCAAAACCGGCCGGTTCTGATCCAGTCAGACAACATCACGGCGGTCGCCCATGTAAATCGACAGGGCGGCACAAGAAGCAGGGCGGCGATGGCAGAAGCCACAAGGATTCTCCGTTGGGCGGAAAATCACGTGTTAGCACTGTCAGCAGTGTTCATTCCGGGAGTAGACAACTGGGAAGCAGACTTCCTCAGCAGGCACGACCTCCACCCGGGAGAGTGGGGACTTCATCCAGAAGTCTTCCAACTGATTGTAAACCGTTGGGAAAGGCCACAGGTGGACATGATGGCGTCCCGCTTAAACAAAAAGCTGGAAAAATATTGCGCCAGGTCAAGAGACCCTCAGGCGATAGCTGTGGACGCTCTAGTGACACCGTGGGTGTACCGGTCGATTTATGTGTTCCCTCCTCTTCCTCTCATACCCAAGGTACTGAGGATAATAAGGAGAAGAGGCGTAAGAACTATACTCATTGTTCCGGATTGGCCAAGAAGAGCTTGGTACCCGGAACTTCAAGAAATGATCTCAGAGGACCCATGGCCTCTGCCGCTCAGACAGGACCTGCTGCTGCAGGGGCCCTGTCTGTTCCAAGACTTACCGCGGCTGCGTTTGACGGCATGGCGGTTGAACGCCGGATCCTAAAAGAAAAGGGTATTCCAGAGGAAGTCATTCCTACGCTTATTAAAGCTAGGAAAGATGTAACTGTACAACATTATCACCGCATATGGCGAAAATATGTTGCGTGGTGTGAGGCCAGGAAGGCCCCAACGGAGGAATTCCAGTTAGGTCGATTTCTGCACTTCCTACAGTCAGGGGTGACTATGGGCCTAAAATTGGGTTCCATTAAGGTCCAGATTTCGGCTCTGTCGATTTTCTTCCAAAAAGAACTGGCTTCACTGCCTGAAGTTCAGACATTTGTCAAGGGAGTGCTGCATATTCAGCCTCCTTTTGTGCCCCCAGTGGCACCGTGGGACCTCAACGTGGTGTTGGGTTTCCTAAAGTCACATTGGTTTGAGCCACTCAAAACCGTGGATTTAAAATATCTCACGTGGAAAGTGGTCATGCTTTTGGCCTTGGCTTCGGCAAGGCGGGTGTCAGAATTGGCGGCTTTGTCATGTAAAAGCCCCTATTTGATTTTCCATATGGATAGGGCAGAATTGAGGACTCGTCCCCAATTTCTTCCTAAGGTGGTATCAGCTTTTCACTTGAACCAACGTATCGTGGTGCCTGCGGCTACTAGGGACTTGGAGGACTCCAAGTTACTGGACGTAGTCAGGGCCTTGAAAATTTATGTTTCCAGGACGGCTGGAGTCAGGAAGACTGGCTCGCTATTTATCCTGTATGCACCAAATAAGATGGGTGCTCCTGCTTCAAAGCAGACTATTGCTCGCTGGATTTGTAGCACAAGTCAGGTTGCGCATTCTGTGGCTGGCCTGCCACAGCCTAAATCTGTAAAAGCCCATTCCACGAGGAAAGTGGGCTCTTCTTGGGCGGCTGCCCGAGGGGTCTCGGTTTTACAACTTGCCGAGCTGCTACTTGGTCAGGGGCAAACACGTTTGCAAAATTCTACAAATTTGATACCCTGGCTGTGGAGGACCTTGAGTTCTCTCATTCGGTGCTGCAGAGTCATCCGCACTCTCCCGCCCGTTTGGGAGCTTTGGTATAATCCCCATGGTCCTTACGGAGTCCCCAGCATCCACTAGGACGTTAGAGAAAATAAGATTTTACTCACCGGTAAATCTATTTCTCGTAGTCCGTAGTGGATGCTGGGCGCCCGTCCCAAGTGCGGACTGTCTGCAATACTTGTATATAGTTATTGTTAACTAAAAGGGTTATTGTTGAGCCATCTGTTGAGAGGCTCTGTTATGTTCATACTGTTAACTGGGTATAATATCACGAGTTATACGGTGTGATTGGTGTGGCTGGTAGGAGTCTTACCCGGGATTCAAAATCCTTTCCTTATTGTGTCAGCTCTTCCGGGCACAGTATCCTTACTGAAGTCTGGAGGAGGGTCATAGTGGGAGGAGCCAGTGCACACCAGGTAGTCCTAATTCTTTCTTAGCTGTGCCCAGTCTCCTGCGGAGCCGCTATTCCCCATGGTCCTTACGGAGTCCCCAGCATCCACTACGGACTACGAGAAATAGATTTACCGGTGGGTAAAATCTTATTTATTCCTGGGAATTTTGCTTTGCCTTTGTGTAATCATTTTAGAGATAACGAAATACCTACACCCTGTGTGAGATTACTGCAACTCACACTTTGCCACAAAACAATTGAATCTTGTAATGTGTATTATGTCATTTTCATTTTAAAATAGAAAAACTAGATACTTTAAGGTGTGCCTTAATTTAGAATTTTACTGTTATTAAAAAAATGTAATTAACAGTTACTTGTGTATTTCACATTTTGCTGCACTGTCATCAGTCACACTACTTGTATATTTCAATAGAAAACAAAGTATTTTCTGAATATTTACACTGGATACTGGCAAAGGGCCTAATTCACGTAATGGACACACTGTCGATGTGGAGCATTGCTACTGTGCTTGCTTGGAATTTATTCGCAGAGTGAGTGACAGGCAGGGAGCGTTTGCGGGAGGTGTTGGGGGAGTGGCAACTGTTTTGGGGGAGTGTCACAGCTTGCACCTGCAAATACCATATGTCGTTTAAATGGTTCCAGCATAGAGTTGGAAACCATAGGGTTACCTAGAAGCCGATTATCGACTGATGGTTGTGTGTTCATACAGATGACTCAAGTGGGCTTCTAAATGCAAATCCCGGCAGCTGCGACATTTGCATATTTTTCACAGCTGCTGCATACAAAATTGGAGCTGCAAAGGCATATGTGTATGTCTATGAGTTCATCCCATAATAAGAATTGATACAGCCACATCACTTGCTTCAGAATAAAATAACTGACATTCTATTGTGCATTTGACTGTAATATTTCTGGCAGAATACATGTCACTGATTACTTACTCTTTGTCCTTAAGTCTGCCCAGCCAGATCCAGTGGAGATTCAGAGGAATCAGGAGGCACGAAGGAGAGCACTGGCCAAAAAACGTGCCAAGGAGCTGCTGAGGCCTAGGACACCGGAGGCTGTAGAGGGAAGGAAACACATACACGTGCAGACAGGTTAGATGAATAAAAGGTCTTCGTTACTGATAATTATTGTATAGTGCGCACACATTCTGCTGAGCTTTACAGGGTATTTTTAGTCAATCACATCAGTCCGGCCACAGTGGTTATAAAGCAGGGGTGGCCAACCAGTCAGAGGCAAAGAGCCAGAAAAGATCTGTAAGCAAGGGCAAGAGCCACTATCATGCGCGCCGAAATGGGGGGGTGGCCTAGTTGTCATAAAGTCACACCCCATTTTTGGACACACACCTTTATGGAATGACGTTTGTAGGAGTATGACCTTGTGTCATAACCCTGTTTTTAGTCATGTTGTACAGTACCACATACATATAATGCCCCAGTACAGTGCCACATACATATAAAAATGCCAAAAAATAGGTGCCCCCACAGTGCCAGATACACATATCCCCACAGTTCTAGATACATATATGCCCCCACTGCCAGATACAAATGCCCCCACAGTGGCAGATACACATATGCCCCACAGTGCCAGGTACACATATGCCCCACAGTGCCAGATACATATATGCCCTACAGTGCCAGGTACACATATGCCCCAAAGTGCCAGGTACACATATGCCCCACAGTGCCAGATACATATATGCCCTACAGTGCCAGATACATATATGCCCCCCAGTGCCAGATCACATGTCCCCACACTGCCAGATACAGATATGCCCCTAGTGCCAGATACACATGTCCCCACAGTGCCAGATATGCCCCCAGGGCCAGATACACATGTCCCCACAGTGCCAGATATGCCCCCAGTGCCAGATACACATCTCCCCACAGTGCCAAGATATGCCCCACAGTGCCAGATATGCCCCAGTGCCTGATACACATGTCCCCACAGTGCCAGATATGCCCCCAGTGCCAGATCACATGTCCCCACAGTGCCAGATACAGATATCCCCCAGTGCCAGATACACATGTCCCCACAGTGCCAGATATGCCCCCAGTGCCAGATACACATGTCCCCATAGTGCCAGATACAGATATGCCCCCAGTGCCAGATGCATATGCCCCCACAGTGCCAGATATGCCCCCAGTGCCAGATACACATGTCCCCACATTGCCAGCTACAGATATGCCCCTAGTGCCAGATACACAGGTCCCAACAGTTCCAGATATGCCACACAGTGCCAGATATGCCCCAGTGCCAGATACACATGTCCCCACAGTGCCAGATATGCCCCACAGTGCCAGATATGCCCCCAGTGCCAGATATGCATGTACCCACAGTGCCAGATATGCCCCCAGTGCCAGATACACATCTACCCACAGTGCCAGATATGCCCCACAGTGCCAGATATGCCCCAGTGCCAGATACACATGTCCCCACAGTGCCAGATATGCCCCCAGTGCCAGATCACATGTCCCCACAGTGCCAGATACAGATATCTCCCAGTGCCAGATGCATATGCCCCCACAGTGCCATATATGCCCCCAGTGCCAGATACACATGTCCCCACAGTGCCAAATACAGATATGCCCCCAGTGCCAGATGCATATGCCCCCACAGTGCCAGATATGCCCCTAGTGCCAGATACACAGGTCCCCACAGTTCCAGATATGACCCCAGCGCCAGATACACATGTCCCCACTGCCCCCCCCCCAAGTGCTGCTCACCGCGCTGCTGCTGTTTGTTGTGAGGGCAGGGAGGAGAGCGCAGCGTGCGCCTCTCCTGCCCCTCAATCAGTCTCCGGCGGCGGTGTCTATCTTCAATTAGGCGCCGGTCCGTGAGCCAATCAAAGCTTGCGGTCCGGCAGCCAATCAGGAGCCTAAGCTGCCGGTCTATTCCCTACCACAGGGACACACAGACATATACTCTAGGGTTTAATCAGAAGCCAATAAGTATGGTATGGTTACTACTAGTACTACTACTGTTTTGCAGAGTGGGAGGAAACTGGGGTACCCGGAGGAAACACACACGAACACAGAGAGGACATACAAAATCAACACATATATGGCTCTGGTTTAAAATTAACCTATGACCCTACTGCTGTGATACATCAATGATAGCAGCTGTGCCACTGGGGTGGTCTTCAGTTTGCTGGTATGTCGGGATCCTGGCGCACAGTATACCGGCGCCGGAATCCCGACACCCGGCATACCGACACTTTTTCTCCCTCTTGGGGGTCCACGACCCCCCTGGAGGGAGAATAGATAGCGTAGCGCCCCACCGTGCCCGCAGCGTGGCAAGCGCAGCGAGCCCGCAATGGGCTCATTTGCGCTCGCCCAGCTGTCGGTATGCCGGCGGTCGGGATTCCGGCGCTGGTCGCCAGGAGCCCGGTCGCCGGCATACCCTACTACACCTGTGTCACTGTGCTGTCCATCATTGGAATCAAACTCTTAACTGATGCTGTAAGATAACCCTTTACTTTTCATTTCTCACCCTGTGAATAAGTCTCTGGGCCATGTATGAACATAATATACTGTAGTATTTATTAAAAGTGAATTGTTTTTGCAAGTTGTAGGAAAACAAACATGTCATGATATCTGCATTGCTGTCTTTCCCAGAGCTGTACCTGGAAGAGCTCAGCGATCGCATTGAGGAGAAGGACATGGAGTGCCAGACAGATGCTTTCCTGGATAGACCACCCACACCTCTCTTCATCCCAGCAAAGACTGGGGCTGATGTCGCAACTCAAATCCTGGAAGGAGAAGTAATGATCTAGAATAACAATGGCATTTCTTTCCATAGTATTGAAGCTAATTGTTGATTTTCATTGGGCATTATTTAACCCCAACAAGACCAGGGGCACTTACTCCTCCCTGTGGGTACAGACCCATTTCTCTGACGTCCTAGTGGATGCTGGGGACTCCGTCAGGACCATGGGGAATAGCGGCTCCGCAGGAGACAGGGCACAAAAGTAAAAGCTTTAGGATCAGGTGGTGTGCACTGGCTCCTCCCCCTATGACCCTCCTCCAAGCCTCAGTTAGATTTTTGTGCCCGGCCGAGAAGGGTGCAATCTAGGTGGCTCTCCTAAAGAGCTGCTTAGAGTAAAAGTTTTGTTAGGTTTTTTATTTTCAGTGAGTCCTGCTGGCAACAGGCTCACTGCATCGAGGGACTTAGGGGAGAGAAGTGAACTCACCTGCGTGCAGGATGGATTGGCTTCTTAGGCTACTGGACACCATTAGCTCCAGAGGGAGTCGGAACACAGGTCTCACCCTGGGGTTCGTCCCGGAGCCGCGCCGCCGACCCCCTTGCAGATGCCGAAAAGTGAAGAGGTCCAGAAACCGGCGGCAGAAGACTTTTCAGTCTTCATAAGGTAGCGCACAGCACTGCAGCTGTGCGCCATTGTTGTCAGCACACTTCATAGCAGCGGTCACTGAGGGTGCAGGGCGCTGGGGGGGGCGCCCTGGGCAGCAATGATAGTACCTTATTCTGGCTAAAAATACATCACATATAGCCCCTGGGGGCTATATGGATGTATTTAACCCCTGCCAGGTCTAAAAAAAAACGGGAGAAGAAGCCCGCCGAAAAGGGGGCGGGGCCTATTCTCCTCAGCACACAGCGCCATTTTCCCTCACAGAAATGCTGGTGGGAAGGCTCCCAGGCTCTCCCCTGCACTGCACTACAGAAACAGGGTTAAAACAGAGAGGGGGGGCACTTATTTGGCGATATGACTATATATATTAAAATGCTATAAGGGAAAAACACTTATATAAAGGTTGTCCCTGTATAATTATAGCGTTTTTGGTGTGTGCTGGCAAACTCTCCCTCTGTCTCCCCAAAGGGCTAGTGGGGTCCTGTCCTCTATCAGAGCATTCCCTGTGTGTGTGCTGTGTGTCGGTACGTGTGTGTCGACATGTATGAGGACGATGTTGGTGAGGAGGCGGAGCAATTGCCTGTAATGGTGATGTCACTCTCTAGGGAGTCGACACCGGAATGGATGGCTTATTTAAGGAATTACGTGATAATGTCAACACGCTGCAAGGTCGGTTGACGACATGAGACGGTCGGCAAACCAATTAGTACCTGTCCAGGCGTCTCAAACACCGTCAGGGGCGTTAAAACGTCCTTTTACCTCAGTCGGTCGACACAGACACAGACACGGACACTGACTCCAGTGTCGACGGTGAAGAAACAAACGTATTTTCCTTTAGGGCCACACGTTACTTGTTAAGGGCAATGAAGGAGGTGTTACATATTTCTGATACTACAAGTACCACAAAAAAGGGTATTATGTGGCGTGTGAAAAAACTACCTGTAGTTTTTCCTGAATCAGATAAATTAAATGAAGTGTGTGATGATGCGTGGGTTTCCCCCGATAGAAAATTATTGGCGGTATACCCTTTCCCGCCAGAAGTTAGGGCGCGTTGGGAAACACCCCTTAGGGTGGATAAGGCGCTCACACGCTTATCAAAACAAGTGGCGGTACCGTCTCCAGATAGGGCCGCCCTCAAGGAGCCAGCTGATAGGAGGCTGGAAAATATCCTAAAAAGTATATACACACATACTGGTGTTATACTGCGACCAGCGATCGCCTCAGCCTGGATGTGCAGCGCTGGGGTGGCTTGGTCGGATTCCCTGACTGAAAATATTGATACCCTTGACAGGGACAGTATTTTATTGACTATAGAGCATTTAAAGGATGCATTTCTATATATGCGAGATGCACAGAGGGATATTTGCACTCTGGCATCAAGAGTAAGTGCGATGTCCATATCTGCCAGAAGTTGTTTATGGACACGACAGTGGTCAGGTGATGCAGATTCCAAACGGCACATGGAAGTATTGCCGTATAAAGGAGAAAAAGACAACGTCTTTTCAGCCTCAGTCCTTTCGTCCCCATAAGGGCAAGCGGGCAAAAGGCCAGTCATATCTGCCATGGGATAGAGGAAAGGGAAGAAGACTGCAGCAGGCAGCCCATTCCCAGAAACAGAAGCCCTCCACCGCTTCTGCCAAGTCCTCAGCATGACGCTGGGGCCGTACAAGCGGACTCAGGTGCGGTGGGGGGGGTCGTCTCAAGAGTTTCAGCACGCAGTGGGCTCACTCGCAAGTGGACCCCTGGATCCTACAAGTAGTATCCCAGGGGTACAGATTGGAAATTCGAGACGTCTCCCCCTCGCAGGTTCCTGAAGTCTGCTTTACCAACGTCTCCCTCCGACAGGGAGGCAGTAGTGGAAACAATTCACAAGCTGTATTCCCAGCAGGTGATAATCAAAGTACCCCTCCTACAACAAGGAAAGGGGTATTATTCCACACTATATTGTGGTACTGAAGCCAGACGGCTCGGTGAGACCTATTCTAAATCTGAAATAGTTGAACACTTACATACAAAGGTTCAAATCAAGATGGAGTCACTCAGAGCAGTGATAGCGAACCAGGAAGAAGGGGACTATATGGTGTCCCGGGACATCAGGGATGCTTACCTCCATGTCCCAATTTGCCCTTCTCACCAAGGGTACCTCAGGTTCGTGGTACAGAACTGTCACTATCAGTTTCAGACGCTGCCGGTTGGATTGTCCACGGCACCCCGGGTCCTTACCAAGGTAATGGCCGAAATGATGATTCTTCTTCAAAGAAAATGGACGATCTCCTGATAGGGGCAAGGTCCAGAGAACAGTTGGAGGTCGGAGTAGCACTATCTCAAGTAGTTCTACGACAGCACGGGTGGATTCTAAATATTCCAAAACCGCAGCTGTTTCCGACGACACGTCTGCTGTTCCTAGGGATGATTCTGGACACAGTCCAGAAAAAGGTGTTTCTCCCGGAGAAGAAAGCCAGGGAGTTATCCGAGCTAGTCAGGAACCTCCTAAAACCAGGAAAAGTGTCAGTGCATCATTGCACAAGGGTCCTGGGAAAAATGGTGGCTTCTTACGAAGCGATTCCATTCGGTAGATTTCACGCAAGAACTTTTCAGTGGGATCTGCTGGAAAAATGGTCCGGATCGCATCTTCAGATGCATCAGCGGATAACCCTGTCTCCAAGGACAAGGGTGTTTCTTCTGCGGTGGCTGCAGAGTGCTCATCTACTAAAGGGCCGCAGACTCGGCATTCAGGACTGGGTCCTGGTGACCACGGATGCCAGCCTGAGAGGCTGGGGAGCAGTCACACAGGGAAAAAATTTCCAGGGAGTGTGATCAAGTCTGGAGACTTCTCTCCACATAAATATACTGGAGCTAAGGGCAATTTACAATGTTCTAAGCTTAGCAAGACCTCTGCTTCAAGGTCAGCCGGTATTGATCCAGTGGGACAACATCACGGCAGTCGCCCACGTAAACAGACAGGGCGGCACAAGAAGCAGGAGGGCAATGGCAGAAACTGCAAGGATTCTTCGCTGGGCGAAAAATCATGTGATAGCACTGTCAGCAGTGTTCATTCCGGGAGTGGACAACTGGGAAGCAGACTTCCTCAGCAGGCACGACCTCCACCCGGGAGAGTGGGGACTTCATCGGGAAGTATTCCACATGATTGTGAACCGTTGGGAAAGACCAAAGGTGGACATGATGGCGTCCCGCCTGAACAAAAAACTGGACAGGTATTGCGCCAGGTCAAGAGACCCTCAAGCAATATCTGTGGACGTTCTGGTAACACTGTGGGTGTACCAGTCGGTGTATGTGTTCCCTCCTCTGCTTCTCATAACCAAGGTACTGAGAATTATAAGACGTAGAGGAGTAAGAACTATACTCGTGGCTCCGGATTGGCCAAGAAGGACGTTTCACCCGGAACTTCAAGAAATGCTCACAGAGGACTCATGGCCTCTGCCGCTAAGAAGGGACTTGCTTCAGCAAGTACCAGGTCTGTTCCAAGACTTACCGCGGCTGCGTTTGACGGCATGGCGGTGGAACGCCAGATCCTAAGGGAAAAAGGCATTCCGGAAGAGGTCATTCCTACCCTGGTCAAAGCCAGGAAGGAGGTGACCGCAAAACATTATCACCACATGTGGCGAAAATATGTTGCGTGGTGTGAGGCCAGGAAGGCCCCACGAAGAAATTTCAACTTGGTCGATTCATGCATTTCCTGCAAACAGGAGTGTCTATGGGCCTCAAATTGGGGTCCATTAAGGTTCAAATTTCGGCCCTGTAAATTTTCTTCCAGAAAGAATTGGCTTCAGTTCCTGAAGTCCAGAAGTTTGTCAAGGGAGTATTGCATATACAACCCCCTTTTTGTGCCTCCAGTGGCACTGTGGGATCTCAACGTAGTTCTGGGATTCCTCAAATCACATTTTAAACCGCTCAAATCTGTGAAATTGAAATATCTCACATGGAAAGTGACCATGCTGTTGGCCCTGGCCTCGGCCAGGCGAGTGTCAGAATTGGCGGCTTTGTCTCACAAAAGCCATATCTGATTGTCCATTCGGACAGGGCAGAACTGCGGACTCGTCCCCAGTTTCTTCCTAAGGTGGTGTCAGCGTTTCACCTGAACCAGCTTATTGTGGTACCTGCGGCTACTAGGGACTTGGAGGACTCCAAGTTGCTAGATGTTGTCAGGGCCCTGAAAATATAGGTTTCCAGGATGGCTGGAGTCAGGAAAACTGACTCGCTGTTATCCTGTATGCACCCAACAAACTGGGTGCTCTTGCTTCTAAGCAGACGATTGCTCGTTGGATTTGTAGCACATTTCAACTTGCACATTCTGTGGCAGGCCTGCCACAGCCTAAATCTGTCAAGGCCCATTCCACAAGGAAGGTGGGCTCATCCTGGGCGGCTGCCCGAGGGGTCTCGGCATTACAACTCTGCCGAGCAGCTACGTGGTCGGGGGAGAACACGTTTGTAAAATTCTACAAATTTGATACCCTGGCTAAAGAGGACCTGGAGTTCTCTCATTCGGTGCTGCAGAGTCATCCGCACTCTCCCGCCCGTTTGGGAGCTTTGGTATAATCCCCATGGTCCTGACGGAGTCCCCAGCATCCACTAGGACGTCAGAGAAAATAAGATTTTACTTACCGATAAATCTATTTCTCGTAGTCCGTAGTGGATGCTGGGCGCCCATCCCAAGTGCGGATTGTCTGCAATACTTGTACATAGTTATTGTTACAAAAATCGGGTTGTTTATTGTTGTGAGCCATCTTTTCAGAGGCTTCGCTGTTATCATGCTGTTAACTGGGTTCAGATCACAGGTTGTACAGTGTGATTGGTGTGGCTGGTAGGAGTCTTACCCGGGATTCAAAATCCTTCCTTATTGTGTACGCTCGTCCGGGCACAGTATCCTAACTGAGGCTTGGAGGAGGGTCATAGGGGGAGGAGCCAGTGCACACCACCTGATCCTAAAGCTTTTACTTTTGTGCCCTGTCTCCTGCGGAGCCGCTATTCCCCATGGTCCTGACTGAGTCCCCAGCATCCACTACGGACTACGAGAAATAGATTTATCGGTAAGTAAAATCTTATTTTCCACGGCTTTGCTCTGCATCATTTATGCCAGCAATTATTTTTTACATTTTTATTTTAGCCAAATAAAATGTTATACTTCTGGTGGATACATAATGGTTTCTTCTGGTGACATATTCAAACCAATCACATATTTTACATTCATACAGTTATAGAAGTGATTTCCTCACAAATTTAAACACTGAACAGATCACACAACCTGGAAGTGAACAAAATGTACCTGGTCCATGCAGTGTCAACAGCCAGAGCCTGGAGATGGGATGATGTGCAGGTCTGCGATCCCTCATCTCTACAATGCTGCATGGAATTGTCAGTGTGTAGTATGCCTTTGCCACATGTGACAATTGTAAACGTCATTTTGTATCAAAGTATGAATGCATTGGGCTGTGAATACTTTTTGCACATCACAGGATGTACCGCTACCCACCATAAAGTTTGGTTATCACCTGCATGCTTTTGTAAGATGCATGTGTCTGTTTATACTATATAAAATGCAGATTTTGTTTAACTATTCAAATTGCATAATTTTTTAATTACTCTGACTTTTTTTGCATTAGATTGCATTCAAAGCTACATCAGGCACAACATGTACAATACTTAATAAGTTAATTGTAACTATTTATT
This sequence comes from Pseudophryne corroboree, assembly GCF_028390025.1. Lineage (NCBI taxonomy): Eukaryota > Metazoa > Chordata > Amphibia > Anura > Myobatrachidae > Pseudophryne > Pseudophryne corroboree. Next base: position 573,062,124 of record NC_086447.1, on the reverse strand, counting down.
ATTAGGCAACAGCAATAACTATCTGGTGTTGATCAACCATTGTGTAAATGAGCCTGTAATGAATATATGTATTACTTTTTTATTTCAAAGCTTTTTGACTTTGATCTGGAGGTAAAACCAATACTGGAAGTGTTGGTTGGAAAAACAATTGAACAGGCTCTGCTGGAAGTAAAGGAAGAAGAGGAGCTGGCCAACCTAAGGGCACAGCAGCGAGCTTTTGAGGAGCTACGTAATGCTGAGCTCGCAGAGGCCCAACGGCTCGAAGAGCAAGAGAGGCGGCACAGGGAGGAGAAGGTAAGATGCTTTGTCTTTTTAGAGGAATCATCAGTAACCATGGTTCTTGTACAAATGTACCCAAATTATTGTATGTCTAGATATGAAAATCCTAAGAAAACGCTCAATTTACTGATCATTGCCATATTCTTTGCAGGATCGGCGCAAACAGCAGCAACGGGAAATGCTCCTTAAAGAAAAGGAGACGGCAGAAAAAGTGGCAGCTAGGGCGTTCGCACAGCAATACCTGACTGATCTTATTCCATCTGTGTTTAGCAGTTTAAGGGACAGTGGCTACTTCTACGACCCACTGGAAAGAGGTTTGTGTTTTCAAATTGTATATTTTAAATATTTCATGGTTTTTGCAGTTGATCGCACTGTGTGTGTGTCTAGTTTGCTAATAGTCATCATCACCATCAGTGTGCACTTTCACCTGCCTATACTAAGTGCAAAACATATGCCTCTTATGAGAAGTACTTAGGCTGATGTTGAGGACTACATATGACATATTTGCTGAACACAGCCTCACTGGACATTGCCTATGTGAGAACGCACCGTCACAAAGCTGTTCTGCTTTGTCAGTCATGCAACTGAAATGCTTACAGCTCTGCATCATGCCCATTTCTGAGCATATTCTGCAAATTCCCAGAGGATATATTCTACAAGTGGGCACCTATTCAGCTTCACATTAGACCCATAGTCTAAAAAATGGGTCTTCAACCTCGGCCCTCCAGCTGTTTTAGAACTATACATCCCAGCATGCCCTGCCTCAGTTTTAGCATGCCTTAATAGCAAAACTGTGGCAGGGCAAGCTGGGATGTGTAGTTCCACAGCAGCTGGAGGGCCGAGGTTGAAGACCCATGCTAAAGGAATTATAGTGTTCTCCACAGACCATTCGTGAACTGGGTGCCAACAGAAGGTATGGGCATTTTTGAAGATACAAGTTCAATAGATTACTATTTGACTATCAAATGTCTACCATTCCTTGAACAGTGTATTTTTTGTATACACAAGGTATTAAAAAGTGAGTATATTAGGGTTTACCATAAGCCTGAAAACCACATTGAGATGTGCCCAGTAAACTACTGTATATATTTATAAAAAATGTACATTGTTCCCCAATAGTAATAGCAAGAGCTTGTAGTCAAATGCAGTGTAGTACAGTAGCATGAGTTAAATGTCTATGGCATGCAAGCCCATGTTAAAGCTCTATGAACGCTTCAACATTTACTGTACCAGTGCTCAGATATCAGTATTTCCAAGCCTAGTCTACCTGCCATGTGCAGACAAGTACAGCGTGTCATCACTGGAGTCCATGGGACTGAAATACATAGATGTCTAAAGAGTAAGAAGCATGAGTAGCGAGTTCTCAAACTGGGAGTGTGATGGACATTCCATGTACTCTGTTATCACTTTAGGCTATATCTAGACAGGTGCCTTGTGGAGTGAATTGTATTAAATTCAGGTATGTTATTAAGGTGACTTTAAATTATTTCTGCATTCACTTCAATAAGGATGGGTACACACATGACCGACACGTCGGTGGACCCGCCATCACGCGGACTGAGTGGCTGATTAAGGTAGTGTACACACTTACCCATCAGTCGCTCGATGTGTCGGTCAGGTTCCCCAGCTGGGAGGGCATTTGATCTTGCCCACCCAACTGTGACCCCCCCCCCCGCGCAGCACGTGTCTGTACACACAGCAAGATGGGCCGATAGATCTGCAGATATATCGGCTATTGGCTGTACTACAAAGCTGACGCAATATATCTGAGAAGGATGTCGTTCACAGACATATCAGGAGTACGCACCCACTAACAGGCTTACTATATATCGTCCGCTTGCTTGAACGGCTGATATATTTGTACCCAGATTAAGACTCTAAAGGAAAATACTAATAAATACATATGATTGTTTTTCTTTGGTAAGTAATAAGTAAACTGTAGAAACAAATGTATTAGTTGCAATGTGGTGCCTATCAGTCACGTCTTGTTGTCAGAATCACCTGCCATTGGCTATTTAGTACTACAACCTTTACTGGGAAACGTTAGAAACAATGGTTGAGATTCAAATCTTATCCAGCTGGCAGCCCACTAGATGGTGCCCAAATGGAGCCTTTCGATCCGTTCGGGCGTGATGGCTGCTGCTTTCTGCATTTTAGCTCGCACCCCCCTTGGTTGGTGAGCTGAAATGCGAGAAACGTGACCCATTTGGGCACCCAAAAGGCAATTTTTGCGATCGCGCCCAGCACTTTGGTCGGGTCTAGCCGCTTTATACAGCTAAACCCGACCTCTATGGGCACGATCAGCGCGATAACAGGACTCAATTGAATATCGCCCCTGCTATCCCCCTAAACGGGAGATTGGGCGCGATAATCAATTGAATTCTGCCCAATGTTTGCAAACACTACTACTTCACAGTGCAAGCAGGCCTAGCTTTCCCAGCTACTACACTATCCATATTGCAGTTCTAGATGAAGTATGTGTTATTTGTGTGCATCTGTCTTTTCCATGGAAATATTTTTAAGTACCTTGAACATTTTATGCAGCAGAATTTATTGGCCGCGGTCAGTACCCCTTCCTGGGTGCAGATGTTTTTCTTAATAATCCAATTAATGTGAAATGTATATGCTTGTAACATTCTGTAGAACACAATGAATATAAAGTACAGTGGTCTAAAAAATTGACATTGTTAATTTTCCTAAATGTATTTTTCAAATTACCCACATTCTGCTAATTGCTGGCTGAACAGAGAAGCAAGTAATAATACAGTATATTTCCTGTAAGCCATTTGAATATTTTTGTTCACAACAGACATGCACAATGGTCACCTTGTATGTTGGAGGACATGTAATGTTTTGTAGAACAATGATGACCTCTTCCACGTCTGTACTAAAGCTCTGTATCATTTGGAACTGTGATTGCTGACTGTTGTTTGCCTTTCAGTCATATCATAAGCTAACAAAGTCACCTGCTAAATACTTCATACTAGCTTAAATAGAACGGTATATATTCTTCTGGCCTGTATCTTAGCCAACTTGTTCAGTATGTTACTTTTGACAGTTTTGCTAAAATATATAATCAGACAGGAAAGAGGGGGCTGGTGCCCGTAGTCTCTGGGAGACTTGGCAGTAAATGAGTACATGGCTCTATATACAGAGTACACAGCATGATCTGACAATGGGGGTTATTCAGAGATGAACGCAGATCAGTGCATACGCAGCCAGATCAACGTTCATCTCTACACATGCTGGGGGCCGCCCAGCATGCGTGAGGCCGCCTCCCGATGCATCTGCAATCTATTTGCAGACGCATCGGAAACTAAGATTGACCCCTGGCAGTGCAGGTCAGGCGGTCAGTGGCCATTTTTTTAATCATAACGGTTGCATGTGACGTCACGCAGCCACCCCTACAGCATCGTCGACCTGCCCCTGAAGCGCCGTAACTCCGCCCTCACAACGTCCGCAGCTGTCATTCACATTGCGGTCGTATCGATCAGGGATGTGGCCGCAATGTGTAAGTCCGCGCACCAGCAATCCGGCCGCTGCACATGCGCTGTTTGCCAAAATCGGCAAACTGCGCTGTGAGACGCATTAGCGTTAGGGTCTGAATGACTCCCAATGTTTGCATATATCGTTAGATGCGGTCTCGCCAGACTGGATTGCTAGCCATCTAGGGATAGGCATTCTTTTTGGTCCCATACGCACAGTAATTTTTGCCAGTCCAGTCTTAAATGACTTTGGGACTAATTCTGATTTGTAAGGTATCCTGGGGGTGGCTCCCGGGTAAGTTAGCTCTCTGTCCGGAAGTGTTTTAGTAATAGCCTTTATCATGAGGCCTACTGTGACAAATTACATGGCCCTGTGTGGGCACTGCTATTATGTAGGTTAGGACTGCTGTATCAGAGAAGCCGTGAAGTGGCCAGCAGCTAAACATGTGTTTGCAAACATTTGTGACTAATTCTCTGAATTTTATTACCAGATAGGTTCAGGGATGGTTACAGGTAATTTTCTGTGTGCGGAAGGGAATTTAGGGGTGAGGATTTGCACCCCCTTCCTCTTTGTCTGTTGTTTGTCTGTGACCCCCCCCCCCTTCCAGCACCTGATATATAATTATCTCCAGGTATGATTGAGCAGCTTCCAAATTGTTTGTCTGCTTGTGTGCAAGAGGCATTGAATGGGAGCAGCATTTGGAAGGCATGCTGTTCCTTGTAGTGCCAATGGGAGATCCTGGGGGTGGCTCCCGGGTAAGTTAGCTCTCTGTCTGGAAGTGTTTTAGTAATAGCCTTTATCATGAGGCCTACTGTGACAAATTACATGGCCCTATGTGGGCACTGCTATTATGTAGGTTAGGACTGCTGTATCAGAGAAGCCGTGAAGTGGCCAGCAGCTAAACATGTGTTTGCAAACATTTGTGACTAATTCTCTGAATTGTATTACCAGATAGGTTCAGGGATGGTTACAGGTAATTTCTCTAACGTCCTAGTGGATGCTGGGGACTCCGTAAGGACCATGGGGAATAGACGGGCTCCGCAGGAGACTGGGCACTCTAAGAAAGATTTAGTACTACTGGTGTGCACTGGCTCCTCCCTCTATGCCCCTCCTCCAGACCTCAGTTAGAATCTGTGCCCGGACAGAGCTGGGTGCATTTTAGTGAGCTCTCCTGAGCTTGCTAATAAGAAAGTATTTTAGTTAGGTTTTTTATTTTCAGAGAGCTTCTGCTGGCAACAGACTCTCTGCTACATGGGACTGAGGGGAGAGAAGCAAACCTACTAACTGCGGCTAGGTTGCGCTTCTTAGGCTACTGGACACCATTAGCTCCAGAGGGATCGAACACAGGAACCTAACCTTGGTCGTCCGTTCCCGGAGCCACGCCGCCGTCCCCCTCGCAGAGCCAGAAGACAGAAGCCGGCGGGTTGAAGCAAGAAGACGTCAAAATCGGCGGCAGAAGACTCCTGTCTTCATATGAGGTAGCGCACAGCACTGCAGCTGTGCGCCATTGTGCCCACACTAACCCACACACTCCGGTCACTGTAGGGTGCAGGGCGCAGGGGGGGGCGCCCTGGGCAGCAATTGATTACCTCCTGGCAAAAAGCAGCATATATACAGCTGGGCACTGTAATATGCATGAGCCCCCGCCATTCATTTTACACAAAATCGCGGGAAGAAGCCCGCCGCTGAGGGGGCGGGGCCTTCTTCCTCAGCACTCACCAGTGCCATTTTCTCTCCACAGCTCCACTGAGAGGAAGCTCCCCAGGCTCTCCCCTGCAGAAGCACGATAGAGAGAGTGAAAAAGAGAGGGGGGGCACATAAATTTGGCGTAAAAACAATATATACAGCAGCTACTGGGTTAACACTAAGTTACTGTGTGATTCCTGGGTCATATAGCGCTGGGGTGTGTGCTGGCATACTCTCTCTCTGTCTCTCCAAAGGGCCTTGTGGGGGAACTGTCTTCAAATAGAGCATCCCCTGTGTGTGTGGTGTGTCGGTACGTGTGTGTCGACATGTCTGAGGTAAAAGGCTCCACTAAGGAGGAGATAGAGCAAATATGTGTGTGAGAGGGTGTCTCCGTCGACAACGCCGACACCTGTTTGGATATGTGTAAGTGCTAAGGTGAATTTATTGCACGAAAGATTAGAGAACAGACAGGAAATCTACCCATGTCTGTCCCTATGGCACAGAGACCTTCAGAGTCTCACAATGCTCACTATCCAAAATAATAAACACTGATATCGACACGGAGTTTGACTCCAGTGTCGACTACGATAATGCAAAGTTAAAGCCAAAATGGCAGAAAAGTATTCAATATATGATTATTGTAATAAAGATGATTTGCATATCACTGATGACTCATGTCCCTGACACAAGGGTACACATGTTAAGGGGAAGAAAGCTGAGGTAAATTTCCCTCCTCTCATGAGGAAAAAAAGCGGGAATCTCCAGACAAGAGACTGCAGCTTCCCACAAAGAATTCTCAGGCAGTATACTTTCCCCACTAGGGCCAGGATGTGATGGGAACCTTCCCCTAGGGTGTCACGTTTGCCCAGAAGGTAGCCCTAGCTATTCTCAGGGATCCTGCAGATAGCGTGCACATTCTGGTACACTACTCAGACCGGCGATTGTGTCGGCATGGGTTTATAGCGCTGGGGCGGCGTGGACAGGTACCTTATCAGCAGAAATTGAGACCCTAGTATGTATATATATATATATATATATATGTATATAGAGAGATATGTATATATATATATATATTAAAGATGCTGTCTTAAGAGATATATATAATCAAACATGCCCAAAGAGACATGAGTATACTGGGTCCTAGAGTCAAAGCTATGTCGATTTCTGCTTGACGTGTCCTGTAGAATATGCAATGGACAGATGATGCCAACTTAAGTGGCATATGGAAGGCTGAGGATTGTGTGGAGAAGGGTTCTCGGACCTGGTCTCCACGGCCATAGCTGGTAATTCGGATATTTTGCCTTATATTCCTGCACAGCCTAGGAAAGCACGTCATTATCAAATGCAGCTTTTCGAAAAAAGAAACAAGAAAGGCCGAGATGCGTCCTTTCTTACCAGAGGCGGGGCCAGAGGAAAGAAGCTGCACAACACAGCTAGTTCCCAGGAATAGAAGTCCTCCCCGGCCTCTATGAAAATCCACCGCATGTCGCTGGGGCTCCACAGACGGAGCTAGGCCCGGTGGGGGCACGCTTTCGTAAGTTCTGCAACAAGTGGGTTCACTCCCGGTTAGATCCCTGGACAATAGATATTGTGTCTCAGGGATACAAGCTGGACTTTGAGAAGATGCCTCCTCACTGACGGCCCTGCCGGCTTCCCCCCACGAGAGGGAAACAGGGTTAACTGCAATTCACAAATTGTATCTTCAACAGGTGGTGGTCAAGGTTCCCCTCCTTCGACAAGGAGGGGGTTATTATTCGACCATGTGGTAGTCCCGAAACCAGACGGTTCGGTCAGACCCATATTGAATTAAAATCCCTGAACATATACCTGAAAAGGATCAAGTTCAAGATGGAATCGCTAAGAACGGTCGTTACAAGCCTGAAAGGGGGAGGTTTTATCGTGACTCGGGACATAAAGGAGGCATACCTTCATATCCCCATTTATCCACCTCATCAGGCGTACCTCAGAATTGCGGTACGGGATTGTCATTACCAATTTCAGACGTTGCCGTTTGGTCTCTCCACGGCCCCGAGAATATTCACCAAGGTAATGGCGGAAATGATGGTGCTCCTGCGGAAGCAAGGTGTCACTATTATCACGTACTTGGACGATCGCCTCATAAAAGCGAGATCAAGAGAGCAGTGGCTGAACAGCGTATCACTTTCTCTGGAAGTGTAACGGCAACACGGCTGGATTCTATATATTCCAAAGTCGCAGTTGGTTCCTACAGCTCATCTGCCTCTCCTAGGCATGATCCTTGACACAGACCAGAAAAGGGTTTATCTCCCGATAGAGAGAGCTCAGGAGCTCGTGACACTGGTCAGGAATCTATTAAAACCAAAACAGGTGTCAGTGCATCACTGCACTCGAGTCCTGGGAAGGATGGTGGCATCATACGAGGCCATTCCTTTCAGCAGGTTCCATGAGAGGACCTTCTAATGGGACTTACTGGACAAAGTGGTCCGGATCACATCTTTAGATGCTTCGGTTAATCACCCTATCCCCCGGGGCCAGGGTGTCTCTCCAGTGGTGGCTGCAGAGTACTCACCTTCTCGAGGGCCGCAGGTTCGGCATTCAGGACTGGGTCCTGGTGACCACGGATGCAAGCCTCCGAGGGTGGGGGGCAGTCACTCAGGGAAGAAGTTTCCAAGGGCTGTGGTCCAGTCAGGAGACTTGCCTTCACATCAATATCCTGGAACTAAGGGCCATATACAACGCCCTAAGTCAAGCGGAGACCCTGCTTCGCAACCAATCCGTGCTGATCCAATCAGACAACATCACCGCAGTGGCTCATGTAAACCGCCAAGGCGGCACAAGGAGCAGGGTGGCGATGGCGGAAGCCACCAGAATTCTTCGATGGGCGGAGAATCACGTACGAGCACTGTCAGCAGTGTTCATTCCGGGAGTGGACAACTGGGAAGCAGACTTCCTCAGCAGGCACGACCTCCACCCGGGAGAAGGGGGACTTCATCAAGAAGTCTTCGCGCAGATTGTAGGTCGGTGGGAACTGCCACAGGTGGACAGGATGGCATCCCGCCTCAAAAAAAGCTACAGAGGTATTGCGCCAGGTCAAGAGACTCTCAGGCGATAGCTGTAGACGCACTGGTGACACCGTGGATGTTCCAGTCGGTTTATGTGTTTCCTCCTCTTCCTCTCTTACCCAAGGTGCTGAGAATCATAAGGAAAAGAGGAGTGAGAACAATACTCATTGTTCCGGATTGGCCAAGAAGGACTTGGTATCCAGAGCTGCAAGAAATGCTCACAGAGGACCCATGGCCTCTACCTCTAGAGCAGGATCTGTTGCAGCAGGGACCTTGTATGTTCCAAGACTTACCGCAGCTGCGTTTGACGGCATGGCGGTTGGACGCCGGATCCTAGTAGAAAAAAGGGATTCCGGATGAGGTTATTCCTACGCTGATAAAGGCTAGGAAGGACGTGACGGCTAAACATTATCACCGTATACGGCGAAAATATGTTGCTGGGTGTGAGGCCAGGAATGCCTCTACAGAGGAATTCCAGCTGTGCCGTTTCCTTCACTTCCTACAGTCGGGAGTGACTTTGGGCCTAGAATTGGGGTCCATTAAGGTCCAGATTTCGGCCCTATCCATTTTCTTTCATAAAAAACTAGCTTCTCTACCTGAAGTTCAGACGTTTGTAAAGGGAGTGCTGCATATTCAGGCCCCTTTTGTGCCAGCAGTGGCACCTTGGGATCTTAACGTGGTGTTGAGTTTCCTGAAATCTCACTGGTTTGAGCCGCTTAAGACCGTGGAGTTAAAATATCTCACGTGGAAAGTGGTCATGCTATTGGCCTTAGCTTAGGCTAGGCGTGTGTCAGAATTGGCGGCTTTGTCATGTAAAAGCCCCTATCTGGTTTTCCATATGGACAGGGCAGAATTACGGACTCGTCCGCAATTTCTGCCAAAGGTGGTGTCATCTTTTCATTTGAACCAACCTATTGTGGTGCCTGCGGCTACTCGTGACTTGGAGGATTCCAAGTTACTAGATGTAGTCAGGGCTTTGAAGATTTATGTAGCCAGAACGGCTGGAGTCAGGAAAACTGACTCGCTGTTTATCCTGTATGCATCCAACAAGCTGGGTGCTCCTGCTTCAAAGCAAACTATTGCTCGCTGGATCTGTAACACGATTCAGCAGGCTCATTCTGCGGCTGGCTTGCCGCCTCCAAAATCAGTAAAAGCCCATTCCACAAGGAAGGTGGGCTCTTCTTGGGCGGCTGCCCGAGGGGTCTCGGCATTACAGCTTTGCCGAGCAGCTACTTGGTCGGGTTCAAACACTTTTGCAAAGTTCTACAAGTTTGATACCCTGGCTGAGGAGGACCTTGTGTTTGCTCATTCGGTGCTGCAGAGTCATCCGCACTCTCCCGCCCATTTGGGAGCTTTGGTATAATCCCCATGGTCCTTACGGAGTCCCCAGCATCCACTAGGACGTTAGAGAAAATAAGATTTTACTCACCGGTAAATCTATTTCTCGTAGTCCGTAGTGGATGCTGGGCGCCCGTCCCAAGTGCGGACTTCTTCTGCAATACTTGTATATAGTTATTGCTTAAATAAGGGTTATGTTATGGTTGCATCAGGTTGGTCTGATGCTCTGTTGTTGTTCATACTGTTGACTGGGTATGTTATCACAAGTTATACGGTGTGATTGGTGTGGCTGGTATGAGTCTTACCCTGGATTCCAAAATCCTTTCCTTGTAATGTCAGCTCTTCCGGGCACAGTTTCCTTAACTGAGGTCTGGAGGAGGGGCATAGAGGGAGGAGCCAGTGCACACCAGTAGTACTAAATCTTTCTTAGAGTGCCCAGTCTCCTGCGGAGCCCATCTATTCCCCATGGTCCTTACGGAGTCCCCAGCATCCACTACGGACTACGAGAAATAGATTTACCGGTGAGTAAAATCTTATTTTTCAGTGTGCGGAAGGGAATTTAGGGGTGGGGATTTTCACCCCCTTCCTCTTTGTCTGTTGTTTGTAAGGTATTGCACAGGTGCAGGTAAGTGGATGTGCAATACCGTGAAAATTAAATTCAAATGCAACAGGATGTGTCTGTATGAAATAGACTTCTCTTGCATGCATGTAACTTTGACAGGGAAGGTGGCCCCCTCTCTGCTCTGGTCCCATTGCAAATGCAATCTTTGCGCCTATGGTAGCGACACCTTTGCCTTGCAGCAAGAATAAGCTGGAGCAAGTGCTCACTGATAATGATGACAACTATAATACCAAATGTATACGGAGTGCAGTCATAGATGCGAACCACAAACATTTAGTTCCATGCACACAATGCAGGGGCAATTACAGACTAGCATGCAGCTCTGAATCAGCCCATAACTGGTCAAAAAAATTGCCAGCTCTTGCTTTGCAGGAAAGTGAATTTATACCCTCTTTTAAGCTATGTTTCAGTCAACATAAATGTAAATTATATCTCATTAGAAAATATTGATACAGTACATTGATTTGACTCTTTTATCATTATATTATAGAGTTTATAATGGTTGGGCCAAGAATAGGGCTTTTAGGTTCCAGGGGTGAATGCAGGAATTCTGAAGGGGGGCTTTCACATGTTTCATTTTAAAGCGATTGTTGCCAGACCATGAAGGATGCATAATTATGATGTAATAAGCTAGAGTCTGCACCGAACTCAGGGCAGTTTATGTAATACAGTACTTCAGATGCAGTCCAAAGACCATTGCAAGCCACTTACCAGATTCTCATTTCCACAGACACACATAGCAGACTTGGCAGGAAAATCTGCTCTCACTCGTCTTGTGCAGCAGCACCATTCCTCCTTTTATACTGCATGTAGTGGCCCCGTCCAGGTTAGGGAGAAAGTTGGGGTTTCCGGGTGACTGGAAACCCCCCTTCCCCCCTGCATTTGCCTGTGGGTTCTAAATTTTTCAACTTTATTTTTATTTTTTTCACTTTCTCTTGTTGTCAGTGTGGCCAATGGTAACAAGCAACTCCTTTTCTCTTGTGGTGAGTCACACACGGTGACACACATCGGTGATAATGTACAGCTCACAGGCTAAGAATAAACCACAGGCTCTATATTAGGAAGACTATGAGCGGGATGTGCTAAACACCAAAATGCAGTCAAACCTCCGAAAACTGCAGGTTGGTTATGAAATGTCAATAGTCCCAATGTCAGCAGCATTCATCATGTCAACATAGTCATAATGGCGGGGTTGACCATGTAGCCAGTAATGAGATGCTAAATGTAATAGCCTGCGAGCTGCCTGAGGTGTGGGACTTTGTGCAAGTCTGCCCATTTTTTTTAAAAGCGTCTATCACTTTCAAGGCAACACCAACCTGGTTTTGCCTTGTAAATGACTGCCACTTTTTTTTTTTTTAATAAAGTAATTTTTATTCAGTAGTCTGGAGAAGAAGGTACAGACATTGCAGAGTATCATCATATCACAAAAAAAAAAAATACATCAAAGTATCTTGAATCAGAGCCACATTTTTGATAGAAGTTTACAGCAGTGGAATAATAGGTCAGGTCCATGAGGGAATATACAAGGATTTCCTATTGTTCGGACCATTTGAGTCTGCAAAATCCGTAGCCAAATATATTAGTCTCCATTAACTTTTATATTTACACCCTTAAACTAAACAGTAAGAAAAACAACAAAAAAGAAACAGAAGCAAAGTGAGAAGGAATCATCTGATTCAGGACCACATTAGTCATGCATATAAGTAGGCGATCACGCAGGGCTCAACCGTCCAACTTCTCAAATATACATCATTAAACATTAAGTTTTTTGAAATGTTAGCACTTCAGTGCCCACTATATTTGGGGGACCAGGTGAGAATGGGGGGAGTCTAGCCATGGAGACCAAACCTTTTCAAATTTGGCTGATGCGTTTTGTTTCATATATATGTATCTTTCCTTAATTATTGTGTCATTAATTAAGGTCTTAAGCGCAGATACTAAAGGGCCTCCAGGGGCCATCCATAGCCTCGCAATGCAAACCTTAGCCAAGGCACATACACTGCGAGCATAAAGACCCACTGAGACAGACAAAGAAGTGGAGCATCCCATCCCCAAAATACAGAATTGTGGGGTAAGCAGTCCGCCAGACACTCCTGTACTCTCCAGAATTGACCTGACCCCCAACCAGAACACCCTCAACCTCGGACAATCCCACACTAGATGCCAGAATGTTCCCACCGCCCCCCCGCATTTAGGACAAAGGCCAGATCCGCCCGTCCCAAAAGTAGCCAGCCTAGCTGGAGTCATATATGTTCTGTGTAAAATGAAGAATTGAATTTGCTGATATCTGAGAGATTTAGTAACTTTGGCAGGGTATTCCAGAGCAAGGACCCAGTCCTCCTCAGTTATTAGACCCATATCCTCCTCCCACTTTCCACGGAGACGTGTCAAAGGGTCCGCATGGAGCTTGGTAAGAAGATATCCATACGCAAGGGAGACCATCTTAGCTCGACCCAAAGTAGCCACAAAGGTCTTAATGGGGAATGGGAGGATTCGTGGGGGGGATTCAGCAAATTGGGACTGGAGGGCGTGACGAAGCTGGAGATATCTGAAGAAATAGGAATTGGGTAGGTCAAACTCATCTCTCAGTTGTTGAAAGGATTTGAGTACATTATCTAGGTAGAGTTGAGAAATAGAAACCACCGACTTAGGGGCCCATACCACCCGCCCCTCAAGTGCATGTAATTCAGGGAGCCAGTCAGAGTACCAGAGGGGGGTATCCGGGTCCAGTCCATCGTACCTCAAGAGGTCTCTCAGGGCCCGCCATATCTTTAAGGCCTGGAAAATGATAGGGGGAAGAAACCGAGCTATGCTCCCACTCAGTAGCACCTGCACAGGAGAGAGGTGGGGAAAGTAACAGCGAATAAACTCACAATGTAAAGAGTCAGCCCAGAATCTTGCGCCCATACACTGATATGAGTCAGCTGAGCAGCGTAGTAATACATCTGAAAATTAGGCAGAGCCAGGCCACCATCAGATCGCTGCCTGGTAAGGCTATTTAGCTGTATCCAAGGTCGTTTGTTAGCCCATATCAGTGAGGATAAAACGCTATTTAATTTCCTAAAGAATATTGGATAAATATATACCGGGGACTGGAGAATAATGTATAAGAGTTTGGGCAGTATAATCATTTTAATGAGGTTAACCCTGCCAGACACCGTCAGTGGAAGTTTACACCAAGTTTTGGATTTGCCCATGACCCACTGCATGGTCGGGTCCAGGTTCAGAGGGACAAAATCAGAAGGGTCGTTAGTTATTTGGATTCCGAGGTACTTAAATTGTAACGTCCAACATAATGGCAGGGGGATTTTGGAAACAGTAGGAGGGGGGCCTATGACTGGCATAATGTATGATTTAGACCAGTTAATTCTAAGACCCGAATGATCTCCAAATCTCTCTATCACACGCAGCAGAATGGGCATTGACTTGGTGTAATCCTGCAAAAACAACAACATGTCATCGGCGTAAAGAGCTATTCTATCCTCACGTGAACCCGTACAAATTCCCACAATATCTGGGTGTGATCTTATCAAACAGGCCAGGGGCTCGATGGCCAGGGCAAACAGCGTGGGGGATAGGGGGCAGCCCCGTCTAGTACCACGGGACAGTTGAAAAGAGGGGGATACATAGCCGTTCACCAAGATCCTGGCACTCGGATGTTGATACAGTAATTTAGCCCATTTAATAAAGTTGGGTCCAAAGCCCATACAAGCCATCACCTCCCATAAATAAGCCCATTCAATGCTGTCAAAGGCCTTGGCCGCATCCAACGAGACCACAGCCGAGTCAGAAGGGGAGTCATGTGGGAGTTGTAAAATGGTATACAGTCTACGTAAGTTGATAGACGTGGACTTCCCTGGCATAAAGCCAGTCTGGTCCGGGTGAATGAGGGAGGTGATCACTGTGTTAAGCCGTACTGCCAAAATCTTTGCCAGGACCTTAGCATCGGTGGGAATCAGGGATATCGGTCTATAGGAGTCTGGAGACCCAGAAATGGAGGCTACTACAAGTGCTGAAGCTGCTGCCACTAGTCATGACATTGACAATACAAGTCTGTCAACATCATCTGCTAAGGCAGATGCCCAGGGGCATAGAGGGCTTAGGCCAGGGTATGTAAAAGCATTTAATTTTAGAGTGGTAACGGAAAAAAAATCAAAAGGAAAGTTAGCTGCAGAGATAGTAAGACAAACTGCGAATTCAGAATCAGAACCATAAGACATTCTTGAGGAACGTTTAGGGGTGTCCATATCAGCTGACATTTCTCACACTGTCCTCATAGAGAAGCCTCTTTCACCTCCTTCCACCATTCCTGAACCATCTGAACATGTGGGGAGCAGTACAAGTAAAGTGTCACAACTGAGGGCCTGAGCTGACGGGAGGCAGCCTCAGTTGTAGGGGCTGAGATGTAACGGAACCTGGGAGGTTGTATCAGACCCCTAGACATGTAAGTAACATGTAGAATAACTGCCCGAAGGCGTGACCACGACAACCAGGATAAAAGTCAATGATGTTTATTATGACAAACTCCGTAACACAGCAGCAGTAAAAGGAAACATAAAAGTCAACAGAGGATAAATACAATTCCTGGGTACTACAGGGTGGCAAGGGCCACAGGCACTGGTAGTGTGAGACAGTTCTTATAATCTTCTAGTTGGAAAGTCCTTACCAGGCCTGACTGTAGCAATGGAGAGAACCCAGGATCGTACCAGCTGATGTTCCAGGAAAGGCTGGGCTGCTGAAGGTAAAACGGCTGCTGTGGATACTGGCTGGAACCAGACTGTTGTTGGTACGGAGTGGATACTGGCTGGAACCAGTTAAATAATAAACGAACTTGAGAGCGATGAAATAATAATGAAGTTTGGAGTTTGAGAGCAGTGAAATAATAATAAAGTTTGGAGTTTGAGAGCGGTGAAATAATAATACCGGTGGAGAGTGGTAAACTGCAGAAAAGGACACCGGCCCTTTAAGAGAAGCTATACACTGCTGGAAGCTGGGCTGGAAGCAGGTGATTGTTTGCTGGAAACAGGTGAGTCCAGAATGGATCGGAGAGTCAGGCTACACCGCAGATGGAATGCTGGTGCGGGTCTCTATAGCAGAAGTCTGGAGACAGGAGCTGGAACCTGGAAGACAACCACAGGAGAGAGACAAACTGGAACTAGGTTAGACAACCAAAGCACTGACGCCTTCCTTGCTCAGGCACAGCATACTTATACCTGCAGCAAGGAAGGGGTTGGCTAGGCAATTATGCAAATCAACAATACAGACAGCAGATTGGTGGAAATAATCAGATGACAAAATCCAAGATGGCTGCGCCCATGCAGACACTTGGAGGGAAGTTTGGTTTGTAATCCATGTGAGAATTGAAACAGTAATGGCGACGCCGGCCACAGGAGACAGGAGACGCCAGACTGACAAGCGCACATTTAACCACGCGGGCACAGCGGAGGCCGCGGCTGATGAAATCACCACTCTGACATTCTGCATGTGGAAACTCAGGAACAGCGGGATCCGGTCCTGGAACGCTGAGCCAGCCTTAGGAGGCATCTGAAGGGTAAGTAATGGCGTCCAGATACCCGGATCGTGACAGCACCCCCCCCTTTAGGAGTGGCCCCAGGACACTTCTTAGGCTTTAAAGGAAACTTTGCGTGGAAATTTCGGACCAAGGCAGGAGCATGGACGTCTGAGGCATTGGTCCAAGAGCGTTCTTCAGGACCATAGCCCTTCCAGTCAATGAGGTATTGTAACTGACCGTAACGGAAACGTGAGTCCAAAATCTTGGCCACCTCGTACTCGACTCCCCGTTGAGTCTGAACTTTGGGAGCTGGAGGAAGTGCGGAATGAAACCGATTCAGGATCAGCGGTTTCAACAAAGAAACATGAAATGTCCTGGGTATTTTCAAGAAGGATGGTAACTGTAACCTGTAGGCAACAGGATTGATGACTTGTTCAATCTTGAAGGGTCCGATGTAGCGAGGTGCAAATTTCATGCTGGGAACTCTCAACCTCAAATTCTTCGTGGACAGCCACACACGATCACCCACCTTGAGAGCAGGAACCGCTCTACGCTTCCTATCGGCAAACTTCTTATACCTGAATGAGGCTTTAAGCAGGGCTGCGCGGACGTTCCTCCAGTTATTTGAAAACTGACGCAAGGTGACATCCACTGCTGGAACAGAAGTTGCGGGAAGCGGTTGGAATTCTGGGACTTTAGGGTGGAATCCATAATTAATGAAGAATGGTGTAGAAGAAGATGAGGAATGGTATTGATTGTTGTGGCTGAACTCGGCCCAAGGAAGGAGTTGAACCCAGTCATCTTGAGAGGAAGACACATATATACGGAGGAAGGCCTCCAAGTCCTGATTCACCCTCTCGGTTTGACCATTGGTCTGAGGATGGTAAGCCGTGGAAAACTTTAACTTGACTTGGAGGGCTTGACACAAACTTCGCCAAAATTTGGCTACAAATTGTACTCCACGATCCGAGATGATCTCTTCAGGAAGACCGTGAAGTCGGAAGATCTCTTGTATAAACACTTGAGCCAACTTGGAAGCTGACGGAAGACCGGTGAGAGGGATGGAATGTGCCATCTTGGTGAACCGGTCAACTACCACCCAGATGGTATTAAACTTGTTGCAGATAGGTAGATCGGAAACAAAGTCCATCGACAAATGGGTCCAAGGTCGACGGGGAACAGATAATGGAACCAGTTGCCCCGCAGGCGACTGGCGGGAGACTTTGTGTTGGGCACACTTTGGGCAGGAGGCAATAAATTCCATAACGTCCTTCTTCAGAGTTGGCCACCAGTAGGACCTAGAAATAAATTCAAGGGTTTTCTGAATGCCTGTATGTCCAGCAAAACGGGAAGCATGGGCCCAATGCATGAGCTTCTTCCTTAGAACTGGCTTAACAAAACTTTTCCCTGGTGGAGGCGTAGAGTCCATCCCTACCGTGGAGAATGCCAACGGATTAATAATAGGATGCTTGTCTGCAGACTCGGACTCATTTTCTTGCTCCCATGAGCGGGAAAGGGCATCGGCCTTACGATTCTGAGAACCCGGACAGAACTGGAGTTTAAAGTCAAACCTAGAGAAGAAAAGTGCCCATCTGGCCTGACGAGGATTCAGACATTGTGCGCCTTTGAGATATAAAAGATTTTTGTGGTCGGTAAGTATGGTGATTGAGTGGGAAGCTCCCTCCAACAGGTATCTCCACTCCTCCAGAGCGAGCTTGATGGCTAGCAACTCCTGATCGCCAATGGCATAGTTGCGCTCAGCTGGGGAGAACTTCCGGGAGAAGAAACTGCAAGGATGTAGATGTCCATCTTTGGCCCTCTGGGATAACACTGCTCCTACTCCAACGGAGGAGGCATCTACCTCTAAGATAAAAGGAGAGTCGGTGTCGGGCTGTTTCAGAACTGGTGCAGAGATGAACCGTTGCTTCAGAAGGTGAAAGGCCTGTGTAGCTTCCTCGGACCACTTGGACGGATTAGCACCTTTCTTGGTTAATGCAGTGATAGGCGCCACGATGGTGGAAAAGTCTCGTATGAATTTTCTATAATAATTGGCGAACCCTAAGAACCTCTGGACCCCTTTGAGGCTTAAGGGTATAGGCCAATTCTGGATTGCTTGGAGTTTCTCAGGATCCATCTCTAGTCCGGAACCGGACACAATGTAACCTAGAAACGGAATGGTTTTAACTTCAAACACACACTTCTCCAATTTACAATAGAGGTGATTGACACGGAGACGGGAAAGAACCTCTTTTACCCAGAAACGATGATCTTCGAGATTATTAGCAAAGATGAGGATGTCGTCTAGATAAACCACGACATGGCGGTACAAGATGTCCCTGAAAATCTCATTCACGAAGTGCTGGAAGACTGCTGGAGCGTTGCTCAATCCGAAGGGCATGACGAGGTACTCATAATGTCCGTCACGGGTGTTAAAGGCGGTCTTCCACTCGTCACCCTCACGGATTCGGATGAGATTGTAGGCACCCCTCAAGTCCAGCTTTGTGAAAATAGTTGCACCACTAACTCTATCAAAGAGCTCGGTAATCAGGGGTAAAGGGTATCGGTTCTTGACGGTAATGTCGTTCAGACCTCTGTAGTCGATGCACGGAGGCAGACCACCGTCTTTCTTCTTAACGAAGAAGAAGCCTGCGCCGGCTGGAGAAGAAGATGGTCGGATGAAACCCTTCGCCAGGTTCTCTTTGATGTACTCTTCCATGGAGTGTGTCTCAGGCAGAGACAACGGATAAGTTCGGCCTCGCGGTGGAACCTTCCCTGGAATGAGGTCGATTGGGCAGTCCCATTCTCTATGAGGAGGAAGGATATCAGCAGAGGCTTTACTGAACACGTCCGTGAAGTCTTGATATGGAGGAGGCGGAACATCAGATGACCTGGGGAAGGAAGAACAAACAGGAAGAACTTTGGCTAAACAAGTCTCAGCACAGGAGGGACCCCATGCCAGTATTTGCGTAGTCGTCCAGTCAATTGATGGGTTGTGGAGACGGAGCCATGGAAGGCCTAAAACCACTGGATGTGTGGCTCTTGGAATCACTAAAAAAGAAATATACTCAGAATGAAGAACTCCCACTCTCAGACGAACTGGAAGAGTCCTTAAGGAAATGACCGTCAAAAATCTTGCTGCCATCCACGGCAGTCAAAGAGATGGACGAGGACAGTCTCTCGGTGGGTAGGGACCACCGTTTAACATAAGCTTCGGTTATGAAATTCCCAGCTGCTCCGGAATCAAGGAGGGCAATGACGTTCCTGTAACGTTGAGCAATTTGGAGCGACACTGGGAGGTTACAGTCATGAGGAGATGGAGAGGAGATCATTACTCCTAGCCGGCCCTCTCCTTGGCGAGCTAGGATCTGGAGTTTCCCGGACGTTTGGGACAGGCATTGATAGTGTGCGACGGAGCTGCACAGTAGAGACAGAGAGACTCAGAGAGACGTCTTCGGCGCTCAGCGGGAGATAGACGGGAACGACTAATTTGCATAGGCTCATCCTTGGATGGAGATGGTTGACGAGGAGGAGGAGCAGAAGATTTAGGAGTAGATGATCTTCCTCGCTCGGTTGCTCTCTCTCTGAAACGTAGATCAACCTTCGTGCAAAGAGAAATTAGCTCATCCAACTTAGAGGGCAAGTCTCTGGTAGCTAACTCATCCTTGATGCGTTCTGATAAGCCATGCCAGAATGCAGCATACAGGGCCTCGTCGTTCCATGCCAGTTCGGATGCCAGGATTTTAAACTGTATAAGATACTGTCCCACAGTACGTGTTCCCTGGCGTAAACGGAGAATCTCAGATGAAGCAGATGTTATCCGGCCTGGCTCGTCGAAGATGCGCCTGAATGTAGCTACAAAGTCAGTATAGGAGGATAGCAGGGGATCAGACTTCTCCCATAAAGGTGATGCCCAGTCAAGGGCTGAGCCACTGAGAAGGGAGATGATATAGGCAATTTTGGTACGGTCACTGAAGAAATTGCCAGGTAGAAGCTCAAAGTGGATTTCACATTGATTGAGAAATCCCCTGCAGAACCTTGGAGATCCATCAAATTTTGCTGGCGTTGGAAGATGAAGATGTGGACTGGAAATGGGTAAGGTGGGTGGGGTTACAGCTGGTGTTACTGTAGTGGACGCACCGGACGTGCCAGGTCCACGGAGGGTCGTTTGAATCCCATCCAGCCGTGTAGAGAGATCCTGGAGACAGCGGATGATGTGGCCCTGTGCAGCCTCCTGATGTTCAAGTCGGGCTGCCAGTTCTTGCATCGGCCTGGTCGCTTGATCCTGGTCTCCGGCTGGATTCATTAGGTCAGTGCTTACTGTCACAACTGAGGGCCTGAGCTGACGGGAGGCAGCCTCAGTTGTAGGGGCTGAGATGTAACGGAACCTGGGAGGTTGTATCAGACCCCTAGACATGTAAGTAACATGTAGAATAACTGCCCGAAGGCGTGACCACGACAACCAGGATAAAAGTCAATGATGTTTATTATGACAAACTCCGTAACACAGCAGCAGTAAAAGGAAACATAAAAGTCAACAGAGGATAAATACAATTCCTGGGTACTACAGGGTGGCAAGGGCCACAGGCACTGGTAGTGTGAGACAGTTCTTATAATCTTCTAGTTGGAAAGTCCTTACCAGGCCTGACTGTAGCAATGGAGAGAACCCAGGATCGTACCAGCTGATGTTCCAGGAAAGGCTGGGCTGCTGAAGGTAAAACGGCTGCTGTGGATACTGGCTGGAACCAGACTGTTGTTGGTACGGAGTGGATACTGGCTGGAACCAGTTAAATAATAAACGAACTTGAGAGCGATGAAATAATAATGAAGTTTGGAGTTTGAGAGCGGTGAAATAATAATAAAGTTTGGAGTTTGAGAGCGGTGAAATAATAATACCGGTGGAGAGTGGTAAACTGCAGAAAAGGACACCGGCCCTTTAAGAGAAGCTATACACTGCTGGAAGCTGGGCTGGAAGCAGGTGATTGTTTGCTGGAAACAGGTGAGTCCAGAATGGATCGGAGAGTCAGGCTACACCGCAGATGGAATGCTGGTGCGGGTCTCTATAGCAGAAGTCTGGAGACAGGAGCTGGAACCTGGAAGACAACCACAGGAGAGAGACAAACTGGAACTAGGTTAGACAACCAAAGCACTGACGCCTTCCTTGCTCAGGCACAGCATACTTATACCTGCAGCAAGGAAGGGGTTGGCTAGGCAATTATGCAAATCAACAATACAGACAGCAGATTGGTGGAAATAATCAGATGACAAAATCCAAGATGGCTGCGCCCATGCAGACACTTGGAGGGAAGTTTGGTTTGTAATCCATGTGAGAATTGAAACAGTAATGGCGACGCCGGCCACAGGAGACAGGAGACGCCAGACTGACAAGCGCACATTTAACCACGCGGGCACAGCGGAGGCCGCGGCTGATGAAATCACCACTCTGACATTCTGCATGTGGAAACTCAGGAACAGCGGGATCCGGTCCTGGAACGCTGAGCCAGCCTTAGGAGGCATCTGAAGGGTAAGTAATGGCGTCCAGATACCCGGATCGTGACATAAAGATGGTGGTGATGATGAATCTGATGAGGAGGACATAATACAAAATGAAGATTCGTGTGTGGAAGTGGGACAGGATGAGGGGGATATGTGTGTACTATCTGACAGTGACGATGTTGATGATGATGTTGTTTGTGTAATTCAGCCACCGGTGGCTGCAGTTGTTGACCGTGATAAAAAGAAAGCCATTGCGATGCCTGAGCATAAAACCAAAAAAGCCACCTCTTGGGTGTGGGATTATTTAAACTCCAATCCTGACAATGTTTATAAAAGCATCTGCTCCATTTGTGAGGACAAATTTAGTAGATGCAGGAACGTTAGCCATCTAGGCACCTCCTCCATGTTACGTCATTTGCAGCCAAGACATGAAATTTATTGTACAAGATTATAATGCAATTAATACCTCATCATCAGCATCCTCACAGTAATTCTTAACGGAGTCCTTCTAAAAAATAGTTTTGTGGGGACCCAAACAAACTAATCATTTCAGCCACAAGTGACGGTCCCTGTCGCTGAAATGATTGGTTTGTTAGACTGTGCATGTCCTGTTTAATATACAACATAAGGGTGGGTAGGAGGGCCCAAGGACAATTCCATCTTGCACCTTATTTCTTTATGTTATGTGCTCTTTGGAGCATTTTTTGGGCATAGTTTCTAAAACTGCCATCCTGTCTACCACTGCAGTGCAACTTCTAGATGTGCCAAGTGCTTGTGCCGTCCACTGCTGTCGCTTAGCTTAGTCATCCAGCTACCTCGGTGCAACCTTTTGGCCTAAGCTGGATAAAAACAATATTGTGAGCGGTGAGGTGTTCTGAATAGACTGGAAATGAGTGGAAATGATTGTTATTGAGGTTAATAATACTGTAGGAACAAAAACACCCCCACATTTTTAGCTATTTTGATTTTTATTAAAAAAAATAGAACCAAAACCAGAACACACAAGGGCAGTTATGGCAAAACCAATCCAAAACCAAAACACAAAAAAAAAAACATGAAAAATGGCACATCTGTACTATCTACATATAATAAAGTTGATATATCATCATCCTACAGTACAGCTCCTGAGGAAATTCAGGTCCCAGCAAGGCTTGCTGGGTCTTCTTGGCCTGGCTGCTCTCTGGTGTTGGCTAGCTGCTTCAGAGTTCTGCTGATCGCTCCCTGCTCTGTTCTCCCCATGTTCTTAAATCCACTTACTTCATCTCCCAGTTAATTTTCAGCTACTTATGGGGGCTATACTCTACAATGCACTAGTGACAGCTGTTACAAACCCTGCTAGTTAATCTAATACTCGTACTCAGATGGACTTACTGACTGGAGGTGGTTCAGGCTCTACTGATCCTGGCTCCAAATCTGCCAACAGTGTCCTGATCTGGAGGGAGGAAGGGGGAGGGGCTGGGTCGGAGTGCAATCCAGTATTGGGGACCTACTCCTTTTATTATTTGACTGTTGTTCAGCTGTGTAAACAATAAAGTAACATTTTTACATCTAGATCTGTGAAAACTGTACTTAATTTTTCATGACTTTCAATAAGTTACTGACGGTTGGTAACAGACCAATGGGTTTGGGGACATAACATCAATGGTTTGTAAAATAAAACCTACTATTTCTGCTTACTGTAACTGCAGGGTGACATATTTTTGAGAATCCTAAATGGGGCACCTAATATTTTTAGTATACAGTACATTTGTATAAAATAAAAACACTTGTGAGTGAAAAGATGTCCAACATCTGCAAAGCAAGGGAAGGATAAATGAATGCTCTATATAAAGCTGGTTGCAGTGTTCCTGTGGAGCCAATATGGGCTTAGATAAAAGACATTGGGGGTGGGTTAGGTTTAGGATGTTTATATAAACCTGGAGTGGGCCTCTTTGTTGCTGAGTATCTCCCACTCCCTTTATCTGCTGTATTTGGTTTGGCTTGTTTTTGCAGTTCCTGGGCAGGATGTACTACGCATCACATCGTGGATGCGATACATCCCACCACTTATCGTGTATATATCGGTGTTAATAATGTGGGCATATACCTAGAGATGTGATTAAAATTGCAAATGACAGTTCCCCTTCTAAGAGCTGTCCTTTTCAATAGAAGGACTTCCGGGTTTACAACCCGGTAGTCCTGTACATGTGCTGAATGAAGAGCACCGCAGGGGAAACCGGGAGGGATCGAATTGGAGATCCCCCTCAGAAGAAATGCAAAAAAGAAGCTCCATAAGCTTCTATTGGGCAACACAATCAAAATATGGACTTGGCCACCAGGTCCAAGCTCCAGAATGTATTTAATTCTGGAACTTGGTACATGTGGGAATACGGGTAAAACTCCAAAAACATTTTCAGGTTTAGTACATCCCACCAGTTTTCTGTATTTGGGTATTTGTTTTTTGGCTGTTACCGCCCTACCGGGGGTCAGTTACACCACCCTGCCGGGTGGTTCCCCCTTCACCGTAAATTGCAACCATTGGTTTCGCCAGCAATTGCATAAAGTGCAGCAATGCTTTTCTTAGCAAGTGCATGAGGATGGCACATAGCTCTACACCGATCAGGGAATGCACTTAAACTCGTGTCTTTCCCTGATTGGCCAGCTGCCCATTGTGAGGCACTAGCAGGGTTGTTCATTTATTGTGCAAACCATCATTGGTTTCTTGCCATAAATTTAAAACACCAATGACACCATCGATTGTTAACCATTCATTGGCCATCCATAATGCATTGCTCTGTCTCCTCATTCTCCTCCTCTGCTTGTGTAAGCTGCAGTCATATGACATGTATGCCAGCTGTTCCCGTTCACTCTTATTCTCTGCCGCTTGCTAGGGGCAGGCTCGGCGTATCACCTGACTTTAGTACACATAAATTTACCATTAGTTGAGAACTGCTGTTCTAAACAATGAAGGTTTTTTTCTCTAACGTCCTAAGTGGATGCTGGGGACTCCGTAAGGACCATGGGGAATAGCGGCTCCGCAGGAGACTGGGCACAAAAGTAAAGCTTTAGAACTACCTGGTGTGCACTGGCTCCTCCCCCTATGACCCTCCTCCAAGCCTCAGTTAGATTTTTGTGCCCGAACGAGAAGGGTGCACACTAGGTGGCTCTCCTGAGCTGCTTAGTGAAAAGTTTAGTTTTAGGTTTTTTATGTTCAGTGAGACCTGCTGGCAACAGGCTCACTGCATCGAGGGACTAAGGGGAGAAGAAGCGAACTCACCTGCGTGCAGAGTGGATTGGGCTTCTTAGGCTACTGGACATTAGCTCCAGAGGGACCGATCACAGGCCCAGCCATGGATAGGTCCCAGAGCCGCGCCGCCGGCCCCCTTACAGAGCCAGAAGACAGAAGAGGTCCGGAAAATCGGCGGCAGAAGACGTCCTGTCTTCAACAAGGTAGCGCACAGCACTGCAGCTGTGCGCCATTGCTCTCAGCACACTTCACACTCCGGTCACTGAGGGTGCAGGGCGCTGGGGGGGGCGCCCTGAGACGCAATAAAAACACCTTGGATGGCAAAAAAAATGCATCACATATAGCTCCTGGGCTATATGGATGAATTTAACCCCTGCCAGAATACACAGAAAAACGGGAGATAAGGCCGCCGAGAAGGGGGCGGAGCCTATCTCCTCAGCACACTGGCGCCATTTTCCCTCACAGCTCCGTTGGAGGGAAGCTCCCTGGCTCTCCCCTGCAGTCACTACACTACAGAAAGGGTTAAAAAAGAGAGGGGGACACTAATTACGCGCAGTATTAAAAATACAGCAGCTATAAGGGGAAAAACACTTATATAAGGTTATCCCTGTATATATATAGCGCTCTGGTGTGTGCTGGCAAACTCTCCCTCTGTCTCCCCAAAGGGCTAGTGGGGTCCTGTCCTCTATCAGAGCATTCCCTGTGTGTGTGCTGTGTGTCGGTACGTTTGTGTCGACATGTATGAGGAGAAAAATGATGTGGAGACGGAGCAGATTGCCTGTAATAGTGATGTCACCCCCTAGGGGGTCGACACCTGAGTGGATGAACTGTTGGAAGGAATTACGTGACAGTGTCAGCTCTGTATAAAAGACAGTGGTTGACATGAGACAGCCGGCTACTCAGCTTGTGCCTGTCCAGACGTCTCATAGGCCGTCAGGGGCTCTAAAGCGCCCGTTACCTCAGATGGCAGATATAGACGCCGACACGGATACTGACTCCAGTGTCGACGGTGAAGAGACAAATGTGACTTCCAGTAGGGCCACACGTTACATGATTGAGGCAATGAAAAATGTTTTACACATTTCTGATAATACGAGTACCACCAAAAAGGGGTATTATGTTCGGTGAGGAAAAACTACCTGTAGTTTTCCTGAATCTGAGAAATTAAATGAGGTGTGTGATGATGCGTGGGTTTCCCCCGATAACAACTGATAATTTCTAAAATGTTATTGGCATTATATCCTTTCCCGCCAGAGGTTAGGGTGCGTTGGGAAACACCCCCTAGGGTGGATAAAGCGCTCACACGCTTGTAAGAACAAGGGCTCTACCCTCTCCTGAGATGGCCGCCCTTAAGGATCCTGCTGATAGAAAGCAGGAGGGTATCCTAAAATGTATTTACACACATACTGGTGTTATACTGCGACCAGCAATCGCCTCAGCCTGGATGTGCAGTGCTGGGTTGGCGTGGTCGGATTCCCTGACTGAAAATATTGATACCCTAGATAGGGACAGTATATTATTGCCTATAGAGCATTTAAAAGATGCATTTCTATATATGCGTGATGCACAGCGGAATATTTGCCGACTGGCATCAAGTCTAAGTGCGTTGTCCATTTCTGCCAGTAGAGGGTTATGGACACGACAGTGGTCAGGTGATGCGGATTCCAAACGGCATTTGGAAGTATTGCCTTATTAAGGGGAGGAGTTATTTGGGGTCGGTCTTTCAGACCTGGTGGCCACGGCAACAGCTGGGAAATCCACGTTTGTACCCCAGGTCGCCTCTCAACATAAGAAGACGCCGTATTATCAGGCGCAGTCTTTTCGTGGGCAAGCGGGCAAAAGGTTCCTCATTTCTGCCCCGTGACAGAGGGAGAGGAAAAAGGCTGCAGAAATCAGCCAGTTCCCAGGAACAGAAGCCCTCTCCCGCCTCTGCCAAGCCCTCAGTATGACGCTGGGGCTTTACAAGCAGAATCAGGCATGGTGGGGGCCCGTCTCAATGAATTTCAGCGCGCAGTGGGCTCACTCGCAAGTAGACCCCTGGATCCTTCAGGTGATATCTCAGGGGTACAAATTGGAATTCGAGACGTCTCCCCCTCGCCGTTTCCTAAAGTCGGCTTTACCGATGTCTCCTTCTGACAGGGAGGCAGTTTTGGAAGCCATTCACAAGCTGTATTCCCAGCAGGTGATAATCAAGGTACCCCTCCTGCAACAGGGAACGGGGTATTATTCCACACTGTTGTGGTACCGAAGCCGGACGGCTCGGTGAGACCGATTCTAAATCTAAAATCTTGAACACTTACATACGGAGGTTCAAATTCAAGATTGAGTCACTCAGAGCAGTGATTGCGAACCTGGAAGAAGGGGACTACATGATGTCTCGGGACATCAAGGATGCTTACCTTCATGTCCCAATTTACCCTTCTCACCAAGGGTACCTCAGGTTTATGGTACAGAACTGTCACTATCAGTTTCAGACGCTGCCGTATGGATGGTCCACGGCACCCCGGGTCTTTACCAAGGTAATGGCCGAAATGATGATACTCCTTCGAAGGAAGGGAATTTTAGTTATCCCTTACTTTGACGATTCCCTGATAAGGGTAAGATCCAGGGAACAGTTGGAGGTCGGTGTAGCACTATCTCAGGTAGTGTTGCGGCAGCACGATTGGATTCTCAATATTTCAAAATCGCAGCTGATTCCGACGACTCGTCTTATGTTCCTAGGGATGATCCTGGACACAGTCCAGAAAAAGGTGTTTCTCCCGGAGGAGAAAGTCGGGGAGTTATCCGAGCTAGTCGGGAACCTCCTATAACCGAGCCAAGTCTCAGTACATCAATGAAATGGTTCTGGGAAAAATGGTGGCTTCCTACGAAGCAATCCCATTCGGCAGATTCCACGCGAGAACTTTCCAGTGGGACCTGCTGGACAAATGGTCCGGGTCGCATCTTCAGATGCATCAGCGGATAACCCTGTCACCAAGCACAAGGGTGTCTCTCCTGTGGTGGTTGCAGAGTGCTCATCTTCTAGAGGGCCGCACATTCAGGACTGGGTCCTGGTGACCACGGATGCCAGCCTGCGAGGCTGGGGAGCAGTCACACAGGGAAGGAATTTCCAGAGCTTATGGTCAAGCCTGGAGACATCACTTCACATAAATATCCTGAAGCTAAGGGCCATTTACAATGCTCTAAGCTCAGCAAGACCTCTGCTTCAAGGTCACCCGGAGTTGATCCATTCGGACAACATCACGGCAGTCACCCACGTAAACAGACAGGGTGACACAAGAAGCAGGGGGGCAATGGCAGAAGCTGCAAGGATTCTTCGCTGGGCGGAAAATCATGTGATAGCACTGTCAGCAGTATTCATTCCGGGAGTGGACAACTGGGAAGCAGACTTCCTCAGCAGACACGACCTCCACCCGGGAGAGTGGGGACTTCACCCAGAAGTCTTCCACATGTTTATAAAACTCGACAAGTATTGCGCCAGGTCAAGGGACCCTCAGGCAATAGCTGTGGACGCTCTGGTAACACAGTGGGTGTACCAGTCAGTGTATGTGTTCCCTCCTCTGCCTCTCATACCCAAGGTACTGAGAATTATAAGATGGAGAGGAGTAAGCACTATATTCGTGGCTCCGGATTGGCCAAGAAGGACTTGGTAACCGGAACTTCAAGAGATGCTCACGGAGGATCCGTGGCCTCTACCTCTAAGAAGGGACCTGCTCCAGCAAGGACCCTGTCTGTTCCAAGACTTACCGCGGCTGCGTTTGACGGCATGGCGGTTGAACGCCGGATCCTGAAGGAGAAAGGCATTCCGGATGAAGTCATTCCTATCCTGATCAAAGCCAGGAAAGATATAACCGCAAAACATTATCACCGCATTTGGCGAAAATATGTTGCGTGGTGCGAGGCCAGTAAGGCCCCGACGGAGGAATTTTTCAACTAGGTCGATTCCTACATTTCCTGCAAACAGGAGTGTCTATGGGCCTGAAATGGGGGTCCATTAAGGTTCAAATTTCGGCCCTGTCAATTTTCTTCCAAAAAGAACTAGCTTCAGTCCCTGAAGTTCAGACGTTTGTGAAAGGGGTACTGTATATACAGCCTCCTTTTGTGCCTCCAGTGGCACCTTGGGATCTAAATGTAGTTTTTGGGTTCCAAAAGTCACATTGGTTTGAACCACTTAAATATGTGGAGTTAAAATATCTCACATGGGAAGTGGTCATGCTGTTGGCCCTGGCCTGGGCCAGGTGCGTGTCAGAATTCGCGGCTTTATCCTATAAAAGCCCTCATCTGATTTTCCATTCGGACAGGGCGGAATTGAGGACTTGTCCTCAGTTTCTCCCTAAGGTGGTTTTCAGCGTTTCACCTGAATAAACCTATTGTGGTGCCTGCGGCTACTAGGGACTTGAAGGACTCCAAGTTGCTAGACGTTGTCAGAGCCCTGGAAATATAGGTTTCCAGGACGGCTGGAGTCAGAAAATCTGACTCGTTGTTTTATTCTGTATGCACCCAACAAGCTGGGTGCTCCTGCTTCTAAGCAGACTATTGCTCGTTGGATTTGTAGTACAATTCAGCTTGCACATTCTGTGGCAGGCCTGCCACAGCCAAAATCTGTAAAACCCATTCCACAAGGAAGGTGGGCTCATCTTGGGCGGCTGCCCGAGGGGTCTCGGCTTTACAACTTTGCCGAGCAGCTACTTGGTCAGGAGCAAATACGTTTGTAAAATTCTACAAATTTAATACCCTGGCTGAGGAGGACCTGGAGTTCTCTCATTTGGTGCTGCAGAGTCATCCGCACTCTCCCGCCCGTTTGGGAGCTTTGGTATAATCCCCATGGTCCTTACGGAGTCCCCAGCATCCACTTAGGACGTTAGAGAAAATAAGAATTTACTTACCGATAATTCTATTTCTCGTAGTCCGTAGTGGATGCTGGGCGCCCATCCCAAGTGCGGATTGTCTGCAATACTGGTACATAGTTATTGTTACCAAAAAATCGGGTTATTGCTGTAGTGAGCCATCTTTTCTAGAGGCTCCTCTGTTATCATGCTGTTAACTGGGTTTAGATCACAAGTTATATGGTGTGATTGGTGTGGCTGGTATGAGTCTTACCCGGGATTCAAAATCCTTCCTTATTGTGTACGCTCATCAGGGCACAGTATCCTAACTGAGGCTTGGAGGAGGGTCATAGGGGGAGGAGCCAGTGCACACCAGGTAGTTCTAAAGCTTTACTTTTGTGCCCAGTCTCCTGCGGAGCCGCTATTCCCCATGGTCCTTACGGAGTCCCCAGCATCCACTACGGACTACGAGAAATAGAATTATCGGTAAGTAAATTCTTATTTTTTTAATTTATTATTATTTGTTTTGTTTATGTCAATGTTATAAATCTTTTAAGTTAAAAATATTTTTCCATAATTGGTAAATTTGTTGTAGAACAAGATAGAATGGCAAAATGACAGGACAGGTAGAACAACTCAACAAAATTAGATTGTCCCAGTGAAAATAGAACATATGGTCATCCTGTGTTACTGATCTTTTCATTATGAAATTAATTCAGTATTCCCAAAACATTTACTACTTCATGATAGTACATCTTAGCAAACTATTGCAACTCTGTATACCTTTTACACTGGTTACAGGATCATTGTTCTGTAAATGTTTGCTTTTAATATTTCATATGGTTCATGTGTATTTCTTAAGGCTATGTACATACTAGGTTCTTTGTGTATTATGTTTACATACAGTCAGTTTAGACTTTGTTTTGGTGGATTTTCCTCATAGCTTTCTACATAATCGAATACTTGTGTTCTAAACAGATGTAGAGACAGAGCTCATGCCATGGCTGATGGACGAAGTGGAGAAAACATTAGAAAAGAATGATCTGGGAAGAACAATGCTTGACAGTAAGTTGTGTACTTGTAACTTCTAACCGTTCATTCAAGAAGTGCTGTAATTACCTATATACACTGTAGGTCATTTATTAAATATGATTGCGAACTAATGTATTATTTAGAAAACAAGAACTTTTAAACATTATGATTATTAACGATCTCTACATGATTACATTCCCAGTTAGACTTAAATAGCTTTCTTACTTTCATGATGTCAACACCAGAATGTCGACATGTTCTGAATATCTGCATTCAGAATGTATATATAGACATGAGGTCGACGTGAAATGATGACATTCATTACGTTAGCACTGAAATAATGTCAATATTTAATGTCGACAGTTGACATGTTGACTATGCGGGTTTGCATTGAGTATCCCTAACTGCAGCCTAACCCTCACCACAGCTTTACACTAACCCTAATCACATCCCAACGCTAATGTCTGTCTAACACTAGTCCTAAAATCATTGGGAAAAAATCTGGTGTTGACATGATGTTACGTCGACATTCACGCAATGTCAACATTTAAAGAAGCCATGGCAGGTCTTTCATGGAACTCAATTCCTTTTTCCAGGAAGCAACAGTCAAGAGCTTCTATGTGCCTGGTACAGTTACCTGGTAAAGTAGCTTGCATTGTCAGGTTACGTCTGATAAGTAATTGAATGGCAAAGATATGGAGAGCTATTTCCCCGGACTACACTAAAAGGTTTATCTGCCTACAATGTTTGCATGGCAGGACTAATAAGGATGACCATTTTTTTCTGGTGGCTATCAATGAGACATATATTGGCTGCATCAAAGGAATTGTCATGTATTAATGAGTAACAATTTTCAGTTACAAAGTTACAGTATTGCTTTGAAATCCATCCAGCCATGTATTATGCTTTCTGTGACATACCTTCAGTTGAAGAGCAATTATACATAAAAACAATGAAAAGATACTTACATGAAATAATAATAAATGTTAGACCAGTCAGAACATTTTTTAGGCTCTTCTACATTAATGTGAGACTATAGGGCCTATCTATCATTCAATATTTGCACTATATTCTCCCAAAACACCTGTGTTCTCGGGATACCTGCAGATATTAAGTATAGTATCACCCCGATGTACCATGGAAGTACAGTATCTGCTGCAGTCCTTCCATTTCAAACATCACCTGCAGCTTTCATAGGTTTCTGTGGGGGCTGCAAAGCTGTCAGATTTAGCAAGTTCTAGAATGCAAAGCCTACGTGCTACACTTCTGCAAAAACTGCCAGGAGACCACACATACACTGGAGTTCCGATAGAGGAGTGGAGAGACTGCTGATGTGGTCACTTCACCCCACACATTGCAGGGATGGGCTCCTTTCGGGGACCATGTCCCTGCATGTGACCATTGATACATCCAGATGAATAGTGGCGATAAGAAATCAGTTATTGGGTCTGAAAGCCCATGTTTGATGCATATGACTATATAAAAATGTAAATGCTCTCACATCTGCTTCATTGGCAATGTTTGTTTAACAAATTAACCAATTATAACCAGTTAATTATGTCAAGTAAAACTAAACTAAATATTAAAATCTTTTTGCACTTTACAGTGATTTGGACAATTTAATCTACATGTCTGTGGCCAGCATAACTATTCTAGTATAACACTGAATTGCCGGGCCCCATTGTATAACATAAGGGTCTCGGCCTAAAGGAACAGTGTCGGCTGCTCTAACGGTAGTTCTGCCACTATCTAGAGCCAAACAGCCCACCTACTCATCAAAAGTCATAAAATTCTTAATTGCCTGTTAATAATGTACATGTCACATGTCAGCATATTAATGTTGCTCTTTTCCAGCTACATATGGACAGAATCCATAAGAGATTTAGGGGGTAATTCAGACCTAATCGCTAGGCTGCGTCTTCGCACAGCATGCGATCAGGTCTAAACTGCGCATGTGTATGCACTGCAATGCGCAGGCGTGACGCACGGGTACAAATCGGATCGCCGCTCAGCAATGTGTTTGTGCAAAGAATCCATTTGCACGGGGGTTCGCAAGGAGATTGACAGGAAGAGGGCGTTTGTGGGTAGCAACTGACCGTTTTCAAACGCAGGCATGTCCAAGCTTTTGCAGGGAGGGTTCCTGACGTCAATTCCAGTCCCTGACAGGCTGATGTGATCGCAGCGGCTGAGTAAGTTCTGGGCTGCGCAGAGACTGCACAAGATCTGTTTGTACAACTCTGCTACACAAGCGTTCGCACACTTGCACAGCTAAAATACCCTCCCCCGTAGGCGGCAACTATCTGATCACAGCAGTGCAAAAATCGCTCGCTAGCGATCAGGTCTGAATTAGGCCCCTAATCTCTGCCATAGTCATAAGTGGGGAGAACATTTGTCTCCCTCTCCATACTATAGAGAATCAGATCTAAAGATCTACTCTGAAGAATAGATCTATGTCTGATGTGGTCATTAGGTTGACTTTAACAATATTGACATTCATAATGTTGACACCCGTGTTGACAGTTAGTATGTAGACATTGTTAAAATGTCAACACACAACTTTTTGACATTCTTTGAAATTACACGTGAAATAACAATTTGTCATAGAGTTCGATTCAATTCTAAGCGAGTTGAATAGCGCCGGGAATTAGTAACCGGGGCTATTTAATACAGCATGCTGCGACACCTGGTGACGGCATTTCTTCTGGCACCCCCAGAGGGGTGCGAGCAGGAATCTGACAAAAGTGCTGACGCAATGCTGATTTCTGCTCTTAGCGCAGCAGAAACAGCATCGCGCCGGGCACTTTAGTTGGAGAATGCCGGTTCTCACGACAAAACACCCTGTTTATTCAGAGAGAACGGCATTCTCTGACTTACCATTGCGCTGTATTGAATAGCCCCTGAAGCTAGTTCCCGGCGCTCTTCAACTCGCTTAGAGTCGAATCGAGCCCATTATGTCAACATTGGGGTTAGGCTGCAGGATGGAAGGTTTAGGGTTGGGTACTAGAGAAGGGTTAGGGCTAAGAAACGGGGTGGAGTGGGGAGGTTAGGCACTAGAAGAAGGGGATAGGGATAGGACAGGTAAACTTACCGGAACACTGCTCCATCAGATGACTTTGTCGACATGGTCAATGTCAATATTATCACTGTTGTCATCATACCACACCCGGTCTCAGTGAGAGAAAGTAGCTTTGATCTTTGATACTTACAGGCCTGAATCAGAGTTGGACTTTCTGTGTTTGGAAACAAATGCAGATTTCCACCTAATATTCAGAGTCTGCCATATCTATGCAACCACACCAGCCCCATCTGTCTGCTTGCAAAAGTAGTCTTCATTATCATTAGCACTCATTATCTCAAGCCTTAGTGCAAGAGAACCATCTGATGTCAGGGAGATCTCTGCATATGCTCACCTGTGAAAAGGTCACAATTACAACAATACGGCAATGGCAAGATTATCCTATATGTGGATACCCAGTTACTGCTAAATTACACCCAATCAACCACTAGATGAGATATGACTCCATAAAACTCTAAATCTCCCATAATTGCATATGTATTCTCAGATGCATGTGCACTTAGCTAAAAATCAAAAGATCTATATGGAATTGGAACTGTGTGCAACTCTAAATCCGTCCCTGGGCCTAATTCATTTGAAATCCATCCAGCCATGTATTATGCTTTCTGTGACATACCTTCAGTTGAAGAGCAATTATACATAAAAACAATGAAAAGATACTTACATGAAATAATAATAAATGTTAGACCAGTCAGAACATTTTTAAGGCTCTTCTACATTAATGTGAGACTATAGGGCCTATTTATCATTCAATATTTGCACTATATTCTCCAAAAACACCTGTGTTCTCGGGATACCTGCAGATATTAAGTATAGTATCACCCCGATGAACCATGGAAGTACAGTATCTGCTGCAGTCCTTCCATTTCCAACATCACCTGCAGCTTTCATAGGTTTCTGTGGGGGCTGCAAAGCTGTCAGATTTAGCAAGTTCTAGAATGCAAAGCCTACGTGCTACACTTCTGCAAAAACTGCCAGGAGACCACACATACATTGGAGTTCCGATAGAGGAGTGGAGAGACTGCTGATGTGGTCACTTCACCCCACACATTGCAGGGATGGGCTCCTTTTGGGGACCATGTCCCTGCATGTGACCATTGATACATCCAGAAGAATAGTGGCGATAAGAAATCAGTTATTGGGTCTGAAAGCCCATTTCTCTGACGTCCTAAGTGGATGCTGGGACTCCATAAGGACCATGGGGAATAGCGGCTCCGCAGGAGACTGGGCACAACTAAAGAAAGCTTTAGGACTACCTGGTGTGCACTGGCTCCTCCCACTATGACCCTCCTCCAGACCTCAGTTAGAATCTTGTGCCCGGCTGAGCTGGATGCACACTAGGGGCTCTCCTGAGCTCCTAGAAAAGAAAGTATAATTTTAGGTTTTTTTATTTTCAGTGAGATCTGCTGGCAACAGACTCGCTGCTACGAGGGACTAAGGGGAGAAGAAGCGAACCTACCTGCTTGCAGCTAGCTTGGGCTTCTTAGGCTACTGGACACCATTAGCTCCAGAGGGATCGAACACAGGGCCCGACCTCGATCGTCCGGTCCCGGAGCCGCGCCGCCATCCCCCTTACAGAGCCAGAAACAAGAAGATGGTCCTGGAAATCGGCGGCAGAAGACTTCGGTCTTCAACAAGGTAGCGCACAGCACTGCAGCTGTGCACCATTGCTCCTCATGCACACCTCACACTCTGGTCACTGATGGGTGCAGGGCGCTGGGGGGGGGGGGGGCGCCCTGAGCAGCAATATTAAACACCTTGCTGGCATAAAAATCACATAATATAGTCCTAGAGGCTATATATGTGAAAAATACCCCTGCCAGATATCTATAAAAAAGCGGGAGAAGTCCGCCGGAAAAGGGGCGGAGCTATCTCCCTCAGCACACTGGCGCCATTTTTCCCTCACCGCTCCGCTGGAAGGATCGCTCCCAGGCTCTCCCCTGCAGTTTCAAGACTACAAAGGGTAAAAAAGAGAGGGGGGGCACTAAATTTAGGCGCAGTAGTATACATATAAGCAGCTATAAGGGAAATCACTCAGTTATAGTGTTAATCCCTGTGTATATATAGCGCTCTGGTGTGTGCTGGCATACTCTCTCTCTGTCTCCCCAAAGGACTTTGTGGGGTCCTGTCCTCAGTCAGAGCATTCCCTGTGTGTGTGCGGTGTGTCGGTACGGCTGTGTCGACATGTTTGATGAGGAGGCTTATGTGGAGACGGAGCAGATGCCGATAAATGTGATGTCACCCCCTGCGGGGCCGACACCTGAGTGGATGGACTTGTGGAAGGAATTACGTGAAAGTGTCAACTCCTTACATAAAAGGTTTGACGACATAGCAGATGTGGGACAGCCGGCTTCTCAGCTCGTGCCTGCCCAGCTGTCTCAGAAGCCATCAGGGGCTCTAAAACGCCCGCTACCTCAGATGGCAGACACAGATGTCGACACGGATACTGAATCCAGTGTCGACGACGATGAGACTAATGTAACTTCCAATAGGGCCACACGTTACATGATTGAGGCAATGAAAAATGTGTTGCACATTTCTGATGTTACCCCAGGTACCACAAAAAAGGGTATTATGTTTGGGGAGAAAAAACTACCAGTGGTTTTTCCCCCATCTGAGGAATTAAATGAAGTGTGTGAAGAAGCGTGGGCTTCCCCCGATAAGAAACTGGTAATTTCTAAAAGGTTACTAATGACGTACCCTTTCCCGCCAGAGGATAGGTCACGTTGGGAAACATCCCCTAGGGTGGATAAAGCGCTCACACGCCTGTCAAAGAAGGTGGCACTACCGTCTCCGGATACGGCCGCCCTAAAGGAGCCTGCTGATAGAAAGCAGGAGGCTATCCTGAAGTCTGTATATATATCCTAGACAGGGACACTATATTGCTAACCATAGAGCATATTAAAGACGCAGTCTTATACATGAGAGATGCACAGAGGGATATTTGCCGGCTGGCATCTAAAATAAGTGCAATGTCGATTTCTGCCAGGAGAGGATTATGGACTCGGCAGTGGACGGGTGATGCAGATTCTAAAAGGCACATGGAAGTTTTGCCTTATAAGGGTGAGGAGTTGTTCGGGGATGGTCTCTCGGACCTCGTTTCCACAGCAACAGCTGGGAAGTCAGCATTTTTACCCCATGTTCCCTCACAGCCAAAGAAAGCACCGTATTATCAGGTACAGTCCTTTCGGCCCCAGAAAGGCAAGCGGGTTAAAGGCGCGTCCTATCTGCCCAGAGGCAGAGGTAGAGGGAAAAAGCTGCAGCATGCAGCCAGTTCCCAGGAGCAAAAGTCCTCCCCCGCTTCCTCCAAGTCCACCGCATGACGCTGGGGCTCCACAGGCGGAGCCAGGTACGGTGGGGGCCCGTCTCAAAAACTTCAGCAATCAGTGGGCTCGCTCACGGGTGGATCCCTGGATCCTTCAAGTAGTATCTCAGGGGTACAAGCTGGAATTCGAGACGTCTCCCCCCCGCCGTTTCCTCAAATCTGCCTTGCCAACAACTCCCTCAGGCAGGGAGGCAGTGCTAGAGGCAATTCACAAGCTGTATTCCCAGCAGGTGATAGTCAAGGTGCCCCTCCTTCAACAAGGACGGGGTTACTATTCCACAATGTTTGTGGTACCGAAACCGGACGGTTCGGTGAGACCCATTTTAAGTTTGAAATCCTTGAACACATATATAAAAAGATTCAAGTTCAAGATGGAATCGCTCAGGGCGGTTATTTCAAGCCTGGACGAGGGGGATTACATGGTATCACTGGACATCAAGGATGCTTACCTGCATGTCCCCATTTACCATCATCACCAGGAGTACCTCAGATTTGTGGTACAGGATTGTCATTACCAATTCCAGACGTTGCCGTTTGGTCTGTCCACGGCACCAAGGGTATTTACCAAGGTAATGGCCGAAATGATGATACTCCTTCGAAAAAAGGGAGTTTTAATTATCCCGTACTTGGACGATCTCCTGATAAAGGCGAGGTCCAGGGAGCAGTTGTTGGTCGGGGTAGCACTATCTCAGGAGGTGCTACAACAGCACGGTTGGATTCTAAATATTCCAAAGTCACAGCTGGTCCCTACGACACGTCTACTGTTCCTGGGGATGGTTCTGGACACAGAACAGAAAAAAGTGTTTCTCCCGGAGGAGAAAGCCAAGGAGCTGTCATCTCTAGTCAGAGGCCTCCTGAAACCAAAACAGGTGTCGGTGCATCACTGCACGCGAGTCCTGGGAAAAATGGTAGCTTCCTACGAAGCAATTCCATTCGGCAGGTTCCATGCAAGGATCTTTCAGTGGGATCTGTTGGACAAGTGGTCCGGATCGCATCTTCAGATGCATCGGCTGATAACCCTGTCTCCAAGGACCAGGGTGTCTCTGCTGTGGTGGCTGCAAAGTGCTCATCTTCAAGAGGGCCGCAGATTCGGCATACAGGACTGGGTCCTGGTGACCACGGATGCCAGCCTTCGAGGCTGGGGGGCAGTCACACAGGGAAGAAACTTCCAAGGACTATGGTCGAGTCAGGAGACTTCCCTACACATAAATATTCTGGAACTGAGGGCCATTTACAATGCCCTAAGTCAGGCAAAACCCCTGCTTCAAAACCAGCCGGTACTGATCCAGTCAGACAACATCACGGCAGTCGCCCATGTAAACCGACAGGGCGGCACAAGAAGCAGGACGGCGATGGCAGAAGCCACAAGGATTCTCAGATGGGCGTAAAATCACGTGTTAGCACTGTCAGCAGTGTTCATTCCGGGAGTGGACAACTGGGAAGCAGACTTCCTCAGCAGGCACGACCTCCACCCAGGAGAGTGGGGACTTCATCCAGAAGTCTTCCAACTTATTGTAAACCGTTGGGAAAGGCCACAGGTGGACATGATGGCGTCCCGCCTAAACAAAAAGCTAGAAAGATATTGCGCCAGGTCAAGAGACCCTCAGGCGATAGCTGTGGACGCTCTAGTGACACCGTGGGTGTACCGGTCGGTTTATGTGTTCCCTCCGCTTCCTCTCATACCCAAGGTACTGAGGATAATGAGAAGAGGAGTAAGAACTATACTCATTGTTCCGGATTGGCCAAGAAGAGCTTGGTACCCGGAACTTCAAGAAATGATCTCAGAGGACCCATGGCCTCTGCCGCTCAGACAGGACCTGCTGCAGCAGGGGCCTTGTCTGTTCCAAGACTTACCGCGGCTGCGTTTGATGGCATGGCGGTTGAACACCGGATCCTGAAGGAAAAGGGCATTCCGGAGGAAGTCATTCCTACGCTGATTAAAGCTAGGAAAGAAGTGACCGCAAACCATTATCACCGCAATTGGCGAAAATATGTTGCGTGGTGTGAGGCCAGGAAGGCCCCAACGGAGGAATTTCAGCTGGGCCGTTTTCTGCACTTCCTACAGTCAGGGGTGACTATGGGCCTAAAATTGGGTTCCATTAAGGTCCAGATTTCGGCTCTATCGATTTTCTTCCAGAGAGAACTGGCTTCACTACCTGAAGTTCAGACTTTTGTTAAGGGAGTGCTACATATTCAGCCCCCTTTTGTGCCTCCAGTGGCACCTTGGGATCTCAACGTGGTGTTGGATTTCCTAAAGTCACATTGGTTTGAGCCACTTAAAACCGTGGAATTAAAATATCTCACGTGGAAAGTGGTCATGCTGTTGGCCTTGGCTTCGGCCAGGCGTGTGTCAGAATTGAGGCTTTGTCATGCAAAAGCCCTTATCTGATTTTTCATATGGATAGGGCAGAATTGAGGACTCGTCCCCAGTTTCTCCCTAAGGTTGTATCAGCTTTTCATTTGAACCAACCTATCGTGGTGCCTGCGGCTACTGAAGACTTGGAGGCTTCCAAGTTGTTGGACGTAGTCAGGGCCCTGAGAATTTATGTTTCCAGGACAGCTAGTGTCAGGAAAACTGACTCGTTGTTTATCCTGTATGCACCCAACAAGCTGGGTGCTCCTGCTTCAAAGCAGACTATTGCTTGCTGGATCTGTGGTACGATTCAGCTTGCACATTCTGCGGCTGGATTGCCGCATCCTAAATCAGTGAAAGCCCATTCCACGAGGAAGGTGGGCTCTTCTTGGGCGGCTGCCCGAGGGGTCTCGG
This sequence comes from Pseudophryne corroboree, assembly GCF_028390025.1. Classification (NCBI taxonomy): domain Eukaryota; kingdom Metazoa; phylum Chordata; class Amphibia; order Anura; family Myobatrachidae; genus Pseudophryne; species Pseudophryne corroboree. The sequence goes on along the minus strand of NC_086447.1, from coordinate 573,022,415 downwards.
CTCTACAACTTTGCCGAGCAGCTACTTGGTCGGGGTCAAACACATTTGCTAAATTCTACAAGTTTGACACCCTGGCTGAGGAGGACCTAGAGTTTGCCCATTCGGTGCTGCAGAGTCATCCGCACTCTCCCGCCCGTTTGGGAGCTTTGGTATAATCCCCATGGTCCTTACGGAGTCCCAGCATCCACTTAGGACGTCAGAGAAAATAAGATTTTACTCACCGGTAAATCTATTTCTCGTAGTCCGTAGTGGATGCTGGGCGCCCATCCCAAGTGCGGATTGTCTGCAATACTTGTATATAGTTATTGTTTAACTAAAGGGTTATTGTTGAGCCATCTGTTGAGAGGCTCAGTTATTGTTCATACTGTTAACTGGGTATAGTACCACGAGTTATACGGTGTGATTGGTGTGGCTGGTATGAGTCTTACCCGGGATTCAAAATCCTTCCTTATTGTGTCAGCTCTTCCGGGCACAGTATCCTAACTGAGGTCTGGAGAAGGGTCATAGTGGGAGGAGCCAGTGCACACCAGGTAGTCCTAAAGCTTTCTTTAGTTGTGCCCAGTCTCCTGTGGAGCCGCTATTCCCCATGGTCCTTACGGAGTCCCAGCATCCACTACGGACTACGAGAAATAGATTTACCGGTGAGTAAAATCTTATTATTTGATGCATATGACTATATAAAAATGTAAATGTTCTCACATCTGCTTCATTGGCAATGTTTGTTTAACAAATTAACCAATTATAACCAGTTAATTATGTCAAGTAAAGCTAAACTAAATATTAAAATCTTTTTGCACTTTACAGTGATTTGGACAATTTAATCTACATGTAAGTGGCCAGCATAACTATTCTAGTATAACACTGAATTGCCGGGCCCCATTGTATAACATAAGGGTCTCAAGCCTTAGTGCAAGAGAACCATCTGATGTCAGGGAGATCTCTGCATATGCTCACCTGTGAAAAGGTCACAATTACCACAATACGGCAATGGCAAGATTATCCTATATGTGGATACCCAGTTACTGCTAAATTACACCCAATCAGCCACTAGATGAGATATGACTTCATAAAACTCTAAATCTCCCATAATTGCATATGTATTCCCAGATGCATGTGCACTTAGCTAAAAATCAAAAGATCTATATGGAATTGGAACTGTGTGCAACTCTAAATCCGTCCCTGGGCCTAATTCATTTGAAATCCATCCAGCCATGTATTATGCTTTCTGTGACATACCTTCAGTTGAAGAGCAATTATACATAAAAACAATGAAAAGATACTTACATGAAATAATAATAAATGTTAGACCAGTCAGAACATTTTTAAGGCTCTTCTACATTAATGTGAGACTATAGGGCCTATTTATCATTCAATATTTGCACTATATTCTCCAAAAACACCTGTGTTCTCGGGATACCTGCAGATATTAAGTATAGTATCACCCCGATGTACCATGGAAGTACAGTATCTGCTGCAGTCCTTCCATTTCCAACATCACCTGCAGCTTTCATAGGTTTCTGTGGGGGCTGCAAAGCTGTCAGATTTAACAAGTTCTAGAATGCAAAGCCTACGTGCTACACTTCTGCAAAAACTGCCAGGAGACCACACATACACTGGAGTTCTGATAGAGGAGTGGAGAGACTGCTGATGTGGTCACTTCACCCCACACATTACAGGGATGGGCTCCTTTTGGGGACCATGTCCCTGCATGTGACCATTGATACATCCAGATGAATAGTGGCGATAAGAAATCAGTTATTGGGTCTGAAAGTCCATATTTGATGCATATGACTATATAAAAATGTAAATGCTCTCACATCTGCTTCATTGGCAATGTTTGTTTAACAAATTAACCAATTATAACCAGTTAATTATGTCAAGTAAAGCTAAACTAAATATTAAAATCTTTTTGCACTTTACAGTGATTTGGACAATTTAATCTACATGTCTGTGGCCAGCATAACTATTCTAGTATAACACTGAATTGCCGGGCCCCATTGTATAACATAAGGGTCTCAAGCCTTAGTGCAAGAGAACCATCTGATGTCAGGGAGATCTCTGCATATGCTCACCTGTGAAAAGGTCACAATTACCACAATACGGCAATGGCAAGATTATCCTATATGTGGATACCCAGTTACTGCTAAATTACACCCAATCAGCCACTAGATGAGATATGACTTCATAAAACTCCAAATCTCCCATAATTGCATATGTATTCCCAGATGCATGTGCACTTAGCTAAAAATCAAAAGATCTATATGGAATTGGAACTGTGTGCAACTCTAAATCCGTCCCTGGGCCTAATTCAGAGATGTATGCAAACTCAATGATTTGCGTACATCTCCGATGGTGGGGCGCATGCACAGGACCCTTTTTCACACACTCCCCCCTTGACAGGCAGCAGCTGTGTGGGGGCGGCGCCAGCCTCCATTGCGGAAAACGGAGGCATGTCGTTGAGGTCAGGGTCTGTGTCTTCTGACTTAGACTTCCTGGCCTCGGCTACTGAGCTGGGAGGACCAATGTGAGTAACCTCGGGGTTACACAGATGGCCCGATGCTGCGTCCTAAGCACTCGGATCTGTGATGCAGACAGGAAGCGTCTTTTTCAGATGTAAATGTCATGTGAACTGCGTCCATCTCTGAAGCTGGCCCACTGTCTGAAAGATGTTACAGTGGCTATCTCTTTCATTTGGAATTCTGATTCCAAACCTGTTTTGCATAAAACTAGTTTTAAAATTTGTGTAGTAGGTTTGGAATCAGGACATAAACGTACAAGTTATAATGTATATAAAGGGAACCTTGATTTCACTTTACACCAGTTATGGTTCATTACTGTGCATGCAGCATGTTCCCTGTATCTCTATTGACCATCTAAAATAATATAGGCTTTGTTGGAGCTTTCTCTCGTGTTTATTAATGGATTACAGGGTCTATTTATCAATAATATCATGTTCAATGTGCTCTGGAAGCGATATTGGCCCCAAAATTGCACTGCAGTATGGGCCAGATGAAAAGTGTTAAATAGCACGGTGATAAAGTACCAGCTGATCAGCTCCTAACTGTCATTTCTCAAACTCAGCCTGTGACATGACAGTTAGGAGCTGATTGTCTGGTACTTTATCTCCGTGCAGTTTATCACTTTTCAAGGCTTAGTACATCTCCCCCTATGTGATTGTTCCACCAGCATGTATGACTGAGCACCCGAAAGGAGCCCGCCCCAGTGATAACGGGACTCCTGCACATGTGTGGTCTAATTCTGTGATCTGTAGCCAACAGGCTGCCAAGTGCTAATGCCATCTTCAAGTGGAGTCATCCATCAGGGAGCACATTAATGGCAGGGCTGTACCCCTTTAACCAAGCACGAACGAGATAGTGACACCTTTGATTTCTGATGGTTCAATGTATATAATTACCTTTAGGCTGTGTGTATGAATTGTATTTCAAACATAACTGAATGTCAAGTATGTACACAAACTTTGTTTCATGCACAAAATATTAAAAATATTGTAGAAAATTATCTTCAGTCTGTTTGTATAGGCTTATTTTGAAATAACAAAAATCCAAATCCCGGCGGTCAAAATACAGACAACAATTGACAGTCGGTCAAAATACCGACAAGGTCAAAATACCGACATTCAAAATGTCGACAGGTCAAAAAGTTGACACAAGTTTTTCATTGTTTTGACCTTATCGGTGTTTTGATCGTCGGTCAATGGTTGTCGAGATTTGGACCATCGAGATTTTGATTGTAGGTAAATTGACCGCATCCCGTTTGTATAAGGTGTATATGAAACATAAATACATTCTGTGTTTAGACTTGGGTACTATCCCCAAGATATGTCATTACGGTATGCAAATATTCCAAAGTACAGAAAAATCTTATATCTAATATACCTCTGGACCCAAGTATTTTGGATACGGCAGACTCCAGCTGTACTACAATGGCGCCATTATTTGTCATTCTTATTGGTGTCTGTAATATAGTGCAAGAGAACAGTGCATGGAAATGATGGTTTTTATTCCCTTCTAGTATTGATACGTGATGTAGTCGAAAAGCGGATTGATGATTTCAGAAATTTGGAGTTAAAAGGCCCTGCATCACCAGACATATAAGAAAAAAAAAGACATTTGAAGGTAAAAATATATCATGATTTGGCACACAGGATGTATTTTACATGTATTTACAGTATAAGCAGATCATTGTATCATATATATTATACAAGGTAGCTGTGGAGGAACTTGTAAGTGGTGGAGCCCATCTCCTCCACCCCACTCCAAGGGGGTCATTCCGAGTTGTTCGCTCGCAAGCTGCTTTTAGCAGCTTTGCACACGCTAAGCCGCCGCCTACTGCTAATGAATCTTAGCTTATCAAAATTGCGAACGAAAGATTAGCAGAATTGCGAATAGACACTTCTTAGCAGTTTCTGAGTAGCTCCAGACTTACTCGGCATCTGCGATCAGTTCAGTCAGTTTCGTTCCTGGTTTGACGTCACAAACACACCCAGCGTTCGCCCAGACACTCCGTTTCTCTTGCCACTCCCGCGTTTTTCCCAGAAACGGTAGCGTTTTTTCGCACACACCCATAAAACGGCCAGTTTCCGCCCAGAAACACCCACTTCCTGTCAATCACATTATGATCACCAGAACGAAGAAAAAACCTCGTAATGCCGTGAGTAAAATACCTAACTGCATAGCAAATTTACTTGGCGCAGTCGCACTGCGGACATTGCGCATGCGCATTAGCGACTAATCGCTCCGTTGCGAGAAAAAAATACCAAGCGAACAACTCGGAATGACCCCCCAAGTTCATAATATGCCACTTGACAGGGAGAGGCAGAGGGTGATAGGGAGGGGCAGAGGGTGAAGGGCAGTGCGTAACGAGTTGAGGCAGACGATAGCAGAGGGAGGTAGTGGGTGAAAGAGAGGGCAGAGCGTGACAGGAAGAAGTAGCGGGTGATGGGCGAAGGGTGAAGGGCAGATGGTGACAGAGAAAGGCAGAGGGTGATGAGGAGAGGCAGAGAGTGACAGGGTTAGATATACTGGTGTCACATTTCAAAGTAATCACTGGCTTCTTACTCTGTTTGGCGTATTGATTCTAGGTGTATTAGGACACATCTGTATATAATTAATGGATACTTGATAAATAAAGGATAATAAAAAAATATAAAATAATACAATATTATATAATAAAAAAATGAAAGCAAATGTGAAGGTAGCCTGAGGCAACTGTTTTAGCATACTGTATACTGAATAATCATTGTTCAATAGGTCATTTAAGTCCATCTCCATTACATTTTCACTTCTTATCAGTGAAAGTAATTTGTTGGCAATTCATTCTTTCCCACGTCATTTTACAAGATTAGAAACAATTTTGGACACCGCCCTAAGGAGTCCTAGACAAAATGTATGGCACGCATTAGCTTCCAGCACAGAAATGCACAGTACTTTATATGACATAACTTATGATGTTAATAGAAGTCAGCAGTGTGCCGTGGAGTTTAGTCCACCCAGATAATATAACCACAGATTGGTTTATTAACCGATAAAAAGCAGGTGCAGAGTTATTCACTATGCAGTACGTACACTGTGTGCTTTATCTCCAGATGCAGCCCAAAACATGTTGGGTTAATACAGGTAGTATAGCATACCTTAGTATGGATATACAGTGTATATCCAATGGTGGCAGTGAGATAAATTACAGTATATAGCTAGCGGTGGTAACACAGTGGTAGTAGAGGATGGTTCTCACTGTATTAGACAGTCCCCATATAATAGATGCTCAGGTACACAGGCTAGTAGTGCACTTGGTCAGCGTCGGAGGCTGCGCTTCCAGCAGTTTTAGTCAGACAGAAGAGGATTCACTTCAGAGCACTCTCCTCCAACACTTGCTACTCAACTGGGACTGTTTGGAGGAGTTTGGCCTTTGGGTGGTGCTGATGAAGCATTCCGTCTTTCCTATACCATTTGAACACTCCTATTTCTTTTGTTTCTAGCCTGCTTTATATTTTCTGAACATCAGTCACTGAAACCTGAATACATGAAACAGTAGACACTCTTCTGCTGCAACAGTATTGGTTTTTAGTTGTTTGTTTTTACATAAAACTTAAGCTTAATTACATTAATTATTGTCTAAGCGTTTCATTTACAAAACATCAGTATTTGTACAAAACTCCAAGCCTGCAAGGCATGCATATATTTGTCGTCCCGGGAATATAATATAACTTCCATAGCTGGCATGGTAATTGCTTTCATCATTTCTGGTGTGCTTTGTGGACCTCTACCTCTGTTTCCAAGAATAAAATTAACATTTTTATTGTCTGTTCGCAATTTCATTTCTAATAGGAAACTACTGTGTCATATATTGGTGTTTATAAAAAAAAAAAAAAAAAACATTTAGTCACTGTCCATTTCCGTATTGGCAGCACTGATCCCTGTGCTGTGCCAAGTGAGGGCAGCGTTCAGAGATGTCATCAAGTTGTCCACTTAACTGGCATGGTCAGATTTCATGCGACTGCGCCGTCCCACCCTGTCCTCCCATTTTTGACGAGGAGATCCATTCTGCAGATGTGCATAATATAATGTTTCAATATTTAGAAAATACTTTTTAAACTTTATTAAATAAAATAAATTTTAAAAAACAATGTTATTAACAATTTTGAAGGGAAAAATCGTCAGTTAAGTGGTTAAAGGCCTGATTTGGATGTGGACGTAATGCTGATTTGTCTCAGTTGGACGATATTTTGCTCCTGTGCATGTACAAATAGTTTACTGTACATATGTGAACTGCGTTTGCGGTAGCTTATGCAGTTGCGTACAAAATTGCGATGATACGAGAAGACCACTGTGAATTGCAAATCTGGGTGGTGACTGGGAGGTGACCAAAGTGAAAGAACAATGAGGCTGTGCTGTGGGCGTGTTATGGGAGTGTTTGTGCATACAGCTACAGTATGTTCTCTTTTGCCGTACCGTTGCCACAGTAGCCATATTTAGATACAGTTAGTTGAATCTACGCAACTCAGGATTGACTAGAGCAGTCGATGTTGGCTTAATGTATCGTCGATGGTGAAGTGCACAGACTAGTCGGCGGATCTGCACAGTGCTTAGATAAGCAAAGTGGGCATTTCCAGTTTTGTTTTTCAGTCCGTCTCACGCTTGTACACACAGGGAATGCTTAAAGTAGCATTTGCATATTTCTCCTTCATCCACTAGGGGACACTGGAGAGTAGTTACAGTGGTAGTAACTGGGAACAGGCACTTTAAATTTTAGCAATGTGATTAGCTCCTCCCCTACTATGCCCCCCCCCTGCAAGCCAGTCTGTTTTATTGTGCCCAAGGGAGCTGGTACAGTCTTGGGTTTCTCCTGAAGAATTTTTTTTTTCTTTCCTCATTATTTTACACAGAACAGACTAGCAGCTTCTGCCTCTGCCAGTCTAAATCGTTGGAGTTGCCGGTGGGGTCCCCATCGCAGCTGCTTGCAGCTTGTGCTGGATCCCTGGCTGTAGCGACGGTGGCTCTCTGTAGGTCTGACCGGACACCGCTGCTCGCGGTGTGTGTCGGGGTCACCCTTTCAGCCACAAGGCCAGCAGCGCAGCAGTAAGTATGAACCCCGGCCACGGCTAGCAGACGGTGGGGTCTTTACAGGGTGCACACTCCGTTGGTGGTGAATACCGCTAACGCCGCTATGTTTGAAATAGGCGCCATAGCGGGGGGGAGGTGAGCTTACTCCCTGCTTGGACTCCCAGTGGCCCGGCGTCTCAAGCAGCACGCGCTGGCGGCCATTTTACCAGGCTGAAACGCTACAGCATCAGCGGAGTTTGCAGCACAACATTCCAGGCACTGTGGAGGTAATACAGACCTGATCGTAGCAAATTTGTTAGCAGTTGGGCAAAACCATGTGCACTGCAGGGGGGGCAGATATAACGTGCAGAGAAAGTTAGATGTGGGTGGGGTGTGTTCAAACTGAAATCTAAATTGCAGTGTTAAAATAAATCAGCCAGTATTTACTCTGCACAGAAACAAAATAACCCACCCAAATCAGTGTATTTCAGACCTGATCGTAGCTGCAAATTTGTTAGCAGTTGGGCAAAACCATGTGCACTGCACATGGGCCCTCATTCCGAGTCGTTCGCTCGGTAATTTTCATCGCATCGCAGTGAAAATCCGCTTAGTACGCATGCGCAATAATCGCACTGCGACTGCGCCAAGTAATTTTACAATGAAGATAGTATTTTTACTCACGGCTTTTTCTTCGCTCCGGCGATCGTAGTGTGATTGACAGGAAATGGGTGTTACTGGGCGGAAACACGGCGTTTTCGGGGCGTGTGGATAAAAACGCTACCGTTTCCGGAAAAAATGTAGGAGTGGCCGGAGAAACGGGGGAGTGTCTGGGCGAACGCTGGGTGTGTTTATGACGTCAAACCAGGAACGACAAGCACTGAACTGATCGCAGATGCCGAGTAAGTCTGAAGCTACTCTGAAACTGCTAAGTAGTTTGTAATCGCAATATTGCGAATACATCGGTCGCAATTTTAAGAAGCTAAGATACACTCCCAGTAGGCGTAGGCTTAGCCTGAGCAACTCTGCTAAATTCGCCTTGCGAGCGATCAACTCGGAATGAGGGCCATGGTTTTTCCCAACTGCTAACAAAATTGCTGCTACGATCAGGACTGAATTACCCCCTGTGAGCAGTTCAGTGGGGTGTTTGTTAGACAGATTGGGGAACGTTTGAGTCACCTGTAGATTATAATAAAAACGTGCCTGGTGCTGTACCATAGAGTGCAGGGCTTACAGGGCGGGTGTGACTATACTTCCTTACTAACCCCCCTTCTGTCTGTTCCTCACATTTTCTTGTTACTAACAGTGTGTGTGTGTGTGTGTGTGTGTGTGTGTGTGTGTGTGTGTGTGTGTGTGTGTGTGTGTGTGTGTGTGTGTGTGTGTGTGTGTGTGTGTCTGTGTGAAAATGCTGACATTGCAGGAAAAGGGTCCAAAGCAGCACAGGAAAATTTTCACATGTAAAAAATGTGCTGCAAAGTTCACAGGGACAGTCAGAGAATTCCCTGTTATGTGAGGATTGTGAGTCTGATTCATCTGCTCAACCCTCAACGCAACTGCAGGACGCTCCTGTTTGGACTACTCCGCTTACTGATGTAATGTCGCTGTTAAACAAGGAACTGGTGGCTTATCATCAAGATAGAGAAGCTTCCAGGTCCAGGTTGTCCAGAACCCTGAGCCTGCTTGGGCTTGGTCCCTGGCAAGATCAGTTGAGGGGCTCTCTAAGGCAATGATCCCTTCCCAAACCCCGTCCTTAATTACACCTTCCCAGGTTTCTAAAAAGAGGTTGCTAACCTCAGTGTTACATGACTCTGAGGATGATATTTCTCTATTGGAAGAGGGGGAATATGTACAGGACTCAGATGATGAACAAGTTTATGAGGAACCTGAACCACTGGCTCAGGGTATCGAGGTGCTTATTATAGCCATTCGTCTGGTGTTAAAGGTTGAAGAGGCGGTGCAGGGCACTTCACGTCCTTTGATGTTCGGCACCAACCAAAATCCGATAGCGACCTTTCCAGTTTCGGAAGAACTGGATGCGCCCCTGACTGCAGCCTGGAAACACCTGGATGCAAAACTTCAGGTATCGAGAATTTTTTTGTCTTCCTATCCTTTTCCCGCAGATAGCAGAAAACAATATGAGACCCCTCCAATTGTAGACCCTTCGGTGTCTCGTCTGTCCGGTTCCGGGAGCAACATCGCTGAAGGAACCATCAGACAGAAAGTTGGAGACTACCTTGAAGACGATTTACCCGGCGAGGGTTTTACATCGCCCGGCACAGGTAGGTTGTTGTGTCAACAAGGCTATGGAAGCCTGGGTGGAAAAACTGTCCTCAGGTTTGCGTGACGATTTGCCTCCTGATCATCTAATACCTTTGGCAGAACATATTTGCGAATCAGCGTTATATCTCTGTGAGGCCTCCAAGGACATCTGTATCCTCGGAGCCAGAATTTCTGCTTTGGCTATCTCGGCCCGCAGAGCTCTCTGGCTGCGGCAGTGGCAGGCGCATGCTGAATCCAAGAGAGCAGTAGAGGCATTGCCTTTTACGGGAGAGGTCCTTTTGGTAAGGAACTTGATACCTGGACTTCTCAAGCCACTGGGGGTAAGTCGACTTTTCTACCTACAGCTGCTCCGGCTCCTCACAGGACCTATATGGGGCCTTCCTTTCAGTCTTGCCTTTCAGCCTGGGTCAGGGATCTCCTTACTCACAGTTACAAACTCGATTTTCAAATACAACCGCCTCAACGTTTCTTTACCACGGGTTTGCCAGCTTCCGACAACAAGAGTGTCATCTTGCAGGCGGCGGTCCAAAAACTCCTTTCCACAAAAGTGTTGGTCCCTGTTCCCTCACATCAATGGAAACAGGGCTATTACGCAAGCCTGTTTCTCATACCGAAGCCGGATGGCTCGGCCAGGCCAGTTCTGAACGTAAAAGAATCTCAATCTTTTTTTGAGAGTGTTCAGATTAAAAATGGAGTCCCTTCAGTCTGTTATTGCAGGTTTGGAAAAGAACAAGTTTATGGCGTTCTTGGATATAAAGGACGCCTACTTACATGTTCCCATTTGGCCTCCACATCAGGCTTTTCTCTGGTTCACTATACAGGAAGCTCATTTCCAATTCCAGGTCCTTCCATTCAGTCTCTCTTCAGCCCCCAGAGTGTTCACAAAGATCATGGCAGTCATGATGGCCCTATTTTCAGTGTAGGGAGTGACAATTGTCCCCTATCTGGACGATCTGCTGCTAAAGGCCCACTCTGTAGACCAGTTGCTTCAAAATGTCCGGTTGACCCAAGACCTTCTGATTTGGCATGGGTGGATCCTGAACTTCCCGAAATCTCACTTATGCCCCTCGCAACGGTTACTGTTCTCGGGGATGATCTTCGACACGGTCCATTAGAAGGTATTTCTTCCGCAGGACAAGATCCTCTCTCTTCAGACGTTGGTGAGGTTGGCCCTTCAACACCGTCGGGTATCAGTGTATGTATATCCACCTCCTGGGGAAGATGGTGGCGACGTTCGAGGCCATTCAATACGGATGGTTCCACTCAAGGCCCTTCCAGCTGTGTCTCCTACATCAGTGGTCCAGGTGTCATCTATTTCTTCATCAGCGGGTGACATTGTCTCCAAAGGCACGGTTGTCTCTCTTCTGGTGGCTAAATTCGACTCATCTGTTGAAAGGAAAACGGTTCGTCATTTGAGACTGGACTCTCCACACCACAGATGCATGCTTGCGGGCGTGGGGGAACTGGACCACAGGTTTCAGGGGAGCTGGTCATCCAACGAATCCGCTCTCCCGATAAACATACTCAAATTACGTGCAGTGTACAACGCCCTACTTCAGGCAGATCACCTGCTTCGCGGTCAGGCAGTCAGAGTTCAGTCAACACCACAACGGTGGCATACATCAACCGTCAGGGTGGCACTCGCAGCCGTGCGGCGATGAGAGGTCACCAACATCCTCCTCTGGGCAGAGAAAAACGCTCTGGCCTTGTCGGCAATCTTCATTTCACGGTTGGAAAATTGGGCGGTCGATTAGCTCAGCTGCTGGGACATGCACCCAGGAGAGTGGACACTCAATCCTCAGGTGTTTCTTCAGCTGGTTTGCCGGTAGGGAAGACCACAGATTGACCTTATGGCATCACGCCTGATTCACCAGCTGCCTCTTTACTACTCTCGGACGAGAGACCCGGCGGCAGCAGCTGTGAATGCCCTCATGGCTCCTTGGAACTTTCTCCTTTCCCGTTCCTACCTCGAGTTCTGCAGTGCATAAAAGAGAGAAAACATGCTGGTCCTCCTAGTGGCTCCAGATTGGCCACACAGGACTTGGTACTCGGCCCTACACCTTCTGTCAGTAGTGGAGCCTTGGCCCCTACCACTACGGGACGATCTACTACAGACTTACGCAGGCTACATTTGATGGCATGGCTATTGAGAAGCCACCTTGAGGAGGAAGGGGATTCCTCATAAGGTTATAGCTACCATGCTCCGGGCTCGGAAGTCAGTCACATCGTCTCACTACTACTGCATTTGGAAAGTTTATGTGGCCTGGTGTGAACGACAAGAGTTTTCTCCTACGGTTTTTCATTTAGCAGGTTTCTCGGCGAGACTGAGACTGGGCTCGCTAAAGGTTCAGGTCTCTGCTCTTTCTGTTTTCTTCCAGAGGAAATTAGCTTTGCTTCCGGAAGTTCAGACCTTTTTTCAGGGGGTTCTCCGAATACAACCTCCCTTTCGCCCTCCGACTGCTCTATGGGACCTCAACCTGGTCCTCTCTTTTCTACAGTCTCTGTTATTTGAGCCTCTTGAGTTGGTGGAGATGAAATATCTCACCTGGAAAGTGATCCTTCTTCTGGAGCTCTCTCTTGCCGACCCCCTCACCTGGTGTTCCATGAGGATAGAGCGGAGCTTTGTACTCACATGTCGTTTCTCCCAAAAGTGGTTTCCGATTGTCACATCAATCAGTCGATTGTGGTTCCGGCCCTCTCATCGGATTCACTGGATTCCAAATTTTTGGATGTTGTCAGGGCGCTGAAGATCTATGTGGATAGGACTTCTGCTATTCGAAAGTCTGATTCCTTATTTGTTCTGTATGATGCCGCGCGTCCTGGATGGCCGGCTTCCAAGCAGATATTAGCCCGTTGGATTCGTCTGACTATCAGACAAGCTTATTTGGCGGTTTCTCGGGAACCTCCTGCTTCCATTTCGGCGCATTGTACGTGCTCTGTGGGACCCTCATGGGTAGTCGCCCACTGGGTTTTCATGACTTCTTTATGTCGCGCGGCCACTTGGTCAGGCCGACATACATTTATCAGGTTTTACAGGTTTGATACTTTTGCGGCCTCTGCATCGCAGTTTGGCTGTGCAGTTTTGCAGGGCTCTCAGCGCTCTCCCACCCGTCATGGGAGTTCTGGGACGTCCCCACTGTAACTGCTCTCCAGTGTCCTCTAGTGGATGAAGGAGAAATCAGGATTTTGGTACTTGCCAATAAATCCCTTTCTCCAATTTCACAGGGGACACTGGACGCCCACCCGGCGCTGTTTTCCTGCCTAGTTCACTTCTCTGTTTGCTTGTCACTGAGTGACTGCTTGTTTTGTTCATTTCACCTTCACTGCAGTTGTTTGTTTCACAAGTTTCCTTGTGTGTTGTCTTGTTTTATGTGACTTAGTTAACCTCCTCTGCTTTAACGTTGGTTTCTTCCAGCTCTCCTCGGCACAGATTTAGTTAGACTGGCTTAGAGGGGGACATGGTAGGGGAGGAGCTAGTCACATTGCTAAAATTTAAAGTGCCAGCTCCCAGTTACTACCTACTATATCCCCACTGTAACTGATCTCCAGTGTCCCCTAAGGAATCGGAGAAAGGGATTTATCGGTAAGTACCAAAATCCTGATTTTTGCACTTCAACTACGTATGGGATCGCAGTAATGGTACCAATTGCGTTCACTCCTGAATCAGGCCCTACTTACCACACATGCTCGTACGGGATCGCAGTAGTGGCTCCATTCTCATCCACATCTGATTTAGGCCTTATATACCACACATGCTCGTACGGAATCGCAGTAGTGGCTCCATTCTCGTCCACGCCTGAATCAGGCCTTTTATACCACACATGCTCATACGGGATTGCAGTAGTGGCTCCATTCTCGTCCACCTCTGAGTCAGGCCCTATATACCACACATGCTCATACGGGATCGCAGTAGTGGCTCCATTCTCATCCACATCTGATTTAGGCCTTATATACCACACATGCTCGTACGGGATCGCAGTAGTGGCTCCATTCTCGTCCACCTCTGAATCAGGCCCTATATACCACACATGCTCATACGGGATAGCAGTAGTGGCTCCATTCTCGTCCACCTCTGAATCAGGCCCTATATAACACACATGTTTGTACAGGATCGCAGTAGTGGCTCCATTCTTGTCCACCTCTGAATCAGGCCCTATATACCACACATGTTTGTACAGGATCGCAGTAGTGGCTCCATTCTGGTCCATCTCTGAATCAGGCGCTATATACCACACATGCTCGCATGGCCTAATTATTTAGACACGGTGTGCTGAAACCTTCCTTGGTCCTCACCAGCAGACAGCTGCATGTTTTACGCAGCACAGGTGAATGTATTTCACATTGCTTCCACTGGGTACTAAACCACACTGCTCCTATAAGAATATTCAGATGACATACGTTATTAATAACTTTGTTTGAGAGTCAAGGTATATTTATAAGAATAATACTAATTTAATAAACAATATTTATATTATAAATATTATTAAAAAGTATTTTCCTTTTTTGCAGGAACATCAGTCTACATCTTTGTCTCCAGAATGCAACAAACATCAATATATAGACTCAAACAACACAATGGAAAAGATAAATATATATTCTGCAAGAAAAAAGATGAATAAAGAACACTATTTTATTGACTAATGCATTTGTGCTGCTTCTCACAGCAATATTAAAATCAAAACTAAAAATATATATACCCATGATAATGGTTCATTCATTAGTATTTATTAAGCTGGCCATTCAATCTGGTCTACCCTTAGCCAAGCTACAGAATCTATGGGTGATTAGGCAAGATGCAGACATTCAGCATGCAGGCTGATTGACCATATGATTTCAGGTATGTTAGTCTAGCCAGAAGTCGACCATACACACGGGCAATAGCAGACATCATCACTCCTCACGAGACTGCATTTACTGACATGCACAGTAATTATCTTATCATTTTGAGCCCATACACATGCACATTTCTTACCAAATTTAAATGCCTGATATCCAAGGCAGTATTGTAACATGAGTAACCAGCATTAGAAATTGCCTTTATGTAATTAGAGCATAGATTCTTAAACTCAGTCCTCAGGACCTTTAGCAGTTTGTTTTTCCAGGGCTCCTCACAATCGCAAGTGAAATAATCAGCTCCACCTGTGGCTCTTTTAAAATGTGTAAATGAATAATGAATATACCTGTGCACATGCCAGGTGACTTAGAAAACGTAAACTGTTTGGGGACCCTGAGAACTGAGTTTGAGAACCTATGGATTAGACCACAGCTTCCCCAACTCGGTCCTCAAGACAACCGTAAGGGCCTTACACATTTAAAGATCTGCGGCCGACGGGCGACCCGGCGGCGGGGGGGGGCAGTGACGGGGGGAGTGAAGTTACTTCACTCCCCCCATCACCCGGCTCCATAGAAGTGCAGGCAAATATGGACGAGATCGTGCATATTGGCCTGCATGCACAGCCGACGGGGCACCAGCGATGAACGAGCACAGGGCCGCACATCGTTCATCGCTGGTGATTCCACACTCAAAGATATGAACGTTATCTCTTTCAATAATGAACGAGATCATTCATATCTTTGAGGATTATCGGCCAGTGTGTAGGGCCTATAACAGTCCAGGTTTTAAGGACAACCATGCTTGGTCACAGGTGACTTAATTAGCTCCTCAGTCAATATGATTTAACCATCTGTGGTCAGACATGAATATTCTTAAACCTGGACTGTTAGGGTGCTTTGAGGACAAAGTTTGGGAACCACTAGATAAGACAAACTACAAGAGGGCTTTTTTCTGATGTGTCCATTGTGAAAGTAGTGCTAACAGAGGTGTTGCTAAGTGATCCCTTTGGAGAAAGCAACATAAAATAGCCACAGTTGGGCTGTTTCAAAGTGGAAGTAAAAGGAGTTGGGGGGTTTTTTTGTGTGTATTTCTGCATATAAGATACTGTACATGCAAGATGCGTATTCCTTTGCATAGACAGAATATGTGGCTATTTTCCGTCAAGTCATCATCATGACTTGAGTACTTGCACCTTCATATAGCATGTTATTGTTTCCAAACTGCATTCTCACATTTGCTCTTATTTTCTGAGCTCACTCTGAATTTACAAACAATACGTTAAGCAGATGGGTGTGAATTCACCCCTGCATCAGTGTGTACTGTTTTTGTGTGTAATTCATGTAGAAAACAAGAAAATGTTCACTGACGTCACATTCTGAATGACTTATTACCCCTTTATCCACCCTTCATAAATACTACAGTAGGTTCTGCTTACTGTACATTGATATGACTGAACAAAATAAACAGAAAAATGGCAATATTGACCTTTATCTCTCTCCACTTTATGACTCTTCAAGGCTTAACACATCTCCCCCCGAGTGAAAACAATCTTTAAAAGGCTTCTGTTGTCTCTCTGGGAAATCGGCCATAGTGTCAAACCACTTTATAAATGTGGGCATGATGAATGTTGGAGAAAAAAAAACCACACCCAACTCTGCTCTATGAAATCGCAACGTATATACTTTATTCTAATTTCTGCTGCTTTAAAAAAATGTCCGAGTTCGTCCGACATCCCGCACCTCCAGTAAACTTGAACGCTATTATATCTCACCTATTATTTGTATTTACAAAGAAGAACTGAAACCTCAACAAGTGGAATGGCTTTTTCTAGTGGTTCCAATTTCTGCCGTAGCACCCTGGGGTTCCTCGGGGCACTTGCAGGGGTACCCTGGGTTGGGAGGTCTAGGACCAATTCAAATTATTTATTTTCCGTGCAAAAGGCAAAACCAATGCTTGTGGCTTCCATCATAAAATATGTGGACAAAAAGAAGTGAATCCTATCCCTCATCCCACAACTGAACCTAAGGATGATATATAAACACAATTTACTTAATTTTATATTTTTTTTCTGAATTTCTCAATAGGAAACCTTTGGTCTAAGGATGCCATGAATTTTTTTTTATTCTCTAGGACGCCATAATTTTTAAAAAAGTTTGGGAACCACACCTTATTACATAGTAACAACACATTTGCATGTAGAATCTTAAGTAAATTGACAGTTTTAGATGGAAATTTGCATGTAGAGTGCTACATACAGTACATGTTATGTGGGTGCTTTTACTGGGCCCAGGGCTAATGACACATTGGTGACTGTGGTATCAGGACATATCTGTTGGGGGTGTTACTGTGCCATAGTGGTGATGGACACAGTGGATGTGCCTGTGTAGTAATCTTTCTCATAAAAACCTTTTATGGTACCTCCTGTGCGAGTGGCAGAGGAAATACCTCCGCAACAATGGAAAGCATGTGATGTAGGAGAGTCCCCTCAAATAGGGATGATTGGAGGTATGCACCCTGTCAGAATCAGGTAGGTTGGTGGGTAATTAGCGACCCCACACCCATTATTCAAAACAGATGGAAAAACTGTATCCTAAGTAGGTGTCGTATTTTCTAAGTATAGCAGTGTGACAAATGATTTGAATTGATTGTCTGTGCATGTAGCCTACATTATAACATGGCCTCATGAAGTTAATTTTACAAGGGCTGGTGTGTAAACCAAAGAGCAACTTTCACCTGAATATACTATGCACCCGAATGGACGTGCTCTCTAACATCTAAAAAGATGCAAAATTAAAAGTTTCTTTAATCGATACTGCAATGTGTAATCAATTAAAGGAAATGTAAATTGAGTAAATAAATATTCCACCTAATAACCAATACTTAAAAGGAGAGACTTTCTGGCCAAGCTATTTTCTGTATATAGGGGGTCATTCAGCTTGCATCGCGATGCAAGCGTATTTTTTGCAAATGACCCCCATGGACACATGCATAGGTCCTGTCCTGCGCATGCACTTGCATTTAATATGGGTGACCCACAGTAATTGTGAACGCCTCTACCTGTCACGTTCATGGGGCAGCATCGCTCCGTTTTCTAGGCAGAAATGATGGAGGTCGATGCTTAACCAATGGGGGCATGGCGGCGCGAACAGGGGGCTTGGTGTTGGCATTTTCGGGCAGCTGCATGTCGTCACACGTAGCAGCTCCGAACTAAAAAATGTTGGCGGGTCTCCTACCATCGTAGCCAGGCTGCGCCGGCAGGAGGCCTCCACAATTTCAGCGATCATGCTGTAATTGTGAAACGATCGCAATTTCAGTGTGATCGCAGTGGGTGGGCAGCCTTGCCGTGCGATGGGTGTTCCCCAGCATGATTCAAAGGATTGCAAATTCTGCTGAAAAGCGGAATTTGCAATCCTTACTGAATAAACCCCATAGTGGGGAATTTAGTATACCTACTGAAGTACTCCTTATTAACTCCAAGCATACAAATCTTATTTTTTTATGACTGGCGTTTAAGGGTCTGTAATTAGTACGGTAAATGTTTTAAAATATAAATCATCTATGAAGTTGTTAAAACAAAGCCTGGTAATAAAAATCCATTTGAAGTTTGAACTGGCTCAGTTCTCGTCCTTCAGTTCATAGACTATCCCATTTGGCAATGAAGACTGTTATTGCGGTGTATCGTCTTACTGGTGTAGACTGGGCTGTGACAGAGAGATGTATAAACCTTCTAAAGAGGACAGAGTTTCTTCACATTGTAAATTATGTTCCAGAGAGTATTGTAGGTACTAGTAATCCCCAAGGCCACCAAGACATCAGACAGGCTCCAACACAGGAGGCGGGGGTGGCATGTACTAACTCCTGAAAGGTAAAGAATCAAAGCATTCAGATACACGTGTATTTAATACAACACAGACAACATAGAGTAGACAATTGTCATTGGCCTTAACAAAGACATTCATTATTAATGAGGATAGTTGTTTTTAAAAAGTGTTTTTCTGCAGCAGGGTACACTGTGTTCCACAGGGAATACATTGGGCTGTAAAGCGAGATCTTGGATCCAGAGGCACCATCAGGCAAAGCTTTGACTGTCCCAGGATGCATTGGAGCATCCTCTATAACCACGCCTCCAGGCACTGAGAGCTCAGTCTCGAGTGGTGCCTGCAGGCAGCAGGTCACCTAACAGGCGGGCTGCACTGGGCAGCCCTGAAAAAGCTATAGAAGACTTCAAGGGATGTAGCACCATTATGTCACTGTGACATTCAGTGCTGCGTCTCCGTCACCTCCCAAGCGGCGTTGGATACTCCCGTGGCTCAGATCCCGGGTACTTGCGGCGGAGACGCTCTGGCTTAGGCACACGGTCGCAGACGCTCTCCTGGTTCATGTGCTGCTACGAAGGGAGGAGGTAAGAGGGTCCCCCAGTCGGGACCCGCCACAAAATCGCATTCCTGTTGCAGTCTAGGGAGACAGCCTGCGATGCTGGCGTGGACACTGTTATCAAGCAGGGACCCCAGTATATCCGCCAGGGCATAGGAGTACAGGTCAAGTGTACTAATGCCCCTATTGGTAAGGCTCCATAGAACCGGCGGTGAGGCCCAGCATAGGGGAGTCAGCACTTGACCTGTAGCTCCTCCCCCGGCCCAGGGCGCCATCTACTCGCAGATTTCCCTCCTTGGAGCTGCCTCACACTCTCCCTCAGTTTCTGACAGATGCTGGGCGCCATCTTCTGAGCATAGCTGCTACTAAACTCTGGGATTGCAGGGCCACCCCTGTAAAGCCGCTGTCCACAGCGCTGAGACTTTACAGACACTTGAGTATTCTACATGTCTTATTACAGACAGCGTTAGTTAAGAAAGAGTACTGCTAAGTTCGCTTAAATTACAAGGAAAAGCAATACATTATCACACTGTGGTTTGAGCCTCTGCGGCCGCTGCATATAACTATAACCGCTAAAATGTGTATATACGCTGCGTACACACGCCGGCACGTTATGCGCACAATATAACGACACGTGCGGCTTAGTACACCTTACTCGAAACAAGAATGGAATGCGACACCAGTAGTTAAATGTAATGTTGTGGTCCAACGCATCACCAGTATTTACTTGAATATATATATATATATATGTGTGTAAAAAGGGTACAACAATATACAGAGAAGAGCTACAACCAAGAATATATACGTTTAAATCGCGAGCGCTCCTGGATCCAGGACTCAGTCAGTCTTAGCAAGATGACCTTCAGAGAATAGAGACTGAGCCTGGTCAGGAGGCCTCTCTTTTATGCAATGTGTCCAAATACAGTACAATGGGAACTGTAAGCTCTTCTTTCCTAGGTCAGAGGGCAAATCATTTACAGTACATGAGGGGTCATAGGTTGGTTTGAATGAATGGGCGATGCTTGGTCCAGGTGTACTTGCAGATGTTCGTCACTGGGTTCCCGCCGAATATCATGAGTACAGTATTACAGCAGTTTGCGAATATTACAATTCTGTGTATATCTATACGCAGAAACATGCGATAAACTGGAAATAGCCACCGGAATGTAGATCACAAAATACTGTACACCTGGATACTAAACACTAAGACCTAATACTGCTCCATCACCTCACAACATGTAAAGCTGAATAGCTCTGTTGTTTTACCTTTTAAGTGTATGTAAGTTGCTGACAAAGTGTGTGGAAACTGTAAATTATGCACTATGTGAATAAAGTATTGAATATGTCTTTGTGGCTTTTCTGTGTGAATGCGTTTGCTACTGTATATACTCTTGCCATGCGTTAATACGCAAGGCCTGGATACGTAGCATGCGTGTATGCGTACTTACGGCGGCAATGCGCACGTACAGAGACCACTCTGCTTTGAGTTTGCACGTGTGTGTAATATTTTTGACTTTGACAGTCCACCCTTTGACAGTAAACAATAACTATCAGAACTGTCGCACTGAAATATTTTTTTTATTATTATGTTTAAACACGTAACTGGTGACCTAGACACACGTATGTATTAATTTCGTAAATCAGACATTGACTATAGTTGGGGAAGACAGGGAAGAGGATGAGACATCCTCTATATGCGCTCGGCAGTCGCGGGACCACTGGTTGGATGTGGGACGACATTCAACCTATAGAGTATGTTGGGAGAGTGCTATAGTTTATGATGTCTGATTTGCACGAACGTTGCATACACACATGTACCTACGTCTTTGCACACTGATGTTCGGATTCGGTAGAGGTTTTGCTGGGTAGAGGGAGAGAAAAACACAAACAAATGGTGAAATTCATTTACATTCCTATGACAGTCCTGTTTCTATCGTTGGGTCGTATACCAGATCTGCCGCATTTACAACGCACCCGCTCCATAGACCCATCAGGTTTGTATTGTGGTCAATATTTGAACACATTTAAATATCAGACCGATAATTATGACAACACCCAGGATACAGAGAAGAAGCTTCCCCACATTCGCGATCATTTCTTGTGCCCACTCTCCTAACCCAGAGAACCACTTGAGTGGGTTCAACCATGAGGCCCTTCCAGTCAATTCATTACCCACAGCCGCTAAAGTGAGATTGTGTTTCTTTCTAAACTCCCATTTTAACTGTAATATCTCATCCATCATTTGATCAATTAACTCTTTTGGGTCCTCAATACTGTTCGTAATATACGTACAGCACTTCACACCATATTGAGTTGCTAAAGTAACACAATACCCACCCGTCACAGCCGTGGCGTAATTCAAGACAATTCTGTGTTGTACCAATTCTTCTTGTAGGCCTGTAGCTCCCTACCCGTATACCTGAAGGTGTCGACATACATCTCAGTGATATTGTCTATCAAGTTCGCTACCGCATGGATATACCTAGAATTTATGATTCCTCTGGCAGTACGGGTGTTGTCTAAAGCATGAATAATCTGAATCCTGGTGGATTCATGAATCAAATTAGAGGCCGCTGGCTCTCCCCTATCTATGAGGTGTGTTCGTAGTGGGTGTGAGTATAAGGAGGCGGAGTGCTGCGGTTAATGTCTTTCATTTTGTCATGTGCAATGGTCATGATTTCTGGTAGTACTCTGCCAATGTAACATAACCCTTCAGAGCTCGGAGTAAACCACTTGTACGCCTTTCTTCCACATATGAAATAAGCGTCATCTGGGAGAACATAGGGGACAAAATGCATTAATATCATGTCACAGATAATTCTCACAAAGAAACCTGTCCCCAGTTTTTCCATCTGCTTGACACAAGTATCTGGCTGGATGATGTGTGCACAATATCCCTGAGACACTTTTCCAGCCCACATGGTTTTGACCCCACGTGTATACTTGTATCGGAAGTAACTCCCACTTGTGGCTATCCTACGTACAAGTTCAGAGTTGATGGGCTCCTCGTCAGCTCTGTGTGAGAAGGTCATTGTCTGATTATTCCACGTCACTTCCCAATTTCATGGTTTCCGGAAATTGGTTATGTTGAAACAAAGTAGGGATCTATCTACGTGGTACTGGTGGAGTTTTAGGCTAGGGGGTCTAGATATATTGTATTTTCTGTCCACCGGTCTCCCCCCATGCAATTCGAGTACCTCATTTACTGTTAATGGGTATGGCACGAACCCCAATTTACTTTGTCCTTGAGGTACTTGTGAGCACACCCAGCATTCTGTTTGGTTTAAGATCGTACCCACTAGTGAGTGATAGTCACTCAAAGGATGTCCGTCAATATTGATATTATTGTTTGACTGACATCTCGATGCACTCAACTTCAATTATGGGGTCACAGTACTTACATATGCAGTATTCATCAGACAACAACCCCTCACATTGTCTCCGAACTCCGTGACTACCAGATCTCTAACTTATACCAGCTTTGACCAAAGTGATAGACTGATCCTGGGATCCAGCTAATTCAACCTCTTCATCAGAACCCATTCCAGATCCTTGTTCAACTTCTCGGGGGCCCTTGCAAAAACACATTGTCCTGATCAAAAATAGAGTCACATTCAAAATCCAGAATAGGGCTAACAGTCTTTTGATGCAGATCCATTTCGAGGAGAGGAAGGGAAGAGAAAAAAAAATGAGGAGGGGGGTGTTGGAGAGGGAAAAGAAAAAAAAAATAAGATAACAGTCCTTAATTTTGTTTTTCACCACGCTCAGGTATAGTTCGACAGCTCTGCCTTCCCGTTTTCCCGGAACAGATTCTCCAGTGATATCAGGTTTTCTTCACCTTTCTCTTTCTCACAAGCTTTCTCCGGGTTAGCGACCTTCTTGCAGTGGGATGAGTGGACCCAAGTCTCTCTTTCGGCAACCTTCAGTATGTCGTGCTGGTCAACAAAATTTGATACGGTCCTTCCCACCTGTCTATTAGGCAACCTGAGCGTAGAAAATTTTGAATCATCACATAGTCCCCAGGTTCAATTTCATGACAGTTACTGTTTGGTAGGTCAGGAATCGCCAGTTTCAAATTCCTTTGCTGGTTTCTCAATTGCTGTCTCATCCTAACCAAGTATTGCACAGTCATCTCATTATTGCATTTCAGATCATCCTGGGGATCTATCATTACGTGGGGCTGTCATCCAAAAAGAATTTCAGAGGGTAATAGGTTAAGCGGTGACCTGGGAGTGGTTCTGATGCTGTACAACACTAGTGGCAATGCCTCCGGCCACAACAGTCCAGTTTCAGCCATCACTTTGCTCAGCTTGTTTTTTCATTCTCTCCACCTTCGCAATGGCCTGTGGTCTGTAGGGAGTACGAAGTTTGCTATTAATACCCATAAGTTTGCACATAACCTGAAAGACTTCATCTGTAAAATGGGTACCCCTATCACTTTCAATGATCTTAGGAATACCATATCTACACACAAATTCCTGCACAATTTTCTTTGCGGTAAACATGGCAGTATTTGTGGTGGCAGGAAATGCCTCTACCCAGTTTGAAAAAACATCAGTGCACACCAATACATACTTCAAATTCCTACAGGGTGGTAGCTGTATAAAATCAATTTGTATTATCTGGAAAGGTCCGTCTGTAGGAGGGATATGGGATGGCTGTTGGTATTGTCTTACCAATGTTCTTCCTCAAGCAAGCAAGATGTCATTGCTTTCTTGCTTGCCTGAGAAGAGAACCCTGGTGCACTCCAAATTGCTCAGATGAGTCAGACCATGTGCCGCTTCAGCTAGGCTTGGGTGATACGCCCTGGGGGCCACTGGCTTACCTTGTCCATCTCTCCAGAGTCCTTAGGACTCCTGACCATATACCTTCCAGACCGCCTTCTCCTGTAGGGAACACAAATCTTGCATCTCAAGATTTGAATGTCATCAGTTGTGTGATGATACTTTGTGTAGTGGTGCTTGTTGCCGATTTAGCAACTTCGTCCGCCCGGCTGTTACCAAAGTGAAATTGGGTCTTGGTTGTAAGTGTGTGCTTCACACTTGATAACTGCCACTCTGTTGGGTTCCTGTATGGCCGTCAGCAGTCTTTTGATGTGTGACACATGCGCCACAGGTGGCTCGTGTTCTTGTCTAGGGGGGTCTATACTTACTGTATGTCTCTGTGTTCCTACAATCTCTGGCAAAATGTCCCTCCCTCTGGCAATTATAACATTTTATTGACCTTCTCCTGTCATTAAAGGTCTAGGGTATCACTGACCTGGTTTGGGAGTGTTGTGGACTCGGGGCTTCTTCCGATGACCGGGAAGAGGAACCGCCACTGGGTCGTAGTAGAGATGGCCGGATGTAGGTCTTCCTCATGCAGAACTAAGACGGCAGGCGGGAGGCCCAGAGGAATTCTTGTAGGTCTCCTGTAAGACAAGACTTGTAGAAATAATGAAGGCTGGGGTACTGAGATATTGGAGACACTGTGGTATTGAAGGCACTGAGGTACTGGGAGTACAGGGAGTGCTGGGAGACCCTTGGAGGCACGGAGGTGTTTGGAGGCACGGAGGTGCTTGGAGGCACGGAGGTGTTTGGAGACACCGAGGTGTTTGGAGGGACGAGGTGCTTGGAGGCACGAGGTGCTTGGAGACACGGAGGTAACTGGAGGCACGGAGGTGCTTTGAGGCGCGGAGGTGCTTGGAGGCACGGGGTGCTTGGAGGCACGAGGTGCTTGGAGGCACGGAGGTGCTTGGAGGCACGGAGGTAACTGGAGGCACGGAGGTAACTGGAGGCACGGAGGTAACTGGAGGCACGGAGGTGCTTGAGGCGCGGAGGTGCTTGGAGGCACGAGGTGCTTGGAGGCACGAGGTGCTTGGAGGCACGGAGGTGCTTGGAGGCACGGAGGTAACTGGAGGCACGGAGGTAACTGGAGGCACGGAGGTAACTGGAGGCACGGAGGTGCTTGAGGCGCGGAGGTGCTTGGAGGCACGAGGTGCTTGGAGGCACGAGGTGCTTGGAGGCACGGAGGTGCTTGGAGGCACGGAGGTGCTTGGAGGCACGAGGTGCTTGGAGACACGGAGGTAACTGGAGGCACGGAGGTGCTTGTAGGCACAGGATGCTTGGAAGCACAGGTTGCTTGTAGGCACAGGATGCTTGCAGGGACAGGATGCTTGGAAGCACAGGATGCTTGCAGGGACAGGATGCTTGGAAGCACAGGATGCTTGCAGGGACGAGGGAGCTCTGGATCATAGCTTCCACAGGAGAAACGAAGATACTCAGGCATCGGATCTCTGCCTGGTATCTGATTTTAAATTCCCCGCCCTAGCCTGATTGGCGGAGCAGGCAGGTGACGTCAGACCTGCTCCGCCTCCTTGCCCTTGCTTGTGATGGCGGCGCCCTTGCTTCCGGGAAGCCGCCGGAGAGCAGCGCCGACCCGCCGCTGAAGCCGGAGACTGACAGGGGAAGAGAGGCGCCGGGCAGACCAGGCCACCCGCAGGGACAAGCGCGGTCGCCGCTGCCCGAGGTTCGTGACAGTACCCCCTCCTCCAGGAGTGGCCCCTGGACACTTCCCGGGCTTAGTCGGATGTCTGGAGTGGAAGATCCGAATCAGACGAGGAGCCGTTACTTCAGTAGCCCCAATCCAACTTCTCTCCTCAGGTCCATAACCCTTCCAGTCCACCAAGTACTGTAATTTTTTATGAAGATAACGAGAGTCCAGAATAGCTTTGATTTCAAACTCCGCTCCAGCTTCTGCCACTACGGACGTTGGCCTTGGGAGTGCTGAGTGGAATCGATTCAGTATGAGGGGACGGAGTAGAGAAACATGGAAGGCGTTAGGTATGCGAAGATGGGCAGGCAAACCCAGTTTACAGACCACAGGATTTAAGACTTGTAGCACAGGGTAAGGACCGATGAACCTTGGAGCGAATTTCATGGTGGGCACCTTCAACCGGAGATTCCGTGTGGACAGCCATACCCTGTCCCCAACTTTATATTGAGGTGCGGCTTGCCGTTTCTTATCTGCAAAGAACTTGTACCGAACAGAAACCTGCTTAAGATTAGCATGAACCTTTCTCCAAATTTGTCCAAAGTGTCGTAGAGTGGACGCTACAGCAGGAACCTCTATTATCGGAAGGCTTGGAAATTCCGGAACACGGGGATGGAACCCGTAGTTGACGAAAAATGGTGATTCCCCAGTGGAAGAATGAAACAAATGGTTATGGGCAAACTCCGCCCAAGGCAACAACTCCACCCAGTTGTCCTGTGAAGGAGAGAGATACAACCGAAGAAAAGTCTCTAGATCTTGATTGACTCGTTCCGTTTGTCCATTTGTTTGGGGATGATAAGCCGACGAAAACTTAAGTTTAATGTGTAGAGTTGAACAAAGGGCTTTCCAAAACCTGGCGGTGAACTGTACTCCACGGTCAGAAACAATCTCTTGTGGCAACCCATGCAAACGAAAATGTTCTCGGATAAACAATAGAGCCAGTTTCGGTGCTGTCGGAAGACCAGTCAAGGGCACAAAGTGTGCCATCTTCGAAAAACGGTCAACGATAACCCAAACGGTGTTGCAACCCTTGGAACAGGGCAAGTCAGTGATGAAGTCCATGGAAATGTGAGTCCAGGGTCTCACAGGGATAGGCAGAGGACGAAGTAACCCTGCAGGAGGCAGACGAGGAGATTTATGTTGTGTACATTGGGGACATGAATTAACGCAATCTTGTACATCCTTCCTCATGGTGTTCCACCAGTAAGACCTTTGCAGAAACTTGTACATCTTCTGAGCGCCGGGATGACCGGAAAACTTGGAGTTATGGACCCACCGTAGTATTCCTGGGCGGAATCTAGCTGGTACGGACATTCTTCCAGGAGGAGGAGCTGGAGTAGTTAAAGCAGCAGAGACAGAAACTGGATTCAGAATTAAACCCCGCTCCGGAGGTTCATCCTCGTCTGTGGGAACCTGTGAACGGGAAAGCGCATCTGCTTTAATATTGAGAGTCCCGGCACGGTACTTGATAATGAACGAGAATCGGGAAAAGAAAAGTGCCCATCTCGCCTGGCGAGGATTCAAACATTGTGCGGATTTGATGTACAGTAAATTCTTGTGATCCGTGTAGATGGTAAACACATGTTTAGCCCCTTCTAGAAGATATCTCCATTCTTCCAAGGCAGATTTGATTGCCAAGAGTTCCTGGTCTCCAATAGAGTAATTTCGTTCGGCTGGAGAGAATTTACGAGAGTGGAAGCCACACGGATGTAATTTCTTATCAGAGGAATGCTGGGAGAGGACAGCCCCCACCCCGACTGAAGATGCATCAACTTCTAAGAAGAAGGGTTCCTCGAAATTTGGTTGTTGGAGAACTGGAGCCGTCGTGAAAGCTAACTTTAAGCGAGAAAAAGCTACAATGGCTTCCGGAGGCCACAAACTAGGATTAGAACCCTTTCTCGTCAGGGCAGTAATGGGTGCAACAATGGTGGAGAAACCTTTAATGAATTTCCTGTAGTAGTTCGCAAAGCCCAGGAACCTTTGTATTGCTTTCAGGGAAAGAGGCTGAGTCCAATCACGAATGGCCGACAACTTTTCCGGATCCATGCGAAGCTCCGTCCCCGAGATGACATAACCGAGGAACGGAATAGATGTTACTTCAAAGGTACATTTGGAAAGCTTGGCGTAGAGATGATTCTCTTGTAAACGGTGTAGCACCTCTTTGACTTGAGTCCTGTGTTCGACAAGATTCTTGGAAAAAATCAGTATGTCGTCCAGATATACCACAACGCTCTGATACAGCATATCACGAAAGATTTCGTTGACGAATCCCTGGAAAACCGCGGGAGCATTACTAAGACCAAACGGCATCACCAAGTATTCGTAATGCCCATCTCGGGTATTAAAGGCAGTCTTCCATTCATCCCCCTCTCGGATGCGTATAAGATTATAAGCTCCTCTCAAGTCGAGTTTTGAAAAAATGCGGGCACCACGAACCCTATCAAATAACTCTGTGATTAGTGGCAAGGGGTATTTATTCTTAATAGTAATGTCGTTTAGGCCGCGGTAGTCGATGCATGGTCTCAACCCCCCGTCCTTTTTCTTCACGAAAAAGAAGCCTGCACCAGCAGGGGAGGAAGAGGGGCGAATGAATCCCTTGAGCATATTGGACTTAATATACTCCGACATGGCTTGAGTCTCGGGAAGAGACAGAGGATATGTGCGACCACGAGGTGGCGTCTTCCCTGGGACAAGGTCAATAGGGCAGTCCCAAGGCCTGTGAGGTGGTAACAGGTCAGCAGCTTGTTCCGAAAATACGTCCTTGTACCCTTGATATGCCTCCGGAATGTGCTCTTCATCCGTTTTGGAGGTAACACGGAGCGGACAAACAGGAGTAAGACAATTAGTGTGACAAAAGGAACTCCAGGACAGAATTTGTGACGACTTCCAATCGATGTGGGGGTTATGACTTTTCAGCCAAGGCATTCCAAGAACCAGATCATGGGGCATTTCTGGGATTACCAAGAGTTCCAAATCTTCCTGATGTAGAGCCCCGACCCGCAGCTTAACTGGCCCCGTGCGCCACATTATGAGACCTTTGGAAATTCTAGTCCCGTTGATAGCCGTCAGTGAAATTGGCCGCTCGATAGGCCGTAACTTTAAACCCAAACTTTGGGCACAGAAGGAAGAAACGAAGTTCCCTGCAGCTCCGGAATCCAATAGGGCTTCACAAGACCTGGAGACTGAATTGGAGACTAGAGTTACTGGAAGCAAGCAGTCCGAAGTTGGAGAAGCTTTTGTCGTAACTCCCAGCTTGACTCCTCCGGAACAAGCTAGGTCTGCCCGTTTCCCGGACGGACTTTACAAGATTTAAGAAAATGATCTGCGGCTCCACAGTAAAGGCAGAGTTTACCCTCACGACGACGCTGTCGTTCTTCCGGAGACAGTCGGGAGCGGTTAATTTGCATGGGCTCATCTGAGCTAGGTGAGGCCACCGGCCTAGGAGTAGGATTCCGGAACCTGGAACGATCCGAACGGTTACGTTCTCTTCCACGCTCCTGCATCCGAAGATCCACCTTGACGCAAAGGGAAATCAAATCTTCTAATGGATCCGGCAGATCTCTAGTAACCAGCTCGTCTTTCAGCCGGTCGGAAAGACCGTTCCAGAAGGCAGCTCTCAGGGCATCATTATTCCAGCGTAGTTCGGAAGCAATGGTCTGGAAATGAACCACGTACTGGCCCACGGAACGGGCGCCCTGCCGAACACGGAGCAAATCGGAAGAAGCAGTGGTCATTCTGCCGGGCTCGTCGAAAATCCTTCGAAAGGACGAGATGAAGTTGGTGTAGTTGGAAACCATGGGATCAGATCGTTCCCATAATGGAGACACCCAATCCAAAGCAGAACCTTCCAACAGAGAAATAATATATGCTACCTTGGACCGGTCTGTAGGAAAGTTGTGTGCAAGTAGCTCGAAATGTACCTCGCACTGGTTCAAGAAACCACGACAATTTTTGGGATTCCCATTATAGCGGGACGGAGTAGGCAACTGAAGGCGTGGAGTGACACCGGCCGATGGTTGAACATTGCTGGCAACGGCAACTGGTGCGACTGCTGGAACAGGAGCCGGAATTACTGAGGCCAGAGACGCCTGAATCTGATCCAGACGCCCGGACAACTGCTGGAGGTACTGCATCACCTGACCTTGTGCTGCTTCCTGACTTTGCACTCGAGAAGCCAGGTTCTGGATGGCACTAGAGTCCGTGTTCCGATCCCCCGAGTCCATGTGGCCTGAGTATACTATCACTGACCTGGTTTGGGAGTGTTGTGGACTCGGGGCTTCTTCCGATGACCGGGAAGAGGAACCGCCACTGGGTCGTAGTAGAGATGGCCGGATGTAGGTCTTCCTCATGCAGAACTAAGACGGCAGGCGGGAGGCCCAGAGGAATTCTTGTAGGTCTCCTGTAAGACAAGACTTGTAGAAATAATGAAGGCTGGGGTACTGAGATATTGGAGACACTGTGGTATTGAAGGCACTGAGGTACTGGGAGTACAGGGAGTGCTGGGAGACCCTTGGAGGCACGGAGGTGTTTGGAGGCACGGAGGTGCTTGGAGGCACGGAGGTGTTTGGAGACACCGAGGTGTTTGGAGGGACGAGGTGCTTGGAGGCACGAGGTGCTTGGAGACACGGAGGTAACTGGAGGCACGGAGGTGCTTTGAGGCGCGGAGGTGCTTGGAGGCACGGGGTGCTTGGAGGCACGAGGTGCTTGGAGGCACGGAGGTGCTTGGAGGCACGGAGGTAACTGGAGGCACGGAGGTAACTGGAGGCACGGAGGTAACTGGAGGCACGGAGGTGCTTGAGGCGCGGAGGTGCTTGGAGGCACGAGGTGCTTGGAGGCACGAGGTGCTTGGAGGCACGGAGGTGCTTGGAGGCACGGAGGTAACTGGAGGCACGGAGGTAACTGGAGGCACGGAGGTAACTGGAGGCACGGAGGTGCTTGAGGCGCGGAGGTGCTTGGAGGCACGAGGTGCTTGGAGGCACGAGGTGCTTGGAGGCACGGAGGTGCTTGGAGGCACGGAGGTGCTTGGAGGCACGAGGTGCTTGGAGACACGGAGGTAACTGGAGGCACGGAGGTGCTTGTAGGCACAGGATGCTTGGAAGCACAGGTTGCTTGTAGGCACAGGATGCTTGCAGGGACAGGATGCTTGGAAGCACAGGATGCTTGCAGGGACAGGATGCTTGGAAGCACAGGATGCTTGCAGGGACGAGGGAGCTCTGGATCATAGCTTCCACAGGAGAAACGAAGATACTCAGGCATCGGATCTCTGCCTGGTATCTGATTTTAAATTCCCCGCCCTAGCCTGATTGGCGGAGCAGGCAGGTGACGTCAGACCTGCTCCGCCTCCTTGCCCTTGCTTGTGATGGCGGCGCCCTTGCTTCCGGGAAGCCGCCGGAGAGCAGCGCCGACCCGCCGCTGAAGCCGGAGACTGACAGGGGAAGAGAGGCGCCGGGCAGACCAGGCCACCCGCAGGGACAAGCGCGGTCGCCGCTGCCCGAGGTTCGTGACAGTGGGTTTCGGTTGGTCATTCCTTTAAGTGCCAGTATACTCACCACCATCAACCTCTCCCCCTGTGCCTCCTTCCGTCTCAGAATGTTTTTGTCATGTTCCACTGTGGATTCCCTAAGGGCATCCACTGTTATCCCTCTCCAATTGGGCAGAGAGATCTGTACCCTGACCTTTAATGGCTCCCTGAGTCCGTCCATTAACACTGAGACAGGCATTCACCTCGTCTTTGATATTCTCGGTCCCAGTGTGCTTAGCCATTTCTGCTATCGCCCTGTGGAAATAGTCTGCTGCCAGTTCACTTTCCTTTTGTTTGATGGTAAATATTTTACCCCAATTCATCACTACCGGAAAATATAGTCCTAATTGAACATTATTATTTTTTTAACGTTCTCTTGGTTATATGCATCTATTAGAGGTTCATCTTTCTCTATTTTGCAATCATTTATACATTTTTGGTGGTCAATATTAGGTGGAAGGCACGCTCGCAACACAATCCGCCAATCTTTGTTTGTGGGTTCATGGGCATTACCCAGATCCCTGATGAATTTTTGACATTTGGCCAAATCCTTGCTAGGATCGGGGAATTCTGTAATGATTGACCGCCGTTCAGACCTGGTCCACGGGCAATACATTGTAATATTCCTCATGGGGGTTACCCCATCCCTTTCAGTTCTCCCATTGGCGACAGCTATTATGTGGACGGGGTGTAGCCCAACTATATCTCTTCTTTCTGAATCAACATGGGGATACACTGTCTCTTCATAATGGACGGACCCATACTTATCGGTAGCTCTGATCCCAGCCCTCTCACCTGAAGAGGAAGCAGTTGTTGCTCTTACCGGTTGGGCTTGCCACACCTGGGTTCCTTGCATGGTCACTGCCTGAGAGAGGGCTGAGATCACACTAGGTTCGTCATCCTCATCTGAACTATGATTCTTGAAAGAACTTAGGACAGGGTACAATTTGCAAGGGTTAGTACAGTTTATAAGTGCATTTCTATCATTTCCTGGTATGTTATCGGTTGTAGCGGCCTTCTCTCCATCGACATATGGCGGTGGTGGTGCGCTCGCATTCACATTCCTATCTGGTTTTGACCTCGCTGCGCGAGCAAGTTCCCTTTGCATTTCTCCTTCCTGTTGCCATATGTTTAAACAGTCGTTATGTCTGATCCTCAGTTTCCTGGATTTGATTAGACATATCCTATTTCTAACATTTTGCAGCACCTCTGTGTCAAAACTACCAACCCTAGGAAATGATTCCCTATCTTCATAAGTCATTTGTGCCCATTCATCACAAAAAGCCTCCGTGTAAGGACCATACTTCTTACACATAATATAACCAGCAAACCCTTTCGGTCCATTCTCTTCAGCCTGAACCCTGACTGCCAAACGTCTCTCACTTGTGCATTTGGCTCCCATCGTGGGCTTTTTAACACGATCCCCAAATGGACAATACTGTCAGCGTCCGGAGTCTTACCGGTACACTGGGGCCGTGGAGCTGGCTTCTCTGGCAGTGTGCGGGCAGCGACGGAGGTGGGCTGCTGCGCCGGGTCCGTGGGCAGCAGTGGCGGCGGTGAAGAATGTGGCTTTGCAGAAAGTTCTGCATTACTGGGCGCCTCCATGTTGGAGACCAAGTTTTAAGCATAGTTCCTGTTTCTTCCAGCCAATCCAGGGGAAGCTCTACCTATAAAAGGGGGCTGGTTTAGGACAGGGACGCCAGTGCTTCAAGTTACAACCCTGTTGTAGGTGCTTTAGCCTGTGCTCCCAGGATCCTTGTATTCTGGTTACTCCTGCTCCTGCTTGGTCGGTTCCCTATTGCTGCTGCAGTCCTGCCGTTCCTAACCTGCTACTGCCTGTGGAAGCGCTCCTGGAAAACCCGGTCCAGTAAGACTCTTTGGGCACAGTTGGCACCGGGTCTCCTGCCTCATCTTTCAATCCACACTCCACAGTTCTACTTCACCAGCCACGTCTTTGTACCACCGACCACAACCTGCAGATTGTTATCTTCAGCCCCATCCTCCAAACCACAGTCCACAGTCCTTGTCTCCAGCCACGTCTTCAAGTACCATCCACAGTTCCACAGTTCATCATCTACAGTCTCGTCTTTCATATCACAGTCCACAGTTCTTTACCTCCAGCCACATCTTTTAACCACCATCCACAGTTCCGCAGTTCATTATTCACAACCTCGTCTTTCAAGCCACAACCTGCAGTTCTTTATCGGCAACTACGTTCTTTAACCATCGTGCTCCAGCCACAGTTCTCTACCTCAGTCCTGTACATAATAAATACTATTTATTGACTTTCAACTCTGCCTACGTCTTCATTGCTCCGTGTCCCATGCGAAGGAACTATATCCAACCCCCTCATTTTGTTCACCCACAGCCATCTACCGCCTCGGTCAAGTCTCAGCTGCCGGATCCTCAAACTTTGCTAGATGTGACAAATACGAGCAAACAGTGGAAGAGCTCAGAGTTCTTTCACCAACTCCTTCTCAACTGAGTATACAACGCCCCACCGACTGATGACACGCGTATATCAGAGAGGACCCCTCAGGCACTGGGAGCATGAAATGTATTAACCGAGTAATACCACGCCTTTCCAGTGGAGGTTACAGGCCTGCTACTTTTGGGTTTCTATCCACTGGAATTCAGTGTGGGAAACGTCACCACACCATCCAATGAATGTCCACCAAGAATCTTCCTGGGAGAGCAGTGAAGTTCTTAACTCTTTACTCAATCACCTCTGCGTATGCTAACACAGCACGTATGATGATATTTGCGCAAAATGACGCAAAAACCGTATCACGTTGTGACGCGTATCACATAAGCAGGGATGCGGTCAAATCACACGACTCACAAATACTTGTTATTTGTGTGCCTTACGATTATGAAGACAATGTAACTTTTTTTTTACAGTAGGCTATGTTTCCGTCACCTGGAGTGTTTTATAAATGGGTTAACTCCACACCTGTCTATATTAATGTGTGGTTGCGAGCCACCACGTCACCGCAGCGTCTCCCAGCTTGGTGTCACTTTACGGGATCACGAATTCCGGGGTTCAATCCACTTACACTTACTTTCAGCCCACACGAATTCACAATATTTTCTGTACAGAAAAAAAAATCACTCCCTTTGATTGATAACTTGCCCCAGAGGTAGTACACTTATAATAAGATTTTCAGTAATTTGTCTAAAATCTGATAGTTATTTGTTAAGGTAAAACTATGTCTTTTATCTCACTTTAAAATTAACTTCTATTGTGGCAAATTTGCGCTCGCTAGTTTACGCAAGTTTGCGTAATTACGCACCCGTGCGCGTAATTGTGCACACGTGCGCATTCCCGTACGCACGCTTCACGTACCTTTGTACTGTGCCACGTGTGTACCGTGCGTTCACAAGTACTTACTCCTGCGTATAAATATACGCAAAAGGGGGAGACCTGAATTGCACATGCTATTACTAAAGATATCAAGAGGTGCTATCATGCTGAGGCTTCTAATACTATGCTGGAGGAAGAGAGATGCAGATGCACACTCTTAGCACTAAGAACACTGATAGTAAAAATAATTTATATAAACCCTCACAATTAACATGGAGTATAATTGAAGTTCTTAGCACACATTTGCACAAATATGTGGGCCCATGTACCGCGGCCAGATGACTTCATCACATGGGTCCCTAACAATAATAAATATACGCAGCAACCATACTTAACTCAATCACTATAAACAATAGAACAAAACTTTGTGCTTCTATTGCTTTTTGATTAATACACAATACTTCCTCTGTTCCCCACAGTCACTGAAAGCCACCAACGTGTATAACATCCGTTGAGTACTGCCCAAACTTTTGGGCAGGAACTGAGTCTTGTATGTGCTTTACAAGTAACCACTAAACAAATATAACAAATGTATAACAAATAACTTATCAGATTCTATGCAGATCTATAATGACTATTACAACCTATGGCAACAATGTATGAGAATATGCGCAAGATATCTGTTCACTTATGCATTTATTTTCGCGTCAGCAGACCCAAAGAAAAACAAATGGGTTTTTTCTTTGTTGTCCCTCTGTTCGCACCAGCACCTCTGAGACTATACAAGACAGACGTGGTTTAACATTAGGTAGTTTTTATCGAAAAAACTAAAATTGTTTCACTTTAGACGCGTACTCCACCCTTTGTTGTTAGACCAAAGTCTGTAAAGCCCTGCAAGTCCGCGAGTGTGAGGTGAACCGGACATAGCCTTCAACTGTTAAGTTCACTTAAATTACAAGGAAAAGCAATACATTATCACACTGTGGTTTGATCCCCTGCGGCCGCTGCATATAAATATAACCGCTAAAATGTGTATATACGTTGCGTACACACACCGGCACGTTATGCGCACAATATAATGACACGTGCAGCTGAATACATCTTACCCCAAACAAGAATGGAATGCGACACCAGTAGTTAAATGTAATGTTGTGGTCCAAGCTACAACCAATAATACATACGTTTAAATCGCGAGCGCTCCTGGATCCAGGACTCAGGCAGTCTTAGCAAGATGACCTTCAGAGAATAGAGACTGAGCCTCTCTTTTATACAATGTGTCCAAATGTAGTACAATGGGAACTGTAAGCTCTTCTTTCATAGGTCAGAGGGCAAATCATTTACAGTTTATAAGGGGTCATAGGTTGGTTTGAATGAATGGGCGATGCTTGGTCCAGGTGTACTTGCAGATGTTCGCCACTGGGTTCCCGCCGAATATCATGAGTACAGTATTACAGCAGTTTGTAAATATTACAATTCTGCGTATATCTATAGGCAGAAACATGCGATAAACTGGAAATAGCCACCGGAATGTAGATCACAAAATACTGTACACCTGGATACCAAACACTAAGACCTAATACTGCTCCATCCCCTCACAACATGTAAAGCTGAATAGCTCTGTTTTACCTTTTAAGTGTATGTAAGTTGCTGACAAAGTGTGTGGAGACTGTGTAAATTATGCACTATATGAATAAAGTATTGAATATGTCTTTGTGGCTTTTCTGTGCTAATGCATTTGCTACCATATATACTCTTGCCATGCGTTAATACGCAAGGCCTGGGTACGTAGCATGCGTGTATGCATACACACAGTGGCAACGTGCACGAACAGAGGCCACTCTGTTTGGAGTTTGCATGTGTGTTTGTGTAATATTTTTGACTTCGACAGTACCTATTACAGAATATATTGTATGAGTATTCTGATATATAGTCCAGTTCAGTTTTATTGTGTTTAAAATAATCTCTGCATTGCCTTTGACTGTTTGTGCCTGTACCTGCTGAATGGTTTCACTCCCCTGTGTATCCCATCTAAGGTAGCTATCACTATATTCTATACCCTAAGGGACTACGGGGGTAATTCAGACCTGGTTGCATGTAGGCTATTGTTTGCACTGCTGCGACCAGGTAATCGCCACCCACAGGGGAGGGGGGGATTTGTTGTGCAGGGCTGCAAACGCTTGTGCAGAGAGCTGCACAAACAAATAGTTTGTGCAGTCTCTGCACAGCTCAGGACTTACCCACTGCAATGATCCTTCCTGGAGCGGACATCAGGATTCCTCCCTGGAAGCGGCCGGGCATGCCTGCGTTTTCCTCACCAGTCCCAGAAAACGATGAGTTGACACCCCCGGATGGCCTCTTCCTGTCAATCTTAATAATAATAATAATTTTATTTATATAGCGCTCTTTCTCCAAACAGGACTCAAGGCGCTTTACAGACATCAAAACAAACTTAATACAGAAGATTAATACAGCAATACACAGGCATAAAAATGAAAACCTAAAATGCATAGAGTAATCATAATGCAGGGTTGGCGTAGGCATTTTGGGTAATAACTTCCATGGGCTGTGTATTCCACCCTCACAGGGTACCAGGTGCGGCAGCCATCTTCGGCGCACAGCGTAGGATTACCCTGGGTGGAATAGTCCATCCCTAGAAGAGGTGACACAAAATGGCGGTGATTGCAGCATCCTAACATTCAGAGTAGGGTACAAACAAAATTATCAGGTCCATGTATTTTCATCCCATCCACAAGCGTACCAGATGAGGCAGCCATATTGGGCACACTAGAGAGGTTACACTGGGAGGTAAGCCATACATGGGCCCAATGCATACATGGGAGAACGGGCACTTCTGTATAACCTGTATGAACAATCCACGTTAGGCACTTCCTGCCCACAGAGGAACCACCAGAGGCCCCTATTTGGGGTGCACTGTGTTAGATGCTGCTGGCAGGGTGTGTAATCAGTGGGGGCACACTTCCCAGGAATACCACATGGATGGAAGGATGCAGTAAAAGTGTTTTTTTGTTTGTTTGTTTTTAAGAAGAAAGCACATGGTGAGATCACCTTTGCAGGTAAACAACGAAAGGAGGGAAATTATCCTGGTCTAATTGGAGCAGTACAGGGGAAATATGAGAATGTGGGGAGCACACTAAAATCTGAAGAAAATAACCCTACTGAGCCTGGCTTTGGTGCTCTCCCCTCCAGTGCTCCCTGCTCACCTTGAGGGGTAAGCCTGTAAGGCACTACTGATGTTCTCTGCCAGAGGGTTAGTGGGCGTAGTCCTGGTGATTTCATTGCAGAGGTTTGGTGAGTCCACATAATGTTCCTGAAATCTTGCTTGATGGTGTTCAATGTTTGTATAACTGTTTTTTTAACTGTTACTTTTCAAAACGCTTTAAGTATTGGAACGCACAGCTGTGCATGCAGGGCCGGCGCCACCATTAGGCAGCTTTAGGCAGCTGCCTATGGGTGCCGGCCACTAGAGGGCGGCGCCGCACATTACAGATTAATGCTTCCTCTATTATTTCCTTAGCTAGACCAGGAGCTGGGATTCCGCAGCCGCCCATCCATTATCAGCAGGCACTGACAGCATGAGTTCTACGCGGTTAACGTAAGCTGGCTCTTGTTAAATGTAGCTCCCCTCCCCTCCAACCTGCGATAGCACCCAGCATTTCCCGCTCCACGCCACAACCGCATACTTGTGGATACAGCTTCTCTCTCCCCCCGCAATTACATCCCACATAGTCTTACCCTCCCCCCTACCCTTCATCCTAAACGCCCTCGGTAGCATAACCAACCGCCCTCCCTCCCCATTCCCCGCTGAGCAAAGTGACCAGCTATCAAACGGTTAAGATGCATTCAGCCTCCCACCACCCCGCGATTTTCCTCCCTCCCTCCCCACCACCCACCGTGACTGCATCCCGCATAGTCTCTCCCTCTCCCCCTACCCTGCGTGACCATAGGCGTCGGAATGGGGGGGGGGGGGGAAGGGGGCAGCTTGACCCCCCCAAACATGATGGAGGAGCTGGTGCGGGGGAGTGCTTCCTTCCGCATCCCCATAAGCGGCTACTACTTAAAAAGCAGTGTGCTGCCGCAGGCAGGGTGCGGTGCCCCTTCTGTACTGCCCGGCTGTCATGCATCACCAGTGAAGAGACAGCCGGGCAATACAGAAGGGGCACCGCACCCTGCCTGTGGCAGCATACTGCTTTAGAAACCGCCCACGGGGATACAGTGGTAAGCGCTTCCCCTGCGTTGAAAGAGAGGAGACCGGCACCACGGGGAGGGGGAGGGGGGTGTTGAAGGAGAAATCATTCTGGCACCCCTGCCACTGCCTGAACCGAACCACACCGCAGCGCTCTGAGCTGAGCAAACTGACCAGCTGTCAGTCAAGTTAAACTGTGTGCAGCCAATAGGCTGCAGGGAATAAGAAGGAGGATTCCTGTGTTCGTTCAGGGAGACTGTGAAGCATAAGGAAGACTGTATTCACTCTTATTTTATTTTGCTACTAACTAACTTGAGTTT
The DNA here is from genome assembly GCF_028390025.1 of Pseudophryne corroboree. Taxonomy (NCBI): domain Eukaryota; kingdom Metazoa; phylum Chordata; class Amphibia; order Anura; family Myobatrachidae; genus Pseudophryne; species Pseudophryne corroboree. The sequence continues at coordinate 572,983,491 of NC_086447.1, read as the reverse complement.
TAGGCTCTGAGTTTGTATATATATATATATATATATATATAAAATCAATCATCATCATCATCATCTCCTGCAATGGTGTCTATATAACCATAATGCTGCTTGTTCCCCCCCTCTGGTGGGACCAGTGAGTAGTACTACTAATCGAGCTGCTGGCACCTGCTTGTTGTACTTGATGCTGCTGTATAATTAGTTTATTTATTATTTGGGTGCACCTAGTCCCTGTGAGCGTCTCCATCTGGACGGGCGCGGGCGCCCAGACAGACGCTTACAATGGGAAGTTGCTCTGTGCACTCCCGGTGTGGCGAGGAAGGCATAGATAACGGAGGCTCCATCTGTAAGTATCCCTAATTCTAACTCTCCCTCCCCGCAGCCTAAACCTAACCCTTTACCCGCAGCCTACACTCTCCTGTGTATACTTACGTTCGGGATTCTGGCGTCGGTATTGTGATAGATTTCAGGATTTGAGTGCCAGTATTCCGAGTGCTGGGATATTTATATAGCACACACATATTCCGCAGCGCTTTACAGAGAATATTTGCCCATTCACATCAATACCTGCCCCAGTGGAGCTTACACTCTATTTTCCCTACCACATGTACACACACACACACATTCACGCTAGAGTTAATATTGTCGGAGCCAGTTAGCTTACCAGTATATTTTTGGATTGTGGGAGGAAACCGGAGTACCCGGAGGAAATCCACTCAAGCACATGCACATACAAACTCCACACAGTTAGGACCATGGTGGGAATCAATGACCGCAGTGCTGTGAGGCAGTAATGCTAACCATTACAATGTCTGTCCTATTGCATAAAGGTCTGTGCAGATTGCAAATGTTCTTACTGGGTTGTATGATAAGGTCACACAGCAATATTGGCCAGGGGTCAGGAGGATGTGAACGTGAAGAAAGACAAAATATGTGAGGTTATGTATTGACTGTACAGAGAGGATGAAATTAGATAAGGAGGCATTGAAGGTTATTTGGGTGGGTCCGGAACTTATAAGACCCCGACTCCATACTTTCACCTGAGGGACTGGGAAGTGGTGGGCGGGACGGCTGAAGTTTTGCCTAGGGTGCCGAGAAACCTTGCCCTGTGTGCATGGTTGAAGCTACAGATATACTATGGTAAATTGACACAACTACAGCTGAGGCAAATGTCCCACTAATCAAATGGGTTAAATTACACGGTGTTTGACTAAGCAAACACCAGCCTAGTCTGCCTTCATTAAATATGCGCCACTAACCAAAATTTGAAACACAGGTAATTTAAATTACAAACAAATCCAGAAATCACAAAACTATCTAACAAATGGTTTGAACATACATTTAGTAAAGAGATGTTTTGCTGAGGTTCAGATTGCAATAGGCAGATTACAGGGTGAGATTTGAACATACATTTAGTAAAGAGATGTTTTGCTGAGGTTCAGATTGCAATAGGCAGATTACAGGGTGAGATTTGAACATACATTTAGTAAAGAGATGTTTTGCTGAGGTTCAGATTGCAATAGGCAGATTACAGGGTGAGATTTGAACATGCCTGAGGATGAGAAGAAAAGGAAGATGGTTAAGTCCAGGCCAATGCTGTTATGTTCTCTGTGCTCCGAACGTAAAATACTGAGTGGGTAAGTCCCGAGCACAGGAAACTGACGCTGAAATAAGGACAAAGAAAAGCAGTACCCCAAGGACCCTAACTCCGTTGTTCCACCCACGTGGTCAGTCTACGCCTGCGAGACTATGTGTTCTTGGGCCCACGGCAGCCGTGTTTGAAGGGTGGATTAGGTCTGCCCAACTCCGATGACCCCCCGGTCTTAATATGAGACAAGACGTAAACTGACACTGGATGGGAACAAGGGGACCTCTAACTAAACAAACACAGAGCTAGGGGTTACTACTGAACTAAAAACTAAACGTATGTGCGGCACGGCCGCCAATGGAAAAAGGCAACAAAGGTACACTGTCCACACCCTACACGACATCGCCGTATACCGGGGAGGACAGCTGGGGCGGAGACCTCCGCAAAAACACCAGCAACAAATATAATGCAAATACTAGGCAACCGCCGCTACTCACAACACCGGGGGGAACAACCGCAGGTGAACGAGAATCCAGAGATCACAGACTCTGGTTTCCCCTGACTGGAGGGCTGGAAGGACTCCAATGACAGGCACCTGGACACAGGACCACTGGAACGAGGTTGACCGGATAACTGAACACCAGACTGGGAATTCTCCAGTGCAGGAACAGCTCACAGGAAGCTATCACCGGCGTCTGTGTAGGGCACTGAGGGAGAATATAACAGGAATCTGCACCAATAGCTGCAGAGACCCTAATTTGATAATGACGTGCAGCTGCCCTGCTGCACGACCACAAGCTGATAGGTGCAATACTTCTATGGCAACGGGGAACGCGGTCTGCCTGTAGTGTCCCCGTTGCCAAGGACCCGGCGGCTCGGAGCACTCAGCGTCCTGGCGTTGCCAGGTGCCGAGCGGGGAGCAGGAGGAGGCGCGGAGGACGTGACGCGCCAGGACCGTTGCTTAGCAACGGTCGGGCGCTGGCGCGAGCTGCCGCGCCTAACAGTACCCCCCCCCCTTGAGGAGGGGTCAAAGAACCCCTAAATCCGGGTTTATGAGGAAATTCCTGAAAAAACAACCTCCTAAGCCTAGGAGCATGCAAATCCTTGTCCAGGACCCAAGACCTTTCCTCTGGGCCGTACCCCCTCCAATGAACCAAAAAATAGAGCCGACCACAAGAAAATTTAGAATCTAAGACCGTCTCCACTAGGAATTCTTGTTGACCCTGAACATCCACCGGAGATCTACACTGGACAATTTTCCGAGGAAATCTCCTGGAAAGAACAAATGGCTTCAATAGAGAACAATGGAAAGTGACTTTGGCAACCGTAGCCGAAAAGCCACTGGATTGACTTTTTAGACAATAAGGAACAGTCCAATAAATCTGGGTCCCAATCTAGCCGAGAGTTGTCGGAGCTTGATGTTGCGGGTTGACAACCACACCTTATCCCCTACCTTAAATGTGCATGGGCGTCGGAACCTATCAGAAAAAAAATTCTCCCGAACAGCAGCCTTCTTAAGGGCAAGGTGTACTTTTCTCCAAATAACTCTGAGACGGGAGGTTAAGGTCAAAGAAGAAGCTGGATAATGGGGAGTAAAGGAATTGGCTCTAGGGTGAAAGCCCAGGACCGAAAAGAACTACTTGGTGGATGAATGGCAAGCATTATTGTAGGCGAACTCGGCCAGAGGAAGAAGATCTGACCAATCGTTCTGAAGTTTGGCAGTATAAAGACGTAAATATTGTTTTAGTGACTGATTAACACGTTCAGTCTGCCCGTTAGACTGTGGATGGTATCCAGATGATAAACAGAGTTTCATGTTTAACGAGGCACAAAAACGCTTCCAAAAACGGGCAATAAACTGTGGTCCCCGATCTGAGACTATATCCACGGGTAAACCATGAAGCTTGAAGACATGGCGGAGGAACAGAACTGCCAAAACTTGAGCGAGAGTAATTGGGGTAAAGCAATGAAGTGGGCCATTTTGCTAAAACGGTCCACAACTACCCAAATCACCTGGAACCCGGATTAAAGAGGGAGATCCACCACGAAATCTATGGAAATGTGTGACCATGGCCTGAGTGGAATTGCGAGAGGCATGAGTTGCCCGACCGGCAAGGATCGGGACACTTTGTGCTTAGCACAATCTTGACAAGAAAGAACAAATTCCCTAACATCCTTAGAAAGATTAGGCCACCACACCGAGCGAGAGATTAACTCCAAGGTCTTAGCAATACCAGGATGGCCAGCAACCTAACTCTCATGAAACTGTCAGTGTCCGGAGTCTTACCGGTACGCTGGGGCCGCGGGGCTGGCTTCCTTGGCGTTGTGCGGGCAGCGGTGGAGGTGGGCTGCTGCGCCGGATCCGTGGGCAGCAGTAGCGGCGGTGAGGGGGTCCGCTCGTGGCGGAGGGACGCCGCTACAGCGGGTCGCTCTCGCTGAACCGTTGCTTGGAGACCAGGGGCAGTGAGCAATGTGGCTTTGCAAAAAGGTCTGCATTACTGGGCGCCGCCATGTTGGAGACCAAGTTTTAAGCATAGTTCCTGTTTCCTGTTTCTTCCAGCCAATCCAGGGGAAGCTCTGCCTATAAAAGGGGGCTGGTTTAGGACAGGGATGCCAGTGCTTCAAGTTACAACTCTGTTGTAGGTGCTTTAGCCTGTGCTCCCAGGATTCCTGCTGTATCTTGGTTCCTCCTGATCCTGCTTGGTCGGTTCTCTGTTGCTGCTGCAGCCCTGCCGTTTCTTGCCTGCTACTGCCTGTGGAAGCGCTCCTGGAAAACCCGGTCCAGTAAGACTCTTTGGGCACAGTCGGCCCCGGGTCTTCTGCCTCGTCTTTCAAGCCACACTCCACAGATCTCCTTCACCAGCCACGCCTTTGTAGCACTGACCACAGCCTGCAGATTATTATCTTCAAGCCTCGTTTTCCAAACCACAGTCCACAGTCCTTGTCTCCAGCCACGTTTTTAACTACCATCCACAGTTGCACAGTTCATCATCTACAGTCTCGTCTTTCAAATCACAGTCCGCAGTTCTTCACCTCCAGCCACGTCTTTAACCATTGTGCTTCAGCCTCAGTTCTCTACCTCAGCCCTGTACTTAATAAATACTTTCCATTGACTCTCAAACCCCGCCTACGTTCTTCATTGCTCCGTGTCCCATGCAAAGGAACTATATCCAGCCCCCTCATCTGGTGCATTCACAGCCTGCTACCTCCTCGGGCAAATCTCAGCTGCCGGATCCTCAAACCCTGCCAGACGTGACAGCAAGCAGGAGGCCACACAATCTCAAATCGTGCAGTTCATGCAGAGTATGTCCGAACGTCTCGATTCTCTCTGTGTTGCCATGACGGCCCCTCAAGTATCTACAGCTGCTCCCACATTGGCACTTCCGGTCCCGCTTCCTCCTGTACCAGTACCACTTCCACGTTTGCATTTGCCACCTCCCAGTAAATTTGATGGGAATCCAAAACAATGCCGCGGGTTTCTTAACCAGTGCGAAATCCAGTTCGAACTACAGTCGGCCAACTTCCCATCAGCACGAACCAAAGTAGCCTATATAATTTCTTTACTTACCGGGCAAGCGTTGGAATGGGCTTCACCTTTGTGGGAGAGGATGGATCCCATCTTATCTAACTATCCAGAATTCATGGCCACCTGCCGAAGAATCTTCGACGAACCGGGCAGGACTTCTGCCGCCTCATTGGAGATCCTGCGCCTGCGTCAGGGCACGCGTACGGTCAGTCAGTACGTGATCCTGTTTCGCACCCTTTCCTCAGAACTGAACTGGAACGAGGAGGCTCTCATTGCAGCTTTCTGGAGCGGTCTCTCCGAAAAGATCAAAGATGACCTCGCAACTCAGGACGTACCTGATAAGTTGGATAAACTAATTTCTTTATGCAATAAGTTAGATCTGAGGTACAGAGAACGCTGTATGGAGAGGTTGCGGTCAGATCACCCTAAGCCTAGAGTTGTTCTTCCACCAATACCATCATCACCAACTGTGGAAGAACCCATGCAGATTAATCGCTCCCACCTCTCCAATGAAGAACGTCAGAGACAGCGACAAGGGAACCTCTGCCTGTATTGTGGTGCATCTGACCACTTTGTTGCCATCTAATAGGCGTTACCGTTCTATTCTTTGTCGGACAAACCGGTTAAGGGGTAGTTTTTTCCCAAAAGCAATAAACATGTTAAACCAGATAGGACCGAGATAAATTGACAATTGGGAATGTCTTGGGTTTAGGAGTGCTCTCTTCGTTCTGTTCTTATGGTCTCTGTATATGCTTGCTTTTTAGTTTCGTTGATTGTTCATTGAACTATTGATGACAATAAAGTATTATTATTATTATTATTGTTAAAACTTGCAGTCTACGTCCGGGAAACGCCCGCTCCTAGTTTGTGCTGGAGAGGTCAAGCTAGGAGAATTCTCAGAATTACATACCAAGAAAGAGTCTGTCCTGTTAACCCAATTGGAGCTCCCTTCTTCTTCTCTTCTCATCCCTGCACTACTCGACTCCGGAGCCGCCGAAAGCTTCATTACGTCAGCTCTGGTCAAATGATCTGGAATACAAACGATTCCTTTGGATCGTACCATTTCTGTTACCGCAGTGGATGGAAGTTATATCCCAGAGGGTATTATATCTTTTCGTACTATTCCTCTCAAGATGAAGGTCGGAGTTCTCCATTCAGAAAAAATCTCTTTCCTTGTAATTCCTAAAGCCTCTCATGAACTAATCCTAGGGTTTCCATGGTTAATCAGACACAATCCCCACATTGATTGGCAAACTATGGATGTTCTCTCTTGGGGACAAGACTGCTTTCAGAACGGTTTACCTTCAGTTAGACCTCTCTGTTCTTCCAACCCTTCAAGCCTTCCTGTGGAGTACCAATCTTTTCAAGATGTTTTCAGTAAGCATGGGGCGGACACCTTACCTCCGCATCGTACTTGGGATTGTCCCATTGAGCTAGTACCCGGTAAGACTCCTCCTCAAGGTCGAATTTACCCTCTCTCACTTCCCGAGACACAGGCCATGTCAGAGTATATACGGGAGAACTTGGAGAAAGGGTTCATCAGGTCTTCTACATCTCCGGCTGGAGCAGGGTTTTTCTTCGTCAAAAAGAAGGATGGGGGGTTGCAGCCCTGTATTGACTATAGAGGTCTCAATGACATAACAATTAAGAACAGATATCCGTTACCTCTGATTCCAGAACTGTTCGACCGTGTTAAAGGAGCTACTGTATTTACTAAGTTGGACTTACGGGGGGCCTACAATCTTATACGTATTCGCCAAGGGGACGTATGGAAGACGGCATTTAATACCCGCGACGGCCATTACGAATACCTGGTAATGCCTTTTGGCCTATGTAACGCCCCAGCCGTCTTTCAAGAGTTCGTTAACGAAATCTTCAGAGATCTCCTCTATGACTGCTTGGTAGTGTATCTGGATGACATCCTTATTTTTTCTAGGGATCTGAAGACCCACCGGGAACAAGTCAAAGAAGTGTTAACTCGTTTACGAAGGAATCAGTTATTCTGTAAATTAGAGAAGTGCACATTTGAAGTACCCACGATTCCATTCCTCGGTTACATTCTTTCAGGGCAGAGGTTACAGATGGACCCCGCTAAAGTCCAGGCGATTCAGGATTGGGCACTTCCAGCTACCCTTAAAGGAATTCAACGTTTCCTGGGGTTTGCTAACTTCTACCGAAGATTCATTCAAAATTATTCTTCTGTCATAGCTCCTATAACCGCATTAACTAGGAGCTGATCCTGCCAAGTGGTCTCCGGAGGCTTTGGAAGCTTTTTCATCTTTAAAAGAGGCCTTCACGACTGCTCCAGTTATTCGACAACCCGATCTCAGCCGTCCGTTCTTGGTGGAGGTTGATGCCTCTACTGTAGGAGTAGGAGCAGTATTATCCCAGCTTTTCGAGGACAAGAAGGTCCATCCTTGTGCGTTCTTCTCGCGAAGATTCTCCCCCGCTGAACAGAATTACGCTATTGGGGAACAGGAATTACTGGCAATTAAGTTGGCCTTTGAGGAGTGGAGGTATTTGTTGGAGGGAGCTCAGCATCCAATTTCGGTGACCACGGATCATAAGAACCTCCTGTATCTACAGTCAGCCCGTTGTCTGAACCCACGCCAAGCAAGATGGGCACTCTTCTTTACCCGTTTTAATTTTAAACTCAGTTACCGACCAGGTTCCCTCAACAAAAAGGCAGATGCATTATCTCGCTCCCTAAGTTCAGAAGAACCCTCTGACCGTTCAAAAGAGCAATTTATCCTGGAATCCACCTCTTTTCCTGCAACTAATACATCTCCACTTCCTCCTCCAGGAAAGATCTTCGTTGCACCAAATCTTCGCAAAAAACTTCTTACATGGGCTCACTCCTCCTCCTTTATGGGCCATGCGGGCGGTCATAAGACACTTAAATTCATTCAGCGCTCCTACTGGTGGCCTCATCTCAGGACTGACGTTCAGGAATTCGTAGCTGCCTGTCCAAAATGTGCCCAGCATAAAAGTCCCAAAGGTCCACCAGCCGGGTTACTCCATCCTTTGCCGGTACCACTAAGACCATGGACGCATATTTCTATGGACTTTATTACAGATTTACCTATCTCTGGTGGGCGGAACACCGTATGGGTCATAGTTGACCGATTCTCTAACATGGCACACTTTGTTCCTCTGGCTAATCTTCCATCTGCATCCCAGTTTGCAAAATTGTTTATAACAGAGATCTTTCGACTCCATGGTCTACCCCAGGAAATCGTGTCTGATAGAGGTACTCAATTTGTGGCCAGGTTTTGGAGATCCCTTTGTTCTGCTCTTGGCGTGAAATTAAACTTCTCCTCAGGATATCATCCTCAAACGGATGGTCAAACAGAGAGAGTGAACCAGGATCTGGAGACTTTTCTGCGGTTATTCATGTCCTCCTCACAGGACGACTGGCTGGACTTCCTCCCGTTCGCAGAATTTGCCCATAACAATCTTTATCACTCTGCCACAAAATCTTCTCCATTCTTCATTAATTATGGTTACCATCCAAGAGTTCCTGACTTCCAACTTCTGCCTACGCTCGAGGTTCCGGCCGCAGAGTCAACACTTCGTCAATTTACTGAAGCCTGGAAACAAGTTCACAAGACTTTGCTCAAGACATCCAAGAGATATAAGACCTATGCAGATCTGAAACGAAAAGCTGTACCAAGCCTTAAGGTAGGAGATCGAGTTTGGATTTCCACACGTAACCTAAGATTAAAGGTTCCTACAAAAAAGTTTGCTCCCAGATTTATTGGGCCTTACCCAATCGAAAGAGTGTTGAATCCTGTGGCTTACAAAGTGAAATTACCTCAGCAGTTAAGGATTCCTAATGCATTTCATATTTCTCTCTTAAAACCACTGGTACTTAATCGGTTCAGAGCTGCTCTGCCTAAATCACCCAAGATCCAATCAGCACATGGAGATGAATTTGAGATTCAGAAGATCCTCGATTCTCGCAGACGTTATGGTCACATCCAGTACCTTGTTGATTGGAAGGGGTATGGTCCAGAGGAGAGATCTTGGGTAGATGCAGAGGATGTCCATGCTCCAAGACTTCTTCGGACATTTCATGCCAAGTTTCAAACTAAACCACATAGGTGTCCGGAGTCCACCCGCAAAGGGGGGGGGGGGGTACTGTCAGCGTCCTGAGTCTTACCAGTACGCTGGGGCCGCGGTGCTGGCTTCCTTGGCGTTGTGCGGGCAGCGGTGGAGGTGGGCTGCTGCGCCGGATCCGTGGGCAGCAGTAGCGGCGGTGAGGGGTCCGCTCGTGGCGGAGGGACGCCGCTACAGCGGGTCGCTCTCGCTGAACCGTTGCTTGGAGACCAGGGGCAGTGAGCAATGTGGCTTTGCAAAAAGGTCTGCATTACTGGGCGCCGCCATGTTGGAGACCAAGTTTTAAGCATAGTTCCTGTTTCCTGTTTCTTCCAGCCAATCCAGGGGAAGCTCTGCCTATAAAAGGGGGCTGGTTTAGGACAGGGATGCCAGTGCTTCAAGTTACAACCCTGTTGTAGGTGCTTTAGCCTGTGCTCCCAGGATTCCTGCTGTATCTTGGTTCCTCCTGATCCTGCTTGGTCGGTTCTCTGTTGCTGCTGCAGCCCTGCCGTTTCTTGCCTGCTACTGCCTGTGGAAGCGCTCCTGGAAAACCCGGTCCAGTAAGACTCTTTGGGCACAGTCGGCCCCGGGTCTTCTGCCTCGTCTTTCAAGCCACACTCCACAGATCTCCTTCACCAGCCACGCCTTTGTACCACTGACCACAGTCTGCAGATTATTATCTTCAAGCCTCGTTTTCCAAACCACAGTCCACAGTCCTTGTCTCCAGCCACGTTTTCAACTACCATCCACAGTTCCACAGTTCATCATCTACAGTCTCGTCTTTCAAATCACAGTCCGCAGTTCTTCACCTCCAGCCACGTCTTTAACCATTGTGCTTCAGCCTCCGTTCTCTACCTCAGCCCTGTACTTAATAAATACTTTCCATTGACTCTCAAACCCTGCCTACGTTCTTCATTGCTCCGTGTCCCATGCAAAGGAACTATATCCAGCCCCCTCATCTGGTTCATTCACAGCCTGCTACCTCCTCGGGCAAATCTCAGCTGCCGGATCCTCAAACCCTGCCAGACGTGACAGAAACTCTGCAAGGACACTGCCCCTCAAGAACTCGGGAACAAAGAGACGACCAACAGGGGTATTACTGGGAGACTGCTGCGAACCTGGACAAGCTGTGTGAACAAATCCTGTGTGAGGCCGGCCCGGATGACGGATGTTGAAACAATGGGAGTTGTGGAAGAGTGGTTATTGTGAGCCGGAAGAAAACAATGTGACAGGGCATCGGCCTTGGTGTTCTTAGAACCAGGCCTGTAGGTGATGATGAACTTGAATCGTGTGAAAAACAGTGCCCAACGCGCCTGCCGAGCATTAAGCCGTTTAGCTGATTCAATATACTGTAGATTCTTGTGGTCAGTGAATACCGTAATGGTATGCTTAGCTCCTTCAAGCCAGTGCCTCCATTCCTCAAAAGCCCATTTGACTGCCTGCAATTCTCAATTACCAACATCATAGTTGGATTCAGCAGAGGAGAATTTCCTGGACATGAAGGCACAAGGGTGTAACACCAGAGATATGGGGTCTTCCTGAGAAAGAATGGCTCCCACTCCAACCTCTGAGGCGTCTACCTCGACAATAAAGGGAAGATCAGGGTTGGGGTGTCTGAGAACTGGAGCTGAGACAAAGGCCTGTTTTAGGGCCCGGAAGGCAGACTCGGCTTGAGGCGACCAGTTGGAAGGATCAGCTCTTTTTCTTGTTAACGCCACAATAGGAGCAACTAAATCTGAAAAGGCATGAATAAAGCTCCTATAATAATTTGCAAAACCCAAAAACCGCTGGATAGCCTTCAAGTTAGTGGGTTGCGCCCAACTTAGGATGGCCTGGAGTTTCTTAGGTTCCATATAAAACCCCTTATGAGAAACAATATACCCAAAAAGGACACCTCAGTGATGTGGAAATCACATTTCTCCAATTTAGCGTACAAATGGTTCTCCCGTAACCTTTGAAGCACTTGCCGCACATGGACAACATGCTGTTCCGGAGACTCTGAGTAAATCAAAATGTTGTCCAAATAAACGACCACGAACTTCCCTAAAAAGTCGCGGAGGACGTCATTAATAAGATCCTGAAAGACCGCAGGAGCGTTAGACAGACCGAACGGCATCACAAGATATTTGTAATGTCCGGACTGAGTACTGAAAGCCGTCTTCCACTCATCCCCAGATCTTATTCGGATGAGGTTGTAGGCTCCTCTGAGATCGATTTTGGAGAAAATAACCGCAGTGCGGAGCTGATCAAACAAAACCGAAATCAACGGTAAGGGGTTGGTGTTTTTAATAGAAATCTTATTCAAGGCCCGATAGTCTATGACCGGCCTTAGAGATCCGTCTGTTTTTTCAACAAAAAAAATCCTGCACTTAACGGGGATTTTGAGGGCCTAATAAACCCCTTCTTCAGGCTTTCCTGCACATAATCATCCATGGCCTTGGTCTCGTGGCCAGATAGTGCATAAAGTCTCCCTTTTGGCAGAGTGGCACCAGGGACAAAGTCAATGGTGCAGTCATATGACCGGTGGGGTGGCAGGATATCAGCGTTACCCTTAGAGAAAACATCAGCAAAATCCTGATATACCGAAGGTATGAGTTCCGGAGTGACAGCTGCAACTCGGATTGGACGAGAAATACATTATTTTACACAGAAGGAACCCCACCGGAAAATTTCCCCAGACCGCCAATCTATGGTGGGATTATGAAAGGCAAGCCAGGGGTGACCTAAGACGACAGGCACAGCCGGACAATGGGTGAGATAAAACTCAATTTTTTTTGGAATGTAAGGCCCCTACTGTCAGTTGTACTGGACGGGTCCGATGAGTAATTACCCCATTAGAGAGTGGACCACCATCTAGTCTGTGCATAGTGATAGGTCTATCTAGTTGAAGCTGCGGAACTCCCAAAGCCTGAGCCCAAGCAAGATCCATAAAGTTCCCGGCAGCTCCGCTGTCAATAAAGGCTGAAACAAATGAACTGAGACTTCCAAAATAAATGTTTACAGCAACTAACAAGGAATCATTTGAGGAGATTAACTGCAGACCCAAGTGAACCCCCTCACAATTCACTTGTGGGTGTGTAAAGAGTTGGTACAATAGGGTGCGCTTCAATTAAATGTGGTAAGAGGTCACCAATTTGCTTAGGTGCAAAAATAAAAAGTCATACTTCCCTCAATACTTCACAAATGCAAGTGATGTCCTTAGAGAGATTCCATATGGAAAAGAGCAGATGAAAAGCATATAGTGTAGTATGTTGGTTTAGGGAAGATTTATTATACTAATTTTTTAAAATACAAATAACATAAAAAAGATACACATAAAAAAAAAATTAATAATTAATCCTTCTTTAAAATGAATTCCCCAAATAGAGGGTAATGCAAGTGGAGGATTACCAGAAGAGAGTGTATAGTGGGCGTTTTAAGATGTAACCTTAGGGTAACCGGCTCCGGAACCTCGTTCCCTCGTCCACGTCACTAACGTCTGGTCAGCCTTTTCCCCTGTCTGTGGTTCATCCGAATCTCCAGTTCTCCTGCTGCTACGCGTTTCGGGATCAACCCTTCATCAGGCAGTGAGAGTGGAGTGTACTGAGATCCTATTTATACCCTTAATAGGGTTCATTTCCGGGTCAGGGGTCCTGTCACAGCCCGGATGTAAAATATACAATTCTCTTATTCATAGCTTAAATAAACCTATTCATCAGGTATATAATACATGTATATCTTATAAATTATACATAAAACTGTAATTTTCATAAATTTAAGTGTTTTTAAAAAAAATTCGTTCCGGTCACCGGAAGTAACGTTACCGCAACTTCCGGTTGCGGCCGCGAAGTAGCTGTGCTATAAATACATCTACTGAATCATGTGCGGACGCCCAGGGATAGCGACGGACGCTGTGTTCCCTGTTCTGACAGTTTAAAGTGGGAAATACTTGTGATTGTGGTTCCGTATTCATTTCCGGGTAATGGAACGCACAATGACACGCACCGGTACTTCCGGTGACGTATTTCCTTTGTATGCTGATAATGGGACACAGCGATTCTGTATCTCAATATGTGATGTACTTTTTAAGTTCAAAGGTCATGCTTTAGATGATACGAATAACATTATAGGCACAGCATCATAATAATAAAATTAAAGATGAGACAAATTCAACAGCTTAGAATAGTCTTTTTGTGGGTCTTTTAGACGGTCACGTGTCCATTTCCCCAAAGTGGTATTTCATCAATTAAAAGTCTCTTGGGTATATACTGAATAGAAATTCATTGATAATCGGTCCTGGACAGTTCTTAGTGAATTGATATACTTTATAAAACGTCCCATTATTTTCATAGCTACTTTCTTTTGCAACAGTTAGATGATGAAACACAGTGTCCCTTAATAGAAAAAATGGATGTCAATAAATATCATGAATAGTATATATGGGACACTTGGATTAATTTAATTATCAAATAACAAGATAGAAGTGATATGCATGCATAGCTGAATTGTGCCTATACATGGATAGCGGTGAGGGTGATGGTGGTGAAGAAAGAGTGTAATATTACTGAAGGAACCATTTTATTTCAAAATCGGCATTGAGTCCGTGAGGAATCAGACTTTTGGTTTTATGTATCCATTTCATCTCACTTTTTGCCAGTCAATGGTGCAGTCATATGACCGGTGGGGTGGCAGGATATCAGCGTTACCATTAAAGAAAACATCAGCAAAATCCTGATATACCGAAGGTATGAGTTCCGGAGTGACAGCTGCAACTCGGATTGGACGAGAAATACATTATTTTACACAGAAGGAACCCCACCGGAAAATTTCCCCAGACCGCCAATCTATGGTGGGATTATGAAAGGCAAGCCAGGGGTGACCTAAGACGACAGGCACAGCCGGACAATGGGTGAGATAAAACTCAATTTTTTTTGGAATGTAAGGCCCCTACTGTCAGTTGTACTGGACGGGTCCGATGAGTAATTACCCCATTAGAGAGTGGACCACCATCTAGTCTGTGCATAGTGATAGGTCTATCTAGTTGAAGCTGCGGAACTCCCAAAGCCTGAGCCCAAGCAAGATCCATAAAGTTCCCGGCAGCTCCGCTGTCAATGAAGGCTGAAACAAATGAACTGAGACTTCCAAAATAAATGTTTACAGCAACTAACAAGGAATCATTTGAGGAGATTAACTGCAGACCCAAGTGAACCCCCTCACAATTCACTTGGTCAGAGCGTTTCCCTGTTTATTTGGGCAGTTACACGCAACATGTCCCTTGCCACCACAATATAAGCAGAGCCCTGAATTTAGCCTTCTGGCTCTTTCTTCTGGGGACAGCCGGGAGAGACCCACTTGCATGGGCTCCTCGACGTCCTCAGGGAGAGCATACACACATGGACTAGACCTGAAATTCGCCCCCCTTTCAGCCCTCCGCTTTTGGAGATGACGATCAATTTTAATAGCAAGCTCCATGAACTTATCTAAAGTCTCCGGAGCTGGACACTGAAGGAGACTATCCTTGATTACTTCAGACAGACCGAGGCAAAACTGACTGAGCAGGGCGGGATCATTCCAGCCACAGTCGTTCGACCAACAGCGAAACTCTGTAGAATATGTCTCTGCGGGATTTTTACCCTGTTTAAGTGCATGCAGGTGGCTCTCAGCCGACGCTTCCCTATCTGGGTCATCATACAAAAGACCTAACGACTTAAAGAAGGCATCTACTGTTTGCAAGGCTGCATCGTCGGATTTCAACCCAAAAGCCCAGGTCTGTGGATCGCCTTGAAGCAAAGACATCACTATGCCCACCCGTTGAGACTCAGTATCTGAGGACCGGGGCCTTAAACGAAAATAAAGTTTACAGGGTTTCTTAAAATTAAAGAAATCTTTTCGGTTACCCGAAAAGCGGTCAGGAAGGTGCATCTTTGGTTCAGGAATCATACCCGGGGAGGCTCGTAAAAGATCTTCCTGCGATCTCACCTGAAGGGTAAGATCCTGAACCATCTGAGTGAGTTCCTGAATCTGATTGGCCAAAAGCTGGCTGGGATTCTGTCCTAGCACTGCCGGATTCACGAGGATCGAATCTCAAGGCCACCCTGGTAGAAAATAACAGTTTTTGTTTTTGGGCTGGTGATAATGTTACGTTCTCTGTGCTCAGAACATAAAATACTGAGTGGTTAAGTCCCGAGCACAGGAACGTGACGCTGAAATAAGGACAAAGAAAAGCAGTACCCCTAGGACCCTAACTCCGTTGTTCCACCCACGTGGTCAGTCTACGCCTGCGAGACTATGTGTTCTTGGGCCCACGGCAGCCGCGTTTGAAGGGCGGATTAGGTCTGCCTGACTCCGATGCCCCCCCGGTCTTAATATGAGACAAGGCGTAAACTGAGACTGGATGGGAACAAGGGGACCTCTAACTAAACAAACACAGAGCTAGGGGTTACTACTGAACTAAAAACTAAACGTATGTGCGGCACGGCCGCCTATGGAAAAAGGCAACAACGGTACACTGTCCATACCCTACACGGCATCGCTGTGTACCGGGGAGGACAGCTGGGGCGGAGACCTCCGCAAAAACACCAGCAACAAATATAACGCAAATACTACGGCCTAGGCCGCGAAACGCGGCAACCGCCGCTACTCACAACACCGGGGGGAACAACCGCAGGTGAACGAGAATCCCGAGATCACAGACTCTGGTTTCCCCTGACTGGAGGGTTGGAAGGACTCCAATGACAGGCACCTGGACACAGGACCACTGGAACGAGGTTGACCGGATAACTGAACACCAGACTGGGAATTCTCCAGAGCAGGAACAGCTCACAGGAAGCTATCACCGGCGTCTGTGTAGGGCACTGAGGGAAAATATAACAGGAATCTGCACCAATAGCTGCAAAGACCCTAATTTGATAATGTCATGCAGCTGCCCTGCTGCACGACCACAAGCTGATAGGTGCAATACTTCTATGGCAACGGGGAACGCGGTCCACCTGTGGCATCCCCGTTGCCAAGGACCCGGCGGCTCGGAGTGCTCAGCGTCCTGGCGTTGCCAGGCACTGAGCGGGGAGCAGGAGGAGGCGCGGCGGACGTGACGTGCCGGAACCGTTGCTTAGCAACGGGCGGGCGCTGGCGCGAGCCGCCGCGCCTAACAAATGCAGGATAACTGGGGGGTTTTCTGTTACTTTTCAAAACGCTTAGAGATAGGAACACTTTGAGTATTGGAACGCACAGCTGACACGCACAGCTGTGCATGGTTGAAGCTACAGATCTTCTTGTGTTTGCAGCTATGAACGCTTTCTTTGCTGTTTCCGTTGCTGCCTGGCGCCGGCCAGCGATGCGCCTGCGCATTGCAGCCCCCACGCATGCGCTGTTCAGACCCGATCTCACAGCTGCAAAAAACTGCAGCATGCGATCGGGTCTGAATGACCCCCCAGGTGCGTCAGGGTCCTTTAATATAGTGTACACAGTACCTATCGCTATACGGATATTTCACTGTGTTACAGTCATGTACACCAGGATTTAGTTCACAAGTTTGTGTATTCTGACGCTGTTTGTGTACTTTGTCCGCAAGTTAAGTACTCTGTCTGGCTTTATAGTACTAATAGCCTAATTGTTGCTTTATTACAATATCTAACAATAAGGGCAGTAAAACTCAGGAAGCTCCTGTAAGTTGCAAGGTAAGCTCCAGAGGTTTACCTGAGGGGGAAGTATTGTGTGATGGTCTGTGTGCTAAATGTCATACACCTCCCAGTCAGCCTGCAGCTCCTGTAACTACAATGGGGACACCCTGGGTTATTTTCACCACCCTCCTGGGGCTCTGATGGACTGTTTATTCCCCCCCCCCTCCCCATGGGACCCCCGGTGTCACTGCCACCACAAATTGTCCCTATAGTAAATCCGCCTCGGGCGGGAAATTTGTCTACCCAGCTGCAACAGTTAAATCAGTCTTTGGCTAGACAGAAATCTACTTCAGGTCACTCCCGTGTCTCTGGGTCCTCTACGCGGGCCACTTTCTCCTCACAATCAACTAACCTCTCTGATGTTTCATCTGCAGAGGATGGGGAGCATATGCTCCTGTCAGACTCTGAATCATGTGTTACGGACGAGGATTCTAACTTACAGATTGATGTCCCTGCCCTGGTGGATGCTATTAACCAGATCCTTCAAATCACTGAGGATGAGGATTTCACTACAGTGGCCAAGAAAACTGATATGTTTAAACAACAGAAGGTGGTTAAAAGTGTACTACCCCATTCTGATTATCTTGTGGACATCAGGAAGGAACCTTGGTCTTCCCCAGGTAAGAAATTCCCGCTCCCCAAACGGGCTTTGGTTCGCTATCCTCTCCCTGCAAGAGTTATGTGGTGAATGTGAAAACCCACTGCCGGTGGATTCTCACGTCACCCGTCTCGTGGTGTCATCTTCTCTGCTTGTCACCACTGTCACCTCTCTAAAGGAACCGACAGATAAGCATGTGGAGGGATGCCTGAAGTCTATATATTCCCTCGCAGAGGCCATTCATAGGCCCACCATAGCTGCCTCTTGGGCCACAAAGGGCATTGAGGCATAGGTTCAGGCATTAGAGGATGAGCTACCCGAGGATATTTCTGACAAGGCCAGACAATACCTGCCTCACATATGCACCGCTGCCTATTACATTCAGGAGGTGAACTCTGAGGCAGGGATTCTGGCAGCCAAAGCTTCATCCACGTCTGTTCTGGCTCACGGCATACTGTGGTCAAGGTCATGGAAAGTGGTTTTGGAGGTACTCCCCTTTACTGGGGACATTTTATTTGGAGAGGACCTGAATAAAATAGTGTCTGAATTAGCAGCTGCTGAGACTGCTTTTCTTCCTCCTACTAATCCTTCTGCTCAGAAGACGAATACTACCACTTTCCATTCCTTTCGACATCAAAGGAAAGCCAAGGGTCAGTCTTACCCCAGACAGTCTCGTGATCCCAAGACCACCAAGCCCGACGAAACAGTCCTGGGCAGCCCGGCAGCCTGCTTCAAAACAAGACAAGCCTGCTGCATGATGGGGTGGGCCTCCCCCTGTGGGACGCCGACTTCTACAGTTTGGCCAGGTCTGGTTAAAGACCACTGCAGACGCTTGGGTACTGGATGTTGTCTCCTTCAAGAAACGGGTACGCTGTCTCCTTCAAGAAACGTCCGCCTCACCAGTTCTGCACTACGGTAGTCCCTTTGGATCCATTGAAGGCACAGGCTCTACAAACGGTGGTAGGTCCTCTCCTGAGTACAGGAGTGGTTGTGCCGGTACCTCAGTCCCAGTGTGACAAAGACTATTATTCGACCCTGTTTCTTGTGCAGAAACCCAATGGGTCTTTTTTGGCCTATACTCAACCTCAAGTCACTGAACAAATTTGTGAGGGTCACCAGGTTTCATATGGAAACATTGCGCTCTATCGTGGAATCTGGAGATTACATGGTATCCCTGGATATAGAGGATGCTTATCTGCATATTCCTATTGCCATATCGCAACAGCAGTTGCTGCGGTTTGCTATTGGCGACAGTCACTACCAATTCTAGGCTCTGCCATTTGGACTGGACACGGCTCCTCGGATCTTCACCAATGTTATGGCCATGATGACTGCGCACCTCCGTCGCCAGGGCGTCAGAATCCTGCCGTACTTGGATGACTTGCTGATTCTGACAAGTTCCCAGGGTGTCCTCCTCAGTCATCTACAATTGACGGTGAGTTGCTTACAAACCCACGGATGGCTGATCAATTGGAAGAAGTCCTCGCTGGTCCCAGCTCAGAGCATGGTGCACCTAGGGGCGCTCCTGGACACACACAGTCAGAGACTTTTCCTGTCTCCAGACAAGGGCCAATATTTACTAAGAATTCGAGTTTGTCCGTTTTGTGTTTTTTTTTCTAAGTCCCAATCCGGGAATTCACTAAGCACCAATCTCGGCAGTGTTTGGACTATTCGTAATGGTTTGATTTGCAAAGTTCCGAAATACGAATGAATAGACCATCGGTCAAACGCGGCTGTTATTTCATACAATACGGGAATTCACTATTCATTCGTATTTGGGTGTTAGTTTCTGAGTGCTCAATTGCGGTCGTATTTTTTTGCGAATCGGTAAAAAAAGCGGCAAAAAAATAAACCTGCTTTTTTCAATCGTGTTTACATGTGTTGCAACTCAAAAATCAATCACACCTGAATTAAGATGCCTATAAAAGGATGTTAGGCCCATTTCAATACACCTACACTCAGAAATGGCAGCAGGACTGTGGGCCAGTGATCTTTTGTGTGCTGTGGGATTCCTCAGACTCAGACATCAGCCTGTAAGTACCCAGGGCCAAGAAACTGAACATGGTCAGCAGGTTGTACAGGTTCCGCGGAGGCTGCGCAGGCCTCGTTTTTAGGGGGCGTTTAAACTTGAACGCATTGTCATACAGATGTTCCGTCTAAATCGTAACAACATTTTCCGTCTGTATGACCTTGTCAAACTGGGCCTAGACCCTGAGACAGCACGCTCTCGCTCTGTCTCAGGCCTGCACAAACTCCTGGCTATGTTGCACTTTCTGGCTACTGGCAGCTTTCAGGCTGTGTCTGGGGATGTCATAGGAATCTCACAGCCCTCATTTTCCAGAATCTTAACACAGGTGATGTATACCTAACTACCTCTTCTGTTTTTTGTTTGTTTTAATTTCTCGGTGGCCAGTTCTGTCCTAAAATCTCATGTTTATTGTTCTTTAAAATATACACACAGGTGTTGGCTGTTTTGCAGCCCCACATCGAGGCCTCAATCTGCTTCCCTACCGAGGAGTCTCAGTGGCATGTCGTCAGGGTAGATTTCTATGAGCTGGCTGGCATGCCCAATGTGCTTGGAGCCATAGATTGCACACACATTCAGCTGAGACCACCTAGGGGCAGGCAGCACATATATACTAATCGCCATTTTGAACACTCCAAATGTGCAGGTGGTTTGTGATGCAAATCTCAAAATAATGAGTGTTGTTGCTGGTTACCCTGGGGGCTGCCATGACTCCTTCATCCTCAGTCAGTCATCCCTCTTTGATAAGTTTGAGGATGGACAAATGCCAGATGGATGGCTGCTGGGTATGTAATTTCATATGTGTAGGCCTGCGTATACTTTGTCCAAATACAGGTGCAGATGTATTAACCTGTAGAAGGCATAAGGAAGTGAGAAACCAGTGATATGTGCAAGGTGATAAAGGCACCAGCCAATCAGCTCCAATATGTAAATGAACATTTAGGAACAGATTGTCTGCTGCCTTTATTACCTTGCACATATCACTGGTTTATCACTTCCTTATGCCTTGTACAGGTTAATACATCTGCCCCACAGTGTGTTACTTATGTGTTGCTGTATCTTAACATGAATCACGTTACTATATCTGTCTTTTAGGTGATGGAGGATATGGCTGTTTCTCTTGGCTTCTAACTCCATTGTCCCGACCTGATACCCCTGCTGAACACAATTACAATCATGCACATAAGTCCACGCGGAATGTGATAGAAAGATGTTTTGGTGTGCTGAAATCGAGGTTTCTGTGTCTGGATAAGTCTGGTGGCCTTTTGTTGTATAGTCCCTCCAAGGTGACTAAAATTGTGTTCTGCTGCTGCTTTCTTCATAACATGTGTTTGCAACAACATTTGCCACATGTTGAGGAGGAGGAGGAGGAAGAAAGCAGCCAGCAAGCAGAGGAATTAGAGACATCTGGTGATACTTGGAGTACAGATGTAGGGAGGCAGGTTAGGCAAGAGCTCATCACTCGCTATTTCTAAGGTAAGTTTGGTTTGCTTATTTCATTTGTTGTGTAATCATAAATAGATGTTTTGCCATTTTTATTGGCAAAACCATTACTCAGAATGTGTCTGTCTCCTTGACACATACAAACATACCCTCGCTTTATGCCAAACAAATGTCGCATGTGTATTGTGTGTATTTTAAAACTCAAAACAACAGATTATGAGTGGCATGCATTAAGTCTGGATAAGTGATCGTAAACTTGCAGTGCTAATTTATTACAAGCACACATAATCCATTTAGTATTTTACTTTATCATTGTGTGTAACGTCCTAATGCACAGGTTCACAAACTCGGCCCTCAGGACCACACACAGTGCATGTTTTTCACGTAACCCAGTAGAAGCACAGGTGTATAAATTACTCACAGACATATGTTAAAAGGTTCACAGGTGGAGCTAATTATGTCACTTGTGATTCTGTGAGTAGACCTGCAAAACATGCACTGTGTGGGGTCCTGAGGGCCGAGTTTGAGAACCTGTGTTCCCAAAAAACACTCCTCAACATATAATATGTTAGCCTTGAGGAATACATGTGTCCCTATGTGTGATGCTCCATCATATTTAAGGGACACAAACTTACTGTAATCAGAAATAATTTATTTCCTAATGTTTGATGCAGTAAACTTGCTGATGTGTAAGTAAATACACAATTTGCCACATATATACATCATTATACACATTCTTTGTTTTTTGGTTAAAAAGTTCTTATTTGTTGGTTTCTGCATCATGTGTAATAACATTCTTACTAATTTTTAACACACACAAACATGTCCCAACAATACTGACATTCATTTTGTCAATGTTTTTATTAAAATTCAATGCCAACATATTAAAAGCTTTTTACGCAAATCAATTGTGTTCTTCTTGTAATGTTGTATAGAGAAGAAAGGTAAAATAGTTATCAATAACATTGTAATTTGGATTGTCTGCAGGAAATGAGAATGATTGGAATCTAGAAAGAGTAATGATTAGAAAAAAATCAAGTGGTCTGTTTACTTCCTGCTAAAGACATTCTGCCTGGCTGCCAATTATTGTGTCTGCAGGATATGAGAATGATTGGAATCTAGAAAGAGTAATGATTAGAAAAAAATCAAGTGGTCTGTTTACTTCCTGCTAAGTAAACAGTGCGGCTCCATCAACATTTCCCTCCTCCAATACCCCAAAAAAATGGTAAAGAATAAATGTGCGTACAAATTTTATGTTGTTGTTTGTACCACTTATAATTAATGATGTTGTATAAATTGTCAAGGAGCTAAGTGTTATATATTTTTTGCCAAAAATACACTTACTATTTTGAGTTACTTATCACAAATGTCTAACTTGTATTTTTTTCACATTTTTTTTGGTGGCTGCTTGTCCTGCCCTTTGCCTTTAGCACTGTCATGTTGTCGTGCTCTGGTGGAGCGTCTTGGTGGTGATGAGACTGGCGTGATATTTGGAGTAGTCGTACCAGAACTGCTGCTTGTTTGCTGTTGGTGCATGCATCTGAGTGTTTCATTCAGGTTAGTGAGGGTGGCATTGAGTTCACGTGTAGCAGCATTTTGATTGTCTACAATTCGGAATAAACTTTCATTAATCTTTTGATTGTTTTGAAAAATGTTCATATAACTTTGCTGTTGTCTGTGCTGTTCTTCCATTAGTCTGTGCTGTTCTTCCATTAGTCTGTGCTGTTCTTCCATTATGCGCTGTAAGTTGCCCATGACCTGTGTAATGTCTGTACGCATGAGTTCCATGGTATTGCCAATTCTGGTTGTTTGTTCATTTTGTCTACTCAGATTTCTTGATATTCTTCTGAGGTGAGATGGTAGGCTTGCAAACATTTGTGTCTGCCTACGCAGGCAATCTTCATTAGTGGCCTGCTGTCTAGCCCAAATGGTCCAAAACACCTGATCAGGGCCTTGTGTTACTGGTGTTGTTGGGCTGTGTTGTGGTGGTGGTGTGCTTTGCTCTGGTGGTGTACTCACAGGTGCTGGGGGGCTCATTCCTTGCATTAATGGCTGCATTTCTAAGATGTTTGTCTCCTCCATGTCACTGTGTTGCTGTTGTTGCGGAGGGATGCTGTTCCCAGGACTAGAAGCTGAAATGTTAAACAAATCTCCGTTAGCTATCCATATGTTTGAGAAATGTAAACAAATCACTACACATGGAACACATGTCATTCACTGTTGCTTTAAACTATTCTGCCTAGCAACATCATCACTCATAACTTAAATACATACATATGCCTGTTTGTGGCAAATGTGTGTGGTTACTTAATTGTGAAAGCAAACACTTTAGTTTTATTGTAGCTCACACATACTCCACCATAAAAACACATTGGAATCCATAATGTGTTACCTTATAGCTTTGATCAAACAAACATAGTAATGTTTTTATATGTATTTTGCAATGTTACCTCAAACACACATGTGAAATTTGGAAAAACAACCTTACTTTTTTCAATAAAAAAAACATGCTTTTTTGTTGCAGCATCTTACACACAATGTCATACTGTATGGCTCAAGTGTACATACATATCTTTACTGGATGTGGACAAGGCCATTTAGCTTGGATTCCATTTCAGGTTTTACTTAGTGCGGTAAGTATCTAAGTTTTTTATGTGTTTTGACTTAATGCGGTTAAGAAAAAGTTTGATTCCGTTCTGAAATTTTTAACATTTATTTCAGTATGATACTCACAATCAAGATGAGGGGAGTGTGGATGACGTCTTGGAGGTGTGTCCAAAATTTGGAGTGGGGGGACAGAACATACGGACGATAATCTTCGTGGCGGGGTAGCCTGCTGTGGTTGGCCCGGGACATACGACCTTGCTTTCTTTTCGGCCACAGGTTTTTTGTGGTGATGTCTTACAGAAGACCCACTTCTGCTGCTCCATACTTCTTTTGATGGACCTTTTAATGAAAGTGCAATTTTGTTATGGCCATTCCTTTACAAACATACCCTATACTACAATGGACACTTTACCTGCTTCCGCAGCGTCATCATCATCAGATGTGATAGGAGTTACTGGCCGACGAGTAGTACTGCTTTTTTCAAACACTGTATAAAAAAAAAAATATTCATGCTATTGTTGATACATCCACCCATTATGCTTATAAACATTTATTCTTTAAGAAATGCTTGCTTTATTTCTTAAAAAAAATAAGATTTTACTCACCGGTAAATCTATTTCTCGTAGTCCGTAGTGGATGCTGGGGACTCCGTAAGGACCATGGGGAATAGACGGGCTCCGCAGGAGACATAGGCACTCTAAAGAAAGATTTAGTACTACCTGGTGTGCACTGGCTCCTCCCTCTATGCCCCTCCTCCAGACCTCAGTTAAGGAAACTGTGCCCGGAAGAGCTGACATTACAAGGAAAGGATTTTGGAATCCAGGGTAAGACTCATACCAGCCACACCAATCACACCGTATAACTCGTGATAAACTTACCCAGTTAACAGTATGAACAACAAACAAGCATCACTCAACTGATGCCACATAACATAACCCTTTAGTAAGCAATAACTATATACACGTATTGCAGAAAGTCCGCACTTGGGACGGGCGCCCAGCATCCACTACGGACTACGAGAAATAGATTTACCGGTGAGTAAAATCTTATTTTCTCTAACGTCCTAGTGGATGCTGGGGACTCCGTAAGGACCATGGGGATTATACCAAAGCTCCCAAACGGGCGGGAGAGTGCGGATGACTCTGCAGCACCAAATGGGCAAACTCAAGGTCCTCCTCAGCCAGGGTATCAAACTTGTAGAACTTTGCAAATGTGTTTGAACCCGACCAAGTAGCAGCTCAGCAAAGCTGTAATGCCGAGACCCCTCGGGCAGCCGCCCAAGAAGAGCCCACCTTTCTTGTGGAATGGGCTTTCACTGATTTTGGATGCGGCAATCCAGCCGCAGAATGAGCCTGCTGAATCGTGCCACAGATCCAGCGAGCAATAGTTTGCTTTGAAGCAGGAGCACCCAGCTTGTTGGATGCATACAGGACAAACAGCGAGTCAGTCTTCCTGACTCCAGCCGTTCTGGTCACATAAATCTTCAAAGCTCGGACTACGTCAAGCAACTTGGAATCCTCCAAGTCACCGCAGGCACCACAATAGGTTGGTTCAAATGAAAGGATGACACCACCTTTGGCAGAAATTGCGGACGAGTCCGCAATTCTGCCCTATCCATATGGAAAACCAGATAGGGGCTTTTACATGACAAAGCCGCCAATTCTGACACACGCCTAGCCGAAGCTAAGGCCAACAGCATGACCACTTTCCACGTGAGATACTTTAGCTCCACGGTCTTAAGTGGCTCACACCAGTGGGATTTCAGGAAACTCAACACCACGTTAAGATCCCAAGGTGCCACTGGTGGCACAAAAGGGGGCTGAATATGCAGCACTCCCTTAACAAACGTCTGAACCTCAGGCAGTGAAGCCAGTTCTTTTTGGAAGAAAATGGATAGGGCCGAAATCTGGACCTTTATGGACCCTAATTTTAGGCCCATAGTCACTCCTGACTGTAGGAAGTGCAGGAATCGACCCAGCTGGAATTCCTCTGTAGGGGCCTTCCTGGCCTCACACCAAGCAACATATTTTCGCCATATACGGTGATAATGCTTTGATGTCACGTCCTTCCTAGCCTTTATCAGCGTAGGAATAACTTCATCCGGAATGCCTTTTTCCGCTAGGATCCGGCGTTCAACCGCCATGCCGTTAAACGCAGCCGCGGTAAGTCTTGGAACAGACAGGGCCCTTGGTGTAACAGGTCCTGTCTGAGAGGCAGAGGCCATGGGTCCTCTGTGAGCATTTCTTGCAATTCCGGGTACCAAGTCCTTCTTGGCCAATCCGGAACAATGAGTATTGTTCTCACTCCTCTTTTTCTTACAATTCTCAGCACCTTTGGTATAAGAGGAAGAGGAGGAAACACATAGACCGACTGGAACACCCACGGTGTTACTACTGCGTCCACAGCTATCGCCTGAGGGTCCCTTGACCTGGCGCAATACCTTTTTGTTGAAACAGGACGCCATCATGTCCACCTGTGGCAGTTCCCATCGATTTGCAATCTGCTTGAAGACTTCTTGATGAAGTCCCCACTCTCCCGGGTGGAGGTCGTGCCCGCTGAGGAAGTCTGCTTCCCAGTTGTCCACTCCCGGAATGAACACTGCTGACAGTGCTAGTACGTGATTCTCCGCCCAACGAAGAATCCTGGTGGCTTCTGCCATTGCCACCCTGCTTCTTGTGCCGCCCTGGCGGTTTACATGGGCCACTGCAGTGATGTTGTCTGACTGAATCAGCACTGGTTGGTTTCGAAGCAGAGGCTCCGCTTGACTCAGGGCGTTGTATATGGCCCTTATTTCCAGGATATTGATGTGCAGACAAGTCTCCTGACTTGACCACAGCCCCTGGAAGTTTCTTCCTTGAGTGACTGCCCCCCATCCTCGGAGGCTTGCATCCGTGGTCACCAGGACCCAGTCCTGTATGCCGAACCTGCGGCCCTCGAGGAGGTGAGCACTTTGCAGCCACCACAGAAGAGACACCCTGGCCCTGGGGGACAGGGTGATCAGCCGATGCATCTGAAGATGCGATCCGGACCACTTGTCCAACAGATCCCACTGAAAGATCCTCGCATGGAACCTGCCGAAGGGAATGGCTTCGTATGACGCCACCATCTTTCCCAGGACTCGCGTGCAGTGATGCACCGATACCTGTTTTGGTTTTAGGAGGCCTCTGACCAGAGTCACGAGCTCCTGAGCCTTCTCCTCCGGGAGAAACACCTTTTTCTGGTTTGTGTCCAGAATCATGCCCAGGAAGGGCAGACGCGTCGTAGGAATCAGCTGCGACTTTGGAATATTCAGAATCCAGCCGTGCTGCTGCAACACTTCCTGAGAGAGTGCTACGCTGATCAGCAACCGCTCCCTGGACCTCGCCTTTATGAGGAGATCGTCCAAGTATGGGATAATTGTAACCCCTTGCTTCCGAAGGAGCACCATCATTTCCGCCATCACCTTGGTAAATATTCTCGGTGCCGTGGACAGGCCAAACGGCAACGTCTGGAATTGGTAATGACAGTCCTGTACCACAAACCTGAGGTACTCCTGATGAGGTGGATAAATGGGGACATGCAAGTACGCATCCTTCATGTCCAGAGACACCATAAAATCCCCTTCCTCCAGGCTTGCAATGACCGCCCTGAGCGATTCCATCTTGAACTTGAATATCTTCAGATAAATATTCAGGGATTTTAAATTCAAAATGGGTCTGACCGAACCGTCCGGTTTCGGTACCACAAACATGGTGGAATAGTAACCCCCTCCCTGTTGAAGGAGGGGAACCTTCACTATCACCTGCTGGAGATATAGCTTGTGAATTGTTGCCAACACTACCTCCCTTTCCTTGGGGGAAGCTGGCAAGGCCGATTTTAGGTAACGGTGAGGGGGCGTCACCTCGAATTCCAGCTTGTATCCCTGAGACACAATTTGTATAGCCCAAGGATCCACCCGTGAGCGAACCCACCGGTGGCTGAAATCTCGGAGACGCGCCCCCACCGCTCCTGGCTCCGCCTGTGGAGCCCCAGCGTCATGCGGTCGATTTAGTGGAAGCCGGGGAGGACTTTTGTTCCTGGGAACTAGCTGCATGGTGCAGCTTATTTCCTCTACCCCTGCCTCTGGCAAGAAAGGATGCACCTCTGACTTTCTTGCTTTTCTGTGAACGAAAGGACTGCATTTGGTAATACGGTGCTTTCTTTGGCTGTGAGGGAATATATGGCAAGAAATTTGACTTCCCAGCCGTAGCCGTGGAAACTAGGTGCGAGAGACCGTCCCCAAACAATTCCTCACCCTTATAAGGCAACACCTTGTGTTTTTTAGAGTCGGCATCACCGGTCCATTGCCGAGTCCATAAGACCTTTCTGGCAGAAATCGACATTGCGTTTATTCTAGAGCCCAGCAGGCAAATGTCCCTCTGGGCATCCCGCATATATAGGACAGCGTCTTTGATATGTCCTAGGGTCAGTAAAATAGTCTCCCTGTCCAGGGTATCTAACTCCTCAGACAGAGTATCTGTCCATGCTGCTACAGCACTACACATCCAGGCCGCAGCAATTGCTGGCCTCAGAAGAGTACCAGAATGTGTATAAACAGACTTCAGGATACCTTCCTGCTTCCTATCCGCAGGATCCTTTAGGGCGGCCGTATCCTGTGACGGCAGGGCCACCTTCTTAGATAAGCGCGTCAACGCTTTGTCTACCCTAGGGGAGGATTCCCAGCGTAACCTATCCGTTGGCGGGAAAGGATACGCCATAAGTAATCTTTTGGAAATCAGTACTTTCCTATCAGGGGAATCCCACGCTTTTTCACATAACTCATTTAATTCATGTGAAGGGGGAAAAGTTACTTCTTGCTTTTTCTCCCCAAACATATAAACCCTCTTGTCAGGGACAGGGTTTTCCTCCGATATGTGCAATACATCCTTCATTGCTATAATCATGTATCGGATGGCTTTAGTCATTTTAGGCTACAACTTTGCCTCATCGTCATCGACACTGGAGTCAGAATCCGTGTCGACATCTGTGTCAACCAACTGGGACAGTGGGCGCTTTTGAGACCCTGACGGCCTCTGACCTGTAGAATCAGACACGGGTTGAGACCCTGACTGATTATCCAACCTTTTATGCAAGGAGCTTACGTTATCATTTAACACCTTCCACATATCCACCCAATCAGGTGTCGGCGCCGTCGGCGGCGACACCACATTCACTTGCACTTGTTCTGCCTCCACGTAACCGTCCTCGTCAAACATGTCGACACAAACGTACCGACACACCGCACACACACAGGGAATGCTCTAATTGAGGACAGGACCCCACAAGGCCTTTTGGGGAGACAGAGAGAGAGTATGCCAGCACACACCCCAGCGCTATATAACCCAGGGATTACACAGTAACTTAGTGTTTACCCAGTAGCTGCTGTTTAGAATAATTTGCGCCTAAATTTATGTGCCCCCCTCTCTTTTTACCCTTTGTCTACCTTGATACTGCAGGGGAGAGCCTGGGGAGCTTCCTCTCAGCGGAGCTGTGAAGAGAAAATGGCGCTGGTTAGTGCTGAGGAAGAAGGCCCCGCCCCCTCAGCGGCGGGCTTCTGTCCCGGGTCTGTGTAATAAAATGGCGGGGGCTCGTACATATATACAGTGCCCAGCTGTATATATGTGTCTTTTTGCCAAGAGGTATCCTAATTGCTGCCCAGGGCGCCCCCCCCCTGCGCCCTGCATCCTACAGTGACCGGAGTGTGTGGGTAGTGTCTGCCGCCGATTTCGATGTCTTCTTGCTTCTGCCGGCTTGTGACTTCTGGCTCTGCGAGGGGGACGGTGGCGCGGCTCCGGGAACGGACGACCAAGGTTAAGATCCTGTGTTCGAACCCTCTGGAGCTAATGGTGTCCAGTAGCCTAAAAAGCGCAACCTAGCCGCAGTTAGTAGGTTTGCTTCTCTCCCCTCAGTCCCACGTAGCAGAGAGTCTGTTGCCAGCAGAAGCTCTCTGAAAATAAAAAAACCTAACTAAAATACTTTCTTATTAGCAAGCTCAGGAGAGCTCACTAAAAGCACCCAGCTCTGGCCAGGCACAGATTCTGACTGAGGTCTGGAGGAGGGGCATAGAGGGAGTAGCCAGTGCAGACCAGGTAGTACTAAATCTTTCTTTAGAGTGCCCAGTCTCCTGCGGAGCCCGTCTATTCCCCATGGTCCTTACGGAGTCCCCAGCATCCACTAGGACGTTAGAGAAACATAAGGACCGGAAACAAAAAAAACAATACATAAAACAATAAACATTGTCCAATAGACATATGCACTATGGAAAAATCAACACAGGAAAACATGTACAGGACACTGACATAGGCCACAAGTAAAAAAAAACAAAAAACATTACCAACCAAAAATACACACATCTTCATTTTGTAATGAAAGGAAAAATATTACAGATGCAATATATAAATTGCTCTGTGATGTGGCACTCCAAACACACATTACCACTATATGAGCCAAAATAAAATGTATAAATATTTAAAAAATTACACTGCAGTGTGGTGTCACGGTACAAATACAAGCTAAAAATTATCAAAGAAATAGTGTTATTTTGTTTAAAAATATTACATTATCTAATAATGACATTACACATGTAAGTGGTTTCCAAACCACTTTCCACTACTCCAGCCTCTAACATGACAAAAACTGTTTTTTAAACATTGCACATGGATCACATAAATTTAAAACATAGTCACAATTATTTTTTTAAAAAGGCACAAAAGGAAAACATTATTGCAGGACAATTCAGAGACACACCAAGTCCAAACTACACATGCAAAATATCTTTCATAAAAACACATGACATACAATAAAGTAAGATGTTACATTGGCTTTTGTATAAAACATTAACCAAAACAATGTATTTGCTGACACACACTTGAAGATGGGAGTAATATGCAACGTCACATGACACACATTAAAAAAAAAAAAGGTCATAGAATGTAAATGCAAATACACATGCTCACCATTCTTCCTGGGCCTATCTGAATCCCGGACATGGGTTGCAGAGACAACTTCAGGAGGTATTACACTCCGCATGGGCTCCTCATACTCCAGATATCTTGCAATATAGGGCTGCCCACCACCGGTTTTTCGAGCCGACTTCGCCTCCTTGGCCATTTTGGACTTGACACGTCGCTTTATGTCATAGTACCGTTTGCGGCACGTGTCCTCCGTCCGCTTCACCACCCCCTCACTATTGACAGCAGCAACAACTTTCGCCCACAACACCGTCTTCCTCCGTGTTGGCACCTTGGCGGACTCAGGGCCAAATAGCTGCCTCTGATACTTCATCAGCTCATGCACCAATGCCACATTTTCTGCAAAACTAAACTTTACATTCCGCCCAGTCTTAGTAGTGGTGCGTGGCTGCGGAGCACTCTGACTGTCACTATCACTTGAGGCTGCTGCAGCAACCTCACCCACCTCCTCCACCTCACTAACCTCACTAACACTCACCTCCTCCACCTGACCAAACTCCTCCCCCTCACTCACGCCCTCCACCTCACCCACCTCTGAGTCACACATAATTGTGTGTGTAAACAGTTAACACAGAAAAAAAAAAAGACAAACAACACACTCCTCCACTACCACTACACAACTCACACACACACATACACACTCACACACACACACACACACACACACACACACACACACAAACACTGACAAGGGACTATAAAGAAAAATAACTTGGACTAAAAATGAAACAAAACCACAAAATACAAGACTACAAGAATAACAAGATGACTTTCAAACACAATACCACACTCAGAAATCGCTACCAACACTCCTCTTCAAACCACAAATTCACCTACCTCCACAGCACAACCTCCCTCCTCCTCACGACTAACTAAACCCACGAGGTGCGGACGGTTTGGGGCGTATTTATATGGTTGCGCACAGACACTCCTACCATCTGAAACACAACCAATCACAAACGGGGATGTAAATCGAAACTGAAAGTGAAAATGTGGCCGCGGAAAAAAAAAAACCCTGCCGCGTTTAACTTAGGAAAAAAAACAGCAAATACAACAAAAACACGTACGCAAACGACAATGACGGGCGTAAATGTGCCCAAAAAAAAACGACTGGCATCGACATCGGAAAACACGAAAACCATAAAGTCGACTGCTTCGTAACTTTGCGTATATGGATTCAAAAAGTTGCATGAAAATGCACCCGATACAAAACGAGTTTAAACACTACACAAACCGAATCAAACACGAATATTAGTAAATATTGCCCAAGGTCCTGAAAATGACAGGATAAGACACTTCATCCATCACCAAAGAGTGTCGATTCACTCGGCGATGCAAGTATTTGGCCTGATGGTGTCGACATTCGACATGGTAGAGTACGCTCAATTTCATTTCTGCCCTCTGCAACGATTAATTCTTGCCAAGTGGGACGGCTGGCATCATTGGATCAGATCTCAAAGGATCTTGTTGACTCCGGAAGTTCATTTGTCGCTGACCTGGTGGCTCCAGGACCAGCAATTGAGCAGGGGCCGTCCCTTCTGGATCTCTGACTGGGTCCTCCTGACGACGGATGCCAGTCTGAGGGGATGGGGAGCGGTGTTGGAGCAACACTGTTTTCAGGGTCAGTGGACTATGGAAGAATCACTCCTCCCAATAAACATCCTAGAGCTGAGGGCGGTGTTCAATGCATTATCACTTGCCCAGCCTCTGATACGGAACAGACCGGTTCAGGTACGGTCAGACAATGCTACGACAGTAGCATACATAAACCATCAAGGCACTCGAAGCCGCATGGCTATGAAGGAAGTGTCAAAAATCCTTTGTTAGGCAGAACGCCATCTGTCAAGTATATCGGCAGTGTTTATTACGGGTGTCCTGAACTGGAAAGCAGACTACCTAGTTCACCGGA
Organism: Pseudophryne corroboree; assembly: GCF_028390025.1. Classification (NCBI taxonomy): domain Eukaryota; kingdom Metazoa; phylum Chordata; class Amphibia; order Anura; family Myobatrachidae; genus Pseudophryne; species Pseudophryne corroboree. Next base: position 572,951,061 of record NC_086447.1, on the reverse strand, counting down.
ACGTACATGCCATAGAGTGGAGTCTTCATCCAGAAGTCTTTCAACTCCTAGTGGACAGGTGGGCTCTACCGGACGTAGACCTAATGGCGTCTCAACACAATCACAAGGTTCCGGTCTTCGGATCAAGGACAAGGGATCCTCAAGCAGCGTTCGTGGACGCACTGGTAATTCCATGGAACTTTTGACTGCTTTACGTGTTCCCTCCAGTGTCACTCCTGCCCAGGGTTCTACGGAAGTTCAAACAGGAAGGAGGAAAGCTGCTTCTAGTCGCTCCAGTGTGGCCCAGACGGCATTGGTTCTCAGACCTGCAGGGTCTATCGATTGGCATCCCCTTCTACTTCCTCAACAACCAGACATCCTTGTACAGGGCCCTTGTCTCGACCCAGACCTGGCCAGACTGGCTTTGACGGTGTGGCTCTTGAAGCATCACTCCTGAGAGCCAAATGGTTTTCAGAGGTGTTTATTCAAACGATGTTGGAAGCCCGCAAACCGGCATCTTCCCGGATTTATTATAGGGTTTGGAATTCTTACTTCACTTGTTGAGAAGAATTACGATGTCCACAGATTCAGAACTTCCAGGATACTGGCTTTTCTGCAAAGAGGCCTGGACTTAGGGCTTTGTCTGGCCTCCCTCAAGGTTCATATACAGTATCTGCCTTGTCGGTTTGGTTTCAGAGAAAAATTGCCTCTATACTTGATGTTCAGACATTCACTCATGGCGTTATTCAGATTCAGCCTCCCTATGAAAAAATGCAAAAAAACGGTGTCATGGCAAACATAGCAGCTACAAAACATCAAGATAGCAAGGTTAAATGAGAATGAGCTAGCAAGACACATGTATAGGTAAATGTATGCAAAGAAAGGAAAAAAGATTCACTTACCTGCCCAAATCACTCCTAGCTCTCCTAGTGCTATAAAGCGCTACAAACATGCGTTTGCTTAATCAGCTGAATTACAGTAGGTCTATATAATAACAACTGTGCCAGTGATCAGCAACATCAATGAGAATCAGTGAGGTCATATTGCCATCTGTCATCATCTTTCTATATTTGCACCTGCCCTGTACCTGATTGTGTATAGCCATAAAATGGTGATCGGCATGGGGCACACTGGCATGTGCACACTTTTACTATGCTTGACCTATGAGAGAACACCTGTTTGCACACCCATATTGCCTTTCTGATAAAGGTTGACATATACATAATACGTTCAACATTGCAATAGCGCATCTATTCCCTTTACGGACATTTGCACTGCGAAAGCATGCAAATACGCTATGCCAACTGGTGTGGGGGTGACGTGGTCACTCTGCATAACCCCCTATATGTGCCTTGCAGCAGAGACGGCCCTAGGCAAGATCTTGGCTGTTGCCTCCTAGCAGATAATTCCACCACCACCTCTCTCCCCTCACAGCACACTACTGGAACTAAAGAGAAAGGTCCATATACACCCCCACCCCCATCCTTCCTCCCCAGAAGGCTTTCTATAGGGCACATTCTCCCAGCACAGCACAGCACCCAAGGCCCTCCCATCACAGCACAACACCCAAAACCCTCCCATCACAGCACAACACCCAAGGCTCTCCCCTCTCCCTTTACAGCATACTGCTGTAACAAAATAAAAAAAGGTTCCATATGGGCATATTCTGAATCTATCCTCACAGCACAGCACCTCAGACTCTCCTTTCACAGCACCCCCTCTCCCCTCACCTCACAGCCAGCACCTGTCACCCATCACTGACAGCTGATTTACTTAAGAGGTACAGGCAGCTGTGGCCACCCCTGCTTTTCCCGACTCCTTGCTGGTCGTAGCTGGTCTTGGTGGCTGCAGTGCAGCTTGTATGAGGTTGAGCTGTGAGGTGTAACCTACGAGCTTCACAAAGGGCCATGGGAAGAGCTGGTGTGGCTTGGCCTTGCGCTGCAGCCCTCCCACTGCCATTTTACTTGTAGTACAGAATGAGCTTCTGTACATTCGCAGAAACTGATTCTGACCACTGCCCCATCAGAGCTGAGCTCCCATCGCGGTAGCCATTGTCATCCTAGTGCCTCATCTGCCGTTGGCCCTGGGCTTGGGATGCTCCTAGGCATTTCCCTATTACGCATATGCTTATGGCTGGCACTGCCTCTCAGACTGATTGTGTAGGACAGGCAATAACTTTTTATTCACAACATAAAGTATCTGTTCAATTTATGCTCTCAGACAAATAGATGACATCAGGTTTTTTTGTATATACATTAGGTAGCGATACATAATGGCATACATTTTAAATACCTATTACAGTCTGCTTACATAAAGCAGTAGTGTCTTAAGTTAAATCATTGACAGTACACTCATTAACAAAAGAATGTGCGCAATCTCAGCATGCCAGGCGGGGACTCATTGAGCAAGATTAGCTCTTAGTCACATAGTAACATAAATGTTATGTTCTTTTGAAAATGTGTTAAAGGAAACTGCTGCTTTACTGTGCATTATCTTAAAGTTATATTCCAACAACATTTTCTGTGCAGTTACAGTGTAGATTTGTCTGCGGCAAATGTGCATTTAGTATGTTGAAGATCCCTGTTTTGTTAGGTTCTAAAATAATGTACTTTTATTTTGGGCAGGAAAGTATTGGAGGACTTCTGAAGCCGCAAATGCCTAGAGTGACTTTGTATTGAACAATTATACAGTATTATTCATTTTTAGATATGTAACAATCTAAGGGGTATCCATCTTTATGTACACTATTACTGCATACTGCAGCAACTCTACCATGCTTGCCCATTGTCTGGAAATGTTTGGGAGACCTCTAAATTGCTTGCTAAATATGGTCAGGCCACCATATCCAAAAAGCCTAAATACTTTTTGCCAAATTGGGTTTGGCATAATAGCTACAATGGCAAGGTAGACAGTAACCGCCGGGATGACGGGCGCCGGTATAACGATACCAACCCGACCACATATGGTCAACATGTGTTAGGCCGACAGGTAAAAAAGCTCGACATGACAATGGTCAACACAATCCTGGTCGATACATTTTTTTTTTTTGGAGGGATGGGCCAAACCTTGTATATTTCATGTTTTGCGACCAACATCAGTTGAAACGTAGATGCTCGCCATGCTTCTGGCAAGGTAGCTCACTCCGTTACTGCTGTGCTCGCCACTGGTTACTATTCCCAATAAGTCCACGTAGATAGTAAATCAAGTGATTGTTGGGAATACGTGAAAAATCAAAAAAGACATGTTGACCATGTGTGTCGACCTGTTGAACATGTCGACCTTAAGCACCATCGACCTTTCATCTGTCAACCTTTTTCCACCTGTTGACCTAATGCATGTCAACCAAATGGTGTCGACCTATTGACTGTCTATCTAGACAGTGTAGATCTATCATCTGGATACCGCTACCACAGAGCAATACAACTATTTTCAGTAACAGGCTATCAAAATAATCACATTTGAGACTGCAAAATTTTTATTCCACTGACATTTGATTATTCATGTGCAACCCAAATAGCTAGCCTAGGAGGTCTAATCACACCCCTCCAGATTGACGCGGCCGTGCCTACAGTACCTCAGTGCTTCACAGCGGTGCACTGCTGATTCATATGGCACCTGATAGGGCGTGATTGCGCGGTATCCGGTCTATAGATCTACACTAAAACGGTCTACAGTCAATAGATCGACCACTAATGGTAGACCTACTGTACATTAGGTTGACAGGGTCAAAAGGTCAACATGTAAAAGGTAGACAGGTTCAAAAGGTCGACATGTCAATGGTTGACACACACATGGTCGACGCCAGTTTTTTGTTAAGTTTTTTTTCCATATCTTTTCAACTTTTTCATACTTTACCATCCATGTGGACTACGATTGGGAATAGTAACCTGTGCTGAGCGCAGTGAGGCAGCTTGCCCGAAACGAGGGCACCCGGTACACTTAAGGGGCTATATTTTGTGGCAGAAAAGTGACAAAACACACAAAAAACTGGTGACTTTTTTATGTCTACCATTTTCATGTCGACCTTCTGACCCTGTCGAGCTTTTCTACTGTCTACCTATTCCATGTCGACCTTTTCACTCTGTCGACCTAATGCATGTCTACCATTAGTGGTCGACCTACTGACTGTAGACCTTTTTAGTGTAGATCTAATAATCCATACCCTGACTGCACTCCCCAGGATCAGGTCCACCCGAGCTCTATGCTGCCCTAATTACATGTATTTTTAACATCAAGGGCCTAATTCAGACCAGATAGCTAGCAGGTGATTTTCTCTAACGTCCTAAGTGGATGCTGGGGACTCCGTCAGGACCATGGGGAATAGCGGCTCCGCAGGAGACAGGGCACAAAAATAAAGCTTTAGGATTAGGTGGTGTGTACTGGCTCCTCCCCCTATGACCCTCCTCCAAGCCTCAGTTAGGTTTTTGTGCCCGTCCGAGCAGGGTGCAATCTAGGTGGCTCTCCTAAAGAGCTGCTTAGAAAAAGTTTTTAGGTTTTTTATTTTCAGTGAGTCCTGCTGGCAACAGGCTCACTGCATCGAGGGACTTAGGGGAGAGAATTTCAACTCACTTGCGTGCAGGATGGATTGGATTCTTAGGCTACTGGACACCATTAGCTCCAGAGGGAGTCGGAACACAGGTCTCACCCTGGGGTTCGTCCCGGAGCCGCGCCGCCGACCCCCCTTACAGATGCTGAAGATTGAAGGTCCGGAAACAGGCGGCAGAAGGCTCTTCAGTCTTCATGAAGGTAGCGCACAGCACTGCAGCTGTGCGCCATTGTTGTCACACACTTCACACCAAGCGGTCACGGAGGGTGCAGGGCGCTGCTGGGGGCGCCCTGGGCAGCAATATTTAATACCTTTATGGCAAAAGAATACATCACATATAGCCATTGAGGCTATATGTATGTATTTAACCCATGCCAGATATCTAAAACTCCGGGAGAAAAGCCCGCCGAAATAGGGGGCGGGGCTTATTCTCCTCAGCACACAGCGCCATTTTCCTGCTCAGCTCCGCTGTGAGGAAGGCTCCCAGGACTCTCCCCTGCACTGCACTACAGAAACAGGGTAAAACAGAGAGGGGGGGCATTTTTTGGCGATATTTTGATATATTTAAGCTGCTATAAGGAACAACACTTATATAAGGTTGTTCCCATATATATTATAGCGCTTGGGTGTGTGCTGGCAAACTCTCCCTCTGTCTCCCCAAAGGGCTAGTGGGGTCCTGTCTTCGATAAGAGCATTTCCTGTGTGTTTGCTGTGTGTCGGTACGTGTGTGTCGACATGTATGAGGACGATGTTGGTGTGGAGGCAGAGCAATTGCCGATAATGGTGATGTCACCCCCCAGGGAGTCGACACCGGAATGGATGGCTTTGTTTATGGAATTACGTGATAATGTCAGCACATTACAAAAATCAGTTGACGACATGAGACGGCCGGCAAACCAGTTAGTACCTGCCCAGGCGTCTCAGACACCGTCAGGGGCTGTAAAGCGCCCTTTACCTCAGTCGGTCGACACAGACCCAGACACAGACACTGAATCTAGTGTCGACGGTGATGAAACAAACGTATTTTCAAGTAGGGCCACACGTTATATGATCACGGCAATGAAGGAGGCTTTGCATATCTCTGATACTGCAAGTACCACAAAAAGGGGTATTATGTGGGGGGTGAAAAAACTACCTGTAGTTTTTCCTGAATCAGAGGAATTAAATGATGTATGTGATGAAGCGTGGGTTAACCCAGATAGAAAAGTGCTAATTTCAAAAAAGTTATTAGCATTATACCCTTTCCCGCCAGAGGTTAGGGCGCGCTGGGAAACACCCCCTAGGGTGGATAAGGCGCTCACACGCTTATCAAAACAAGTGGCGTTACCGTCTCCTGATACGGCCGCCCTCAGGGATCCAGCTGATAGGAGACTGGAAACTACCCTAAAAAGTATATACACACATACTGGTGTTATACTGCGACCAGCCATCGCCTCAGCCTGGATGTGCAGTGCTGGGGTCGTCTGGTTGGATTCCCTGACTGAAAATATTGATACCCTGGATAGGGACAGTATTTTATTGACTATAGAGCAATTAAAGGATGCTTTCCTTTATATGCGAGATGCTCAGAGAGATATTTGCACTCTGGCATCGAGAGTAAATGCGATGTCCATATCTGCCAGAAGGAGTTTATGGACGCGACAGTGGTCAGGTGATGCGGATTCCAAACGACATATGGAAGTATTGCCGTATAAAGGGGAGGAATTATTTGGCGTCGGTCTATCGGATCTGGTGGCCACGGCAACTGCCGGAAAATCCACCTTTTTACCTCAGACCCCCTCCCAACAGAAAAAGACACCGTCTTTTCAGCCGCAGTCCTTTCGGTCCTATAAGAACAAGCGGACAAAAGGACAGTCATATCTGCCTCGCGGCAGAGGAAGGGGTAAGAGAGGGCAGCAAGCAGCCCCTGCCCAGGAACAGAAGCCCTCTCAGGGTTCTGCAAAGCCCTCAGCATGACGCTGGGGCCTTACAAGCGGACTCAGGAGCGGTGGGGGGTCGACTCAAGAATTTCAGCGCACAGTGGGCTTGCTCACAGGTGGACCCCTGGATCCTGCAGGTAGTATCTCAGGGTTACAGGTTGGAATTCGAGAAGTCTCCCCCTCGCAGGTTCCTAAAGTCTGCTTTGCCAACGTCTCCCTCAGACAGGGCGACGGTATTGGAAGCCATTCACAAGCTGTTTTCTCAGCAGGTGATAGTCAAGGTACCCCTCCTACAACAGGGAAAGGGGTATTACTCCACGCTATTTGTGGTACCGAAGCCGGACGGCTCGGTAAGACCTATTCTAAATCTGAAATCTTTGAACCTGTACATACAAAAATTCAAGTTCAAGATGGAGTCACTCAGAGCAGTGATAGCGAATCTGGAAGAAGGGGACTTTATGGTGTCCCTGGACATAAAGGATGCTTACCTGCATGTCCCAATTTGCCCTTCACATCAAGGGTACCTCAGGTTCGTGGTGCAAAACTGTCATTATCAGTTTCAGACGCTGCCGTTTGGATTGTCCACGGCACCTCGGGTCTTTACCAAGGTAATGGCCGAAATGATGATTCTTCTGCGAAGAAGAGGCATATTAATTATCCCTTACTTGGACGATCTCCTGATAAGGGCAAGGTCCAGAGAACAGCTGGAGGACGGAGTAGCACTAACCCGACTAGTGCTGCAACAACACGGGTGGATTCTGAATTTTCCAAAATCTCAGTTGACCCCGACGACACGTCTGCTGTTCCTGGGAATGATTCTGGACACGGTTCAGAAAAAGGTGTTTCTTCCGGAGGAGAAAGCCAGGGAGTTATCCGAACTTGTCAGGAACCTCCTAAAACCAGGGAAAGTGTCTGTGCATCAATGCACAAGAGTCCTGGGAAAGATGGTGGCTTCTTACGAAGCGATTCCATTCGGCAGATTCCACGCACAAACTTTTCAGTGGGATCTGCTGGACAAATGGTCCGGATCACATCTGCAGATGCATCAGCGGATAACCTTATCGCCACGGACAAGGGTGTCTCTTCTGTGGTGGTTGCAGAGTGCTCATCTGTTAGAGGGCCGCAGATTCGGCATACAGGACTGGGTCCTGGTGACCACGGATGCCAGTCTGAGAGGCTGGGGAGCGGTCACACAGGGAAGAAACTTCCAGGGAGTATGGTCAAGCCTGGAGATGTCTCTTCACATAAATATACTGGAGCTAAGAGCGATTTACAATGCTCTAAGTCTGGCAAAACCCCTGCTTCAGGGTCAGCCGGTGTTGATCCAGTCGGACAACATCACGGCAGTCGCCCACGTAAACAGACAGGGCGGCACAAGAAGCAGGACAGCAATGGCAGAAGCTGCAAGGATTCTTCGCTGGGCGGAAGATCATGTGATAGCACTGTCAGCAGTATTCATTCCGGGAGTGGACAACTGGGAAGCAGACTTCCTCAGCAGACACGATCTACACCCGGGAGAGTGGGGACTTCATCCAGAAGTCTTCCACATGATTGTGAACCGTTGGGAAAAACCAATGGTGGATATGATGGCGTCCCGCCTCAACAAAAAACTGGACAGGTATTGCGCCAGGTCAAGAGACCCTCAGGCAATAGCTGTGGACGCTCTGGTAACACCGTGGGTGTTCCAGTCAGTGTATGTGTTCCCTCCTCTGCCTCTCATACCAAAAGTACTGAGAATTATACGGCAAAAGGGAGTAAGAACGATACTAGTGGCTCCGGATTGGCCAAGAAGAACTTGGTACCCGGAACTTCAAGAGATGCTCACGGAGGATCCGTGGCCTCTACCTCTAAGACGGGACCTGCTTCAGCAGGGACCGTGTCTATTCCAAGACTTACCGCGGCTGCGTTTGACGGCATGGCGGTTGAACGCCGAATTCTAAGGGAAAAAGGCATTCCGGAAGAGGTCATTCCTACACTGGTAAAAGCCAGGAAGGAGGTGACTGCACAACATTATCACCGCATTTGGAGAAAATATGTTGCGTGGTGTAAGGCCAGGAAGGCCCCCACGGAGGAATTTCAACTGGGTCGATTCCTACATTTCCTGCAAACAGGATTGTCTATGGGCCTCAAATTGGGGTCCATTAAGGTTCAAATTTCGGCCCTGTCGATTTTCTTCCAGAAAGAATTGGCTTCAGTTCCTGAAGTCCAGACTTTTGTAAAAGGAGTACTACATATACAGCCCCCGGTTATGCCCCCAGTGGCACCGTGGGATCTTAATGTAGTCTTGGATTTTCTCAAATCCCATTGGTTTGAGCCGCTCAAATCGGTGGAGTTGAAGTATCTTACATGGAAAGTAACCATGCTACTGGCCCTGGCTTCAGCCAGGAGAGTATCAGAATTGGCGGCTTTATCATATAAGAGCCCATATCTGATTTTCCATACGGACAGGGCAGAACTGCGGACGCGTCCTCATTTTCTGCCTAAGGTGGTGTCAGCGTTTCACCTGAACCAGCCTATTGTGGTGCCTGCGGCTACTAACGATTTGGAGGATTCCAAGTTGTTGGACGTGGTCCGGGCATTGAAAATATATATTTCAAGAACGGCGGGAGTCAGAAAGTCTGACTCACTGTTTATATTGTATGCACCCAACAAGATGGGTGCTCCTGCTTCTAAGCAGACGATTGCTCGTTGGATTTGTAGCACAATTCAACTTGCACATTCTGTGGCAGGCTTGCCACAACCTAAATCTGTCAAGGCCCATTCCACAAGGAAAGTGGGCTCATCCTGGGCGGCTGCCCGGGGGGTCTCGGCATTACAACTCTGCCGAGCTGCTACTTGGTCAGGGGCAAACACGTTTGCAAAATTCTACAAATTTGATACCCTGGCTGAGGAGGACCTTGAGTTCTCTCATTCGGTGCTGCAGAGTCATCCACACTCTCCCGCCCGTTTGGGAGCTTTGGTATAATCCCCATGGTCCTGACGGAGTCCCCAGCATCCACTTAGGACGTTAGAGAAAATAAGAATTTACTTACCGATAATTCTATTTCTCGTAGTTCGTAGTGGATGCTGGGCGCCCATCCCAAGTGCGGATTGTCTGCAATACTTGTACATAGTTATTGTTACAAACAAATTCGGGTTGTTATTGTTGTAAGCCGTCTGTTCAGAGGCTCCTACGTTTGTCATACTGTTAACTGGGTTCAGATCACAAGTTATACGGTGTGATTGGTGTGGCTGGTATGAGTCTTACCCGGGATTCAATATCCTTCCTTATTGTGTACGCTCGTCCGGGCACAGTATCCTAACTGAGGCTTGGAGGAGGGTCATAGGGGGAGGAGCCAGTACACACCACCTAATCCTAAAGCTTTATTTTTGTGCCCTGTCTCCTGCGGAGCCGCTATTCCCCATGGTCCTGACGGAGTCCCCAGCATCCACTACGGACTACGAGAAATAGAATTATCGGTAAGTAAATTCTTATTTTTGCACTGCTGCGATCAGATAGCCATCGTCTACAGGGGGAGTGTATTTTAGCTTTGCAAGTGTGCGATCGCATGTGCAGCAGAGCTGTACAAACAGATCTTGTGCAGTCTCTGCACAGTCCAGGACTTACTCAGCCGCTGCGATCACATCAGCCTGTCCAGGGCCGGAATTGACGTTATGAACACTCCCTGCAAACACTTGGACACACCTGCATTTTTCCAACCACTCCCTGAAAACGGTCAGTTGACACCCACAAACGGCCTTTTCCTGTCAATCTCCTTGCGAACAGCCGTGCAAAGGGATCCATCGCACAAACCCATCGCTGAGCGGCGAACCGCTTTGTACCTGTGCAACGCACCTGCGCATTGCGGTACATATGCATGCACAGTTTAGACCTGATCGCAGGGTGTACGAAATCGCAGCCTAGCGTCAGGTCTGAATTAGGCCCCGTATGCAAAGCAGTCCTAGGTTGTAGAAATGTTTGTCCAGGACCATTATTCAACAACAACAAAAAAAAATAAGAATTTACTTACCGATAATTCTATTTCTCATAGTCCGTAGTGGATGCTGGGGACTCCGAAAGGACCATGGGGAATAGCGGCTCCGCAGGAGACTGGGCACAAAAGTAAAAAGCTTTAGGACTACCTGGTGTGCACTGGCTCCTCCCCCTATGACCCTCCTCCAAGCCTCAGTTAGGATACTGTGCCCGGGCGAGCGTACACAATAAGGAAGGATTTTGAATCCCGGGTAAGACTCATACCAGCCACACCAATCACACCGTACAACTTGTGATCTGAACCCAGTTAACAGCATGATAACAGAAGGAGCCTCTGTAAGATGGCTCACAACAACAATAACCCGATTTTTGTAACAATAACTATGTACAAGTAATGCAGACAATCCGCACTTGGGATGGGCGCCCAGCATCCACTACGGACTATGAGAAATAGAATTATCGGTAAGTAAATTCTTATTTTCTCTAACGTCCTAGTGGATGCTGGGGACTCCGAAAGGACCATGGGGATTATACCAAAGCTCCCAAACGGGCGGGAGAGTGCGGATGACTCTGCAGCACCGAATGAGAGAACTCCAGGTCCTCCTCAGCCAGGGTATCAAATTTGTAGAATTTAGCAAACGTGTTTGCCCCTGACCAAGTAGCTGCTCGGCAAAGTTGTAAAGCCGAGACCCCTCGGGCAGCCGCCCAAGATGAGCCCACTTTCCGTGTGGAATGGGCTTTTACAGATTTTGGCTGTGGCAGGCCTGCCACAGAATGTGCAAGCTGAATTGTACTACAAATCCAACGAGCAATCGTCTGCTTAGAAGCAGGAGCACCCAGCTTGTTGGGTGCATACAGGATAAACAGCGAGTCAGATTTTCTGACTCCAGCCGTCCTGGAAACATATATTTTCAGGGCCCTGACTACGTCCAGCAACTTGGAATCCTCCAAGTCCCTAGTAGCCGCAGGCACCACAATAGACTGGTTTAAGTGAAATGCTGAAACCACCTTAGGGAGAAATTGAGGACGAGTCCTCAATTCTGCCCTGTCCGTATGAAAAATTAGGTAAGGGCTTTTATAGGATAAAGCCGCCAATTCTGAGACACGCCTGGCTGAAGCCAGGGCTAACAGCATTACCACTTTCCATGTGAGATATTTTAAGTCCACAGTGGTGAGTGGTTCAAACCAATGTGATTTTAGGAAACCCAAAACTACATTGAGATCCCAAGGTGCCACTGGAGGCACAAAAGGAGGCTGTATATGCAGTACTCCCTTGACAAACGTCTGAACTTCAGGAACAGAAGCTAGTTCTTTTTGGAAGAATATTGACAGGGCCGAAATTTGAACCTTAATGGACCCTAATTTGAGGCCCATAGACAGTCCTGTTTGCAGGAAATGCAGGAATCGACCCAGTTGAAACTCCTCCGTAGGGGCCTTCCTGGCCTCGCACCACGCAACATATTTACGCCAAATACGGTGATAATGTTGCACGGTTACATCCTTCCTGGCTTTGATCAGGGTAGGGATGACTTCATCCGGAATGCCTTTTTCCTTCAGGATCCGGCGTTCAACCGCCATGCCATCAAACGCAGCCGCGGTAAGTCTTGGAACAGACATGGTCCCTGCTGGAGCAGGTCCTTTCTTAGAGGTAGAGGCCACGGGTCTTCCGTGAGCATCTCTTGAATTTCCGGGTACCAAGTCCTTCTTGGCCAATCCGGAGCCACGAGTATAGTCTTTACTCCTCTCCTTCTTATGATTCTCAGTACTTTTGGTATGAGAGGAAGAGGAGAGAACACATACACTGACTAGTACACCCACGGTGTTACCAGAGTGTCCACAGCTATTGCCTGAGGGTCCCTTGACCTGGCGCAATATCTGTCCAGTTTTTTGTTGAGGCGGGACGCCATCATGTCCACCTTTGGTTTTTCCCAACGGTTCACAATCATGTGGAAGACTTCTGGGTGAAGTCCCCACTCCCCCGGGTGAAGATCGTGTCTGCTGAGGAAGTCTGCTTCCCAGTTGTCCACTCCCGGAATGAACACTGCTGACAGTGCTATCACATGATTTTCCGCCCAGCGAAGAATCCTTGTCACTTCCGTCATTGCCCTCCTGCTTCTTGTGCCGCGCTGTCTGTTTACGTGGGCGACTGCCGTGATGTTGTCCGACTGGATCAACACCGGCTGACCCTGAAGCAGAGGTCTTGCCTGACTTAGGGCATTGTAAATGGCCCTTCGTTCCAGGATATTTATGTGAAGTGACGTTTCCATGCTTGACCACAAGCCCTGGAAATTTTTTCCCTGTGTGACTGCTCCCCAGCCTCTCAGGCTGGCATCCGTGGTCACCAGGACCCAATCCTGAATGCCGAATCTGCGGCCCTCTAGGAGATGAGCACTCTGTAACCACCACAGGAGAGACACCCTTGTCCTTGGAGACAGGGTTATCCGCTGATGCATTTGAAGATGCGATCCGGACCATTTGTCCAGCAGATCCCACTGAAAAGTTCTTGCGTGGAATCTGCCGAATGGAATCGCTTCGTAAGAAGCCACCATCTTTCCCAGGACCCTTGTGCATTGATGTACTGACACTTGTCCTGGTCTTAGGAGGTTCCTGACTAGGTCGGATAACTCCCTGGCTTTCTCTTCCGGGAGAAACACCTTTTTCTGTACTGTGTCCAGAATCATTCTTAGGAACAGCAGACGTGTCGTCGGAATCAGCTGCGATTTTGGAATATTTAGAATCCATCCATGCTGTCGTAGTACTACTTGAGATAGTGCTACTCCGACCTCTAACTGTTCCCTGGACCTTGCCCTTATCAGGAGATCGCCCAAGTAAGGGATAATTAAGACGCCTTTTCTTCGAAGAAGAATCATCATTTCGGCCATTACCTTGGTAAAGACCCGGGGTGCCGTGGACAATCCAAACGGCAGCGTCTGAAACTGATAGGGACAGTTCTGTACCACAAACCTGAGGTACCCTTGGTGAGAAGGGCAAATTGGGACATGGAGGTAAGCATCCTTGATGTCCAGAGATACCATATAGTCCCCTTCTTCCAGGTTCGCTATCACTGCTCTGAGTGACTCCATCTTGAACTTGAACCTTTTTATGTAAGTGTTCAAGGATTTCAGATTTAAAATGGGTCTCACCGAGCCGTCCGGCTTCGGTACCACAAACAGCGTGGAATAATACCCCTTTCCCTGTTGTAGGAGGGGTACCTTGATTATCACTTGCTGGGAATACAGCTTGTGAATGGCTTCCAATACAGCCTCCCTGTCGGGGGGAGACGTTGGTAAAGCAGACTTCAGGAACCGGCGAGGGGGAGACGTCTCGAATTCCAATTTGTACCCCTGAGATACTACCTGCAGGATCCAGGGGTCCACTTGCGAGTGAGCCCACTGCGCGCTGAAATTCTTGAGACGGGCCCCCACCGTGCCTGAGTCCGCTTGTAAGGCCCCAGCGTCATGCTGAGGACTTGGCAGAAGCGGGGGAGGGCTTCTGTTCGTGGGAAGAGGCTGTCTGCTGCAGTCTTTTTCCCCTTCCTCTGCCCCGGGGCAGATATGAGTGGCCTTTTGCCCGCTTGCCCTTATGGGGACGAAAGGACTGAGCCTGAAAAGACGGTATCTTTTTCTGCTGCGAGGTGACTTGGGGTAAAAAGGTGGATTTCCCAGCCGTTGCCGTGGCCACCAGGTCCGATAGACCGACCCCAAATAACTCCTCCCCTTTATACGGCAATACTTCCATATGCCGTTTGGAATCCGCATCACCTGACCACTGTCGCGTCCATAACCCTCTTCTGGCAGAAATGGACATCGCACTTACTCTTGATGCCAGAGTGCAAATATCCCTCTGTGCATCACGCATATATAGAAATGCATCCTTTAAATGCTCTATAGTCAATAATATATTGTCCCTGTCCAGGGTATCAATATTTTCAGTCAGGGAATCCGACCAAGCCACCCCAGCACTGCACATCCAGGCTGAGGCGATTGCTGGTCGCAGTATAATACCAGTATGTGTGTATATACTTTTTAGGATATTTTCCAGCTTCCTATCAGCTGGTTCCTTGAGGGCGGCCGTATCAGGAGACGGTAACGCCACTTGTTTTGATAAGCATGTGAGCGCCTTATCCACTCTAGGGGGTGTTTCCCAACGCGCCCTAACCTCTGGCGGGAAAGGGTATAATGCCAATAATTTTTTAGAAATTAGCAGTTTTTTATCGGGGGAAACCCACGCTTCATCACACACCTCATTTAATTCATCTGATTCGGGAAAAACTACGGGTAGTTTTTTCACACCCCACATAATACCCTTTTTTGTGGTACTTGTAGTATCAGAAATGTTCAAAACCTCCTTCATTGCCGTGATCATGTAACGTGTGGCCCTACTGGAAAATACGTTTGTTTCCTCACCGTCGACACTGGAGTCAGTGTCTGTGTCAGTGTCTGTATCGACCTGAGGTAACGGGCGTTTTATAGCCCCTGACGGTGTTTGAGACGCCTGTACAGGTATCAACTGATTTGCCGGCTGTCTCATGTCGTCAACAGTCTTTTGTAAAGTGCCGACACTATCATGTAATTCTTTCCATAAGACCATCCAGTCAGGTGTCGACTCCCTAGGGGGTGACATCACTAACACAGGCAATTGCTCCGCCTCCACATCATTTTCCTCCTCATACATGTCGACACAGCGTACCGACACACAGCACACACACAGGGAATGCTCTGATAGAGGACAGGACCCCACTAGCCCTTTGGGGAGACAGAGGGAGAGTTTGCCAGCACACACCAGAGCGCTATATATATATATACAGGGATAACCTTATATAAGTGTTTTTCCCTAATATAGCTGCTGTATATATTAATATGCCAATTTAGTGCCCCCCCTCTCTTGTTTTACCCTGTTTCTGTAGTGCAGGACTGCAGGGGAGAGTCAGGGAGCCTTCCTCCAACGGAGCTGTGAGGAAAAAATGGCGCCAGTGTGCTGAGGAGATAGGCTCCGCCCCCTTCTCGGCGGCCTTTCTCCCGCTTTTTAATGGAAAAATTGGCAGGGGTTAAATGCATCCATATAGCCCAGGAGCTATATGTGATGTATTTTTTGCCAAATAAAGGTTTTTTATTGCGTCTCAGGGCGCCCCCCCCCCCAGCGCCCTGCACCCTCAGTGACCGGAGTGTGAAGTGTGCTGAGAGCAATGGCGCACAGCTGCGGTGCTGTGCGCTACCTTATCGAAGACAGGACGTCTTCTGCCGCCGATTTTCCGGACCTCTTCACTCTTCTGGCTCTGTAAGGGGGCCGGCGGCGCGGCTCCGGGACCCATCCATGGCTGGGCCTGTGATCGTCCCTCTGGAGCTAATGTCCAGTAGCCTAAGAAGCCCAATCCACTCTGCACGCAGGTGAGTTTGCTTCTTCTCCCCTTAGTCCCTCGGTGCAGTGAGCCTGTTGCCAGCAGGTCTCACTGAAAATAAAAAACCTACTTTAAACTTTTACACTAAGCAGCTCAGGAGAGCCCCTTAGCCTGCACCCGTCTCGTTCGGGCACAAAAATCTAACTGAGGCTTGGAGGAGGGTCATAGGGGGAGGAGCCAGTGCACACCAGGTAGTCCTAAAGCTTTTTACTTTTGTGCCCAGTCTCCTGCGGAGCCGCTATTCCCCATGGTCCTTTCGGAGTCCCCAGCATCCACTAGGACGTTAGAGAAATGTTTTTATGCATCTTAGGTGTCCTACCATTGGGATGGTATCGGGATCCCGGCGCTTGTGATGCAAGCGGTCAGAATACACACAGCGGCATCCCTGACGCGTAGGATCCCGCCACCTACTAGGTAAGCATAATAAGTCTAACCACCTACCTCTCTGACCCTCCACACAGCCTAATCCTGCTATGTGGTGCCTGTCACGCTGGGCGTAAGTTGGGGTTCCGACAACTGAGTTTTGGCTGAAGGGACAGCTACCTGTGAGGAGATTAAATGAGGTGGCTGAATGTGATTCCTCCTCATGGGGTGGAAGCCAAACTAAGTGTTAACGTTGGCCGGAGGGCGTAAAGAAAAGGAGGACTTCGTAGGAAGATAACTGTAGTTTTAGTGAATAATCAGGCTGTACACGAATATTGGAGAAATAGAAGAAACTGGAAGAATTAGAGTCTATGGTTAAATGACTTGAAGAGTGAAGCTGAAGAACTCCGGTAAAGAAGAACTGAAGACTGTGGATTGTGATTGAAAGACGAGGCTGAAGAACTTGGACTTTGAAGAAATAAAGACTGTGATTTGTGATTGAAAGATGAGACTAAAGAACTTGGACTTTGAAGAAATGAAGACGTCTGCGGGAACCGCCATTAGCATCTGGAGCGCCTCTACGACCTGGGACCCTGTGAGCGCTTCCATGAGTGGCAACAGACTTAGACAGCAGGACTGCAGCAGCGTTTAGGTAACCGATGGATAAGAGCAACCAGGACCGGGAACCAGAAGTAACCTGGGAGCACATAGCTGGAGAACCATTCACAAGGAGGTAACTTGAAGGGGTGGTCTTCAGTATGCCGGCTGTCGGGATCTCTGCGCTCGCCACACTGTCGGCATGCCGGCGGTCGGGCTCCCGGTGCCGGTATGCTGGTCGCCGGAAGCCCGACCGCCGGCATACCATACTACACCCACTTGAAACACTGGCACTCTCCCTCTGAGCCAGCCCCCTTTTGTAAGTGGAGAACACGCAGGATTGGCTGGACACAGATTGGGAACTTCATTCGTAATACTTTGGTCTCCAACATGGCTGCCCCCAGCACAGGAGACATACTTAGCTGTTAGCACACAGCTTTAGCCAGCTTCTGTCTCTGACACACTATACTGTGTCACCACTAGAGGACCTTACCGGAGCGATCCCCGCCGCAGCGCCCGGCTCTCCAGACCTTCGGCCCCCGGCCCATGGCAGCCGTACATCCGTCCAGGATGACCCGCAGCTAGCAGCTCTCTGCCGCCACAGCCGCGCCAACCAGCGGGACGGTAACCTGCGGGAGCACCCGCCGGAGGTAAGGCTCCGGAGCCTGACAGTTCCAAAGCCTAAATCTTCCTCCCATCAGCCTAAACCTAAGCCTTCTGCCCCTGAAGCCTATCCCTAACCCTCCCTGAAGCCTAACCGTAACCTTCCCCGCAGCCTAACCCTCTCCCCGCAGCCTGAACCACCCCCTACCCCCGCCCATGGCCTAACCCTAAAAAGTCCTGTCATACTTACGTTGGGGATGCTGGCACCGGCATTGCAATCAATGGCCCTCATTCCGAGTTGTTCGCTCGCAAGCTGCTTTTAGCAGCATTGCACACGCTAAGCCGCCGCCTACTGGGAGTGAATCTTAGCTTAGCAAAATTGCGAACGAAAGATTCTCAAAATTGCGAAAAGACAGTTCTTAGCAGTTTCTGAGTAGCTCGAGACTTACTCTGCCACTGCGATCAGTTCAGTCAGTTTCGTTCCTGGTTTGACGTCACAAACACACCCAGCGTTCACCCAGACACTCCCCCGTTTCTTCAGACACTCCTGCGTTTTTCCCAGAAACGGCAGCGTTTTTTCGCACACACCCATAAAACGGCCAGTTTCCGCCCAGAAACACCCACTTCCTGTCAATCACACTACGATCACCAGAACGAAGAAAAAACCTCGTAATGTCGTGAGTAAAATACCTAACTTACTAGCAAATTTACTTGGCGCAGTCGCACTGCGGACATTGCGCATGCGCATTAGCGACTAATCGCTCCGTTGCGGAAAAAAAATAACGAGCGAACAACTCGGAATGACCACCAATGTCGGGATCTCGGCATTGGTATTCTGAGAAGTGTCAGTATCCCAAACGCCGGGATCCTGAACGGATCCCCTATCATCTATTTCAATCTTTTCTAGGTTTTATTACTAATTATTGACAAGAGTATACAGTGCATCCAGAAAGTATTCACAGTGCTACAGTTTTTCACATTTTGTTATGTTACAACCTTATTCCAAAATGGAATAAATTATTTTTTTTTTTCTCTCAAAATTCTACACACAATACCCCATAATGACAGCATGAAAAAAAAATCAGATTTTTGCTAATTTTATTAAAAATTAAAAAAAACTAAACATCACACGTACATAAGTATTCACAGCTTTTGCCATGAAGCTCAAAATTGAGCTCAGGTGAATCCTGTTTCCACTGATCATCCATGAGATGTTCCTGCATCTTAATTGGAGTCCACCTGTGGTAAATTCAGTTGATTGGACATGATTTGGAAAGACACACACCTGTTTCTATAAGGTCCCACACTTGACAGTGCATGTGTGAGCACAAACCAAGCATGAAGGCAAAGGAATTGTCTGTAGACCTCCGAGACAGGATTGTCTCAAAGTACAAATCTGGGGAAGGATACAGAAAAATATCTGCTGCTTTGAAGGTTCCAATGAGCACAGTAGCTTCCATCATCCGTAAATGGAAGAAGTTCGGAACCACCAGGACTCTTCCTAGAGCTGGCCAGCCGTCAAAACTGAGCAATCGGGGGAGAAGTGCCCTAGTCAGGGAGGTGACCAAGAACCCGATGGTCACTCTGTCAGAGCTACAGCATTCCTCTGTGGAGAGAGGAGAACCTTCCAGAAGGACAACCATCTCAGCAGCAATCTACCAATCCACCAATCAGGCCTGTATGGTAGAGTGGCCAGACGGAAGCCACTCCTTAGTAAAAAGCACATGGCAGCCCACCTGGAGTTTGCCAAAATGCACCTGAAGGACTCTCCGACCATGAAAAAAAAAATTCTCTGGTCTGATGAGACAAAGATTGAACTCTTTGGCGTGAATGCCAGGCGTCATGTTTGGAGGAAACCAATCACCGCTCATTACCAGGCCAATACCATCCCTACAGTGAAGCATGGTGGTGGCAGCATCATGGTGTGGGGATATTTTTCAGCGGCAGGAATGGGGAGACTAGTCAGGATAGAGGAAAAGATGAATGCAGCAATGTACAGAGACATCCTGGATGTCTCTTGACATCAGACTGGGGCGACGGTTCATCTTTCAGCAGGACAACGACCCTAAGCACACAGCCAAGATATCAAAGGAGTGGCTTCAGGACAACTGTGTGAATGTCCTTGAGTGGCCCAGCCAGAGCCCAGATTTGAATCCGATTGAACATCTCTGGAGAGTTCTGAAAATGGCTTTGCAGCCTGATGGAGCTTGAGAGGTGCTGCAAAGAGGAATGGGCAAAACTGTCCAAAGATAGGTGTGCCAAGCTTGTGGCATCATATTCAAAAAGACTTGAGGCTGTAATTGCTGCCAAAGGTGCATCAACAAAGTATTGAGCAAAGGCTGTGAATACTTATGTACATGTGATTTCTTAGTTGTTTTTTTTAATACATTTTAAAAAATCTCAAAAATAACTTTTTTCACGTTGTCATTATGGGGTATTGGTGGTCATTCCGAGTTGATCGCTAGCTGCATTTGTTCGCAGCGTAGCGATCAGGCTAAAAAAACGGCAGTTCTGTGCATGCATATGTGGCGCAATGCGCACGCGCGACGTACGGGCACAACGAACGATGCAGTATTGCACAGGGTCTAGCGATGCATTTCAGTCGCACTGGTTGCCGCAGAGTGATTGACATGAAGTGGGCGTTTCTGGGTGGCAACTGACCGTTTTCAGGGAGTGTTCATTAAAACGCAGGCGTGCCGGGGAAAACGCAGGCGTGGCTGGGCGAACGCTGGGCGTGTGTGTGACGTGAAATCCGGAACTGAATAGTCTGAAGTGATCACAAGCGCTGAGTAGGTTTTGAGCTACTCTGAAATTACACAAAAATTTTTTGCAGGCACTCTGCGATACAACCGTTTGCACTTCTGCTAAGCTAAAATACACTCCCAGTGGCGGTGGCATAGTGTTTGCACGGTTGCTAAAAACTGCTAGCGAGCGATCAACTCGGAATTACCCCCATTGTGTGTAGAATTTTGAGGGGAAAAAATTTATTTATTCCATTTTGGAATAAGGCTGTAACATAACAAATTTGGAAAAAGTGAAGCGCTGTGAATACTTTCTGGATGCAATGTATATAATAAAATTGTGATATGAGGGAGTAGCTACCATGGGAGTAGATACCATAGGTGCAGAGAGACAAACTAGGGTATTCAGTTATCGGCAAATTTGCAGCAATTTTCCGCCCGAAATTTTTTTGCGGCAATCGGGCGAAAATTGCCACGAAAACGCTCCGTTTTTTGACCTATTTAATTCCAAACGGGTTTCACCTGAAAATTCTTGCAGTGAAAAGTGCAGGTGAAAATGGGGAAATCAGCCTGTACCCCAAAAAATGCTAAACTAACATAGGAAAACAGAAGAGAAGTGTGTTAGAGCTCACATTAGAGCGTTTTTGGGGACTTAAATTATGTGAAATAGCTGTTATATGCATTTTTTTAAAAATGGGAAAAAAAATGATAGAAAGCAAGTTTTTTTGAGCAAAATAAATGCTCATTAAATTTGGGGTACATGAAAATGGGTATAAGTATATATTTGGGTCATTTTAGGGTACTTTAAAAAAAAGTGGAAACAGACCGATTACTCCCATCTGCAAGCCTAAAAACACCTCCCCCACCCATAAAGCACCCCAATATACCTGTCCCATACCTTGAACCCAATTTCCATCACTTTGTACTTTTTCACCCCAAAAATTACATGTCATTATTGGCCAATTAAAAATAATTAAAAACCTCAACGTGCCTAATTAGTCATTAAGGGGGGTGTCCCAGGAGTTCTGTACCATATCCAAACATTTTTACCTTAAAATAGTGACTTTTCCCAACTTTTCACCTGCTTCAGAGTAGGTGAAGTGAAATTAGTGAAAAAATTATCACCGAAAAATTTTCCAGGAAAATTGAATAGGCTGTAATTGCGTTTCGTGGGAAAAGTCCGGTTTTTCGCGCTAAAAGTCCGTTATCGCTGCTAATTGAATATACCCCAAAGTTACGTGTTATATAAATTTTTCACTATTGGGTGGAACATAGTGGCCCTACAAACTTTTGCCTTGGGATCAACAATATATCTAGGTATGCCCCTGGACTTACACAATGTAATGTGGTATAGAATGAACTGGAGGGCATTATGTTATATAATAACTGGGGCACTGTAATGTGGAAAGATATGAAGTGGAGGCACTATAGTGTGGCAACTGCACTGTAATATGGCCTCATATGTACTGGGAACACTGTGAGGGGAATTCAATTGGGCACCAGGTTGTGACAGAGAAAAAAAAAAACTTGCGGTTGTAGTTCTGGCTACGCCCTTGTTGATGGAGATTGTAGTAATCCAATGCTTACTGCAAATTTGTGTCACATGCTTAGATCAGATACATCACCAACTGCCCCTGTGGAATAAACGCGTACAGCTGTTTCATTTACATCAGGTAAATGCAAACTGAAAATAGTTCAGGAAAAAAAGAGCATAATATTCTTACAGTTCTTGTTCACCAGCTTTACATTACTTCAAGCTTCCAGCAAGTGTAAGCACATTGATACTATATAAGTCAATGTCATATGGTTAGAGATTTATCTGCAGGAATCCAATTACCCATGTCTATTTCCAACAACACTGAAATGACTGCACACATCCGGTTATTTAGTCATACAGTATGTCACCACCTTTAATGACTGTCCCAGATTACACTGAACAGTATTAGGAAGGTTGAATCATTAGTACAGTTGGAAGCCAGAAGCCTTTCCCAGAGACTGCGGTGAGGTGTGTACAGAGCAGTCGCACTCACCTGCATACTCTCCTAGACTGACACGGACTGTTGCCGCTGCTACATTTATATAGGGCTATATTTAACCTGCGTTCTGATTGGCTCACCATCCCAGTGGCGTCATTTGTGCTTTGTGCAAGGCGCAGGCTTCGGAATCCCGGAATGATGTGTGAGTGTAGTGCTAGTGTACGTTGTTGCCCATGATGACGTATTGCACTGTTAAGTGGATGAGCGATACGTACAGTTAGTACACTCTTCATCATCCATGCACGCTTCAGAGCCGAACACCTTACCTGACGAAAGTTAAATAGATGCCATGAAAGCTACTATGATACAAGTATATGTCAGGCGTGGGCATTCCGGAGCAGTAATCTTTTGGTTTTGTGGGCATAGTTCTCATCAAGTGATTATTTCATGTGTGGTTTTGGATTGGAACCAGTGCTGCTGAAGGTATGCATTGTATAGAATGGTGCATACACGTTATTTCCCATTTTGAATGCAATACATTGTGTTACTTATTGCTACACTAATCAGTTTCATAGACTTGGGTACTTATATTTTCGGAGACTGTGGTTTACAGTGAATACTATCCCCCAATACCACCGGTGCCTATGTGGTCATTGTCACAGATGTTTTACAAGCAAATAAAACTTTAGTGTATCTGAACTTAAATGGTTAAATAGGAAATATAATATGGTGCATTCTGAGCAGAGGTGGAACTACCATTGGTGCAACAGGTGTATTGCATCGGGTCCCCTGGGGTCTAAGGGGCCCACTGCTGCTTAGACCAGCAATGAGTTATCCCCTGAATCCCCCTCCCTGCAGACCTTTTTGAGCAATATCAGATGAACGGCCCACTGCCTGAGTGACTTCGCCATTACCTTAAGGAGGCTTGGCTGACCTTGTGTGTGCTCAGCGGTGCAAGTATGTGGGTACCCTCGGGTACGGAGTACCCTTAAGAATTTGGCAGCAGGTACGCAGTAGCACCTGCCACACACTTTACCATTACCACAATTATAATGTGCCACAAAGCAACAAGACCATGGTTATTGTCAGAATGATGGCTCCTCCCACTTTGTCAGGGTTACTGGGACAGTAGCGGATCTTGCCACGGGCAAGCAGGACTTTTGTCCGGGGCGCCGCCTTCCGGAGGGCGCCGCACCATGGCAAGATCCGCCACTGTGCCCCCCGCTGCCGCTGTGTCCCCCGCTGGTCCCCCCACAGTGAAGGGAACTAGACGCTATCCATCTAGTTTCCCTTCATGCAGAGGACCTTTGCTGTGCGGTGCGCGCACCGCACAGCATTGTGGGACTGCCACAGACGCTAGGGGTCATGATTGACCTCTAGTGTCTATGCTGTGCTATGGGAGAGACGTCATGACGTCTCCCATAGATCCGACGAGAGGAGCGGCGGGGGCGGAGGAGGTCTGCAACGGCCGGGACTCGGAAGCAGGGATTGTAAGTATCCTTTTTTTTTTTTTTTTTAAGCGGTGCTACTGGGGACACAAATGGCGCTACTGGGGGCACAAATAGCGCTACTGGGGGCACAAATGGCGCTACTGGGGGCACAACTCTACAGGGGGCGTAACTGACCATGCCCCTGTATGAAGCCACGCCCCTATTTTCCGCCCGGGGCGCCACAAGGGCTAGAACCGGCCCTGTACTGGGAGTGCAACAGTGGCTGTATTTCTCATACGTCCTAAAGGATGCTGGGGACGCTTCAAGAACCATGGGGTATAGACGGATCCGCAGGAGACATGGGCACTTTAAGACTTTAAAAGGGGTGTGAACTGGCTCCTCCCTCTATGCCCGTCTTCCAGACTCCAGTTTAGAATCTGTGCCCAGTGAGACTGGTTGCACACTGGGGAGCTCTCCAGAGTTTCTCAGAAAAAGACTTATGTTAGGTTTATTATTTTCAGGGAGAACTGCTGGCAACAGTCTCCCTGCATCGTGGGACTTAGGGGAGAGAAGCAGACCTACTTCTGTGAGTTTCAAGGCTCTGGTTCTTAGGCTACAGGACACCATTAGCTCATGAGGGTCTGAACGCCTAGATGCTCGTTCCCGAAGCCCGTCACCCCCCTTGCAGAGCCAGAAGTCAGAAGACGGGTGGGTAGAAGAAGATCAGAAGACTTCAGTGACGGCTTGGAGGTACCGCACAGTGGCCGCGCTGCGCGCCATGCTCCCGCACACAACGGCACTACAGGGTGCAGGACGCGGGTTGCCCTGGGCAGCATGTAAATCCTCTTTAGAGCTGGCAAAAGTGTTTTTTAAGTGCCTATGCGCGCCATGCTCCCACACACAACGGCACTACAGGGTGCAGGACGCGGGTTGCCCTGGGCAGCATGTAAATCCTCTTTAGAACTGGCAAAAGTGGTTTTTAAGTGCCTAGGCACTGAATCCGGGCCCCCGCCAGTATAAATATTGAATAAAATAGCGGGGCTGAAGCGCGCCATTGAGGGGGCGTGGCTTAGCCCTCACAGCTCTCACCAGTGCCATTTTCTCTCCACAGAGCTGCAGATATGCTGGCCTTCCACTCCCCTGCTGTACAAGTACCAGGGTGCAAAAAAAAAGGGGGGGGGGGGGCACAGTATATTTCGTGCTATTTAATGTAATATAAAGTGCTAACAGGTCTGGGACTTTATATAAAAGTGTTCAGAACCGGGATATGCGCTGGGTTGTGAGCTGGCAAACTCCCTCTGTGTTTCTCTGACAGGCTTTACTGTGGGTCTGTCCCCTATATGCCCAGTGTGTTTGTGTGTGTCGGTGCACGTGTGTCGACATGTCTGAGGCAAAGTGCTCTTCCCAGGAGGAGACTGGATTAGGGAAAGAAACGGCTGTGGGAGTGACCCTGTCGGCACCACCGACTCCTGATTGGGTAAATGTTCTGAGTGCTTTGAATGCGAATGTGGCTCGGTTGAATAAAAGATTGGATAAATCTGAGTTTCAAAACCAGGCATGGAAAAAAATCCGTAGAGGATGTGTTGTCCCAGGTTCAGACCCCCTCGGGGTCACAAAAGCGTTCATTTACAGATACAGATACCGACACGGACTCTGACTCCAGTGTCAACTATAGTGATGCCAGATTAAATCCAAAACTGGCTAAGAGCATTCAGTACATGATTGTGGCGATAAAAGACGTGTTACATATCACGGAGGACCCTGCTGTTCCTGATACAAGGGTCTGTATGTTTAAAGGAAAGAAACCTGAGGTAACGTTTCCTCCCTCTCATGAACTGAACACACTTTTTGAACAGGTCTGGGAAAATCCTGACAAGAAGTTTCAGATTCCCAAGAGAATTCCGGTGGCATATCCATTCCCCTCGGGGGATAGGGAAAAGTGGGAGTCATCCCCCACTGTGGACAAAGCTTTATCATGGCTGTCCAAAAAGGTGGCGCTGCCGTCCCCTGAAACGGCAGCCCTAAAGGAACCTGCGGATCGTAAGCAGGAAAATACTTTGAAATCCATGTATGTCACTACGGGTACGCTGCTCAGACCTGCCGTGGCTTCGACATGGGTAAGTTGCGCTATTGAAAAATAGGCATTTAACTTGACATCTGATATAGATACCCTGGACAGAGATAGCGTTCTTTTGACACTGGGTCATATCAGAGACGCTGCAGCCTATCTAAACGAAGCTGCGAGGGATATTGGCCTTTTGGGATCAAGGGCCAATGCCATGGCAGTCTCAGCCAGGAGAGCATTGTGGATTCATCAATGGAATGCTGATGTGGACTCTAAGAAGGCTATGGAGTCTCTGCCGTATAAAGGTGGTGTCTTGTTTGGTGACGGCCTCACTGATCTGGTATCTACGGCTACCGCGGGTAAGTCGTCATTTTTACCTTATGTTCCTGCACAACAAAAGAAAACGCACCACTATCAGATGCAGTCCTTTCGGCCCAATAAATACAAAAAAGGCAGAGGGACTTCCTTCCTTACTTCTAGAGGAAGAGGAAAGGGAAAAAGGTCACCGGCTGTGGCAAGTTCCCAAGAGCAGAAGTCCTCCCCGGCTGCTGCCAAATCCACCACATGACGCTGGGGCTCCTCTGAGGGAGTCAGCACCGGTGGGGGCACGTCTCAAACTCTTCAGTCAATTCTGAGCTCGTTCGGCCCTAGACCCATGGGTTTTAGAAATAGTGTCCCAGGGTTACCAACTAGAGTTTCAAGACGTTCCCCCTCGCCGATTTTTCAAACTGGCCTTACCAGCTTCCCTTCAGGACAGGGAGGTAGTATGCGAAGCAATACAAAAATTGTGTCTAAATCAGGTCATTGTCAGGGTTCCCCTGTGGCAACAGGGAGAAGCCTTTTATTCCAGCCTGTTCGTGGTCCCGAAGCCAGACGGCTCAGTCAGACCAATCCTAAACCTCAAATCCCTCAATTTCTACCTAAAGAAATTCAAATTCAAGATGGAATCTCTCTGGGCAGTGATCTGCAGTCTGGAGGAGGGGAAGTTTATGGTGTCGGTAGATATAAAGGATGCCTACTTGCATGTTCCCATTTATCCTCCACATCAGGCTTATCTGAGGTTTGCGATGCAGGATTGCCATTATCAGTTTCAGACGTTGCCGTTTGGTCTGGCCACGGCTCCGAGAATTTTCACCAAAGTAATGGCGGAAATGATGGTTCTCCTGCGCAAGCAGGGAGTCACAATTATCCCGTACTTGGACGATCTCCTGATAAAGGCGAGATCCAAGGAGCAATTACTGCAGAACATTACGCTCTCCCTGACAATTCTGCAACAACATGGTTGGCTCCTAATCCTGCCAAAATCACAGTTGGTTCCGACAACACAGCTGTCATTCTTGAGTATGATTCTGGACATAGACTTGCAGAGAGTCTTTCTTCCAGTGGAAAAAGGCTCTGGAAATTCAGAACATGGTCAAACAGATTCTGAAACCGGCAAGAGTGTCGATTCATCAATTCACTCGGTTGCTGGGGAAGATGGTGGCGGCCTACGAGGCCATTCAGTTTGGCAGATTCCATGCCAGGGTGTTTCAGTGGGACCTGTTGGACAAGTGGTCTGGGTCGCACCTGCACATGCACCGGAAAATAATCCTGTCCTCAAGGACCAGAATCTCCCTCCTGTGGTGGCTGCACAGCTCTCATCTCTTAGAGTGTCGCAGGTTCGGGATTCAGGATTGGATCCTGGTGACCACGGATGCAAGTCTCCGAGGCTGGGGAGCAGTCACACAGGGGGAAAATTTCCAGGGAAAATGGTCAAGCCAGGAAGCTTGTCTGCACATAAACATTCTGGAATTAAGGGCCATTTACAACGGCCTTCTGCAAGCGGAACATCTTCTTTGCGGTCTGCCCGTCTTGATTCAGTCGGACAACATAACAGCAGTGGCGTACATAAACCACCAGGGCGGAACAAAGAGCAGAGCGGCAATGGCAGAGGCCACAAAAGTTGTCCGCTGGGCGGAAAGACATGCAAGCGCTCTGTCAGCTGTCTTCATTCCAGGCGTGGACAACTGGGAAGCAGACTTCCTCAGCAGACACGATCTCCATCTAGAAGAGTGGGGTCTTCATCAAGAGGTCTTTGCAGAAGTGACAAGTCGTTGGGGAACTCCTCAAATAGACATGATGGCGTCTCGCCTCAACAAGAAACTTCAGAGATATTATTCCAGGTCGAGGGACCCTCAAGCAATAGCGGTGGACGCCCTAGCAACACCGTGGGTGTTTCAGTCGGTCTATGTGTTCCCTCCACTTCAACTCATTCCAAAAGTGATAAAGATCATAAGAAGAACAAGGGTTCATGCGATACTCATTGTTCCAGACTGGCCAAGGAGGGCCTGGTATCCGGATCTTCAGGAATTACTCATAGGAGATCCTTGGCCTCTTCCTCTATGAGAGGACCTGTTACAGCAGGTGCCGTGCGTGTATCAAGACTTACCGCGGCTGCGTTTGACGGCATTCCAAAAAAAATGTGTGATTTGATCTGCGCTAAAACATATATAGTGGCAGCCTATGTGGTACAAAAGAGGCCTTCACCAAGACCCCAAGCAGAACACTGAAAGAATATATAGTGACCACACCTGGCGCTACCTTACATGTAAGGTAGCGCCAGGTGTGGTCACTATATATTCTTTCTGCGTTTGACGGCATGACAGTTGAACGCCAAATCCTAGCCCGAAAGGGTATTCCCAATGAAGTCATTCCCACACTGCTTCAGGCTAGAAAAGAAGTAACGGCGAAACATTACCACCGTATTTGGAGAAAATATGTGTCTTGGTGTGAATCCAAAAAGGCTCCTACGGAGGAATTTCAGCTGGGGCGTTTTCTCCATTTTCTGCAGGCAGGTGTGGATGCGGGCCTAAAGTTAGGCTCCATTAAAGTACAAATTTCGGCCTTATCAGTTTTCTTTCAAAAAGAATTGGCCTCCCTTTCAGAAGTTCAGACTTTTGTGAAAGGAGTGCTGCACATTTAACCTCTCTTTGTGCCCCCAGTGGCACCATGGGATCTTAATGTGGTGTTGCAGTTCCTGCAGTCTCATTGGTTTGAACCTTTACGTAAGGTTGAATTGAAATTTCTTTCTTGGAAAGTGGTCATGCTGTTGGCCTTGACATCCGCAAGGCGGGTGTCTGAATTAGCGGCTTTGTCTCACAAAAGCCCCTATTTAATCTTCCATGCAGATAGAGAACTCGTCAGCAAATTCTGCCAAAAGTGGTTTAATCGTTTCACGTGAACCAGCCTATTGTGGTGCCAGTGGCTACTGAAGCTTTGGCGGAATCGAAGCCTCTCGATGTGGTCAGAGCTTTGAAGATTTATGTCGCCAGAACGGCTCAGATTAGGAAAATGGAGGCTCTGTTTGTCCTGTGGGCTCCCAACAAGATTGGGGCTCCTGCTTCCAAGCAAACTATTGCACGCTGGATCTGTAATACGATTCAGCAGGCTCATTCTACGGTGGGATTGCCGTTACCGAAATCGGTGAAGGCCCGTTCTACCAGAAAGGTGGGCGCATCCCGGGTGGCTGCCCGAGGGGTCTCGGCATTACAGCTTTGCCGAGCAGCGACTTGGTCGGGATCAAACACCTTTGCGAAGTTTTACAAGTTTGATACCCTGGCTGATGAGGACCTCTTGTTTGGTCAATCGGTGCTGCAGAGTTATCCGCACTCTCCCGCCCATTCTAGAGCTTTGGTATAAACCCCACGGTTCTTGAAGCATCCCCAGCATCCTCTAGGACGTATGAGAAAATAGGATTTTAATACCTACGGGTAAATCCTTTTTTCTTAGTCCGTAGAGGATGCTGGGCGCCCATCCCAGTGCGTACTGTATCTGCAGTTATTAGTTATAGTTACACACATGTTGTGTTGCCTTAAGTTAGACTGTTGCTGACGTTATTCATGCCGTTGCATGCGTTGTGTTGAATGCCATGGTGTACGGCATGTTTGTGGTGCGAGCTGGTATGTATCGCACCTTAGTTTAAATTAAATAAATCCTTTTCCTCTAAATGTCCGTCTCCCTGGGCACAGTTCCTATAACTGGAGTCTGGAGGAGGAACATAGAGGGAGGAACCAGTTCACACCCCTTTTAAAGTCTTAAAGTGCCCATGTCTCCTGTGGATCCCATCTTTACCCCATGGTTCTTGAAGCGTCCCCAGCATCCTCTACGGACTAAGAGAAAAGGATTTACTGGTAGGTATTAAAATCCTATTTTTCCTGTTATAATGGAGGCATTACTATATATTGTTATTAAATTGGAGGCATTACTATATATTTCTGTTATACTGGAGATATCACTATATATTTTTAGCCTTGCCTCCAGATTCCCCCCCAAAAAGGGGCTGTCGTGTAGCCATGCCGCTAGTGTCATGTAGCCACTCCCACAAGCAGCATGTGGCCATGCCCCTCCACAACACATGACCACAACCCTTTTTTGGCACTCAGTACCCCAAAGAAAACATTTCTACTTGCACCACTGTGTGTGCTGGACTGAGGGCCTAATTCAG
Organism: Pseudophryne corroboree; assembly: GCF_028390025.1. Classification (NCBI taxonomy): domain Eukaryota; kingdom Metazoa; phylum Chordata; class Amphibia; order Anura; family Myobatrachidae; genus Pseudophryne; species Pseudophryne corroboree. Next base: position 572,920,988 of record NC_086447.1, on the reverse strand, counting down.
ACCTGATCGCTGCTGTGCGAAATCGCACAGTGGATGATTAATGATCGACTGCGCATGCGTATGGATCGTAATGCGCAGACGTGAGGCCAAACTGTGAACATATCCTGCGTCTTTTTTGATCACAAGGGGAACGCAGACTGATTGACAAAAACAAGAAGAAAAGACCAAAATGTGCGCAGAAGGAAGAGTCAATCGTAAATTTAGTTTTATTTATTTCGTTATCAATAATAACCAAATAATTGGGTAAATTAACTAAAATATAATCCTAATAGTGACCACATCAGAATATAAAAAATATTATAATCCACAACCATCTAGTAATATTCCCACGTACAACTTAATGTTTCAAAGGACCGGTAATAGATACAGATGTAACAGAATCTTGCAAAATAAAACCGTTCCTAAATAGGTAATACTGTGACAGCTCAGGATGCACTAATAAAATCACAATGTTTTAAAATAAATCAAAGAACATATAGTGTCCACAGTGGCTGGCCAGCCTATAGTAACTTATGGACGTATTGTAGTTCTTAATAAAGATTCATCCAAAGAGTCAGTATATAATATGAATGATAAAATTGCCTGTCAATTAACAGGATTCCGTGGGGTTAAGTCAATATTGGAAGGGCTAGAAAACACTTGAATACCGTCCCAATCTGATGGTATAGTTACCCGTTGGTGATATAGCCCAGGTCCCGTACGGCTCAGTGGCTCCTATCCTCATATAGCCGCTGGCGTGAGTTGCTATAACCGTCGGGACAGCGTGCAGTCCTTGGACTCCATGTCACTTTAATTTGATTTAATTTGATTCCTATAGTCGATCTGACTGAAATTCATCAGCTGTTTATACTCAGACAATTAATGTGGAGCTTTACATATAGTCAGATGAAACGACCAGTGCCTACGGTCGAGAAACGCGTTAGTTAGAACGGCTTTGGAGTGACCCCCTCTTTTTATCCAAACCATCTATCTGTTGCCTTCAATTGCCTGGAGACGATCATACACCACCACTAGCCCAAACCCGCCACAAACATCTTCATTTACTTGATCCCAGCCGGGAAGGACTATCCAGCTACACTGTCGGGGAAGCACCCAGGCAGTGCAGCACACGACGGCTTGTGGACCAGGAGCGGCGGAGGTCCGGTGTTAATTCGGCTGGACGGCCACCATAAGGGCGACTACGGATGAGACGAGGCTAACTTACAGATACGGAATCCCGACTGATTAGCCGCTTACACCGGCGGCTATGCGGGATTAGGAGCTGCTGAGCCATTCGGGACTTCACATCTTATTACCGATAAGTGGGACAGGACCGGCATCTGCACGCTGTCCTGACGGTTATAGCAACTCACGCCAGCGGCTATATGAGGATAGGAGCCACTGAGCCGTACGGGACCTGGGTTATATCACCAACGGGTAACTATACCATCAGATTGGGACGGTATTCAAGTGTTTTCTAGCCCTTCCAATATTGACTTAACCCCACGGAATCCTGTTAATTGACAGGCAATTTTATCATTCATATTATATACTGACTCTTTGGATGAATCTTTATTAAGAACTACAATACGTCCATAAGTTACTATAGGCTGGCCAGCCACTGTGGACACTATATGTTCTTTGATTTATTTTAAAGCATTGTGATTTTATTAGTGCATCCTGAGCTGTCACAGTATTACCTATTTAGGAACGGTTTTATTTTGCAAGATTCTGTTACATCTGTATCTATTACCGGTCCTTTGAAACATTAAGTTGTACGTGGGAATATTACTAGATGGTTGTGGATTATAATATTTTTTATATTCTGATGTGGTCACTATTAGGATTATATTTTAGTTAATTTACCCAATTATTTGGTTATTATTGATAACGAAATAAATAAAACTAAATTTACGATTGACTCTTCCTTCTGCGCACATTTTGGTCTTTTCTTCTTGTTATTGTATTTTTTTGGGGGGGTTGGAAATCTCCCCCTTTCCATATTGTGCAGCATTAGGAAGTTCCCCGGGGTTGAAGGTCACGGGCGCCTCTCCTTCTCTTTTCTTCTTGATTGACAAAAAGGAGACTATGGGGGTGGTAACTGCCCGTTTTCTGGGAGTGTCAAGAAAAACACAGGCGTTCCCAGGCGTTTTCAGGGCGAGTGTGTGATGTCAGCTCCGGCCCGATCAGCCTGATTTTTTAGCACTGTAGGAGTAAGTCCTGGGCTACGTACAGACTGGAAAAATCATTCCATGGTGAGTTGCAAACAGATTTGCAGCTGACCGGAGTTTGCAAAGCTTTTCGCACGGCGTATGCAGACTTGCACGGGGAGGATTTTCATTCATGCTGGGCTGCGACCATCTGATCTCAAACCTCTGTAAACCTCTGCAGCAGCGATCAGGTCTGAATTAGGCCCTGAAAGCGGAGTCCTGCCATCTATCAGCGCTGATGATCACAGCTACATAATGCCTCTAATTAACGGAAGCTGTACATTTGTTCTGATTCATTGCTGTCTGAGAATTAAAGGCAGCTCACAACCGATGTAACTAGCACTGTCAGAGTCTGCCTGACCTAGTACAAAACTATGGCAAGCACAAAGGGTGGGGGTCCCTGTCAAAGACAGAGCAGAGGCTGCTGTGTTCCTGCCCCCACCAAGGTACATGCCCCCTGTTCTCTACACCATGCAGGACATTGTGCTTGCACCCGTGTCACCCACTATCTCTCCCTTTCACCACCTGCCTCCTCCTGCATTCAGCTGTCAGCGTCTGCCTCCCCTTGCCTTCTCTTGTCACCCTTTGCCTCCACCTGTCTTACACTGTCACCCTCTGTCTCTCCCTGTCATCCACTGCTATGTGGCATACTGCAAACTTTGGTTGGGGTGGAGGAGGGGGTCCAAAAGATATTTTTGCACCTGGGCCCACCATTCACAAGTTTCTCCACTGATTCCGAGCCAATGTTATAAGGATTCAATAATGATTTACCATTCTCTGCTGCAACTTTCTAGTGAAATTACTAAATTCTCATATCAGCCCAATGGAAACTCTTACTAGCATAAAGTAGTAAACCAGGCTTCTGCTACTACCTGCGATCATAGCTACTGTGTGTCTAGCTCAGAATCAGCCCCTGTCAGTTCTGTCGCCAGAAAGTGTGGCCTCATGGACATGAAGCCACACCCCTTGTGTGACATTTTGGAGCATGACTGCTGGGCAGCCCCCAGCCTACTCTGATAGAGTGTGGATGACGCACGCATTCCCACAATCACTGCTGCTCGGTGACACCGTGGCACTGCTATTATGGTGTCACCAGGTGAGGTCCACACTCCCCTTCTGACACCTCTGGCCTCTTTGTTATTAAAGAAGCTTGGAAATAATGAGAATTTTCTAAAAGCATCATACAAGTTAGGTCTCTTAGGGCATATTTTCTAACAATCCGCATGTTTAACGCAGATGTGATAAATATTTTTTGCATATATTTGTATCGTGAACATTAATATTTTCACATGAATTTACTATTATGCTTTTGCTGGGAGAAGGGATCCTAAAAGCCTTTCCCAGCCAAGCTCCACAATGGTTCGCATTCCAGAGCTTGGTAAGTCGCACTGCTTAGCAGCCCCTACAAAAAGCCATGGTGGCAGCTTTGCAGTCAGAAATGGGTGGCTTTTGGAAGAGATCGGAGATATCTGCTGCGGTACTTCCATGGTGAATCCCAGGGAGCCTTAATATTTGCGGATACCCCCTGAAAACAGGTGTTTAATGTCCCACAAATATTAAATGTAGTGTCAGGATTTCTGTGGGCAGTACATTTTATCTACAGTATATGCATTATGTCATAAAAATGTACTTTGCGCTTATCTAGCATTGCTACTATTTATAAATATATTGTGCTTTGGAAGATGTATTAATTTAACTTTAACATGGGAAGTTGGAAAAAAGCAATAATTTTCAGGTCTTGACAGAGTATTCACACAAATGTATTTGCATTAACTTATGGTCAGGTTGGAGACGGAGACACATACATACAGTATCATACCACAAATGAAATCTCATGAACATAAAAAGAAATAAAGTACATCATTGCCGTAACTAGGGGGGTTGCTAGGGGGGCACACGCCCCGGGTGCCAGATTTGAGGGGATGCAAGCTCTCCGCCCTCCCAACCCTGCCGCATCCTCTCCTCTCCCGGTCACACGGTCATCGTACATACAGCAGCTATCTTCATGTGCCTCGCTCCCAGCGTCGCTGCTGCAGCCTGTGTGGGTGTCAGCGCTCAGTCTCTCCAAGGCAGAGGAAACCTTGGGAAAGTTTTGCAGTGTCCCAGCCAGTCAGCGGGCTTGGACTTCTATACCGGGCTGTGCATGGCAGTGCCCCCCACGGCTCTCCTCCAGTCACATGCCAGGACAGGAGCTGTGACTGTACACAGAGACACAGACACCTGAGGCAGCAGCAGCTGAGTTCCAGCACTGACCACACACCCTGCTCCTCTGAGGATCATCCTAGCAGCAGCCCCCTGCCCTCACACACCGACCCCAGTGCGGCCATCTCTGCATGGGAGATCACAGCCGCTACAGAGTGAGAGCATCTATAGTGAGCCCATCCATAGGGATTGCATTTAAAGGAAATGTATATATAACAGGGGTAAGTCTAGAAGATGTACACCTTTGCAGTACCTTTAAAGAGTGCATCTATTGGGAGCATATATATAGGGAAAGTATCTATAGGGGGTACAACCATAGGGAGTGCATCTATATGGAATATGTCCCCGAGTAAATAGACCTGTGTGGGGTGGGTGGTGGTGGGGCTAGTGCCACATTACTGCCTTGCCCCGGGTGACAAGAATCCTAGTTTCGGCCCTGAGTACATGATATTGCAACACTGTGCATCTCAAGGGGCAATATTAATTACAAATACAAAACACATTGAATAATAAAACAAGTAGCATAAAACATACGCCTCCATGTGACCACAGCCCCCTCTGGTATTTTTCCTGCTGGATTTTAAAAACGTGAGGGCACATCAATTAATCTAATGTCCCGTAAACACCAGAAGATAATCTGCAAGACAAATTCTCCGTAGTATATACGGTGGTAAAACAGACTTCAGATCCTGCAGCAGGTCCATGCTTCATTGATCCTCCATTTCAGATTTGAATCCTTTCTTAAAAGCACTCTTGAGAAAGGATTCATATTATAATTAATATTGCATATTTAGCTGCGCAGTGTTGCGACATCATATACCTTCCTTCTTCATATGCCATTTAGATGTCCCCCCATGCACTTTGTAATCCCATTAGATGAGTCCATACCCCTTATTTGCCCATCAAATGCCCACTGGTGCCGCTTACATTCTCATCAGATGTCCTCATGTGTACCTATATGCTAATCATGTTCTTCTTGTGCCCTTTATATGCCCATCATATGTCTTTAGATCCTTATATGTCTTCCAGATGTCTCTGTGCCCCTGTTAAGCCCATCAGTAAAGTGCAACAAATTATGCTAGTGTTAAAAACTTAATTAATAAAGAATAATAAATCAGATGTCCCCCATGCGTATTTATGCTCCCTCAATGCCCCATATATGCCCATCAAGTGTCCCTACAAAATCTTATGTCTCCCCCCAAAAATTCACCTCTCTCCTCCACTTTCCTTGAATTAATGGAACCTATGCAGATATGTAGGACAGCACAATCCCTCTGTGCTGTGATTGGAGGAGCCCTGTGAAAACATTGCCATGCTGCTGTTTGTGTGAAGCTGCCATCCACATCTGTGCCTTTGAAAGAGTAGTTTAAAAAAAATCTACTTAATATTGTTCATAACACTAAGTGTTTGAAAATGAACAGCTGAACACCACCAGTAAACAGGTTGTCAGATCTGTGGTTATGTGTGTCCCCGGAGGGGGCACTAGCGGGTCAGTGGTGGTGTGATGGAGAAAACGAGGAGGCTGTAGGATATGTGCGTAATGATATTTATTAAATGCTCATGAATATATACAGGAATTAAAGCAGATGATAACTTGAGATGGATGGTACAAGAAATGCTGACTACGATGAAATAAACAGTCGCAGATATTTAGCTGTTCTGGAAACCAGTGCAGTAATTAGGCAATGAAATACAGACAATGAACTAGTCTGGAAACTAGTATAGCAATCAGATGGTGATCACTCCCACAGTTGATTTTAGAAGCCAGCAACAATACTTCACACAGTCAGTTTATAATGCAAAGTCCACAACCAAGCAAGGTTAAGCAGGAGACAACTTGAAACACATATGGAGTGGTTGTATTAAGTGCCAGATGCCAGAGCACAATGCTGGATGCAAGTTAACCATACACAGGTGAGGATAATGAATAGCACCTGAAGAAAGTCTCTTACTGCAAAAGGTGGAGGCTGACTGTAGCAGAAGTTGGAGCTGAAGTGATTGCTGGGACCTGTAGTTCCACAGGAATACTGGAACCGGGAGATCACTTGGAGATGCCAGAAATAGGAGATCGCTGGAAACAGGAGATTGAAAACTGGAGATTGGAAACTGGAACCAGGAGACGCTATGCAGCAATGTGACGCATTGTCCAAGGTGATGACACTGAGCCGATGCTCTGGACTTATACCCCCTGGTCGGCAGTCATTGGATACTTGGATCATGTGAGCAATCACAGTGCAGGATTGGGTGCTCTCTGGTCAGCTGACTGCAAGTGTCATGGCGGCGCCCATGCTGTGCAGATGGCCGGTACACAGGAGGGCACCCGCCGAATGGACTTCAGGGGTTCACCACAATAGTGGGTACTGCGCTCCGTAGACAGGATGCTCATACAGCCACAGACTGGGGCCGTGACCTCCGGAGGCCTGCACACCAGCGCGCCGGTAAGTGAGATATCACTGAATGCCGATTCCTGACACAAGTATTTAAACATTTAACTATAATAATAGCAAGTTCATTATGCTCTAAGTCTAAATACTGTGGGGTAAATTTACTAAAATTCGTATTTTTCCGAATGAGGTTAAAGTTCAAACACGAATGACATCGAAAGTGTAAATTTGCAACTTTTTGAATTTATTACGACTAATTTACTAAGCTGTCGTATTCTGCATTTTCGTATTTACCGATGTCGATGTCATTCGTATTTTTTGGCAGTGTTTTACGGGAGTGAATTGTAAAACACTGCCGACTTTAACACAATGAATCTCGGCCGGATCTGTGAGATCCATGCTGGGCTTCATTGTGCACCTTTCGTAAAAAATAAAACATTGTTAAAAATAAAATAAAAAAATGCGTGGGGTCCCCCCTCCTAAGCAAAACCAGCCTCGGGCTCTTTGAGCCGGTCCTGGTTGAAAAAATATGGGGGAAAAAGTGACAGGGGTTCCCCCATATTTAATCAACCAGCACCGGGCTCTGTGCCTGGTCCTGGTTTAAAAAATACGGGGGACAAAAAGCGTAGGGGTCCCCCGTATTTCTGAAACCAGCACCGGGCTCCACTAGCCAGATACATAATGCCACAGCCGAGGGACACTTTTATATTGGTCCATGCGGCCCTGGCATTACATACCCAACTAGTCACCCCTGGCCGGGGTACCCTGGGGGAGTGGGAACCCCTTAAATCAAGGTGTCCCCCCCCCTCCAGCCACCCAAGGGCCAGGGGTGAAGCCCGAGGCTGTCCACCCCATCCAAGGGCGGCGGATGGGGGGCTGATAGCCTTTTTGTCAAAATGTGAATATTGTTTTTAGTAGCAGTACTACAAGTCCCAGCAAGCCTCCCCCGCAAGCTGGTACTTGGAGAACCACAAGTACCAGCATGCAGAGGAAAACCGGGCCCGCTGGTACCTGTAGTACTACTACTAAAAAAATACCCCAATAAAAACAGGAGACACACACCTTGAAAGTAAAAGTTTATTACATACATCCACACCTCCAAACATACATACTTACCTATGTTCACACGAGGGTCGGTCCTCTTCTCCATGTAGAATCCATGGGGTACCTGTGGAAAAAATTTTACTCACAAAATCCAGTGTAGATCGGTCCTCTTCTGTTCTTTTTGTAATCCACGTACTTTGCAAAATAAAAAAACGGACACCCGACCACGCACTGAAAGGGGCCCCATGTTTTCACATGGGACCCCTTTCCCCGACTGCCAGGAACCCCCCTTGACTTCTGTCTAAGAGGGTTCCTTCAGCCAATCAGGGAGCGCCACGTCGTGGCACCCTCCTGATTGGCTGTGTGCTCCTGTAGTGTCTGTCAGGCAGCACACGGCAGTGATACAATGTAGCGCCTATGCGCTCCATTGTAACCAATGGTGGGAACTTTGTGGTCAGCGGTGAGGTTACTTTCGGTCAACCGCTGACCGCAAAGTTCCCACCATTGGTTACAATGGAGCGCACTCGGTAATTTACTAAAAAGTGTAATTCACAGAGTTCTACCAAATTACAGGCGTATTTGACCGATGGTGTATTCATTCGTAATTTTTTTCTTTGAGTTCCGAAAAAATACGAATGCCCTCATCACTGCCGTGATTTGAGTTTAGTAAATTCCCAAGATGACACTTTGAAGAAAAAACACCATCTCGGTCAAAATCGGGAGCTTAGTAAATTTCCTTATGTAACTTTAGTTTTATTTCTTCATTGCACTCTGTGGTGTTTCCTCCAAAGCAATTGCATCCTTCATTTTCCCTGCAACTCACCTCTCTGAACACATTGCCTCCTCAATTATCCACTCTCTTCTTATTAACACTTATTAGCTTTTTACTTATCTTTATGCATTGATAATTAGAGATGAGCGCCTGAAATTTTTCGGGTTTTGTGTTTTGGTTTTGGGTTCGGTTCCGCGGCCGTGTTTTGGGTTCGACCGCGTTTTGGCAAAACCTCACCGAATTTTTTTTTTCGGATTCGGGTGTGTTTTGGATTCGGGTGTTTTTTTCAAAAAACCCTAAAAAACAGCTTAAATCATAGAATTTGGGGGTCATTTTGATCCCATATTATTATTAACCTCAAAAACCATAATTTCCACTCATTTTCAGTCTATTCTGAATACCTCACACCTCACAATATTATTTTTAGTCCTAAAATTTGCACCGAGGTCGCTGGATGACTAAGCTAAGCGACCCTAGTGGCCGACACAAACACCTGGCCCATCTAGGAGTGGCACTGCAGTGTCACGCAGGATGTCCCTTCCAAAAAACCCTCCCCAAACAGCACATGACGCAAAGAAAAAAAGAGGCGCAATGAGGTAGCTGACTGTGTGAGTAAGATAAGCGACCCTAGTGGCCGACACAAACACCGGGCCCATCTAGGAGTGGCACTGCAGTGTCACGCAGGATGGCCCTTCCAAAAAACCCTCCCCAAACAGCACATGACGCAAAGAAAAAAAGAGGCGCAATGAGGTAGCTGACTGTGTGAGTAAGATAAGCGACCCTAGTGGCCGACACAAACACCGGGCCCATTTAGGAGTGTCACTGCAGTGTCACGCAGGATGTCCCTTCCAAAAAACCCTCCCCAAACAGCACATGACGCAAAGAAAATAAGAGGCGCAATGAGGTAGCTGTGTGAGTAAGATTAGCGACCCTAGTGGCCGACACAAACACCGGGCCCATCTAGGAGTGGCACTGCAGTGTCACGCAGGATGTCCCTTCCAAAAAACCCTCCCCAAACAGCACATGACGCAAAGAAAAAAAGAGGCGCAATGAGGTAGCTGTGTGAGTAAGATTAGCGACCCTAGTGGCCGACACAAACACCGGGCCCATTTAGGAGTGTCACTGCAGTGTCACGCAGGATGTCCCTTCCAAAAAACCCTCCCCAAACAGCACATGACGCAAAGAAAATAAGAGGCGCAATGAGGTAGCTGTGTGAGTAAGATTAGCGACCCTAGTGGCCGACACAAACACCGGGCCCATTTAGGAGTGGCACTGCAGTGTCACGCAGGATGTCCCTTCCAAAAAACCCTCCCCAAACAGCACATGACGCAAAGAAAATAAGAGGCGCAATGAGGTAGCTGTGTGAGTAAGATTAGCGACCCTAGTGGCCGACACAAACACCGGGCCCATTTAGGAGTGTCACTGCAGTGTCACGCAGGATGTCCCTTCCAAAAAACCCTCCCCAAACAGCACATGACGCAAAGAAAATAAGAGGCGCAATGAGGTAGCTGTGTGAGTAAGATTAGCGACCCTAGTGGCCGACACAAACACCGGGCCCATTTAGGAGTGGCACTGCAGTGTCACGCAGGATGTCCCTTCCAAAAAACCCTCCCCAAACAGCACATGACGCAAAGAAAATAAGAGGCGCAATGAGGTAGCTGTGTGAGTAAGATTAGCGACCCTAGTGGCCGACACAAACACCGGGCCCATTTAGGAGTGGCACTGCAGTGTCACGCAGGATGTCCCTTCCAAAAAACCCTCCCCAAACAGCACATGACGCAAAGAAAAAAAGAGGCGCAATGAGGTAGCTGTGTGAGTAAGATTAGCGACCCTAGTGGCCAACACAAACACCGGGCCCATCTAGGAGTGGCACTGCAGTGTCACGCAGGATGGCCCTTCCAAAAAACACTCCCCAAACAGCACATGACGCAAAGAAAAAAAGAGGCGCAATGAGGTAGCTGACTGTGTGAGTAAGATAAGCGACCCTAGTGGCCGACACAAACACCGGGCCCATTTAGGAGTGGCACTGCAGTGTCACGCAGGATGTCCCTTCCAAAAAACCCTCCCCAAACAGCACATGACGCAAAGAAAAAGAAAAGAAAAAAGAGGTGCAAGATGGAATTGTCCTTGGGCCCTCCCACCCACCCTTATGTTGTATAAACAAAACAGGACATGCACACTTTAACCAACCCATCATTTCAGTGACAGGGTCTGCCACACGACTGTGACTGATATGACGGGTTGGTTTGGACCCCCCCCAAAAAAGAAGCAATTAATCTCTCCTTGCACAAACTGGCTCTACAGAGGCAAGATGTCCACCTCATCATCATCCTCCGATATATCACCGTGTACATCCCCCTCCTCACAGATTATCAATTCGTCCCCACTGGAATCCACCATCTCAGCTCCCTGTGTACTTTGTGGAGGCAATTGCTGCTGGTCAATGTCTCCGCGGAGGAATTGATTATAATTCATTTTAATGAACATCATCTTCTCCACATTTTCTGGATGTAACCTCGTACGCCGATTGCTGACAAGGTGAGCGGCGGCACTAAACACTCTTTCGGAGTACACACTTGTGGGAGGGCAACTTAGGTAGAATAAAGCCAGTTTGTGCAATGGCCTCCAAATTGCCTCTTTTTCCTGCCAGTATAAGTATGGACTGTGTGACGTGCCTACTTGGATGCGGTCACTCATATAATCCTCCACCATTCTTTCAATGGTGAGAGAATCATATGCAGTGACAGTAGACGACATGTCCGTAATCGTTGTCAGGTCCTTCAGTCCGGACCAGATGTCAGCATCAGCAGTCGCTCCAGACTGCCCTGCATCACCGCCAGCGGGTGGGCTCGGAATTCTGAGCCTTTTCCTCGCACCCCCAGTTGCGGGAGAATGTGAAGGAGGAGATGTTGACAGGTCGCGTTCCGCTTGACTTGACAATTTTCTCACCAGCAGGTCTTTCAACCCCAGCAGACTTGTGTCTGCCGGAAAGAGAGATCCAAGGTAGGCTTTAAATCTAGGATCGAGCACGGTGGCCAAAATGTAGTGCTCTGATTTCAACAGATTGACCACCCGTGAATCCTTGTTAAGCGAATTAAGGGCTCCATCCACAAGTCCCACATGCCTAGCGGAATCGCTCCGTGTTAGCTCCTCCTTCAATGTCTCCAGCTTCTTCTGCAAAAGCCTGATGAGGGGAATGACCTGACTCAGGCTGGCAGTGTCTGAACTGACTTCACGTGTGGCAAGTTCAAAGGGCAGCAGAACCTTGCACAACGTTGAAATCATTCTCCACTGCGCTTGAGACAGGTGCATTCCACCTCCTATATCGTGCTCAATTGTATAGGCTTGAATGGCCTTTTGCTGCTCCTCCAACCTCTGAAGCATATAGAGGGTTGAATTCCACCTCGTTACCACTTCTTGCTTCAGATGATGGCAGGGCAGGTTCAGTAGTTTTTGGTGGTGCTCCAGTCTTCTGTACGTGGTGCCTGTACGCCGAAAGTGTCCCGCAATTCTTCTGGCCACCGACAGCATCTCTTGCACGCCCCTGTCGTTTTTTAAATAATTCTGCACCACCAAATTCAAGGTATGTGCAAAACATGGGACGTGCTGGAATTTGCCCATATTTAATGCACACACAATATTGCTGGCGTTGTCCGATGCCACAAATCCACAGGAGAGTCCAATTGGGGTAAGCCATTCCGCGATAATCTTCCTCAGTTGCCGTAAGAGGTTTTCAGCTGTGTGCGTATTCTGGAAACCGGTGATATAAAGCGTAGCCTGCCTAGGAAAGAGTTGGCGTTTGCGAGATGCTGCTACTGGTGCCGCCGCTGCTGTTCTTGCGGCGGGAGTCCATACATCTACCCAGTGGGCTGTCACAGTCATATAGTCCTGACCCTGCCCTGCTCCACTTGTCCACATGTCCGTGGTTAAGTGGACATTGGGTACAGCTGCATTTTTTAGGACACTGGTGACTCTTTTTCTGAGGTCTGTGTAAATTTTTGGTATCGCCTGCCTAGAGAAATGGAACCTAGATGGTATTTGGTACCGGGGACACAGTACCTCCAACAAGTCTCTAGTTGGCTCTGCAGTAATGATGGATACCGGAACCACGGTTCTCACCACCCAGGATGCCAAGGCCTCAGTTATCCGCTTTGCAGTAGGATGACTGCTGTGATATTTCATCTTCCTCGCAAAGGACTGTTGGACAGTCAATTGCTTGGTGGAAGTAGTAAAAGTGGTCTTACGACTTCCCCTCTGGGATGACCATCGACTCCCAGCAGCAACAACAGCAGCGCCAGCAGCAGTAGGTGTTACACGCAAGGATGCATCGGAGGAATCCCAGGCAGGAGAGGACTCGTCAGAATTGCCAGTGACATGGCCTGCAGGACTATTGGCATTCCTGGGGAAGGAGGAAATTGACACTGAGGGAGTTGGTGGGGTGGTTTGCGTGAGCTTGGTTACAAGAGGAAGGGATTTACTGGTCAGTGGACTGCTTCCGCTGTCGCCCAAAGTTTTTGAACTTGTCACTGACTTATTATGAATGCGCTGCAGGTGACGTATAAGGGAGGATGTTCCGAGGTGGTTAACGTCCTTACCCCTACTTATTACAGCTTGACAAAGGGAACACACGGCTTGACACCTGTTGTCCGCATTTCTGTTGAAATAGTTCCACACCGAAGAGCTGATTTTTTTGGTATTTTCACCAGGCATGTCAACGGCCATATTCCTCCCACGGACAACAGGTGTCTCCCCGGGTGCCTGACTTAAACAAACCACCTCACCATCAGAATCCTCCTGGTCAATTTCCTCCCCAGCGCCAGCAACACCCATATCCTCCTCATCCTGGTGTACTTCAACACTGACATCTTCAATCTGACTATCAGGAACTGGACTGCGGGTGCTCCTTCCAGCACTTGCAGGGGGCGTGCAAATGGTGGAAGGCGCATGCTCTTCACGTCCAGTGTTGGGAAGGTCAGGCATCGCAACCGACACAATTGGACTCTCCTTGTGGATTTGGGATTTCGAAGAACGCACAGTTCTTTGCGGTGCTACTGCTTTTGCCAGCTTGAGTCTTTTCATTTTTCTAGCGAGAGGCTGAGTGCCTCCATCCTCATGTGAAGCTGAACCACTAGCCATGAACATAGGCCAGGGCCTCAGCCGTTCCTTGCCACTCCGTGTGGTAAATGGCATATTGGCAAGTTTACGCTTCTCCTCCGACAATTTTATTTTAGGTTTTGGAGTCCTTTTTTTACTGATATTTGGTGTTTTGGATTTGACATGCTCTGTACTATGACATTGGGCATCGGCCTTGGCAGACGACGTTGCTGGCATTTCATCGTCTCGGCCATGACTAGTGGCAGCAGCTTCAGCACGAGGTGGAAGTGGATCTTGATCTTTCCCTAATTTTGGAACCTCAACATTTTTGTTCTCCATATTTTAATAGGCACAACTAAAAGGCACCTCAGGTAAACAATGGAGATGGATGGATACTAGTATACAATTATGGACGGACTGCCGAGTGCCGACACAGAGGTAGCTACAGCCGTGAACTACCGTACTGTACTGTGTCTGCTGCTAATATAGACTGGTTGATAAAGAGATGTAGTAGTATGTATGTATAAAGAAGAAAGAAAAAAAAACCACGGGTAGGTGGTATACAATTATGGACGGACTGCCGAGTGCCGACACAGAGGTAGCTACAGCCGTGAACTACCGTACTGTACTGTGTCTGCTGCTAATATAGACTGGTTGATAAAGAGATGTAGTAGTATGTATGTATAAAGAAGAAAGAAAAAAAAACCACGGGTAGGTGGTATACAATTATGGACGGACTGCCGAGTGCCGACACAGAGGTAGCTACAGCCGTGAACTACCGTACTGTACTGTGTCTGCTGCTAATATAGACTGGTTGATAAAGAGATGTAGTAGTATGTATGTATAAAGAAGAAAGAAAAAAAAACCTCGGGTAGGTGGTATACAATTATGGACGGACTGCCGAGTGCCGACACAGAGGTAGCTACAGCCGTGGACTACCGTACTGTACTGTGTCTGCTGCTAATATAGACTGGTTGATAAAGAGATGTAGTAGTATGTATTGTAACACTGTAGGGGTGCAAGGCGCCTTTTCCTGGGGAATATGGCCGCACGCAGCAGCTGAGGAACAACACAAGTCCAGTTTCTGGTACAACTGACCCCGGCCAGTTTTATTGAAACAGAAAATAAAACAAACCCCAAAATAAAAATACCTTGCCTGTCCGGCACTAACTAAACATAAGATATTCCTAACTGTCACTAAACAAAACACAGAGTTCTTCAGTACATACTGTATAGCTTACTTGCATCAGAAAGCGTGTCTCTCACACACAGATCCTGCAGCCTTCCCAGGCAGTCTGCCCATACTAATCAGGTTAGAAGCACTATAACACTCTTACACAGCTGAAACCCTGATTAGCCCTCTGTGAGGCCAAAGACCCGAACTGGGCCCAATGTCTAGAACTCGCCTTATCTCTCTCTCAGAGCCTTTACCCAGCTTTTACAGCAAACTGAAAAGGTTCAGACAAAACAAAAAGCATTTTTCCTAGAAGTTAACATTTTCTAAAACATGTAAGACAAGAACCTGGGACAAATATACCTGCCCTCAAACACTATCCCAGTGTTCTTGTCACATATCCCCCTCCCCTGTTTCGACCTAGGGGCCGGAACACTTGTAGCCCCCAAACAGAAGATGCGAGACAATGCATCTGCGTTGGCCAATTGTGTTCCCGGTCTATGTTCGACAGTAAACTTAAAGTCCTGCAACGCTAGAAACCATCTAGTTACACGAGCATTCTTGCCTCTATTTACATACATCCATTTTAAAGGGGCATGGTCTGTCACTAGTCTGAATTGTCTACCCAAGAGGTAATATCTCAAGGTATCTAGTGCCCACTTAATGGCCAAAGCCTCCTTTTCCACAATGGCATACCTTTTTTCATGCTCATTGAGTTTCCTACTCAAATAAATGATAGGGTGTTCGTCCCCATCTCTGGTTTGGGACAGCACAGCACCTATCCCTACCTCTGAGGCATCTGTCTGTACCACAAATTCTTTTGAAAAATCTGGTGTTATCAACACCGGTTGTGAACACAAAGCCACTTTTAACGCTTGGAACGCCTTTTCTGCATCAGGGTTCCATTTCACCACATTTGACTGCTTCCCTTTGGTAAGGTCTGACAATGGCACCGCTGTGGTCGCAAAATTAGGAATAAACCGTCTATAGTACCCAGTAATTCCCAAAAAAGCCCTAACCTGTTTTTTATTCACTGGACGAGGCCAGTTTTGAATAGCATCAACTTTATTCAATTGGGGCCTAATCAGACCTCTGCCTATGGTGAAGCCCAAGTATTTGACCTCCTCCATTGCGAGGCAGCACTTCTTTGGGTTAGCAGTTAACCCTGCCTCTCTGATTGAGTCCAGTACTGCTTGTACTTTAACCAAATGGGACCCCCAGTCTGTACTGTGAATTACCACATCATCCAAATAGGCAGCTGCATATTTTCTATGGGGCCTCAAAATTTTATCCATCGCCCGTTGAAAGGTTGCTGGAGCCCCATGCAACCCAAAGGGTAACATCTTATACTGGTACAGCCCCTCCGGAACCGAAAAGGCTGTTTTTTCTTTGGCGCTATCACATAAAGGTATTTGCCAGTAACCTTTGGTCAGGTCCAATGTGGTGAGAAACCTGGCTGTTCCCAGCCTTTCTACAAGCTCATCCACACGGGGCATGGGGTATGCGTCAAACTTGGACACCTCATTTAACTTACGAAAGTCATTACAGAAGCGTATGCTACCGTCGGGCTTCGGGATGAGCACTATGGGACTGGACCACTCACTGTTAGACTCCTCTATGACTCCCAGTTCTAACATGGTTTTAACTTCCTTAGAAATAGCTTCTCGCTGAGCTTCAGGAATCCTATATGGCTTTAAATGAACCCTGACCCCTGGTTCTGTGACAATGTCATGTTTTATTATGGTCGTTCGGCCAGGCAGCTCTGAAAATACCTCCCTATTTTGGATGAGAAATTCTTTAACCTGATTGTTCTGATCAGCTGATAATGTCTCTGACACCTTCACTGCGGGAAGCAACCGGGGTGAAGACACCGAAGGGCAAGGCTCCGCTGACAGAGACAACCTATCTTTCCAGGGTTTGATTAAGTTAACATGGTAGATCTGTTCGGGTTTTCTCTTTCCCGGCTGGTATACTTTGTAATTAACCTCATTCACTTTTTCCCTAATCTCAAATGGACCCTGCCATTTAGCTAGGAATTTGCTTTCCACAGTGGGTACCAAAACAAGAACTCTATCGCCAGGAGCAAATTCCCGTATCTTGGCACTCCGGTTATAGACCCTCTGTTGAGCACTTTGGGCCTGTTCCATGTGCTCTCTGACAACAGGTACCACGGCTGCAATCCTATCCTGCATTTGTGTTACATGCTCAATAACGCTTCTATAAGGAGTGGGCTGTCCTTCCCACGTCTCTTTGGCAATATCCAACAGCCCTCTGGGGTGTCTACCATACAACAAATCAAATGGAGAAAACCCCGTAGAGGACTGAGGAACTTCTCTGATGGCCATTAACAAGTAGGGCAACAAACAATCCCAGTTTTTCCCATCTCTCTCAACAACCTTTTTTAACATACTTTTTAATGTTTTATTAAACCTTTCCACCAACCCGTCAGTTTGGGGATGGTAGATGGACGTCCTGAGGTGAGTGACCTTAAATAACTTGCACAACTCTTTCATGATCCTTGACATAAATGGAGTACCTTGGTCAGTCAAAATTTCTTTTGGTATTCCCACTCTACTAAATACCTGCACCAGCTCCCTAGCTATCGCCTTGGTTGTGATAGTGCGTAAAGGGACAGCCTCAGGATATCGAGTGGCATAGTCCATAATTACCAGGATATACTGATGGCCCCGAGCAGACTTTAACAAGGGCCCCACGAGATCCATGGCTATTCTGTCAAACGGGACCTCTATAATAGGCATGGGAACTAGTGGGCTCCTGAAATGGGGTCTAGGGGCATGATACTGGCATTCAGGACAGGAAGAACAATATTCAGACACTTCTTTATAAACCCCTGGCCAAAAGAACCTTTGTAAAACTCTTTCAGTGGTTTTTTCTGCCCCTAAATGTCCTGCGGTAACGTGACTATGAGCTAAATCTAGTACCGTTCTCCGATAAGGCTGGGGAACTACCAGCTGTTCCACCACATCCTCACCCCTTTTGACAATGTGGTACAAGAGCTCATTACAGATGGCCATGTGGGGATACGTAACCCTGTCACCTGGTACCACAGGTTCCCCATTAACAATCTTAACATTCTCTCTAGCCTTTATTAAGGTAGGATCCTTTAACTGTTCAGACGCAAACAGATCCTTCTTTACCTCCAGGTCAGGCACGCTTTCAGTTCTAACTACTATGTCTCTGTTCCCGGCAAGAGGGTCCTCACTTGACTCCCCATCTGTCACTTCCCCAGCCAAACTAGCAAAAGGCAAAGGGCCAGAAAGTTCCGAAGACCCACGTACATCCATAAAATCACCGGTATTATCAACTGGCTTTTTACTTCTCACATCTGTTGATAACCGTGATTCCCACAGTTTCCAAAAATGAGGAAAATCCCTCCCTATTATGGCCTCATGCACCAAGGTAGGGACCAGTCCCACTTTAACCATTGCTGACCCACAACAAGTTTCTATATTCACCTCAGCAGTGGCATAATGTTGGGTATCCCCATGTATGCAAGTTACCCCAATAGGTATTTGCTGGACCTTTAAGGGGTTCACTAACCCAGCTTTCACGAGGGTAACTAAACTTCCTGAATCTAGCAAGGCCTCTACCCGGTTACCCTCTAAGAACACATCACACATTTGTTTTTCCAGCTCAGGTGAAGGTACCACAGTACAGGCTAACCTAGCAAAGAAAGACATTCTGCGACATTCAAAGGCAGCATCACAATGCATGGGTTCTTGCGTGACTGGGCAATTGGCAATAACATGACCTGGCATACCACACCTAAAACATTTAACCACACGATTATCAACCCGTTTGGGCAGCATAGACCGTTCTAGCCCCATTGGCCTGTCTCCAGGGCCAGTGTTTACAGTCTCTCCAGCCTTGCGTTCTCTTAACCGCCCAGCAACGTTTTCCCACGGAACAGTCTTACCAGTCTTTACTGAAGGGCGCTGTCGAGGATCTATGGGTTGCTGGGTGGTCATCAGTAGTTCCTCTGCTGCCAAATACCTCTCTACCATGTCCACTAATTGGTCAGCAGTACCCGGGTTTCCATGGCTCACCCACTTGCGCAGGACCATGGGCAAAGATCTCAAGTAGCGGTCCATGACGACTCTTTCCACCATCTGGGGACCAGTTAATGTCTCTGGCTGTAGCCATTTTTTTGTTAGCTGAATAAGGTCGTGCATCTGGGAGCGCGGAGGCTTCTCCATGGCGTACAGCCAACGGTGCACCCGTTGTGCTCGTACTGACAGCGTGACTCCCAGGCGGGTCAGGATCTCAGTCTTTAGTTTATCATAGTCCCGAGCCTCAGCAGGGCTTAAATCAAAGTAAGCTTTTTGGGGCTCACCTGACAGGAAAGGTGCCAGCTGACTGGCCCACTGTGCTTTCGGCCAGTTCTCACGCTCGGCAGTCCTTTCAAACGTGGTCAGATAGGCCTCCACATCATCAGCCTCTGTCATTTTCTGCAGGAAGTGACTGGCCCGTATAGAACTAGAGCTGGTTGGAGCACTGACGGCCACATCTCCATCCCGAGCTGCAAGTCTCT
Organism: Pseudophryne corroboree; assembly: GCF_028390025.1. Taxonomy (NCBI): domain Eukaryota; kingdom Metazoa; phylum Chordata; class Amphibia; order Anura; family Myobatrachidae; genus Pseudophryne; species Pseudophryne corroboree. The sequence continues at coordinate 572,901,577 of NC_086447.1, read as the reverse complement.
GCACCACTTCTGCTAAGGCCTCTCTATCCTGACGCTGTTGCCTGTAAAGTTCATCAACAACTGCCTGCTGTTGTCTCTTATTTTCCTCCATTGCCACCTGCTGCTGTCTGTTGGCCTCCTGCTGTAGTCTCCAATTTTCCTCCATTGCCACCTGCTGTTGTCTCCTATTTTCTTCCATTGCCACCTGCTGCTGTCGGTTGGCCTCCTGCTGAGCCGCTGTAGCTTGCAGCAAGGCTTTAAGCAGATCCTCCATGTCGACAGATTTTTCAGGCGGCTTTGTAGCTGCTTTCACCCAGGACATATATCAAACCCTCAGGGGTGAGTCTCAGTAACTTCACACTGGGCTGTATCTGCATAAACCACCGTTTTCTGCAGGCCTCACAAAGCTGCTGCTTTCACTTATGCGCAGAACGGGGTTGCTCGCATTCTCCACCAAGTTGTAACACTGTAGGGGTGCAAGGCGCCTTTTCCTGGGGAATATGGCCGCACGCAGCAGCTGAGGAACAACACAAGTCCAGTTTCTGGTACAACTGACCCCGGCCAGTTTTATTGAAACAGAAAATAAAACAAACCCCAAAATAAAAATACCTTGCCTGTCCGGCACTAACTAAACATAAGATATTCCTAACTGTCACTAAACAAAACACAGAGTTCTTCAGTACATACTGTATAGCTTACTTGCATCAGAAAGCGTGTCTCTCACACACAGATCCTGCAGCCTTCCCAGGCAGTCTGCCCATACTAATCAGGTTAGGAGCACTATAACACTCTTACACAGCTGAAACCCTGATTAGCCCTCTGTGAGGCCAAAGACCCGAACTGGGCCCAATGTCTAGAACTCGCCTTATCTCTCTCTCAGAGCCTTTACCCAGCTTTTACAGCAAACTGAAAAGGTTCAGACAAAACAAAAAGCATTTTTCCTAGAAGTTAACATTTTCTAAAACATGTAAGACATGAACCTGGGACAAATATACCTGCCCTCAAACACTATCCCAGTGTTCTTGTCACAGTATGTATAAAGAAGAAAGAAAAAAAAACCACGGGTAGGTGGTATACAATTATGGACGGACTGCCGAGTGCCGACACAGAGGTAGCTACAGCTGTGAACTACCGTACTGTGTCTGCTGCTAATATAGACTGGTTGATAAAGAGATGTAGTAGTATGTATGTATAAAGAAGAAAGAAAAAAATACCACGGGTAGGTGGTATACAATTATGGACGGACTGCCGAGTGCCGACACAGAGGTAGCTACAGCCGTGAACTACCGTACTGTACTGTGTCTGCTGCTAATATAGACTGGTTGATAAAGAGATGTAGTAGTATGTATGTATAAAGAAGAAAGAAAAAAAAACCACGGGTAGGTGGTATACAATTATGGACGGACTGCCGAGTGCCGACACAGAGGTAGCTACAGCCGTGAACTACCGTACTATACTGTGTCTGCTGCTAATATAGACTGGTTGATAAAGAGATGTAGTAGTATGTATGTATAAAGAAGAAAGAAAAAAAAACCACGGGTAGGTGGTATACAATTATGGACGGACTGCCGAGTGCCGACACAGAGGTAGCTACAGCCGTGAACTACCGTACTGTACTGTGTCTGCTGCTAATATAGACTGGTTGATAAAGAGATGTAGTAGTATGTATGTATAAAGAAGAAAGAAAAAAAAACCACGGGTAGGTGGTATACAATTATGGACGGACTGCCGAGTGCCGACACAGAGGTAGCTACAGCCGTGAACTACCGTACTGTACTGTGTCTGCTGCTAATATAGACTGGTTGATAAAGAGATGTAGTAGTATGTATGTATAAAGAAGAAAGAAAAAAAAACCACGGGTAGGTGGTATACAATTATGGACGGACTGCCGAGTGCCGACACAGAGGTAGCTACAGCCGTGAACTACCGTACTGTGTCTGCTGCTAATATAGACTGGTTGATAAAGAGATGTAGTAGTATGTATGTATAAAGAAGAAAGAAAAAAAAAACACGGGTAGGTGGTATACAATTATGGACGGACTGCCGAGTGCCGACACAGAGGTAGCTACAGCCGTGAACTACCGTACTGTGTCTGCTGCTAATATAGACTGGTTGATAAAGAGATGTAGTAGTATGTATGTATAAAGAAGAAAGAAAAAAAAACCTCGGGTAGGTGGTATACAATTATGGACGGACTGCCGAGTGCCGACACAGAGGTAGCTACAGCCGTGAACTACCGTACTGTGTCTGCTGCGACTGGATGATAAATAATGATATAAAAAATATATATATATCACTACTGCAGCCGGACAGGTATATATTATATAATGACGGACCTGCTGGACACTGTCTGTCAGCAGAATGAGTTTTTTATAGAATAAAAAAAAAACACCACACAAGTGAAGTCACACGACGAGTGTTTAACTTTTTCAGGCAATCACAATATAGTATACTACTAACTATACTGGTGGTCAGTGTGGTCAGGTCACTGGTCAGTCACACTGGCAGTGGCACTCCTGCAGCAAAAGTGTGCACTGTTTAATTTTAATATAATATGTACTCCTCGCTCCTGCTATAACCTATAACTATTAACTGGCACTGCAGTGCTCCCCAGTCTCCCCCACAATTATAAGCTGTGTGAGCTGAGCACAGTCAGATATATAATATATACATAGATGATGCAGCACACTGGGCTGAGCAGTGCACACAGATATGGTATGTGACTGAGTCACTGTGTGTATCGTTTTTTTCAGGCAGAGAACGGATATATTAAATAAAACTGCACTGTCTGGTGGTCACTGTGGTCAGTCACTAGTAAACTCTGCACTCTCTACACTTCTACAGTACTCCTAAGCTCCAGTAAATCAGGTCAATCTCTCTCTCTCTCTCTCTCTTCTAATCTAAATGGAGAGGACGCCAGCCACGTCCTCTCCCTATCAATCTCAATGCACGTGTGAAAATGGCCGCGACGCGCGGCTCCTTATATAGAATCCGAGTCTCGCGAGAATCCGACAGCGTCATGATGACGTTCGGGCGCGCTCGGGTTAACCGAGCAAGGCGGGAAGATCCGAGTCGCTCGGACCCGTGAAAAAAAACATGAAGTTCGTGCGGGTTCGGATTCAGAGAAACCGAACCCGCTCATCTCTATTGATAATCCACATCCTCTCACCACAAAAAAAAAAACATTAACAAACCTCCTACAACTATATTTATCTCTCTCTCATACTTTTATTACCTGGTGACATTTTTACCAAGTCTGGGCCCCAAATACTTGCCCCACTCACATTCACCTGATTCGCAACAGTATATAAATCTAGCAAACCTCATAAACATCACATGTCTCCCATCACCCTCCAAATCACTAAATGTGCCTTATGGAATTCACGCTCTGTTTCTAACAAATTAACATCCATCCATGACCTCTTCATATCTAATAACTGCAATCTGCTGTCTATAACAGAGTCATGGCTCATCAGACTTGGCCTCCTCTGCAGCACTATCACACGGTGGTCTGCACTTCACACACACCTTCAGGTCTGGCAACAATAAAGGAGGTGGGTTTGGAATATCCCTATCCCAATCCTTAACATACACAGTTCTATTGCAGGTTCCATTACTCACATTCACATAATTTGAATGTTTATTCTATAAGGATTTACACTCCTTTCTCTCTTTGTGTTGCAGCTATCTATCAGCCACCTGGGCAACCAAATCAATTTCTGGAAGATTTTTCTGCCTGGCTCCCTCACTTCCTATCCTGTGAGATCTTCACCTTCATCATGGGTGATTTGAATATCGCGATTGATTGTCTTAAATCTGTAGCTCATGCCTACAAACTACTCTCTCTAACCTCCTCTCTTGGCCCCTGCCAATGGATTGACTCCTCCAGTCATCAGGAGGGCCACTGCCTTGATCTTGTATACACCAGACTATGCTCAGTGTCTGAATTCACTAACACTCCTTTCCCTCTCTTGGATCACAACCTTATTACCTGCATTCTCTCTCTATCACTTCAAACTCATTGCCACTGAAGTCCTCCAATCCTCCTCAAACCTGCAGAAATATTAACACAACGAATTTTCAAGAACTGTCCACCTCTCTGCAACAACTGCTATCACCTGCTACTGCATTCACTTCTCCTGAGATGACTTAATCACACCTGAACTAGACTCTAGAAATAGCCCTTGATGAAGTGGTTCCAGCTACCTATCACACTCCATGTAGGCCTTGATGTCAACCGTAGCACTCTCACATAAAGTTGAACACCAGTGGCGTAAATTTCATACTCCAAGTGACTTCCTCAGATATAAGACTATTTTCAACTCCTATGGTAATGTCCTTGACATTTCCAAAACAAACATATTTCCAAACTCTCATCTCTGCTCAAGCCTCTAGCCCCAAGTGACTTTTTAATACATTTAAATCACCCTTCACTACCCTCCCTCAGCAAACCCCCCAGTCACTATTAATGCGCAAGTTCTTGCTTCCTACTTCTAGGAAAAGATTGATAAGATCCAAGATGAAATTATATGTTCTTCCTCAGCCAGTGACCTCCTCAATTTCCCGCCTAAAACTCTGGCACCTTTTCTTCATTTGATCCCACAAGTGAAGATGAAGTATCCATACTCTTCTCATCCTCCTACTTAACTACCTCTCCTCTTATACCCTCACAAAGATGTAAAGTTTTGTCTCTTGTGCTAATCCCAACCTTAACTAAAATCTGTAATTTCTCTCTCTTAAATAGTATATTTCCTTCATTGTTCAAGCATGCAGTGATAACTCCCATTCTGAAAAAACTAAATTCTGACCCTGTCTCTTAAACTACTGCCCCATCTCTCAGTTCCCATGTCCCTCCAAGCTACTTGAGAGACTTTCCTACACTCACCTCACACACTTCCTTAACTCACACAACGTATTGGACCCACTTCAGTCAGGCATTCGTTTCCAACACTCCACAGCACTAAAGTAGTGAATGATCTGGTCACTGCTAAGTCTAAAGGCCATTACTCACCTCTAATTCTTCTAGATCATTATACTGCTTTTGACACTGTTGACCACTTTCTTTTCATACATACAAGCAATACAATTCCTAGGTCTTCAGAACACAGCCCTTTCTCGGTTCTCATCCTACCTATCTAATTGCTCTATCAGTGTCTGCTTCTCTGAATCCACCTCCTCTTCGCTACCTCTATTAGTTGGAGTACCACAAGGCTCAGTGTTAGGTCCTTTGCTTTTCCCAATCTATACTACATCTCTTGGCAAACTAATCAGCTCTTTTGGATTTCAGTATCATCTGTACACAGATGATACCCAAATTTACCTATCCTCCCCAGATTTGTCACCATCTGTATTGGTCCATACCACTGAATACCTTTCTGCCATTTCATCTTGGATGTCATCTAACCACCTCAAACTTAATATCTTTAAACCAGAATTAATTATATTTCCACTGACCAATAGTAGTTACCAACCTGCTATCTCTATCACTGTTGAGAACTAGACAAAAATACCTACCGCACAAGCTCGCTGCCTAGGCGTCATCCTTGACTCTGAACTCAATTTTTCTCAAAATCATGTTACATGTATCTAAAAAGCATATCCAAAATATGACCATATCTTACCCAAGACACAGCAAAAAACTCTAATCCATGCTCTCATTATCTCCTGCATTTATTATTTGTAATAGTATTCTTACTGGTCTTACCAAAAAGAGACTCTCACCACTACAATTCATTCTCAATCCATTTGCAAGGCTAATTTTTCTCGCTAGACGTTCATTGCCTGCAGATCCGCTCTGTCAGTCCCTCCATTGGTTACCTGTATTCTACTGTATTCAATAAAAAATGCTTTTAATCACACACAAGGCCATTAACCAAACAACAGTAATGTACATCTCTTTGCTTATTTCAAAATATCTCCCAACCTGACCTCTTTATCTTAACAAGATCTACGTGTCTGATCCACACTCATTATTCACTCACATTTACGAATGCAGGACTTTCTCAGGGTGCACTCACTCTGTGGAATGCACTCCACCCCACAGTAAGACTCTCCTCTAGTCTACAACCCTTCAAGCGTTCCCTGAAAACTCACCTCTTTAGACAACGTTTCAAATTCTGAAACTGTGCGCGTAACCTTCGTAAACTTTCCTATCCAATTGCATCCCCAGTGTACAGTCGACTCATATCCTCACATTTTCTCTTTCTCCACTTTTCCATGCTCCTACCGCAGGCCAACAATGCTATTTGACCATATCATATAGTCCACCAAGAACCCTTGCAATCTGGTGGACCATTATGCAGTGAATAACACCAACCCTTGTGTGTCAATGCCTATTTCCTTATAGGTAGTAACTTAGCAAACAGGACCTTCCTACCTCTATGTCTGTCTGTTATTACTCCATTTGGACCTTTTTTATGTAATGAGAAAAAAAGGAAATGCCAATATAAACAGCAATGGGTCACCACATGCACCCATTATAGCATGTTTGTACCATGGCATTGTCCTATAAAGTACAGTATAGAATGTGTGGGAGGCATGCAGCACTATATTTCCACAAGAAAATCATTCAGCTGATTGCGGGTTGATGGTGGTAGAAAATGCTGTCTGTTTTATAATAGAATGTGCGATCTCTCCGTACCATTAAATAGTGATTAAGCATTGCCTTCTGAGGGAATGACTGCACTTGTACAATACAAAAGAGAAGAAAGAAGACTTCTTTTTGGCACAGTCTTTGGAAAATTAATCTAAATTGTTTGATGAAGAGATTAAAACATTATGCATTTAAGGCGCCACTGGGATTTGGGATGGACAGGAAGTGATCAAGCCTGGGATCGTCTTCCAACCGGCAACCTGCACTAATCACCAGCGCATCAGGGGACTTTGCTTTATGACATGGGTAATTAGCTCACTTGGTAGAGCATGCTTATTGAATGTCCATAGACTATATGGGTTTATTTTTAACCTAGCACCACCATTACCCTTGCGCAAATCTCTTATCTTTTCTGTATATCCATGGCTATTTGTTTAAATTAACTTAAAGTACATGGGTTATAACACCTTGGTAATGGGGGAGCCCCTCTGGACACCACACATTTCTCAATAGAAGGTATAAAACACTATGTTACTTTGGCAGTTATACATTATATGTATATGAGGTACACCTAACTAATACAGGTAGCTTATCCTCATAGCAATATTCATTGACATACTCATTGACATCTGCTTTTCCTTAATTGATGGTTTTTGTTATAGAGCATTACATTTGACTCATTGCCCAAAAGGCTTTAATCTTGTTAAAACAATACTCTGATTCCCACTCTAGGGTCTAATAACTGTCTCCTATCATTTAGTGGACTCTCATTGGTGATTTAAATTCTTCCTTTTACATGCGGCAGTTCACACAACTGGCATGTTTCAACATTGTCTAACACCAAAAGCAGAACCACCTTTTTGTTCCCTCTCTCACTTTTTCTTTTCTTGATACCATACTCTCTAACACAGTGGTCTCCGACCTTAATTGGGGTGTGAGCTACTTTTGGAAAATGAAACCTCTGAAGGAGCTACCCCCTCTCCCCAATGCGTGTGCATTCCTGCGAAAGTGGGTGTGGCCTCACAAAAGTGGGTGTGGCCTCACAACTACAAGTAATGCACCCCATGCGTAGTGCCAGATACACAAATGATGCCCCTCAGCAGTGCAAGATACACAAATAGTGCCCCACAGCAGTGCCAGATATTCAAATAATGCCTCCCAGCAGTGCCAGATACACAAATAATGCCCCTCAGTAGTGCCAGATATTCAAATAATGCCTCCCAGCAGTGCCAGATACACAAATAATGCCCCCGGCAGCGCCAGAAACACCAATAATGCCCCCCAGCCAGATACAATGCTCCCAACAGTGCCAGATACAATTCCCCCCCGCAGTGCCATTTAAAATGCCCCCCCGCAGCGCCAGATAAACTTCCCCCCCCCCCCCGCAGTGTCCGATACAGTGCCCCACACCGTGCTAACCCTTGCTGGCTTCTTCTACTGCCATCGGTGCTGCTCCTCCTGTATGAGGGACAGAAGGGGAGGAGAGTGTAGCGCGTGCTTCTCCTGTGAAGTCCGGAGAACGGCTGCGGTGAGGGCGACAGAGTCTCCGGCGGCGGGCATTTAAAATATGGTGCCGGTAAGTGAGCCAATCAAAACTCACAGTCCGGCAACCAATCAGGTGCTGCCACTGCCGGTCCATGAGCTCTGATTGGCTGACTGCCGGCACTATATTAAAAATGAAGGTAGGAGGAGTGCCAGTGACTGGCCAAGCCCGTGCGCTATGTGAGCTACCGAAAATACTACGGCGAGTTACCGGTAGCTCGCGAGCTACGGGTTGGAGGTCACTGCTCTAACACATTCTCAACCTTTTTATTCTGTGAACTCTCATCAATGATCCTGTAGGCACCAACAATGTCAATGATCTACTACCACACCACACTGTATTTGCCCAATCTCATCTGATCTTGGAAGCTATGAAGTGTAGGGCCAGGCTAGTACCCTGTAGGAGACCACCTGGGAATACCTGGTGTTGTAGGTCTGGGTTAATCAATTCTTTCCAGCCTAACGTTGACAGCAGATTCACCTCTAATTCTGGTTTTCTTCTTTAATTATTCACATGTCCGGTGAGAGACACAATTGACTCAGATATAGGCCAACACATGAGATGTTTATTTACAGAGTATTGAAAACGTATAACTGAACACACACCATAACAGGTTAAGAAGTTCAATGCACCTGACATAGTCCAAACCAAAATTCTGAGTATGAATACTTGCAGGTCCACACCCTACCTATTAGAGGGTGTTACATATGTGTGAACACATACCAGTTTTTATTTAGGCGACACTTAAAGATCCTATGATAGGCCTGACAATGATAGGAGACTACATTTTATTGTATTTCAATTAAAGTTATGTTTTAATCTCTTCATCAAACAATTTAGATGAATTTTCCAAAGAAGTTTCAAAAAGAAGTAATTTTTCTTCTCTTTTGTCTGGTATACTCAGTAAGTTATTACCGTCTTCAGGGTGCACCACCAAAGGATGAAATAGAGGCTGTGAGTCTCAATATTAGATGAATGTTGGCTTTTTTACTAATATCATTCTTAATCTCATTGCAGAATCATACTTGTTTTTTCTATGCACTTGTAACGTACTAGAAATATATTACCCACAATATTGTGGAACGACCAGAACACTTAACTGTAGGAAAAAGGATAAAGGGTTTCAGAGTTTTTTTTAGGTCAAGACTACACACACACTTTTTGAAACAAGGTGAAAGATAAATAATCTGACTATACCACCTTTCTCACACTGCTCAGTATTCCATTTCCAGTACTCTTGCTCCACTGAAATCACTAACCAGCGGTTTATGCAGTACAATGTGACTATAATATCATGCTCTGTCTAGTTATCACTGAACCATTTTTAATACAATTGACTGTACCACAAATTGGAAATTGGAAGACATTTGATCTGCAGGTGCTTGCCAGTTTTGCCTTGCATTTGGAATGAAAGCAATCCTGTACCATGCATTTTCACCCACTGTTACTCTTTCATGTTTTTCCCACTGGTTTCCTGACATCACATTAGATAACATTACTCCTAAAACATTAGCAAATTGAGCTTAGTCACTGAAGCTTAATGTGCCTCAACAATAACACCTCTTTCAATATGACAGGCTTCCTCTGGTAGCAGCGCTAGCCATGTACATTCTTTTGATACAACACCTACTTATTAGACATTCATTGGTGAGAATATTTGGATGACAAGCAAACAGTAATCTTTCTGGTTACACACGTACCGTGATAAAGAGAGTCAAGGAAATATTCCACTTCCTGCGGTTACATTGTAAATAGAACTCATAAGTACTATACAACTGCTCCCAAGACAAACCTACAGTATAAAAATGAACCTTAAGAGGGAAGATATAATTCCTTATAATAGTTGCTTAATGCTTAGTTGAAAGCTGCTATCCTGCTTCAGAAACAATTTGTTGCATTTGTAGAGCTGCATTTCCATATAACTTTCCTACATCAGAACAGCACTGTAATGTGCTATATTTCATGGCACAGTATAATAGAATCTATCACTACAATCATAAGCACTGGAACAGGTGGGGGGAGAGGAGTTGGCTCACCCCCCCTCAAATATTTGAGAGGCTCTAGTCAAAGTACTGGGTCATGGGGCGCAGTGTGCCTGCTATCTACAGTTATAATGGGCAGTGTCAGGACAGAGATAATACCCTTTCTGGCTGGTACACCTCCAACCCTCACACAGCCCTTCTCCCTCTGCCTCCAGAGCCTTATTCCAACCTGCACCCAGCTCCAAACCCTACAGTGTGTTGCTATTCACTGTGGGCTGGTCCTCTGGGACCATCCCTGTGCCCTTCTCACTTCCCACTTCATATGTTCCTCACCTCTTCCCCCTCAGTTCACCTTTGTCCTCCCACCCACTTCCCTCGTAACACACCCTGACCTCCCCCCATTTACAACCGAGTTCAGCTGAAAATGTACCCTGTAGAGTCTCATTACCTTCCATGCACAGCCTCAGTCAGGGGTGAGCTATGATTGGTTCCTGCCTGTTCTTCTATATAAAGTCACTCGCATGTTACAGTTATGTTTTTGGGGCATATTTATTAAAAACATTTTGTGGGAAATCAACCAAAAAATCAGGATACCCTTAAAATGTAAGTATCCCCTAAAAGTACTTCTGTTTTGTTTCCCTGTTTCCCATCGCAAAATTTCCCCGGAGTGGGGATTGTCAAGATCCCTCCCTGGTAGCAGCCACTGGTGCATGTGCAGTAGGTCCGCAACATAAATGAAAGTGATCCCTGATGTGATCACTTTAGTTTACACAATGCTGGTATGGGCTCCTATCGGAGCACCTATCCCTGGATGTGATATTGAATACATGTGGATGAAAATTAATTTCTTATTGCCCAAATAGCGGCAATAACAAATTCTATTTATTGAGTCCAAACTTCAATAAACAGGAAATGGGCCTCTTAATGTTGTGTTTTTCATTTAATACACTATTATCTGCATTCCCCATAGTGTCCTCTGTGCTGCTGTTGTGGCACCCTGGAACTGTGTGTGTGTGCCCCTCTAAGAAACCTTTGCTAGAGCTCCACAGCAGCAGGAGAAATGCTGGAGCAGAAGGAATTAACTGCAGCACTGTGTCCAGTTATGTGGCATCAGGAGAGAAAACGGATTGGGGAGTGGCTGCTGGGAGAAACGGAGAGTGCTGGGAAGAAGAAGATGGAGAGCGTGGTGTGTGCTGGTAGATGGAGGAATTTAGAGCAGAGTGGGAGCTGTAAACTGGACAGAGACTCTGGACGGTAAGAGCAGCTCTGTTAAAGAGAGCAGTGGAGTGCCGGTGAGCGGGCGGTGATACGCCGTAACTTGAGGACCGGACACTGTCAGATCTAGTTACAGGGGTGAACACTGCGGCCATTTTTAGAGAGAGAGTAAGGAGCCATTACAGAAAGAATAGCCGCTTGAAATTCCGTTCCCTGGGTCTAAGGGAGTACTGTTTGCAACTGCCAGCTAGCCACAGACAAGTGTACTTTTTAGCCTCTACCAGAGTGATCATTTCGCAACACCAGGACCAAGTGACAGTAGTCCCAAATCCACCACAACCAGGTGGGGATATTGCCCCAAAACCTTTGCAACAGTGAGTTGATAACGCCCCAAACTCTCTACAGCCAGGAGTGGCCAAAGCCTTGTCAAAAGTTCCTTAACAAGCCCAATTGAACAACTTAATGTTACAATATTACTTTGGCACCCCCTGGCTACCTACATATTCAGGAGAGCCTCGAAAAAAGAAATATGATACATTTATAAAATGTAGGGCCTAATTCAGACCTGTTCGCTCGCTAGGTTTTTTTTGCAGTTCTACTTTCGCATAGTCACCGCCCCATAGGGGAGTGTATTTTCACTTTGCAAGTGTGCGAACGCGTGTGTAGCAGAGCTGTGCAAACAGGACTTACTCAGCCACTGCAAACACTTCAGCCTGTCCGGGACCAGAATTGACGACAGGAACACTCCCTGCATACGCATGGACATGCCTGCATTTTTCCAACCACTCTTAGAAAACTGTCAGTTGACACCCACAAACGGCTTCTTCCTGTAAATCTCCTTGTGAACGCCAGTGTGAATGGATTCTTTGCACAAACCCATCGCTGAGTGGCGATCCGCTTTGTACCCGTGTGACGCGCCTGTGCATTGCGGTGCATATGCTAGGGCAGTTTAGACCTGATCGCCCGCTGTACAAAAATGCAGCCTAGCGATCAGGTCTGAATTAGGCCCTTAGAGAGAAGATCCATGTTTCATTTGTATGCCTTGACAGATGCTCAACAAGTAGAAATCCTAACCCATGCAACTCAAGGGTTCGGCTCTGAGAGAAGTAGCATCATTGCCCCAAGAGGACAAGAAAACTGCAGAACAAGTTTTGCAAAGTCTAGCAAAGATATTTGAGCTTCACACCATCCCTGAATTGAAGATCAAGTTCTGTCTGAGAAAACAGCTAACAGGAGGAACTTTAAGAGACTATGCATTGGGATTGCAAGAGGCCTTACGAGCTGTTAAGGCAGTAGATGAACAAGAAGTGAGAAATGAGCAACATACCATCCAATTACAACAAGAACACCAAAATGGCCAAGATTCCAGTGGGGAGGGTGGAAAAAGAGAAATCACTGATTGGAGGCGTAGCACCCAAAAGTCCAACCCAGGATTTGATATTAGTGGAAAGACCAGAAGTGGACCCTAAAGTGCAAATTGTGAAACTTCAGAAGAATCATGTGAGGATGAAGAAGTCATAGTGATAGTGAGTGCAAGAGATGGCCCTGGTCCAATGAGAATGTTGAGTCTAGAAGTGAAGATTCTACAATTAAACCTGCAGCAGAAGAAAGTGATTTCTCTCGACCCATGGACCTTTTGTGCACACCAGTGAGAATACCTGAACCAATAGAACCAGTCCATGTACCTCAACCTGAACCAATCCAAGAGTTATCAGTAACTGTAGAACCAATGGTGGCAGAAGAAAATGTAAATGACCCCCCTGTTTGAAGATTCAAACACATTACAAAATGAATACTATCGTTGAAAATATCGTTGAGAAGGCAGAAGAAGAAACAGCACCTTTAAAAAAGTTATAAGACAAGAGTACACTGTGTTTTTAAAAAGTGTTACAAACTTGTTATGTTTTGCAAAGTTAGATTTGTGAATTTTGAAAATAGCTGTCAGATGTAAGTCAGGGTGAGTTAAAAATGCCAAGGTCTGTGTGTTTAGGCCTAGTTAGGGAAAGCCTCAAGATGCTTGAGGACATGCATGTTTTTAGCTGGTAGGAGTGTGGCACTCCTGTGTGTGCCCATTTAAGGAACTTTTGCTAGAGCTCTGCAGCAGCAGGAGAAGTGCTGGGGCAGGAGGAGTAAACTGCAGCTCTGGGTTAGGTCATGTGGCCTCAGGAGAGAAAGTGGTTTGGTGAGTGGCTGCTGGGAGAAGCGGAAAGTGCTGGGAAGAGAGTGAGGAGCCATTACAGCAGGAATAGCCAGCTTGAAATTCCGTTCCCTGGGTCTAAGTGAGTACTGTTTGCAACTGACAGCCAGCTACAGACAAGTGTACTTTTCAGCCTCCACCACCTGTTATACCTCTTTCAACCACTTACACATACCCTGCGAACCCCGGGGGTGTTAACACTTTACATAAATGTGTGTGTATGTATATAGAGATAGATCAGTGGTTCTCAAACTCGTTCCTCAAGTGCCCCCCAACAGTTCATGTTTTCCAGGTCATCTAGCAGTTGAACAGGTGTATTCATTACTCACTGACACATTTTAAATTATTTCACTTGCAATCCTGTGAGGAGAGGTGGAAAACATGAACTGTTGGGGTGTACTTGAGGACCGAGTTTGGGAACCACTGAGATACAGATGGAGCCACGCTAGTCATGGCTCTGTCTGTGCCTAGTCGCGCCCACCCGGGCGTGCCTAACGCCAACAGTGTCTTCATCCGGCCGGGCACACGCGCCCATGATAGAGACGTGCCCCACTCACTAGAAAGAGATAGCGTCTCCGTCACATGCCCAGACGGAGACGCTCACAATGGGAGCGTCTCTGTGCACTCGGGAGTGCACGCCTGCGATGGAGCCGCCTCAGATGAGTTCGGCTTCATCTGTAGATAGATAGATAGATAGATAGATAGATAGATTGATCGATCTCTGTCATCAGGTAGGTAGTGTGGTGGGTAAGTCCTGCTGCCATTGAGGTAGTGCCAAAATTAAATGAAATCTTGCCACCCCCCAGCCTAAAAGGTTGTGGCGCCACTGACAACAATATACAATCAACTATATTGCAATAAAGTATTTCAAGGCAGTAAAGGTGCATGCAGCTCTGTAATCTTGGATAATGCTTCCATGCAAGCAGCATGGTGCACACCCTCAAAATTATCTGATATTTCTGTCAGGTATGCATATAAAAAACAGAGGATGGGATGTAGCAACAAGGGTTGCAGGAGTGATATGGTCCCTTATGGTCCTAAACTACTTCTTACAGGTATGTTTGCCAGCAGGGCCGTCTTTTCGTATGGGCTCAATGGGCTCTTGCCCAAGGGCCCCAAGAGTATAAGGGCCTTAGTCTGATAGCTGAGGGTCCCCTCTTTCCAGGGGTACCAGATTTTTGAAAATCGGCCCTGTGGAACCTGAGATATCCAACTTGAAAGCAGTGGTCCCCATCCAAGCCTGTTTTTTGCACCTCCCAGCTAGATATCTCGGGTTCTGTCTGATTTAGAGTTTTTCTGAGGCTAAAATCCAAAAGCTGTGACTCTTCCCTTTCAGTGGACACTGACTGCTTGTTTCTACTATGCCCAGAACCAGAGATATCAGCCTTCAAGCTGCTGGTCCCTGCTCCAGCTCCACATGCCTAATATGCAGTTTTAGATTTTCATTGGTGAATTGCTCTGGCTCCTGAACTCTGACCCCCAAGTCCCGAGAAACCTCTGAAAGGTGGGACTCTCTAGTTTTTGTATCCATTTCAAAGCTAAGAAATATATTTTCAGGAACTTGAGATATCTGCAAGCAAGCTGCCCTCCCACTAGAAAATGATAATTATTAAGCCCACTCCACTATCCACCCCTCCCCTACGTATTAAACACCCCCTACCACCCTGGAAGTCATGTACCGGGGCCCCTTCATCCAGTCCAATGCCCCCTTCTACAGTTTAGTCCCATCTGTGCAGTAAAGGAGCAATTAGCAGAAATGACTGCTCCAGGTCCTACATGCTGAGTGGAAGATAGAACACCCCCTACCGCCTGCGGGACATTAAAGCTGATGCTGATATCACCCCCCACCCCTACCGCTGGAGGATGGGTAGGGGGCCCAATGCATTGCTGTGCCCAGGGGCCTACACTGTTGTTAAGACAGCCCTGTTTGCCAGTACCTCCAGTGTCATATTACACTTTAAGCTTCCAAATCCCCCTCCCCTACATTGACTGCGATGAGTTTGTGGACTGGGCCAGGGGGTCAGTGATTTCTTGTTCTGACCATGCAATGACTACTCTTCTGCCTCCTTTTCTGCTGGAAGATTCATAGGCTCATTCAGGTTTTTCTAATTATAGAGAAATGTATAAGTGTGATGATAACAGAGATACTTACAGCTCTGCATAGCCCCAAACCTCAGGGCATTAAGGTATTGTAATTCAAAGCAGAAGAAAAGTTAAATACCACTTGGATAAGGTACTGCACAGTAAATAGGAAGGTGGATCTATCAATTCCTTGAAAAAGACACCATTCTGGAGTTGAAACGCATTGATGGAGAGACTTTTGGGGACTTTTGGACCTCCACTTGGCTGACAGCAACACCATCTGGGGACACCTGGTTATATTCCATCTATGCTGGTGAGAGTCCAATTTACCCAATTGTTTTATGTATACATGTTATTTTTTATTAAAACGGTCTTACACTATTGGGAGCACTTTTCCAATTTTTCTTTAGGAACTTTGCATGGAAACCAGTGTTGGGGAGGAGTATATGAACACAAGTTTGGTCACCTCTACCATCTCTGAAATGCTGTATTGTCTACCTTCAATTGTAGACCATCACATTCGGTGGGAGTACATACAAGAGTGACAGCTGGTAGCCCATTACCAGGAAAAATATATGCACAGGCAGAAATGTACGCTTCACCTATGAGGAAAATTGTGCACTAATGCACCAGTTTTCTATCTCCTCCTAGGAGACCTGGCACACCGCGCTACCTTGACCCAGAAGAAGCAGATGTGGCAGACTATTATATATGCTGTTAAAGGTGTGAGTTCCTGCCAGTGGGATGTGTCTAATGTCAAGAAAAGGTTCAATGATGTGAAGCGCATCCTTAAAAGTAAAATGGCAAATGAGATGAAGCAGGCTCACAGGACAGGAGGTGGGCACCCCATATCCATCCACTTTACGGCATACACGGAAGAGTTGAAGCAGATAATTCTTGCCAAAGTCCTCCAAGCAGTCCGCATAGAGGACACTGACCGACCTCCAACCAAGGGCCCATCTGGTGAGTACCCAAACAATTTGTGTACCTTAACTCTCTGTAACAACCTAATTCAAATTGTGCATACAAATAGACCAGGGTTGATCAATAAACGCACCTCCTATCCAGGGGCGTAGGGAGGGCGGTTCCGGTGGAGCACACACTCCGGGCGCCAGAAACTTCAGAGGGCGCCTTGCAGCAGCGCCGGCAGCACAAGCAGGCCTGACGCTACCCGCTCAGCAAGGTCTGCAAAGCAGGGAGGTGCTGGGCTTGAGAGGGGCACCGCTCTCCCTCCCTGCTCTGCAACCTGCTGATGCTCAGCGCCTGTCACACTGTAAAGGGCTGTGGCGCCGGGCCGCAGCACGAACAACAGAGGCGGCTCTTAATCTCCTCCTTGTGCCAGGGCCCTTCCCATCCTAAGTACTCATCCCCGCTGCACTAGTCATGTAAGAAGACAGGCAGCAGCAGCAGTATCGCCCACCTCTCTTCCCTCCCCTTTGTGACTTCAAACACAGCACAGCGGTCTTCAGCACCGCTTCCCTCTCTCCACTCCCTGTCCGTCAGAGCAGCCCTGAGACAAGGAGCAGCACTGCCAGCCAGCCACACGAGGATCGGAGGCTCAGGTTAGTCTGCGCTGCTGCAGATAAACAAAAGAGGGTGGGGGTGGGGGGAGAAACTGTCCTATTAATGTGTGCTGGGGAGGGGGGTCCTATTAATGTGTGCTGGGGGGAGGGGGGTCCTATTAGTGTGTGCTAGGGGGAGGGGGGTCCTATTAGTGTGTGCGGGGGGAGGGGGTCTTATTAGTGTGTGCTGGTGGGAGGGGGTCCTATTAGTGTGTGCTGGGGGGGGGGAAGGGTGTCCTATTAATGTGTGCTGGGGGGAGGGGGTGTCCTATTAGTGTGTGCTGTGGGGGAGGGGGGTCCTATTAATATGTGCTGGGGGGAGGGGTGTCCTATTAGTGTGTGCTGAGGGGAAGGGGTGTCCTATTAATGTGTTCTGGGGGGGAGAGGTCCTATTAATATGTTCTGGGGGAGGGGTGTCCTATTAGTGTGTGCTGGGGGGGAGGGGTGTCCTATTAATATGTCCTGGGGTGGAGGGGTGTCCTATTAGTTTGTGCTGGTGGGGAGGGGTGTCCTATTAATATGTGCTAGGGGGGAGGGGTGTCCTATTAATATGTGCTGGGGGGGAGGGGTGTCTTATTAATGTGTGCTGGGGGGAGGAATGTCCTATTAGTGTGTGCGGGGGAGGGGGTACAAATTTTTGTGCCGGGTAGCGGCGATGTAGTGTGTGGGTTGCAGGGTAGCAGTGGTAGTGTCGTGTGTGCGGGGTGGGGGATGCAGGGTAGCGGCGATGTAGTGTGTGGGGTGTAGGGTAGCAGTGGTAGTGTCGTGTGTGCAGGGTGGGGGATGCAGGGTAGCGGCGATGTAGTGTGTGGGATGTAGGGTAGCAGTGGTAGTGTCGTGTGTGCGGGGTGGGGGATGCAGGGTAGCAGTGTTGTAGTGTGTGGGGTGCAGAGTAGCAGTGGTAGTGTCATGTGTGCAGGGTGGGGGATGCAGGGTAGCGGCGATGTAGTGTGTGGGGTATAGGGTAGCAGTGGTAGTCTCGTGTGTGCGGGGTGGGGGATGCAGGGTAGCGGGGATGTAGTGTGTGGGGTGCAGGGTAGCAGTGGTAGTGTCGTGTGTGCGGGGTGGGGGATGCAGGGTAGTGGCGATGTAGTGTGTGGGTTGTAGGGTAGCAGTGGTAGTGTCGTGTGTGCAGGGTGGGGGATGCAGGGTAGTGGCGATGTAGTGTGTGGGGTGTAGGGTAGCAGTGGTAGTGTCGTGTGTGCAGGGTGGGGGATGCAGGGTAGCAGTGTTGTAGTGTGTGGGGTGCAGGGTAGCAGTGGTAGTGTCGTGTGTGCAGGGTGGGGGATGCAGGGTAGCGGCGATGTAGTGTGTGGGGTGTAGGGTAGCAGTGGTAGTCTCGTGTGTGCGGGGTGGGGGATGCAGGGTAGCGGGGATGTAGTGTGTGGGGTGCAGGGTAGCAGTGGTAGTGTCGTGTGTGCGGGGTGGGAAATGCAGGGTAATGGCGATGTAGTGTGTGGGGAGTGTAGTTCAGGGTAGAAGCTGCAGTGTAGTATATGTGGAAGAGGGGCGGGGTAGTATGTACCTTTCCTGGACGTCCCTGGAAGATCTCTCTGTGACACTGGAGGAGAAAAAGAGAACCGGAGGAGATGCAGCATTGCGGAAGGTGAGTAATTACAGACTAATTAAGCTAAGTAATTAAGCAATTCCTACCAATCTTCCTAAAGATATGGATTTTAGGAAAATCTGGTCGTGATCTGGGGCTGGGAGGAAAAAAAAAAAAAAACCCGCACCAATTGAATAGCAAAAAATGTGTGTGTACATAGGGGCGCGGGGGAGGGGGGGAAGCCATCGCGTGAGCTTGCTCCGGGAGCCATGGCTCCACGCTACACCTCTGCTCCTACCAGTGATGTACGGTGGGGTGAGGCAGATGAGGCAGAGCCTTTCCTGTAATATGAACGTTTAAGTCAGAGTTTTGACTGTATAAAGTATGTGAAAAATACAAAGAATTTGTTTGAAATATGTTCTTTATGTTATTCTAATAATTTTTATAGCCAAAACTCTGGAGTAAAAAGTCTATGGCAGGTGAGGTAGTGCCGTGGCTATGCAAATTAGCCCAGGAATGAAGGTGTTTGTGGGTAATACAGTGCATGTGACCTGTTTTGACCAAAATATATTTAGAGTCGATTTTGTTGATGGGTGATCGATGTTTGTTCGATTTTATTGATTTTTATTTTTTTTGGTGGGGGGATAGATTTTTGATGAATAGAACACTTTTAGTAAAATAGAACTCACATCACACAGCAATTTTTTAAATAACTCAAAATCAACTTTTAGTAAATAAGCTATTTGGAATAGAAACACTTTAGTCAATTTTGTGGTTCTATTCCGGTCGATTTTAAATAAAACCAATATTGACTTTTTAACAAATATACCCCAAATAGTTTTAGATTAAGAAGATACATTTGTAATTGAAGTTTTTTTTTTTAGTTAACAAAAATTATGTGTATTCCACAAGATAAGTTTGATCAATGTATCAAAATAGGCCACAGAAACATTTTTTAAAATCTCCCAACAGCTGCACCTTTGAGGCGGAAGGCTCATTCAAAAAGGACCAAGCCACGTGTGGAAGACGATGTTGCCGTAAGTCCTGTAAAAAAGAGAATGAGAAAATCTGTGCTTAAATTAGTATCTGGTTTAGTAACCATCCCTAAAGTTACGTAACATTAATGACAGTATCGTGACATTTAGTCACATAACCTTTTACCCATGTCATGCGGCCTAAATAATATCAGTTATATATTTAGAAATGCTTACTTCATACAATTACAAAACAATGATATGTAGTCTATGAAGTGTATTTAATTCCTGTCGGATCCTCTCCGACGGAGAGGATCCGACAGTTCAGTATTCAATTTGCGGGCATTTCCGACAGGTTTTGCCCGTTTTCGACAATGCTGAGACGACTTTTTTTTAAGTCGGATCAGCATTGTCAAAAACGGGCAAAACACTTGTTGGAAATGGTCGCAAATTCGACAAAATATGTGGATCCGCGGCTAATCAGCCGAACCATGTGATTTTCGAGAAGTCAGAATTTCCGACAAGTTGGAAAAACGGCAACTAAGTTGAATAGGTCAAATCCTGATTCGACCTAAGTAAGTCGAAAAGTGCCGTCATTCCGACTTGACGCCAATTCCGACTAGAATTGAATAGACCCCTAAATTGTTATTGCTGTTGGACTAACCACAATTTAAAAAAAAAAAAATTATATTGTGGGGCGTCAAAACGGAGGGGGGGGGGGGGGCAGGGGGCAGCATGCCCCCCAAAAAACATGCAAAAGGTGCAGGCGCCGGGGAGGGGGAGCGCTTACCTCCAGATCCCTGTTGTGACTCCTGCTTTAAAAGTCTGCAGCCGGCGCCGCAACGTGCTGCCTCCTGTCGTGTCCTAGCCGGTTCTTCACTGATGCATTACTGGGTGGAGTCAGGGATGTCCCAGGAGGCTTAGCATGGCCACGCCTCCTCCCAGTAATGCATCCCTGAAGAGTGAAGAGCCAGCTAGGACAGGACATGGGGCAACAAGTTGCGGTGCCGGCGGCAGCCTTTTTAAAGTAGGAGTCTCTCCTCGGGGAGATAAGTGCTCCCCGCACAGGGGAGGGGGTGAATCGGGGGGGGGGGGGGAGCGCCAAAATGTATTTTTTTACTATGCACCCACCACCATCACCACAAAACATTCTGGTGCCCCTGACAGTGGGCATTTTTAAATTTAAGTATGATTACTTACCAATACTTTCTATTATTAAGGTCCTTCATGTTCACTTCCACAAACACCACTTGTCCTTCATGAAGAACAAAATCAACAGGTGATAATATTAAATCCAGTGGATCCAGTCCAAGTGTAACTGTGGACAGCCAGCAGGGCTGTTACTAGACAATTTGGCTCCCAGTGCGAACATTAAAAAAATGTGCCCACCCCCCACATAGACATTCTAAAATGCGTCCCCCATAGACATTTTAAAAAATAATTTTATGCATGGCCTGGTTAAAATGGGCATGCCCTCGCTAAAATGTGCGTGGTCTTGCAGGAAAAGACTACTTTACACCCCAGTTTTTGAAGTAAAAAGAAGTGGAAGCGCTGGTGGATTATATCAGTAACAAATCACATAGGATAGAACATTATGAAAGTTTCATAAAACATTAAAAGAACAATATAAAAATAGTCAACAATGATAAATTAGTTATACCCCTTTTACATCACATCGCCAAAATAAACCGTATTGTTGCCAGGTCGACCTGGGTTGAGGTGCAGTGTGAAAGCTCCAAAGTGAAATAACCCAGGTCGAGGAATTTTAACCCAGGATTAAAGCAGTGTTAAACACAGGTCGGACCCGTGTCGATGTGCAGTGTGAAAGGGTCTAACCTGGTTATTCAACCCGGAACCCAAAAAAAGGTACTAATTGTATGTTCCTGTGTCTTCTTTTGTTTCCTTTTGACACCTCATCTTTATGAGCCAGAAAAAGTCATGCGCATGGGACGTACTTGGACGTTCCAACATGACAATGATCCAAAACACAAGGCCAAGTCAACCTGTCATTGGCTACAGCAGAATAAAGTGAAGGTTCTGGAGTGGCCATCTCAGTCTCCTGACCTCAATATCATTGAGCCTCCCTGGGGACATCTCAAACATGCAGTTCATGCAAGACAGCCCAAGAATTTACAGGAACTGGAAGCTCTTTGCCAAGAAGAATGGGCAGCTTTACCATCTGAGTAAATAAAGAGCCTCATCCACAACTACCACAAAAGACTTCAAGCTGTCATTGATGTTAAAGGGGACAATACACGGTATTAAGAACTGGGGTATGTAAACTTTTGATCAGGGTCATTTGGGTAGTTTCTGTTGTCATTATGACTTAAAAAGAGTAAACACAGTTGTTTGACAATAAATGGCTTCACCCAACCACTAACCATGAGTGAAAGAAAAGTTTGTGAGTTATCATTCATATTCTCTGACAAATGGCCAGAAAATCACAAATTCTGCTAGGGTATATATATATATATATATATAAAATATTACTATATAGTATACAAACACAGCACTGTGTCTGATTGCTGTGTGCTGCAGATGATACTGTCACCTCACCTGCAGCACGGCAGTTAGACACAGTTCAGTGTTTGTATACTAATGTGTGATATATATATATATATATATTCTATGCCAGCCAGGCATCTCAGCACATCTCCACCCGCAGCTGCTGGGGTTAGTAGCGGTAGGGGCATCCGGGCGGCGCCACACAATGCAGAGCCCCCATCTGCCAGCCAGAGCCTCACTCACTGCTGCGGCGCCACTGAGGAAGGAGCTGAGAGTAAAATGGCGCCGCCTTACTCTCAGCTCCAGCACGTCACAGACATCCCAGCGGCCGCGGCGGTGAGAAAACAGTTGAAATCCCGCGAGAGTTCCTGACTGCAGGAACTCCTCGGCAGGGAAGTGCTGGCTGGCCGTGGATGTGTACTTGTGAAATCGGAGACACTGCGCTGTGGAATCATGCTGTGCTCCGATTTCACTAGTGATGCTACATGTGCAATTAGTGGGAGAGTGTGGGGGCCTATGATGTGTGGGGGCACTGGGACGACCGACCCCTGTTGCCGCTTGTTGGATCCGGCCCTGCCCAATGTATTTCCAATCGCGGTGCATGTGTCATTGTACATGAGCATACTGGCTGCACCAGCTTTGCCACGACTAGGACACTTGACCGCAAAGCTGAGTGCGCCTACATCTGTATGACATAATCTATGTGATGTGTTTTTTATCATAATCAGATTAACGCACTCACAATAAAATAATATTGTTGGTTTGGGTTATAAAGTGATATCAATGATACTTATTATTTCTCTATTATAAAAGTGTACATGGTATAACGAACAAACTTTTGGGTTTGAAAAATAAATTAAAATGACACAACACATATGTTGTTTGGTTTGTGTATACATTAAAACCCCAAATTTTTTAGTGACCATAATATTATCCCAGTACATCCCAAGGGCATTTTGAATTTTGCGCTATAATAAAAATATATTTTGTATACATTATTTGGGGATCAGTGTGTAATCCCGGTGGCTGGGATCCCGGCGGTCATGATACTGACGTCGGGATCCCAGTCATTAGAATGTTGGCGGTGGGGGAAAGGGGGTGGGGAGGGGCGAGCGCAACAAGCCCTTTGCAGGCTCGCTGCACTTGCTACGCTGCGGGCTCATTGGCGAGCTTAGTTCGCCACAGGTTCTATTCTCCCTCTATGGGTGTCGTCTATGGGTGTCATGGACACCCATAGTGGGGTAATCGCCTACCTCGCCAGTATTCCGGTGGCGGTATGGTGCCCCTGACGGGATCCTGGCGGTGGTGTTGTGACAGCTGGGATCCCATCCATCGGTATGCTCACCTTATACCATTATTTGTAATGTTTACATGTAAGGCATATAGGCAGGGCCGGCCCGACCGTCACAATGAGTATGCGGCCGAGTAGGGCTCCACAGTGAGGTGAGCACTGGGGAGACAGCACCGGAGACAGCTGGCAGCCAGTCAGGCAGTGGCAGGGTCCCGGGGATTCCCGGGGATTATGGTCCTGGAGTAGCAGACGGGAGAGAGCACTCCATGATACAGGTGTTGGAGGAGGATGGAGGCAGGCAGTAGCTTGGAGAGCTATTCGATGCCCAGCTGTAGCTGCCACAGGCAGTGAGGGAGAGAGCCGCCCAGGATAGGCTCTTATGGGCCCTACACACTAATAGATTTTAATAAACAATATGAATGTTCTCGTTCATTAATTTACGAGAACTCATTCATATCGTGCAGTGTGTAGGCACCAACGATTAACAATGCACGGCCCCGCGCTCGTTCATCGTTGGTGCCCAGTCGCTTATGCATGCAGGCCAATATGGATGAGATTGTCCATATTTGCATGCACTTCTATGGAGCCGGGTGACGGGGGGAGTGAAGAAACTTCACTCCCCCCATCACTGCTGCCTTGCCGCTGGGTCGCCCGTCGGGCAGCTCGGCAGCGGATCGCCAAATGTGTAGGGGCCTTTACACCTGCCCGCAGCCCTCCCCACCTATTCGGTGGGGCTTCCAGCAGGGGATGTGAGATTCAGCACATCCTCTGGATCACTGATGAGAGTGATTATGAATAAAGGTTAGGAATAGGAACAATGTTGCTTTAAGGGTGCAGAACAATCAAAATAGATACATTGACATTCCTGTTCCAGAACAAAAAATTAAGTTCTTACACAGCAATTCTTAACCAGTTAACTGACAATTTTTCCCCCAAAAAAACGCTCAGAAACTGTTGGGTTTTTTTTTAATAAGTGAATTAGGTGAAGGACATGAATTTAACTTTACCCAAAATGATTTTAGTTAAAAAATTATTTATTTATTTTTTAACATTTTTATTTGTAATTTTTTATCAAACATCGGAACATTGGTCGATAAGATCGGTGACAGCTGCTAGGTACACAGGGGGAATCTGGGGGTGGCTTAGGGGGGGGGGGGGGGGTTGTTTTAGTTTTACACTTTCCCAGCGGCTGCCATTGTCTGGGGGGGGGGGGAGGGGGGGGGGAGGTCCTGCACATCTGACCGATCATAAATGATCGGCAGCATGGCAACACTGAGGGGAGGGTGCAGGAAGGCAGAGAGACCTTCGGTCCCTCTGACAGCAGCAGCAGAGGGAAGTTTTCCCTTCCCTGCTGCTGCTAACACTGTTTTTTTGACTGGTCACAACCTGCGCGACCAGGTCAGATAAATCACTGCCTGGTGTGGTTGCATCTGATGCGACCATGCCAGGCAAGTGGTTAAGTGATGTATCGACGCTGCTTTAAGTGCACATAAAAAGAGAGTAATTTATATGTGTTAAATTGTCTTTACCACATCAAAATAGAGCATGCTTGCACATAATCCCATAGGTATGTGGAGATCAGAAAGATACATGCAATACATTTAACATGGTATCCGATTTTTTAGGTCGACACTCATTAGGTTGACCATTATTGGTCGACATGCATTAGGTCGACATGGTCACTAGGTCGATGTGGCAAAGGTCGACACATGAAGCAGTCGACGTGAGTTCATACTTTACGATCCACGCAGACTACGATTGGGAATAGTAACCTGTGCAGAGCGCAGCACCTTGCCTGAAGCTAGGGGACATGGTGCACTAATTGGGATTCCCGGTCACTTTACGAAGAAAATGACACCAATTTTTTTTTTTTACTTATGTCGACCTTTTCCCATGTCGACCTTTTCCCTTGACGACCTAATGACCGTGTAGACCTAGTCACTGTCGACCAATAGTGGTTGACCTAATGACTATCGACCTAGTTACTGTCGACCCAACGTATCATACCCATTCACCACACATGTCTAAAATCAGTATAACATGCTTGTACATGTCGGTATTTTGACCTGTCGGCATTTTACATGTCGGTATTTTGACCTTGTCGGTATTTTAAATGTCGGTATTTTGTCCATGTCGGAATTTTGACCTTGTCGGGATTTTGACCATCGGTCAATTGGTGTCGGGATTTTGAACGTCGGGATTTTGATTGGAGGTAAACTGACTGCATCCCGCTGGTGGATATGCATAATTGCTGCCAGTCAAAGGCTCCAAACCATCTCTCACCTCATATAAGTTCAGGAGATATGTGCAGTTCAACCTAAATAGCTGAACCACCTCTTGTTCATAAAGGAAGTCCATGTCTAACCGTGCTCTGTAGGCATGCCTGGCCTGTAGCCTAATAGGGATCTGATGATGTTCCTGCGCCTTCCTCCTGCGCAACTCCTCCAAAGATATGAGATGACTCACATACAGTTCAATATCACAATGAAAAAACACTATTCCTACACCCACACAGGTGCAATGACTGTAGATGTGGTTTATATAGGGGTGGTATTGGTGATTATGGTGTTCTGTGGTTTTTTTTTTTTTTTTTGCTCAGATGTTAATTTTTATTTCATGTGAGACTAAACTCGCCTATCTGAACCTGGGCCCTCATTCCGAGTTGTTTGCTCGGTATTTTTCTTCGCATCGCAGTGATTTTCCGCTTATTGCGCATGCGCAATGTTCGCACTGCAACTGCGCCAAGTAAATTTGCTAAGAAGTTTGGTATTTTACTCACGGTATTACAAGGTTTTTTCTTCGTTCTGGTGATCGTAATGTGATTGACTGGAAGTGGGTGTTTCTGGGCGGAAACTGGCCGTTTTATGGGAGTGTGTGAAAAAACGCTGCAGTTTCTGGGAAAAACACGGGAGTGGCTGGAGAAACGGGGGAGTGTCTGGGCGAACGCTGGGTGTGTTTGTGACGTCAAACCAGGAACGAAACTGACTGAACTGATCGCAGTGGCAGAGTAAGTGTCGAGCTACTCAGAAACTGCTAAGAAATTTCTATTCGCAATTTAGAGAATCTTTCGTTCGCAATTTTGCTAAGCTAAGATTCACTCCCAGTAGGCGGCGGCTTAGCGTGTGCAATGCTGCTAAAAGCAGCTTGCGAGCGAACAACTCGGAATGAGGGCCCTGGTCTATTGTTTTTGCAATTTTTGGTAAAATTTGAGGTGCGAGTTATGGACTCGCACTCTATTACATTTGCATACCTCCCAACATTTGAGCTAGGGACAGAGGGACATCCGCGCGGCGCAGCGGCGGACGATTTTGAAAAGGGGCGTGACCTGCAAAAGGGGACGTGGTGTCGCAGGAGGGCCTCGATCGTGAGCCACGCTCCCCGAATCTGTCACTGAGGGGGCATGCCCAGCGCTCTGTGAGCTGCTGGCATGCCCCCTCTCCCTCTGTCTCAGTGAATAGACGCTGTGCACATGCACCAGATAGCCTGGAGGGAGCACGGTGGGGTCATCACAAAATATTCCAATTTTTAGTATATTTTGGTTTTTAGAATAACAGATATGGGAGACTCATCCTGTATAACCTGCCTCCATATCTGTTTTTCGCTCCTGGGGGTAAGCTTAGCTTTACAGAGCTTAACTGATTATGTAATATCACTGTCCCAATAGAGATGTATGGAGATGGTGGTATCTGACATCAAATCTTTAATAAATAAACCCAATCCCAAAATAACACTTATCCAATAAAAACTGACATTGTGCCTAAATTTAGGTCTTGATTCAGTAAATAGGCCTCCTAGTAGGACTGGAAACAGGGCTCGATGCTGCCCTGCCCATAACCTGTAATGTCATGATGCCATACCTAGTAGGGCCACTGGCTGCTTAGGATGCTTTGTGTAGCTCCACAGTCTGCAGGATGCCTGCCTGGAGTGTCCAAGGGATGAAGGATGTAATTGGGAGCTTAATGCTGTCCACAGTAGGTGGGGGTAACTATTGCTATCTGTATTATATGGCAGTCTCTAATTCTGTCTGTGATATATGGCAGTTACTAATGCTTTCTGTAGTATATAGTGGTCACTAGTGCTTTATGTGGTATATGAGAGTAACTATTGCTGTCTG
Organism: Pseudophryne corroboree; assembly: GCF_028390025.1. Lineage (NCBI taxonomy): Eukaryota > Metazoa > Chordata > Amphibia > Anura > Myobatrachidae > Pseudophryne > Pseudophryne corroboree. The sequence goes on along the minus strand of NC_086447.1, from coordinate 572,873,995 downwards.
TATTATATGGCGGCAACTAATGCTGTCTGTACCATATTGTTAACTCTAACAATGTCTGTACCAAATTGTGGTCACTAATGCTGTCTGTAATATATGGTGGTCACTAATGCTGTCTGTAATATATGGTGGTCACTAATGCTGTCTGAAGTAAATGTAGGTCACTAATGCTGTTTGTAGTTTATGGTTATTACTAATGCTAGTCACTGGGATGTGGGGGGAGGGGTTCCGTGACGAGTTGGGGGGCCTGGTGCCTAAAGGATATTGTTGCACCTGGGCCCACAGTTCACTTGTTTTTTTTTAACGTCAATAGTTTTTATTAGAGAAAAACAATTTTATGGGGTACAAAAGAAAAAAAAGGAAGGGGGCACATAACATATCACAGCAACACGATATAGGGGGGGGGGGGTGCAGGGGGAGGCACAGGGGAGGGGAGGGGGAGCATCCAGTAACACAATGGTGAAGGTGCTTCGAAACAAATATGGCAGACATAAGAAATAAGAAAGAGAGCAGAGACAAGAGAAATACGGAGGGCAGAAAAAGGAGAGGAGACCGCTTCAAGCGGAAAACAGACAGAGAACATTAGGTTGAAAGAGGGGCTCAGGTGTGGAAACTGTGTAAAAGGAACAGAGATATCGTATTAAAAAGGCATAGTGTGTGGAACAATATAAGTCGAGAGGGATCTGGAGAGGCATAAGGAGAGAAAGGGGACTGAATCAGAAACATAAACATAACCCTACCTCCGATTAAAACCGGTGAAGGAAAGCCCACATTATAATGAGACCAAGGGTACTATTCCGGGAGGGGACCTACAATGCCATCACTCACTAACAGGGTGTTCAGTTAGGCTAAAATGGGCTGTAATGCTGTTAGAAGGGTTGTGGAAGTACTGGGAACCTGGACCAGTGGTGACAAACACCTGCCATGGGGACCAGCGGGTCAGGGGGGAGGAAGTGGTGTTGGAGACAGGGACGTATTCAGTCTCCATGAGGTAGTGGTGGTGCGTTTTGTGAATGACGTTTAGTAGAACCGGGGCAGTAGATTGCTTCCATAACTGAGCGAGATTAGCGCGAGCGGCTATCAAAATATGTCCCAGAACATATCTGCTAGAAGGAGGAGCGAGGGAGGGAAGTAACTGAAGCAACGCTACAATCAGGTCTGGGGTAAGTTGTGTATGGAGAACCTTATTAATCAAATTGAACACCTCGGACCAGTATTGTGTAATTTTCGGGCAGGACCAGAATATGTGGTAGATATGTCCTATTGATCCACAGAGTCTCCAGCATTTGTCGCTGCAAGTAGGCCAAAACCTGTGTAAACGGTCGGGGGTCAAATACAGTCTATGGACTAGTTTAACATGCATTTCAGTGTGGTTTAGGCATAGGGACATGGAGTGGGAGGTCAGGAAAACAGTGCGCCATTCCAGAGATGACAGTGTTCTACCCAGATCAAACTCCCATTTCATCTGAGCAGTAGATTTAGAGGGGGAGATAGGGGTAATCAGTAGCTTGTACCAGAATGAGATATCACCCCTGGATTTATTTAAAGAAAGCCGGGAGAAAAGGGCTTGCGAGGTGGAATCCAGGGTAAGTAAGGTGGTATGGATCGATTTCCACCAGTGCGTGACCTGATAATAGTGGAAAAGTTCCAGAGCAGGAAGGGAGAATTTCTGTTGGAGAGCAGGGATGAAAACATGAACATGAACATGAAAAGTCCATCCAATACATCCCCCAGGTATAGTATGCCCAGCTGTCTCCATTTCGAAAGATTTAGATGGGGGATAATCGCTGAGAGGGTGGTAATGGAGACCTGGGCGATGCAGCAAGCAGGTGACAACAGGACGGCGGGTAGGTTATCCCAAGTTTTAAGCGAGGCTTGAGTGGATGGGAGAAGATGCGGGAGGGCAGGTCGAAGTATCTTGGGAATGCGGAAAAGATCCGCAAGGGGGACCGAATGGGCTTGTGTTTGTTCCAGTTCCACCCAAGATACCAGAGAATCAGTTATAAAATAATGTTTAAGGGAGGCTAACAGGGAAGGTTCCTGGTATAGAGGAATGCTGGGTAAATAGAGGCCCCCTAAGGCTCTTGGTAAAATCATTTTGGAGTGAGCCAATAACGGGGGTTTAGAAGACCAGACATACTTGGTCAATATAGAAGAACAGGTCTAAAGGGCCTTTTTTGGGAAGGTATACGGGATCGTGCGGAACAGGTACATCAGTTTGGGCAGGAGGGACATTTTGAATGCAGCCATACGCCCTAGCCAGGAGACCTCGTATGTCGCCCAAGATTTTGAGAGAGCCTCTAATGTAACTAATAAAGGTGAAAGATTATAGGTGAAGACATCGGGAGTGCGAGTAGGGATACGGATACCTAAGTATGTTATCGAGTTAACCTGCCAGTTATAGGGGAAAGAAGATTGCAGGGTCGAAAGAGCGTGGGAGAGGTTAATGGGCAGGGCGTCAGTCTTAGTGACATTAAGTCTGTAATAGGAGGCTAAACTGAAGGCATGTAAGATAGAGGTCAGGAGAGGGAGAGTGGTGTGAGGGTCAGAAATAAAGAGAAGAACATCGTCCACAAAAAGGCTTAATTTATGGCAGGACGAGCCGAACTGTAGAGCTGGAAAGTGGGGATTGTCACGAATTGTAATAGCCAGGGGTTCAATTGACAAAACGAACATTAGGGGGGAGAGAGGGCATCCCTGCCTGGTGCCATTTGTAATTGGGAAAGGGTCAGATAGGAAACCATTGCTGAACACTCGGGCCGAAGGAGAGCTATATAATGCTAAAATAGAGGATAGGATGCGATCCCTGAATCCAAATCGGAGAAGAACTTCACGCATGTAGGACCAATTAAGTCTATCGAAGGCCTTCTCAGCATCCAATGATAGCAGGAGAAGGCCCTGATCTGTAGAGAGAGAATCAATCAAATTAAAAACTCTGCGTGTAATGTCCGACGCCTGACGGCCCGGGACAAAACCAGTCTGATCCGGGTGTACCAGCAATGGCAGAAAACTGTTCACTCATGACGCAATCAATTTAGCGTATAATTTGATATCGGTATTAAGGAGGGCAATGGGGCGGTAATTGTGTACATAAGCAGGGTCTTTGCCGGGTTTGGGAATAGTGACTATTCGTGCTTCTAGAAGTTCCGCCGGTAAAGTTCCTTGATCAGAGAAATTGTTAAAGAGGTCAGCCAGGTAGGGAGAGAGAACATCAATGAACAAGGCATAGAAATCAGAGACGAACCCATCAGGGCCAGGGGCCTTGTTGCGGGGAGAGGACTTAACGGCTGCAGCAACCTCAGCAGGGGTCCATGGGGCGTTAAGGGCGGACAGTTGCTCTGGATTCAGTGTGGGGAAAGAGAGATCGTCCAGAAAAGAAGAGATGGAGAGAGGGGTGGGTTGAGGGGTAGAGGGGTCAGTCAGTAAATTGTAAAGTTTAGCATAGTAATGTGCAAACTGATTTGTGATGTCTTTAGGATTGAGGACTTTCCGTTTGGAGGGGGAGTAGACAAATTTGATCTTGTTCCTGGCTTGCTGAGCTCGGAGCTTACGGGCCAACATTCTACCAGATTTGTTACCCAGAAGATATAACTTTTGTCTCAATCTATTTAAAGCCGCTTGCGTACGGGCAAGAAGCAGTTTTTGAAATTGGCTACGAACACTGGAGAGTTCCTTCTTGAGGGTTCTAGAGGGAGTGGCCATATTGCGTGACTCAAGATCCAGTAATTCGACCTCCAGTTTTGACTGTAACTGGAGAGCTTGTTTCTTGAGGATGGCACCAGCTTGTATAGTTGCACCACGGGTAACAGCCTTAAAGGCGCACCAGTGGTTAATGACGGAGGTGTCCTGGGGAGAGTTGGTGGCAAGATAAGAGGTAATAGAATCTAGAATCCGTGTTTTGGAGAGAGGATTGCTTAAAAGATAGGGATAGAGACGCCATTGCCTAGGGGGGTTCTGGGGAGCGGAGAGGTTCCATTTCCAGAGAACGGGGGCATGGTCCGACCAAGTGATCGGAAGAATGGCAATGTCCCTAGTTCTCTGGAGAGACCATTTGTCACATAAAATTAAATCAATCCTGGAATAGGAATTGTGTACTGAGGAGAGGAAGGTATATTCCCGCCCTGAGGGGTTATTAATCCTCCAGATATCAAATAGGTCGAACTCCGTGAGTAGATTGCGGAAGGCTAGAGAGGGGCCGGATTGATTCGAGGGTATGGGTCGTTAGAGAGGGCCAGATTTATCCAGTTTTGGATCTAAAACTAAATTGAAATCACCTAGGACAACTAGAGAGCCTTTAAGCGATTTGCGAAGTCGGAGAAACAATTTGCGTAAAAATGGCGTATGGTTAGAGTTAGGGGCGTAGAGGGAAACTAGTGTAACGGGCTTGTCATCCAGGATACCTGTAAGGATTAGGTAGCGGCCACTCTTGTCAGAGATTTGGGAGTGAGGGGTAAAAGAAACATGTTTGCTAAAAAGGATTAGAGATGAGCGCCTGAAATTTTTCGGGTTTTGTGTTTTGGTTTTGGGTTCGGTTCCGCGGCCGTGTTTTGGGTTCGAACGCGTTTTGGCAAAACCTCACCGAATTTTTTTTGTCGGATTCGGGTGTGTTTTGGATTCGGGTGTTTTTTTCAAAAAACACTAAAAAACAGCTTAAATCATAGAATTTGGGGGTCATTTTGATTCCAAAGTATTATTAACCTCAAAAACCATAATTTACACTCATTTTCAGTCTATTCTGAATACCTCACACCTCACAATATTATTTTTAGTCCTAAAATTTGCACCGAGGTCGCTGTGTGAGTAAGATAAGCGACCCTAGTGGCCGACACAAACACCGGGCCCATCTAGGAGTGGCACTGCAGTGTCACGCAGGATGTCCCTTCCAAAAAACCCTCCCCAAACAGCACATGACGCAAAGAAAAAAAGAGGCGCAATGAGGTAGCTGTGTGAGTAAGATTAGCGACCCTAGTGGCCGACACAAACACCGGGCCCATCTAGGAGTGGCACTGCAGTGTCACGCAGGATGGCCCTTCCAAAAAACCCTCCCCAAACAGCACATGACGCAAAGAAAAAAAGAGGCGCAATGAGGTAGCTGTGTGAGTAAGATTAGCGACCCTAGTGGCCGACACAAACACCGGGCCCATCTAGGAGTGGCACTGCAGTGTCACGCAGGATGTCCCTTCCAAATAACCCTCCCCAAACAGCACATGACGCAAAGAAAAAAAGAGGCGCAATGAGGTAGCTGTGTGAGTAAGATTAGCGACCCTAGTGGCCGACACAAACACCGGGCCCATCTAGGAGTGGCACTGCAGTGTCACGCAGGATGTCCCTTCCAAAAAACCCTCCCCAAACAGCACATGACGCAAAGAAAAAAAGAGGCGCAATGAGGTAGCTGACTGTGTGAGTAAGATTAGCGACCCTAGTGGCCGACACAAACACCGGGCCCATTTAGGAGTGGCACTGCAGTGTCACGCAGGATGTCCCTTCCAAAAAACCCTCCCCAATCAGCACATGATGCAAAGAAAAAGAAAAGAAAAAAGAGGTGCAAGATGGAATTGTCCTTGGGCCCTCCCACCCACCCTTATGTTGTATAAACAAAACAGGACATGCACACTTTAACCAACCCATCATTTCAGTGACAGGGTCTGCCACACGACTGTGACTGATATGACGGGTTGGTTTGGACCCCCCCAAAAAAGAAGCAATTAATCTCTCCTTGCACAAACTGGCTCTACAGAGGCAAGATGTCCACCTCATCATCACCCTCCGATATATCACCGTGTACATCCCCCTCCTCACAGATTATCAATTCGTTCCCACTGGAATCCACCATCTCAGCTCCCTGTGTACTTTGTGGAGGCAATTGCTGCTGGTCAATGTCTCCGCGGAGGAATTGATTATAATTCATTTTAATGAACATCATCTTCTCCACATTTTCTGGATGTAACCTCGTACGCCGATTGCTGACAAGGTGAGCGGCGGCACTAAACACTCTTTCGGAGTACACACTTGTGGGAGGGCAACTTAGGTAGAATAAAGCCAGTTTGTGCAAGGGCCTCCAAATTGCCTCTTTTTCCTGCCAGTATAAGTACGGACTGTGTGACGTGCCTACTTGGATGCGGTCACTCATATAATCCTCCACCATTCTATCAATGTTGAGAGAATCATATGCAGTGACAGTAGACGACATGTCCGTAATCGTTGTCAGGTCCTTCAGTCCGGACCAGATGTCAGCATCAGCAGTCGCTCCAGACTGCCCTGCATCACCGCCAGCGGGTGGGCTCGGAATTCTGAGCCTTTTCCTCGCACCCCCAGTTGCGGGAGAATGTGAAGGAGGAGATGTTGACAGGTCGCGTTCCGCTTGACTTGACAATTTTGTCACCAGCAGGTCTTTCAACCCCAGCAGACTTGTGTCTGCCGGAAAGAGAGATCCAAGGTAGGCTTTAAATCTAGGATCGAGCACGGTGGCCAAAATGTAGTGCTCTGATTTCAACAGATTGACCACCCGTGAATCCTTGTTAAGCGAATTAAGGGCTCCATCCACAAGTCCCACATGCCTAGCGGAATCGCTCCGTGTTAGCTCCTCCTTCAATGTCTCCAGCTTCTTCTGCAAAAGCCTGATGAGGGGAATGACCTGACTCAGGCTGGCAGTGTCTGAACTGACTTCACGTGTGGCAAGTTCAAAGGGCATCAGAACCTTGCACAACGTTGAAATCATTCTCCACTGCGCTTGAGACAGGTGCATTCCACCTACTATATCGTGCTCAATTGTATAGGCTTGAATGGCCTTTTGCTGCTCCTCCAACCTCTGAAGCATATAGAGGGTTGAATTCCACCTCGTTACCACTTCTTGCTTCAGATGATGGCAGGGCAGGTTCAGTAGTTTTTGGTGGTGCTCCAGTCTTCTGTACGTGGTGCCTGTACGCCGAAAGTGTCCCGCAATTCTTCTGGCCACCGACAGCATCTCTTGCACGCCCCTGTCGTTTTTTAAAAAATTCTGCACCACCAAATTCAAGGTATGTGCAAAACATGGGACGTGCTGGAATTTGCCCATATTTAATGCACACACAATATTGCTGGCGTTGTCCGATGCCACAAATCCACAGGAGAGTCCAATTGGGGTAAGCCATTCCGCGATGATCTTCCTCAGTTGCCGTAAGAGGTTTTCAGCTGTGTGCGTATTCTGGAAAGCGGTGATACAAAGCGTAGCCTGCCTAGGAAAGAGTTGGCGTTTGCGAGATGCTGCTACTGGTGCCGCCGCTGCTGTTCTTGCGGCGGGAGTCCATACATCTACCCAGTGGGCTGTCACAGTCATATAGTCCTGACCCTGCCCTGCTCCACTTGTCCACATGTCCGTGGTTAAGTGGACATTGGGTACAACTGCATTTTTTAGGACACTGGTGAGTCTTTTTCTGACGTCCGTGTACATTCTCGGTATCGCCTGCCTAGAGAAGTGGAACCTAGATGGTATTTGGTAACGGGGGCACACTGCCTCAATAAATTGTCTAGTTCCCTGTGAACTAACGGCGGATACCGGACGCACGTCTAACACCAACATAGTTGTCAAGGCCTCAGTTATCCGCTTTGCAGTAGGATGACTGCTGTGATATTTCATCTTCCTCGCAAAGGACTGTTGAACAGTCAATTGCTTACTGGAAGTAGTACAAGTGGGCTTACGACTTCCCCTCTGGGATGACCATCGACTCCCAGCGGCAACAACAGCAGCGCCAGCAGCAGTAGGCGTTACACGCAAGGATGCATCGGAGGAATCCCAGGCAGGAGAGGACTCGTCAGAATTGCCAGTGACATGGCCTGCAGGACTATTGGCATTCCTGGGGAAGGAGGAAATTGACACTGAGGGAGTTGGTGGGGTGGTTTGCGTGAGCTTGGTTACAAGAGGAAGGGATTTACTGGTCAGTGGACTGCTTCCGCTGTCACCCAAAGTTTTTGAACTTGTCACTGACTTATTATGAATGCGCTGCAGGTGACGTATAAGGGAGGATGATCCGAGGTGGTTAACGTCCTTACCCCTACTTATTACAGCTTGACAAAGGGAACACACGGCTTGACACCTGTTGTCCGCATTTCTGGTGAAATACCTCCACACCGAAGAGCTGATTTTTTTGGTATTTTCACCTGGCATGTCAACGGCCATATTCCTCCCACGGACAACAGGTGTCTCCCCGGGTGCCTGACTTAAACAAACCACCTCACCATCAGAATCCTCCTGGTCAATTTCCTCCCCAGCGCCAGCAACACCCATATCCTCCTCATCCTGGTGTACTTCAACACTGACATCTTCAATCTGACTATCAGGAACTGGACTGCGGGTGCTCCTTCCAGCACTTGCAGGGGGCGTGCAAATGGTGGAAGGCGCATGCTCTTCACGTCCAGTGTTGGGAAGGTCAGGCATCGCAACCGACACAATTGGACTCTCCTTGTGGATTTGGGATTTCGAAGAATGCACAGTTCTTTGCTGTGCTGCTTTTGCCAGCTTGAGTCTTTTCATTTTTCTAGCTAGAGGCTGAGTGCTTCCATCCTCATGTGAAGCTGAACCACTAGCCATGAACATAGGCCAGGGCCTCAGCCGTTCCTTGCCACTCCGTGTCGTAAATGGCATATTGGCAAGTTTACGCTTCTCCTCCGACAATTTTATTTTAGGTTTTGGAGTCCTTTTTTTTCTGATATTTGGTGTTTTGGATTTGACATGCTCTGTACTATGACATTGGGCATCGGCCTTGGCAGACGACGTTGCTGGCATTTCATCGTCTCGGCCATGACTAGTGGCAGCAGCTTCAGCACGAGGTGGAAGTGGATCTTGATCTTTCCCTAATTTTGGAACCTCAACATTTTTGTTCTCCATATTTTAATAGGCACAACTAAAAGGCACCTCAGGTAAACAATGGAGATGGATACTAGTATACAATTATGGACTGCCTGCCGAGTGCAGACACAGAGGTAGCCACAGCCGTGAACTACCGTACTGTACTGTGTCTGCTGCTAATATAGACTGGTTGATAAAGAGATAGTATACTCGTAACTAGTATGTATGTATAAAGAAAGAAAAAAAAACCACGGTTAGGTGGTATATACAATTATGGACGGGCTGCCGAGTGCCGACACAGAGGTAGCCACAGCCGTGAACTACCGCACTGTACTGTGTCTGCTGCTAATATAGACTGGTTGATAAAGAGATAGTATACTCGTAACTAGTATGTATGTATAAAGAAAGAAAAAAAAACCACGGTTAGGTGGTATATACAATTATGGACGGGCTGCCGAGTGCCGACACAGAGGTAGCCACAGCCGTGAACTACCGCACTGTACTGTGTCTGCTGCTAATATAGACTGGTTGATAAAGAGATAGTATACTCGTAACTAGTATGACTATAAAGAAAGAAAAAAAAACCACGGTTAGGTGGTATATACAATTATGGACGGGCTGCCGAGTGCCGACACAGAGGTAGCCACAGCCGTGAACTACCGCACTGTACTGTGTCTGCTGCTAATATATAGACTGGTTGATAAAGAGATAGTATACTCGTAACTAGTATGTATGTATAAAGAAAGAAAGAAAAACCACGGTTAGGTGGTATATACAATTATGGACGGGCTGCCGAGTGCCGACACAGAGGTAGCCACAGCCGTGAACTACCGCACTGTACTGTGTCTGCTGCTAATATATAGACTGGTTGATAAAGAGATAGTATACTCGTAACTAGTATGTATGTATAAAGAAAGAAAGAAAAACCACGGTTAGGTGGTATATACAATTATGGACGGGCTGCCGAGTGCCGACACAGAGGTAGCCACAGCCGTGAACTACCGCACTGTACTGTGTCTGCTGCTAATATAGACTGGTTGATAAAGAGATAGTATACTCGTAACTAGTATGTATGTATAAAGAAAGAAAAAAAAACCACGGTTAGGTGGTATATACAATTATGGACGGGCTGCCGAGTGCCGACACAGAGGTAGCCACAGCCGTGAACTACCGCACTGTACTGTGTCTGCTGCTAATATATAGACTGGTTGATAAAGAGATAGTATACTCGTAACTAGTATGTATGTATAAAGAAAGAAAAAAAAAACCACGGTTAGGTGGTATATACAATTATGGACGGGCTGCCGAGTGCCGACACAGAGGTAGCCACAGCCGTGAACTACCGCACTGTACTGTGTCTGCTGCTAATATATAGACTGGTTGATAAAGAGATAGTATACTCGTAACTAGTATGTATGTATAAAGAAAGAAAGAAAAACCACGGTTAGGTGGTATATACAATTATGGACGGGCTGCCGAGTGCCGACACAGAGGTAGCCACAGCCGTGAACTACCGCACTGTACTGTGTCTGCTGCTAATATAGACTGGTTGATAAAGAGATAGTATACTCGTAACTAGTATGTATGTATAAAGAAAGAAAAAAAAACCACGGTTAGGTGGTATATACAATTATGGACGGGCTGCCGAGTGCCGACACAGAGGTAGCCACAGCCGTGAACTACCGCACTGTACTGTGTCTGCTGCTAATATAGACTGGTTGATAAAGAGATAGTATACTCGTAACTAGTATGACTATAAAGAAAGAAAAAAAAACCACGGTTAGGTGGTATATACAATTATGGACGGGCTGCCGAGTGCCGACACAGAGGTAGCCACAGCCGTGAACTACCGCACTGTACTGTGTCTGCTGCTAATATAGACTGGTTGATAAAGAGATAGTATACTACTAATATTATATATACTGGTGGTCAGGTCACTGGTCACTAGTCACACTGGCAGTGGCACTCCTGCAGCAAAAGTGTGCACTGTTTAATTTTAATATAATATTATGTACTCCTGGCTCCTGCTATAACCTATAACTGGCACTGCAGTGCTCCCCAGTCTCCCCCACAATTATAAGCTGTGTGAGCTGAGCACAGTCAGATATATATATACATTGATGCAGCACACTGGGCTGAGCAGTGCACACAGATATGGTATGTGACTGAGTCACTGTGTGTATCGTTTTTTTCAGGCAGAGAACGGATATATTAAATAAAACAAACAACTGCACTGTCTGGTGGTCACTGTGGTCGTCAGTCACTAAACTCTGCACTCTCTTCTACAGTATCACAGCCTCAGGTCAATCTCTCTCTCTCTCTCTCAACCCTAATCTAAATGGAGAGGACGCCAGCCACGTCCTCTCCCTATCAATCTCAATGCACGTGTGAAAATGGCGGCGACGCGCGGCTCCTTATATAGAATCCGAGTCTCGCGAGAATCCGACAGCGTCATGATGACGTTCGGGCGCGCTCGGGTTAACCGAGCAAGGCGGGAGGATCCGAGTCTGCTCGGACCCGTGAAAAAAACATGAAGTTCGTGCGGGTTCGGATTCAGAGAAACCGAACCCGCTCATCTCTAAAAAGGATAGCTACCCCATTACGTTTAAACGGCCGATCGCGTAGTATCCCACTGGGAAATAATTATCTTTAAACAGCGGGGGGTTAGCGGATGAGAAATGAGTTTCTTGGAGCGCGACTATGTCTGCTCTTTGTTGGCGGAAAAATGAGAGGGCCAGTCTGCGTTTGTTGGGCGAGTTCAGACCCTTAACATTAAGAGAGAGGAGGTTAACCATTAAAAATACAAGGCAAGGGTGAGAGACAAATATCTATACTGGGCATCATAGTTACTATTGAAATAGAGATCAGAGTACCACAGGAAGAGGAAAGAAACCATGGAACTAGAGCTCGGGGGGAAGAGAGACAGGAGGGGGTGCAGGGAGGACAGAATAAACTGGGAGAAGGTGGGTAGACAAAAAAAAAAAGGTCCGGTACATTGGACCTGCATGACTACTGCAGGGGAGGAAAACAACTTGCAGTAGTATAGAAAAAAGTCGGGGACGGGCCGGCAGAGCAGGCACCGCCACTCAGGTACAACAATTTAAAGAGAGAGTAAGAATATGTTAAACTGGCCTTACGACGGAGTAGGTAATAGCATAGGGGACACCACATATAAACAACTAGGAATAATTCCAGCAGGGCATAGTTCCCTCGGCAGTCGGAACAAACCTAAACAACAACAGATAACCAGTATATGATAACAGATACATCGTAACAAGTGAAAGAGCAATCTGTAACAGATAGACCAGGAGAAATAACATAGCGCAAAACGGGTACAACAAATGCTAACGACTTCCCCTCACGGCAGGGGGGAAGGAGTCTATAGGTTCACAGAGTCAGAATCAGAAAGGAACGGTGAGAGACCCGGTGCTGTGACCAGATGGCTCAGGTGTTAGACCATTCCTGTCGAATTGAGGACGGACGGGATGGAGCAGATGACTTCTGAACAGTAATGTCCCAATCCAAGAGCAACTTGACTCCTGCATCGAGGGAGGAGATGATGTAAGTAGAGTCCTCATAGGCAACAATCAGTTTGACCGGAAATCCCCAGCGGTAATGGATATCGTGGGATCTGAGCGCCAGAGTAATAGGTGTAAGGGCACGCCTCTTCGCAATGGTGGCAGCAGAGAAATTCTGGAATATTTGAAGGCCGCCCAGGGTATCTGAATTCTTGGATTCTCTGGCAGCTCTCATGATGCGCTCTTTGACTGTAAAGAAATGTACATGTCAGCTAACTTAGACCGGAATTGGTCCATCTCCTGTTGTTGACGATCGTGGGAGGTGATCAGCTCGTTATGGGAGGCGACCAGTTCTTCCACCTTACGTTCCAAGTGGTCGGTCCTGTCCCCAATTGCCACCAGCTCGGTTTTGACTTCACGAACAGCCGAGGTCAGGTCCTTAGAAAGTTCCGATTTAAAGGCGGAGAGAATCTGGCAAAGAGATTTCACAGTCAGGGGTGCATCAGAATCGCAATCAACTCCAGAGACCGTGAGCATGGATGGCAGACCAGTCGGCAGCACAAGAACTGGCACAGTGGGCGGGGGGGGGATGCTTTATAGAGGGGAGATTTGGAGAGGTTTCGGAGGGGGAAAGGAGATTTTGGAGGGCGCTGGGTCTTTGTTCTTTTTGGGAGGCATCGTTCATCAGTAGAGATGGAGGCAGTAGAGAGTGAACGAGCGCCTAAACTCCGCCGGGTCCGGTCAAAGGTGAAACGTGAAACAGGTATACTCAGTCACATTAGGTCAGGGACATGTCGAATAGGCAAACATGAGTGGCGGTGGAAGCATAGGACAAACACTCACATTATGGAGAGCTTGCAATCTCTTGCTGTAGCGCCGCAGCTGCAGCCCTGGCGACAGATTCCGTGTAGGCGGCCACACCTCCCCCCGGGCCCTCTCAGCCGGCGACGGCTACGGGACACCTCCCCCCGGGCCCTCTCAGCCGGCGCACCCCACCTCAGCAGCTAGGTATAGAAACCCTAATCCGTGGCTTCCAAGTCTCAAGGGGCCGGAGGAAAACCCGTGGGCACAGGAGGCTGCAGAAGGGGGTGAATCACAATAAAGCCAGGGGCTCTGGTGCAGCACTTCTTCACTCAGTTACAGCCAGGCCACGCCCCCAGATAACTGATGGTTTAAGAGCACTACTTTGTATTCATACAGCCACACTAGGCTAAGGGGCTATGTATACCAATAAGAATAATAAAGCCTGGAGGGCAGTCAGGGTCCAGCCTCCGACCCAGCTCTCACAGGCTTGCAGCTGCCAGCAGAGCTAGTGCAGGACGATGGTACTTAAGATGGCCACCACAGCTCCCGGTGGCAGGCTCCGTCACTCACCACTGCACACCAGGCGCTCCAGACCCCGCGGGCACATCGGCGGCCACCCGTGGAGGTTCAGGGCTGGAGTCAGGTTGCGAGCTCGAGCGGGTAAGACCCGCGATCCCGTCTCGCCGCGCTCCGGAGCCCAAGTCCCGGGTGCAGAGGAGAATCGAGGCCCCGGCTTCCACAGCACTCTAGGCCGCAACCCGCAGGGACAGATAAATCTGTCCCCCGGCTCCGCGGCGCTCAGGAAACAGGACAGGTGGGTCCCCGGGGATACAAAGGTGCCTGATGGACGGGGCTGGGGCAAAATAGAGCTCGTATCGGGGGTGTAATGAAGGTGTAGTGGAGGAAGCTCTGGAAAGCACGACTTCACTCCATTCCCGCTAGGCCACGCCCCACAGTTCACTAGTTTTGCCACTGCAATGAACGGTGAGAGTTGATGAAGTTGAAACCGTTTGAAGAGCTGGTCTGGAAGGAGGATGCAAAAGGATCCAAAGTGTATCCAGAGGGTCATATAGGGTACTTGCTTGACACGTTTCAGTGTGGAAGGTGCCCACAACTTCCTCAGAAGAATGTAGATACGGATTTGATAACAGATCAATGAAAATGAGCAGCAGCTGCTTTCTGTTTCTAATCCGACCTAGGTATATAAAGGTGAACTAACCACTGTGGTACACTACATGCTTCTGAGTAAGTTGTGGGCACCTTCCATAATGAAACACAAGCGAGTACCCTATAGGACCCTCTGGAGATACTTTGGATCCTTTTGCATCCTTCACTCGGACGTCTAGAAACTTTCTGTGTAACACTGTTTTTTTTTTTGTTTTATTGCATTTGCTATATATGATTTAATAATATATTGGGCTAATAATATTACATATATATTGATCTAATGTGATTCTATTTTCTATTCTGGATTTTTCTGCATTCGTTGGAGACTGACTCCCTCTCTGCTTTGGGTAGCTCTGTTTTGGTCTATTCCCTTTCTATTGTACATTAGCAAAACATGCCTTCATGTAATAAAGTGTAAAAACCAATGAGCCTAATTCAAAGTTGATCACAGCAGCAAATTTGTTAGCAGTTGGGCAAAACCATGGTGGTCATTCCGAGTTGTTCGCTCGCTGCTATTTTTAGCAGAATTGCTAATAGGCTAAAATCCGGTAGTTCTGCGCATGCGTATGCACAGCAGGGCGCACGCGTTAAGCAATTTTACACAAAACTATGCTATTTTACTCACGGGCGAACAAAGCTTCTCAATCGCTCTGCTGATCGTAGTGTGATTGACAGGAAGTGGGTGTTTCTGGGCGAAAACTGGCCGTTTTCAGGGAGTGTGCTAAAAAACGCAGGCGTGCCAGGTAAAAACGCAGGAGTGGCTGGAGAAACGGAGGAGTGGTTGGCCGGACGCTGGGCGTGTTTGTGACGTCAAACCAGGAACTAAACGGACTGAGGTGATCGCAATCTAGGAGTAGGTCTGGAGCTACTCAGAAACTGCAAGGAAATACATAATAGCAAAATTGCTAATCTTTCTGCTAAAAGTAGCTAGCGAGCGAACAACTCGGAATGAGGGCCCATAGGGGTAATTCCAAGTTGATCGCAGCAGGAATTTTTTATAGCAATTGGGCAAAACCATGTGCACTGCAGGGGAGGCAGATATAACATGTGCAGAGAGAGTTAGATTTGGGTGGGTTATTTTATTTCTGTGCAGGGTAAATACTGGCTGCTTTATTTTTACACTGCAAATTAGATTGCAGATTGAACACACCCCACCCAAATCTAACTCTCTCTGCACATGTTACATCTGCCCCCCCTGCAGTGCACATGGTTTTGCCCAGTTGCTAACAGAATTCCTGCTGCGATCAACTTGGAATTACCCCCTTTGTTAGCAATTGGGCAAAACCATGTGCACTGCAGGGGGAGGCAGATATAACATGTGCAGAGAGAGTTAGATTTGGGTGTGGTGTGTTCAATCTGCAATCTAAATTGCAGTGTAAAAATAAAGTAGCCAGTATTTACCCTGCACAGAAACAAAATAACCCACCCAAATCTAACTGCACTCTCTGCACATGTTAAATCTGTCCCACCTGCAGTACACATGGTTTTGCCCAATTGCTAAAAAATGTCCTGCTGCGATCAACTTGGAATTACCCCAATGGTTTTGCCCAACTACTAACAAATTTGCTGCTGCGATCAACTCTGAATTACCCCCTATATCTGTAGTATAAGTGCTTATGTTTTAAGGGCATGAAAAAAGAAGCTTGCTGTCATAGGGGGTAATTCAGACCTGATTGCTAGGCTGCGTTTTCGCACAGCGTGCGGTCAGGTCTAAACTGCGCATGTGTAGGCACCACAATGCGCAGGCGCGTTGCATGGGTACAAAGCGGATTGCCGCTCAGCTATGGGTTTGTGCGAAGAATCCATTCTCACGGGCGTTCGCAAGGAGATTGACAGGAAGAGGGCGTTTGTGGGTGGCAACTGACCATTTTAAGGGAGTGTCTGGAAAAACGCAGGCGTGTCCAAGCAATTGCAGGGAGGGTTCCTGACGTCTATTCCGGTCCTGGACAGGCTGATGTGATCGCAGCGGCTGAGTAAGTCCTGTGCTGCACAGAGACTGCACAAGATCTGTTTGTACAGCTCTGCTACACATGCGATCGCACACTTGCACAGCTAAAATACACTCCCCTGTAGGCGGCGACTATCTGATTGCAGCAGTGCAAAAATCGCTTGCTAGCGATCAGGTCTGAATTACCCCCATAGGCTGGATCATAGTGATGAGAACAGAACATAGGATTACAATAACACCTCTTCATGTTTGGAAATGATCTCAAAACTGAACAGAATAAAAAAAACAGACACCTAAATTTATGTTGAAACATTATTTACTTTTCATTCTGTTTCATCACAATCCAAATCACCCTGAATTAATTGGCTTTTTATTAAGCCTGCAAATGCATTCTCAATGAGTTATATGCTAAACTTTACTTAATACTCTGTGCCTCAGGTAACACAGAGAAATTGGCATGTTTAGCCAGGAGTTGGTAACTAACAATACTGTTCTGCCCAGGGTTGCCTCTTGGGAGTTGAGTCATATTTAATTATTACTCAGTAAGTAGGAATAAGAAAAAACTGGGTGTGTCACTTTAAAAATATCGCAAAATCTATTTGCTTTAGGGAAATGACAACCTCCTTGTTTCTTCTGAAAAAAAATATATATATGATTTGGTGACCTGCCTTTCCTAATTCTGTGTCATGATTAGATACAGAACTGTGCACTGTTACTCATAGTACTGTACTCTGTTACGGCATATGAACTTGGAAGTCAGTAGCCTCTGCAATAAAACGTTAGCTCTTCTATTTCCTTTCCAGTTATCCCTATACAGGGATTACCTTCCTCATAGCCAGGCACAGTGGCTGTCCTCATAATGGTTCATATAAGCTCTTCTGGTGCCTAGGGGAGTCATTCCGAGTTTATCGTAGCTGTGCTAAATTTAACACAGCTACGATCTGGAACACAGACATGCGGGGGGGGGGGGGGGAGGGCGCCCGGGGGGGGGGGGGGGGGGGGGGCGCCCAGGCATGTCAGTCCTTGCCCCGTCACTGAAGTACAAAAGCATTGAACAGCGGCAATGCTTTTGTACTTCAGGAGTAGTACTTCAGCTTTTGCGTGCTGGCCCGGAGCCACTCGTCGCTGCCCGGCTCGCAGCGGCTGCATGTGACATAACGCAGCTGCTGCGTGCCGCCCCCCCCACACGGTTAGGCCATGCCTGCGTTGTCCGGACCGCGCCCACAAAACGGCGGCCAAATGCCGCCATGCCGCCCCCTCCCGCCCGGCGACCGCCTCTGCCTGTCAATCAGGCAGAGGCGATCGCTAGGCAACGACAGCCGTCGGCACTGCGGTGCCAGTGCATGCGCAGTCCTGACCTGAACGCTGCACTGCGAAGAACTGCGGCGAGCGTTCAGGTCAGAATGAACCCCTATGTTACAGTACCTTGCGCTTCCTCCCAAATGCTACAGATATGGAAGTGTTCCGACTCCCATTTCCTATCTCTCTGTTTGTATACTTCAAATATTGAAATCATAAGAAAATACTTTTGGACTAAAAAATGACATATGACTATAATTGTATGCTCACTGTATGTACCTTAGCATTAAAGATCTCTAACAGCAAACTGTTACCTACTGCCTTGCTTAAGCAAAAACAACTGGAAAAGAAAACTGTTGCTGATATGGTTTTGAAATGATCTGCATGGCTGGATTGGCCATCTGGCACTGTTGGCTCTTGCCAGAAGGGCTGATGGTACGTTGGGCGGACAGGCAAATAGAGAGCTGGTAGGCTGCGATATGTGAGGATTTCCCAGCTCTCTGTGTGACCGAATCGGTCTGGTCTAGCCACACGGAGTACCGGGAAGGCCGCGCGCAGAGCCTGACATGCCCTCCCAACATGCCCACTCGCCCCCGTCACGTTGCAATGTGAGGGGAGGAGGGCGCAGCGTCTCTCCTGCCCCTCAATGTGCTAACTGCCGCGCAGCGCTGCATGTGTGTCCGGTCTCCAGCGGCGTTAGCCAATCAGAGATTGCGGACCGGCTCCTGATTGGCGGCCGGTCCGCGAGCTCTGATCAGCTAACGAACTGGCGCCACATTTAAGCTAGCCACCGCCGGAGACCCGGAGCATTGAGGGGCAGTAGAGGCGCTGCGCTCTCCTCCCCTCACATAGCAGACGGAAGCAGTGAGTGACGGGGTATGGCACTGTGGGGCAATGTAACTGGCACTGTGGCGCGGTGTATCTGCCACTGTGGATCTGACACTGTGGGGCACTGTGTATCTGGCACTGTAGGTCACTGTGTATCTGGCACTGTGGGGCAATTGTGTATCTGGCACTGTGTAAAAAGGGGACTCTGTATGCGTACTGTGCAAAAATTGAATGAAGGTGTGCTGAGAGACGACACAAGGGGTAGGTGATAGTGTGTTGAGAGGCGACACAGGGGGTAGGTGAAAGTCATGGTGGCAGGCCCCATTTTCAGTGGCCACACCCCTTCTGGGGAGTGGCCACCCCCATGCGCGCACATACTTCTTTTTGTGTGTGGTTTTTGTTTTTTTTTAGAGGGGGGGGGGGGGGGGGGGCGCCGCTCTTCATCTTGCCCTGGGCTACGAAAACCCTAGTTACGCCTCTGCCCAAGAGCAGTGGCCGCAGCCCCTGTAACGTGTACGCACGTGCTTACGGTGCACTCGCACTAACAAATGCCAGGGATAAAAAGCAGCCCCAGCCCATCCCTGATTGTATCTAATCTTTACAAACATTATGGAATACTTGTTCTAATGAATTTGATATGAGCAAGTGTTGAAGATAGACCATTGTTGTAAAGACACAAACCACTGAATGGAAAAAAAGTAAATAAGAATATCGTTGTTGTACATACATATTCAGTGCTTCACTTCTTGTACCTTGTCTTATACATGTGTACTGTACTAATCTGCAGAGCAGCCTCTCTCAAGACTCTGTTGCTTTCAGTTCCTCTCTGGACTCTTTTGAGGCCTGTTCCCTGACACACAATTACTTTGCTGGTCCTTTTCCAGGTCTTCTCTGTGCTGTGTACTCTGGTGTCATAGTACTTCTCCAAAAAGCCATATTCACTATATAAAGATTGCTTTTCTGTTTGCAGCAGGATACATTGGTTTCCACTGGAAAACTTTGGGGAGTAGAGTGGATCTTCATTCAGAGGCACCAACAGACTAAAGCTTTAGGCTGTCCCAGGATGCATTGGGGCCTCCTCTATAAACCTCGCCTCCAGGCACTGGAGCTCAGTTTCGAGTTGGTGCCTGCAGCAGCAGATCACCTAACAGGAAGGCTGCCTTGAAAAAGCTTCTAAGAAGATTTCTTCTCTGGGCTGTCAGTGCTGTATAAATGTATTTTAATTAACTGCGCTAATGAGATATAAGCTGCTTTCTTAGGAATTATTAATGTGATGTTTAAAAGAAAGCGCTATAGATGTTAAATAATGTGTGCATTAAGTATATAGTGATAAAAATATAAAAAGCGGTACCTGTAAAAAAGAAAAAATAAGAATTTACTTACCGATAATTCTATTTCTCGGAGTCCGTAGTGGATGCTGGGGTTCCTGAAAGGACCATGGGGAATAGCGGCTCCGCAGGAGACAGGGCACAAAAGTAAAGCTTTCCGATCAGGTGGTGTGCACTGGCTCCTCCCCCTATGACCCTCCTCCAAGCCAGTTAGGTACTGTGCCCGGACGAGCGTACACAATAAGGGAGGAATTTTGAATCCCGGGTAAGACTCATACCAGCCACACCAATCACACCGTACAACTTGTGATCTAAACCCAGTTAACAGTATGATAACAGCGGAGCCTCTGAAAAGATGGCTCACAACAATAATAACCCGATTTTTGTAACTATGTACAAGTATTGCAGATAATCCGCACTTGGGATGGGCGCCCAGCATCCACTACGGACTCCGAGAAATAGAATTATCGGTAAGTAAATTCTTATTTTCTCTATCGTCCTAGTGGATGCTGGGGTTCCTGAAAGGACCATGGGGATTATACCAAAGCTCCCAAACGGGCGGGAGAGTGCGGATGACTCTGCAGCACCGAATGAGAGAACTCCAGGTCCTCCTTAGCCAGGGTATCAAATTTGTAGAATTTAGCAAACGTGTTTGCCCCTGACCAAGTAGCTGCTCGGCAAAGTTGTAAAGCCGAGACCCCTCGGGCAGCCGCCCAAGATGAGCCCACCTTCCTTGTGGAATGGGCATTTACATATTTTGGCTGTGGCAGGCCTGCCACAGAATGTGCAAGCTGAATTGTATTACACATCCAACTAGCAATAGTCTGCTTAGAAGCAAGAGCACCCAGTTTGTTGGGTGCATACAGGATAACAGCAAGTCAGTTTTCCTGACTCCAGCCGTCCTGGAACATATTTTCAGGGCCCTGACAACATCTAGCAACTTGGAGTCCTCCAAGTCCCTAGTAGGTGCAAGGCACCACAATAAGCTGGTTCAGGTGAAACACTGACACCACCTTAGGGAGAGAACTGGGGACGAGTCCGCAGCTCTGCCCTGTCCGAATGGACAAACAGATATGGGCTTTTTTGAGAAAAAACCACCAATTTGACACTCGCCTGGTCCAGGCCAGGGCCAAGAGCATGGTCACTTTTCATGTGAGATGCTTCAAATCCACAGATTTGACTGGTTTTAAACCAATGTGATTTGAGGAATCCCAGAACTACGTTGAGATCCCACAGTGCCACTGGAGGCACAAAAGGGGGTTGTATATGCAATACTCCCTTGACAAACTTCTGGACTTCAGGAACTGAAGCCAATTCTTCTGGAAGAAAATCGACAGGGCCGAAATTTGAACCTTAATGGACCCCAATTTGAGGCCCATAGACACTCCTGTTTGCAGGAAATGCAGGAAACGACCGAGTTGAAATTTCTTTGTGGGGCCTTCCTGGCCTCACACCACGCAACATATTTTCGCCACATGTGGTGATAATGTTGTGCGGTCACCTCCTTTCTGGCTTTGACCAGGGTAGGAATGACCTCTTCCGGAATGCCTTTTTCCCTTAGGATCCGGCTTTCCACCGCTATGCCGACAAACGCAGCTGCGGTAAGTCTTGGAACAGACATGGTACTTGCTGAAGCAAGTCCCTTCTTAGCGGCAGAGGCCATAAGACCTCTGTAAGCATCTCTTGAAGTTCCGGGTACCAAGTCCTTCTTGGCCAATCCGGAGCCATGAGTATAGTTCTTACTCCTCTATGTCTTATAATTCTCAGCACCTTAGGTATGAGAAGCAGAGGAGGGAACACATACACCGACTGGTACACCCACGGTGTTACCAGAACGTCCACAGCTATTGCCTGAGGGTCTCTTGACCTGGCGCAATACCTGTCCCGTTTTTTGTTCAGACGGGACGCCATCATGTCCACCTTTGGTATTTCCCAACGGTTTACAATCATGTGGAAAAAAACTTCCCGATGAAGTTTCCACTCTCCCGGGTGGAGGTCGTGCCTGCTGAGGAAGTCTGCTTCCCAGTTTCCATTCCCGGGATGAAACACTGCTGACAGTGCTATCACATGATTTTCCGCCCAGCGAAAAGTCTTTGTAGTTTTTGCCATTGCCCTCCTGCTTCTTGTGTCGCCCTGTCTGTTTACGTGGGCGACTGCCGTGATGTTTTTCCCACTGGATCAATACCGGCCGACCTTGAAGCAGAGGTCTTGCTAAGCTTAGAGCATTATAAGTTTACCCTTAGCTCCAGTATATTTATGTGGAGAAAAGTCTCCAGACTTGATCACACTCCCTGGAAATTTTTTCCTTGTGTGACTGCTCCCCAGCCTCTCGGGCTGGGCTCCGTGGTCACCAGCATCCAATCCTGAATGCCGAATCTGCGGCCCTCTAGAAGATGAGCACTCTATAACCACCACAGGAGAGACACCCTTGTCCTTGGATATAGGGTTATCCGCTGATGCATCTGAAGATGCGATCCGGATCATTTGTCCAGCAGATCCCACTGAAAAGTCCTTGCGTGAAATCTGCCGAATGGAATTGCTTCGTAGGAAGCCACCATTTTTACCAGGACCCTTGTGCAATGATGCACTGTTTTTAGGAGGTTCCTGACTAGCTCGGATAACTCCCTGGCTTTCTCTTCCGGGAGAAACACCTTTTTCTGGACTGTGTCCAGAATCATCCCTAGGCACAGCAGACGTGTCGTCGGGATCAGCTGCGATTTTGGAATATTTAGAATCCACCCGTGCTGTTGTAGCAGTATCCGAGATAGTGCTACTCCGACCTCCAACTGTTCCCTGGACTATGCCCTTATCAGGGGATCGTCCAAGTAAGGGATAATTAAGACGCCCTTTCTTCGAAGAAGAATCATCATTTCGGCCATTACCTTGGTAAAGACCCGGGGTGCCGTGGACAATCCAAACGGCAGCGTCTGAAACTGATAGTGACAGTTCTGCACCACGAACCTGAGGTACCCTTAGTGAGAAGGGCAAATTTGGGACATAGAGGTAAGCATCCCTGATGTCCCGGGACACTATATAGTCCCCTTCTTCCTGGTTCGTTATCACTGCTCTGAGTGACTCCATCTTGATTTGAACCTTTGTAAGTGTTCAAAAAAAATTTTTTTTTTTTTTAGAATAAGTCTCACCTAGCCTTCTGGCTTCAGTACCACAATATAGTGTGGAATAATACCCCTTTTCTTGTAGTAGGAGGGGTAATTTAATTATCACCTGCTGGGAATACAGCTTGTGAATTTTTTCCCATACTGCCTCCTTGTCGGAGGGAGACCTTGGTAAAGCAGACTTCAGGAGCCTGCGAAGGGGAAACGTCTCGACATTCCAATCTGTACCCCTGGGATACTACTTGTAGGATCCAGGGGTCCTGTACGGTCTCAGCGCCATGCTGAGAACTTGTCAGAAGCGGTGGAACGCTTCTGTTCCTGGGAATGGGCTGCCTGCTGCAGTCTTCTTCCCTTTCCTCTATCCCTGGGCAGATATGATCTTATAGGGACGAAAGGACTGAGGCTGAAAAGACGGTGTCTTTTTCTGCAGAGATGTGACTTAGGGTAAAAACGGCGGATTTTCCAGCAGTTGCCGTGGCCACCAGGTCCGATGGACCGACCCCAAATAACTCCTCTTCCTTTATACGGCAATACACCTTTGTGCCGTTTGGAATCTGCATCACCTGACCACTGTCGTGTCCATAACAGCTTCTGGCAGATATGGACATCGCATTTACTCTTGATGCCAGAGTGCAAATATCCCTCTGTGCATCTCGCATATATAGAAATGCATCCTTTAAATGCTCTATAGTCAATAAAATACTGTCCCTGTCAAGGGTATCAATATTTATTTTTATTTTTTTTTTTTTGTCAGGGAATCCGACCAAGCCACCCCAGCTCTGCACATCCAGGCTGAGGCGATCGCTGGTCGCAGTATAACACCAGTATGTGTGTATATACTTTTTATGATATTTTCCAGCCTCCTGTCAGCTGGTCCTTGAGGACGGCCCTATCTATAGACGGTACCGCCACTTGTTTTGATAAGCGTGTGAGCGCCTTATCCACCCTAAGGGGTGTTTCCCAACGCGCCCTAACTTCTGGCGGGAAAGGGTATACCGCCCATAATTTTCTATCGGGGGGAACCCACGCATTATCACACACTTTATTTAATTTATCTGATTCAGGAAAAACTACGGTAGTTTTTTCACATCCCACATAATACCCTCTTTTGTGGTACTTGTAGTATCAGAAATATGTAACACCTCCTTCATTGCCTTTAACGTGTGGCCCTAATAAGGAATACGTTTGTTTATTCACCGTCGACACTGGATTCAGTGTCCGTGTCTGTGTCTGTGTCGACCGACTAAAGTAAACGGGCGTTTTAAAAACCCCTGACGGTGTTTCTGAGACGTCTGGACCGGTACTAATTGTTTATCGGCCGTCTCATGTCGTCAACCGACCTTGCAGCGTGTTGACATTATCACGTAATTCCCTAAATAAGCCATCCATTCCGGTGTCGACTCCCTAGAGAGTGACATCACCATTACAGGCAATTGCTCCGCCTCCTCACCAACATCGTCCTCATACATGTCGACACACACGTACCGACACACAGCACACACACAGGGAATGCTCTGATAGAGGACAGGACCCACTAGCCCTTTGGAGAGACAGAGGGAGAGTTTACCAGCACACACCAAAAACGCTATAATTATATAGGGACAACCTTATATAAGTGTTTTCCCTTATAGCATCTTTTTTATATATTTCTAACGCCAATTTAGTGCCCCCCCCTCTCTGTTTTAACCCTGTTTCTGTAGTGCAGTGCAGGGGAGAGCCTGGGAGCCTTCCCTCCAGCCTTTCTGTGAGGGAAAATGGCGCTGTGTGCTGAGGAGATAGGCCCCGCCCCTTTTTCGGCGGCCTCGTCTCCCGCTCTTAACGGATTCTGGCAGGGGTTAAATATCTCCATATAGCGTCCGGAGGCTATATGTGAGGTATTTTTAGCCAAAATAGGTATTCATTTGCCTCCCAGGGCGCCCCCCTCCCAGCGCCCTGCACCCTCAGTGACTGCCGTGTGAAGTGTGCTGAGAGGAAAATGGCGCACAGCTGCAGTGCTGTGCGCTACCTTTAGAAGACTGAGGAGTCTTCTGCCGCCGATTCTGGACCTCTTCTTACTTCAGCATCTGCAAGGGGGCCGGCGGCAAGGCTCCGGTGACCATCCAGGCTGTACCTGTGATCGTCCCTCTGGAGCTGATGTCCAGTAGCCAAGAAGCCAATCCATCCTGCACGCAGGTGAGTTCACTTCTTCTCCCCTAAGTCCCTCGTTGCAGTGATCCTGTTGCCAGCAGGACTCACTGTAAAATAAAAACCTAAGCTAAACTTTTCTAAGCAGCTCTTTAGGAGAGCCACCTAGATTGCACCCTTCTCGGCCGGGCACAAAAATCTAACTGGCTTGGAGGAGGGTCATAGGGGGAGGAGCCAGTGCACACCACCTGATCGGAAAGCTTTACTTTTGTGCCCTGTCTCCTGCGGAGCCGCTATTCCCCATGGTCCTTTCAGGAACCCCAGCATCCACTAGGACGATAGAGAAATTATTATTAGTGATAGAATGTTTACACTCTTTTGAGTGAATATAGTGAAGGAGGTAGCCAGCAACACTTTAATTGTCCTGAATTGCCGTGGTTTCCTACCTTTCCCTATGCTTTGCTCCGGGGCCGCTGAGAGCACTGGGCGCTGAGACCGCTGAGAGCCGCTGGGAGCACTGCGGCTCTGATGGTTTTCCTTTGCGGCTGTTGGTTATTGGCGGGGCTGGCAGCGCTTGTGTGTCCCGCTGTGTCCTGGGCTGGCAGCGCTTGCGTGTCCCGCTATGTCCTGCGGGCTGTACGCCGGCGTGATGTTGATCCCGGCTTCAGGTGCAGTAGGTGTTTATTCTGCTCGTGTTGCGGCCGATGTTATGGCCATGCAGAGGGCTTCCTCCTTAAAATGTATATGATCTCCAACGCGTTTCATGCACTTCAATGCACTTTTTCGAGGAGTAAAATGAATAAAAAGTTCTTTTTATTTGGTTTTATTTATATTAAAAATACCGGAACTTCCGGGTGGAAATGACCTCATTTTTTGGTGGGAACCATATGCTTGGTTTCACACTTCTGCTGCTCCTGACACTGCAGTTGTCTGACTGGTCCCAGGAGATAGCACTCAGTTACTTCGTATGTTCCAAGAATGATTTTGTAACCAGTTCCTGATCAGAGGGTCTCACCCCAATCCCCCTTGGACTCTTTTGAGGCCTGTTCCCTGACACACAATTACTTTGCTGGTCCTTTTCCAGGTCTTCTCTGTGCTGTGTACTCTGGTGTCATAGTACTTCTCCAAAAGGCCATATTCACTATATAGATTGCTTTTCTGTTTGCAGCAGGATACATTGGTTTCCACTGGAAAACTTTGGGGAGTAGAGTGGATCTTCATCCAGAGGCACCAACAGACTAAAGCTTTAGGCTGTCCCAGGATGCATTGGGGCCTCCTCTATAAACCTCGCCTCCAGGCACTGGAGCTCAGTTTCGAGTTGGTGCCTGCAGCAGCAGATCACCTAACAGGAAGGCTGCCTTGAAAAAGTTTCTAAGAAGATTTCTTCTCTGGGCTGTCAGTGCTGTATGTCAGGGTGACACTTCAATGCTGCAGCTACATCACCACCCAAGTGGCGTTGCATACTCCCGCAGCTCAGTTCCTGGGTACTTGCAGCGGAGACGCTCCGACTTAAGGCACACGGTCGCAGACGCTCTCCTGGTTCGCGTGGCTGCTATGGGGAGGAGGTAAGAGGGTTCCCCAGGTGGGACCCGCCATTAAAACGCGTTTCATCTGCGACCTAGGGAGACGGGTCGCGGCGCTGGTATGGACACTGTCAACGAGCTATTGTCTGCAGCCGCTGGAGGGGGGGTCCTGCCATGCTGACCAATCAGCAGTGATCGGCAGCACGGCATTCAGTAGGGGAGAGGGTCCCTCTGACAGCAGCAGCGGAGGGAAGTTTTCCTTCCCAGCCGCTGCAGACACTGTTTATCTGACTGGTCGCATCCTGTGCGACCAGGTCAGATAAAGCACTTGCAGGCATGGTTGCATCTGATGCGACCATGCCAGCAAATGGTTAATAAGACTCACAGTACCCGAGGTGGAAGTACAGCATAGGGTAGTTGGCGCTTGACCTGTAGCCCCTCCCCCGGCCCAGGGCGCCATCTCTGAGCAGATTTTCTAACCCTGGTGCTACCTCACATTATCCCTCACTCCCTGACTTGTCCAATCCGGTAACTAGCCCGGTCCAGACATAACCGGTACCAGCCCGGTCTCGCTAAGTCCAATCCGGTAACCAGCCCGGTCCAGTTATAACCGGTACCAGCCCGGTCTCGCTAAATCCAATCCGTTAACCAGCCCGGTCCAGATAAAACCGGTAACCAGTCCGGTACAGATATAACCAGTACTCAGCCCGATCTCGCTATATACGGTAACCATTCCGGTACCACTAATTGTGCTCTTCCTAAACTATAACCAAACTATATATATAAATACGGAGGGGGATGCGGAGTCTCTTCAGAACGACTTAGTTAAATTAGAAGCAGGGCAGCCAAATGGAGAATGCGCTTCAACACAGACAAGTGTAAGGTAATGCACTGTGGGGGCAAGACCAAAAATAACACCTACAAACTGAATAGGGTAACATTAGGGGATACTCTACTGGAAAAAGACTTAGGTGTTCTCATAGATAGCAAATTAAGCAGCAGTTCCCAAAGTAGGATGGCAGCAAAAAAGGCTAATAAGATACTAGCATGCATAAAAAGGGGAATTGATGCAAGGGACGAGAGTGTTATACTCCCATTATATACATAACTAGTGAGGCCACACCTTGAATACTGTGTACAATTCTGGGCACCGTACTACAAAAAGGATATCCTGGAGCTAGAAAAGGTTCAGAGGCGGGCGACTAAACTAATTAAGGGCATGGAGACGAAGGAATACAAGGAAATGCTTGAAAGACTAGGCATGTTTACATTGGAAAAGCGGAGACTAAGGGGGGGGGGGTATACACGGGAGAGATGTGTGCTGAGCGAAACACTCAGCACACATCTCTCCAGCCGCTCAGCACAGCGCGATGTGTGCTGAGCGATGCGGGGGGAGGACGGGGGCCGCTCATTTCACCCAGCGGGTGAAATGAGCGACCTGCTAGATTGGCCTGCATGCAGGCTCAATCTAGCAGCGGCGATAGCGATGTGCGGGGCCGCGCATCGCTATCGCTGAGGGGGCTACACACGAGTGATCTGTGCTTAAAATCTAAGCAATCTAGTCAGATTGCTTAGATTTTAAGCATGGATCTCTCCGTGAGTACCCCCCTTAAGAGGGGATATGATCAACATCTACAACTATATAAGGGGACAATACACAGACCTTGCGCGGGACCTGTTTTTGGCTAGATCAACACAGAGGACTCGTGGACACTCGCTCAGGTTAGAGGAGAGGAGATTCCGCACAATACGGCGTAAAGGCTTTTTCACGGTAAGGACAATACGTGTTTGGAATTCCCTGCCTGAGGGAGTTGCAATGGCGGAATCTGTCAACACCTTTAAGAATGGGTTAGATAAATTCCTAATGGATAAGGATATCCAGGGTTATGGTGCATAGTCATGCATTATAGTTACTACAAAAAGGGATAAAATCATTAAAATGCAACGGCTGACATCAGCATCAGTCAGAAATTTTAGTCAAATCATCATGCATAGGAGACCACAAATCGGTTGAACTCGATGGACAAATGTCTTTTTTCAACCTCAGATACTATGTTACTATGTTACTATGTTATTGAGCCGGTTCCAAAATCTTTGTTACTGCAGCACGAGGTATTACTCATATGAGGAGGTCTTATATCAAACCACCCCAGTTTCTTCATCTTCCTGCAAGCATCACTTCCCGCACACCGGAAGTTCCTTCGAGTTCAAGCTCCACCAGTCTCGTGACACCGCCTGTATACATCACTGTGACTTTACAAACACTTGAGTATTCTACATGTCTTTATACAGACGGAGTTAGTTAAGAAAACGTGTACCTGTTATAGAATATGTTATACAAATATTCAGTAGCGGCTCTTGCCACGGGCAAGCAGGCTTTTTGCCCAGGGCGCCGCTGCCCCGAGGGCGCCGCCGTCATGGCAAGAGACTCTAGTCCTGATTCCCGCTCTCCCCGGCTGCAGTGGGCTGTGTGGCCGCCCGCTGCAGCCATCTCCAGTGACAGTCATAATTGACCTCTAGTGTTTGTGCAGCGCTGCTATGGGAGAGACGCCCTGGGCGCCACAAGGTCTAAAACCGGCCCTGAAAGTATTCTAATATTGTATATACCTCCGGTCTAGGACCGCGCTGTGTTATTGGCAGGCATTGTACTTTGTCCGGCTTTGTCGCTCTGTTGTTGCATTTTTACATAATGTCTAACAGAAAGGGCAATAAATCAGTGAAAGCTCCTCCATCATGCAGAGCATGTTCTAGGGATTTACCAGAAGGGGAAGTTTTGTATGATGGTCTATGTACTATATGCCATACAGCTTCTAGTCAGTCTGCAGCACCTGGAGCCAACCTGGGCTGCATTCACTAACCTACTGGGTACTCTGGTAGAACGCCTTACGCCCCCTATGGGACCACCTGTGCCACTACAGCCACATATTGTCCCTATGGTTAATCCGCCTAGGCGGAAGATTTATCTAACCAGCTGCAACAATTAAATCAGTCCGTGGTTAGACAGATATCCACCCCAGGTCGCTCCCGTGCCTCTGGGTCATCTAAGCGGGATACTTCCTCACAGTCCACATACCTCTCTGATGTTTCATCTGAAGAGGAGGGGGAGCATACAGTCCTGTCAGACACTGAATCTGGTGTTACTGCTGAGGATTGTCCCTTGCAGATTGATGTCCCTTCCTTAGTGGTTGCTATTAAACAAATCCTACAAATCTCTGATGATGAGGATTCTACTACTGTGGCAAAGAAAACTGATATGTTTAAACGGCAGAAGGTGGTTAAAACTCTGTTACCCCATTCTGACCATTTAATGGACATCAGACGGGAACTCTGGTCTACTCCAGGGAAGAAATTCCCTCTGCCTAAGTGGGCCTTGGCTGACTATCCTCTCCCTGCAGAGTTATGTAGCAAGTGGGAAAATTCACCGCCGGTGGATTCTCACGTCACTCTGCCTGTTACCACTGTCACCTCACAGAAGGAACTGATAGATAAGAGTGTGGAGTGATGCCTGAAGTCTATTTACTCCCTTACAGGAGCTGTACATAGGCCCACTATTGCTGCCTCCTGGGCTGCAAAAGGTATTGAAGCATGGGTTCAGGCATTAGAATAAGAGTTGCCCGAGGATATATCTGACAATGCCAGACATTACCTGTCTCACGTTACCACCGCCGCCTATTATATTCAGGAGGTGTCCACTGAGGCGGGTGTATTGGCAGCCAAGGCGTCGACTATGTCTGTCCTGGCTCACCGTTTTCTGTGGTTGAGGTAATGGAAAGTGGACCTAGACTCCAAAAAGACCTTGGAGGTACTCCCCTTTACTGGGGACATTTTGTTTGGGGAAGACCTGAATAAAATTGTGTCTGAGTTAGCAGCTGCTTAGACTTCTTTTCTCCCAAATACTAATCCTTCTGCACAGAAGGCAAAAATTACCACTTTTCGTTCCTTTCGGCCCCAAGGTAAAGCAAAAGGTCTGGTAAACCAGAGAAAGTCTTGTGCTCCCAAAACCACAAAGCCCAAGGCCAAACAATCCTGGGCAGCCCATCAGCCTGCTTCTAAACAAGACAAGCCTGCTGCATGATGGGGCGGGCCTCCCCCTGGGAGACCCCAGCAGGGAAGGCCGACTTCTACAGTTCACCCAGGTCTGGTTAAAGACCACTTCAGATGCATGGGTGCTGAAAGTTTTCTCTCACGGGTATGCTGTCTCTTTCAAGAGACGTCCCCCTTGCTAGTTTTGCACTACAGTTCTACCTTCAAATCCGTTAAAGGCACAAGCTTTGCAAACAATTGTCAGTTCTCTCCTGAGTACAGGAGTGGTTGTGCCAGTACCTCAGTCCCAGAGAGACAGAGGTTATTACTCGACCCAGTTTCTAGTCCCGAAACCAAATGGGTCATTCCGGCCTATACTCAACCTCAAAGCACTGAACAAGTTTGTGAGAATGTCCAGGTTTCGTATGGAAACACCACACTCAATTGTACTGGCTATGGAACCCGGAGACTATATGGTATCCCTGGATATAAAGGATGCATTCCTGCATATACCTATTGCCATGTATCACCAGCAGTTTATACGGTTTGCTATTGGCAACCTACATTATCAATTCCAGGCTCTACCATTTGGACTGGCCATGGCTCCTCAGATCTTCACCAAGGTCATGGCCGTTATGACGGCCCATCTCCGTCGCCAGAGGAATCCTGCCGTATCTGGACAACCTGTCTGGCAAATTCCCACGATGTCCTCCTCAGTCATCTGCAACTGACGGTAACCTTCCTGCAAGCCCACAAATGGCTTATCAATAGGAAAAAGTCCTCGCTGGTCCCAGCTCAAAGCATGGTGTACATGGGGGCACTTCTGGACGCACACAGTCAATAGCTGTTTCTGTCCCCAGAAAAGGTCCTGAAGCTTCAGGACAGGATAAGATGCTTCCTTTGTCGCCCCAGAGTGTCGATACACTTGGCGATGCAAGTACTTGGCCTGATGGTGTCGGCATTCGACATGATAGAGTACGCTCAATTTAATTCCCGCCCACTACAGAAGTTAATCCTTTCCAAATGGGATGGCCAACCTCATCGGATCAGATCTCAGATGATCACTATACCTCCAGAGGTTCGTCTATCGCTGACCTTGGACAGCGATTAAACAGGGTCCGTCCCTTCTGGATCCCCGACTGGGTCCTGCTGACAACAGATGCCAGTCTGAGGGTATGGGGTGTGGTGTTGGAGCAGCACTCGTTTCAGGGTCGCTGGACCAAGGAGGAATCACTCCTCCCAATAAACATTCTGGAGTTGCGGGTGGTTTTCAATGCATTGACTCTCGCCCTGCCTCTGGTACAGAACAGGCCTGTTCAAGTACAGTCAGGCAACTCCACCATAGTGGCATACATAAACCATCAAGGCGGCACTCAAAGCACCAAGGCAATGATGGAAGTGTCAAAAATGCTTTGTTGGGCGGAACGCCATCTGCCCGCCATATTGGCAGTGTTCATTCCGGGTGTCCTAAACTGAGAAGCGGACTTCCTCAGTCACCAGGACGTGCACGCCGGAGAGTGGAGTCTCTATCCAGAAGTCTTTCAACTCCTAGGACAGATGGGGCCTACTGGACGTAGACCTCATAGTGTTTCAACATAATCACAAGGTACCAGTCTTCGGATCAAGGACCAGGGATCCTCAAGAAGCGTTCTTGGACACACTGGCAGTTACATGGAACTTTCAGCTGCCCTACGTGTTCTCTCCAGTGTCACTCCTGCCCAGGGTAATACGGAAGTTCAAACAAGAAGGAAGAATACTACTTCTAGTCGCTCCAGCGTGGCCTCGAAAACATTGGTTCTCAGACCTGCAGGGTCTATCGACAGAGAGACCCCTTCTACTTCCTTAGCGCCTGGACCTTCTTGTACAGGGCCTTTGTCTTTACCCAGACCTGGCCAGCCTGTCTTTGATGGCGTGGCTCATGAAGCATCACTCCTGAGGGCCAAAAGATTTTCCGAGGCGGTTATCCAGACTATGTTGAAAGCCCGCAAACCGGCATCTGCCCGGATTTATTACAGGGTCTGGAATTCTTACTTCACCTGGTGTGCTGAAAAGAATTATGACGCATATCGATTCAGAATGGCTTTTGAAAAGTGTGCTGAAAAGAATTATGATGCATATCGATTCCTGGATTTTCTGCAATGAGGCCTTGACCTAGGTC
The DNA here is from genome assembly GCF_028390025.1 of Pseudophryne corroboree. NCBI lineage: Eukaryota > Metazoa > Chordata > Amphibia > Anura > Myobatrachidae > Pseudophryne > Pseudophryne corroboree. Next base: position 572,841,338 of record NC_086447.1, on the reverse strand, counting down.
TTCGTCTGGCCACCCTCAAGGTTCATATATCTGCCTTGTCGGTATGGTTTCAGAGGAAAATTATGCCTATACCTGACGTTCATACTTTCACTCAGGGTGTCCTTCGGATTCAGCCTTCCTATGTCCCTCCGGTGGCTCCAAGGGATCTGGCTGTTGAACTGAATGCCCTCCAAGAGTCTCCATTTGAACTTCTTGAGTCCTGTTCCTGCTGGCTATTGCCTCAGCAAAAAGGGTGTCAGATCTAGGCACTTTGTCCTGTCATCCACCCTTTCTGATATTTCACCGTGACCGGGCAGTTCTAAAAACTTGACCGGGTTATTTAACTAAGATGGTGTCATCTTTTCACCTTAACCGAGAGATTGTGGTTCCGGCCTTTATCTCTTCAGATTTGTCCTCCAAAAAGCAATCTTTGGGTGTGGTTAGGGCTCTCCATGTATATGTGGAGAGGACTACCTATATCAAGGGGTCCGGTACACTTTTTGTCTTGCTTGGTTTCCACAAACGTGGCTGGCCTGTGAATAAGCAAACCTTGGCCAGATGGATTAGAATGTAATTGCTCAAGCTTATGCACAGGCTGGTCTCCCAGCACCTGCTGCTATTAAAGCCCATTCTACTCGGTCTGTTGGACCTTCTTGGGCGGCCCGCCGTGGCACGTCCGCAGAACAATTGTGTAAGGTGGCTACGTGGTCCTCAGTGAACATGTTTAGTAGGTTCTATGCCTTTGATACTTCAGACTCCCAGGATGGTTACTTTGGACACTGGGTTCTCATACCCGCTAAGGCGCGTCCCCTCCATTGAGGAACTGCTTTAGGTCATCCCCGATGTTTTTCGGTGGAAACCAATGTATCCTGCTGCATAAAAGGAGAGTTATGGTAGACTTACCATGGTTAACACTCTTTCTGCGAGGTACATTGGTTCCACAGGGCGCCCACCCTGATGCACTTTGCTTCTATGGGTTTGTATGGCATTAGCCGCTAGTACCTTCTCTTGTCGTGAGAATGTGGTTCTATGTGACTAACATCTGCCTTCTCTTTTGCCTGCTCCTGCATTGGACTGGTTAAACGAAACTGGGCTCCAGTGCCTAAAGGCAGGGTTTATAGAGGAGGCCCCAATGTGTCCTGGGACAGCCTAAAGCTTTAGCCTATTGGTACCTCTGGATCAGATCCACTCTACACTCACTCCTTTCTTAAGCCTTGTAGTGTCATTCAGTGGTGTAAGTTTACACCAGTTGCCCGGTGGCAAGATAAATTTTGGTGCCCCCCCCCCCTTCCCCCAAATATCCTGTGGGCATCTGTGAGTCTTCATTGTTTGGGTGATGAAAAGTGTGAATGCCACAATTTCTATGCATACAGTATATATTATTTATATTTTTACACAGTCTATATAGTACCCAGTACAGCTGGTAAGGCCATCGACAACCTTAACCCTGCCCTACAATAACTACACTAGTAGCTCTCACATTTAATACCAGTCAGAAGTAAAAAAAAAAAAATGTACTGTACACACACCACTTTCATTTAAAAACACACACCTTTTATTTAAAAATGAATGCACGCGCGCACACACACACACACACACTACAGCTGATGATAACCAATGTCATCATCATACAACAGAGGTTCAACCAGACTTGTGTCAGCTCCTGCCCTCTGTGTCTCTAAGCCACACCATCATCTCCCACCCAAACATATCTCAGCCACACCATCATCTCCCCCCCATGTCTCTCAGCCACACTATAATCTCCGCTCAACATTTCTCAGCCACACCATCATCTCCGCCCAAGGTCTCTCAGCCACACCATCATCCCCCCCACGTCTCTCAGCCACACCACCATCTCAATCCTGCATCAGCCATACCAGCATCTTTTCTTTTCACCCACTCCCCAATTCTAACAGCACGCTGCCTCCTCTGCCCTCATGCCAGCCTCCTCTCATACTCCTGATGCCAGCAGCATTCAGCCTACTCCTGTCAACCTCCTCGCCCTTCATGCACCCCATATCAGCCTCCTCACCCACTCACCTTAAACCAGCAGCATCCTCCTCTCACCCCTTGCTATCCTCCTCTCTTACTTCCCTAACTCCAGCCTCCATCTCACCCACCCCTCATTTCTCAGTATTCAGTCTCCTATCCTATTCCCCTCATGCCATTAGCATCCTCTCCCTTCATGTCAGGCTGCTTCTCTCCTTTCATGCACCCCTCATATCAGCCTCACCCACTCCTCTTAAGCCAGCATCCTCCCCCTCATGCCAAAGTTTGCCGCCTGTCCTCCTTAGTCTTTTCAGTCCAGTCAGTCATCCACTTCCCACCTCAGCAGCACTCCAGCAACCCAGTCACCCAGTCCATTCAGTAGCAGCCCAGTCACCCACCCACTCTTCTCACCCACCTGGCCACTCTCATCCTAAGTATGCAACGTAACGGGCCAATTTTACATAGGGGGGATTCCAAGGAGCTGCTACTGAATGCAGCTACTGCTGAACTCATGGGAGCAGACTCACTGGGAATACTCACCTCACTGAAGAAAGCTGGGGTGTGCCTGTCCCGCCATCCTCCTAATGGCATGGCCTGTGGGGCGATTGGGCCGCTACGATGCTGGCATCCTCATGAAGGTGGCTGTCCTGGGAGGGTGAGTCCAGAGACTGCAGTTACCTCTGACTGGTGGCTGCTGGGCTGTGCGGCTGCTTTGTGTGTGTTGACCCTCCTTGGCGCAGGGCGTCCGCCTCCTGGTCTGGTGCCGGCGGGTGTCAGGCAGGAGGGTCTCGGCATCCGCGTGGCAGTTGCTGGGCTCCTCTACAGTGTCACAACGTGCATGCTCAGGCCAGAAGAGGGGGCGGAGCTGGGCTGCATACATAGAAATGAAAATAATTAAAACAAAATCTCATTAATGACAGGAGATGGAGACAACGGAGGAGAGGTGCCCCCAGCAGTACAGGAGCCTGACGGCAGCTGCCTCCTTTGACTCCACGAGTTCCGCCACTGCTCTCATTTCAACAGACCTCTTCAATGACAAATACATATTATGCTCTTCTAAACAGTGATGGGCATCTTTTACTCTTTACAGTTCTTTGACACCTAAATTGCGCTACTGCAAGTATTCAAACTATAGATCTTCAATATCTTCTAATTAAAAAAAAGTGCAAAGTAGGTGTATATATAGCACTGAGCACCTATCACCACAATATTGTGATGATAATAAAGATATTATACAATACGTCCTTATTGCTGTCTCCTCCTCAGATGGTACATAAATCAGCACATGAGGAAAAGAGCAAAAAACAGATCATGTGTAGGAACATCAATATAATACACATAGACAGGAATAAAATATTGTGCTCCCAATGCTCTGTGGGTACTGAAGTGCAGAAAAATTACCAGAGGTAGTGTGAACCGGCCTAAGTCAGTTCAAAACAAGATTTGAAATATCATCAGTTTTCCTCCCGGGTAGGTGGTCTGGGAACTTCTCACTCCGGCAAAGAGTCAGCTCAAACAGTCCATAGGCACTGTGGAGATCCAATAACCGCCAGTCTGATACAGCCGAGAGGCTCTTTGTTTGGCGGTTGTCACGGCAACTGTCCGCCAACACTCCATTAATCAGCTGCTACAAAAGTATTTCGGTAGCAGGAAATAAACTTCATAGATATTCCAAAAACGAATATTGCATAAAAGTCCATAATAAAATTCCAAAGTTGATGAATATAAATATACCTCAAATAGAAACATATAAAAAGCAAAATCACCATCATATATAAACAGATAAAAACCTAAAATTCATATGAAGACTAACATTTATAAGAACCACTTTAATTCAAAATCACTGTTAAGACCATGCGGGTGCAATGTATTAAAATCATAAATACACTGCATTTCACTTTTGGCCAATGTAGTGGTACTATCCCTTTGACAAACACTGCACTTTGCTATTTTAAATCCCGCAAAGCGTTTAATAGCATTAGTGGAATACCCATGCCGAATTTTAAAGTGGTTTGAAAGTGCATGAGTTTCCAAACCCTTTTTTATATTACGGCAATGCTCACCAATACGAATTTTCAAAGGTCTGGTGGTTCTACCTATATAAAATAAATTGCAAGTGCATTCGATAAAATAAACAACATTCTTAACATTGCACGTAATAAAATCCTTTATGATAAACTGTCTTCCATTAATGCATATCATATCAATTTTCTTTACTCCATCACTCTTGACTTCCCTACAGCCTACACAGGAGCCACATCGATGGAAGCCCTTAGTCAGTATTCTCCAATCACGTTTTTTAGGGGGTAGGTAGCTCCTAACCAAGCTATTCCTAAGATTCAGTGCTTTCTTATAGATAAAAACAGGAATTTTATTATGGACTTTTATGTAATATTCGTTTTTGGAATATCTCTGAATTTTATTTCTTGCTACCGGAATACTTTTGTAGCAGCTGATTTATGGAGTGTTGACAGACGGTTGCCATGACGACCGCCAAACAAGGAGCCTCCCGGCTGTATCAGACTGAATGAACAGGACCCACGGAAGTGACGTGATGCTGTCACTATAGTTACCGGAGAAGAAGCGGGCATGGATTAAATCAACGGAGCGGTGACGCAACGGTAACCATGATGACCGCTACGTAAAGAGTTTCCCAGTCGAGTGATTTTGAAAGGAGCCATATTGCGGAAGTGACGTGACGCTAATGTGCCCCGTCACTATAGCCACTGGGGAAGGAGCGGACACGCAAGTTAGAAATGTTAGAAGGGGTTTTGAGAACCCGGAGGGAAGGCTATAAATTGGTACACTTGGCGGAAGTGACGTCAGGTTTAGAGCTCTTATAATGTTATGGTCGCCATGACTACCGGGGAAACGTCACCCCCTAATGAAGATCAACTGTGCATGGACTGTTTTGATTGGATGGAAGGGGTTTTTATTAGTGATGAGCGGGTTCGGTTTCTCGGAAACCGAACCCCCCCGAACTTCACCCTTTTTACACGGGTCCGAGCCATACTCGGATTCTCCCGTATGGCTCGGTTAACCCGAGCGCGCCCAAACGTCATCATCCCGCTGTCGGATTCTCGCGAGATTCGGATTCTATATAAGCAGCCGCGCGTCACCGCCATTTTCACTCATGCATTGGAAATGTTAGGGAGAGGACTAGGCTGGCGTCCTCTCCGTTATTGTTGAACTTGATTGTGCATTATTGCTTAATTGTGGGGAGGGCTGGGGAGCAGCTGTATAATATAGGAGGAGTACAGTGCAGAGTTTTGCTGATCAGTGACCACCAGTTATCCGTTCTCTGCCTGAAAAAAACGCTCCATATCTGTGCTCAGTGTGCTGCATATATCTGTGCTCACACTGCTTAATTGTGGGGACTGGGGAGCAGCTGTATTATATAGCAGGAGTACAGTGCAGAGTTTTGCTGACAGTGACCACCAGTATACATTGTCTGCCTGAAAAACACTCCATATCTGTGCTCAGTGTGCTGCTTTATTGTGGGGGCTGGGGACCACCAGTATAATATTATATAGGAGGAGTACAGTGCAGAGTTTTGCTAACCAGTGACCACCAGTATATAATATATAGCATTACGGTACAGTAGGCCACTGCTGTACCTACCTCTGTGTCGTCATTAAGTATACTATCATCTAGATTCTATACCTGTGGTGCAGTTTGCTGACACAGTGACCACCAGTATATATAGCAGTATGGTACAGAAGGCCACTGCTGTACCTACCTCTGTGTCGTCATTAAGTATACTATCCATCTACATTCTATACCTGTGGTGCATTTTAGTTTTGCAGTTTGCTGACACAGTGACCACCAGTATACTATATATAGCAGTACGGTACGGAAGGCCACTGCTGTACCTACCTCTGTGTCGTCATTAAGTATACTATCCATCTACATTCTATACCTGTGGTGCATTTTAGTTTTGCAGTTTGCTGACACAGTGACCACCAGTATACTATATATAGCAGTACGGTACGGAAGGCCACTGCTGTACCTACCTCTGTGTCGTCATTAAGTATACTATCCATCTACATTCTATACCTGTGGTGCATTTTAGTTTTGCAGTTTCCTGACACAGTGACCACCAGTATACTATATATAGCAGTACGGTACGGAAGGCCACTGCTGTACCTACCTCTGTGTCGTCATTAAGTATACTATCCATCTACATTCTATACCTGTGGTGCATTTTAGTTTTGCAGTTTGCTGACACAGTGACCACCAGTATACTATATATAGCAGTACGGTACGGAAGGCCACTGCTGTACCTACCTCTGTGTCGTCATTAAGTATACTATCCATCTACATTCTATACCTGTGGTGCATTTTAGTTTTGCAGTTTGCTGACACAGTGACCACCAGTATACTATATATAGCAGTACGGTACGGTAGGCCACTGCTGTACCTACCTCTGTGTCGTCATTAAGTATACTATCCATCTACATTCTATACCTGTGGTGCATTTTAGTTTTGCAGTTTGCTGACACAGTGACCACCAGTATACTATTTATAGCAGTACGGTACGGAAGGCCACTGCTGTACCTACCTCTGTGTCGTCATTAAGTATACTATCCATCTAGATTCTATACCTGTGGTGCATTTCAGTTTTGCAGTTTGCTGACACACTGACCACCAGTATACTATTTATAGCAGTACGGTACGGAAGGCCACTGCTCTACCTACCTCTGTGTTGTCAAGTATACTATCCATCTAGATTCTATACCTGTGGTGCATTTCAGTTGTGCGCAGTATATATAGTAGTAGGCCATTGCTATTGATACTGGCATATAATTTCACACATTAAAAAATGGAGAACAAAAATGTGGAGGTTAAAATAGGGAAAGATCAAGATCCACTTCCACCTCGTGCTGAAGCTGCTGCCACTAGTCATGGCCGAGACGATGAAATGCCATCAACGTCGTCTGCCAAGGCCGATGCCCAATGTCATAGTACAGAGCATGTAAAATCCAAAAAACAAAAGTTCAATAAAATGACCCAAAAAATCAAAATTAAAAGCATCTGATGAGAAGCGTAAACTTGCCAATATGCCATTTACGACACGGAGTGGCAAGGAACGGCTGAGGCCCTGGCCTATGTTCATGGCTAGTGGTTCAGATTCACATGAGGATGGAAGCACTCATCCTCTCGCTAGAAAAATGAAAAGACTTAAGCTGACAAAAGCACAGCAAAGAACTGTGCGTTCTTCTAAATCACAAATCCCCAAGGAGAGTCCAATTGTGTCGGTTGCGATGCCTGACCTTCCCAACACTGGACGGGAAGAGCTTGCGCCTTCCACCATTTGTACGCCCCCTGCAAGTGCTGGAAGGAGCACCCGCAGTCCAGTTCCTGATAGTCAAATTGAAGATGTCACTGTTGAAGTACACCAGGATGAGGATATGGGTGTTGCTGGCGCTGGGGAGGAAATTGACAAGAAGGATTCTGATGGTGAGGTGGTTTGTTTAAGTCAGGCACCCGGGGAGACACCTGTTGTCCGTGGGACGAATATGGCCATTGACATGCCTGGTCAAAATTCAAAAAAAATCAGCTCTTCGGTGTGGAATTATTTCAACACAAATGCGGACAACAGGTGTCAAGGCGTGTGTTGCCTTTGTCAAGCTGCAATAAGTAGGGGTAAGGACGTTAACCACCTCGGAACATCCTCCTTTTTACGTCACCTGCAGCGCATTCACCATAAGTCAGTGACAAGTTCAAAAACTTTGGGTGACAGCGGAAGCAGTCCACTGACCACTAAATCCCTTCCTCTTGTAACCAAGCTCCTGCAAACCACACCACCAACTCCCTCAGTGTCAATTTCCTCCTTACCCAGGAAAGCCAATAGTCCTGCAGGCCATATTAACTCTCACCTGTGTGCTGACCTGGGGTAGCCGACCTGTGCCGACATTATGGGGTCCTGCACCCCGGACCCATACCTAATATTAGGGACCCCCAGTGACGGAGAGGCCTTGTCGATCGGCCTGGGGGCTTAACCCTATATCTGCAGATATACGCAACCAAGATCTCCGTATTATCTGACTATTATGTAGGAATATTATTCACTCAGTGTGCATTAGGGAACCATTGTTTTTTCCTTCACAGAATTACCCCTCCCTTTTAGCACCTGAGTGACATCACTATCTGATTGAGCAGTTCACCATTTTTTTGCATTGTATTGAGAGGCATGAACGGGTCAGCATTAGGAGGGATTGCTGACTCTAGACTGCCATAGGGGGAAGTCAGGGGTATCCCCAGGTAAGCTGGCTCTCAGATGCTGTAGGAGCCATTACCATGTGGCCTTACACTGGGAATTCAACCCAGACATATTTGGAATTATTTATGGGGTGGGTGTGGGGTGTGGTGGCCCCTGTGTCGGTATCGCTGGGCTGCTTCAGGTCGGCACACCCTAACACTTTATTAACACTTATGAGTTTCCCTATCACTTTGTATATATTTTTGTATTATTTTAATCACACCACTCACATAGCACTTCTGTGCTTCTTATTAACCCTATTAACTCTCACCTGTGTGCTGACCTGGGGTAGCCGACCTGTGCCGACATTATGGGGTCCTGCACCCCGGACCCATACCTAATATTAGGGACCCCCAGTGACGGAGAGGCCTTGTCGATCGGCCTGGGGGCTTAACCCTATATCTGCAGATATACGCAACCAAGATCTCCGTATTATCTGACTATTATGTAGGAATATTATTCACTCAGTGTGCATTAGGGAACCATTGTTTTTTCCTTCACAGAATTACCCCTCCCTTTTAGCACCTGAGTGACATCACTATCTGATTGAGCAGTTCACCATTTTTTTGCATTGTATTGAGAGGCATGAACGGGTCAGCATTAGGAGGGATTGCTGACTCTAGACTGCCATAGGGGGAAGTCAGGGGTATCCCCAGGTAAGCTGGCTCTCAGATGCTGTAGGAGCCATTACCATGTGGCCTTACACTGGGAATTCAACCCAGACATATTTGGAATTATTTATGGGGTGGGTGTGGGGTGTGGTGGCCCCTGTGTCGGTATCGCTGGGCTGCTTCAGGTCGGCACACCCTAACACTTTATTAACACTTATGAGTTTCCCTATCACTTTGTATATATTTTTGTATTATTTTAATCACACCACTCACATAGCACTTCTGTGCTTCTTATTAACCCTATTAACTCTCACCTGTGTGCTGACCTGGGGTAGCCGACCTGTGCCGACATTATGGGGTCCTGCACCCCGGACCCATACCTAATATTAGGGACCCCCAGTGACGGAGAGGCCTTGTCGATCGGCCTGGGGGCTTAACCCTATATCTGCAGATATACGCAACCAAGATCTCCGTATTATCTGACTATTATGTAGGAATATTATTCACTCAGTGTGCATTAGGGAACCATTGTTTTTTCCTTCACAGAATTACCCCTCCCTTTTAGCACCTGAGTGACATCACTATCTGATTGAGCAGTTCACCATTTTTTTGCATTGTATTGAGAGGCATGAACGGGTCAGCATTAGGAGGGATTGCTGACTCTAGACTGCCATAGGGGGAAGTCAGGGGTATCCCCAGGTAAGCTGGCTCTCAGATGCTGTAGGAGCCATTACCATGTGGCCTTACACTGGGAATTCAACCCAGACATATTTGGAATTATTTATGGGGTGGGTGTGGGGTGTGGTGGCCCCTGTGTCGGTATCGCTGGGCTGCTTCAGGTCGGCACACCCTAACACTTTATTAACACTTATGAGTTTCCCTATCACTTTGTATATATTTTTGTATTATTTTAATCACACCACTCACATAGCACTTCTGTGCTTCTTATTAACCCTATTAACTCTCACCTGTGTGCTGACCTGGGGTAGCCGACCTGTGCCGACATTATGGGGTCCTGCACCCCGGACCCATACCTAATATTAGGGACCCCCAGTGACGGAGAGGCCTTGTCGATCGGCCTGGGGGCTTAACCCTATATCTGCAGATATACGCAACCAAGATCTCCGTATTATCTGACTATTATGTAGGAATATTATTCACTCAGTGTGCATTAGGGAACCATTGTTTTTTCCTTCACAGAATTACCCCTCCCTTTTAGCACCTGAGTGACATCACTATCTGATTGAGCAGTTCACCATTTTTTTGCATTGTATTGAGAGGCATGAACGGGTCAGCATTAGGAGGGATTGCTGACTCTAGACTGCCATAGGGGGAAGTCAGGGGTATCCCCAGGTAAGCTGGCTCTCAGATGCTGTAGGAGCCATTACCATGTGGCCTTACACTGGGAATTCAACCCAGACATATTTGGAATTATTTATGGGGTGGGTGTGGGGTGTGGTGGCCCCTGTGTCGGTATCGCTGGGCTGCTTCAGGTCGGCACACCCTAACACTTTATTAACACTTATGAGTTTCCCTATCACTTTGTATATATTTTTGTATTATTTTAATCACACCACTCACATAGCACTTCTGTGCTTCTTATTAACCCTATTAACTCTCACCTGTGTGCTGACCTGGGGTAGCCGACCTGTGCCGACATTATGGGGTCCTGCACCCCGGACCCATACCTAATATTAGGGACCCCCAGTGACGGAGAGGCCTTGTCGATCGGCCTGGGGGCTTAACCCTATATCTGCAGATATACGCAACCAAGATCTCCGTATTATCTGACTATTATGTAGGAATATTATTCACTCAGTGTGCATTAGGGAACCATTGTTTTTTCCTTCACAGAATTACCCCTCCCTTTTAGCACCTGAGTGACATCACTATCTGATTGAGCAGTTCACCATTTTTTTGCATTGTATTGAGAGGCATGAACGGGTCAGCATTAGGAGGGATTGCTGACTCTAGACTGCCATAGGGGGAAGTCAGGGGTATCCCCAGGTAAGCTGGCTCTCAGATGCTGTAGGAGCCATTACCATGTGGCCTTACACTGGGAATTCAACCCAGACATATTTGGAATTATTTATGGGGTGGGTGTGGGGTGTGGTGGCCCCTGTGTCGGTATCGCTGGGCTGCTTCAGGTCGGCACACCCTAACACTTTATTAACACTTATGAGTTTCCCTATCACTTTGTATATATTTTTGTATTATTTTAATCACACCACTCACATAGCACTTCTGTGCTTCTTATTAACCCTATTAACTCTCACCTGTGTGCTGACCTGGGGTAGCCGACCTGTGCCGACATTATGGGGTCCTGCACCCCGGACCCATACCTAATATTAGGGACCCCCAGTGACGGAGAGGCCTTGTCGATCGGCCTGGGGGCTTAACCCTATATCTGCAGATATACGCAACCAAGATCTCCGTATTATCTGACTATTATGTAGGAATATTATTCACTCAGTGTGCATTAGGGAACCATTGTTTTTTCCTTCACAGAATTACCCCTCCCTTTTAGCACCTGAGTGACATCACTATCTGATTGAGCAGTTCACCATTTTTTTGCATTGTATTGAGAGGCATGAACGGGTCAGCATTAGGAGGGATTGCTGACTCTAGACTGCCATAGGGGGAAGTCAGGGGTATCCCCAGGTAAGCTGGCTCTCAGATGCTGTAGGAGCCATTACTATGTGGCCTTACACTGGGAATTCAACCCAGACATATTTGGAATTATTTATGGGGTGGGTGTGGGGTGTGGTGGCCCCTGTGTCGGTATCGCTGGGCTGCTTCAGGTCGGCACACCCTAACACTTTATTAACACTTATGAGTTTCCCTATCACTTTGTATATATTTTTGTATTATTTTAATCACACCACTCACATAGCACTTCTGTGCTTCTTATTAACCCTATTAACTCTCACCTGTGTGCTGACCTGGGGTAGCCGACCTGTGCCGACATTATGGGGTCCTGCACCCCGGACCCATACCTAATATTAGGGACCCCCAGTGACGGAGAGGCCTTGTCGATCGGCCTGGGGGCTTAACCCTATATCTGCAGATATACGCAACCAAGATCTCCGTATTATCTGACTATTATGTAGGAATATTATTCACTCAGTGTGCATTAGGGAACCATTGTTTTTTCCTTCACAGAATTACCCCTCCCTTTTAGCACCTGAGTGACATCACTATCTGATTGAGCAGTTCACCATTTTTTTGCATTGTATTGAGAGGCATGAACGGGTCAGCATTAGGAGGGATTGCTGACTCTAGACTGCCATAGGGGGAAGTCAGGGGTATCCCCAGGTAAGCTGGCTCTCAGATGCTGTAGGAGCCATTACCATGTGGCCTTACACTGGGAATTCAACCCAGACATATTTGGAATTATTTATGGGGTGGGTGTGGGGTGTGGTGGCCCCTGTGTCGGTATCGCTGGGCTGCTTCAGGTCGGCACACCCTAACACTTTATTAACACTTATGAGTTTCCCTATCACTTTGTATATATTTTTGTATTATTTTAATCACACCACTCACATAGCACTTCTGTGCTTCTTATTAACCCTATTAACTCTCACCTGTGTGCTGACCTGGGGTAGCCGACCTGTGCCGACATTATGGGGTCCTGCACCCCGGACCCATACCTAATATTAGGGACCCCCAGTGACGGAGAGGCCTTGTCGATCGGCCTGGGGGCTTAACCCTATATCTGCAGATATACGCAACCAAGATCTCCGTATTATCTGACTATTATGTAGGAATATTATTCACTCAGTGTGCATTAGGGAACCATTGTTTTTTCCTTCACAGAATTACCCCTCCCTTTTAGCACCTGAGTGACATCACTATCTGATTGAGCAGTTCACCATTTTTTTGGCCATGTCACTGGCAAGTCTGACGTGTCCTCTCCTGCCTGGGATTCCTCTGATGCATCCTTGAGTGTAACGCCTACTGCTGCTGGTGCTGCTGTTGTAGCTGCTGGGAGTCGATCGTCATCCCAGAGGGGAAGTCGGAAGACCACTTGTACTACTTCCAGTAAGCAATTGACTGTCCAACAGTCCTTTGCGAGAAAGATGAAATATCACAGCAGTCATCCTGCTGCAAAGCAGATAACTCAGGCCTTGGCAGCCTGGGCGGTGAGAAACGTGGTTCCGGTATCCACCATTAATTCAGAGGCAACTAGAGACTTGATTGAGGTACTGTGTCCCCAGTACCAAATACCATCTAGGTTCCATTTCTCTAGGCAGGCGATACCGAAAATGTACACAGACCTCAGAAAAAGAGTCACCAGTGTCCTAAAAAATGCAGTTGTACCCAATGTCCACTTAACCACGGACATGTGGACAAGTGGAGCAGGGCAGACTCAGGACTATATGACTGTGACAGCCCACTGGGTAGATGTATTGCCTCCCGCAGAGAGCAGCAGCGGCGGCACCAGTAGCAGCATCTCGCAAACGCCAACTCGTTCCTAGGCAGGCTACGCTTTGTATCTCCACTTTCCAGAAGAGGCACACAGCTGACAACCTCTTACGGAAACGGAGGAAGATCATCGCAGAATGGCTTACCCCAATTGGACTCTCCTGGGGATTTGTGACATCGGACAACGCCAGCAATATTGTGCGTGCATTACATCTGGGCAAATTCCAGCACGTCCCATGTTTTGCACATACATTGAATTTGGTGGTGCAGAATTATTTAAAAAACGACAAGGGCGTGCAAGAGATGCTGTCGGTGGCCCGAAAAATTGCGGGCCACTTTCGGCATTCAGCCACCACGTACAGAAGACTGGAGCACCACCAAACAGTCCTGAACCTGCCCTGCCATCATCTGAAGCAAGAGGTGGTAACGAGGTGGAATTCAACCCTCTATATGCTTCAGAGGATGGAGGAGCAGCAAAAGGCCATTCAAGCCTATACATCTGGCCACGATGTAGGAAAAGGAGGGGGAATGCACCTGACTCAAGCGCAGTGGACAATGATTTCAACGTTGTGCAAGGCTCTGCAACCCTTTGAACTTGCCACACGTGAAGTCAGTTCAGACACTGTCAGCTTGAGTCAGGTCATTCCCCTCATCAGGCTTTTGCAGAAGACGCTGGAGACATTGAAGGAGGAGCTAAAACAGAGCGATTCCGCTAGGCATGTGGGACTTGTGGATGGAGCCCTTAATTCGCTTAACCAGGATTCACGGGTGGTCAATCTGTTGAAATCAGAGCACTACATTTTGGCCACCGTGCTCGATCCTAGATTTAAAACCTACGTTGTATCTCTCTTTCCGGCAGACACAAGTCTGCAGAGGTTCAAAGACCTGCTGGTGAGAAAATTGTCAAGTCAAGCGGAACGTGACCCATCAACATCTCCTCCTTCACATTCTCCCGCAACTGGGGGTGCGAGGAAAAGGCTAAGAATTCCGAGCCCACCCACTGGCGGTGATGCAGGGCAGTCTGGAGCGAGTGCTGACATCTGGTCCGGACTGAAGGACCTGCCAACGATTACTGACATGTCGTCTACTGTCACTGCATATGATTCTCTCACCATTGAAAGAATGGTGGAGGATTATATGAGTGACCGCATCCAAGTAGGCACGTCAGACAGTCCGTACGTATACTGGCAGGAAAAAGAGGCAATTTGGAGGCCCTTGCACAAACTGACTTTATTCTACCTAAGTTGCCCTCCCTCCAGTGTGTACTCCGAAAGAGTGTTTAGTGCAGCCGCTCACCTTGTCAGCAATCGGCGTACGAGGTTACTTCCAGAAAATGTGGAGAAGATGATGTTCATCAAAATGAATTATAATCAATTCCTCCGTGGAGACATTCACCAGCAGCAATTGCCTCCAGAAAGTACACATGGACCTGAGATGGTGGATTCCAGTGGGGACAAATTAATAATCTGTGAGGAGGGGGATGTACACAGTGAAAGGGGTGAGGAATCGGAGGATGATGATGAGGTGGACATCTTGCCTCTGTAGAGCCAGTTTGTGCAAGGAGAGATTGATTGCTTCTTTTTTTGGTGGGGGCCCAAACCAACCAGTCATTTCAGTCACAGTCGTGTGGCAGACCCTCTCGCTGAAATGATGGGTTCGTTAAAGTGTGCATGTCCTGTTTATACAACATAAGGGTGGGTGGGAGGGCCCAAGGACAATTCCATCTTGCACCTCTTTTTTCTTTCATTTTTCTTTGCATCATGTGCTGTTTGGGGACAATTTTTTTGAAGTGCCATCCTGCCTGACACTGCAGTGCCGCTCCTAGATGGGCCAGGTGTTTGTGTCGACCACTTGTGTCGCTTAGCTTAGTCACACAGCGACCTTGGTGCGCCTCTTTTTTTCTTTGCATCATGTGCTGTTTGGGGACAATTTTTTTGAAGTGCCATCCTGCCTGACACTGCAGTGCCACTCCTAGATGGGCCAGGTGTTTGTGTCAGCCACTTGTGTCGCTTAGCTTAGTCACACAGCGACCTTGGTGCGCCTCTTTTTTTCTTTGCATCGTGTGCTGTTTGGGGACTATTTTTTTGAAGTGCCATCCTGCCTGACACTGCAGTGCCACTCCTAGATGGGCCAGGTGTTTGTGTCGGCCACTTGTGTCGCTTAGCTTAGTCACACAGCGACCTTGGTGCGCCTCTTTTTTTCTTTGCATCATGTGCTGTTTGGGGACTATTTTTTTGAAGTGCCATCCTGCCTGACACTGCAGTGCCACTCCTAGATGGGCCAGGTGTTTGTGTCAGCCACTTGTGTCGCTTAGCTTAGTCACACAGCGACCTTGGTGCGCCTCTTTTTTTCTTTGCATCATGTGCTGTTTGGGGACTATTTTTTTGAAGTGCCATCCTGCCTGACACTGCAGTGCCACTCCTAGATGGGCCAGGTGTTTGTGTCGGCCACTTGTGTCGCTTAGCTTAGCCATCCAGCGACCTCGGTGCAAATTTTAGGACTAAAAATAATATTGTGAGATGTGAGGTGTTCAGAATAGACTGGAAATGAGTGGAAATTATGGTTATTGAGGTTAATAATACTATGGGATCAAAATGACCCCCAAATTCTATGATTTAAGCTGTTTTTTAGGGTTTTTTGTAAAAAAACACCCGAATCCAAAACACACCCGAATCAGACAAAAAAATTTCGGTGAGGTTTTGCCAAAACGCGTCCGAATCCAAAACACGGCCGCGGAACCGAATCCAAAACCAAAACACAAAACCCGAAAAATGTCCGGTGCACATCACTAGTTTTTATACCCCTCTGTGGATTAAAAACTCTCATATTGCCTTGATAAAGACCCAAGGAATAGGGTCAAAACACGTTGGTGGTTATTGGATCTTCACAGTGCCTATGGACTGTTTGAGCTGACTCTTTGCCGGAGTGAGAAGTTCCCAGACCTCCTACCCGGGAGGAAAACTGGTGATATTTGAAATCTTGTTTTGAACTGACTTAGGCCGGTTCACACTACCTCTGGTAATTTTTCTGCACTTCAGTACCCACAGAGCATTGGGAGCATAATATTTTATTCCTGTCTATGCGGTCTATTTACTAAGCCTTGGATGGAGATAAAATCGCTGGAGATAGAGGGGTAGATTTATTAAAGTTCTTTAGGGGTTAAAGCGCTATCTGCACACGTTATGTGCCGCAGATAGCGCATCCCCTGATGTAGTATCCCGGCAATGCGGTATAGAAGGCTGGGGCGCTATGCGCCCGCTGCCTTATCGGCGCCTCTATCTGTTAGATAGAACACCGATAAGCTTGCTAACTTATGAACGTTCGGTGTGCCCGAACGTTAGTCACTCCTACCCTGTTCCTCTTCGCCTCCCAGATCCAGCGCTGTGGGTGTACAAGCAGTTCCTCCCCCTACACACACGACAAGCTCCGGCATCCACAGAATGAAAGTGCGCATGCGCCAGCTTAACTCCCGAAAGGCACGCTGGGAGTTACTGGACGGCGCAGGCGTGGAAGTAGATACTGCAGCCGAAGCGGATGCATGTTATGGGAAGACACGTATCACCAGAAGGGTGAGATAACGTGCTCCCATAACGAACAAGGCAGGGTTAGTAAATTCACTGGAAAAGAGGTCACGCTTCACCACGATAATGCGGTGAAGCGGGACCCTGCTTATAAAGAACCTTATGTGCATTTTAATAAATCTACCCCAGAGTACCAGCCAATTGGCTCCTAACTGTCATTTTTCAAACACAGGGGCAGATGTATTAACCTGGAGAAGGCATAAGGAAGTGATAAACCAGTGATATGTGCAAGGTGATAAAGGCACCAGCCAATCAGCTCCAATATGTAAATTAACAGTTAGGATCTGATTGGCTGCTGCCTTTATCACCTTGCACATATCACTGGTTTATCACTTCCTTATGCCTTCTTCAGGTTAATACATCTGCCCCACAGTCTGTAACATGGCAGTAAGGACCGATTAGCTGGTACTTTATCTCCAGCGATTTTATCTCCATCCAAGGCTTAGTAAATAGACCCCTAAGTGTATTATGTGTTATTAAATGGATGTTCCTACACATGATCTGTTTTTTGCTCATTTCCTCATGTGCTGATTTATGTAAATTGGTGAGATACCATCTGAGGAGGAGACAGCAATAAAGGACGTATTGTATAATATCTTTATTATCACGATATTTTGGTGATAGGCGCTCAGTGTTATATATACACCTACCTTGCACTTTTTTTTTAATCACTATTGGGGTGTTTGTGAAGAGACACCCATTTGGTGTATTGATTCCATAGAGCTACCTAAATGTTTCTGCACAGTTTTTGGAGTATCCAACAATTATTCTTGCACTCAATATCTTCTAATCAGTCTTAATGAACATTAGTAACCAATGAGGGCACCATGTTTTATGGATCAGACTACTTCCCAAAAGCTGGCAAATAAATGGAGTTCCCAAGAAGGCAGTGGCATTTCTCCATATTTACTAAGGTGCGGGTTTATAGAAGTGGAGATGTTGCCTATAGCAATCAATCAGATTCTAGCTATTATCTTCTAGAACGTGCTAGAGCTAGATTAATGAGAAGTCCAATCTGATTGGTTGCTATGAGCTACATCTTCACTTCATCTTAGTAAATGCATTAGTGAACTTGTAATAGAGCTACCAGTGCAAATTACTTAAAAAAAACTTACACTTTGCTGTAATATGTAATTTTCTTCTTGTTAATTCTGTTGTTGTCTATCAAAATGGGGGGGAGATGTACTAAGCCCTGCAGAGTGATAAAGTGGAGAGAGATAAAGTACCAACCAATCAACTCCTAACTGTCATGTTACAGACTGTGGGGTCTATTTACTAAGCCTTGGATGGAATAAAGTCGCTGGAGATAAAGTACCAGCCAACCGGCTCCTAGCTGTAATCTTTCAAACCCAGCCTATGGCATAGCAGTTAGGAGCAGATTGGCTGGTACTTTATCTCCAGCAACTTTATCTCCATCCGAGGCTTAGTAAATAGACCCCAGAGTTTGAAAAATGACAGGAGCTGATTAGATGGTACTTTATATCTCTATATTGTATCCCTCTCCAAGGCTTAAAGGGGGTACTCACGGAGCGATCACTGCTTAAAATCTAAGCAATCTGACTAGATTGCTTAGATTTTAAGCATGATCGCTCCGTGTGTACCCCCTACAGCGATAGCGATGCGCAGCCCCACGCATCGCTATCGCTGGTGCTAGACTGACCTGCATGCAGGCCAATCTAGCGGGTCGCTCACTTCACCCGCTGGGTGAACTGAGCGGCCCCCCCGTCTCCCCCCGCACGCTCAGCACACATCGAGCTGTGCTGAGCGGCGGGAGAGATGTGTGCTGAGCGGTTCGCTCAGCACACATCTCTCTCACATCGGCCAGTGAGTACTGGCCTTTAGTACAGTACATCTGCCCCAATACGAGTAGACAGGGCATAATTAGGGTCTCTGTCTTATTCCGTACAAATGGCTTAGTCAACATATTTCTGACAAGACAGAGCTTTTAATCTCATCACCACTTAGTTTCAGTACATGGTAATGAGAGCAGAAGAGACCTCACAGACACAGAAGAAAACGCATGTTAGATCACTAAAGCAAAAGATTGTGTTGAATCATATGTTGCTAATAGAAATTGCATGGAACTCGGTGTAGTTAGTGATCTTTACAAGCATGATAGTATTGCACTCTGGGTCATGTTGTTTCGTGAAAAAAATTACATTTTCTTTAAATAAAAGGCTTGGTTGAACTCAGCAAATACTGTAATTCTTAGCAGGAATTAAGTTGTACAATGATAACTTTGTACAATGATAAGTTGTAATGAAAGCTGTTTTTTTTTTTATTACAGTTATTTTCATGAAGAATAATAATAATAAATATTTTTGTATATACACAGTAGATCAGTGTGTCTGTTTTTGACAAGCACATCTGTACAATATGTATTTGCTTGGGTAAAACTGTTGCCATTCCCTTTATTCTATAATGTAGGTATCCAGCCAACTCCCGTACTAGTTTTATTTTTACAGACTTAATTGACAAACTTACTGTCACCATTCCTTCCTGGTGATTATGACAAAAATGACTGCGAATGAAACGAAACTTAATTTTTGTAAGATCCGGTGGTAAATGCTATGGGATCTATTTACTAATATATGGAATAAATTGTAAAATGTACATTGAATCACTGTATTCCATACAGACACTGTTGTTGGTATGGAGTAGACTGATTAAAGAAAGTTGCACCTGAATCAATGTTATTAAACACTCCATGTGGTGGCACTAAAAGTTAAATACCGGTATTGTACAAAATTGCAAGTGCCAGTATAAAGTTATCTAATAGGGCATTGGGGATCATTCCGAGTTGATCACTCGTTAGCAGTTTTTACCAGCCGTGCAAATGCTATGCCGCCGCCCACTGGGAGTGTATTTTAGCGCTAGCAGAAGTGCAAACGGTTGTATCGCAGAGCGCCTGCAAATATTTTTTGTGTAGTTTCAGAGTAGCTCAAAACCTACTCAGCGCTTGCGATCACTTCAGACTATTAAGTTCCGGATTTGACGTCACACACCCGCCCAGAGTTTGCCCAGCCACGCCTGCGTTTTCCCTGGCACGTCTGCTTTTTTTCCCAAACACTCCCTGAAAACGGCCAGTTGCCACCCAGAAACGCCCACTTTATGTCAATCACTCTGCGGCAACCAGTGCGACTGAAATGCATCGATAGAGCCTGTGCAAAACTGCATTGTTCGTTGTGCCCATACGCCGCATGCGCAGAATTGCCGATTTTTAGCCTGATCGCTGCACTGCGAACAAATGCAGCTAGCGATCAACTCGGAATGACCCACTTTGGGTAATACATGTGTCCAGTATGGCCTATATGTCTAGTACTGCAAGTTTGGACTGTTCTTGTACAAGAAACTCACTAACTTACAACAGGGCTGTATTATCCACAGCAGTGCAAGTATGCGTGTCTGCTCGGGTACGGAGTACCCTTAAGAATTTGGCAGCGGGCACGCAGTACCACCTGATACACACTTTGCCATTACCACAATTATAATGTGCCACAAAGCAACAAGACCATGGTGCTTGGCAGCATGACGGCTCCTCCCACTTTGTCAGGGTTACTGGGAGTGCGACAGTGGCTGTATTTTCCTGTTATAATGGAGGCATAACTATATATTGTTATTAAATGGGGGGCATTATTATATATTTCTGTTATACTGAAGGTATCACTATATATTTCGATTATACTGCAGTCATTAGTATATACTTTTAGTCTTGCCTCCAGATTGCCCACCAAAAAGGGGCTGTAGTGTAGCCACGCCGCTAGTGCCATGTAGCCACTCCACTAGCAGCATGTGGCCACGCCCCCTCAAAACACATGGCCACGCCCATTTTCCGGCACTCAGTACCACTAAGAAAATATTTCTACTTGCACCACTGATTATCCATAAGGCTGACCCAAACGTCAGCTGTAGTACGCTGAATGATTGACATACCAGAAGAGGTCCGAAATGCCTGAAAACCTAGGAGCCCATCCATGGGTTAATGGGTTAATACAGCCCTGCTTACAATTGGTTTATGGAACGTATCATTCTAATTTAGGAGCTGTTTCTCATTAGTACAGTGTGATACCCCACCATCAGGGCTGCCAAGAGAAATCCTTGGCCCCGGTACAACAACTTCCTGGGCCCCCCCTGGAGGGGGTGTGACAACAGCATGCTGGGGGCATGGCCACACCTTTTTTGGGGTGTGTCTAGCACTTGAGCAGTACCCACTCACAGGAGCATGGCAAGCCTCCCAGCCAGGGCAGTAGAGAGCCTGGCTGGGCCCAGGTACTTTTCAGGGGGCATGGCCTAATCACAGGAGATGTAGCCATGCACCCTTAAAAAAAATACAGAAGAAATTGTATTTTAAGCACTTCCCTGGCCACACTGCAGCCCAGCACATACAGTAGCAGCGTGTGCTGGGCTGAGAAGAAAAGCTGCAGCTGCTGCTTCCAGGTAAGCAGGGGGGAGGGGGGGACCTGGGCGCTCACTGGGCCTCTCCATCAGACCTGGGCCCAGGTAATTTGTAACCTCTCCCCCTCCCCCCTCAATCTGCGCCACTGCCCACCATCGCAACATATCACACAGTTATAACCCTGCTTCCTGAGCTGTAGCCACAGAGAAGCCATAGCAGAAAACATAGAAGGTTGCCATGGCAATCCTGACCCAGCCAGCAGGTGTACAGTTAGCTGCTGTGGGACAGTGAGAGAGAGCATGTGTGGAAGTTGGGAATTGAGGATGCTTGAGGCTGAGAATCTATCATGTTAAGTTAGTGCCCAGATGGGCTAGGATTTATTTTAATATTTTGTTTTTGTACTGCACAATAAAACTATCCACAGCTAGATTGCATGAAAACTCTGGACAGGTGTGCTGTTTCCTAGCTGCTGTGTGTTTGAAAGTGCCCATGTACCACAGGAGAGGGCATCCCTATTGTGATCTCCTCACAATTGGTGAAAGCAAATGCAAGTACAGTAACACACTGAAAATTGCAGCAATAGGAAAAGTTTGTTTTAAATTGAAGATGTGAGAGACACCAATATGTTGTTTTGGACATCAACTCATATACAGTACTGTGAAATCCATGGTGGTGGCATCAAAAGATGCCAAATTCTGCTTCAAACCTACACCCAAACATAACATGAAGGGCATTGTTAAGCCCTTGCTGCAGCTCAGCAGGAAACCAATAATATTTAGCAGGAAACCAACAAGATTCGGCAAGAAGTCCAGAGGCAACAGGAAGTGACCATAGAGTAAAACTGCTAGGCCTTAAGAGAGGTGGTACAGCAGCTAGCAGTTCTCTCTCGAGATGTTTCCACTGATGTTCCAACGAACACTCGCTTCATACGAGCCAGTCACTTTCTGCAAAAAATGTTGTTGAAGCTTATCTAACCACTTTTGAAAGAATAGGTGAGCAAGAGAATTGGCCTAAAGATCATTGGGCAAGCCTTGTGGCACCCTTCCTGTCTGGAGAGCCATAAAAAGCCTATTTTGACTTGTGCCTAACTGATGAAAAAAGACTATGATAAATTAAAACAAGAAATCTTAACTCAATTGGGAGTCAAAGTATTTGTTTGTGCCCAACGAGTTTGCCACTGGGAATGCAAAACAGAAAGCCTCCCTGGTCTCAAATGCATGACCTGGTCTATCTTACCACAAAGTGGCTACAGCCAGAGCCTCTAACAGGACCACAGATCATAGAAAGGGTCATTATGGTTGTTAGGAATACCTCTTTTTGGACCCCGGTCCAGAAAAAACCCTCTGTTAAATTATCTGTGTTTTTTTCTACCCCTAGGTGTCCTGCTGTTATGTGACCATGAGATAGATCTAATACCTAGGTGTCCTGCTGTTATGTGACCATGAGACAGATCTAATACCCTGGGAAGTACCAATTGTACTACAATATCTTCCTTTTTCTTAGTCACTTGATACAACTGGTTCAACAACATTTTCTATTTCAGAAGTTGGTATATCATTCTGTGCCCCACTAATTCTCTGGCTCCCCAATCATGGTTGAAAAAGGGAACATTTCAGAATCGGTAGACACTCCCAATATCACTGTATCGATAACATTCTTAAACCGGTCTGGGATATTTACTTTGGAAACAAATCAGCTTTCCCACAGCTACCAGAACTGGGCAAAGTCTTTCCTCAATATCGCATCATACATCAAGCCAGTACAACAAACCCACAGAGGCTACAGCAGAACCACACTGCGTCTCTATGTTCACCTCCATAGTAACATAATACTGAGTATCCTCATGTATGCAAGTCATACCAACAGTTTTCCCCTTACAGTTTAAGGGATTCACCAATTCGGCTTTCATAAGAGTAACCAGACTACCAGACTCTAACAGAGCCTCAACCCGGTTGCCTTCTATAGTGACTATATACATTTGCTTATTTGTTTCAGCCTGTTGGTTTGCAGTGCATGCTAGCTAAGCAAAGAAAGGCACTCTGGGATTTGACATAAGCAGTATCTCATTGCATAGGTTCAGAGGTAAGTGAACAATTAGTAGCAATATGGCCCAAACCACCACATCAAAAACATTGGATCGTATTGTTATCAAGTGTTTTACAGGGTATGAACCTTCCTGACACTGCTGAACTACTTCCAGATTTCAAACCCACAGTCTACAGTTCATTCCGCCACCAAGCACCCTTTCTAATGGTCATTGGAGATCGGCATTGTAGGACTAGGGCCCAGTGAGGTGCACTTAGTAGTTCCTCAGTTGCCACATACCTCTCCACCATTTCAAAAAATTGATCTGCTGTTTTAGGGTCTGTGTGGTTCACCCACTTGATCAGAATTGTAGTAGGGACCATAGATATCGATCCATAACAACCCTTTCTACTATCTGTGGTCCTGTTAGAGACTCTGGCTGTAGCCACTTTGTGTTAAGATGAATGAGGTCATACATTTGAGTGTCGGGAGGCTTTCTGGTTGCGAATATGTTGGACACGAGCAAATACTGTGACTCCCAGATGAGCTAAGATTCTTGTTTTAATTTATTTCCCCAGGTAGTGAGACACTGAGCCAAGCCCTGACACAGCTTTTATCAGCTTCTTACAGGTGCAGGCACTAATTAGCTGTCTCTCAGGCTGAAGGCCTAAAGGCCCACAATGGGCCTTGTGGATGGAGCATTCTCTTCTCTCTCACATCCACATCCCAGGAACCCTTATCTGGCCTTTATGAAAGTGCAACAGCTCTCAGCAGAACAACCACAAACATCTTCCCAGGGTTTTAAAAACACACAGGCCAAACACATGGGACAAACATATCAGTTTTTGAAGGAACTCGGCATGGAGGTTGTTCCAAACATCTTGGAGAACTAACCACAAATCTTCTGTGAATGTAGGTTTGCTCAGATACTTCTGTCTCTTCATGTAATCCCAGACAGACTTGATGATGTTGAGATCAGGGCTCTGTGGGGACCATATAATCACTTCCAGGACTCCTTGTTCTTTATGCTGAAGATAATTCTTAAAGACATTGGCTGTATATTTGGGTTTGTTGTTCTGCTGCAGAATAAATTTAGAGCCAATCAAATGCCTCCCTGATTATATTGTATGATGGATAAGTACCTGCCTGTGGGTCTAATTCAGACCTGATTGTAGCAGAAAATTTATTAGCAGATGGGCAAAACCATGTGCACGGCAGGGGAGGCAGATATAACATGTGCAGAGAGAGTAATGGTGCCCATACACTTGTGCGATGCCCCGCGACGCGACATCGCGGGGCATCACACCGGCATTTCAGGTGCGATGAAATCGCACCTGAACTGCCAAAGTGATTACCATGCGATCATGCGATAGATCGCATGGTAATCACGTGATGGGCACGTCACCGCCGAGTGGGAGCGGCCTCTGGCCGCTCCTGGCGGGTGCCCATCGCACATCGCAGTGCGATATATAGCATGTGTTTTTACAAACACATGCGATCGCACTGCGATTCGATAAATATTAAGTGCAGCACATAATATCTTGAGATGCGAGATTCGACCGGCGTGCCCGCGCATCGCGTCGAAAGGTACCTAAAATGTGCATACAATCCCCCGATTTCTCTCACAGATCCAGTCGAAATCGAAGGCTAGTACCGATAATCTCACAAGTGTATGGGCACCATTAGATTTGGGTGGGTTATTTTGTTTCTGTGCATGGTAAATACTGGCTGCTTTATTTTTACACTGCAATTTAGACTTCGGGGGTAATTCCAAGTTGATCGCAGCAGGACATTTTTTAGCAGTTGGGCAAAACCATGTGCACTGCAGGTGAGGCAGATATAATATGTGCAGAGAGAGTTAGATTTGGGTGTGGTGTGTTCAATCTCCAATCTAAATTGCAGTGTAAAAATAAAGCAGCCAGTATTTACCCTGCACAAAAACAAAATAAACCACCCAAATCTAACTCTCTCTGCAAATGTTATATCTGGCCCCCCCTGCAGTGCACATGGTTTTGCCCAACTGCTAAAAAATGTCCTGCTGCGATCAACTTGGAATTACCCCCTTCAGTTTTAACACACCCCACCCAAATCTAACTCTCTCTGCACATGATATATATGCCCCACCCGCCCTGCAGTGCACATGGGGGGTAATTAAGACCTGATCGCTAGCTAGTGTTTTTTTGCAGTCCAGTGTTCGCATAGTCACCGCCCACAGGGGGAGTGTATTTCAACTGTGCAAGTGTGCGATCGCGTGTGCAGCCGAGTGGTACAAAAAACTTTGTGCAGTTTCTGAGTTGCCCAGCACTTACTCAGCCGCTGCAATCACTTCAGCCTGTCCCGGGCCGGAATTGACGTCAGACACCCGCCCTGCAAACGCGCCAGGCAAGTAGGGGGCGCCGCCTGGGAGTGCCATCCACATCCAGGGGGTAGAATCCAGTAGTACTGTCAGACTTGGTGACTGTCTGTTAGTGCCAGCGCCAGTGTCAGGCGGCAGCGCACCGCACCTCACTTGTAATCAGACTCAACATAAACTACAGCTCCCAGCATCCCCTGTTGCCGTGAGCTCTGGGAGCTGTCGTTTATTTTGAGTCTGATTGATCACTAGTGCAGTGCTGTGCCGCTGGAAACCGGCGCCGGCAGTAACAGACAGTCACAAGGTACAATCCGGATTAAGTGAGGGGAGGGGTGGCACAAGACTGCACTGCACGGCATTGCCCTTCGAGAAGTGGACGGAATGGAAACAGGGGGGCGGGGCTACACGGCACTCAGTCAGTGCCAGGCAACCCAGCAGCATGGAGGAGAGGGGTAGAGGACAAGGAGCTACTAAAGTACATGCATTGAGTGTACCCTGTCTGTGAAGTGAGGGGGGTAAACACTATATAGTCTGTCTGTATGTGTGTCTGCTTTATGTATGTGACTATATGTGTATGTGTGTGTGTGTGTGTGTGTGTGTGTGTGTGTGTATAAGCATGTACTGTATTTATGTGTGTATTAGTGTGTGACTATGTATGTATGTATGTATGTGACTGTATATATGTGTGCATGTGTGTAACTATTTGTATATATTGCATGTGTGACTGTACTGTATATCATATGTACTGTATGTGTTTTGTGTGTAACAGTATGTATGTAAGTGTATATGTGTGTGCCTATGGGCGGGATCAGATGTACTAATGGCAGTGGGGGTTATTTGGTAAGGATTGCAGATTCTGGTAAAAAGCAGAATCTGCAATCCTTTCTATGGCATACTGGGGGATGCTCATCAATCGCAGGGCAAGGCCGTCCAGCATGCTGAATGGCCTGCTCAGCGACTGCGACCACAATTTAATTTTGGTCGCAGCAACTGTGGACGACCCCCTACAGCTAGGCTGCATATGCAGGTGGTCTGCCGCCATTTTTCACATAGAGGTGGCTGCGTGTGATGTCACTCAGCCGCCACGAAAATGCAGAAGGCCTGACCCCATTTTTCCCACGCCGCCTCCGCAATGGTCCATCACCGCCCCCCACCCTCCGCCTCCTCCTGTCAATCAGGCAGCGGTGTTTACAGCCAATGTGATCCAATCGACGGAGCGCTGAGAACAGCGATATTGCAGTCGCATCCTCGAATGTGGTTTGACCGCATTCCAGTTATAAAAATAGAAATATATTTACTAGCACTGGTCCACATTTCTTTTTTCTATTTGCATTTCCCATATGCCTTCTATAGACAGTGTTTCCTATAGGGGTACTACTGTGTGGCGTAACGTGAATAAGAGACACTACTTTGCGGAGTAATGTGACACTGTGTGGCGTAACGTGAATAAGAGACACTACTGTGCGGTGTAATGTGATACTGTGTGGCATAACGTGAATAAGAGACACTACTTTGCGGTGTAATGTGATACTGTGTGGCATAACGTGAATAAGAGACACTACTGTGCGGTGTAATGTGATACTGCGTGGCATAACGTGAATAAGAGACACTACTGTGCGGTGTAATGTGATACTGTGTGGCATAATGTGAATAAGAGACACTACTGTACGGTGTAATGTGACACTGTGTGGTATAACGTGAATAAGAGACACTACTGTGCGGTGTAATGTGATACTGTGTGGCATAACGTGAATAAGAGACACTACTTTGCGGTGTAATGTGACACTGTCTGGCATAACGTGAATAAGAGACACTACTGTGCGGTGTAATGTGATACTGTGTGGCATAACGTGAATAAGAGACACTACTTTGCGGTGTAATGTGACACTGTGTGGTATAACGTGAATAAGAGACACTACTGTGCGGTGTAATGTGATACTGTGTGGCATAATTTGAATTGGAAGTACTATTGTGTGGCCACGCCCCTTCCCCACAAGGCCACACTCTTTTTTGATACATCCTCCTTATTTCAAATATGTGTATGTGTGTGTGTGGGGGGGCACCAGCCCTTACTGTGCCAGGGGCGCTCAGACCCCTAGATACACCCCTGGCTCCCACATTACTAAGCGACGTGCATCTAAGCTGTAATAGCAGCTATGTTATACTAGAAGCCTGAATTGTAATGGTGTCATTGGTGACGAGCTATAGCTATACAGTACATAAACAAGGTGAAAATAAGTTGCTTCATGGGCCCTCCGGGATAAGGGTCCCTGAAGCTTATTCTTCATTAGTTTCACAGTAGCTCCGCCCCTGTGTGTGTGCGTATATATATATATATATACACACACACACACACAGTATATATATATATATATATATATATATATATATATAGTAACAAAGTATTTATGGCCACTTGAACCATGAGGTTCATATACTGTATATATGTGTAAATCTGGCTCTGATACTAGCCAGGGCCTCCCCAGCAATTGACCTGACCGCACATCAATATTGCAAGCACAACTTTTGAGTAAACTCCCTACAATGCTTTATGCAGCTCTCCCAACGTTGTGCTAAAATTGAGGACTGTTTAATTGTTAGATCAGTGAAAGTGTCAGCACTAATTGCTGATTTGTCACAACTGCATGAAATGCATTGATAGTATTTTGTAAACACATTCAGTAACCACATTACATATTCGTTTTTTTTTTTAGAACTTTACAGGAGTATCAAAACTTATAGGTCTATTTATGCATTTTATCTGTCATCTTGTAGATTACCTAAAGCGCCCTTAGGTAACAAAGCTGAATTATTTATGTGGTGGTCACCTTCATTGCTACAAGGCTAGAGTTTGGCAATAGAGGCAAAATCTGCAAATGTAAAACTAGTAGAAGTGAATCTTTATGTTTCTACAATATGAGGTTTTAACACCTTTTAGCATTTATGAAAGACGCCTAGAAAAGTAATCTCAAGAATATTAAATAGACTTTGTTATACAGAGAAGCCATGTTTAAACAAAGGGTGTGAGCTTTCATGAAGAACAAGAATTGTTCCATTTATTAAACATGAAAGTGAGTCATAGAGGAATCATTTCCAAGTGTTGGAGGAGCACCTGTGGCCCTTTCCTTTATTTTACAATGGAATCTCATTCATGTTCATTGTGTAAATGTGATAACCAACTAAACAAATCACACACAGTTTAAAACACACAGTTAACTACCTAAATAAAGGAAACTGAGGAACACAAAAAAGAGGTTGCTACAAAGATATAGTTCCTGAATTATTTACCTGAGTTTTTGATTCAACTCTGCATATAGGAGATGGGGTGAACCAATACTCATAAGAATGAACCAGTCCTTTCAGTTGCAACTAATGATATCCCTTTGGTATATGTTACATATACGTAGCCACCACATTGGACATAGATTATGTGCAGCGGCGGCTCCTACATTAGTGGAGGAGGAGGGCTGTCGCTGACGATGCTGCCGGGTCTCCACCGCCTTGTTGTCCCCGCCTCCTGGGTCCCGACTCCTGGCTCCAGTACTACAGTATGAACAGTTCACAGACACCGGGTCCCAGCGCATACGCAATAGTGGCAACAGTACTGCGCATCGCTTCACATATTGTTCAGATTGTAATATACAGTGCATCCGGAAAGTATTCACAGGGCTTCACTTTTTCCACATTTTGTTATGTTACAGCCTTATTTCAAAATGGAATCAATTCATTTTTTCCCTCAGAATTGTACGCACAATACCCCATAATGACAACGTGAAAAAAGTTTGAGATTTTTGCAAATTTATTAAAAATAAAAAACTAATAAATCACATGTACATAAGTATTCACAGTCTTTGCTCAATACTTTGTTGATGCACTTTCGGCAGCAATTACAGCCTCAAGTCTTTTTGAATATGATGCCACAAGCTTGGCACACCTATCTTTAGGCAGTTTTGCCCATTCCTCTTTGCAGCACCTCTCAAGCTCCATCAGTTTGGACGGGAAGAATCTGTGCACAGCCATTTTCAGATCTCTCCACAGATGTTCAATCGGATTCAAGTCTGGGCTCTGGCTGGACCACTCAAGGATATTCACAAAGTTGTCCTGAAGCCACTCCTTTGATATCTTGACTGTGTGCTTAGGGTCGTTGTCCTGCTGAAAGATGAACTGTCGCCCCAGTCTGAGGTCAAGAGCACTCTGGAGCAGGTTTTCATCCAGGATGTCTCTGTACATTGCTGCATTCATCTTTCCCTCTATCCTGACTAGTCTCCCAGTTGCTACAGCTGAAAAACATCCTCACAGCATGATGCTACCACCACCATGCTTTACTGAACGGTGCCTGGTTTCCTCCAAACATGATGCCTGGCATTCACGCCAAAGAGTTCAATCTTTGTCTCATCAGACCAGAGAATTTTGTTTCTCATGGTCTGAGAGTCCTTCATGTACATTTTGGCAAACTCCAGGCGGACTGCCATGTGCTTTTTACTAAAGCGTGACTTCCATCTAGCCACTCTACCATACAGGTCTGATTGGTGGATTGCTGCAGAGATGGTTGCCCTTCTGGAAGGTTCTCCTCACTCCACAGAGGAATGATGTAGCTCTGACAGAGTGACCATCGGGTTCTTGGTCACCTCCCTGTCTAGGGCCCTTCTCCACGATCGCTCAGTTTAGACAGCCGGCCAGCTCTAGGCAGAGTCCTGGTAGCTCCGAACTTCTTCCATTTACGGATGATGGAGGCCACTGTGCTCATTGGGACCTTCAAAGCTGCAGATATTTCTCTTCCCCAGGTTTGTGCCTCGAGACAATCCTGTCTTGGAGGTCTACAGACAATTCCTTTGACTTCATGCTTGGTTTGTGCTCAGACATGCACTATCAAGTGTGGGACCTTATAAAGACAGGTGCGTGCCTTTCCAAATCATGTCGAATCAACTGAATTTACCACAGGTGGATTCCAATTAAGCTTTAGGATCATCTCAAGGATGATCAGTGGAAACTGGATGCACCTGAGCTCAATTTTGATCTGTATGGCAAAGGCTGTGAATACTTATGTACATGTGATTTCTTAGTTTTTTATTTTTAATAAATCTGCAAAAATCTAAAAAAAAATGTTTTTCACGTTGTCATAATGGGGTATTGTGTGTAGAATTTGGAGGGAAAAAAATAAGTTATTCCATTTTGGAATAAGGCTGTAACATAACAAAATGTGTAAAAAGTGAGCTGTGAATACTTTTCTGGATGCACTGTATATGATAATGATAATATAATGACAATCTCTTAGGAAGAAAACAGATAATTGCACAACAAAAAGGACTGATGCACTAATCACAATTACACATTACATTTCTTTTTTGTCCTTTGAAAACTGTTTTGTAAGTCACATACAGAAATCCATTAAACCTGTAAAAATCTGACTGTTAAGGCCAATTTCTAGATTCTGTTTTATGCCTTTTTTTTTTACTCCGTTTCATCAATAATTTTAATACTCATGCAACCATTCACAGCTGTTCTCACTTTCTTTATCAGTAGTCTTTTAATCAATGTACATAGGGTCTGATTCTGAGGAGAGAGTAAAGCAATACAATTTGAAGCAACTGTGAACCTGAACAAACCATGTTGCAACGCAAGGGGTGCAAATACATTTCTTTTATCTCATTTTTTTGCATGCAGGATAAATACTGACTACTTTTGTATGTAATACTGGACAGCTTTATTTTTACACTGCAATTTAGATTTCAGTTTGGACACACCCCTCTCACATGTAAATCTCTATGCATATGTTGTATCACCTTACCTGTAGTCAGTGGCGTCACAAGGCGGGTGCGGGGGGTGCGGCCCGCACCCGGGTGTGACGCCTGGAGGAGGGTGACACCAAATGTCAGCTCCTCCGCACTGACAGGAACCAGGTGCTGCAGTGAGAAAGTCTCCTACAGCACCCGGCTCCTGTCACAGAAGAGGAGCCGACAGCGGACGGAGACTGGCTCTGGGGGAAGCCCAGCATCTCCGGAGATGCTGGGCACGCCCCCAGAGTGACGATTTCGGGATCCCCGCGAATCCACGCCCCCTAAGTACAAGGCCACGCCCCCTTTCTTGTCGCGATCGCGGCAGGAGATCAGGGGCGCGCACCGGGTGTCACCACACCCGGTGACGCCTCTGCCTGTAGTCCAACATAGTTTCCAGGGTGTATAGTTACTTGCTCTTTTTTGCTTTACTCACAACTCAGAATCAGACTTATAATTTCAGCTTGATCTGTGTGTGAAATATTGCTACATAATCTCTGTTATACATATCTGAGAAAAGCAGAATTTGATTAACATTATGAAGAAGTACATTAACAAAACATATATCAATGAAGTATAAAATATTTGTGTCCCCAGAGCATTTAATCAACCAACCAACAAACAACCAACAAACATTTTTGTTCATCATGATTTGGTTTTCTTATATTTTCAGCATGATCAGAAATCTTTTGTGAGTTATCAGGAATGGTCACCACATTTAAGCCAGGTATACACTGGGTGACCTCCCCTAGTTAGCAATCAGGGGTGGTCTTCAGTATACCGCCGGCCAGGATCCCAATGACCAGCATACTGACACCGGGATCCCGACAGCCAGAGTGCTGACCGCCGGCATGCCGACACATATTCTCCCTCTTGGGGGTCCACGACCCCCCTAGAGGGAAAACAAACAGCATGACACGCGTAGCGCGCCACCGCGACCGCAGCAAGCCCGCAAGGGGCTCATTAGCGCTCGCCCAGCTGTCGGTATGCTGGCGGTCAGGATCCTGGCCACCGGACACTCATACTACACCCAGCAATCAGCGCTATAGCACTGATTGTTAATTAGGTGAGATCGCCATTGCATACACACTGAACGATATTGATGTACAATATTGTTCAGTGACGTCATCCCCCGCACTCGCCGAATATGATCTTGCAAAACAGATCGTTATTGTTCATTTCTCTAACGTCCTAGTGGATGCTGGGGACTCCGTAAGGACCATGGGGAATAGACGGGCTCCGCAGGAGACTGGGCACTCTAAGAAAGATTTAGTACTACTGGTGTGCACTGGCTCCTCCCTCTATACCCCTCCTCCAGACCTCAGTTAGAATCTGTGCCCGGCCAGAGCTGGGTGCTTTTAGTGGGCTCTCCTGAGCTTGCTAATAAGAAAATATTTTAGTTAGGTTTTTTTAATTTCAGAGAGCTTCTGCTGGCAACAGACTCTCTGCTACGAGGGACTGAGGGGAGAGAAGCAAACCTACTAACTGCGGCTAGGTTGCGCTTCTTAGGCTACTGGACACCATTAGCTCCAGAGGGTTCGAACACAGGATCTTAACCTTGGTCGTCCGTTCCCGGAGCCGCGCCGCCGCCCCCCTCGCAGAGCCAGAAGACAGAAGCCGGCAGAAGCAAAAGACATCGAAATCGGCGGCAGAAGACTCCTGTCTTCACATGAGGTAGCGCACAGCACTGCAGCTGTGCGTCATTGCTCCCACACTAACCCACACACTCCGGTCACTGTAGGGTGCAGGGCGCAGGGGGGGGGGCGCCCTGGGCAGCAATTAAGTACCTCCTGGCAAAAGCAGCATATATACAGTTGGACACTGTTATATGCATGAGCCCCCGCCATTAATTTTACACAAAATCGCGGGAGAAGCCCACCGCTGAGGGGGCGGGGCCTTCTTCCTCAGCACTCACCAGCGCCGTTTTCTCTCCACAGCTCCGCTGAGAGGAAGCTCCCCAGGCTCTCCCCTGCACGATAGAGAGGGTGTAAAAGAGAGGGGGGGCACATAAATTTGGCGTAAAAACAATATATACAGCAGCTACTGGGTTAACACTAAGTTACTGTGTGATTCCTGGGTCATATAGCGCTGGGGTGTGTGCTGGCATACTCTCTCTCTGTCTCTCCAAAGGGCCTTGTGGGGGAATTGTCTTCAAATAGAGCATCCCCTGTGTGTGTGTCGACATGTCTGAGGTAAAAGGCTCCCCTAAGGAGGAGATAGAGCAAATATGTGTGTGAGAGGGTGTCTCCGTCGACAACGCCGACACCTGTTTGGATATGTGTAAGTGCTGAGGTGAATTTATTGCACAAAAGATTAGAGAACAGACAGGAAATCTACCCATGTCTGTCCCTGTGTCACAGAGACCTTGAGAGTCTCACAATGCTCACTATCCAAAATAATAAACACTGATATCGACACGGAGTTTGACTCCAGTGTCGACTACGATAATGCAAAGTTACAGCCAAGATGGCTGAAAGTTATTCAATATAGGATTATTGTAATAAAAGATGATTTGCATATCACTGATGACTCATTTGTCCCTGACACAAGGGTACACATGTTAAGGGGAAGAAAGCTGAGGTAAATTTCCCTCCTCTCATGAGGAAAAAGAGCGGGAATCTCCAGACAAGAGACTGCAGCTTCCCACAAAAAATTCTCAGGCAGTATCCTTTCCCCACTAGGGCCAGGATGTGATGGGAATCTTCCCCTAGGGTGTCCTGTTTGCACAGAAGGTAGCACTAGCTATTCTCAGGGATCCTGCAGATAGCGTGCACATTCTAGTATACTACTCAGACCGGCGATTGTGTCGGCATGGGTTTATAGCGCTGTGGCAGCATGGACAGGTACCTTATCAGCAGAGATTGAGACCCTAGTATGCATATAAATATTTTAAGATGCTGTCTTAAGTGATAGATATATAATTATAAAGCATGCCCAAAGGGACATGAGTATACTGGGTCCTAGAGACAAGAGCTATGTCGATTTCTGCTTGACGTATCCTGTAGAATATGCAATGGACAGATGATGCCGACTTAAGAGGCATGTGGAAGGCTGAGGATTGTGTGGAGAAGGGTTCTCTGACCTGGTCTACACAGCTATAGCTGGTAATTCTGATATTTTGCCTTATATTCCTGCACAGCCTTGGAAAGCACGACATTATCAAATGCAGCCTTTCGAATAAAGAAACAAGAAAGTCCGAGGTGCGTCCTTTCTTGCCAGAGGCGGGGGCACAGGAAAGAAGCTGCACAACACAGCTAGTTCCCAGGAACAGAAGTCCTCCCCGGCCTCTACAAAAATCCACTGCAAGGCGGAGCTAGGCCCGGTGGGGGCACGCCTTCGTCAGTTCAGCCACAAGTGGGTTCACTCCCTGTTAGATCCCTGGGCAATAGATATTGTGTCTCAGGGATACAAGCTGGACTTTGAGAAGATGCCCCCTCACCGACGGCCCTGCCGGCTTCCCCCCACGAGAGGGAAACAGTGTTAACTGCAATTCATAAATTGTATCTTCAACAGGTGGTGGTCAAGGTTCAGGGGTTATTATTCGACCATGTTGTAGTCCCGAAACCAGACGGTTCGGTCGGACCCATATTGAATTTAAAATCCCTGAACATATACCTGAAAGGGTTCAAGTTCAAGATGGAATCGCTAAGAGCGGTTATTGCAAGCCTGAAAGGGGGAGATTTTATGGTGACTCGGGACATAAAGGATGCATACCTTCATGTCCCCATTTATCCACCTCATCAGGCGTACGGGATGGTCATTACCAATTCCAGACGTTGCCGTTTGGTCTCTCCACGGCCTTGAGAATATTCACCGAGGTAATGGCGGAAATGATGGTGCTCCTGCGGAAGCAAGGTGTCACTATTATCACGTACTTGGACGATCTCCTCATAAAAGCGAGATCAAGAGAGCAGTTGCTGAACAGCGTATCACTTTCTCTGGAAGTGAAACGGCAACACGGCTGGATTCTATATATTCCAAAGTCGCAGTTGGTTCTTACAGCTCATCTGCCTCTCCTAGGCATGAACCTAGACACAGACCAGAAAAGGGTTTATCTCCCGATAGAGAGAGCTGACACTGGTCAGGAATCTATTAAAACCAAAACAGGAGTCAGTGCATCACTGCACTCGAGTCCTGGGAAGGAGGCTGGCATCATTCGAGGCCATTCCCTTCGGCAGGTTCCATAGGAGGACCTTCCAATGGGACTTACTGGACAAGTGGTCCGGATCACATCTTCGGATGCATCGGTTAATCACCCTATCCCCCAGAGCCAGGGTGTCTCTCCTGTGGTGACTGCAGAGTGCTCACCTTCTCGAAGGTCGCAGATTCGGCATTCAGGACTGGGTCCTGGTGACCATGGATGCAAGCCTCCGAGGGTGGGGGGCAGTCACACAGGGAAGAAATTTCCAAGGGCTGTGGTCAAGGCAGGAGACTTGCCTTCACATCAATATCCTGGAACTAAGGGCCATATACAACGCCCTAAGTCAAGCGGAGACCCTGCTTCGCGACCAACCGGTTCTGATCCAGTCAGACCGCAGTGGCTCATGTAAACCGCCAAGGCGGCACAAGGAGCAGGGTGGCGATGGTAGAAGCCACCAGAATTCTTCGCTGTGCGGAGAATCACGTAAGCGCACTGTCAGCAGTGTTCATTCCGGGAGTGGACAACTGGGAAGCAGACTTCCTCAGCAGACACGACCTCCACCCGGGAGAGTGGGGACTTCATCAGGAAGTCTTCACGCAGATTGCAAATCGATGGGAACTGCCACAGGTGGACATGATGGCGTCCCGCCTCAACAAAAAGCTAAAAAGGTATTGCGCCAGGTCAAGGGACCCTCAGACGATAGCTGTGGACGCACTAGTGACACCGTGGGTGTTCCAGTCGGTCTATGTGTTTCCTCCTCTTCCTCTCATGCTGAGAATTGTAAGAAAAAGAGGAGTGAGAACAATACTCATTGTTCCGGATTGGCCAAGAAGGACTTGGTACCCGGAACTGCAAGAAATGCTCACAGAGGACTTATGGCCTCTGCCTCTCAGACAGGACCTGTGCAACAAGGGCCCTGTCTGTTTCAAGACTTACCACGGCTGCGTTTGACGGCATGGCGGTTGAACGCCGGATCCTAGCGGAAAAAGGCATTCCGGATGAAGTTATTCCTACGCTGATAAAGGCTAGGAAGGACGTGACAGCAAAGCATTATCACCGTATATGGCGAAAATATGTTGCTTGGTGTGAGGCCAGGAACGCCCCTACAGAGGAATTCCAGCTGGGTCGATTCCTGCACTTCCTACAGTCAGGTGTGATATGGGCCTAAAATTAGGGTCCATAAAGGTCCAGATTTCGGCCCTATCCATTTTCTTTCAAAAAGAACTGGCTTCACTGCCTGAGGTTCAGACGTTTGTTAAGGGAGTGCTGCATATTCAGCCCCCTTTTGTGCCACCGGTGGCACCTTGGGATCTTAACGTGGTGTTGGGTTTCCTGAAATCCCACTGGTTTGAGCCAGTTAAGACTGTGGAGCTAAAGTATCTCACGTGGAAAGTGGTCATGCTGTTGGCCCTAGCTTCGGCTAGGCGTGTGTCAGAATTGGCGGCTTTGTCATGTAAAAGCCCCTATCTGGTTTTCCATATGGACAGGGCAGAATTGCAGACTCGTCCGCAATTTCTGCCAAAGGTGGTGTCATCTTTTCATTTGAACCAACCTATTGTGGTGCCTGCGGCTACTTGTGACTTGGAGGATTCCAAGCTGTTTGACGTAGTCCGGGCTTTGAAGATTTAAGTAACCAGAACGGCTGCAGTCAGGAAGACTGACTCGCTGTTTATCCTGTATGCATCCAACAAGCTGGGTGCTCCTGCTTCAAAGCAAACTATTGCTCGCTGGATCTGTAACACGATTCAGCAGGCTCATTCTGCGGCTGGATTGCAGCATCCAAAATCAGTGAAAGCCCATTCCACAAGGAAGGTGGGCTCTTCTTGGGCGGCTGCCCGAGGGGTCTCGGCATTACAGCTTTGCCGAGCTGCTACTTGGTCGGGTTCAAACACCTTTGCAAAATTCTACAAGTTTGATACCCTGGCTGAGGAGGACCTTGTGTTTGCCCATTCGGTGCTGCAGAGTCATCCGCACTCTCTCGCCCGTTTGGGAGCTTTGGTATAATCCCCATGGTCCTTACGGAGTCCCTAGCATCCACTAGGACGTTAGAGAAAATAAGGTTTTACTCACCGGTAAATCTATTTCTCGTAGTCCGTAGTGGATGCTGGGTGCCCGTCCCAAGTGCGGACTTTCTGCAATACGTGTATATAGTTATTGCTTAATAAAGGGTTATGTTATGTTGGCATCCATTGGTTGATGCTCTGTTGTTTGTTCATACTGTTAACTGGGTAAGTTTATCACAAGTTATACGGTGTGATTGGTGTGGCTGGTATGAGTCTTACCCTGGGTTCCAAAATCCTTTCCTTGTAATGTCAGCTCTTCCGGGCACAGTTTCCTTAACTGAGGTCTGGAGGAGGGGCATAGAGGGAGGAGCCAGTGCACACCAGTAGTACTAAATCTTTCTTAGAGTGCCCAGTCTCCTGCGGAGCCCGTCTATTCCCCATGGTCCTTACGGAGTCCCCAGCATCCACTACGGACTACGAGAAATAGATTTACCGGTGAGTAAAATCTTATTATCGTAATGTATTGTTGCCCAATGGGTACAGGGCTTTACTAATAATCTGTGACATTATTCTCTTTTACTGCTTAGCTTCTATCCTACAGATGGGTTCGGTATGAAATACCGATGGCCGGTATGCCGGCCGTCAGTATACCGACAGTGGCATCTCGGCCACCAGTATGCCGGCAGCGGGGCTAACGCTGGTTAGCCCCTTGCGAGCATGGTGGTTCGCTGCACTCATCACAGGTTATATTCTCCCTCTATGGGAGAAAGAGGGAGAGAAGCCTGTGGCGCCAGCATTCCGGCGCCAGCATTGTACCGCTGTGCGGGATTCCGGCATCGGCATTGTGATTGCTGGGATCCCGTGCGGCGGTATGTTAACTGCTTCCCCTGCAGACATTTCCACACTAATATTTTATAAGGTGCTTTCTGGTTAAATGCTAGTGTATTTCTAGCGCTAAAGATCATATAAATTAATTTCTCATACGTCCTAGAGGATGCTGGGGTCCACTTCATGACCATGGGGTATAGACGGGATCTGCAGGAGACATGGGCACTCTAAAGACTTTTCATTGGGTGTGAACTGGCTCCTCCTTCTATGCCCCTCCTCCAGACCGCAGTTGTAGAAATGTGCCCAGGTCGACTGGATGCACTCTGAGGAGCTCTGAGGAGCTCTGAAAAGACTTATATTAGGTTTTTTATTTTCAGGGAGATCTGCTAGCATCAGACTCCCTGCTTCGTGGGACTGAGGGGGCAGAATTAGGAACCAGCTTCCTAAAGAGTTTCATGGCTCTGCTTCTGGCTGACAGGACACCATTAGCTCCTGAAGGGAACTGAACGCTAGCCATGCCTAGATGCTCACTCCCACAGCACGCCGTCACCCCCCTCACAGAGCCAGAAGTCAGAAGACAGGTGAGTGTTAGAAGACAGATCTTCAATCAAGAAAGTGACGGCTAAAGGTACCGCGCGGCTGGCGGGAGTGCAGCGCGCCATGTTGCCCACACATACACAGGCACTGCAGGGTGCAGGGCGCGGGGGGGGGGGGTCGCCCTGGGCAGCATGAAACCTATGGAAACTGGCATAAATAAGGGGCATAAGTTGCTGAGGCACAGTCCTACCCCCGCCAGTATAAAAAATTACCTCATAAAAGCTGAGGAGAAACACCATTGAAGAGTGGAGCTTCCTCCTCATTCAGCCAGCACACTGCTCAGCGCCATTTTCTCTCTCTCCTCAGGCTACTGACAGTGAATTTGGTGCTATATAATTGTGTGATTAACATTATAAAAGCGCTGAATGTCAGTGGGAATTTTGTGTTCACAGACATTGTGTTACTGGTGCTGGGTTGTGAACTGGCAAATCCCATCTGCGTCCCTCTGACAGATTTTACTGTGGGTCTGTCCCTTATAAATCCCGGAGTGTCTGTGGTGTGGTTCTGCACGTGTGTGACATGTCTGTGGCAGGGAACTCTGTGGAGACATGTTGGGGACACAGAGGTGTAATATGACACCAAGAGCCTGACTGGGTGAAAGGTTACATGATAGTGTGAATCATATCAATAAGAGGTTGGACTGAATCTCATACAGAAAATGAAAATAATCTGTTGAAGATGTGATTTTTAATAGTTCTGCCTTTCATCCACATGGACCTTTCTGAGTCACATACAAATTTGCACAAGTAGTACAAACTGATACCGACACGGACTCTGATTCCTGTGTCGACACTAGTGATTCCAGGGGAATTGGTCCTAAGTTAGCAAAAAAGCATTCAAAACATGTTTTAGCTATAAAGGAGATGTTAAACGTTACGAAGCCCCCTCTTTTACCACAAGGAGAGGGTTTACTTTAGTAAAGAAGTAAGGTCTGATTTAACCTGAAAAGAAATTTCAGATTCCCAAAAGGAATTCAGCCAGCTTACCATTTGCCAAAAAAGGTGGGAGTCACCCCGCATTTTAGACAGGACCCTGTCATAAAAGAGAAAAGGTGTTTTTCCCTGCGCCTGGAATGGCTTCACTTAAGGAGCTGACAGACCGCAAGTGAGTGAGGTGATTTATTGATGTGGCCAATGGGACACTACTCAGGCCTACCATTGTCTGTGAGTGGGTGAGTAGTGCTATTGAAAAGTGGTCAGAAAACTTGTCATTAGACATTGACACAATAGATGGAGACGAGATACTCCTAACGTTAGGTCATATCAAAGACGCTGCTGCGTATGTACTAGAATCCATGAAATATATTGGTTTCTTGGGATCAAGAACCGCTACCATGGCAGTATCGGCTCGGAGGGCGTTGTGGATTCGCCAGTGGAATGCTGATGTAGATTCCAAAATAAAATATGGAGGCTCTCCCGTATAAAGTTGAGGCCTTGTTTGGTGATGGGCTGGATGCGTTAGTCTCGGCGGCTACCGCAGGTAAGTCGACATTCTTGCAAAGTAAAAGAAATATGTGAGTGCGCAGTCAACAGCAGCTGGTAGGAGGATGGTCAAGTCATCCAATGATACAGAAAAGAAAAACAGTGTACCAGCGCTGGCTGAAAATAATAAGACGGTTTGCTTGATTATAAAAATTTAACACATTTATTATTATATTTAAAAACACAGGAATCGATTTCTATTACCCATTAATAATAGCAGCACTTGCAGATAATGGCCCTCATTCCGAGTTGTTCGCTCGGTAAAAATCTTCGCATCGCAGCGATTTTCCGCTTAATGCGCATGCGCAATGTTCGCACTGCGACTGCGCCAAGTAAATTTGCTATGCAGTTAGGAATTTTACTCACGGCTTTTTCATCGTTCTGGCGATCGTAATGTGATTGACAGGAAATGGGTGTTACTGGGCGGAAACAGGCCGTTTTATGGGCGTGTGGGAAAAAACGCTACCGTTTCCGGAATAAACGCAGGAGTGGCTGGAGAAACGGAGGAGTGTCTGGGCGAACGCTGGGTGTGTTTGTGACGTCAAACCAGGAACGACAAGCACTGAACTGATCGCAGATGGCGAGTAAGTGTGGAGCTACTCAGAAACTGCTACGAGGTGTGTAATCGCAATATTGCGAATACATCGTTCGCAATTTTAAGATGCTAAGATTCACTCCCAGTAGGCGGCGGCTTAGCGTGTGCAAAGCTGCTAAAATTCACTTGCGAGCGAACAACTCGGAATGAGGGCCAATATTATCTCACTGGATAATTGAGTATTTTTCAACTCCCCTTTATGGCTCTGTATGAATCCTTATAGCTAGGACAGGTTCCAGATAGCATACACCGGAACACAAAAGTAGTTACCGAGTCCACAGTATGATAGGATGGCATCAGCTTTACATTGCTAGCTGTAGATTGGATCGGATCTTTGTTTGCAAAGTGTCCTCAGTGGTTGGAAGTGTCCATTTGAAGCCAAGGATTAAACAGTCCCAGAAGTGGATCGGAGAGTGATATCCAGGTAAGTAAATAGGCTCAACGCGTTTCACTGGCAGCAGTGTAATCCAGCTTCCTCAGGAGCATGCGCTGGTACACTGTTTTTCAAGTCGACATTCTTGCCTTATGCTCCTACACCGGCGAAAAAGACACATCACTCTCACATACAGTCCTTTCAGCCCAACAAATACAAAAAGGCCAAAGATCTCCCCTTTTTTTGCAGGTAGGGGAAGGGGAAAAGGAAAGAAATCCGTAGCGTCTCCCGGATCGCAGGAGCAGAAGTCCACCCATGCTTCTGCCAAATCTGCAGCATAACGCTGGGGCTCCCTTGCGGGAGTCCACTCGGGTGGGAGCACGTCTGAAACTTTTCAGCCAAATATGGATTCAATCTGGCCTGGACCAATGGGTCTTACAAATAGTGTCCTATGGGTACAAACTAGAGTTTCAAGACGTCCCCCCATGCTGATATTTCAAATCGACCTTGCCAGCTTCTCTTCCATTAAGAGAGGCAGTAACAACGGCAATTAAAAAATTATGTCAGGATCAGGTCATTGTCCTGGTACCCTTGGCACAGTAAGGAGAAGGTTTTTTTATTCAAACCTCTTCGTAGTTCCGAAGCCGGACGGCTCGGTCAGACCGATTTTAAACCTGAAAAATCTGAATCTCTACCTGAAAAGGTTCAAGTTCAAGATGGAATCCCTGAGGGTAGTGATATTCAGTCTGGAAGAGGGGGACTTCATGGTGTCAGTAGACATAAAAGATGCACACTTGCATGTTCCCATTTATCCTTCTCACTAAGCTTATCTGAGATTCGCAGTACAGGATTGCCATTACCAGTTTCAGACGTTGCCGTTCGGACTCTCCACGGCACCGAGGGTATTCACCAAGGTGATGGCGAAGATGGTGGTCCTCATTCGTTAAAAAAGGAGTCAATATAATTCTTTATCTGGACGATCTCCTGATGAAAGCGAGATCCAGGGAACAGTTGGTGCAGAACATTGCACTCTCCCTGTCAATACTCCAACAACACGGTTGGATCATAAACTTTCCAAAGTCGCAGTTGGAACTGACGACAAGATTGTTCTTTTTAGGGATGATTCTGGACTCAGAAGTACGGAGAGTATTTCTTCCAGTGGAAAAGGCTCTGAAAATCCAGAAAATGGTCAAACAAATATTGAAACCAACAAGCGTGTCGATCCATCAATGCATTCGGTTGTTGGGGAAAATGGTAGCGGCCTACGAGGCCATACAGTTTGGCCGATTTTATGCCAGAGTATTCCAGTGGGACCTGTTGGACAAGTGGTCCGGATGCCACCTACACATACACCGGAAAATAATCCTGTTCCCCAATGTTAGGGTCTCCTGCCCTGTGCTGCCACGTCGTCATGGCAACCGGGAGACAAGTGCTAGTGGAGTAACCTGAGCGCAGCTGATACTCCGGTTCGGGTCTTTTGCTGTGCAGTGGTTATAGGCTCTGTGCACGGCAGGGGATCCGGTGCTGGTTTTTGTGCTCACAGTCTGTGAGGTCTGAGTGGGGCGTGGACAGCACCTGCTTTATAAGGCCTCTTTTCAGGGTAAGCAGATGCTGCTGAATCTTTGTTGGTTAGTCAGTTCATGAAAGTTAGCCAGTACTGTGTAGCTTTGTATTTGTTTGTTGCTTACTGCAAATAGGCCTGGGGATTTGGTATTACACTCTGCCAATCCAGACCTAGCAGTAAGACTGGAGTCAGTCGTTTAGCTTGCTGGGGTTCTGTTACCACTCTGTGAACTTAGCAAGTTTGCGGCTGTATTCTAAGACTTGCCTGTCTAATCCTGTCTCACTGTGCTAGGTGTCAGGGGTCAGTTTAGTGGCAGTAAGCTAAAACCTGTGCACTGCAAGTGAGAAATAGGATTGTGGAGACTCTCCTTGTGTCTATCATTCCATCTCTGACCAAGGAGTTTACTGCCACACCCGTTGGTAACCCTTTAGGGTTTTGCTGTTGCCCTTAGCAACAGCATTTCGGGTTCTCTATGTATTAAAACACAACATCTTGCTTTTTCCATC
Organism: Pseudophryne corroboree; assembly: GCF_028390025.1. Taxonomy (NCBI): domain Eukaryota; kingdom Metazoa; phylum Chordata; class Amphibia; order Anura; family Myobatrachidae; genus Pseudophryne; species Pseudophryne corroboree. The sequence goes on along the minus strand of NC_086447.1, from coordinate 572,797,855 downwards.
TGTGCAGTTCTAATACAAAGGAGATACCCAGTTCCTTAGCCTCTGGGCTTCTCTGTTCACTTTGTGTGTATTTTGTTACCCTATTACCTTCTGTGTACGTTATGTCATATTCCCCAGTTTGTCTGTGAGTCCATTTGTTTTGCATAACAGTTCAAACACCAGTACATTCCTGCAGACACTGGAGTGCATAACAGTTCTGACACCAGTACTTTCCTGCAGGCACTGGTGTGCATAACATATTCAGCAGCCTAATACTCCTGTTGAAATTTTGTGGGAATATGGAGCATACCCCTCAAAATACGTTGCAACAGGTGGTCGATCAGGTGCAGGTCCTGACTCGACAATTTAATGATTTGCCCATTAAAATGCACACCTCCCAGGCTGCTGGTGGAGCTCCCGCAGCAGCAGCACCTGCAGGGGTTAAGGAGCCGAAAGTAAATCTCCCGGATCGTTTTTCTGGAGATCGCTCGCAGTTCTTTTGTTTCAAGGAGAGCTGCAAGCTATACTTCCGGCTTAGGCCTCAGTCTTCTGGGTCGGAGATTCAGCGGGTGGGCATAGTGATTTCCTTGCTACAAGGAGACCCACAGGTCTGGGCATATGGGTTGCAGCCTGACTGTCCGTCGCTTAAAAGTGTTGATGCTTTTTTTACGGCACTGGGCATGTTGTATGATGACCCTGACAAGACGGCCTCAGCCGAGGCTCAGATTTCGATCCTTAAGCAAGGGCGAAGGCCAGTTGAGGTTTACTGTACGGAGTTTCGGAGGTTGGCCCATGATACCCAGTGGAATGACCCAGCCCTGAGACACCAGTACCGAAGAGGTCTTTCTAACCAGATAAAGGACCAACTGGTACAATATCCCTTGCCTGATAGCTTGGATCAGCTCATGCAGTTATCCATCCGGGTGGACAGACGGCTGAGAGAGCGTAGGCTTGAAAGGGAGACTGAGATTTCCTTCCTTCCCAAGGGAACCTCAGACTCTGAGGAATTTTCTGAGGAGCCTATGCAGATTGGGGCTACCCGCCTCTCCTCGCGTGAGAAGACGCGGAGGAGACAGCAGGGGTTGTGTTTGTACTGTGGGAATAAAGGTCATGTGGTAGTATCATGCCCAGAAAAGCCGGAAAACTTCAGGGCCTGAGGGTGATGGGAAATATCCTGTCAGGCCAGAAGTCAGAATTTCCCAAGAAGACTTTTATCATTCCGGTGACCTTGAAGATCCTCGGTCAAACTGTCAAGACTGAGGCCTTTGTGGACAGTGGGGCCGACGGGGTTTTTATGGACCGCCAATTCGCCCTGAAACACTCTGTTCCCTTAGTACCCTTGGCATCGGAAATTGAGATTTGTGGGTTAAACGGGGAACCATTATCCCAAGGTAAAATTACCTCTTGCACTAGCCAGATTTCTTTGTTTATTGGAGCCACACACTCTGAAAAATTGTCCTTTTATGTGACTGTCTGTACTTTTGCCCCATTGGTGTTGGGGTTACCCTGGTTAAGGGCCCACAATCCTCAATTTGACTGGGTCTCTAGGGAGATTCTTAGTTGGGGTACTGATTGTTTCAGGAGTTGCTTGAGCCTTCCAGTCAGGCTCTCGCAGCTAAGTTTGCCAGGATTGCCAGGGTGTTATGCAGATTTTGCGGACGTGTTCTCCAAAAAAGTTGCAGAGGTACTACCTCCCCATCGCCCCTATGACTGTGCCATTGATTTGTTGCCAAATGCTAAGCTTCCCAAGAGCAGGTTGTACTCCCTGTCACGTCCTGAGACTCAGGCTATGGCAGAGTACATTCAGGAGAACTTGGCTAAGGGATTTATCAGACCTTCACAGTCTCCAGTTGGGTCGGGGTTCTTCTTCGTGGGTAAAAAGGACGGTTCGTTGCGACCCTGCATCGACTTCAGGGAATTGAACCGTATCACGATTAAAAACTCATACCCACTGCCTCTCATTTCGGTCTTGTTTGACCAGCTTCGTACTGCCACCATTTTTTCTAAGATTGACCTACGCGGTGCGTACAATCTAATCCGAATAAGAGAGGGGGTGAATGGAAGACTGCCTTTAATACCCACTCAGGGCATTATGAATATTTGGTGATGCCTTTTGGACTCTGTAATGCCCCGGCAGTCTTCCAGGATTTCATGAATGATGTGCTCAGGGAATATTTGGATAGATTCTTAGTTGTATACTTAGATGACATCCTAATCTTCTCCCATTCCCTGGAGGAACATCGGAAGCATGTACGCTTAGTCCTCCAGAAACTCAGAGACCACCGGCTTGGGGCGAAGCTGGAGAAGTGCGAATTTGAAGTTCAGCAAATCGCATTTCTAGGATATATTATCTCCCCAGAAGGTTTCCAAATGGAGGGTTCCAAGGTACAGGCAGTCCTGGATTGGGTGCAGCCCACTAGTTTGAAGGCGCTTCAGCGTTTCCTGGGCTTTGCGAATTTTTATAGACGATTTATCGCTGGATTTTCGTCTATAGTGGCGCCCTTGGTGGCACTCACTAAGAAAGGGGCGGATGTTGCTCACTGGTCTTGTGAGGCTAAAGCGGCTTTTGCCCGTCTCAAAAGGGCATTTGTTTCGGCCAAGGTGCTGCGACACCCAGATCCAGAGCGTCCTTTTGTGGTGGAGGTGGATGCCTCTGAGATGGGTATTGGGGCAGTGCTTTCTCAGATGGGAGTGTCTGATAATCGCCTTCATCCCTGTGCTTACTTTTCCCGTAAATTTTCGCCTGCCGAGATGAATTATGACGTGGGTAACCGGGAATTGTTGGCTATTAAGGATGCACTCGAGGAGTGGAGACACTGGCTTGAGGGGGCTAAGTTTGTGGTCTCAATTCTCACTGACCATAAGAATCTGGCATATTTAGAGTCAGCGAAGCGTCTCAATGCCAGGCAGGCACGATGGGCTTTGTTTTTTGCTCGCTTTAATTTTTTGATAACATATCGCCCTGGGTCAAAAAACATCAAGGCTGATGCGCTCTCGCGGAGTTTTGCTCCAATCCAGGAGACCACCGAGGAGCCGTTGCCCATTGTTTCCCCATCATGTATTAAAGTGGGCATTACCCAGGACCTCTTATCATTAGTCCTTAGAGCACAGGAGCAGGCTCCTCCAGACCTTCCGGTAGGTCTTTTGTTTGTGCCTCCTAGGTTAAGACAGCGAGTGTTCCTGGAATTCCATGCCAAGAAGTCGGCAGGTCACCCGGGTATTGCCAGAACTCGGGAGTTGCTATCTAGGGCGGTGTGGTGGCCCTCGGTGGCTAAGGATGTGGATCAGTGGGTTCGGGCATGTGACATCTGTGCCCGAAATAAGACTCCTAGAGGGGTTCCTGTTGGCCCATTACATCCACTCTCTATCCCATCTAAGCCATGGACCCACATTTCAATGGATTTTGTGGTGGACTTGCCCAAATCCTCGGGGATGACAGCCATCTGGGTTGTCATTGACAGGTTTTCGAAGATGGCGCACTTCGTTCCACTGGTTGGGCTGCCATCAGCCAGACGCCTGTCTGAATTATTTATGCTGCATGTTGTGCGTCTCCACGGGTTGCCACTTGATGTGGTCTCTGACCGCGGATCCCAGTTTGTGGCCAAATTCTGGAGGGCATTTTGTTCCGATCTCCAGATTTCTGTCAGCTTGTCGTCAGGCTACCATCCGCAGTCTAATGGGCAGACTGAAAGGGTGAACCAGTCCTTGGAGCAGTTCCTCAGGTGTTATGTCTCCAAGTGTCAGACTGACTGGGTTGCTCATCTGTCCATGGCGGAGTTTGCCTATAACAACGCGGCTCACTCTGCTACAGGGATCTCTCCCTTCCTTTGTGTGTATGGGCATCATCCTAAGGCCAATTCTTTTGACCCCCTGGACTCCACGCCTGGTGGTTCCTCTGTGGTTTCGGTCCTTAGAGGTATTTGGCGGAAAGTGAAGAAAGCCCTTGTGTCTGTGTCATTAGTGACCAAAAGGGTTTTTGATAAGCGGAAAAGACCCTGCAGCTTCAAATTAGGAGACTTCGTCTGGTTGTCTACCAAGAATTTGAAGTTGAGACAGCCATCTCATAAGTTAGGGCCCCGGTTCATCGGCCCTTATAAGATCACCAGGGTTATCAATCCGGTGGCATTTCAGTTAGATCTGCCCCGTTCTTTGGGTATCAATAAAACATTTCATTGTTCCCTTTTAAAACGGGCGATTAGTAATCCTTCTTCCAGTGGAAGACCTTCCCCTCTTCTGATACGTGGCCAGAGGGAGTTTGTTGTTGAAAGGATTCTTGACTCCAAGGTGGTTCGGGGTCGGCTGTCATTTTTGGTGCACTGGAAGGGGTATGGCCCGGAGGAGCGGTCGTGGGTGCGCAGTTGTGATCTTCATGCCCCCAGACTGATACGCTCTTTCTTCTCGCAGTTCCCCGATAAACCCGGTGGTAGGGGTTCTTTGACCCCTCGTCAGAGGGGGGGTACTGTTAGGGTCTCCTGCCCTGTGCTGCCACGTCGTCATGGCAACCGGGAGACAAGTGCTAGTGGAGTAACCTGAGCGCAGCTGATACTCCGGTTCGGGTCTTTTGCTGTGCAGTGGTTATAGGCTCTGTGCACGGCAGGGGATCCGGTGCTGGTTTTTGTGCTCACAGTCTGTGAGGTCTGAGTGGGGCGTGGACAGCACCTGCTTTATAAGGCCTCTTTTCAGGGTAAGCAGATGCTGCTGAATCTTTGTTGGTTAGTCAGTTCATGAAAGTTAGCCAGTACTGTGTAGCTTTGTATTTGTTTGTTGCTTACTGCAAATAGGCCTGGGGATTTGGTATTACACTCTGCCAATCCAGACCTAGCAGTAAGACTGGAGTCAGTCGTTTAGCTTGCTGGGGTTCTGTTACCACTCTGTGAACTTAGCAAGTTTGCGGCTGTATTCTAAGACTTGCCTGTCTAATCCTGTCTCACTGTGCTAGGTGTCAGGGGTCAGTTTAGTGGCAGTAAGCTAAAACCTGTGCACTGCAAGTGAGAAATAGGATTGTGGAGACTCTCCTTGTGTCTATCATTCCATCTCTGACCAAGGAGTTTACTGCCACACCCGTTGGTAACCCTTTAGGGTTTTGCTGTTGCCCTTAGCAACAGCATTTCGGGTTCTCTATGTATTAAAACACAACATCTTGCTTTTTCCATCTGTGCAGTTCTAATACAAAGGAGATACCCAGTTCCTTAGCCTCTGGGCTTCTCTGTTCACTTTGTGTGTATTTTGTTACCCTATTACCTTCTGTGTACGTTATGTCATATTCCCCAGTTTGTCTGTGAGTCCATTTGTTTTGCATAACAGTTCAAACACCAGTACATTCCTGCAGACACTGGAGTGCATAACAGTTCTGACACCAGTACTTTCCTGCAGGCACTGGTGTGCATAACACCCAAAGCCAGGATTTCGCTCCTGTGGTGGCTACACAGTTCTCACCTACTAGAGGGACGCAGGTTTGGGATTCACGACTGGGTCCTAATAACCACTGATGCAAGTCTCCAAGGCTGGAGTGCTGTCACACAGGGGGAAAGCTTCCAAGGAAAATGGTCAAGTCAGGAAGCTTGCCTTCACATAAACGTTCTGGAATTGAGAGCCATTTACAACGGCCTTCTACAAGCGGTACATCTTCTTCAAGAACCCATGCAGATCCAGGTGGACAATGTAACAGCAGTCATGTACATAAACAGGCAAGGCGGAACGAATAGCAGAGCGGCAATGGCAGAGGTGACAAGGATTCTCCTCTGGGCAGAAAGACATGTTAGAGCTCTGTCAGCAATTTTCTTTCCGGGAGTGGACAACTGGGAAGCAGACTTCCTCAGCAGACACGATCTCCATCCAGGAGAGTGGGGCCTCCACCAAGAAGTCTTCGCAGAGGTGACGAGTCTTTGGGGAGTTCCTCAAGTAGACATGATGGCATCTCGTCTAAACAAGAAGCTTCAGAGATATTGTCCCAGGTCGAGAGACCCTCAAGCAATAGCAGTGGATACACTGGTGACCCAGTGGGTGTTTCGGTCGGTATATGTTTTCCCTCCACTTCCACTGATTCCAAAAGTTCTCAAAATAATAATAAGAACAAGAGTTTGAGCAATCTTCATTGCCCCAGACTGGCCAAGGAGGGCTTGGTATCCAGATTTTCAGGAGTTGCTCATAGAAGATCCTCTGCCTCTTCCTCCTCGAGAGGACCTACTGCAGCAGGGGCCATGTGTGTATCAAGACTTACCGCGGCTACGTTTGACGGCATGGCTGTTGAGCGTCGGATCCTAGCCCGAAAGGGTATTCCCAAGGAAGTCATCCCCACTCTTATTCAGGCCAGGAAAGGAGTAACGTCTAAACATTACCACCGTATTCGGAGAAAATATGTGTCTTGGTGTGAATCCAAGAAGGCTCCTACGGAAGAGTTTGAGTTGGGACGTTTTCTCCATTTTCTGCAGGCTGGTGTGGATACGGGCCTTAGATTGGGGTCAATCAAGGTCCAGATTTCAGCCTTATAAGTTTTCTTTCAAAAACAATTGGCCTCCTTTCCAGAAGTTTAGACGTTCGTGAAAGGGGTTCTGCACATCCAGCCTCCATTTGTGCCTCCAGTGGCACCATGGGACCTTAATGTGGTGTTGCAGTTCCTTCAATCGGGTTGGTTTGAGCCTCTACAAGAAATAGAGTTGAAGTTTCTCACTTGGAAAGTGGTGATGCTTTTGGCATTGGCATCTGCAAGGCGGGTGTCTGAATTGGGGGCCTTGTCCCACAAGAGCCCTTACCTGATCTTCCATGAAGATAGGGCAGAGTTGAGAACTCGTCAACATTTTCTTCCAAAGGTGGTTTCCTCTTTCCACATAAACCAACCTATTGTGGTGCCAGTTGCTACTGACACGTTCGCTGAGTCAAAGTCTCTAGATGTGGTTAGAGCTTTGAAGATTTATGTCGCTAGAACAGCTCGAATACGGAAAACAGAGGTTTGTTTGTCCTGTATGCTCCCAACAAGATTGGGTGTCCTCTTCCAAGCAGACTATTGCGCGCTGGATCAGAGGTACGATTCAGCAAGCTCATTCTACGTCTGGATTGACGTTACCAATGTCGGTGAAGGCCCATTTTACTAGGAAGGTGGGCTCCTCCTGGGTGGCTGCCCGGGGGTCTCGGCATTACAACTTTGCCGAGCAACTACTTGGTCAGGGTCAAACACATTTGCAAAATTCTACAAGTTTGACACCTTGGCCGAGGAGGACCTCAAGTTCGGTCAATCGGTGCTGCAGGGTCATCCGCACTCTCCCGCCCGTACTGGAGCTTTGGTATAAACCCCATGGTCATGAAGTGGACCCCAGCATCCTCTAGGACGTATGAGAAAATAGGATTTTGATAATCTACCAGTAAATCTTTTTCTCCTAGTCCGTAGAGGATGATGGGCGCCCGTCCCAGTGCATACTTTACCTGCAGTTTAGTTATAACAGTTACACAAGTTGTATTATCTTCAGGGCCGGCGCCACCATTAGGCAGCTTTAGGCAGCTGCCTAAGGGCGGTAGCACTTAAAGGGTGGCGCTGAGTTCAACTAAAAAAAAAAAATTAGGGAAGTGAGTGTCGCTCACTTACCCCCGCCCTCCCGACCCGGTGACCGGGTAAAAGATCTGCTCCCTCCGCCGGGTCTACCAAGCAACGGAGACCACGGAGCTGCTGGACCCAGAGGAGGAGGCCGGGGGCGGGACCTTCACACGGCTGACTCACTCTAATAGCCTAGCCGAGGGAAAAGGTGAGCAGCATCGTAGGGAACAGTGCAGGCGGCGGGTAACACACTGACCGCACCGCACATCCATACATAGCTCCCTGACAACGACCGGCATCTGCCCCTGTGTACTCCGTGTGCAGAGAGGAGTGAGCCGGATCCTCCCACACTGGGGCCTCTACGTGGTTGGGGTAATAAGGTTAGGCTTCTTTGTGACACTGCATCGCCCTAGCCTGTGTTGAATATAATATATGTATGTGTGTGTATATATATATATATATATATATATATATAGTGTATATATACTGTGTGTATGTGTATATATATATATATATATATATATATACACACACACATACATACACACATACACATACATTGCAGTTTAACTACCGTCTATACTAGAGATGAGCGGGTTCGGTTTCTCTGAATCCGAACCCGCACGAACTTCATGGTTTTTTTCACGGGTCCGAGCGACTCGGATCTTCCCGCCTTGCTCGGTTAACCCGAGCGCGCCCGAACGTCATCATGACGCTGTCGGATTCTCGCGAGACTCGGATTCTATATAAGGAGCCGCGCGTCGCCGCCATTTTCACACGTGCATTGAGATTGATAGGGAGAGGACGTGGCTGGCGTCCTCTCCATTTAGATTAGAAGAGAGAGAGAGAGAGATTGACCTGATTTACTGGAGCTTAGGAGTACTGTAGAACTGTAGAGAGTGCAGAGTTTACTAGTGACTGACCACAGTGACCACCAGACAGTGCAGTTTTATTTAATATATCCGTTCTCTGCCTGAAAAAAACGATACACAGTGACTCAGTCACATACCATATCTGTGTGCACTGCTCAGCCCAGTGTGCTGCATCATCTATGTATATATCTGACTGTGCTCAGCTCACACATCTTATAATTGTGGGGGAGACTGGGGAGCACTGCAGTGCCAGTTATAGGTTATAGCAGGAGCCAGGAGTACATATTATTATTAAAATTAAACAGTGCACACTTTTGCTGCAGGAGTGCCACTGCCAGTGTGACTGACCAGTGACCTGACCACACTGACCACCAGTATAGTTAGTAGTATAGTATACTATATTGTGATTGCCTGAAAAAGTTAAACACTCGTATCTGACTGTGCTCAGCTCACACATCTTATAATTGTGGGGGAGACTGGGGAGCACTGCAGTGCCAGTTATAGGTTATAGCAGGAGCCAGGAGTACATATTATTATTAAAATTAAACAGTGCACACTTTTGCTGCAGGAGTGCCACTGCCAGTGTGACTGACCAGTGACCACCTGACCACACTGACCACCAGTATAGTTAGTAGTATAGTATACTATATTGTGATTGCCTGAAAAAGTTAAACACTCGTCGTGTGACTTCACTTGTGTGGTGTTTTTTTTTTATTCTATAAAAAACTCATTCTGCTGACAGACAGTGTCCAGCAGGTCCGTCATTATATAATATATACCTGTCCGGCTGCAGTAGTGATATATATATATTTTTTATATCATTATTTATCATCCAGTCGCAGCAGACACAGTACGGTAGTTCACGGCTGTAGCTACCTCTGTGTCGGCACTCGGCAGTCCGTCCATAATTGTATACCACCTACCCGTGGTTTTTTTTTCTTTCTTCTTTATACATACATACTACTACTACATCTCTTTATCAACCAGTCTATATTAGCAGCAGACACAGTACAGTACGGTAGTCCACGGCTGTAGCTACCTCTGTGTCGGCACTCGGCAGTCCGTCCATAATTGTATACCACCTACCCGTGGTTTTTTTTTCTTTCTTCTTTATACATACATACTACTACTACTACATCTCTTTATCAACCAGTCTATATTAGCAGCAGACACAGTACAGTACGGTAGTCCACGGCTGTAGCTACCTCTGTGTCGGCACTGGGCAGTCTGTCCATAATTGTATACCACCTACCCGTGGTTTTTTTTTCTTTCTTCTTTATACATACATACTACTACTACATCTCTTTATCAACCAGTCTATATTAGCAGCAGACACAGTACAGTACGGTAGTCCACGGCAGTAGCTACCTCTGTGTCGGCACTGGGCAGTCCGTCCATAATTGTATACCACCTACCCGTGGTTTTTTTTTCTTTCTTCTTTATACATACATACTACTACTACTACATCTCTTTATCAACCAGTCTATATTAGCAGCAGACACAGTACAGTACGGTAGTCCACGGCTGTAGCTACCTCTGTGTCGGCACTGGGCAGTCCGTCCATAATTGTATACCACCTACCCGTGATTTTTTTTTCTTTCTTCTTTATACATACATACTACTACTACATCTCTTTATCAACCAGTCTATATTAGCAGCAGACATAGTACAGTACGGTAGTCCACGGCTGTAGCTACCTCTGTGTCGGCACTCGGCAGTCCGTCCATAATTGTATACCACCTACCCGTGGTTTTTTTTTCTTTCTTCTTTATACATACATACTACTACTACATCTCTTTATCAACCAGTCTATATTAGCAGCAGACACAGTACAGTACGGTAGTCCACGGCTGTAGCTACCTCTGTGTCGGCACTCGGCAGTCCATCCATAATTGTATACTAGTATCCATCCATCTCCATTGTTTACCTGAGGTGCCTTTTAGTTGTGCCTATTAAAATATGGAGAACAAAAATGTTGAGGTTCCAAAATTAGGGAAAGATCAAGATCCACTTCCACCTCGTGCTGAAGCTGCTGCCACTAGTCATGGCCGAGACGATGAAATGCCAGCAACGTCGTCTGCCAAGGCCGATGCCCAATGTCATAGTACAGAGCATGTCAAATCCAAAACACCAAATATCAGTAAAAAAAGGACTCCAAAACCTAAAATAAAATTGTCGGAGGAGAAGCGTAAACTTGCCAATATGCCATTTACCACACGGAGTGGCAAGGAACGGCTGAGGCCCTGGCCTATGTTCATGGCTAGTGGTTCAGCTTCACATGAGGATGGAGGCACTCAGCCTCTCGCTAGAAAAATGAAAAGACTCAAGCTGGCAAAAGCAGTAGCACCGCAAAGAACTGTACGTTCTTCGAAATCCCAAATCCACAAGGAGAGTCCAATTGTGTCGGTTGCGATGCCTGACCTTCCCAACACTGGACGTGAAGAGCATGCGCCTTCCACCATTTGCACGCCCCCTGCAAGTGCTGGAAGGAGCACCCGCAGTCCAGTTCCTGATAGTCAGATTGAAGATGTCAGTGTTGAAGTACACCAGGATGAGGAGGATATGGGTGTTGCTGGCGCTGGGGAGGAAATTGACCAGGAGGATTCTGATGGTGAGATGGTTTGTTTAAGTCAGGCACCCGGGGAGACACCTGTTGTCCGTGGGAGGAATAGGGCCGTTGACATGCCTGGTGAAAATACCAAAAAAATCAGCTCTTCGGTGTGGAAGTATTTCACCAGAAATGCGGACAACAGGTGTCAAGCCGTGTGTTCCCTTTGTCAAGCTGTAATAAGTAGGGGTAAGGACGTTAACCACCTCGGAACATCCTCCCTTATACGTCACCTGCAGCGCATTCATAATAAGTCAGTGACAAGTTCAAAAACTTGGGCCGACAGCGGAAGCAGTCCACTGACCAGTAAATCCCTTCCTCTTGTAACCAAGCTCACGCAAACCACCCCACCAACTCCCTCAGTGTCAATTTCCTCCTTCCCCAGGAATGCCAATAGTCCTGCAGGCCATGTCACTGGCAATTCTGACGAGTCCTCTCCTGCCTGGGATTCCTCCGATGCATCCTTGCGTGTAACGCCTACTGCTGCTGGTGCTGCTGTTGTTGCTGCTGGGAGTCGATGGTCATCCCAGAGGGGAAGTCGTAAGCCCACTTGTACTACTTCCAGTAAGCAATTGACTGTCCAACAGTCCTTTGCGAGGAAGATGAAATATCACAGCAGTCATCCTGTTGCAAAGCGGATAACTGAGTCCTTGACAACTATGTTGGTGTTAGACGTGCGTCCGGTATCCGCCGTTAGTTCACAGGGAACTAGACAATTTATTGAGGCAGTGTGCCCCCGTTACCAAATACCATCTAGGTTCCACTTCTGTAGGCAGGCGATACCGAGAATGTACACGGACGTCAGAAAAAGACTCACCAGTGTCCTAAAAAATGCAGTTGTACCCAATGTCCACTTAACCACGGACATGTGGACAAGTGGAGCAGGGCAGGGTCAGGACTATATGACTGTGACAGCCCACTGGGTAGATGTATGGACTCCCGCCGCAAGAACAGCAGCGGCGGCACCAGTAGCAGCATCTCGCAAACGCCAACTCTTTCCTAGGCAGGCTACGCTTTGTATCACCGGTTTCCAGAATACGCACACAGCTGAAAACCTCTTACGGCAACTGAGGAAGATCATCGCAGAATGGCTTACCCCAATTGGACTCTCCTGTGGATTTGTGGCATCGGACAACGCCAGCAATATTGTGTGTGCATTAAATATGGGCAAATTCCAGCACGTCCCATGTTTTGCACATACCTTGAATTTGGTGGTGCAGAATTTTTTAAAAAACGACAGGGGCGTGCAAGAGATGCTGTCGGTGGCCAGAAGAATTGCGGGACACTTTCGGCGTACAGGCACCACGTACAGAAGACTGGAGCACCACCAAAAACTACTGAACCTGCCCTGCCATCATCTGAAGCAAGAAGTGGTAACGAGGTGGAATTCAACCCTCTATATGCTTCAGAGGTTGGAGGAGCAGCAAAAGGCCATTCAAGCCTATACAATTGAGCACGATATAGGAGGTGGAATGCACCTGTCTCAAGTGCAGTGGAGAATGATTTCAACGTTGTGCAAGGTTCTGATGCCCTTTGAACTTGCCACACGTGAAGTCAGTTCAGACACTGCCAGCCTGAGTCAGGTCATTCCCCTCATCAGGCTTTTGCAGAAGAAGCTGGAGGCATTGAAGAAGGAGCTAAAAGGGAGCGATTCCGCTAGGCATGTGGGACTTGTGGATGCAGCCCTTAATTCGCTTAACAAGGATTCACGGGTGGTCAATCTGTTGAAATCAGAGCACTACATTTTGGCCACCGTGCTCGATCCTAGATTTAAAACCTACCTTGGATCTCTCTTTCCGGCAGACACAAGTCTGCTGGGGTGCAAAGACCTGCTGGTGACAAAATTGTCAAGTCAAGCGGAACGCGACCTGTCAACATCTCCTCCTTCACATTCTCCCGCAACTGGGGGTGCGAGGAAAAGGCTCAGAATTCCGAGCCCACCCGCTGGCGGTGATGCAGGGCAGTCTGGAGCGACTGCTGATGCTGACATCTGGTCCGGACTGAAGGACCTGACAACGATTACGGACATGTCGTCTACTGTCACTGCATATGATTCTCTCAACATTGAAAGAATGGTGGAGGATTATATGAGTGACCGCATCCAAGTAGGCACGTCACACAGTCCGTACTTATACTGGCAGGAAAAAGAGGCAATTTGGAGGCCCTTGCACAAACTGGCTTTATTCTACCTAAGTTGCCCTCCCACAAGTGTGTACTCCGAAAGAGTGTTTAGTGCCGCCGCTCACCTTGTCAGCAATCGGCGTACGAGGTTACATCCAGAAAATGTGGAGAAGATGATGTTCATTAAAATGAATTATAATCAATTCCTCCGCGGAGACATTGACCAGCAGCAATTGCCTCCACAAAGTACACAGGGAGCTGAGATGGTGGATTCCAGTGGGGACGAATTGATAATCTGTGAGGAGGGGGATGTACACGGTGATATATCGGAGGATGATGATGAGGTGGACATCTTGCCTCTGTAGAGCCAGTTTGTGCAAGGAGAGATTGATTGCTTCTTTTTTGGTGGGGGTCCAAACCAACCCGTCATATCAGTCACAGTCGTGTGGCAGACCCTGTCACTGAAATGATGGGTTGGTTAAAGTGTGCATGTCCTGTTTATACAACATAAGGGTGGGTGGGAGGGCCCAAGGACAATTCCATCTTGCACCTCTTTTTTCTTTTATTTTTCTTTGCGTCATGTGCTGTTTGGGGAGGGTTTTTTGGAAGGGACATCCTGCCTGACACTGCAGTGCCACTCCTAGATGGGCCCGGTGTTTGTGTCGGCCACTAGGGTCGCTAATCTTACTCACACAGCTACCTCATTGCGCCTCTTTTTTTCTTTGCGTCATGTGCTGTTTGGGGAGGGTTTTTTGGAAGGGACATCCTGCGTGACACTGCAGTGCCACTCCTAGATGGGCCAGGTGTTTGTGTCGGGCACTTGGGTCGCTGAGCTTAGTCACACAGCTACCTCATTGCTCCTCTTTTTTTCTTTGCGTCATGTGCTGTTTGGGGAGTGTTTTTTGGAAGGGCCATCCTGCGTGACACTGCAGTGCCACTCCTAGATGGGCCAGGTGTTTGTGTCGGCCACTAGGGTCGCTTAGCTTAGTCATCCAGCGACCTCGGTGCAAATTTTAGGACTAAAAATAATATTGTGAGGTGTGAGGTATTCAGAATAGACTGAAAATGAGTGGAAATTATGGTTTTTGAGGTTAATAATAATATGGGATCAAAATGACCCCCAAATTCTATGATTTAAGCTGTTTTTTAGGGTTTTTTGAAAAAAACACCCGAATCCAAAACACACCCGAATCCGACAAAAAAAATTCGGTGAGGTTTTGCCAAAACGCGGTCGAACCCAAAACACGGCCGCGGAACCGAACCCAAAACCAAAACACAAAACCCGAAAAATTTCAGGCACTCATCTCTAGTCTATACTGTGATTTATTACTGAGTGCCGCGGAATGACCATTACTATATATATATATATATATATATATGTATGTATGTATGTATGTATGTATGTATGTATGGATATATGTACAGTATATATAAATGCAGTATATTCTTGTGCATCTCCATTACGAACAGCGGGGCTTGGGAGAACCAGTGTAGCGTTGTAGGATGGCTCCAGATTACTATTTGGAGGGAAGAGGTTAGGGTCAGGCTGCGAGTGGGGGGGTTAGGATTAGACTACGTGGGGTGTGAGGGTTAGTATGCACGGGTAGGAGGGTTAGGGTTATTCTGTGGAGATGGGAGGGTTAGGGTTAGGCTGCGGGTAGGGGGAGTTAGGGTTAGGCTGCGGGGGGAGGAATGGTAAGGAGGGATAGGGTTCAGGGTTAGTTTACTTAATTAGTAAGAGTTGGGATTTTAATCTAGGGGATACCGCTGTCAGTATTTTGTCAGGGATATTGTATGTAATCCATACGTATGTTATATACTATATATATATATATATATATATATATATATATAGAGTATATAATATACGTATGGATTACATACAGTGGCGTAAGTTCGTCCCAGTTGCCCGGAGGCAAGATAAATAATGGTGCCCCCCCCCCGTACTTAGATAAATATATGCATGTAAGTGTGTGTATTATATATATATATAAAAATGTATATACACATTTCATCATCTTCTATTTTAAATCACACACATCTAGCAGTCACATCCAGGATTAGAACCCATGACCTGTTACATTGACAGCAGACACTTTACTGATAGAGCTATTTGCTCCTGTACAGTAAGCATGAGAATTCTAACTATATGAAGTAACTTGTAAATGTCAGAGAAGTAACTTCATATAGTTAGAATTCTCATATTTCCTGTACAGGAGCAAATAGCTTCATCAGTAAGGTGTCTGCTTCCAGTGTTATAGGTTGTGGGTTCTAATCCTGGATATGACACTTTTTAAAATTTGTATTTACAGTATAATAAAAAGGGTGTGATTTGTAAGGTTCAAGAACCAGTGAGGAAGTCGGCCACTGAAAAGATAGTGGCAGCTATCAATTAATTTATTTCAATGGTGTCACAGAATGGGAGGAGAGGTGCCCCCCTTCAGAGCAGGAGCCCGGTGGCAGATGACTCAGTTGCCTCCCAGAGTTACGCCTCTGATTACATACAATATCCCTGACAAAATACTGACAGCGGTATCCCCTAGATTAAAATCCCAACTCTTACTAATTAAGTAAACTAACCCTGAACCCTATCCCTCCTAACCATTCCTCCCCCCGCAGCCTAACCCTAACTCCCCCTACCCGCAGCCTAACCCTAACCCTCCCATCTCCACAGAATAACCCTAACCCTCCTACCCGTGCATACTAACGCTCAGTCACACCCCACGTAGTCTAATCCTAACCCACCCACTCGCAGCCTGACCCTAACCTCTTCCCTCCAAATAGTAATCTGGAGCCATCCTACAATGCTACACTGGTTCTCCCAAGCCCCGCTGTTCGTAATGGAGATGCACAAGAATATACTGCATTTATATATACTGTACATATATCCATACATATATATATATATATATATATATACACACACACACACACACACACACACACACACACACACACACCTCTCCCTCACTAATAATAACCCTTAACCCACACTGGGAAATCAGCCCTCATATCCTGTCGCTAATACCCTAAGCCAAATCTCGCAAAATTATCAGGTGGTGGCTATCAAACTTATGAAATCGCGTGTCTGCATGGGGGGGGGGGGGGGGGGGGTCGGGGTGTCTGGCACTGACTATTTGCCTAGGGTGCTGAGGAACCTTGCACCGGCCCTGGTTATCTTGGTTCAGCATGTTGCTGCAATTAGTTCATGCCTGTTGGCGTGTATTATGTTGAATGCCATGTGTGCGGCATGGTTGAGGGTGTGAGTTGGTAGATATCTCACCACTAGTTAAGTAATTCCTTTCCTCGAAATGTCAGTCTCCCTGGGTACAGGTCCTACAACTGAGGTCTGGAGGAGGGGCATAGAGGGAGGAGCCAGTTCACACCCAATGAAAAGTCTTTAGAGTGCCCATGTCTCCTGCGGATCCCGTCTATACCCCATGGTCATGAAGTGGACCCCAGCATCCTCTACGGCAGTGTTTCCCAACCTCGGTCCTCAAGGCACACTAACAGGGCAGGTTTTAGTGATATCCAGACTTGAACACAGGTGACTTAATAATACCCCTTTTACACTCGCATGAAAATCCCGGGATTTTGCACATGAACGCGCATCATCCCGGGATTTTTGTCAGTGTGAAAGGGTACAGGGACAATTTCCCGGGTCGAGCATCCCAGGATTTCAACCCAGGTCTCGACCAGGGTTGGTCCCGGGACCGTCCCGGGAAGCTGTGTAGTGTGAAAGGGTCCGTCCCGGGATTCACTATCCCGGGACTGTTAAAAGGACTCGGATTGGAGCTTTCTTGGGCTCAGAAAAGATACCTGCCTGCCACACTGTGTAAAATGGGGATATCTGCCTGCCGTACTGTGTAAAATGGGGGCACCTGCCTGCCGTACTGTGTAAAGTGGGGATACCTGCCTGCTGCTCTGTGTAAAATGGGGATATCTGCCTGCCGCGCTGTGTAATATGGGGACACTTGCCTGCTGTAATGTGTAAAAAGGGGACTTTTTTATTTTTATTTTTTTTTTCCTGTGGTGGGTGTGATGATATCAGACGAGGCCACGCCCACTTTAATGAGACCACACCCATTTTAATCAGGCCACACACCCTTGTCGGGAGCGCGCGCGCCTCCGGCGCGTGCATGCTTTTTCTTTTTATGGCTATATGGGGGGGGGGGGCACGCAATTTTTTTTTTAGAGCAATGGGGGGGGGGGCGCATTTTGAAATCTCGCACTGGGAGCCAAATTGTCTAGAAACGGCCCTGCTTACGCTTTGGGAACAAACATTGTGGGGGCAACACACGACACCACTAGCACCCCTAGGGGTGGGCCAGCAGCACACACTATATAAGGACATGCATGATATGTCAGTGATGACAGGGCTACATGTGACAGGGCCAGTGACATGATGTGAGGAGGGGACTGGAGGCAGAGGAAGCCACAGACTGAGAGTTGTATAGTGGGAAGAGCAGGGTCTCTTGGGAGACCAAAAAGGTATCTGGCCAATACACAAAGTGCGTCAGGAAAGCAAGATATGCCTATATACTAGATCTCCAACCAATGTAAATTAATGAACATTTATCATTCTAATTTACCATCCTCATCCCGTAGCGAAGCACGGGTATTCAGCTATCTACAATGTTATTTATACTGTGTGTTTAATATTTACATTTATTTTTGTAAACAGACATTCTTAAATTCCCGGGCAACGCCGGGTACTCCAGCTAGTATTGATATATTTTGGATAACCCCCTACCCCTCTTACATTAATCCTTCCTGTGCTTCTGGTACTCCCCTTCCCTCCCTCCCTAGTTGGGACACAAGACTCAGTTCAGTCTCAGTTATTATAGGAGACAACAACTTTGGGGGTAATTCAGAGTTGATCGCAGCAGCAAATTTGTCAGCAGTTGGGCAAAACCATGTGCACTGCAGGTGGGGCAGATATAACATGAGCAGAAAGAGTTAGATTTGGGTGGGTTATTTTGTTTCTGTGCAGGGTAAATACTGGCTGCTTTATTTTTACACTGCAATTCAGATTTCAGTTTGAACACACCCCACCCAAATCTAATGGTACCCATACACTTGTGCGATTGCCTTTGACACAATATCGGGCCCGATTTCCCTTGAAGCTCACCTTGAGACAAATTACATTGAAAGTGCTTTTTTGGTGCATTTGATGCGCATACAATCCTGCAATTTATCTCATGCTCCTTACGACCAGAAATCAGGTGGTATTGGATGCTCGAATGCGAGTGCATCGCATGCTGACCAAAAGCACACCAGATTTATCTGGCAGATTTCTTAAAATTTATGGTGCCCATCAGTGGCGTAAGTTCGCCCCAGTCGCCCGGAGGCATGATAAATGTTGATGCCCCCCTACATACTGTATACACACACACCCTTCAAATGTAGCTATCCGGCACTCGTGTTGAACAGTAGTAGCGTGCTCAGGTGCCTTTCCCAATAGTAATATAGATACACATACAAAGTGGACGGCACTCCAAGTCAGTCATCACAATAAAATAGACACCAGCATACCTTTATAGCACACCTACAGTACTCCCTCACCCAACAGCGTGTCACAATGTAGATGCTTTGGCACAGTGGTGTGCCGATATACAGTATATATATATATATATATATATATATAAATAAAAAACACACAAACGCCTCTTTCATTTAAACACACACACAAGCACCTCTTTCACTTAAACACACACACGCCTCTCACTTACACTCACACCTCTTACTTACACACGCCTCCTTAGCTTAAACACACACATGCCTTCTTCACTTAAACACACACACACCTCCTTCGCTTAAACACACACAATCCTCACTTACACACACGCCTCTCACTTACACACACCTCTCACACACACGCCTCTCACTTACACATGCTTCCTTCACTTAAACTCACACACACTCCTCCTTCATTTAAACTCTCACACACATGCTTCCTTCACTTAAACACACAAACATGCCTCTTTCACTTATACACACACATCTCCCTTACACGCACACACGCCTCTTTCATTAAAAAACACACACACACACAAACAAAAACAAACACATGCTTTCTTCACTTACACACACGCCTCCTTCATTTAAACTCACACACACACGCGTCGTTCACTTAAACACACAAACATTCCTCTTTCACTTACACACACACACGTATGTCTCTCACACACACACACACACACACACACACGCGTCTCCTTTACACGCATACACGCCTCTTTCACTTAAAAACACACACACAGACAAAAACAAGCACATGCTGCCTTCACTTACACACACACACACACACACACACACACACACACACACACACAAACCTCACTTAAACATGCACACATAAAACACAGTGCTGCCAACATTCATTAAAGACCCCCCAGCACCCCTCCCCTTTCCAACTACACACACCTCCACAGTGCAGCTTGAGGCAAGTGCTGCCAGTGCCTACCTGCTGCTATCAGCCCAACGGAAGAACAGAGAGCATCACTTGGCCACCTCATCTGGAAGGGCCTGGCAGGAGCTGCGTTCTGGAGCTCCCCCTAGCTGTAGCCACAGCCAGCTCTCTGTATATACTAGGACAGGGGTGGCCAACCAGTCAGAGGCAAAGAGCCAGAAAAGATCTGTAGTCAAGGACAAGAGTTAGTATCATGCGCGCGCCAAAGGCGCGCATGCAAAAATGGTGTCGTGGCCTAGTTTTCACAAAGCCACACCCCATTTTGTGCACACACCTTTCGTTATGACGTTTGTAGGAGTATGACCTTGTTTCATAACTCCGTTTTTAGTCATGTTGTACAGTGCCAAATACATATAATGCCTCAGTACAGTGCCACATACATATAAAATTGTCAAAAAATGGGTGCCTCCACACTGCCAGAAACATATGTCCCCACAGTGCCACATACACATATGTCCCCACAGTGCCAGATACATATATGCCCCACAGTGCCAGATCCATACTACACCCCTGTGAGGCATATATGTTATGCCGGCGGTCGGGCTCCCGGCGACCAGCATACCGGCGCCGGGAGCCCGACCGCCGGCGTACCGACAGTGTGGCGAGCGCAAATGAGCCCCTTGCGGGCACGGTGGCGCGCTATGCGCGCCACGCTATTTTATTCTCCCTCCAGGGGGGTCATGGACCCCCACGAGGGAAAATAAGTGTCTGTATGCTGGCTGTCGGGATTCCGGCGCCGGTATACTGTGCGCCGGGATCCCGACAGCTGGCATACTGAAGACAACCCGCCTCACAGTGCCAGATACACATGACCCCCCAGTGCCAGATATACATGTCCCCCCCAATGCCAGATATACATTTCCCGCCAGTGCCAGCTATGCCCCTAGTGCCAGATATATATGTCCCCAAAGTGCCAGCTATGCCCCCAATGCAGTGTCCCCACATTGCCAGATATGCCCCCTGTGCCAGATATACATGTCCCCACACAGTGCCAGCTCTGCCCCCAGTGCCAGATATACATGTCCCCCCAGTGCCAGCTATGCCCCCGTGCCAGATATGCCCCCAGTGCCAGATATATATGCCTCCACAGTGCCAGCTATGCCCCCAGTGCCAGATATATATGTCCTCACAGTGCCAGCTATGCTCCCAATGCCAGTGTCCCCAGTGCCAGATATGCCCCCCAGTGCCAGATATACATGTCTCCCCAGTGCCAGCTGTGACCCGTGCTAGGTATACATGTCCCCACAGTGCCAGCAATGCCTCCAGTGCCAGATATATATGTCCCCACAGTGCCAGCTATGCCCCCAATGCCAGTGTCCCCACAGTGCCAGCTATGCCCCCAGTGCCAGATATATATGTCCCCACAGTGCCAGCTATGCCCCTAATGTCAGTGTCCCCACAGTGCCAGATATGCCCCCCAGTGCCAGGTATTCATGTCCCCACAGTGCCAGCAATGCCCCCAGTGCCAGATATACATGACCTCCCTCTTCCCCCCGTGGTGCTCACCGCGCTGCTGCTGTCTGTGAGGAGAGGAGAGCGCAGCGTGCGCCTCCCCTGCCCCTCACTCTCCGGCGGCTGTGTATCTCTTCAATTAGGCGCCGGTCCATGAGCCAATCAAAGCTCGCGGACCAGCAGCCTTAGCTGCCGGTCCGCAAGCTCTGATTGGCTCACGGACCGGCGCTGAATTGAAGCGTGACGCCGCGGCCGGAGAGTGAGGGGCAGGGGAGGCGCACGCTGCACTCTCCTCCCTTCACAGACAGCAGCAGCAGCGCGGTGAGCGGTTAGGCAGTGGGAGACAGTGGAGGAGGTGTGCCCCCTTGAGGTCAGGAGCCCGGCGGCAGCCGACTCCACTGCCTCCCAGAGTTCCGCCCCTGGTGCCCATACACTTGTGAGATTATCGGTACTATCCTTCGATTTCGACCACATCTGTGAGAGAAATCGAAGGATTGTATGCACATTTAAGGTACCTATCGACGCGATGCGCGGGCACGCCGGTCGAATATCACGTCTCAAGATATTATGTGCTGCACATATTTCTCGCATCGCAGTGCGATCGCATGTGGTTTTAAACCCACATGAGACATATCGCACTGCGATGTGCGATGGGCACCCACCAGGAGCGTCCGGAGGCCGCTTCCATTCGGCGGTGACATGCTCATCACATGATTACCATGCGATCTATCGCATGATCGCATGGTAACCACTTTGGCAGTTCAGGTGCGATTTGTTTCAGCGTCCGGCAGCGGCGCACTGCACCTCGCTTGTAATCAGACTCAACATAAACTACAGCTCCCAGCAGCCCTTGTTGCTGAGAGCTCCCGGCACCAAGGGCTGCTAGGAGCTGTAGTTTACTTTGAGACTGATTGATCACTAGTGCTGAGCTGTGCCGCTGGACACTGGCGCCGGTACTAACAGACAGTCACCAAGTACAGTCAGAGCCGGATTATGGGGGTGGGGGGTGGGGATCAAGACACAGGACTGCACTGCCCTGCATTGGGTTAGGGCCGAGGATGGTGTGGAAGCACGGGATTGGGACTACAAGACACTCACTGCCAGCAGCATGGAAGAGAGGGAGAGAGGACAATGAGCTACTAAAGTACATGCAGTCAGCATACCCTGTCTGTAATGTGGGGGGTGGGGGGATACTATATAGTCTGTCTGTATGCGTGTCTGTGACTGAATTTATGTATGTGTGTGACTGTGTATGAATGTATGTTTGTGTGTGTATAAGTATCTACTGTATTTTAGTGTGTTTTAGTGTGTGACTATGTATGTGAAATAAGTGTGTAACTATACACAGTATGTATGTGACTGTATTGTATATACTCATACCCTCCAATTGTACCTTTTTAATAGGTACAGAACCGTTTTTTATGATCTGTACCGATTTTTGGCTGTCCAAACTAATATTGAAAGTATAGGAAACCCGTGGCCATGCCCCCTTTTCTAATTTGTACCGATTTTTATGTGTCAAATGTTGGAGGGTATGTATACTGCATGTGTGACTTGTACTGTATATCATATGTATGTGTTTTGTGTGTGACTATGTATGTAAATGTATATGCGTGTGCCTATCGGCAGGATCAGATATACTAATGGCAAATGTGGTTTGACCGCATTTCCCATATAAAATTATGAATATATTTATTAGCACTGGCCCACATTTCCATTTTCTATTTGCATTCACGATATGCCCTTTATAGACAGTGTTTTCTATAGGGGTATGACTGTGTGGCGTAACGTGAATAAGAGACACTACTGTGCGGTGTAATTTGAGTAATGGACACTACTGTGCGGTGTAATGTGATACTGTGTGCATAGGCGTGCGCAGAGACTGACTGCCGCTCTGGACGTCCCCCCCTCCACGGCATTATAGTGTTCTCTCACCTCCCCTGTCCTGGATATAGACTGCTCACCTGGTCTGCTCACCTGGGCCGCCCAGGTGAGCAGTCTATATCCAGGACAGGGGATGTGAGAGAACACTATAATGCCGTGGAGCGGGGGAAGTCCGGAGCGGCACCCGCCAGTCAGTCTCTGCGCACGCCTGTGACTGTGTGGCATAATTTGAATTGGAAGTACTATTGTGTGGCCACGCCCCTTCCCCACAAGGCCACATTCCTTTTTTGACGCTGCTCCCGTATGTCAAATGTGTGTGTGTGTGTGTGGCCTGCCCCTGACTTTGCCAGGGGCGCTCGGACCCCTAGATACACACCTGCGGATGACTACCGCAACTTCCTACGCATGAATGATGACACCGTCCAGGAGTTGCTGCGTCTGGTGACCCCCCTCATACAGAAGCAGGATACCAAATGACAGGTTCCTATCCCTGCTGAGGAGAGGCTCGTGGCTACTCTGCGGTTCCTTGCTACTGGACAGTCGTTTGAGGACCTGAAGTATGGGACCCGTATCTCTGCGCAGGCTCTGGGACACATCACACCTGAAACCTGCAAGGTGTAACAAAATGCACACATGCAACTTGGGGTAGGAAGATGGGTCCCCGGTACCATCAACCTGCACCAATGATGATAACGGGGAGGGTGGCTGGTTTGATGAGGAGGGGTTTGAGGAGGATGGAAAGTGGAGGAAGGGTAGTTGGATGGGGCCTGCGGTTGCGGATAACCAGAATGGTAGCTGTGATGCGGAGTAGTAGATGTAGGGTAGGTGGGTGGTGGTGAACTGAAGGTCAATGGGAGATGAGGAGCAGGTGCTTGAGGTTCTGGCCCATGAAGTTCCACGCTGGCACTCTACTTGCTGCTGCGCAGAAACCTCATTCATAGTTTTGCTCACATATGATGCAAAGTCATCAAATTCATCCGGTTTCCGGAGCAGCTGTGAACGAGCCTTCAATAGTAGAGGGTCTTCTACAAATTTTGTTTTCCGTGGCTTCCACCTGGCAGCCTGTCGCTGTGGAGAGGTTGTTTCCTCTGGTGAGGTGTTGATGAGGGCAGGGGTACAGCTGAGGTCTTCTTCAGGTGTCTGCAGGTCTTGTGACTGTAGGGTAAAGAAAAACATATTTAGTGAATATTCAAACATTTTTTTTCTTTTACAGTTCCCTACAAGCATGACAGAATAGCAAGCTATTGCAGAGGACTTTGACAGGCGCTGGAATTACCCAAACTGTGGTGGTACGATAGACAGGAAACATGTGAGCATCACCAAACCCACCAACAGCGGGTCAGACTACTTCAATTATAAAGGCTACTTTAGCATTTTTCTCATGGCGGTGGTCAATGCAAACTGAATTTATTTTCCTGGATGTTGGGTAAAATGGTCATTGCTCGGATGGTGGATCGTTGAAAAATACTCGCTTCTATGATAGGCTCAACACCAACTCCATTCATCTGCCGCCTGTGGAGCAAACAAAGAATGGCCTGGGATTTGTGTTCATGGCAGATGAGGCCTTCGCACTGCACGAACATATAATGAAGCCCTACCCGCAAAGAGTCCTGAACCACAATAGGTGCATTTTTAACTACCGCCTTTCTTTGGCCCGCAGGGTTGTTGAGAATGCATTTAGCATTCTCAGCAACTGGTTCAGGATCTTCCACAAACCCATAAACATGAGGCTGGACAAAATTGACTGTGTAGTAACAGCATGTTGTGTACTGCACAACATGCTCCGACGCAAGGCCACAAGGCAAATGCCTTTGCTCCCAGCAGGACTGGAAGATCCCAACCAGCCAGTGGTGACGGTGCCAATTTCCTCGGTGGGACCACCTGCAGCAACTTTACGTGACACTGCAAGGGCAAGAGAGGTCCGGGAAAAATATAATGCCTTCTTCAATGGGGAAGGAGCTGTGGCATGGCAGGAGGAATATATTAGGTAAAAACAATTATAAAAAGCAAATTACCCCTTCGGCCTCCTCCACGTCCAGACTTCCCTCCTCGGACTCGGCCATCACCACTCACGGACTCCTTAGCTGACCGTTACTACAGGAGGAAGTGTAGTTCTTTGTAGTAGCACAGCTGCGGCACATACATCTTGTCTGCACCAGCCCCTGACCTCTTGGACTCGTCCACCTTGCGGTTCTCTTTGCCAAAGACTGTCCGTAGATTGGCGATTTTCTTCCGGACCCAGGCCACCGAGGCAGCAGAGTAGGTGGGCTTGGAGAACTCCACCATGCGGGTATAAGCAGCCTCCCTCTTCTGCTTGTTGCTGTAGTCTGGTGAGGACGTCAGCCAAAGACACTCCTTCTCATGGTACAGGCTGATAAAGCCTGAAAGAAATTTGCGGTTCTCATAGGAGATCTGCAGAATGCAAAAAAAGGAAAATTAATAAACATGAAAAAGTTCAATTATTCTTGATAAATAAAGTTTGTTTTCTAGTTATTGGTGTGAGTTATCGGAAATATGTTGTGAGAATACATTGGTGTGCAGGGTGCAGCAGCATAAAGGTGGGCTGTGGCTTGCAGTGGCGCAGTATAATGGTGTTTAGGGTGCGGCCATCTGGTGCTTGAAGTGGTGCAGCATTTTGGGCAGGGGGCCAGTATAATTCTGGGTGCAGCAGCATAATGGTGGGCAGTGTTGGTAAAAAAAGAATAGTAGTCATCGGTGGCCAGTGGCACAGTATAATGGTGTTTAGGGTGCGGCCGCATGAGGCTTGCAGTGGTGCAGCATTTTGGGCAGGGGGCCAGTATAATCATTGGTAGAGCAGCATAACGGTGAGCAGTGTTGGTAAAAAACAATAATAGTCATTGGTGGCCAGTGGTATAGCCTGCCTACCTTGTGCGGTGTTTGGGAGCTCAGCAGCGTGCTTGCAGCCTCCTCTCCAGTCATGTGCACAGTGAGGAGAAGAGGAGTGTCCAGAAAGCCGGCTCCTGTTTTCACATATCGCACATTGCGGTGTGTGATAAATCAAAAGTGGTAAAAAACACTATGCGATCACGCTGCGATTCGATAAAAATTAAGTGCACCACATCTTGAGACGCGAGATTGACCAGCGTACCCGCGCATCGCGTCGAAAGGTACCTAAAATGTGCATACAATCCTCCGAATTCTCGCACAGACCCAGTCGAAATTGAAGGTTAAGCCCGATTATCTCACAAGTGTATGGGCACCATTACTCTCTCTGCACATGTTATATATGCCCCCCCTGCAGTGCACATGGTTTTGCCCAACTGCAAACAAATTTGCTGCTGCGATCAACTCTGAATTAGGACCAGTATTCGGGGATGAAGATTTAAAAGAAGACTAGAGCATATTAGAGCAAATATATCTGTGGAAAAGATGTCACCTTTATGCGCTCTACACACTGGGCGATAAAACTGAAAGATATGAACGATCTCGTTCATTAATGACCGAGATACCATTTCTATCTTTCAGTGTGGAGGCAGCAACGATGAACGATGCGCGGCCCCGCGCTCGTTCATCGCTGCTGACCCGTCGCTTGTGCATGCAGGCCAATATGGATGATCTCGTCCATATTTGTCTGCACTGCTATGGAGCCGGGTGACGGGAGGAGTGAAGAAACTTCACTCCCCCCGTCACTGCCACCCCCCCCCCCCCCCCCCCCGCCGCCGGGTCACCCGACGGCCGTATCCGCCGTCGGGCAGCTCGGTGGCGGATCGCAAGTGTGTAGGGCCCTTTACATTATATAATGGTAAAATGTTTTTCTTAGTTTCATTGGATCAGCAAGACACAAAATTCTTGCTTCACTTTGATTTAGATTTACCTGCTGCCAGGCCCCATACTGTTGACTGCAGAGGCCACTTGTGTGATCTCGTTGGCATCACTGCATCCATGGTAACCTCCATAAACAATGGTTGTTGTTTTATTTCTATCAACAGTGAAAGCACTGCAATCCTTTGCTGATCCTCTTGTTAAGCTAAATAATAATCCACTACTTGTGAGGTATATGAGCTGCTTCTCATGCTTTGTTGCTGGAACCATGCTATTGATTATTATTATTATTATTATTATTATTATTATTATTATTATTATTATAGCAGATGAACCCATTCAATTGCACAGACTTAGGTCATTAGTGTTTCAGGGTTAAGCAACCCATTAGTTTACAGTAACATGGAAGAAACTGCAGGTGGGCTGAAAACTAAACCGTGGACTAGAGCCAAGTGTTTACCATTTGCTATTTAGCCACTTCTGTTTCTTTCTTCACTTGTTTAGTAAGCAATGAAACTAGCAAGAAATAGTCAAGCAGATCATAAAGCAGCACAAGCAGTAACTCTTTACCCAGGAGACAAGATTATTTATGTTTACCAATGTATGGTATTACAGTGTCTTATATTTGGCAATACATTTATTGACACATGCAGGGGAGGGATGTGTGGTCCGGAGTGAAGCGTGGGGGGGGGGGGGGGGGGGGGGGGGGGGCGGCGCAGAGATATCAGTGTACAGGGCCCTAAGATTCGGACATTAACCCTGGCCTGAGTGCACCCCAACTGATGACATGAGATGGATGTGAGTGCAGGTTTTTAGAATAATTAGCACTGCTATATGAGGGCTAAACTGTCACTACTGAACCACCTTGACAAAGCTGTGCATACAGCGAAATGCGTTGGTGAGCTTCTGGGTACCTGTGAAAGTGGAGACGAGCCTAGAAGTCCAAACTTTGGGACCTTTATCCATTGGAGGTTGGCAAAGACCAGAGCTTTTAATCAAGACCCTGCTGTGGTCTACATCAAGCCTTGGAGGTCGTTGCCTATTTACAAACTACTTCTCATCACAGAGTACCCCTCAAATTTACGGACTGTGAGATCCATTGGAGGACAATCAACACCATTGAGCTGGTAATTAAATACCAGGTGTTTCCTCTCCCTAGGACTGTGGCAAGTCTCCCTGGACAATATATCAAAACCCAGTATAAGTATTATTATATTAATACAGCAGCGCTATCGGTGCCCTTTCACATGTAAAGTGTCACACGTCAGGGGCAGCGGCCGCCGTGCTTACCCCTGCGTGTCCGCTGGTCCTCCTGGCGGTCCCCGCTTCCGGTGGTCGCTGGGTCCCGGCGTCTGGCGGCGCTGCTCCCAGCGGTTCCCCGGAGCGTGGGCGCCGCCATTGCGCCCGGCTGTCACGTGGGTGGTGGGCGGGTGACGTCGCTGGCTCCCCTCCACCAATCGGAGGAAGGCAGGGAATTCAAAGGTGGACGCCGGACAGAGCCCGGCGCCTGAGTATCGTCTCTCCTTAGTGAAAGACTCCAGTGCTCCCTTTTTGCAAGCGTGTTCCCTGTTTCACAGTCTTTAGTATTACCAGCCTTCAGCGTGTCCTCTATTTCACAGTCCCCAGTATTACCAGCCTTCAGCGTGTCCTCCGTCTCACAGTCTCCAGTGTTCCCAGCATTCAGCGCGTCCTCCGTCTCACAGTCTCCAGTGTTCCCAGCATTCAGCGTGTTCTCCGTCTCACAGTCTCCAGTGTTCCCAGCATTCAGCGTGTTCTCCGTCTCACAGTCTCCAGTGTTTCCAGCATTCAGGATGTTCCTCTGTCACACAGTCGCCAGTGCTTTCAGCATCGCTCACAAGTTTCTCACCACTCAGTGTGCTTCAGCATCGCTCACAAGTTTCTCACCACTCCGTATGCTTCAGCATCGCTCACAAATTTCTCACCACTCAGTGTGCTTCAGCATCGCTACAGGGATTCTTTAGCATGTCTCACAGTAACCACCAGCACCGTTCTCAAGTACTGTCTTTCAGGTGGATTCCAGTATCCGTCACGAGCTCTGCCTGCCGCTAAAGTCCTGCATGAAGAAAACCTATATTCGGCCATCTCTACTTCGGCCCAGCTGCCCTTCCCGGTCACCGGAAGAACCCCCAAGTTCACAACACTCTCAACCCAGGTCAGTGATATAAAGTATCTCTTTTTCTGTTGCAACAGTATTAATTTTTATGAATATGATTTCTTTCATTATTATGTATAACTAAATGTCATGATTGTTTTTATACCATATCCAGCTTAAAGCGCTGTTTTTATATTTATTTCTAAATTCTTTTAGGGACTAAGGGGTCTATTTACTAAGCCTTGGATGGAGATTAAGTGAGTGGAGATAATGTACCAGCCAATCCGCTTCTAACTAACAAGTCACAGGCTGAGTTTGAAAAATGACAGTTAGGAGCTGGTTGGCTGGTACTTTATCTCCACCTAGACACACTACCGTGATAGTTTTTTCTACAGATATACAAGTGTCTTATATCCATTTAATCAGCACCAGGGCCGTAACTACGTGTGTGCTGTCAAAGTCAGAAAAATATCATGCTACACGTTGCCATATATTCACCTCATGCGCGTGCCTGCTGCACGTGCACATTCTCTCCCGTGCGTGCGGATATACGCAGCCGCGTGATGGCGCCTCGGCCATGCGCTCGAGCGCGTGGTATGTGCATTTACGGTAGAGTTTGTGTGCGTCTAGCGGGCGACTCAATCGTTTAATAATAGAACCAAATAGCATGTTTTATAGATAATGTTCCCCTTAATAATGACTGTAAGTTTGTTTAATGTAAATGGTCGCTGGACAGAGGAATTCCTCTTTGTATGGTACGAAGGGTCAGACAGGGTTTGAACAGCTGTGTCTGGTACCTAACTAAAGAACATTTTAATAGCAACAATCCGGTGTTGGTTAGGTAAAGATTAATCGCTCCTGCGTATAGTTATGGCCATTAGTAGATTCTGGACATTTCATATATTTGCGATTCATTACCCATGCGGCGGGAATCTTCAGATTCCCTCCCACTTGAGCAGTTTGATATAGTCACAGCCCACCTGTTCAAACTAACCTATGACCTTTTGTTATGATGCGAGGAGACATTCCTGTGTCCAATGAACAATGAGATTATAGGTCCCTTTGTAGTATACTGTACTCAGTGTATATAAGATCAGCCAGCCTGGGCAGCTCTCTCTCACTCCACAAACGGTTTTCATATTGACTAACTCGGAGCTGGTACCAGGCTGCGCAGCGATCATTCCCAGTGTGTGTAAGTAATTATCTGCAAACCAACTTATTCTCTGTGTGTATTGGCTATTCTCTTTCTCTCTGTTATAGTATAACTTTGTGACGCTATTGTATATTTTCTGTCTAGATAATCTGTTAGAATTATATGTTAGTCTGTAGTGTATGACTTGTGAACTGTTTACCTTTTTCGATATAACTTAAAAGCTTGTTAGTAAAGGTGTTGGATCCTTAGCACGGTATTGTGTGTTCATTACATTGCAGTGGGTAATAGGAGCGTCTCGATCGCTCAAACAGCTTTAGTGTTAAACAGGTTAAGCAGCGTTATATCTCTACAGTGTTTCAGTACAAAGGTTTACAGTATAAGAGTATCCGTTCTGTGTGTATCATTCAAGGTTTACTGATTGTCATCTTGTAAGCGTCTGCGCCGCTCGTGATCTCCTCGTGGTCTCGAGCGTCCGCTACGCTGGTAGCGTAGCATTACGGTAGTCGCTCGCCTATAGCGTGCTCGACACCATGCATTAAGCTGTGAGCGAGCGTGCCGCATGTGCGTCTCGATCACGGCCGAGCGTGTGCTACGCTAAGTGCGTACCTTTACGGTACCCCATACGCCAATTGCGTACTGTGTCTCTTACCCATTATTGTGAAGGTTATAAGGTAATTAAATCAGCATTATCAGTGCCAAGTGGGCTTGGCACACAGCGCAGTTGCCCTGAGAGCGCAACTGCCAGCGGCATGTAATGAGTCAAATTGACTCATTACATGCCGCCTCTGTGTGCGCCGTGCGCGGCTGGAGGGAGAAGAGACCAGCGCCGGGTTCAAGGAGGAGGAGGGAGGGGGAGCAGGGAGCCGCAGCAGCGCTATTTGATTGGTAGTAAGCGCCGCTGCAGCATCCCCCTCTCCTTCTGTATTGGCTGCCCGGCGCTGCTATGGATGCTGGGATGCGGTTCCTTCATCCCAGCATCCATAGCAGCGCCGGGCAGCCAATACAGAAGGAGAGGGGGATGCTGCAGCGGCGCTTACTACCAATCAAATAGCGCTGCTGCGGCTCCCTGCTCCCCCTCCCTCCTCCTCCTTCTCATCTCACTGCCTGCACCGAGAGGGAGATGCCAGCACGAGGAGCCTGTCAGCGGGGAGAAGGTAAGTATATCCCTCTCTCTCTTTCTTTCTCTCTCTCTTTCTCTCTCTCTCTCTCTCTCTCTCAGGGGGACACCGTCTGCCGCAATGTGTAAAAAGGGGTCCTGGCTGCCGCAATGTATAAAAAGGGGGTCTGGCTGCTGCAATGTGTAAAAAGGGGGGTCCTGGCTGCCGCAATGTGTAAAATGGGGTCCTGGCTGCCGCAATGTATAAAAAGGGGGTCTGGCTGCCGCAATGTGTAAAAAGGGGGGGTCCTGGCTGCCGCAATGTGTAAAATGGGGTCCTGGCTGCCGCAATGTGTAAAATGGGGTCCTGGCTGCCGCAATGTGTAAAAAGGGGGCCTGGCTGTCGTAATGTGTAAAAAGGGGTCCTGGCTGCCGCAATGTATAAAAAGGGGGTCTGGCTGCAGCAATGTGTAAAAAGGGGTCCTGGCTGCCGCAATGTGTAAAATGGGGTCCTGGCTGCCGCAATGTGTAAAAAGGGGGTCTGGCTGCCGCAATGTGTAAAGAGGGGGCCTGGCTGCCGCAATGTGTAAAAAGGGGGCCTGGCTGCCGCAATGTGTAAAATGGGGTCCTGGCTGCCGCAATGTGTAAAGAGGGGGCCTGGCTGCCGCAATGTGTAAAAAGGGGGCCTGGCTGCCGTAATGTGTAAAAAGGGGGACGCTGTCTGCTGTAATGTATAAAAGGGGCTCTACCTGGTGTAGTGGCGCTACTGTGCAGCATAATTTGAATAATGTAGACTACTGTGCACCGTAGTATGAATTGCTAATATTTTGTGGCCACGCCCCTTCCCGTGAAGCCACGCCCCTATCTTACATGGTGGGGGGGCGCCACTGTCGTTTCTTGCACACAGCGCTAAAATGCCTAGTTACGGCACTGATCAGCACAGTCTCTTCGTGCGTCCAAGATGCCCGATGTGAGCAAGATCTCACGCGACCTGACATGCCAAGAGGGGCTGTTTGGCGTGTAAGCTTCAAATATGTTTGAGGGCATATCTGTACTTTTTAGTGATGTTGGAACATTCCTGACAAAAGCACGCAGGACTGGTTCTTGTTTTATCATATGTTTATGGTTTGATGACACCATTACCTACCCAGCTGCTCACCGTATTGCGAAATAGAGCGACTGTCTTAAACCAGGTGTGCTTATAACCATCTATGCTTTCATTTTCACCCTAGAAACAGAACTTTCAAACTTTTTTCCAAGCAATCTAATAGGGAACATTGGGGTCTCTGGAGAAATATGTATGTTTCTTTTGTTTAGTTCTTAACTTCCCTGTGTCATATTAAACTGTTGTAAGAAAGATTTTTATTAATTATCTGTTATAGTATCATTATGGGGTCTCCACTCTGTTGATACTCAACCATATTCTGGATATAGTCAGACGGAAGCCGCAGCAGTAAGAGGAAAACGCCTCCGTAGGACACTTTTTAAAATTTTTACTAATCCTGAAAAACTCAGGATTGCTGCCTCCTTCCTGGGATTAAAATTCCGGATTTAAAGTTAAATACTGGGAATCCATAGGTCGGGATCCTGAGGTTGGTTAACCAAACTGCTGCTGTATTCATTAATTGTTTGTTCATGAAACTAGAGACTTTCTGCCTCTAGTTTGTCTTCAGCAAGTGAAATACATTCTTAATCGGGTTCAGATCAGGCAATTGACTCGACCATTGCAGAATATTCCACTTATTTGCATTAATAAACTCCTGGGTTGCTTTTGCAGTATGTTTTGGGTCAATGGGGGTTATTCAGAGAGGGACGCAGATCTTGCTGCTGCCTCAAGACTGCGTCCATCTTCTCACACGCTGGAGGCCGCCCAGTACAGGGCAACGCCGTCCAGCATGTGTGTGGCACCACCCCACGAAGCATCCGCAATTTAATTGCAGATGCATCAATTTAAGGTTGACCCCTGCTGTCACGCAGCCACCTCAAAAATGGTTCGGACATGCTTGCATTGTCTGTAGCGTACCCACAAAATGCCACATTGCTGCCCCACGATGCAGCCGCAAGGTGAAAGTTTGCACACGAGCACTGCGGACTCTCTGAATGCAGCTGCTGCATACAGACGCGCGGCTGCGTTCGGGTCTGAATAGACCTCTTTGTTTCTCTGTACTGTGAAGTCCGTCCAATCAACTGCTAAATTTGGCTGAATCTGAGCAGACAGTATATCCTATACACTTTAGAATTCATCCAGCTACTTCGGTCTTCAGTCACATCATTGGTAAACTCTAGCGACCATGTGCAATTGGAAGTCATGCTTGCCGATGCCATCACACTACCTCTACTGTGTTTTACAGAATCAACAAACAGTAGCCGGAACTCAGGGACACCCCAATAAGACAAGTAACAGTCATCTTTGATAAAACGTCAGTTTCAGAGAACCTTTTAATCTTTTTTTTCTCATACGTCCTAGAGGATGCTGGGGACGACATCAAGACCATGGGGTATAGACGGGATCCGCAGGAGACATGGGCACTCCAAAGACTTTTCATTGGGTGTGAACTGGCTCCTCCCTCTATGCCCCTCCTCCAGACCTCAGTTTTAGAAATGTGCCCAGGTTGACTGGATGCACTCTGAGGAGCTCTACTGAGTTTCTCTGAAAAGACTTATGTTAGGTTTTTTATTTTCAGGGAGATCTGCTGGCATCAGACTCCCTGCTTCGTCGGACTGAGGGGGCAGAAGCAGAACCAACTTCCTCAGAGTTTCCTGGCTCTGTTTCTGGCTGACAGGACACCATTAGCTCCTGAAGGGAACTGAACGCTAGCCGTGTCTAGATGCTCACTCCCACAGCACGCCGTCACCCCCCTCACAGAGCCAGAAGTCAGAAGACAGGTGAGTATTAGAAGAATGATCTTCAATCAAGTAGGTGACGGCTGAGGTGCGGCGAGGCTGGCGGGAGCGCAACGCGCCATTGCTGCCCACACACACAGGCACTGCAGGGTGCAGGGCGCGGGGGGGCGTCCTGGGCAGCAAGAAAAATACCTCAAACTGGCTAAAAGGGGGCATAAGATGCCGCTGGCACAGCCCTACCCCCGCCAGTATAAATATTGTCATGGATACTGAGGGGCGGAGCTTCTTCCTCAGGCAGCCAGCACACTACTCAGCACCATTTTCTCTCTCTCCTCAGGCTGTAGAGAACACGCTGGTCCTCTCCTCCACTTCAGACAAGTACAGGGTGCTATAAAGGGGGGACACAAAGCGATTGTGGTGCATTTGATAGTGTATATTACTATTTAAAAGCGCTTTTGGGCTGTGGACATACTGTGTTCACAGGCAATACTGGTGCTGGGTTTGTGTACTGGCTGCTCCTATCCTGTGTCCCCCTGACAGATTTTACTGTGGGTCTGTCCCCAAAATAAGTCCCAGTGTGTCTGTGAGTGTGGTGTACACGTGTGAGGCATGTCTGAGGCAGGGAGTTCCTCTCTGGAGGAAGCTATTTTAGGGACAGAGTTGTAATGTGGTGGCGCTACCGGCACACCAAGAGCCTGCATGGGTGAAAGAGCTACGTGACAGTATGCATCTGATTAACCGTAGATTAGATAAATCTGAATCTAAGGCTGCATGCTGGAGAAAATCTGTGGAAGATGTGATTTTTAAGGATGCTGTTATTCCTGCGGCCCCTCTGGGTCACATAAGAGACCATTTGCAAATGTTGTAAACACTGATACCGACACGGATTCTGATTCTTGTGTCGACAATAGTGAATCCAGAGAGATAGATCATAAATTGGCAAAAAGTATACAATATATGATTGTGGTTCCAGAAAGCACTCCTGTACCTCAGGAGAAAGCTTATTTATGTAAGGAAAAGAAATCCAAAGTCACGTTCCCTCCTTCACACGAACTAAATGCTCTGTTTGAAGGGATGTGGGTGAATCCTGATAAAAAATTTCATATTCCCAAAAGGATTCACATACAGTAGCTTATCCTTTCCCGGTTGAAGACAGGAAAAAATGGGAGTCACCCCCTGTGTTAGACAGTGCACTTTCCAGGTTGACAAAGAAGCTAATTCTCCCTGCTCCTGGCACGGCTTCTCTTAAAGAGCCGGCAGACCGCAAAATGGAAACGACATTGAAATCCATTTATGTTACCAATGGTACACTGCTCAGGCCCACTATTGCCTGCGCATGGGTGAGTCGCGCTATTGAAAAATGGTCAGAAAGCGTGTCATCAGAAATTGACACGATTGCTAAAGATGAGATACTCCTTAAGTTAGGGAATATCGAGGACGCTGCCACCTAAATGCTGGAAGCAATGAAGGATATTGGACTCTTGAGTTCACAAGCCGCTACCATGGCAGTATCGGCTAGGCAGGCGTTATGGATTCGCCAGTGTAACGCGGATGCAGATTCCAAAAGAAACATGAAGGCTCTCCCATATAAAGGTGAGGCCTTATTTGGCGATGGCCTGGATGCGTTAGTCTCGGTGGCTACCGCAGGTAAGTCAACATTTTTGCCCTCTGCACCTGCATCGGCAAAAAAGACCTATCACCCGCAAATGCAGTCCTTTCGGCCCAATAAATACAAAAAGGCAAGAGGTTTCCCCTTCTTTGCAGGTAGGGGAAGGGGAAAGAAGCCCACACCGGCTCCAGGTTCCCAAGAGCAGAAGTCTACCCCTAATTTTGCCAAATCCCCAGCATGACGCTGGAACTCCCTTGCGGGAGGCCGCTCGGGTGGGGGCACGTCTCAAACTCTTCAGCCAGGATTGGATTCTGTCTGGCCTGGATCCCTGGGTGTTGCAAATAGTATCCCAGAGATACAAACTAGAGTTTCAAGACGTTCCCCCATGCCGATTTTTCAAATCGACCAGGCCAGCTTCTCCGCCAGAGAGAGAAGCAGTAACAGCGGCAATCGAAAAATTATGTCAAGACCAGGTTATAGTCCTGGTACCGTTGTCACAACAAGGCGGGGTGTTTATTCAAGCCTCTTTGTTGTTCTGAAACCGGACGGCTCGGTCAGACCGTTCCTAAATCTAAAAGATCTGAATTTCTTCCTGAAAAGGTTCATAGTTCAAGATGGAATCACTTCGGGCAGTGATTGCCAGTCTGGAGGAGGGGGACTACTTAGTGTCGGTGGACATAAAGGATGCTTACCTGCATGTTCCCATTTATCCTCCTCACCAGGCTTGTCTGAGATTCGCGGGTCAGGATTGCCATTACCAATTCCAGACCGTACCTTTCGGTCTCTCCACGGCGCCAAGGGTATTCACCAAGGTGATGGCGGAGATGATGGTCCTCCTTCGTCAGAAAGGAGTCAATATAATTCCTTATCTGGACGACCTCCTGATAAAGGCGAGATCCAGGGAGCAGTTATTACAAAACATATCCCTCTCCCTGTCAATACTCCAACAACACGGGTGGATCATATATTACCCAAAGTCACAGTTGGAACCGACGACAAGTTTGTCTTTCCCCGGGATGATTCTGGACACAGAAGTTCAGAGAGTATTTCTTCTGGAAAAGGCTCTGGAAATCCAGAAAATGGTAAAACAGATATTGAAACCATCAAGTGTGTCGATCCATCAGTGCATTCGGTTGTTGGGGGAAGATGATGGCGGCCTACAAGGCCATACAGTTTGGCAGGTTCCATGCCAGAGTATTCCAGTGGGACCTGTTGGACAAGTGGTCGGGGTCACACCTACACATGCACAGAAAGATAATCCTGTCGTCAAAAACCAGGATTTCGCTCCTGTGGTGGTTGCACAGCTCTCACCTGCTAGAGGGACGCAGGTTCGGGATTCAGGACTGGGTCCTAGTAACCACAGATGCAAGTCTCCGAGGCTGGGGAGCAGTCTCTCAGGGAGAAAACTTCCAGGGACGTTGGTCACAACAGGAAGCCTGCCTTCACATAAACGTTCTGGAGCTAAGAGCCATTTACAACGGCCTTCAACAAGCGGTACATCTTCTTCAAGACCGTCCCGTGCAGATCCAGGTGGACAATGTAACAGCAGTCGCATACATAAACAGGCAGGGCGGAATGAAAAGCAGAGCGGCAATGGCAGAGGCGACAAAAATCCTCCGCTGGGCAGAAAAACATCTACAAGCTCTGTCGGCAATATTCATTCTGGGAGTAGACAACTGGGAAGCAGACTTCTTCAGCAGACACGATCTCCATCCAGGAGTGTGGGGCCTCCACCAAGAAGTCTTCACAGAGGTGACGAGTCTTTGGGGAGTTCCTCAAATAGACATGATGGCGTCTCGTCTCAACAAGGAGCTTCAGAGATACTGTTCCAAGTCGAGAGACCCTCAAGCTGTAGCAGTGAATGCACTGGTGACCCAGTGGGTGTTTCCGTCAGTGTATGTTTTCCCTCCACTTCCGCTGATCCCAAAAGTACTCAGGATCATAAGAAAGACAAGGTTTCGAGCAATCTTCATTGCCCCAGACTGGCCAAGAAGGGCTTGGTACCCATATCTTCAGCAGTTACTCATAGGAGATCCTCAGCCTCTTCCTCCTCGGGAGGACCTGCTGCAGCAGGGGCCGTGTGTGTACCAAGACTTACCGTGGCTACGTTTGATGGCATGGCTGTTGAGCGCTGTATCCTAGCCAGGAAGGGTATCCCTAAGGAGGTCATCCCCACCCTTATTCAGGCCAGAAAGGGAGTAACGTCAAAACATTACCACCGTATTTGGAGAAAATATGTGTCTTGGTGTGAATCCAAGAAAGCTCCTACGGAAGAGTTTCACTTAGGACGTTTTCTCCATTTTTTGCAGGATGGTGTGGAGACGGACCTACGATTGGGATCAATCAAGGTCCAGATTTTGGCCTTATCAGTGTTCTTCCAAAAACAATTGGCCTCTCTTTCAGAGGTTCAGACCTTAGTGAAAGGAGTTCTGCACATCCAGCCTCCATTCGTGCCTCCAGTGGCACCATGGGACCTTAACGTGGTATTGCAGTTCCTTCAATCGGATTGGTTTGAGCCTCTACAAAAGATAGAGTTGAAGTTTCTCACTTGGAAAGTGGTGATACTTTTGGCATTGGCATCCGCAAGGCGGGTGCCGGAATTGGGGGCCTTGTCTCACAAGAGCCCTTACCTGATTTTCCATGAAGATAGGGCAGAGTTGCGAACTCGCCAACATTTTCGTTTAAAGGTGGTTTCTGCTTTTCACATAAACCAACCTATTGTGGTGCCAGTAGTTACTGACACATTCACTGATTCAAAGTCTCTAGATGTGGTTAGAGCTTTGAAAATCTATGTTGCTAGAACAGCTCGTATACGGAAAACAGAGGCTCTGTTTGTCCTGTATGATCACAACAAGATTGGCTGTCCTGCTTCCAAGCAGACTATTGCACTTTGGATTAGAAATACGATTCAGCAAGCTCATACTATGGCTGGATTGCCGATACCGACGTCGGTAAAGGCCCACTCCACTAGGAAGGTGGGCTCATCCTGGGCGGCAGCCCAGGGGGTCTCGGCATTACAACTTTGCCGAGCAGCTACTTGGTCAGGGTCAAACACATTTGCTAAGTTCTACAAGTTTGACACCTTGGCCGATGAGGACCTAAAGTTTGGTCAATCGGTGCTGCAGGGTCATCCGCACTCTCCCGCCCGTACTGGAGCTTTGGTATAGACCCCATGGTCTTGATTTCATCCCCAGCATCCTCTAGGACGTATGAGAAAATAGGATTTTGATAACCTACTGGTAAATCCTTTTCTCCTAGTCCGTAGAGGATGCTGGGCACCCATCCCAGTGCGTACTTTACCTGCAGTTTAGTTATTACAGTTACACAAGTTGTGTTATCTTGGTTTCAGTATGTTGCTGCAATTAGTTCATGCCTGTTGGTGTGTGTTATGTTGACTGCCATGTGTGCGGTATGGTTGAGGGTGTGAGTTGGTAGATATCTCACCACTAGTTAAGTAATTCCTTTCCTCGAAATGTCAGTCTCCCTGGGCACAGTTCCTACAACTGAGGTCTGGAGGAGGGGCATAGAGGGAGGAGCCAGATCACACCCAATGAAAAGTCTTTGGAGTGCCCATGTCTCCTGCGGATCCCGTCTATACCCCATGGTCTTGATGTCGTCCCCAGCATCCTCTACGGACTAGGAGAAAATAATTTACCGGTAGGTTATAAAAATCCTATTTTCGTCATGACAGCAAAAAATAATAAACAAAACATACTTTTGAAAGCTTCATAACACCAAGTGCTCACCACTCTGACACAGCTCTCAGCATACAGTAGTATGCACCTGGTGCTATGAAGCTTTGAAAGGTAAGTTTTGTTTATTTTACACGGGCCACAGTTATTATTATGCCACATTGTAGTACTCCGAGTTGTCAGCAGTCCCCCCAGTTCACATTATACCATAGAGAGCCCCCAGTTTATATTATACCACACTGTAGTGCCAACAGTTTACATTATAACACATTATACTCCCCTTTCAAGTTTCCCAAACAATGGAGAGAGTACAACTCTACTCCAGGTTGGAGGGTAACCCGCACCAAGATGTAAGTAATCCAAATATTTTATAAGCTTGGGATACCTTTTCAGTAATAAATGCCACTCTAACTATTGAGTGGATAAATCATGGAAAAATATCAAGGTCATTACAGGTGCTACCAACTGATTTGAGTTAAAGTATAGAGTCAATTCCCCAAAGAGAGGAGAAAGAAAGAGAAATCAGTTACTTATGCGGTGCACACAACTCAATATACATTAAATTTAAAATAAAATCTTTATTGTAAATTCGTTAAAACCCCTGTCATATTCTCAAATATAGGCAAAATGCCACAATAGATGTTTATTTATCTTATATATAATTAAGTTGATTTATCGGACTTGTATTGTCCTTTATTCAAAGTCAAGCGACGTATTAAAAAATAGTAAGGAAAGTGAAGAAGAATGAAAAAAAAGTGAATGAAGATTAAAAACAAGGCTGGTGTGTCAAATGCATTGTGTGTTATTATTATTAAATAATCCTAATATGTATGGACCGTATTGAGTCTCTCTATATTACACTAAGGCTAAATATTCGCAAAGAGAGATCTGTGGGTAATCAAATCAAGTGAGACTCTTAGTAGAATGTAATCCAAGAATACAGTATGATAGATTGATAAATATAGTGATAGGTATAAACGTTTAATGTTTTATATCGTCTTTCAGATAGCTTCAACAGATGACGATTACTGTATTCCAATTATTATCTGGAATCTCACATAATCCTACCCATAGGATGTTACATACTTTGCCTGCATTGTTATATTGCTAAAAATAAACACATATGTTCTGCTACTATAAATCAATCACATATGATGTGAGCTCAAGATCACTACACGTGTCACCTAGAATTCTTCTATCTAATCACTGGCAATTGCAGTGGATGTCAACTATCATCTCTTGCCTATAATGCCGGTCATGTAGTCTCGTGTTAGTAATAACCTTGTAAGGGACTGCCCGTTCCCCATATTATATAGGTACGGCTGCCGTAGCAATGCGGGCAGTACACACTGTCTGACCGCTGTAAGATAATTCTAGTATTATATCAGATGTGGTTTAGCCAGAAATGCCATGTATTATAGCCGCATATCAGGGTATTGTTTTAATGATCATAGCCACGATGACTCAAATATCCTGCCGTAGCAAATCCTAATGGCAGGGTATTCCCGTGTAGTCCGCAGCTCTAAGGGACACAGATATAATCAATTTACTAGGTTACTGAGGCCGTAAGGGCACCTTTACAGTACCATGACGGATACTTGTATCACTGTGTCATAATGGAGCCTGCAGTTACACGGGATAAATCTTAAACTTTAACTCTTGTGGCCGCTGTGGTATAGTCCAAAGTGCCGTGATAGATATGGTATGTATTTTCGGATACCAATGCGTAATCTGCGATTATAAACGGCACATCTATAATAAAGTTATTAATTACTGCAGCCACTGCCGCGCAGTTCACAGTGCCGTCACTGATTTCTCACTTCAGATGACCCCGTGTATTTTACAGCTAGACGGGCCGTTAAGCCGCTCGTCTGATACACTGTTAAGTGCTGGCTATACCTCTCTGCATAGTAGTTCCTATATCATACGGTACATTGTATATATTTGTAGGACATTAACATTTATATTATACACATAAGACACACTAGCTCTAGGCCAATGCACATTTCGCTCATAGGCTTCCTCAGGGCACTATAGTGCCCCCAGGTTACGTTATGCCACATTATACTGCCTTTGTTCACATCTTACCATACAGTGTGCCCTGTTCATATAATGCCACATTGCAGTGCCTACAGTTCACAATATGCCACACAGTGTCTCCAGTGTACATTATGGCTCATTGTTCACATTATACCACAGAGTTCCCCTATTTCATATTATGCCATTGTAATTCCCCAGTTCAGTTGACACTATGCCACACAGTGCCTCAGATCATGTTATGCCACATTATAGTGTCCCCAGTTCTTATAACACAATTTATATAGTGTGTGTGTGCGTGTATATATATATATATTTATATATATATAAAAAACACAATCTCCCTTATTGTGCTATATAAAAAAATATGTGAATAAGGATTTGTGGTCTGACGTATTACACTGGGTTCTCTGCTAGTCAGAACACACCAAAACACACAACAAACACAACAATAGTGAAATTGGCACCCTAGGGGTGGTATACTCCTGACCCCTCTTATGTTAGTATCTCTTTCAATATAACTTACAGAGAGCATTAAATACACAGTGAGTTCCAATACGTATGATAAAACATTGCTAAAATATAAATTGTGTCCTTATATCCTTAGATGCATTAACAGATGACAGCCTCCTCACATAACATGGAGGTTTGATTTCTCATAGATGAACAGAATGCTTCTTTCATGAGATCCTCCTTCCAATGATACAGGTTGGAGGTTACATCAAAGCATAATAGAATACCAACGCGTTTCATCAGATAGACTTCATCAGGGGTATATCTATACTATTAGAGCACAGAACTATTTAGGACATCATAAAAAATTGCATATACAAATATATAACAATTGGAACATCACAGAACATATATAGGCTACAGACGTACAGACGAGGAGAAAACAGGTTCGAATAACGGACAATGTACAATACAGGGAAGCACATACCTTCATCAAAAATATGTGTTCCTAAGTCAATGTTTCTAGACAGTATTTTCCATCAAACTGGCCTCAAACAGTTGAACAGGTGAGTATTGTTGCCTATCCAAAAATATATATATATATATATATACCCATTTTTACATAATTAATATAAATAACGGATTTTATTAAGGAGGTTACATACCTGATTGTTATATATTTCCCCTCTATCCCTAATCCCTACCAGTGCTGTAACTACGTGTGTGCCAGGTGTGCCTGGCACACAGCGCAGTCGCACTGAGGGCACAATGGCCCCCATTCCCTAAAGTCAGCAGCTTGTAATGAGTCAAATTGACTCATTACAAGCCGCCTGTGCCGGACGAGGAGAGGGAGCAGCGGAGAGGGAGGAGGAGGAGGGAGGTAGCCGCAGCAGCGCTATGTAATTGGTGGCGGCGCAGCTGCAGCAGTCCCTCTCCTTCCGCATTGGCTGGCCAGCGCTGCTGTGAATGCTGGGATGCGCTTCCCTCATCCCAGCATTCACAGCGGTGGCGGCCAGCCAATGCAGAAGGAGAGGGACAGCTGCATGCGGCTCCACCAGCAATTACACTGCGCTGCTGTGGGTCCCTCCTCCTCCTCCCTCCTCCTCCTTCTCCCCTGCCCCCGGAGCTGCCAGCACCGAAGAGCCTGACTGCATGAGCCAGCGGAGAGATGGTTAGTATCATCTATTCTGTCTGTTTGTCTATCTATCTATCTATCTATCTATCTGTCTACCTAATGTGTAAAAGGTGGACTCTGTCTGATGTAATGTGTAAAAAGGTGACGCTGTCTGCCGTAATGTGCAAAAAGGGGGACGCAGTCTACCGTAATGTGTAAAAATGGGGACTGGCTGCTGTAATGTGTAAAAAGAGGACACTGTCTGCCGTAATGTGTAAAAAGGGGAACTAACTTCCGTAATGTGTAAAAAGGGGGACGCAGTCTGATGTAATGTGTAAAAATGGGGACTGGCTGCTGTAATGTGTAAAAAGAGGACACTGCCTGCCGTAATGTGTAAAAAGGGGGACTATCTTCCGTAATGTGTAAAAAGGGGGACGCAGTCTGCCGTAATGTGTAAAAAGGGGAATCTGTCTGCCGTAATGTGTAAGAGGGGCTGTACCTGGTGTAGTGGCGCTACTGTGCGGCGTAATTTGAATAATGGAGACTACTATAATATGTAATATGAATTTGTATTATTTTGTGGCCACACCCCTTCCACATGAAGCCATGCCCCTATATTTTTTACATGGGGGGGTGCTTATGCCCTATCTTGCACACAGCGCTAAAATGTCTAGTTAGGGCACTGATTCCTACCACTCCGTCTACTGCCTAATCATAACCTCATCCACAAAAATGCCTCCTACTACGATCATTTGCGTATGGCACTGCATGATTACAGAAACATTGGTAATATCATCGCACATCAGGTCACCATGCAGAGCCTGAGTGCCTCTGAAGACGCGCATCCTGACCAGCTCTCCCTGGACGCACAGGCCTCTCCAGTAGCAAGTGTGATCGCAGCTGCTAATATATGCACGCCCAGAAAATGACATCCAAACAGCCATGACACACCTGCGTCCGCACGACCACCACCCATTACGACCACCAAATGCTGGTTTCACTTTGCGTCTAAAATCTTGCTGCGACCACACTCACGAATCACTTTATGCATGTGCGCACTGCGGCTCATTTACATGCACAGTGCGAAAACATTGATCAATATGTGTCCACACCTGAATGGCAGCTGGGACCATTTTACAAAACAGGGGTATGTCTCCCACGTTTTGTAGGTGTACCAAGCCCAAGGTCTGCATCTGCAAAATGGGATACGGTCTCTAGGTCGACAGTCACTAGGTCATCACTATCTAGGTCGACCACTATTGCTCGACAGTAACTAGGTCGACAGGGTTTCTAGGTTGACAGGGTCTCTAGGTCGACACGTTCTAGGTCAACAGGTCAAAAGGTTGACATGAGTTTTTCACAATTTTTTTCTTTTTTTGAACCTTTTCACACTTAACGGTCCATGTGGACTACGATTGGAACGGTAACCTGTTGCCCGAAGCATGGCGAGCGAAGAAAACGACACCAAAAAAGCATAAAAAACTCATGTCAACCTTTTGACCTGTCGACATAGACCATGTCGACCTAAAGACCCTGTCGACCTAGTTACTGTCACCCAATAGTGGTCGACCTAGACACTGTCGACCTAGTTACCATCTACTTTCCATACCACACCCCTGTGAAATATTGTACAAATCAGAATCAGGCCCAGTGTCTGTACTTCTCCCAGAGGCACGACTCTCTTTCTGGTAATATATTCAGAAAGATGTCGCATTTACAGGGCCACTTTTAGGGCCTAATTCAGAGTTGATTGCAGCAGCAAATTTGTTAGCAAATCCATGTGCACCTCGGGGAGGGGGAGGGGGAGGGGGGGCAGATATCACAGGTGCAGAGAGAGTTAGGGTGTGTACACACGGTGAGATAAATCTGTGAGATTTTGACTATATAGTCAAAATCTTATGAAAAGTTAGTGCATATCTCATGGTGCTAGGCAGCTTGCGATACAGATTCGATCCCGATGCGTGCTCCCGTGGGGTCGGTATCATAAGGCTAGATAGACTGTG
The DNA here is from genome assembly GCF_028390025.1 of Pseudophryne corroboree. NCBI lineage: Eukaryota > Metazoa > Chordata > Amphibia > Anura > Myobatrachidae > Pseudophryne > Pseudophryne corroboree. Next base: position 572,753,042 of record NC_086447.1, on the reverse strand, counting down.
CAGGCAAGTCAATCTTGACTATCTAGTGTACAATCTAGTACAAAGTATAGTCAAAATTGGCACTTAGTCAAAATCATACATAGACAAAATCTCAAGCACAGACAGAGCCGGCCCTAACCAATATGATGCCCTAGGCAAGATTTTGGCTGGTGCCCCCTAGCACCACCGCTGGTTCTGCCTGTGACCTTGCACCTCTTTCCCAGCACCATCACCCCTCATCCATAGCAGTCCTTGTACCCCCTATATTTTAAATAGGAACAGTTTGCACATTTGACGCACAGCCCAAAAAGGGGCATCTTCTTGCTGGGAAGGGGCATGGCCACACAATAGTAACCCCAATTCCAATTACGCCACACAGTACAGCAACTTTATTCACATTTTATCTTGCGATAGTGTCCATAGTTCATATTACATCCCACAGTAGTATCACTTTACCTTATAAACTTTACTCCACACAGTAGAGCCCCTTATTCACATTACATGACACTGAATTGCTCCTTATTCACATTACACCACACCTTATTGCTCTTTATTCACATTAGACGACACAGTAGTGCCCTTTCTATATGCAACGCCACATAGTAGAGCACCTTATACACATAATGCCACACATTAGTAATGCATTTATACACAATTCCACACAGTAATGCCCCTTACACATATGAGACACATTAATGTCCTTATAAACATAATGCACCTTACACATTATGACAACCTTTATTAATGCCCTTTTACACATAATGTCCCTTACACATATGCCGCACATTATTAATGCCCTTATAAACATAATGACACACATAGTGCCCCCTACATATTTGCTGCACATTATTAGTGCCCCTATACACATAATGACACACATACAGTAGTACCCTGTTACACATATGCCGCACATTATTAATGCCCTTATACACATAATGACACACATAGGGGTCCTTTACACATATGTTGCACATTATTAATGCATTTTTACATGACACACATAATGCTCCTTACACATATTCTGAACACTACTGCACAACCAACCCACTCACATGCACACAGCACTCACACTTCTACTAACACTGTGACCTCTGCCTCTGCTTGGATACAGATGTGTCCTCACAAATCTTGCATGAATGCTAACGTCGGGCACATTTGTTTAATGAAAATGCATCTTATTTGCATTGCTATGTGGCTAGGATGCACAAGCAGCTTCTGCTGATTAAACTGATATGCAGCATGCCTATATACTGTGGCTGTATCTGCATATGAAATGCTACATACAGAATATAGGCATGCTGCATATCATTTTTATCAGCAGAAGCTGATGATGCCCCTAGGCATATCAAATGCCCTAGGTAATTACCTAGTTTGCCTATGCCTATGGCCGGCTCTGAGCACAGATAGTCAAAATCAGTACAATCTGTGCTATCTGGGCTTTGGGGGAGTTCAAGGGAAATCGCATAGTCAAAATCGAACATAGCAGGGATCTCACTGTCTGTACACACCCTTAGATTTGGCTGGGGTGTGTTCAAACTGAAATCTAAATTGCAGTGTAAAAATAAAGCAGACAGTATTTACCCTGCACAGAAACAAAATAACCCAAAATCTACTCTCTCTGCATGTGTTATATCTGCCCCCCCCCCCCCCCCTGCAGTGCACATGGTTTTGCTGAACTGCTAACAAAATTGCTGCTGCGATCAACTCTGAATTACCCCCCTCAGGGGGTCATTCCGTCTCGTTCGCACGCAGCGGTTTATCGACGGGTGCAGTGCGCATGCGTGATGTTGCCCGGCAACAGGGGTCGCCGGGTTACGTTGCGACTTACAAAGGAAGCGGTCGCAGAGCCAACCACTAAGAAGATTGACATGGCTGGGCGGATCAGGAGCGTTTGGAGCCGTTTTCGGGGAGTGGTGAGTATAACGCAGGCGTGTCCAGCAGAACGGAGGGCGGAGGAGTGATGTCAAAGCTGGGCCCATCATCGCTGGATTCATCACACAGGGTAAGTATGGCCAGGGCTGGTCTTGTTCTGCTTGAAATTTTTTTAGCTTAGCTGGGCTGCACAAGCGATCGCAGCCCTGCTAAGCTAAAATACACTCCCCCATAGGCGTGGACTAGTTGATCGCAGCAGCAGCAAAAAGTTGCTGGCTGCGATCAACTCGGAATGACCCCCTTAGTTCCCAATCCGCCCCTGACTGCATATATAGAGGAGGATTAAACCCTGTGGAGGCCCCTAGGCAGTCTATATCTCGGAGCCCCTCTAGCAAAATATCTCCTAATGCATTCATTTTACCAACCAATCATTTCAACAAACTAATTTTATTACACAAAACAAACATAAATATTAATGCTATAAAACAAATTAATATATTATGTTATGAAACAATTGGTTTATGTACTTTAAGTTGTAAATGGATACATTTCATTAATACAGTATTTTCCCTATAGAGTCTTTAATGTAAACTTTTCGTTTCTTTGAGTAGTTGATTGATTTTTTCAATCTTTTGGAAACAATTTAAGTAAGATTGATTGTAACTTTCTTCCAAGATTTATATATATATATATATATATATATATATATATATATATATGTGTGTGTGTGTGTGTTGCACAAGTTAACAATCTTCTTTGTATCAACAAAACCTCTGTGATGTCTGTCTCTCGGTGGCGTGTGGGAGTGGAGGGAGAGGCAGGTAACGTGTGTGACTTTCACAACAGGTCCCAACAGAGGGAGTGGAGGGGGGGAGGGACCTATTAGACTAAGTTGGCAAGTCAGCCATATTGCAGCCAGAGGGGAGCAGTGCAGCACCCGGGGAAGGCTCAGTACAGAGAGGGCACCTCGGGCAGTGGCTGGCAGCGTGAAGGGTGAGTGACAGACGTGCTTTGCTGATGTCTAGCCTCCATTGCGGCACTTCATAGTATTCCTCTCATCTATTCTCATTAATGAGAACTGTCCTGACAACAGGTGTCAGCAGGATTAGACGCTTGTTGTGCTTCTTAGTACCAGCTGCAGGAAAGGGCACCGCTCCCCTCCCCTCCTTCAGTCTGCTGCACTGATCATCCCCTGGGATTCGTAATGAAGTGCAATCACTGTTTCAGTTTCTCTGTGCCCCTTATTGTGAGATGCTGAGAGCACACTAATAGTAAATGAATAGGAGCGCTTGATGGAATCGGTTGGTGTAGTAGTTGGGCAGGATTATTTTACTAGATGAGTGCATGACTTGTGATAACCCCCTGTCACTGGGGACCTGTCACACTGCGCTGTTCTGGCAATAGGGGGTAGCTTCTACACTTATGCAGTACATGCAGATTTCCTTCTGGCTGTTGCTGAGACTGTGCTGCGGATTTCCTGCTCGGGGCTGAGATTGTGCAGGAGGTCCGGGTGTTGCTGCCTTCAGGTGCCTCATGTAATGATAGGTATGGCTGGCGATCTCTGGACTAATGTATTGCTGTACTTTATTACAGCATTAAGCTTCTGGGAAACATTCCTGTACCGCAGGAAAGCTGGTGTAAGTAGTCCTGAGTGCAGACTTTGGAAGTGGCAGAACGAGTTACTCAGCCAGGCAGGTAGAGGTGGGGCTGCTAGGAGGTTCAGTGCCATTATTAAAGCAAGGTTCATTCCCAGCACCCTGTGGAGAGCTTTGCCTCACTGAGTTCTAGCTTATGGGAGTCATTCACCTATTTCAGCATTCCATTTGTCTTTCTATAAGTTGTCTACACTGAGCAAAACTCATGTAATTGATCTAACAACAGCTTGTAGCTATTCTCCAACTAAAGTAGTTTTCCTTTTTTTAAAATAAAAAAACATCAATTGGAGAGAAAAAAAAGCTTCATTGCTGCTTATTTGTGGATGATATTTGTAAGCATACATCTGTGTATTTTATGTTACAATTTTGGGAAATCAGGAAATGCCTTTTACACTGTTCTGTAATAATTTTCTAAGTCTGTATAGAAAAGCAGGGCTTCTGTTTAGCTGATACTGGATCGGATGAGCAATGCATAAGGTTGGAATACTGTACAGAACACACTTATGTGTTTAATTTTTTATGGGTGTGGTGTAAATGACCTTTTTAAAGGTTGCAATTGGACTTTTTGCCACAGGGTGAGGCCTCTTTCTTCATAGTTACAGTGCTTGAAACTCCTTGTTTTACTTATGAATCATATACCTTAGTACAAAACCTTAAATTAGCTGCTTTCCCGACTCTTTCCATTCTTTAAGACCAGAGAGGGCACATGCATTATGGCAGCTAGTTCTGTATTGCCCATTTGCGATACTATATTTTAATTTAGTTCTTTCCATTCTAAGGTCTGCTGTAAGATTGGTCCTGGAACTTACACCATTTTTATCTTGTGGCAAAAGACACTGAAAAAGAACCAACCATGCCGAAACCGGTAAGTCTGCATTCTGTTAAAATGGAAATGTTTTTTTGGGGGGCTTTTATATAAAAGGTTCAGTATTTGTTGATTTCAAGAACAACGGTACCTTGCAGATATTAGTCTTCTGCTTTGAAGAATGTCAAATACCTTTTTGTTGTGAAATAAATTTGCGAAAAGCGAGAATGTCAGGTGAAAAATGTGCTTCTCTGGCATTTAGTTCTTTTTTTTTTTTTCTCTCCCAGTGTTCTGCACATTTCACCTCCATTTAGGTATTGTTTAACTCGGGAAAGTCATAGGGTTTAGTGGCTGCTTTATTTCCAACACTGCTAGGCCAGTTCATGTGTGCAGAATGTAAAAGCATATGGTTTGCAGTTTCCCCCTTGTCATCATGATATACATGCCATTCTGTACCTGGGCAAAATGTTTGTCTTACCATTTTGCTTTCATATCGCAGTAAATGGTTCCTTCTGAAAACTTTTCCAGATTTTTTTTGTGCAACAGCCCTGTACTGTTATTTCATGTTGTATCCCAACGGTATCCGATCTTTAGGTTGACAACACTTATGTCGACACGGCAAAGGTCAACACATGAAAAGGTCGACATGAGTTTTTCACACAAAAAAAATGTTTTTAAACTTTACAATCCACGTGGACTACGATTGGGAATAGTAACTTTGCCCAAAGTTCGCGAGCCATGCGAGGGGACACGGTGCACTAATTGGGGTTCCCAGTCACTCTACGAAGAAAACTACACCAAAAAAACCTCATGTCGACCATATTCATGTCAACCTAATGACTGTCGACCCAATGAACCACAACCCTCCCAACATGACTCTCCCCAGGAGGGACAGAATGCTCTGCTTCTTGACTTCCCTCTTAATGTATGATTGCCTCACCTGTGGTGAAACACCTTTCTTATCCATTAACCCAGTGTTTTCCAAACTTTTTTGAATCACGGCGCCCTAGAATATCAGAATTTTTTTCACGGCACCCCTAGGCCAAAAATTTCTTATTGAAAAATTTAGAAAGAAATGTTACATTAAGTAGAACACGTTTATAGGTCATCCTTAGGGTCAGTTGTGAGGTGAGGGACAAGATTTGCTTCTGTTTGGCCACATATTTTATGACTGGCAGCCACCAGCACTGGTTTTGCCTATTTATATAGACCATGAATAATTTGAATTGGTCCTGGACCACCAACACAGGGCACCCCTGCAAGTGTCCCGAGGCACCCCAGGGAGCCACGGCACACAGTTTGGGAACCTCTGCATTAACCTGTTGAAATCCGATAATAGCAGGCCTAAATTAGGAGGGAAGTCCAGGAGCAGAGTATTTTGTCCCTCCTGGAGAGAGTCATGTTGGGAGGTATGCTGCTGACCACTACTGCCAATAAAATCTTTCTGTTGGGCCTTGTCAGTGACACGTGGCTTCTCCCTTTGTGTATATGACTTGTGTATGGGCTTTTCTATCAGAGAGATTTCTTGACCTTCCAGATCTTGTCTTAACGTCAATAGTTTCCTATATTTCCATTTCTTTTTGCTGTCTCTGACAGAGGAATTCTGCTGAACTGCTTTTATCTTTATTTGTAATTCCTTACTCCTTAATGAGTTAAACAGATTTTTGAGGTTTAAAAAAAAAAAAAATCAACCAGAAGGGTGCCCACATATTTACACATAAAACAATCACTGTTTTATTGTTCCCAGTTTATTTAATTCAGCAAATAAATAGTAAATGTCTATATAAATGTGCAGAACTGTGTCATATTAAAGGCTTGTGTACAGTACTTGGAGTGTGATAAAGTGGAGAGAGACTGAGGAGGACATGTACTAAGCAGTGATAAAAGTGGAGAAGCTGCCCATGGCAACCAATCAGCACTGACGTAACTTATCATTTGTATACTATAAATCTATAAAGAGCAGCTGATTGGTTGACATGGGCAGCTTCTCCACTGGCTCACTTCTCCACTCTTATCACTGCTTAGTACATGTCTCCCTTAGGGGGATATTTACTAAAACATAATTATATCATAAAAGATGTAAAATTTGATATTTATGTTTTCTGGAGATGGAGATAAATTTCTCCTCTCCAGTGGCAGTTGCAGCGCAGTCCACAATTCAAACAGGGGAGCCACACCGACTGCCAGTGAGTCCCGAACAGCAATGTCTGGCAGTGTTTGGGGTGGCAGTCGGTGTGGCTCCCCTATTTGAATTGTGAACTGTTCTGCAACTGCCACGGGAGAGGAGATATTTATCTCCATCTCCAGAGAACATAAATATCACATTTTCCAGCAGTTATAAGATAATTATGTTTTATTAAATACCCCCCAAACTATCAACCAATGCACTACCACTGTCATTTTTCAAACACCGACTGTAAGATGGCAGTTAGGAGCTGATTGGCTAGTACTTTATAACTCTCCAAGGTTTAGTACATATGAGGCTTGCTACATCTGTCTCCGTGTGAGTCAGTGAAGTCTGGAATTAGAGTGATAGGTTTGGCCAGTAATTCCCAACCTGGGTGATGTGGAGCACTTGCAGTACCATGAGTTGGCGGTCCAGGCCCAAATCATATGATTTATTTCAATGTGATAGGCAAAACCAGTGCTGGTGGCTGCCAATCATAAAATGTGTGGACAAACAGAAGTGCAACGCTGTCCACCACAGTATAACTGACCATAATGATGACAGATGAGCTCAATTTACTTAATTGAATAATTTTTCATAATTTCTCAATAAGAAACTTTTGGCCTAGGGGTGCCATGAGAAAAATGCTGATACTCTAGGGTGCCGCGATTCAAGAACATTTGGAAATTACTGGGTCAAGGCGTAGCTTGGTATGGGTATTATACATTTGATTTGAAAGTGGGGACTTTCCTCTTTGAAACAATTGTTCTCTTGTCTTGGTGATATTGTCTGTGTCTACAAGAGAATGTACAACTTTTGTGCAATACAAAGATTTGTAACAAGGTTGATACACCAGAAAGGGTCAAACATATGCATAAGAATTTTCTGAAAACCTCACATGTAATACAGTCAGATAAAGTATATTAACACCAAACCAAAAGCAGAATGAATGATGCATTGTAAATAAAAAATAGAGGGAGGGAACCATTGACTGTGGTTTCATATGATAATAAGGTATCCAGTCGACATGGACATAATGTTGACAATGTGAATGTCCACAGGCAGAATGTCAGCAGTCCATTTTAGTGTTAGGACTACAAGCACCTGAAAACGTAAGGTTGACATTCTGTCAGTGTTGATATTTAACATGTCAACATAACATCCATGTCAGCACTCTGAATGCTGACAGGATTTTGTACCATACACAATATTAAGGTAATCGGACAGTGTAGTTGCACAGTGGGATAAGACAGCAGAATACTGTTTTTTATGGGAAGAGTAACAGGAGGTGGTGGCTTCCGACGGAGCTGGTCAATTGTTGCTCTGTTCAAGCATGAATGTTGCGGCACACACATTTCTGATCGCAGCCTCCTGTGGTGGTGAGCAGCAATGTGTGAAAAGTCCATGGTTTCGGTAACCCAAACGGCTGTTTAGGTGTACTAACCAGGACTCTAGACTGGTGGCTAAACCCGGACTATCAGGGTGAGACAAGCACAATAGTTAATGGGGACCCAAAAACAATTGAATTGGGCATCCATTAATTATTAAATTGCATAAAACAATTGAATGATTTTAGATTCTGTGCTAAAAAGGGTAGTACAGTCTACCTCTTGCATGCATATCTATAATACATCTATTAATGGTTTTAGTGTAATCGGTAACTTGCACATTGTTTTCATTAACATTTCTTATAGTAGTTTCTGCACCCTAAAACGTTATTCCCCGCCCTTATACGCACCCTTTTTCATAGTTTTAGCTGAGCAAATGGTTGGTAGTGCTCACTAGACATAATAGTAATAGGTAAAATACAAAAAAAAAAAAATCAAAAGTAATGTCAACCTGAGCCATATTATCTGGAAAATGTGTGGCAGCTCCTGAACGTTGCACTATAAATGAATTGCGGCAATGGTTGTTCAGACAAAGTCAGTACTAATTTCCAATATCTGTTGGATGACATGGGTCAGGTTCAGGAAGCCAATGTTTTGCTCCTCACTGAATGGTTCTGAAGGTGTGGTGTGGTGTGGTGAATGAAGGACAGAGTGGGACTAATGTATCAAACAGTAAAAAGAGTGGAGAAGTGAGCCAGCAGCTACCTATCCTTGTACAGTATAGAAAGCGCTTGATAAATGCTTCCCAAAGCTGATTGGTTGCTATGGGCCACTTTTCCCCTGGGCCTCTTCTCCACTCTATTCACTGCTTGATACATCAACCCAGGGTTGAGGAAGCAAATGCAAGAACTGATTAAATGATAGTAGCTCATGTGCCACATTATTTCCTCTTTCAGTCTTGGCAAGGGCGCGTGGAGTTCCCTTGCTACTTACTGCAGTAGATGACATAGATTATGTGCTCCTTCTTGGCTTCAGAGAATGGTGGCGGTCTCGGTAGAGAGACTTAACTACTACATGCAGGGCATAAGTCCCCTTATCTACTATTGTCAATAAACTATTGTTTGTTTGTTTATTATTTTTGTATGGGTATGGGCGTGGAATCTAATAACCCCATATCCACTTGCATCTGTGGTCAGGGGGTAGATGGCATGATATGTTTGTACACTGCCTGCTATTTTTATTTCTGCAAATGTCTTCTGCTAGTCAGGGCCGTCTTAACAGCAATGTAGGCCCCTGGGCACAGCAATGCACTGGGCCCCCTACCCATCCTCCAGTGATAGGGGTGGGGGGTGCTCTCAGCGGCAGCTTTGATGTCCTGCGGGCGGTAGGGGGATGTTCTATCTTCCGCTCAGCTTGTAGGACCTGGAGCAGTAATTTCTGCTAATTACTCCTTTACTGCACAGATGGGGCTAAACTGTAGAAGGGGGCATTGGGCTGAATGAAGGGACTCCAGTACATGACTTCCAGGATGCTAGGGGGTGTTTAATACATAGGGGGGGGGGGGGGTGGATAGTGGAGTGGTCTTAATATTGATCAATTTCCAGTGGGAGGGCAGCTTGCTTGACTACAGATATCTTAAGTTCCTGAAAATTTATTTCTTAGCTTTGAATGGGATAAAAACCTAGAGAGTCCCACCTTTCAAGAGGATATGGGGACTTGGGGACCAGCGTTCAGGAGCCAGAGCAATTCACCAATGAAAATCGAAAACTGCATATTAGGCGTGTGGAGCTGGAGTAGGGACCAGCTGCTGGAAGGCTGATATCTCTGGTTCTGGGCATAGTAGAGACACGCTGCCAGTGTCCAGCAAAAGGGGAGAGTCCCAGCTTTTGGAGTATATCCTCAGAAAAACTGTAAATCAGACAGAACCCGAGATATCTGGCTGGGAAGAGCAATTAACAGGCTTGGATGGGGACCACTGCTTTGAAGTCAGATATCTCCGGTTCCCCAGGGCCGATTTTCAAAAATCTGGTACCCCTGGAAAGAGGGGACCCTCGGCTATCAGCCAAGGACCCTTATACTACTGGGGCCCTTGGGCAAGAGCCCATTGAGCCCATACGAAAAGACGGCCCTGCTGCTAGTCCCACCTTCTACCCCAATACCAACGTAAGTGCAAGCATTGGTTACCACTGGGTGCCAGAGAAGTGATACTGCGTCGTCGTCACTGGTGCTTTCCTAATGCCAATCAGTAACCAGAGCACTGCTATCCAAAACTGGTGAAGATTCAGATGGCCACACCCTTGGGTCCTCCACTGCTGATGTATAAAGTGCTACCTACCTCTAGCACTCCGTTACACAGCAAAATAATACATTCAGTAAAAGCATGGAAGTTCTCGAGAAAACGGAGTGACACAGGAACGTTGTCTGCTGCTTTCTGGCCATCTTTTATACATTTGTTTTATTTTCAGCTACTGTATAAGCTTTAGAGAGGTACTTTCTTGTATTATGCATACTGCTTTTGTTTCAGACTTCTGCAAAATGATGCTTCTACGATTTTTATTTGCAACATATGTATAGTAAAATAGCATTATTTGTATGTAGAAGACTACATTTTGAAACATGTTTGCATGTGTACAAGCTTTTCTTTAGAGGACATCGCCCACATACAATCAGTATAACTCATTTTCTCAACAATAGATTTAAACAGAGGTCTGAATGTTATCAGGGTTTGAAAGCTCACACAATGCACCTGTCATCAAAATAAGAGTAACGATTGCATGCTGACCAATGTAGAATTTGTTGTTTGTTTGAAGAACTAAAGGGTTTTAGACAATGATACAATCCTGCAATTACATTTGGTCACAAGATTTAGGATTAACAGCCATGTTCTAGTTCTGGCTCTGAAACCAGTAACAACATAGACATTATGGGATCTATTTACTAAGCCTTGGAGAGAGATAAAGTACTAGCCAATTAGCTTCCAACTGCTATGTTACAGGCTGTGTTTAAAAAAAAAAAAAAAATAAGACAGGAGCTGATTGGTCTGTACTTTTATCTCTCCCCAAGGCTTAGTAAATAGACCTCTATGTGCCTAATGGTTCGGCTCTGCTTCTGTAGAAAACTTATAATTATATGCTATAATAGTCATGCACATGTTGTGTCCAGAGCCAGATTAAGACCCCATGGGGCCCTAGACGAGATTCTGATTTGGGGCCCCCTCCTGTCTAGTTAATTCCTGCAAAAATAATTTGTCCAGAAAAATGAAATAATCCCATCACACTGCTAACTTAAACCCCAGTAAAGTGCAGGCATGAGCTGGGTAACAATGCAGCTTTGGTAGGCCATATTACAGTGCACGGTGGGGATATAGGGGGTAATTCTGAGTTGATCGCAGCAGGAATTTTGTCAGCAGTTGGGCAAAACCATGTGCACAGCAGGGGAGGCAGATATAACATGTACAGAGAGAGTGAGATTTGGGTGTGGTGTGTTCAATCTGCAATCTAAATTGCAGTGTAAAAATAAAGCAGCCAGTATTTACCCTGCACAGAACCAAAATAACCCACCCAAATCTAACTCTCTCTGCACGTTATATCTGCCTCCCCTGCAGGCACATTGTTTTGGCCAACTGCTAACAAAATTCCTGCTGCAATCAACTCGGAATTACCCCCATAGTCAGGATGCCAGCAGAATACTGACAGCGAGATCCCGACGGTAACTACAGTAATTACGGTTAGGCACTCGGTGGAGGGGTTGGGTTAGAGGCAGGGTTTAAATACTTGGATCTGTTTGGGTTTTTACTGGTGGGATGCTGCTGTTGGGATACTAAATGCCAGGATTTCGTACCCAACCCTGCATGGTGCAGTCTATAACTGGGGTCTTCCACCTATATACCCCCCCTAACTCCCCTCTGCAGTAATCAGTGTCTCACAATCAGCCATAGACCCAACATAGTGTATGTACCCTGTTATTCCCTGTACTATACACACACCACTGCAAATATGCTGACGGTATAAAATGAGAACAAATTCAAGGAGGGAAGAAAAAAAAAAAAAAAAAAAAAAAAAAAAAATATATATATATATATATATATATATATATATATATATATATATATATATATATATATATATATATATATATATATATATATATATACATTCCAAACACCACAAACTTTGTGCCATGTGGCTGTCCTATGTACATACATACATGAAAATGCGTGGGAGGGAATTCAATTGAGAGCTGGGGTATAATGCAATATAAGCAAACAGTAGTTTGTTCAATTCCTATAGTTTAACAATAATGTATAGCATTCAGAGCTGAGCACATGCCTAACTGACCTTTTGTGCGAAGTCTCATGGGACTTATCCCCCTTTCAGGTCTCACCAGGTATCTGTACATGGGTCCTTCCCAGGAGCGACCCGGCAAGAGAGTCCTTCCAGATGACGCTCGGAGATTAAATGATCTCCAAGCGCCACCTCTTCCTATTCAATGAACGGATCCCAGGTCGCATCGTCCCGCCTTACCCGTTCACACTGCACAGCGAACTCGCTACACGAGTTGAAATATCGACCCGGATTATTTCTACTGGACTCTTTCAGACTGCAAAAAACCCGGGTTGCTGCGCGCTCATGTGCAATAACCCAGGCTATTGCTAGCGGTCTGAATGGCTAGCGGCCATTACTTAGCTCCCAGCAGAGCACTGCACTTGTGCAGTGAACCTGGTGCCCCCCCATACTCTGTCCCTAAGTGTAGCTGCCCCATTTATCATTTAGGCATCGGCAGCCTGTTCTAGCTGCAGCACTGTATGGTGGCGAGCACCGGGACCCCTAGGACCACTGGCCCCTAGGAGCATGCCTGTACAGTCTGGACAGTATTTTGGCTCTGGTTGTATTTTGATATTTTGGTTATCATTAAGTTCAGGCGATAAGAGTTTGTTTTAGCAATAATTATTCGGGATAGGTAATTATTAATAACAGTTAAAGTGTATAGGACTATTCTTCTGCTGGTCTGTATAAATATATTTTTTATTTTTCTGCTCTCAGTGTGGTTCAGAGACCACTATTGCTAATGGAACATCAAACAAGTTGCTGTATTACCCCCAATAAACAAATAAAAAAAAAAAAATATATATATATATATTTATCTAATCAGAGCTGTCCTGTATGCAACTTCATGCTCTCCCATATTTATTACCATCTATATTATCTCTTTCAGACAAAGTAAAATTACTGGGTGAAGAAATTCTACCCAGTAATTTGCCGAAAAACACGGGTCCTTTTTATGTGTGAAAGGTCAACCTGGGTCGACCCCGGGAATTTCGACCCAGGTTGACCCATTCACAAAGACGAAATACCTGTATTGACCCGCAAATTACCAGGTAGAAATTCTTGACCCAGTAATTTGCTTGTCTGTGTGAAAGGGGGGGGGTCAGGCAGGGAGCGGCAGAACGACCGGCACGGAAATGCCGGGTAAAAGCCGTGATTTTCAGACATTTCTGTATGAAAAGACTATTAGACTGTCATCGGTGTTGGGGATAATGTGTGATGTAAAACTGTTACCCCATTATACTTAGTAGCTTACTAGACCATCACAGGGTGTAACTGGGGAATATCCCAGAAATACTCTCCATAGGGCCCTGTGTTGTTGTTCTGATCATATCATGGTGGCTATGATGTGCACAGTGAAGGCCCCCTGCTAGGGCTAGCAGTTATATATTTATATAAAGTATAGTGAAGGATATAAGAACTAAGATGGCTATTACTGTTTGGATTTCAATGATATCCTATGTCTCAACAAGAAAAGAGAAATACAGTTTAATGCAGGTATTCCCAACCCCGGTCCTCAAGGCACACTAACAGTCCAGGATTTAGTGACATGCTTGAGCACAGGTGACTTTATTAGTACCTCAGTTATTTTGCTTTAACTCTGTGCTGAAGCCTGGATATCACTAAAACCTGCACTGGTAGTGTTCCCTGAGGTCCGAGGTTGGGAATGCCTGCTGGTTTAATGGCAACAAAGGGATGGGTTTTAATCTTTCTGATGACAGTCGTTAATAGGATTAGGCATGGTTGCTAGAGGCACGGCATAATACACTGTCAGTCTGGTCTTTGAGTGACTGGTCTCTTATTAGATTTGTTTGTAATGTCTCTTAAGCAAATAGGTATAGACCGACATCTAAATATTGTGTTTATCACCTCAATTTAATATTCCTCATTATTTACAAGTAAGAGTACAAAATGTCTGGCATTTGCAGTTCTATAATTGTGAATGTAGGCGAATGCCATAAGGTCGGGATGGGTAACATTTCCCTGTAATTTAGAGCACCATGAACAACATTTTCTAAACACATTTAAAATTGAGCCCTTTCATCTGAGTAGAGTTCTCTCCAATTGCTGCTACTGGTCTGTAACTAGTACTTGTCCATAAGCAGTACATGACATGTATTTAGAGCCTGCTGTATGGAAGGAGCGTACTAAATAGAAGGGAGCCATGGAATAACTGCGGATTCTATAAACACATTAGTTTATACTGTATATTTTTAAAAAGTCAGGATTTTCACTTGTAAGGTTTGGTGCAGTTCACTGTCTCCCAGGTCTGAACGTTGGTAGCTCATCTGCCAAGATTGTTATTCCCTTATGTACTTATTTGCATGCTAAAAACCCCACAGAGGATGAGAATTCTTAGGACGGTATCCTATTAGCTAAGGTAAATTACGGCGGCTAATTACCTCACCCTGGGCTATCCATTTAGCCCCGATGCTGGCACTTATCAAGGATTTTGTTTCACCTGCCTCAGGCAGGCAAAACCAAATTCGCTATAAGGTGGCTTCCCCCCCCCCCATGATCTCAACCGCAAAAACACATAGGTCCACGGCTTTTCCTGGATCCTATAGGGCCAATTCAGGGCCAAGTTGTTTTTGGGCATCTGTTTTTCCCATCTAAATGGGATGTTTAGACGTCCAAACAGTCAGGATTTCATTGTTTTTGGGCGCCCATGCATATTGCGCATGTCACACGCAAACAGACAGGATTTAGCAGCATAAAACAGCTAAAGCTGTCTAAAGTCCTGCTTTGCATTTTTTGTCACACCTCAGGAGGCTGTTCCATTTTTCGGCCCCTAGTGGCTGCTGCAGTGCAAAACTATTGAATCGCTCCCGTTGTTTTGCACACAAAAAAATTGGCGATTTAAAATTGTGAAGCTAATTGAATACCTCCCTTTTCTCTATCGTCCTAAGTGGATGCTGGGGTTCCTGAAAGGACCATGGGGAATAGCGGCTCCGCAGGAGACAGGGCACAAAAGTAAAGCTTTTACAGGTCAGGTGGTGTGTACTGGCCCCTCCCCCTATGACCCTCCTCCAGACTCCAGTTATATTTTTGTGCCCGGCCGAGAAGGGTGCAATTCTAGGTGGCTCTCATAAAGAGCTGCTTAGAGAGTTTAGCTTAGGTTTTTTATTTTACAGTGATTCCTGCTGGCAACAGGATCACTGCAACGAGGGACAGAGGGGAGAAGAAGTGAACTCACCTGCGTGCAGGATGGATTGGCTTCTTGGCTACTGGACATGAAGCTCCAGAGGGACGATCACAGGTACAGCCTGGATGGTCACCGGAGCCACGCCGCCGGCCCCCTCACAGATGCTGAAGCAAGAAGAGGTCCAGAATCGGCGGCTGAAGACTCCTGCAGTCTTCTTAAGGTAGCGCACAGCACTGCAGCTGTGCGCCATTTTCCTCTCAGCACACTTCACACGGCAGTCACTGAGGGTGCAGGGCGCTGGGGGGGGGGCGCCCTGGGAGGCAAATGAAAACCTTTAAAAAGGCTAAAAATACCTCACATATAGCCCCAGAGGCTATATGGAGATATTTACCCCTGCCTAAATGTACTAAATAGCGGGAGACGAGCCCGCCGAAAAAGGGGCGGGGCCTATCTCCTCAGCACACGGCGCCATTTTCTGTCACAGCTCCGCTGGTCAGGAAGGCTCCCAGGTCTCTCCCCTGCACTGCACTACAGAAACAGGGTATAACAGAGAGGGGGGGCAAAATAAATGGCAATATATTAATATAAAAGCAGCTATA
This sequence comes from Pseudophryne corroboree, assembly GCF_028390025.1. Classification (NCBI taxonomy): domain Eukaryota; kingdom Metazoa; phylum Chordata; class Amphibia; order Anura; family Myobatrachidae; genus Pseudophryne; species Pseudophryne corroboree. The sequence continues at coordinate 572,737,167 of NC_086447.1, read as the reverse complement.
AGGGAGCACTTAATCATAAGGCTATCCCTGTCATATATAGCGCTTTTTGGTGTGTGCTGGCAGACTCTCCCTCTGTCTCCCCAAAGGGCTAGTGGGTCCTGTCTTCGTATAGAGCATTCCCTGTGTGTCTGCTGTGTGTCGGTACGTGTGTGTCGACATGTATGAGGACGTTATTGGTGTGGAGGCGGAGCAATTGCCAAATATGAGGATGTCACCTCCTAGGGGGTCGACACCAGAATGGATGCCTTTATTTGTGGAATTACGGGATAGCGTCAACTCGCTTAAGCAGTCGTTTGCCGACATGAGGCGGCCGGACACTCAATTAGTGCCTGTCCAGGCGCCTCAAACACCGTCAGGGGCTGTAAAACGCCCCTTGCCTCAGTGGGTCGACACAGACCCAGACACAGGCACTGATTCCGGTGGTGAAGGTGACGAATCAACCGTATTTTCCAGTAGGGCCACACGTTATATGATTTTGGCAATAAAGGAGATGTTACATTTAGCTGATACTACAGGTACCACTAAACAGGGTATTATGTGGGGTGTGAAAAAACTACCAGTAGTTTTTACCGAATCAGAAGAATTAAATGACGTGTGTGATGAAGCGTGGGGTGCCCCGATAAAAAACTGCTAATTTCAAAGAAGTTATTGGCTTTATACCCTTTCCCGCCAGAGGTTAGGGAGCGCTGGGAAACACCTCCTAGGGTGGACAAAGCGCTAACACGCTTATCAAAACAAGTGGCGTTACCCTCTCCTGAGACGGCCGCACTTAAAGATCCATCAGATAGGAGGATGGAAAATATCCAAAAAGGTATATACACACATGCAGGTGTTATACTACGACCAGCTATTGCGACTGCCTGGATGTGCAGTGCTGGGGTAGTTTGGTCAGAGTCCCTGATCGAAAATATTGATACCCTGGACAGGGACAATATTTTACTGTCGTTAGAACAAATAAAGGATGCATTTCTTTATATGCGTGATGCACAGAGAGATATCTGCACACTGGCATCACGGGTAAGTGCTATGTCCATTTCGGCCAGAAGAGCTTTATGGACACGACAGTGGACAGGCGATGCGTAGAGGAGTTATTTGGGGTCGGTCTATCGGATTTGGTGGCCACGGCTACGGCCGGGAAATCCACCTTTCTACCTCAAGTCACTCCCCAACAGAAAAAGGCACCGACCTTTCAACCGCAGCCCTTTCGTTCCTTTAAAAATAAGAGAGCAAAGGGCTATTCATATCTGCCACGAGGCAGAGGACGAGGGAAGAGACAGCAACAGGCAGCTCCTTCCCAGGAACAGAAGCCCTCCCCGGCTTCTACAAAAGCCTCAGCATGACGCTGGGGCTTCGCAAGCGGACTCGGGGGCGGTAGGCGGTCGTCTCAAGAATTACAGCGCGCAGTGGGCTCACTCGCAGGTAAATCCCTGGATCCTGCAGATAATATCTCAGGGGTACAGGTTGAAATTAGAGACAGAGCCACCTCGCCGTTTCCTGAAGTCTGCTTTACCAACGTCCCCCTCAGAAAGGGAGACGGTTTTGGAAGCCATTCACAAGCTGTATTCTCAGCAGGTGATAGTCAAGGTACCTCTTCTACAACAAGGGAAGGGGTATTATTCCACTCTTTTTGTGGTACCGAAGCCGGATGGCTCGGTAAGGCCTATTCTAAATCTGAAGTCCTTGAACCTGTACATAAAGAAGTTCAAGTTCAAGATGGAGTCACTCAGAGCAGTGATAGCGAACCTGGAAGAAGGGGACTTTATGGTATCCTTGGACATCAAGGGTGCGTATCTCCACGTTCCAATTACCCCTCACACCAGGGGTACCTCAGGTTCGTTGTACAAAACTGTCACTATCAGTTTCAGACGCTGCCGTTTGGTTTGTCCACGGCACCTCGGGTCTTTACAAAGGTAATGGCCGAGATAATATTTCTTCTTCGAAGAAAAGGCGTATTAATTATCCCATACTTGGACGATCTCCTAATAAGGGCAAGGTCCAGAGAACAGCTAGAGATGGGTTTAGCACTATCTCAAGAGGTGCTAAAGCAGCACGGATGGATTCTGAATATTCCAAAATCCCAATTAATGCCGACAACTCGTCTGCTGTTCCTGGGGATGATTCTGGACACAGTTCAGAAAAAGGTTTTTCTTCCCGAAGAAAAAGCCAAGGAGTTATCTGACCTGGTCAGGAACCTCCTAAAACCAGGAAAGGTGTCTGTACATCAATGCACAAGAGTCCTGGGAAAAAATGGTAGCTTCTTACGAAGCAATCCCTTTCGGCAGATTCCATGCAAAGGGATCTGTTGGACAAATGGTCAGGGTCGCATCTTCAGATGCACCTGCGGATAACCCTGTCGCCGAGGACAAGGGTATCCCTTCTGTGGTGGTTGCAGGAGGCTCATCTATTGGAGGGCCGCAGATTCGGCATGCAGGATTGGATCCTGGTGACCACGGATGCCAGCCTGAGAGGCTGGGGAGCAGTCACACAGGGAAGAAATTTCCAGGGAGTGTGGTCGAGCCTGAAAAAGTCTCTTCACATAAGCATTCTGGAACTAAGAGCAATCTACAATGCTCTAAGCCAGGCGGAACCTCTGCTTCAAGGAAGACCGGTGTTGATCCAGTCGGACAACATCACGGCAGTCGCCCATGTAAACAGACAGGGCGGCACAAGAAGCAGGAGGGCAATGGCAGAAGCTGCCAGGATCCTTCGCTGGGCGGAGAATCACGTGATAGCACTGTCAGCAGTATTCATCCCGGGCGTGGACAACTGGGAAGCAGACTTCCTCAGCAGACACGACCTTCACCCGGGAGAGTGGGGACTTCATCCAGAAGTTTTCCACATGCTATTAAACCGTTGGGTAAAACCAATGGTGGACATGATGGCGTCTCGCCTCAACAAAACACTGGACAGGTATTGCGCCAGGTCAAGAGATCCGCAGGCAATAGCTGTGGACGCGCTGGTAACACCTTGGGTGTACCAGTCGGTATATGTGTTTCCTCCTCTGCCTCTCATACCAAAGGTATTGAGGATTATACGGCAAAGAGGAGTAAGACTAGTGGCTCCGGATTGGCCAAGAAGGACTTGGTACCCGGAACTTCAAGAGATGGTCACGGACGATCCGTGGCCTCTACTTCTGAGAAGGGACCTGCTTCAGCAGGGTCCTTGTCTTTTTCAAGACTTACCGCGGCTGCGTTTGACGGCATGGCGTTTGAATGCCAGATCCTAAAACGAAAAGGCATTCCAGAAGAAGTCATTCCTACCTTGATAAAGGCAAGGAAGGAAGTCACCGCGAAGCATTATCGCCGTATTTGGCGAAAATATGTTGCGTGGTGCGAGCAGCGGAGTGCTCCGATGGAGGAATTTCAACTGGGTCGTTTTCCTACATTTCCTGCAATCAGGATTGTCTATGGGTCTCAAATTGGGATCTATTAAGGTTCAAATTTCGGCCCTATCAATATTCTTCCAAAAAGAATTGTCCTCAGTCCCTGAGGTCCAGATTTTTATCAAAGGAGTACTGCATATACAGCCTCCTGTGGTGCCTAAGGTGGCACCGTGGGATCTAAATGTAGTTTTAGATTTCCTCAAATCCAATTGGTTTGAACCACTAAAGAATGTGGATTTGAAATATCTCACATGGAAAGTGACTATGTTACTGGCCCTGGCTTCGGCCGGGAGAGTATCTGAACTGGCGGCTTTGTTTTATAAAAGCCCTTATTTAATTTTCCATTCGACATAGGGCAGAGCTGCGGACGCGTCCGCATTTTCTCCCTAAGGTGGTATCAGCGTTTCACCTGAACCAGCCTATTGTAGTGCCTGCGGCTACAGACGACTTGAAGGACTCCAAGTTGTTGGACGTTGTCAGAGCCTTAAAAATATACATTTAAAGGACGGCTGGAGTCAGAAAATCTGACTCGCTGTTTATACTGTATGCACCCAACAAGTTGGGTGCACCTGCTTCTAAGCAGTCGATTGCTCGTTGGATTTGTAACAAAATTCAACTTGTACATTCTGTGGCAGGCCTGCCACAGCCTAAATCTGTTAAGGCCCATTCCGCAAGGAAGGTGGGCTCATCTTGGGCGGCTGCCCGAGGGGTCTCGGCATTACAACTCTGCCGAGCAGCTACGTGGTCAGGGGAGAACACGTTTGTAAATTTTTACAAATTTGATACCCTGGCAAAGGAGGACCTGGAGTTCTCTCATTCGGTGCTGCAGAGTCATCCGCACTCTCCCGCCCGTTTGGGAGCTTTGGTATAATCCCCATGGTCCTTTCAGGAACCCCAGCATCCACTTAGGACGATAGAGAAAATAAGAATTTACTTACCGATAATTCTATTTCTCGGAGTCCGTAGTGGATGCTGGGCGCCCATCCCAAGTGCGGATTATCTGCAATACTTGTACATAGTTATTGTTAACTAATTCGGGTTATTGTTTAGGAAGCCATCTTTCAGAGGCTCCTCTGTTATCATACTGTTAACTGGGTTTAGATCACAAGTTGTACGGTGTGATTGGTGTGGCTGGTATGAGTCTTACCCGGGATTCAAAATCCTCCCTTATTGTGTACGCTCGTCCGGGCACAGTACCTAACTGGAGTCTGGAGGAGGGTCATAGGGGGAGGGGCCAGTACACACCACCTGACCTGTAAAAGCTTTACTTTTGTGCCCTGTCTCCTGCGGAGCCGCTATTCCCCATGGTCCTTTCAGGAACCCCAGCATCCACTACGGACTCCGAGAAATAGAATTATCGGTAAGTAAATTCTTATTATTAATAACTAGCGGATGTGCGCGATTTCACACGGGTAGACCTTCAATATTTACTGTTTCTACAAACTTCATCCCATCTTAATTCAGTTTATGCTTAATTTATTTTATGCCTCTGGGATACAGGAGCGTTAAACTTTTATTAATATGAATGAATTGAAGGTGGGTTATAAGACACATGTAATCCTTTTTAACTTTTCTTAAGGATCTCTTTGTAAACCACATTCGTGGTTCTCACCTCAGGTGCTAGGATCACCAAGCTACTGGGTGAGATTACTCTAGAGCAGGCCACGTAGGACTGCCCATGTGAGAAGCAGTCTTCCCTCAAGTCAATCCCTGCCACCTTCACCGACTGCCCCTGGAACTTGTTGATGGTCATTGTAAAGCAGACCTTTAGGGGGAACTGCAGACTCTTGAACTTAAGGGGTACACTGATGGAATGAGTGGTATGCGGGCTATGAGCATTGACACAGAGGAAACCGGTGAACACTGTCGCTTTGATGGCGTTCCTGTGAAGGGCCTGGTGTCATTGCAGAGTTTGGGCAGGTAGAGGTTCCGCAGCAACACCACTGGAACCCCCACTTTGAGGAGAACCTTTTGGGCTGGAGGCCAGGAGGGTTGAGGGTGTTGAGGAACTCCACAGGGTAGTGGACCATGGCATCCATTTGCACTATCAAGTGCAAGAGCTGTACTCCACTTCTGCCCCTTCGAATGAGTGAAGTAGAGTATGATTAATGACAGTAGCCTTGTCGTTATTGTGTGTCACAATGGCACTCTTGCGCAGCCAGTCCATGGACCTCTTTTTTATATTAGTGATGTCCGGGTATATCCTGGCTGTGAGGTCTGCCTTGGTTGTCACCAAGGGATGGCCCTCCTTCCCTTGGACCCTGAATAATCTCCGTCCTCTATTTTGAGTAGAAGTTTGGAGAATTGCTCAGCAGAGACATTACTCCTCAAGGGGACCCTCATGTTCTTCCTGAGATAAATTTTTCAGATTAGGGGCCACAGATGTAACTCCTTGTGCATGCCTTAACTTTATCAGTTTGCGTTTGGCCGCTTTTTTCACCCTAAAAGTGTGAAATTTAAAAAAAATCCCTTAAAACACGTAAAAAAAAAAAATGCACCTACAGATGTGTCCACTTACATCTTTGCTTTTTTACTAATTTGGTATAACATGCAAAACACGGCTAAGCTGTTTTTCACGAGTAGCGAGTGGATTAATTTGTAAAAAATTTTGTTTGCCATAATAGAATATGTGTAAAGTAACATATTAAAGAAGCAAATTAAGAAAATCACATGGCTAAATCTCTGAGTCTATGGCATGCATAACTGTGCCATACATGGCGGGATATAGCAAAGATGTATGTGGACACATCTTGTATATACAGATTTGCCCCTTTTGGGGTTGCTTAGGACCAAATCCTGAACTTTTGCAGGTATTTGTGTGGGAAGCCTTTGTAAGCCAAAACCAAGTGGATATCTCATCGGGCCTAAGAAATATTGAGCAATCTGTGAAAACACATTTGACCCCTTTTCACCTCCTTGGGGTCGAATGTTGAAGAATCCCTGCTTAGTGGGCGCTTACGTCTTTTAAGGAATAAACTCCCCCAATTTCATGTTTCTATGACCAGAATATACTTGCCAAATTTAATGTTTCTTGGACCAGGGGTTTGGGCTGGGCAATGATGCGTCAGGACATTTGTTTTACTATATTAAGATAAGGACTGCTAATCATAAAGGTCTTTAAGTAGGGGTGGGCGACCGGTGCCACCTCCCAGAACCCTGGTGATGGCTCCATCACTCCCGCAAGACACCTGCGTTTGGCTTGCATGGTGACTGGAATGACACCCTGCAGCCAATGGCGCTGCTGCAGAACTGTGCTACAGGCATGCACCCTACAGCCTGTAGACCCTCCTGGAGTGTCCTAAAGACACCCTGGGCACTGCCCTACTACCTAATGCTGTTGGCCATGCCCCCTTGATTTATTGCTATGATATTCCTAGGGAAGCAGTTAGAATCCCGGCAGTCAGAATACCGACGCCAGAATACTGATCGTATTCTGAATGCTGACACTGCCATCTAGAATGGGTGCACCATCCCGGCGCCGGAATACCGACAGCTGGGATTCCGCCCCCCTCAGAGGGTTAGGGTTATGATTCGGGAGGGGGGGGGGTGTTAGGTTTAGGCAGCAGGGACACGGGGTTAAGTTTAAGCACCTCCTGGGGGATGTTAGGGTTAGGCACCAAGGGGGGAGGTTAGGGTTAGGCTGCGGGTAGGGAGGGTTAGTGGGTTGAGGAGAGGGGAGAACACCCCTTAGGTATTTCGAGCGACAGGATCTCATACTGATCCCTGTTCCTACTGTAAATACATGTCATATAGACACGTCTGTGTCATCTGAGGCACCAACAATTGTTAGTACGTTTTTTTTTTTTTAAATTAAAGACACAAAGACAATGTATTGTTTCTGTTGATGAGCATATATGTATTTTACAACTCAGGTAGCTGATACATAATGATAATCTGGTTGAGAGCATGTTGGAAAGTGGGAGTTTAACAGTATTTGTCTGTCTGCCTCCTGGGTAAGGTGGGACTGGAATGTTTGTTCTTTAGACTAGATGTGTACTATGAACTGTAATGTATGTTGCTAAAGATGTGACCTCATCCAATTAGCATTAATACACCACAAAGTCGTCAGGTCCTGTGCAACCTACTAGCTTAGCGCGTCTTTTTTTTGTTTTTGTTTGTTTGTAGAACCTGCATCTTATATTATAACACATCTACACTCATAACACTCATAACTCGTCATGAGTGTAGAGAACCTGGAATTATTTTGATGCTCTAAAGATCGAGAATAAATATGGATTAGGCTGTGTTTATAATGTTTCACTAGAAATTGTGTGATATTTATTTTAATAATAAGATAAGCCATCTGCAAAGTGAGCTAGATGCTGCACTGAATGCTCTGTCACCTATGTTTGTGGTGATTGTTTTCGTAGGACAAGTCTCCAAATAAAGCTAGTATATTTTTGTAGGGAATTGTTAGTTTAGTATAAAGGATAGTAAAGTCATGTATAACACAAAGAGTGTAAGCAAACAGTACAAATGCAAACCGGTAGAAATCTGTAACTGTCGACATTGTATAGACCTGGTGTTTTAGTGTTTGGTTCTGTGTGATACATCCGGTGGCTTCAGGTCTGGTATTGATAACAGTATAATGATCTGTAAAAGCACTTTTGGGTCACATGAGGATTCCAGTAGATGACTTCGGTTTTTAGTCAGGCCATTGCTCTTATCTGTCACATCAACCCTCTAGCGTGGGTGGAATTTTCCTATGTATTTTACTACTCAGCCTCCCCTGTGTCTTCACTGCCATCTCCTTTGGGAATATGAAGTATAATAAGTATGTACTGTAGATGAATCTTACTAATGCTGACAAAAGCATGTAAGTATAGTATAATCCTATAATGTATGCAGTCTCTTGCTATGGTGAAGTTAGGGGTATTTACTAGTAAAAAGGACTTTTGAGAGGAGTTTTCTATAGCTTTAAATGTTAAACTCCATTCAATGACTTTTTAACAGTAAGGGGCCGTCCGTATTCACGGCCCGATTTGGGAGAGATGTGTGCTGAGCGAACAGCACACATCTCTCTCCCCCCCCCGCTCAGCACAGCGTGATGTGTGCTGAGCATGCGGGAAGGGGGGGGGGGAGATGGGGGGGGGGGGGGTTGGTGCTCATTTCACCCAGCGATAGCGATGCGCGGGGCTGCGCATTGCTATCGCTGTGAGGGGTACACACTGAGTGATCGCTGCTTAAAATCTAAGCAATCTACTCAGATTGCTTAGATTTTAAGCAGCGATCGCTCCGTGAGTACCCCCCTTAACACTCTGTGAGTAGCTTCTGTATTTGTAATAACAATAATCTTCTTGACCTTTCTAAAGCTTGGCGTTGTGAGTTTGTATGTTGATCACCGTAGCTGTGGTGTTTGGCATAGAGCTCAGCTGTGGCATTTTCCAGGTCAGGACCTTTTTTATGAGGGACCGGATTTCACGTTAGAGGATGGAGGAACCAGAGATGGGCCTCCACAGTTAATTTAAGTGGTAGCAAAGGAATTGAATTATGGGGGTCATTACGAGTTGATCGCTAGCTGCCGTTGTTCGCTGTGTAGCGATCAGTGAAAAAAAAATGGCTAATCTGCGCATGCAATGCGCATGCGCGTCATACAGGCACGAAGTCCTTTGTGGTTTTGCACTGGTTCTAGTGACGATTCCAATCACATAGCCGAACGCAAGGAGATTGACAGCAAGAGGGCGTTTGTGGGGGGCAACTGACCGTTTTCTGGGAGTGTTTAGAAAAACACAGGCGTGGCCGGGCGTTTGCTGGGCGGATATCTGACGTCATTACCGTGTCGCTCGTCTCAGCAATCATCACACAGGATAAGTAACTACAGGGCTGGTCTTGTTTTGCACAAAATGTGTTTGCAGGCGCTCTGCTGCACAGGCTTCTTTAAAATGCAATAGAAGAAGAAAAATACCTTAATTGTAAAACAATTATTAATTTTGGGCAAATATACATTTCACATAAGCTTGCACACAATCGTAGTAATACGTACTGATGACGCTACTATGTTTCTATGTTTATTACCAATAAATACCTCGCATAACATATTTAACATAATTCTGTTATCAGATATGTACAGTAATGTGATGTATTTGAAGACATTGAGCTTATTACCTGTGGGAGTGCTGATTCATTAACAAATAGGTGGGAAAATACCCCTTAACTGACGCCAGTGAACCTGAAATTACATCATATAAAGATTATTCTTAGGGCATGATTCAGTGGAAAGATCAGGATGTGTCTGTGTTGTATTCCAGTAACCACACACCCTAGGTACACAGGAACAAAGTTAACTAAGAATGCAAGGGCAATGTCCTTTGAAAAGCAATGCTGAAGGTAATCATCGACTATTCTGTACAGGCTTTAGTACAAACAGGAACTGCTAACATATTATATAAAGGTTCTATTTCCAGTAATATATTGTAATCTACTCTGTTCTGTTTTATACTTTATGTAGTGGTCACTCTGGGTGGAGAGGGTGCTGATCAGTGAGGAGGGCATAGTTACACATTGGGGTCGATTCTATTCGGCAACTAATGAATAGCGCCGGGAATTAGCTCCCGACGCTATTCAATTCAGCAACTAGTTACGTCGGCGATGGCCCGTTCTCGCCGACAAAACAGGTTGAATTGTCGGGAGAACGGACATTCTCCGACTTAACTCCCCGGCGCGAGGCTGATTCCCGACAGAATCAGCCTCGCGCCGGCCGCGAGGCAGCACTTTTGTCGGGTTTCTCTTCTCATCCCCCGGGGATGAGAGAAGAATTCCCGACAATTGCAGGTAATTAGTTGCTGTATTGAATAGCGTCGGGAGCTAATTCCCGGCGCTATTCATTAGTTGCCGAATAGAATCGACCCCATTGAAGGGCAAAATGTTAGGCCTGATGTATTGCTACAGCTACAGTAGATGTGGGGATACATCACGTCTAAAATGTTGTCCCCAAAATGTAAATATGCCCTCCTCACTGATCAGCACCCCTTGTACCTAGAGAGAACACTATGTATGCATGTATGCATCGTTTTTTGTAATAAAATTATTATTATTTGTCTTTAGGCATCTCTTCTGTGGTCTTGCGCCTTTTCTATTCAAATTTGGCAAGTTTTGTATCACTCAATCTCTTGGCACCATAACAAAATTTGAAGATGGGCGAACTACTCTGAAGGCCTTGTTCTTCTCATGTGTCCTTAGGGGCTTCAGTTCTGAAATGAAGACATCGCTGCATGCACTGCTGGAATGTCTTCCTGTCCGTGCATAGTCAGATACCAGCTGTGTACACACACACTTTCTCTTCTAATACAAATACTTCAATGTGCTCCTTTATTATTGAAGAAGTTACCAATGTCTTTGTTGAGAAGTTGCACACAGATGTGACGTTTGCATGTAAATGTAGACAAAATACCCAGAGAAAGGTAGTAGACTCTCCTATGGTGGGGCACTCTAAAGTGTGATCAAATTATACCCATATTTTATCGGACAATAGTAAAACTTAACTTTTAATATTAATCACCATAAAATGGAGTATCAGAACTCCTAAAACTAAAAGGCGAAATATTGACACACTACCTGCCCTCTGGAGTCCCGCGTGGCAGGAGCGCTGCAGAAATCACTTGGCAAATGACGCAGTGCCCATTTTCTTTTTGTTTTGTGCATGCGCAGTAGAAAAATCACTGTGAAAATGGCTACCGTGCCATTTTCCTGGAGAGATGCACATGCACACTTTTTACTCTGGGAAAGTGCTAGGTTCCCCTAGTGCCTAGAGTCAAGAGCGCTGCTGACTAGAGAGGTGGGGGCCCAGATGGAGACTGCACATGGGCCTCCTCCTCTTTGGGCCTGTCAGCCTGCCCTTTCAGCCATCCCTGGGGGGTGCCTGACATTATGGTGCACGCAAGGTCCCCCCGTTTGCACTCCTATGATCTTACTGTACGCGATGGCATTACTGCCTCACAGCACTGAGGTCACGGGTTTGATTCCCACCATTTACCTAACTGTATATTGTATATTCTCTCTATGCTTGTGTGTATTTCCTCTAGGTATTCCGCAATCCAAAAATCTACTGGTAGGTTAATTGGCTTCCGACAAAATTAACCATAGTGTGTGCATGTGTATGTGGTAAGGAATATAGATTGTAAGCTCCGCTGGGGCAGGGACTGATGTGAATGGCCAAATATTCTCTGTAAAGCGCTGCAGAATCTGTGTGTGCTATATAAATAACTGGTAAATTAATTATTATCTACAGGTTTTGTGGATTGAACAAAATGCATTCAGAGAAATCAGAAAACAGCTGCAGTGCTTTTGGAAACACAAGTGGGTTTGGTGATGAAAATTTACAAAATTGGTCTAAAGCTTCACCCCACGCAGTCCAGATTGTCCGATGTCAAATTGCAAACAATTTTGCATTTCGAAAAGCAGCATCAATTTGCGCAATTTTGGTTGTTAAGGCGTAGGACTATATAACTTAATGTGCATAGGTGAGAATTTATGATTTCAGCAGTATAATACATTGCTGAATGGAGGCAGAAAATAACATCAATGCAGATAATAGAACATTTGTGGCAGCTGGGCTTATTGTGTCAGGTTGTGAATTATTCACTATCTGTTATGATACATTCCACCCCCACATTGGGTGCAGTTAATTACTGCCAAATCTCTGGGCCAGAAGTCCCAGCTTATGCCTACTGTATGTGATAAAGTTGTTGTAATATGCTTTCTGTGTTGCAGTACCAATTGTGTGCAAGCTTTGGCTTGGCTGCCTCTCCATGAGACTGGCAGAGAGGCACAGCGCTCGCTGAACTTTGGTTTGTAAAAATACAGCCAAGTTAATTGTTTAGATACCAGCGTGAAATAATGAGCTATTAATATTACATTACATTAATTAGGAGAAAAATGATTTGCAATAATGAAAAAGTTAAATTTCTTGCTTACTTTTGACATCACAAATGCACTTTGTATTTGATCAGTTCAATATTTTTATGAACACTACACATGTAATTGTGTCATAGAATAAGAAACCAGTGCTAGGTTACTGTACATGCATACCAGTGTCCTTCAGTTCATCTTTCTGCCTGGGGTGGGAGGGGAGAAGACGCATCACCTGTTCCGGAAGCCCTCTGTCTGCTGTGCCCAGCTGCTGCATGCTCCACACTGTGGACTTCCATCGAAGAAGCTGAAGCTGTCACTTACTCACTTATCACTAATTCTCTTACTTCCCGATATGTTAGGATAATGAAACTTACCATAGGTATTCTGTAGGTGGGAAATATGAAAACGACGTAATTAGAATTTTACTAAACTATCCCCAAGGGGATGAAAAGGGGGTTGACTTAATGACGTCCTTACCGATGCGTGGCTTGCGTGAACGATAATGCCCAAACGGACAATCGGATCAAAATTTGTATTACATAATAAACTACAAAATTGGTGCTGTCACTTTTTACCGTATCTGCTATGGGTGCTCCTTAGGTAACGCCAAGAACCATGGATTAATATTTACTTACATTATCACGTCTCAAATTTTTGACATTCATTTATATTTACAACCGTGAAAATCAGAAACTCCCGTGCGAAGAACGTCTTTTACTAAATTTATATTGCAGCAACATGAATTGGCCATGTTAACTTCCCATTAACCTTTGTCCTAATGTGTATTTTAAAAGTAGATAATGATTAGTAAACTATTTTAATATCCATGGCAATTAAACTGCATGAATGTAATATTAAGACAATACTGTAGTGTTACTTTCACTGCATGTGCTTGTTCTGTGACAGTCCTGTATTACAGTACATACACAGTGCAATGTCAGCGATGGTCATTTATGAAGCTGAACAGTGCATCTTTTTGTGTGCAAACACACCTAAGGGTAGGGCCACACATAGCGGCCAAGCTGGTCCCGCTGAACAGGACCTGCTTGGCTGGAAGGAGACTGCACATGGGCGCCCATGCAGGTGCCCACACATGTGTAGCAGTCCCGCCGACGACGGATCCAACTGCAGCATGCTGCGGTTGAGCCGGAAGGCAGGACGACGGGATTTAAAGGTGAACACATACATTTCAATGTATGTGTTCACCCGCACTCTGTTCCATTGAAGTCCTGTGTGTCACTGACCGGATCCTGTTCTGCGGGATCCCGCAGAACAGGATCCGTGTGCATACAAAAAAACCCTCCCGGCCAAGCGGGTCCCGTTCAGCAGGACCCACTTGCTTGCTATGTGTTGCCCTAGCGTAAGTCCTGCTAAGCAGAATATTTTGAATGTTTATGTGTCCATGTATATTAATATTCTCTTTAAAGTGCCTCTGCTGGAAGTAAAAGACACCTCATTGTTAGTGTAGGCTAGAGCCTAATCAATTTTATTTTCAAGGCCCTGTAATAGCAGAAGATCTTGTTAAGCCAGCAATGTCCCAAAAGTGTCTTATCCACCATTTGCAGTCCATTCAAATATCTCATTCACCAACAAATGAAATTTTGCATCTGGACACAGGCTGAAAATCCAGTGACTATATAGAAGCTGCATAATCATTTCAGAATGCTGGTAAAATGTATTGGTTACAGAATATCGTAATGTAGCAGATCAAGTTGGTGGTATATATTTAGGAATTTATTACCAGTAATATACGCCCATGTACACACATACCAGCTAGTAGTTCCCTCACTCACGACACTAGACTGTGGATCCTCAATATAATGCACCAACCCTGACTCGTTTATCCAAAAACTGTGTTGTGTTCCTACACTGATAGCTTTATGCTTTCACAGAGTCCAGATGCACTGGTCTACACTGAAGCCCCAGGGTTGAGGTTATCTGTCTTCTCTGAGCATGGTAAAATCCAAATAACGCCATTTTCTGGAACACTCTGTGTTATCTCTGCAGAAGAGGAACATTCTTGATCGCGTTCCACTGATAAAGAACAGACAGCCATGGAGGCAGAGTTGCATGGGACCATCTTTCAGTCGCCATGGTTTCCAGTTCTATCTGTGACTTGACTATTCTGATTAGTGCTTCCCTTCCTGACATAGATAATACATTTCTCTGTGTGTACATTTCACTCCATTCCACAGAGGGAACAAATGGAGCATGGTAGAAGATGGGGACCAGAGCATGAACTAGGTCTGATCTACATTGACGTATGTTAGGTGTCTGACTGAAGTATTTTGTTAATGCGCTCTTTATAGTGATCAAAGGTCTCTGTTTATGGATGCTCCTGTAACCATGCAATTGTTAGTGGAGCAGTGTAATTCCTCAACTGATAAAGAGCCTACCTGTGTTGTGTTATATGTGTTGCTTACAGGTTAAGCCAGTAACAGTGCAGAATATTCATTTGTAGTATTTTATAATTTAATCTGAGTGACTTGCATAAGTGTGTAGAATGTATTGAGGCTTGGTATAGTGGGCCTGATTCCACTGTGGTCGCTAATTCAATTGCAGCTGCAATTTTTTTACACAACTTATTTGCGAAAATATTCTAATGCCACAGCCGCCTGGAAATGTATTGAGATGCCCACTGGCAGCATCCAGATCTCAGCAACTGCGTATACACATGCAGCTGTGGTTGCAGAACCTCAGATAGTCAGACCATCTGAGTGACTCTTTGTTTACACAGAATGGCCACAGGAGCTGAGACGCTGGCACCATTTCTTCTGTATACGGGATTGCATATGTAGGATGAGACGCGCCTTTAAAATGGTCACGGCACACCTGTGTTTTTGTCGCCACTCCTCGTTGCGTCCCACACAGTGGTTTCTTCCTGTCAGTCACTTGCAGTGAATCCGCACTGCAAGCGGCTACGATGATGGACTTTGGCACGTGCGCCGTGTGATGGCAGTGCAGTTGGCCAATAATTACTTAACTGCATAAATATCAGCATCGCGTACAAATCAAAATTAGGCCCGGTGTTTGATCTTGGTGTTTATTACACTGTCAACTACAGCTAGGCAGGGCAAGTTACTTTCTTTGAAACAATCAGCAATTTAATCAATAATTGGATACTTGACATAAATCCACACTGAGGGTAATATTTACTAAATGGTGGCTTTTAAAACTGCAATAATATTTTATTGCATTTAATGTTATTGCTGTTTTAAATCCGGCAGACTAAACCGCCGATATCCTCCTTTTTGAAAAATATGCCCCTTACACTCATTCTCAAGCTGCAGCTAATTGGTTGGACAATTCTCTGATCTGCGATTAAGCAGTTTTAGTATTCAGCCAAGGGATCATACCTTTGAGGTGATCGCTGGGATCCCGTGTGGCGGTATCTTAACCGCTTCCCCTTTGAGGAATGTATTGCAACAGTCTCTGAAGGCATGTGCCATATTATAGATGTTCAGTTCCTCCAGGAGTTCATTGCTGACATCTTGGGCCCTTTGTGCCTCTCCAGTGTGTAGGCGTCAGAAGAATCCACAAAGAATATTAACAGCCTTAGTAATTTTCTCCAATTTCATGTGGACTACAGCTGTCATCCCTCCCACTGGTAAAGTAGTCCTTCAAAGTGTGTCTCATGTTTTGGAAGAGATTTCCATACATTTAAATATTTTATATATATATATATATATATATATATATATATATATATATATATATATATATATATATATATATATATATATATATATATATATATATATATATATATATATATATGTGTGTGTTGGTATATACAGTAGTGGCCAAAATTGCGGAAACCGTTTGGAAAATGTGCATTTATGAAGTTTAACAGTTTATGGCACTAATATATTTTAGTATTATACCAAAGAGCATACATCATTACAATGGCAATTTAATTTAGAACATATTACAACATAATACAGTGAACTTTATAACAACTTTTTACATTTTGGAAACCGTTATATGTACTGAACTGTGGGAAAGTACATTTCTTAGCTTTGCACAATATTCATTAGTACTTCGTTGGGAAAGCCTTTTGCTGCAATTTCATACCTCCTAACATTGGTGGCCAGTGGGTCGGGACCTTTGATGTGCCGAAAGCCCACCTGCATCAGAAAAGGGATGGGGCCTACTGAAAGGGGCGGAGCCTCGTGTCTCTCCTGTTTCCGTCCCTGTGGGGGCGTGCCCAGCACTCTCCGTCATGCTAAGTTGCCGCCAGGCTCTCTCTGCACAGAGTGAGTATAGATGCTGTGGACATGTGCACAGCATCTATACACCCGCTGCTTACCCCACTGCTCTGCATATTTTGTGCTTTCCCCCCCCCCCCCTCCCCATTGTAAGACACTGATGTACATGCTGCTATTTGAAGTGCCATTGATCACATAAGTTCATCCCACACCTTTTTGCTGTCATACATCCAAATAGTATAACACTAACTGGATGCTACACAGTAGGTGTTGTGCACTCAGGTAGAAAATCTTCTGCAATCTTCTGCATAAGATTTCATGCCATCACTACCAAATATGGATCCTGGTTTTGTCACTCAAGATGACACTGTTCCAATGTTCTTCTGACCAATTAATGTTCTTTTTATCCCATTCTAATCTTTTCTGTCTTTGTTTGAGCCATAAAAGCGACTTTTTCCTTGGAATTTTGGGTTTAATCCAAATTATTGAAGTCTGCGTCAAACAGTCCTGGAACTGGTGTTTACACCACATTCACGTAAATCATTTTGAACTGCCTCATACGATTTTCTCAAGCACAGTTTTTTCATTCTTCTATCACAGCATGGTGTTATGGATATTTTCCTACCTTTACCAGTTTGGTTTTGAATGGAGAGAGTCTATTGATACTTACTCCACAGTTTCGAATTTCCTCCTTTGGTTATGTTGCCATCTACTATACTTATAATTTTGTTGTAAGTGTTACCCTCATCACGTAAAGTAATTAATTTGTATCTCTTTCTAGGTGACCAGTCAACTCTTTTTACTTTGCTTGTCATACTAATAAATAAGTTACACAGCTTACTTCAGGAAATGAAAGTAAAAATAAACACTTAAAAAACAGTGATCCACTTAGTAAAACATCTTATTTAGTTGTTTGATTATAACAATTCTGGTAGCAACAAATGTGAGCTTAATCATGCTAACACCTTATTGGATCCATTTTATGGCATCACAACACCTGATTGGCTCTCAGGACAATCACTCCTATAGGTCAGTTTTGCGTTCAAGAAATCCCTTCTCTTTACAGATAAAGTCTCCCTATCTTTATTTAGCTATAACTGTTTATGTAATAAAGATCATTTATTGCGGTGAACTGCATTATATTGTGTATAAAATTTATATTTCCAGTGATTATTTTTTTTTTTTTGTGGATTCCCAACGTCTTACTTAGTGGTAGAATGAAGTAGAAATATTACTCACCTTGCCATCATTAACTCCTGTAGAAGTGGGGCTGATACACCTACCTTACATCTCTGTAACAGTAGTTTTAATGAGAATTAGTTTGTGTATAGATAACAGGCTGTAAATGTATGTCTTTATTACGCACTAACCTTATTGGTAATACTTTAGTTTGTAGTTATACAGAGCATAGATCTCCTAAATACCTGCTACTCTGAAGGGTCCAAGGTGGACATTGATTTCCAGTACCTCTTTCAGCATTTCTCTTAACACTACATTTGTTTAAAGCTTTCTACTCGCCGTGTAATCTGGTCGCCCTTGAATGTTGCCATTGTCTGAAGGACTTTAGTTGCGTCATATTAGAAAGGAGGGGTGTGTAGAATTCCTCAAGTTTCTTCATTTGCAGGAGTGGGGAGGTCCAGTTCCTGGAATTTCCTTTGACATTTTGTTGTACAACCTGAATATCTGTCCTGTGCATGACTCCATCTAAAGTTCAACCAGAGTGTTAGCAACCATACGCTGTTGGCTTTCACAATTATATTTATTATGATTGATCAGTGAAAACCATTTATTTTCTGCTTTGTAAATCAAAAGTAACACACTAATACACAAATAAATAAATGGATATCTTTCATCAAATGATCATAATTTGGACTTCTAGTTTATTAGCATTCTCTAATCCTATCTGAGTATTTTCTCTTTGTATGTATTACAAATAAATAGCCACTAGCGTTTGCCTGTGGCTTTGCTCGCGTGGATGTCTTCTAAAAAGAAAAAAAAAATTGTCTCCATAGTTCATAAACAGACCCTAGAGGTTTATATCGCCCCCCCAATTTTTTTATATACATATAGGGGGGTATACAATTAGGCAGGACAAAACATTGGGTGCGAAACGTGGCCCATTTTCCCAAATGTTTCACTGATATTGTTTTACAGGCTATCCAGTTAGGATCGGCCGTCAAAAATAAATCGATTTTATCAGGAAAACACACAGATTCAGTGATACCTGTGTATTTTTGCGCCCGAAGCCCTGAAAACGAAGCTGTTTCAGAGATATGGTTTCACCATCTGAGGTATGTGAAACAAAATCCCCTATAAGCCGCGGCACACGCCGACTTATCAGGAGCTAATTGCATAGCCCCTGGCGATGCAGTTACCCAGGGTGAATTACCGTGGGTAATTTGATTCCCCCCATAGTCATTTTGGACTTGAGGAGCCTGCACACAGCACACGCTGAGTACCAAGTTTCTTTTTTTCCCTTTATTGCGTGTCTCCCTGATGTAACATCAAGATAATACATACCTCCATTTCTTTCTAGCTATCCAATAGTGAAAACAGCATCCAAATTCTTCCAGTAGTTTTTGTGTGATCCTGGAATGAGCAGAGAAACAAACAGACAAGCAAAAATGACAACTTTATTATGTATATAGATTATAGCACTTTATAGTTTCTATAAGGTACATCTATGTATGCCTGCAGGGTTTACTGCTTATTTTATTCCTTCCACAATCAATATTTTGGCAGGTGTGCAGCCTAGTATTTAGGAATAAATCTGAAGTCTGATGGAGGGGTGGTCTTCAGGTTGCCGGCGGTCGGGCGACCCCCATTCCGGCGCCGGAATCCCGACCGCCAGCATACCGACATCTCTTCTCCCTCTTGGGGGTCCACAACCCCCCCTGGAGGGAGAATAGATAGCGTGGCGTGCCACCGTGCCCGCAGCGTGGCGAGCGCAGCGAGCCCGCAAGGGGCTCAGTTGCGCTCGCCCAGCTGTCGGTATGCCGGTGGTCGGGATTCTGGCACCGGTCACCGAGAGCCCGACTGCCGGCATACCATACTACACCCCTGATGGAGATCAGGTAAAGAGGTAGTAAATGCATAACCAGTAGTTTAAAAAATATATTTTTTAAGCATAATATGGGGGAGATGTATCATACTTTGGAGAGTGATAAAGTGCCAACCAATCAGCTCCTGTCATTTTTCAAACACAGCCTGTAACATGGCAGTTAGAAGCTAATTGGTTGATACTGTATCTCTCTCCACTTTATCTCATCTCTCTCTGTTGTGTCCCCCATGAACTGTATAGTAGGTTGGCATGTTAGGAGGTATGTGATTGTCCCACCGGACAGAAATCTTTTTTTTTTTTTTTTTTTTCTTTTTTCCTGTTTAAAACTCTGTGTCTCTGTTTGTTAGTAACATGCTCAGCCAGTTGCTATGTCTGCATGAAAGTGATTTCATTTTTAGGTTAAGTTTGTATATTACAGTGCAGTCTATTTTTAGTACACTTGTGGATTTATGCCCTTTTTTAACCACACTGGGCATTCCAAAAAATGCTTAGTACTTGCATGAATATGTACAGTTTTTCCAACTGTTAATGTGTTTTTCCCCAAATGATCTTACAGTAGTAGTATTACATTTCAACCAATTCAGCAACCTCACATTTTTAGACTTTTGAATTACAGCAGAGAAGTTATTACTCATATTTAGATGATATCAATTTAGATGTTATACAGCAGAGAAGTTATCACTCATACTTTGAACATGAACACAAAGTCAGAAATGTTTTTTTTTACTATACAAGTTGTACTTTACCAATAATTCAGGATGATGGTCTAATCCAGGATGGTTTTAGAAAGCTTCTTTGTTGTTCTAGGATTTACTGGAACTCTCTAATCCAGCATAACATTGTGATTCCTATGTGAGGAGTGTGTTAGCTAGAACAGAGAATACTGTACAATACAGTGGTGCACGCCATGTGTTGCACTTGAATTCTAGATTTCACCGATACATTCACGAACCTTTAAAATGAAACATTTACAAATCATTTTTTTTATTTGTTGTAGAAAGAATTGTTGAGCTCCAGTAATGTACATTATTTCCTTTGCATGTATTACAAAGGCTGAAGTGCCAGTCAGCTGCAAAATACTGTATATTGCTACATGCACGGGCAGGGCTTTCTTTTCGTATGGGCTCAGTGGGCTCTTGCCCAAGGGCCCCAGGAGTATAAGGGCGGAGGGTCCCCTCTTTCCAGGGGTACCATAATTTTGAAAATCGACCCTGGGGAACCGGAGATATCCAACGTGAAAGCAGTGGTCCCCATCTGAGCCTGTTAATTGCTCTTCCCAGCCAGATATCTCAGGTTCTGTCTGACTTAGAGTTTTTCTGATGGTATAATCCAAAAGCTGGGACTCTCCCCTTTTGCTGGACACTAGCAGCTTGTCTCTATTATGCCCAGAACCAGAGATATTAGCCTTCAAACAGCTGGTCCCTGCTCTAGCTCCACAAGCCTAATATGCAGTTTTAAATTTTCGTTGGTGAATTGCTCTGGCTCCTGAACTCTGATCCACAAGTCCCCAGTACCTCCTGAAAGTTGGGGCACTCTAGTTTTTTTTATCCAATTCAAAGCTAAGAAATATATTTTCAGGAACTTGAGATATATGCAGTCAAGCGACTGCCCTCCCACCGGAAAATGATGAATATTAAGCCCACTCCACTATCCACCCTACCCTACATATTAAACACCCCCTACCACTCTGGAAGTCATGTACCTGGGCTTCTTCATTCAGCCCAATGCCCCCTTCTACAGTTTAGCCCCATATGTGCAGTAATGGCATTATTAGCAGAAATTACTGCTCCAGATCCTACATGCTCAACGGAACATAGAACACCCCCTACCAGCCGCGGGACATCAAAGCTGCCGCTGATAGCATCCCCCACCCCTACTGCTGGAGGATGGGTAGGGGGCCCAGTGCATTGCTGTGCCCAGGGGCCTACACTGCTGTTAAGACGGCCCTGTGCACGGACTGGCAGCTTCTATTGTGTGAGGGCAGCAATCTGTCTGTGCAGATGAGGTAGAGGGAGGATGCTCATGTGCAGCCACACTGCACGTACCACATAACAGCTATGTAATACACTGAAGAAACCACCCCTTATTACACAGATCAAACGGTTTCTTTTTGCTAAACTATGTTGCTTTCCCTAGTGCATTTGAATTGCTGTTTTCGGCATAAATAAAAAAGTAATCAGCATCACACCTTTCATTTTCCCTCCCTGTATCTTAGAGCCGACCTTGCTATTTGTATGTTCACTGAACCAGAGCAGTCTGTATATGCTGTATACATACAGAAGCGTTCTTGTTCCCAGCTTCATGTTCAGGGCAAGCTCCAGGTGCACCTACATATACAATATTTTCAAAATCTAGGAACCAGTTCCATAGACACATCATGTGCAAAGGCCATTTACCACAATATTATCTGATGCTAAAATCTAATAAGTAAATCTATATCATTTGTCAAGTGTAAAATTGAGACCCATGCCTGTTCTCACTTTGTTTTGGGACCTTGGTTACAATTGCGCATTTTCAAACATCAGTTTAATCCCCTTTTTGCTTGTTTATTCTGCACAACCCCATATCAGATTCAGAAGTCTTGCGCATATATATATATATATATATATATATATATATATATATATATATATATATATATATATATTTTTTTTTTTTTTTTTTCATTCCCGCTTCACAGCTTCTATGCAATCCTGTCTTATTTGAGAGCTATATCCACCCTCTCCTCTCTCTCCATTGGCAACATTACCCTTTATTCTGTACCCCATGTCTGCTGCCTCAGTGTCTCTTCAATTTCACTCTTTACTTTTTTCCCCCACATACTTTTTCCCCCCACTTAGCAGGACTAAGCCATCGCTTAGTCCTGCTGCTTTAACATCCATAACATCTCTAGGATTTGGCATTACCTCACCCCAGATACTACTAAAACAGCTTACTGTAACCTCCTTTCTGTCCTCCCTCTATGCCACCTCTTCCCTTTGCAGTCTATCCTTAATGCTGCAGCTTATCACCTTTTCTTCTGTTGCCACATGGCAGCTGCCTACCAGAGCCGGCCCTAACCAATATGATGCCCTAGGCAAGATTTTGGCTGGTGCCCCCTAGCACCACCGCTGGTTCCACCTCTGACCTTGCACCTCTTTCCCAGCACCATCACCCCTCACCCACAGCAGTCCTTATTTTGGTGTTTGTACCCCTATATTTTAAATAGGAACAATTCGCACATTTGGCGCACAGCCCAAAAAGGGGTGTGTTTTTACTGGCAAGGGGCATGGCCACACAATAGTAACCCCAATTGCAATTACTCCACACGGTACTGCAAATTTATTCACATTTGATCATGCGATAGTGTCCATAATTCATATTACATCCCACAGCAGTATCACTTTACCTTATAAACGTTACTCCTCACAGTAGATCCCCTTATTCACATTACATCACACTGAATTGCCCCTTATTCACATTATACCACACCATATTGTTCTTTATTCACATTAGACGACACAGTAATGCCCTTTCTATACGCAACGCCACATAGTAGAGCACCTTATACACATAATGCCACACATTAGTAATACATTTATACACATAATTCCACACAGTAATGCTTCTTACACATATGAGACACATTATTAATGTCCTTATAAACATAATGAGCCTTACACATTATGACAACCTTTATTAATGCCCTTTTACGCATAATGTTCCTTACACATATGCCGCACATTATTAATGCCCTTATACACATAATGACACACATAGTGCCCCCTACACATTTGCTGCACATTTTTAGTGCCCCCATACACATGATACACATACAGTAGTACCCTGTTACACATATGCCGCAAATTATTAATGCCCTTATACACATAATGACACACATACAGTAGTACCCTGTTACACATATGCCGCACATTATTAATGCCCTTATACACATAATGACACACATAGTGCCCCTTACACATATGTTGCACATTGTTAATGCATTTTTACATGACACACATAATGCTCCTTACACATATTCCGAACACTACTGCACAACCAACCCACTCACATGCACACAGCACTCACACTGCCACTAACATTGTCATCCCTGCCTCTGCTTGGATACAGATGTGTCCTCATAAATCTTGCCTCAATGCTAACGTCGGGCACATTTTTATGAAAATGCATCTTATTTGCATTGCTATGTGGCTAGGATGCACAAGCAGCTTCTGCTGATTAAAATGATATGCAGCATGCCTATATACTGTGTGAGACTGTGGCTGTATCTGCATATGAAATGATACATACAGAATATAGGCATGCCGCATATCATTTTAATCAGCAGAAGCTGCTGATGCCCCTAGGCATGCCAGATGCCCTAGGCAATTGCCTAGTTTGCCTATGCCTATGGCCGGCTCTGCTGCCTACCCCTCTGCTGTGCTGCCCCCTGTCCTTCTCTGGTATCCCCTCAGAATCCATTTCAAACTACTTACCCATACTTATAAAGCTGTTAATCACACCTTCCCAAACTACATCTTCATCTGATCCTAATTTTTGTTATGCTTGAGATTACACGTGTGTCCTAAAACGACTAAAGTCAATACACCACACAGCGTTCGCGACTGACTTTTTTTTTTTTTTTTTTTGCCGAACAATGCATCTTGCTTGCAATGTGATGTGACTAGGACGCACGAGGAGACTGTGCTGACTAATTTGATATGGGATACATGTATAATGCTTGTGACTATGAGTCTGTATACGGAGCACAACGGAACTCAGAGACGTTTAGAGACACAGGGCTTAATTCGGAGTTGTACGCTAATGCAATTGTGATTTTCTACACTACGCAACTGCTAGTGGTTAGCAAGTGAAGCTGCTGCCCAGAAATTAAGAGACACCCAACGGAGCAAACGCAACTCATTAGCAATTTGTGTAGACATGCGCAGCCTATATGCAAGAACGTTAAACATCGACTACTCAAGCAGGTCTATCGTTATACAGACTAGAGGCGGCAGAAGGCATGCAGGCACCATGGTTTTGTACACAGGAGCTCGCAGCTGACATCACATACACGCCCCATAAATGGCCATGAGACGTCTGTGTTTTTACAACCACTCCCCGCTAACACCATGTTACCACTCCCTAAAGGTCACTTCCTGTCAATCGTTTCTCAACTGAATCCTCACTGAGAATGCAATTGCAAAGGTACATTTGTGCATGAACATTGCGATTGCAGCGCTTGCGCAGTCTGACAATAATCCACCATTTGCGAAAACATCGGCATAGCGAACAACTCAGTCGCACACAGATATACATTTGCCACATATCAAATTAATCAGCACAGTCTAAGATGCATTTCTGGCAAAAAAGACACCTGATGCTAGCAGAGTCTCACGGGACCTGGTGCGATGTGAGGTGCTGGTTGGCACGATTGCAGATGTATGAGGACACATCAGTTATTAGTAAGCATCTTAAATAGAGCTGCAGTGAATGCTACATAATTACTACATTACTATATGGTTTCACAAGAGACTGACCAAAATGATGACGTATGTGCTGACGCCATACTCTGGGTCTATTTACTAAGCCTTGGATAGAGATAAGGTACCAGCCAATCGGCTCCTAACTGCCATATCACAGGCTGGGTTTGAAAAATGACATTTAAGGGGGGTACACACGGAGCGATAATCTAAGCAATCTGACTAGATTGCTTAGATTTTCAGCAAGATCGCTCCGTGTGTAGCCCTAACAGCGATAGCGATGCGCAGCCCCGCGCATCGCTATCGCTTCTGCTAGATTGGCCTGCATGCAGGCCAATCTAGCGGGTCGCTCACTTCACCCGCTGGGTGAAATGAGCGCCCCCCCCCCAGTCTCCCCCCGCATGCTCAGCACAGATCGCGCTGTGCTGAGCGCCGGGAGAGATGTGTGCTGAGCGGTTCGCTCAGCACACATCTCTCCAGCATCGGGCCGTGAGTACTGGCCTTTAGGAGCTGACAGACTGGCCCTTTAGGGGGTCTATTTACTAAGCCTTGTAGAGAGATAAAGTGGATGGAGATGAAGTACCAGCCAACCAGCTCCTGTCATTGTTCAAACACAGCCTGTAACATGGCAGTTAGGAGCTGATTGGCTGGTACTTTATCTCTGTCCACTTTATCTCTCTCTTAGGCTTAGTAAATAGACACTCAGTCATCTATAGTTGTAGCAGGAATCATCCAACCATATTCCTAATGGTTAAGCATTTCTTCACTGTGTAATCACATTAATAGGAAAACACTAAGGGGGATATTCAATTATCCGCAAATTCGCGGCAATTTTTCGCCCGAAAATTTTTCGCGGCAATCGGCCGAAAATTGCCGCGAAAACGCTCCGTTTTTCAATTTTTCGCAAATTCGCGGCAATTTTTCACCCGAAATTTTTCGCGGCAATCGGCCGAAAATTGCCGCGAAAACGCTCCATTTTTCGACCTATTCAATTCCGACCGGGTTTCACGTGAAAATTCTTGCAGTGAAAAGTGCAGGTGAAAATGGGGAAATCAGCCTGTACCCCCAAAAATGCTAAACTAACATAGGAAAACAGAAGAGAAGTGTGTTAGAGATCACATTAGAGAGTTTTTGGGGACTTAAATTGTGTGAAATGGCGGTTATATGCATTTTTTTTTAAATGCAAAAAAATGATAGAAAGCAAGTTTTTTTTGAGCAAAATAAATGCTCTCGTTAAATTTGGGGTACATGAAAATGGGTATAAGTATATATTTGGGTCATTTTAGGGTACTTTAAAAAAAAGTGGAAACAGACCGATTACTCCCATCTGCAAGCCTAAAAAACACCTGTCCCACTCATAAAGCACCCCAATATACCTGTCCCATACCTTGAACCCCAATTTCCATCACTTTTTACTTTTTCACCCCAAAAATGACATGTCATTATTGGCCAATTAAAAATAATTAAAAACTTCAACGTGCCTAATTAGTCATAAAGGGGGGTGTCCCAGGAGTTCTGTACCATATCCAAACATTTTTACCTTAAAATAGTGACTTTTCCCAACTTTTCACCTGCTTCAGAGAAGGTGAAGTGAAATTAGTGAAAACATGATCACCGATAAATTTTCCAGGATAATTGAATAGGCTGTAATTGCATTTCACGTGAAAAGTCCGGTTTTTCACCCGAAAACCGGACTTTTCACGTGAAAAGTCCGTTATCACTGCTAATTGAATATGGCCCTAAAAGGGAATGGTAATCAGATGCCACTTTAAGACTTTTTACTCGTACTAGGCGAAATGTACATATCTGCGGTATCTTTCTCTCTATCGTCATTTTCATCCATAGTCACATCCCTGGTACTAAGCATTGAGCTCAATTTAATTAGAATAAGCCTTAAGTCCCCTAAATAAATCAGGCAGAGTCACCTTGCTTGACACGGAGGTTAACAGAGGTTAAGGTACAGTAGTCACATTCTGATCTTCCTTATTCAGTCATTTTGTGTCTCCTCTGCTCCAACACGCCCCTGTCCAGTTATCGGCATGAATCATCATTGGGTATGTTAATAACTACCCTTGGTGAGCTAGCTGTAACTTTATCCATTTGAGGGCTCAATATCACACCCACCACTATTATAAACCATCGTTCCACTTAGGTCCAACTCCAGGAATGTATCAAGCAGATGCAGCCAGAACAGCACTTGTGAAAAGTGGCTGCCCCAGCGGACACCACAGATCTTCTCTGTACATTTTTGCAGCTACCTTACAGAAGCTTTTGTTTGTGCGTGTGTGGAAGAAAAAAAACACACAGCGCTATTACAATAGCTACAAGCTTCTTACAACAATGTGTGCTCTCTTTTCATGATTGAGGAAGGTAATTACCCCTGTACTGCCTGCATACTGTATGTCCCCAAATGTTGTTTTTGCCCAATGACAAAGATTAGTGGCTGTAGGACCTTATTCAGCTTCAGTTGCTAAATCGCAAATCTGGCGAAGGCTACATTGTGATCACAATTTTGTGAAATGTGATTGCAATTTGATTGACAGGTAATGACTTCTTGTGGGTGTTAACAAGGCGTTTTTGGGGAGTTGTTGAAAAAACACATGCGGATCATGGCCATTTTTTGGGCGTGTATCTGACATCGGTTGCAATGGATTGTGGCTAAAAACATGTCCCCTGTTCGACTGCATTCTCATTATTCTGAGTATGCCTGGGTCAAACGCAATTGTTGATGGTACTCAATTTCTGTGTACGCATTGCAATTATTCGATTTCATACGCAATTTTGTGATTGCATCGGTGGGCATCTTTTATCTTTCTGGGCGGCTCTTCACATGCGCTTTTTAGCAAAACGGGGATTGAGAAATCACAATTTCTGTCTCAATAGTGATCCAAGCTGAATGAGGCCCTTAATGTAATGTATGTACTCCCCTGCATTCTTTTTGCACTTGATACATATTGAAAACATGGCCGTTATCATAGGGTTCTGTGGTTATGTTATGTTATATTTGGGTTTGTGATATTGATGGATATACATACTGTATGCCACAACTTAAAACCCTGAAACATGCAGGGGGAGGGGGTTGACACATTGGCCCCTAATACTAGAAATATTGTTTTATTTATATCTCTGACATTTTTCATTTGGAGGTTTTATGGTTCTTTAAATGTCCCCCTTTCGACATGGCAAGCAACACAAAAGATTTTGTAGGCTATTATATTATTCAGGGACTGTTTGTATGAGGGCAACATTAGTAAAGGTCATATTGCCCCCAATCTTACCAAATGGAAACATATACATATATTTTATGTTTATTCTCCTTCAGTACAACCTTTCTTTGCAGAGTCACAGATATCAAATAATCACTTAGTGTTGGTTAAAGGTCTGTACAGCTAATGAGAAGGTGGCTGGATGCCACTGTAGGCTGTAACACCAAGCCAAAATAAGTACAACCATATCACACAGTGTAACATACTGTAGCTAAACTGGTGAGTCTGCATCTACAGTCTGTTATAGCTGTAGCATTACCTAACTTATACATTGGCATTTATGTATCAATCAGTGTGAGTAGTTAGACATTGCCTGTGGTTACATTAAAAGACAGGTTTGCAGTGATGTGTATGGTATTGATTTGGAGCAGATAATGGAAATCTTATAAGCCCTACACACTGGGCGATATTTAAGTATGATTGAACAATATCGTTCATTAAATGAAAAAGATATCTTTTAGTTTTGAGGCACCGACAATTAACGATGCGTGTCCCTGTGGTCGTTCATAGATGGTTTTTGGTTTTTCATCGTTAAACATAGCAAGCCAATTTGGACGATATTGTAAAACGTTCATATTGATCATCGTCCAAATCGCCCAGTGTGTAGGGCCTATAAAAAACTTATTTTACTTATTTCCCAGTGCATGTCTTGTGGAGGGGATGAAGTTATGTGACCGGTGGTCAGGAGACCCCCGGTCACATTATCTCCCCCTACATCCCACCCCACCACAATCCCCGCTGACTGCATGCTGACCAATAGGGACTATTCACACAGGGGTACTATGTTATAGCAACGCTTGGGATCCCAGCGCCCAGCATACTGGTGCCGGCAGCGGGGCGAGCGCAAAAGAGCCCCTCGTGGGCACGGTGGCACGCTGTGTGCCCCACGCTATTTATTCTCCCTCCAGGGGTGTCGTTGACACCCCAAGAGGGAGAATAGTTGTCAGTGTGCCAGCTGTCGGGATCCCGAGCGCCGGTATGCATATCGAATGCCTCCCATTCCCACTCGTGGGTCTCCACGACACCCATAGTGTGGGAATAAAACCCGTGGCAGCCGGGATCCCGAGCGCCGGCAACGTGATACACACCCTTATGGAGGCAGAGCCATGTCTTCTCTGGCTAAATGATTTCAATGGCATTGATGTGCACAGTGGAATTTTTCACGCACATTTAGGGGTGTATTTACTATGGTTGATTGGTTGCTATGGGCAGCATCTCCACTTCTAAAAAAAAACACCCCACACATTAGTAAATATACCCCTTAGTGCGCATGGCCACATGTCTACGTGCCATAAACAGATCTTTGCCTGTTAACCGTAGTTCCTTTTTATTAAAGGGTAACGTGTCCTGTGATATGTTTGTGCATGTGTGTACCCTGTCACTGGTATGTGTCTCACTGCTTTTCTATTCACTGCATCTGTGGCAGTCTGTACATGATACATTTTCACTTGTGTCCTTTCAGTATGAATAGCACAAAACACAGCTTCCTAACTTACCACTGCTACAACTAAGCATTGCAGATGATCATGAATAGATCTCTTTTGCGAGTTCATATAAAAAAAAATAAAAACAAAAAAACCCTGCTTTTTCCAGCCTAGTAAAGGATATCCTGCTTATCTTTGATTACTCACATAGACAATGAGAGCTTTGTTTGAGCACCTTCTGTACAAATCCGTATTTGATGTTGTAAATAAAACCTATGCAATTTGGGTGAGGACAAAGGGTCCACTTTAAATGCCATTTGGACCTTGGTTTTGTGTTGTTGCTATTGTTGGCTTTATTTAGCAGTGTATCTTCACATGATAATTATTCAGGGTCATTTATGAGCAACAAGATTAACACAGAGCAGGGCTTTCTATTTATATAGGCTCAGTTGCTTCTACCTTTCCTATCACTCTATGTATGTTCATGCCTATATTGGGCACCATCTACTGGCTCATCTGATGTGCAGGATAATTGCAGATGCACTTGTGTTGCACAAGTAAAATTGTCACCACTGGGCACTTTTGGTCTGTGTCTGTATTATCTTTTGAAGACCATCGGATGCGTTAGACCAGCGGTTCCCAAACTTGGTCCTAAAGGCACCTTAACAGTCCAGTTTATAAGGATATCCATGCTTGAGCACAGCTGGTTAAATCAAGCTGACAGGGGTACTAATTAAGCCACCTTAAGCTTAGATATCCTTGAACCTGGACTGTTTGGGTGCCTTGTGGACTGAGTTTGGAAACCACTGCATTAGACATGTAAAACTTTTCAAATGTTCAAAATGGTTTATGATATATTATCATAGAAAGTGGCATGCATTAGCAAACTTATGGAAAGATAAAAACAAAAAGCTGTAAATGCTGTTATGCTCAATTACTGTTAATAGTGTTCTGTATACCAGTATATAAGTGTATCCAATTTGAACACCACTGCCTTGAACCAAAAGGTGGCTGCCGTTCTCCCTGCACTAGTTGTTCCATCAGGTTTGATAACTGGAAAAAAATGTGGAAAGGAACTTGTGCTTTCTAATATATAAAATATAGTTAGTGCAAGTAAGTGGATGCATACCAGTAAATACACATACATAGGTTTATCTGGCGATTAAAGTCAACTATGAATTATTTTGTAGTCCTTGTGGCGCCCCGGGTGAAAATAGGGGCATGGCTTCATAAAGGGGCGTGGTCAGTTATGCTCTCTGTAGAGTTGTTCCCCCAGTAGAGTTGTGCCCCCTAGTTTGTGCCACTTACAAAAAAATAAATAAAACAAAAATAAATTAATTAATACTCGCCATCCCTGCTCTTGATTCCCGACCGCTGCTGACCTCCGTCTTCGGCCGCCGGGGCCGCTCCTCTGATTTATGGTAGAGACGTCATTATGTCTCTCCCATAGCACTGCATAGACACTAGAAGTCAATTATGAGCCCTAGCGTCTATGTGCCGGTCCCACAAAGCTGTGTGGTGCGCGATGATGTCATTGCGCACAGCACTGACAGCACAGTACCGGGGGGCACCACCAGTAGCGGATCTTGCCACGGCAACGGCGCCCCGGGCAAAAATCCAGTGTGCCCGTAGCAAGATCCGCTACTGGTTGTCGGTGATGTCTTTTGTAGTCGGAACATCATGGGGCCGGTCAGAGTGATGGCATCCCATTAACTTTTTTTTTTATCGGAACCCCATAGAAGTGTGCAGGAAAAAAGTAGTGCTGGCCTACTGTAATCCTCCAGGATGTGCGCAGAGAATTTAATTCCTCACATAGTGTACTAAATGGAGTAAATCCATTGAGTGCTCTTATATACAGATTGGATGTAGTTATGTGACCGATTGTCACAATAACTCCCCCTGCATCCCGATCCCTCACAATACCGACAGTCGACATGCCGACTAGAAGGGACTATTCCCACTGGTTGGCTTCTTGCAGCGATACACACTCGGGAACAGTAGGTATTCATAAATACCTTTCCTGAGATGTGCAGCAGCATCTCCATCAGTGCTGTCGTCTTCCCGTTTGCTGGCAGCCTAAAGGGTTAATGTGAAATGTGCATGTTTAAACCAGCGGGAACCCAGTAAAGCTAGAGATGCCTTGCTTGTCTCCATTGATCTGTATAGGTAACTCTTTCTCAAGATGATGTTGCCTCCCCTTTCACCACTTGATAAATTGTGTAAAGCTGCCTTCCCCATAGCAGAAAGTAGGTTAAGGCCGAGGAAATCTAATTTCTTGGGCATTAACCCAATATTAAATAGGAAGAAGCAAAGATAGAGCCTTTTGCTGACATTTATACCTGGAAAATGTCTCTGTCTCCCTGGTCTTCATAGACACTGTTAGGTCCAGGAATGTTGCCGAAGACTAGGGACGCCAAACATGCAGCATGATCATGTCTGACTGGGACACAAAGGTACTGGGTGTACATACTGTGTGCTTTCATTATAGACTGCAGTCTGAGAGACATATGCACCTAATGATAGGGGGGGGGGGGGGGGGGGAACAATAGTCATTGAAGTAAAAAACAAACAAAAACCACTAATGTACTAAACATTCCCTTACCATGTTTTTGTTGTATAGAATGCCAGTCTTTGTACAGGGCTTTCACTATTAGACATGTAAATATCAACATGCTGGATAAACATCCTATCCCTTTGCACTTGCATTGGAAGCAAACATAAAGCTGGCTTGGTATATACTTATCGTTATAGTATTTTTAAGATACAGAGTTAAAAAAAAAATATCACTGTTTATATATTATCTGTTAATTCCACATCAGATTCCTGAGCACACAAAGCAGTATATTAATTCTAAAGCATATTTTGTTTCATTTTTTTTTTTAGAGTTTTCTTTCTTCCCATGACCCAAACTAACCCCTCTGTGTGTTTGCTTGTTCAAATGTTTCCGGCTGTTACTACACTTCCAGTTTTACATTTACTCATCTGTTGTGTCAAATTTATATACCTGGCCAAATATACTGCAGTTGAGCACCTTTACCTGTGCAGAAATGGTGGGTTTGCCTATGGCAGGCAATCAGATTCTAGGGGGTATGTTTACTAATGGCCGATTTTCGGTGCTTTTCATCGATTTTTAAATACATGAACATCAATCTAAATAGATATTGGTTTTCTGGGGCTCAAGCACACACTTAACAATTATTATAGAAAAACATCTGTTAGTACAAGTGTGTTTATAGCCCCTGAAACTGTATATTGATTTAGAGCTATTTCAAATCGATAAAAATCAACTTTTAAGTAAATATGCCCCTACCTGTCATTTTTCCTATACTGTTTAGAAAATAAAACAAATCTGATTCATCACATTTTTGTTCACATATTTTTAGTAAATAAGCATGCCTCATATCTATATATTTAATAAATGAGCATGGCAGCCATGAAAATCGCAGAGCACCAGTACTTTAAAGGGGTGTGGTCAATCAGTGGGTGTGGCTATGCCTCCTTGTTTGGATCATGTGTTTTCAAATTATTGCCTAGATTTATCAAGCATTGGAGAGTGTTTAAATAGCATGGTGATAAAGTACCAGCCAACCAGCTCCTAACTGCCATATTATAGGCTGTGTTTGAAAAATGACAGTTAGGAGCTGATTGGTGGTCCCAATAAAGAAGGTGTCCATAGCAACCAATCAGCTGCTATCAGGGACGTGCAGTCAGGGGAGGCAGTGCCTCCCCTGTCATTAGTGGTTAAAATAATACAAAGAAGATAACTATGACACATATTCTGTGTCATAAGTATCTGCATTGTATTAAATGAACCATTTTTACTTTAAAATTAGGTTTGGGAGGCACTGTTGACAATAGGAAAGCTGTGGGAGCTGTTAGCGTCATTTTTGAAATCTAATATGGCTGCCAAGAGCCAATCATGGCTCATTGCATCATCGCTCCACCCCTCGGGGCTGGCTTTTAAAACCAGCGTGAGGCATCGGCTGTCAGTCCGCCGGCGGGGAGGGTGCACGCAAAAGCTCCCAAAGACAGAAGACGCCGCAAAGTCCTGGGGAGGCGGCGGCCATGGAAAAGAGTTGCCCAAAGGCCATCGCCTACCAGTGTACAATAAACTTTTTTTTAAATAAAGTGTATCTTGTATTTATTTTAATGTTTTCTTTACAGGAGGACTACAGGTGCCAGCGGGCCCTGATTGTCCGGGCATGCAGACAATTGTGGTTCTCCAAGTGCCGGCATGCTGGGGCAGGCTTGCTCGGACCTGTAGGCTGCCTGTAAAGAATAATATTGATATGTCATAAACTCTGCACCCACCGCCACCAGGGTAGCAGGGCATAGCACTGGGCTTTCAGCCGAGTGCTGGTTGTTGCTCGGGAGGGGGGACCCCTTTTTTTCTGGGGTCCCCACTTTCCGAGGAATTCCAGCCCTGGGCTGACTGGTTTGGGGGGAGTATGTGATGGCAGGGGAACCCCGCACTGAAGTGTTTCCCCTGCTATGTGCTGATTTTGTATAAGTATGAGGAACTCCCATTTCTGTTTGTTCACGGGGGGATGGGGGGGGGGGGGGGTGTGTGAAAATCATCCAGTGCCTCACCAGGCACTTACCTCACCACACGTCACTGGCTGTCATCTATCATGTACTTGATAATTGCTTCCTCAGACCTGATTGGTTACTAAGGGCAACTTCAACACTTGTCCACTTCGCCACTCTTTTCACTGATTGATGCATTACTCCTAAAAAAAATTGTTTTTGTTTTTTTACTAGCATATATACAGTTTTTGGGCGGGACGTCAAGATGCATACACACTTGCCGAGAAAGTAAACGACGTTGCTCATTTTCACCCTTCCTGAGCGACGTTGTTTACTATACTGGCCAGTTTGTATGGCACCATGTTTGAGCGATGCATGGCCCCGCGGGTCGTTAACAACCCTTATTGTCTGCCATGCAATTTGTACGTTAGCAGGGAAAGGGATACTACTGCACTAGCATATTATAGAAAAGTTCCAAATTAGAACAAAGGAAACCCCTAGTTATATTCTATATCAGATATTTGAATTATATAGGGGGTGCTGCCACTAAATATATTGTTGCCAATATATAGTTATGCACAAAAAGAAACAGAGAAGGATTGGACTTGAAGTGGCACACTTAAACATTAAATTAATACATAAATTATAACTTTTATTAGAGTATATTTGTTAAAAAGACCTGTAGCTGTGAAATATTAAAACCAAAAACATATAAATTGACAAAACAAAGTGTGATATGTGTGAATAAAAACACACACTGTGCTAACTGTGTAGTGCTACACATATATAATATATTATAGGTACTATGACCCTTGAATCAAATTATATGTGTTGTTAGGCTGAGTGCCCAATGGCGATTTGAAGTCACTGATCAGTTGTACTAGATAGGCTTACTGAGGGTACTGTAAAGTGCAATATTCCAATAAAAAGCTCCCCCTCAGTTTGGGCGCTATGACCCCTCACTTATGCGCAATCATATACTTGTATGGCTATGAGTCAGTGTTTATCCTCACTAGTGATCTCAATGTAATTAGCTGTTCTCAATCAATTTACAGCAGGTAATATCTGAAGTCAGTATCACTTTAAGTGAATAATCTGTTTGGGCGCTATGACCCCTCACTTATATGCATTCATATGCTTATACAGCTATGAATCCGTGTTTCTCCTCACTAGTGATCTCAATGTAATTGGCTGTTCATTAATCAATTTACAGCAGGTAATACCTGAAGTCAGTGTCACTTTAAGTGAATGATAATTGATATTCACTTATATCCTTATACAGCTATAGATCAGTGCTTCTCCTCACTAGTGATCTCAATATAATTAGCCGTTCTCAGTCGATTTACAGCAGGTAATTAATAAAGTCAATATCACTTTAAGTGAGTAATCACAATGTTCATTAGTGATATTGTTAATGAGAAACACTGTAATGTCCAAGAATGCATATAAACTGACAGTTTTCCACAATATTCACTACTATTATAGTGGAATATAGATCATAGCTGTGAGGCACAGGGTTTAGTGAGCTGTTTGAGTATTGCACTAATGCCGTACACTGGAACACTCCATCAGCTGTTAATAGCAGTATATCCTAACTAGCTGTTTTGTAATTATCAGCTGTGTGATGGAAACCTATAGATCAAATAAACAGCATTTAACCTGAGTAGCACATAAACATTGCTAGATAAATATGACTCAGCAAGCTGCATGTACTAGCAACATTGTAGCAAGATTAAGATACACTGCTTAATGTAGCAGCTGAGACATCTCTACAGCACTGCTTGTTATTTTACAAGTATAGAACAATTATCTAGCAGTGTTTATGTGCTACTCAGGTTAAATGCTGTTTATTTGATCTATAGGTTTCCATCACACAGCTGATAATTACAAAACAGCTAGTTAGGATATACTGCTATTAACAGCTGATGGAGTGTTCCAGTGTACGGCATTAGTGCAATACTCAAACAGCTCACTAAACCCTGTGCCTCACAGCTATGATCTATATTCCACTATAATAGTAGTGAATATTGTGGAAAACTGTCAGTTTATATGCATTCTTGGACATTACAGTGTTTCTCATTAACAATATCACTAATGAACATTGTTATTACTCACTTAAAGTGATATTGACTTTATTAATTACCTGCTGTAAATCGACTGAGAACAGCTAATTATATTGAGATCACTAGTGGGGAGAAGCACTGATCTATAGCTGTATAAGCATATAAGTGAATATCAATTATCATTCACTTAAAGTGACACTGACTTCAGGTATCACCTGCTGTAAATTGATTAATGAACAGCCAATTACATTGAGATCACTAATGAGGAAAAACACGGATTCACAGCTGTATAAGCATATGAATGCATACAAGTGAAGGGTCATAGCGCCCAAACAGATTATTCACTTAAAGTGATACTGACTTCAGATATTACCTGCTGTAAATTGATTGAGAACAGCTAGTTACATTGAGATCACTAGTGAGGATAAACACTGACTCATAGCCGTACAAGTATATGATTGCGCATAAGTGAGGGGTCATAGCGCCCAAACTGAGGGGGAGTTTTTTATTGGAATATTGCACTTTACAGTACCCTCAGTAAGCCTATCTAGTACAACTGATCAGTGACTTCAAAGCGCCATTGGGCACTCAGCCTAACAACACATATAATTTGATTCAAGGGTCATAGTACCTATAATATATTATATATGTGCAGCACTACACAGTTAGCACAGTGTGTGTTTTTATTCACACATATCACACTTTGTTTTGTCAATTTATATGTTTTTGGTTTTAATATTTCACAGCTATAGGTCTTTTTAACAAATATACTCTAATAAAAGTTATAATTTATGTATTAATTTAATGTTTAAGTGCGCCACTTCAAGTCCAATCCTTCTCTGTTTCTTTTTGTGCTGTCTGCCATGCATGCAGCTTAATTTGGACTGTCGTTCAAAAGCTGCATGCACAGTCCAGCTGCAATGTGACGTCGCTGACCGCGGCAAGGGAAACACTAGGCAGTGTCACTCATAGGGCACATCGCCTAGTGTGTACACACCTTGAGACTGAATGTGGTTCTTTGTCACTGAACATTAAATATTTATATTGATTTTAATCACGCAACATGTCCAGATCATGTCTGTTCGTTATAAATAGTGTTTGGAGATTTTCTGGTTCTTTGACTGCAATCAAGTTCAAATGAGATATTAATGACCCAATGTGTCAATTACAACTGTCTTAAAAAAAAAAAAGTATTACGGGTCATATATCTGTGGCCGCAAATCCCTGTGCTACCATTCCACTGATCGGTGGACATTGATGATCAGCAATCCGTTGGGGGAAAAACAGTATGTTAAAAATCCCTGATTTACCGATCCCAATAATTTTTTGGTCTGAATCGATGATTTCCAACATGATAGACTTCCCCCATCCCCCGACCAAGTCATCAGAAGAATGTGGAATTGCCTCATTTCGCCTCTAATGTATGGGCCTCTTAAGATTTCACATTTACTGGTCAGTAATGAGAAGAGATTAAAATACAGCCGGGATCCAGGCGGTCACAATGCCGACGCTGAAATCTCGACTAGTGGTGAAATCCTGCCGCCGGAATACCGGCACCACAGGCTATTCTACCTCTGTGGGTGTTCACGACACTGTGGTGAACTCGGCAAGCCACCGTGTCCGCAAGGGGCTTTATAGCGCTTGCACCGCTGCCGGCATACTGGTGGCCGGGATGCTGCTGTCGGTATACTGATGGCTGACAATTCATACTGAAGCCATCAGTAATATGCCAAGGAAGTTGTCCATAGGACACTCTAAAATGTAACTAACCTAAAACATTAATGATACATATTGCATGTGTGTAATGTGTAACCTGTTATCTGGTGTTTGTCTTTGTTTTTTCCTGACCATGTACTTTTTGAACGGGTGGCACTTGATATACCGGCTGTCGGGATCCCGACGCTCCGCATACAGACGCCAGAATCCTGACAAGTATTCTCCCTCTTGGGGTGTCCATGACGCCCCTGGAGGGAGAATAAATTGCGTGGCACGCCACCGTACCCGCTAGGGGCTATTTTGCGCTCACCCCACTGCCGGCATTCCGGCGGTCGGGATCCCGGCGCTGGTATGCTGGGCGCCGGGATTCCAAGCGCCGGCAACTCATACCACATCCATCTGAACAATGGGGATAATTCTGAGTTGATCGCAGCAGGATTTTTGTTAGCAGTTGGGCAAAACCATGTGCACTGCAGGGGAGGCAGATATAACGTGCAGAGAGAGTTAGATTTGGGTGGGTTATATTCTTTCTGTGCAGGGTAAATGCTGGCTGCTTTATTTTTACACTGCAATTTAGATTGCAGATTGAACACTCCACACCCAAATCTAACTCTTTCTGCACATGTTATATCTGCCTCCCCTGCAGTGCACATGGTTTTGCCCAACTGCTAACAAAAATCCTGCTGCGATCAAGTCAGAATTCCCCCCATGGTATTAAAAGTTGCACAGAGCACAATACTCTGAGAGGGTAGTTTATAACAGCTGGCAACCTTTCTCCCTTTCATAGTGAGGTAATACTCTGTTTTTGGTTTTCCTACTAATCTTCCTATTGCCATAACCTGGGATGAATGTGTGCATTTATGCGAATTCCAGATATCTAACATCTCGGTGATTGCAGTTAGTAAACAAGTGTGAAAAGCAGAAGCAGTGTATTATCTCACTGTCAAAAAGAGTCAAAATGGCCGGTTTGCTATTGTGCTATTTATTTTGTTAGCATCATCTGCCAGCCTTCCCGGCTTCATTTCACCAGGTTTTAAAAGATTGCTTAGTGCGTAGGTGTTTTTAATCCCATCTGCTTTTTAATCCCACTTGCCTTTAGGTTTAACTATAGTCATGACAGTAACTAGGTGCTTTAGCCAATTATACAGTAAGAGCTCTTGGGATATGACTTTTCCTTCTTAATCAAAAGCTGAAATAGTACAACAACCTTTGAAGTGTTGCAGTATGAGTTTTAATTGAAATTGAGTGTAGAGGCATACAGATGGTGCAGTTGTAATAATAGTAGTTTATTTACTTAATTATCCATCATCATCATCATCATCATCAGTGTGTATTTTACACTAGGGCACTAGGGGGTTGAGCACCAGCAAGAGATTTACTCCCGACAGATACATATTGCATTTGTGTCCAAGTCTAAAGGAGACCAAACACTGTTTAATTTTCAGTATGATCAGCCATTTATTGGCTGATCAGGCCAATTATATATACATAGTGTATTGTCGCAACTGTGCGTCAATTATCCCTCTATCAAGCATGAGAAATCGGGCAGCATGCTGGGCAGGTGGATACTAGTTGCTGCTCGAATCTGACAGTGGATATACTTGCCATCTGACACACAGACCAATTATCTGGCAATGTATTGCAGTATCAGATAATTGGTCTGGCTGATGGTAAGTTTTATCTCAGTGTTTAGTCAGCATAACTGTACATGTGCCTCAATGGCTGTATTTGTCCCATGTAACTCTGTTCCTGTCAAACATTGTGACTTGGTTTTAATGCTCTTATGATCAGTTTTGCTAAATTAACTACGCATTTCTATTTTATTAAAGTACCTGTAACCTTATAGCCAACATCAGAGGTACATATAACACAAATATATAAGTGCTAAGGTGTCCTTAGGGGCACATTGACAATAATAGTACTGCAGTTATTGGTCCACATACAGACACTGACTTTTATATTAAAGCACTTTAGGGGGACATGTACTAAGCAGTGATAAAAGTGGAGAAGCGAGCCAGTGGAGAAGTTATGGCAACCAATCGGCTGCTCTGTAAATTTTTATATTATGCAAATTGTAAATGTTACATCAGTGCATATTGGTTGCCATGGCCAACTTCTCCACTGGCTCACTTCTCCACTTTTATCACTGCTTAGTACATGTCCCCCTAAGTCTGCTAAAGATGCCATATAGAACCCTTAGCTCCCACATCGTTGCCTAGATAATTTGTTTGCCCATCCCCTACAGATGTTTTGTTATTATGTAGGTGTGCAGCAATGTATATTCTGTGCAGAAATGTATATTCTGTGTGTCACAGGTGGTAGTCCTCCCAGATAGGACACAGATGTACACCTTTTTTATGATGCTGTTGAGTAATGAGAGAGCACCTTTTTGTTATCACCCTTCTTCTGTTCATCTGTGTGTCCAGTTTTGAGTTGGGTGGCAATAATAGCAACCAATTGCCATTCCATCACTTACAGTAACACTTACTGTAGTATACCAAGGCATACTGTAGGTGTTCTATCGTATGTATCCCGTTCTAATGCCATTGTAGGCAATGATCTGTTTACTTGTGTGATTGTATGAGGCCAGGGCTGGCTGTGACAGGAATAGTGGCTTAATGTGATTAGGTAAATGGTAGCTACAGGCTGAGTATACATAGTGAAAGAAGCAGTTTTCCAAAACTAGACTTTTGATGAGGCAAGTCTCCTGACATATTGATGCAGGAAGTTTGTGATGTCAAACATGCATCCATATGAAATTAAGTTTATACAACCTACGTGTTAGATTGCAGGCACACTGTATCTACTTTTTAATGTCCGGTAAAACCTGTAGAACAAGTGCATTGTGCATGTTTATGAGATGTTCAAGAAAATATAAAAGAAAAAAAAACATAACCCTACCCCTAAGTCCCTAGCCCTCACCGTCTGGATGTGTCAACATTGTGACTGTTGGGATTCCACTGTCTGGATTCTTATCATCAGAATCCTGGCTACATCCTATATACAGTATTACATCCACTCACAGCTATACACATACACTAGCACAAACATATATGTAATACACACCCAGACTTTATATACACCCATATACTATATACGTACATTAACATTTACACCATTTACAAGCTGTATACACCATATAAACACACTGACACACACCCATATATAATATACACAGCCACACATACCATATTATAATTGTCTTTTATTTCTAAGTTTTAACAATGTGCCTGCAGCTCCTTACAAGGGGTTAATCCCATAAATGTATCTGAATAACAGTAGTACAAAACACAACAGGTAACCAAAGCATAAGTTAAAAACATAACTATAACACCACAAAGTAGGTGAATGACTAGCGCGTACAAGACAATAAAATGACATACATGACAATTATTGGTGTGGTATAAAAGTCCAATCCTGCCTCTAGCCCCAGGAAAGCAACAGTGACTGGTGCAATATCTGTAGTGGCAGCCCTGGATGGGCAGTTACTCCCCTGAATGTCTGCGACCAGCAGCCTCACTAGGGTGGTGATGACAGTGTCACAGAAGTGATGGGTGTACCATTGAGGCTGCTGATTGCCTGGCAGTAGCTATTCTGTCAGTGTCACAGTTTGGGCTCAGCCAGTGCTGTTACTAGATGTGTGCGGAGTGTGCCATTTCACATAGAGCTGCAGGATAGGGTACACTGTTGGCAGCACTTGTCAATTATCTGCTTTAATTACTTTCACTTATAGCTTACCCCATTTATGTAGCCCAGCATCTCCTGACCATCCCTGTCTCCTTCCTAATCCCAAGCTTTCCTTTCTGTTTTGTTATATTGGGTTGTATTGTTTCTGTGCAGGGTACATAGTAGCTGCTTTTGCATGTAGCCCACAAATGTTAGACAGCTTTATTTTTGCACTGCAATTTAAATTACAGTTTGAACACACCCTACCCAAATCTAAATCTGTCTGAACGTATTACATCTGCCTCACCTGCTATGCAACATGGTTTAGCCTACTTGCTTGTTTTTTTGCTGTACTTACAAAGATGAATCAGGCCCCTTGTGTAGTCCCATAAAACATATTGATCTTAAAGAGAAAAAAAATGAAAAGTCGCACAACTACAACTCACTCCACTAGCATGTGGGGGCACGCCCATCACAGGGCAAGTCCGCCCCGCGTGCCGGGTCCTCCCCCTGCTAAGGTGCGAGCTGCGCTCACATGTTTAGGGTAGTCCCCTGCCTGTGCAGCCTAGCTGCGAAGGCATTCACTGGGCCGCCATGTTTTTGGTTGCAGCAACTGTATGTGACGTCACGCAGCCACGAGGCCTGCCCCGCAAATGATCTGGATACATCTCTGTTGTCCGGAGCACGCCCCCCACCTCCCTAACGCCTCTTGCCACACCTAAAACACCATAGCGACACCCTGTTCCCACGCCTGCTGTGGCTTGGACTGTGATTGCATATGCAGAGGTGCTGAAATGGCCAAACAGCGATTTCAGCACTTTTGCAATCAGTGCTGAATCTGCCTCACAATGAACAATATACTAAATATAGTAGTTGCTCAAATCAGTTTATAGGCCCATCACATATGCCCAGGGTCGGACTGGCCCACAGGGGTACCAGG